>NW_027507718.1:217875829-220275829 GCF_037356315.1 Lithobates pipiens
GGAAACTCGCAAGGGATTCAGACAAGAATCGCATCGCATTCCTGTTCATATCACATGCAATTCTTTACAGTGGGCTCAAATCGCACCGCAAAGGTATCAGTACTCAGTATCGGAGCTTTTGCTTAGCAATGCTTAGTATCAGCACCAATGCCAATACCAGTATAGGTGCAACCCTATTTATAATGCTTCTGGCAGGAGGGCAGATATAAAGAATGAAGCACACAAAATCTAACAGTAGGTGATTCAACTAATTTTCTTCTTTGTAGCCAGGGTGCGTCAAGTGAAAATGATTAAGTTAAATAGCTTCACCACAATCAGGGACATTCCAGGAATTTTAGACTATGACACAAGATTCAGTGAAACGAAAGAATCGTATTCCCAGGGGTGCTTTACAGCTTGGCAGGTACGTCTGAACACATCATGGACTGCAGCCTGGCACAAACCTCACAAACATAACACGTTCTCCACAAATCATCAAATAAATAAATCCCAGATTTATTTTTTTTCTGATGTTTCCTTTTCAATAAATAGCCAAAATACCTACATAGCAATAAGGAAACAACTAAAGCGAAAACATTATGCAAACGTAAACTCATAACATATAAGTGGCTAATGGTAGGGCAGGGACACAGCTTTATGAACGGGGACTGTTCCTGCAAATTCGGCACAGTTGGCAACTGCGGAACATGAAGCTCTGGCTTTCTTGTTAAGAAAAGAGGATTACAACGCAGGGTTGCCTCAGTCTGTCTCGGTAAACCTCTCCCTTTAAGGGATAACGTTTTTTTTTTTGGAGCTTATAAATCCATCACTCAATAAGTAGCAAGACTGATGTTTCTCTAAACACAAATCGCAAGCACTACAACAAAGAACCCAACATAGAACGAAACCAGGTCATCTGTTCTCCAATTCAAGTTTTCACTGTCAAATGCCTTGTATTACACCCTTCTATGTGTGTACTTTACTGAGAACGTGGTTATAAACATATTCTAATGTAAATTTAACCACTTACAGCCCGGAAGGATTTGCCCTCTTAATGACCAGGCCATTTTTTTGCGATATGGCACGGCATCGCTTTAACTGACAATTGCGCAGTCATGTGACGCTGTACACAAAATGTATATTCTTTTTTCTCACAAATAGAACTTTATTTTGGTGGTATTTGAACACTTCTGCGTTTTTTATTTTTTGCGCTATAAAGAAATAAAGACAAACAATTTTGAAAAAAAAAAAAAATAATAATTTTACTTTTTGCTTTAATAAATATCCCCCCCCCCCCACCCCAAAAAAAAAAAAAAAAGTTTAGGCCAATATGCATTCTTCTTCATATGTTTGGTAAAAAAAATTGCATTAAGCGTATAGTGATTGGTTTGCACAAAAGTTATAACGTCTACAAAATAGGGGATATATTTATGCCATTTTTATTATAATTTTTTTTTTTTTTACTAGTAATGGTGGTGATCTGCGATTTTTAGCGCGACTGTGACATTGCAGCGGACAGATCAGACGCTTTTGACACTTTTTTGGGACCAGTGACATTTATACAGTGATCAGAGCTGAAAATAGCCACTGCTTACTGTATACAGGCATACCCCACTTTTAAGTACACAATGGGGTTTATTTACTAAAGCTGGAAAGTGCAAAATCAGGCTCACTTCTGCATAGAAACCAATGAGCTTCCGTGTTTTATTACCAAAGCTTAATTGAACAAGTTGGGGATAGAAGCTCATTTGATTCTATGCAGAAGTGAGCCTGATTTTGCACTTTCCAGCTTTAGTAAATAAACCCCATTGTGTACAAAAGTGGGGTATGCCTGTAAATGTCACTGGCAGGGAAGGGGTTAACACTCGGGGGCGATCAAGGGGTTAAGTGTTCCCTATGTAGGTGTTTCTAACTGTAGGGGGAGTGTACTGACTGGAGGAGGGAGGAGAGAGATCGCTGTTCCTGATCACTAGGAACAGCAGATCGCTCTCTAGTCCCCTGTCAGAATGGGGATCTCTTTGTTTACATACAGAAATCCCCATTCTGGCTCTCTGACGGAGTCGGCCACGCGCATTGGCTCCGGCGCCCCCTATACAGTAGCTTCTTAAAGCAACTGACGAGTCACGCACCCGTGCCAACCTGCCACAGCACATCTGCGGCAGCTGGTCGGCAAGTAGATAAAGTAGATTTATAGGCATTTTTATTTCATTTTTTATTTTAGAAAAAACAAAGGAGGGTTATAATCCTGCAGATTTTTTTTTTCACCATCTGTGTCCCATTGTGGAGATTTCTCTTCACTTCCTGTCGCATAGCCAAACAGGAAGTGAAAGGAAATCCCTGCAAATTAAGGGAATTCCTTCACCAGAACTAGTGTCACCCTCTATTACTTTTCTAGGGCCAAACCAAAATTTTCTTTTACTTTCACTTTAAATGATAACGGTAAAAAGGACAAATAGGGAGGGTGAATCTCTAACGGGACACAGACAGCAATAAAAACATGACAGGAGTTCTAATCCCTCTCCTTTCTATCCAAAACCCCCAAAACAAATGTTGCTTTTAGTTACACTTTAATCACTTTTGGGTCAAGCGCACCGGATCTCACACAAATTCCTAATTCACATGAGTGCATAGATCCGTACCTCTGTGCAAAGATTTGTGTTTATGTGCCTGTGTTTAGGTGCTTTGTGCATTTGTGCAATCAGCCTGTCAAAATGAATGACACACTGAGAGGTGCAGCGACTGTATGGATCTTAACGCACAGGCCACTGTTTATATCCGTACTGGACAGACGCACAACTCCAGATGTAAGAGGTGTTCGTCTGTCCCTGTACGGCTGTAAACACTGGCATGTGTGTTAAGATCCATGCAGCTGCTGCGTCTCCCAAGCGTGTGCGATTTTGACAGGCTGGCTTCACGGAACACCTGTCATTCCCCCAGGCACATAAACACAAACCTCCACACAGAGTTACCCATAGAAACCTGTCTAATATAATGTTAGGCCTAGTTCACACCTGAGCGACTTGAGGTGATTTTCTTAAAGTGCGTCCACGCTTGACATGAGGGTTCCGATTGAGTCTAGTAACTTGAGTCTAGTAAAGCTTGTCACTCGAAGTTCTAAAAAGTACATGAGCTTCTATGGGGCAGAGGAACATGTTTTTGTCCGTGTATATATATGTGGGTGCAGGTCCCCGAACACAAACAGTGTGCATTTGGGGACCCCACATCCGCATGGATGTCCAATTGGGAGCAGCAGCTGTGTCCGTGCAGCATTGCATTGACATGAATGTGAACGCCTGTACATCCCTGTTCGGGCAAACATGGTAGACAGTGTGGGCAAGGCCTTAACCCTACATTCGCAACTGTGCATTTTGCAGCTCAAAGCTACAAAACGCTCCACAAGCCAAATCCCCAGCTTTTCGGTTGGCCCTGTTGACATTTGAGCGCTCCGCGTTCATTTGAAGATCCAAAAGGTACATGAGCTATTTATGGCCCCTTTGACTTCAATGTGAGTGGCTAAAAAAAATACAGAAAACGCACATGGCGTACGTTTTTCAGGCTCTTTCAAAATAAAAGGGTTAACGGGATCAAAAATGCATGATGATGGCCCAAAAAAAAAATTGCGGTACAGCACTTCAATTCTAAAAACACTTGAAAAAAACACTTGAAAAAAACCCTCAAAATAACCTACATACGCTGTGCTCAAATGTGAATGGGGGCTTAGCCTAGCTGAATAAGCATGTAAGTGAAATTATCTAACTATAATGCTCCAGAAAACATAATTCGCCATTAATTTTGTACTGAATAATGCATTTGCCAGCAAAATGTAAATAAGTTGTGTATGCGTCTTTATATGTAGGTCAGCTGTCACTTCCCTGCTGAAATGACATTAGTGCCATTCATTTACATCAATATCATATATGCTGTTCCTACAGACAAACAAGGTATCCGTTTGGACTTTCTCCACATATAAAGGAACAAAGGAAGGCTTTATTGTACAGACATCTCATCTTTCAATTGCTAGCATTCTACAAGTTGTTGTTGGCCACAAATAACTTGTTAATCATGATGGATCTGATTTTTTAACACAGATATGTGCTGCCCTTTCTGGCTCAGGTTAACCAGAGTTGGAAGACACTAAGGTAAGACACTGCACATGTAGGTCTCTTATGTCATGTCAGCAGCCACATAGTGGCCGTATAATATGCAATTTTCCTTCACAATGTGACAAAACAGAAACACCTTTGACCAAAATCTCACAAAGTGGTTGTGGAAGGCGTAGACAATGAGTTTAAAATAGTGAAGTACACTGTGAACAAGTGACGTTCTCCGTAATCTGCTCAGCACTTCTCACTGATCACAGAGCAACCAGATGTTTCACTGTATCAGTAGGAGACCTGGGGTAGCAGAACTGGCACACTCAGTAGGAGAATTCAGTAGGGGGTCTAGGGGAGGGGAGACCTTTGGCACTCAGTAGGAGACCTGGGACATTACGTAGGAGACCTAGAGCACTCAGTAGAAGACCTAGGGGAATCGGTAGAAAACATGGGTCAATAAGAAGGAAACCTTAGATAGGAGAATTAGGACAATCGGTAGAAGGCATTGGGCAACCAGAAGGAGACCAAGAGTAAGAGACCTAAGCACTCAATAGAAGACCTGGTGTAATTAGTAGAAGACCTGAGACACTTAGTAAAAGACTGGGGCACTCAGTTAAAGACCTCGGGCATCCAGTAAAAGACCCGGGGAGGAATACCTGCGGTAATTAGTAAAATACATGGGTCACTCAGTAGAAGACCTGTGGTGGGATATCTGCATCAACTAGTAAAAGACCTAGGGCAATCAGTAGAAGAACTGAGGTGGGATACTTTGGGCACTCAGTAGAAGACCTGGAGTGGGATACCGGCAGCAACTAGTAAAAGATCAGGGGCAGTCAGTAGAGAACCTGGGGTGGGATACTTGAGGCACTCAGTAGAAGGCCTAGGGTGGAATACCAGTGACAATTAGTGAAAAACCTGGGACACTCAGTAGAAAACCTGAGGTGGGATGCTGGAGGCACAAAGAAGAAGACATGGATTTGGATACTGGCAGCAACAAGTAAATGACCTGAGGCAACCAGTAGAAGACCTGGGGTGGGATACCTGGGGCACTCAGTAGAAGACCTAGGGTCGGATACCTGCGGCAATTAGTAAACTACCTGGGGCGCTCAGTAGAAGACCTGGGGTGAGATACCGGTTGCAACTAGTAAAAGACCTGTGGCACTCAGTAGAAGACCTGTGATGGTATACTTGGGCACTCAGTAGAAGACCTGAGGTGGGATACCCGGGGCACGCAGTAGAAAACCTAGGGTGGGATACTGGTGCCAACTAGTAAAACACCTGGGGCAATCAGTAGAAGACCTGGGGTGGGATACCTGCAGCAATTACTAAACTACCTGGGGAACTCATTAGGAGACCTGGGGTGGGATACTGGCGGCAACTAGTAAAAGACACGGTGTAACTAGTAGATGACCTGGGATGGGATACCTGGGGCACTTAGTAAAAGACCTAGGGTGGGATACAAGCAACAACTAGTAAAAGACATGGGGCAACTAGAAAAATACCTAGGGTGGGATACTTGAGGCACCCAGTAGAAAACCTGGGGGGATACCGGCAGCAACTAGTAAAAGACCTAGGGTGGGATGCCTGAGTCACACAGTAGAAGGCTTGGGGTGGGATATCTGGGGCACTCAGAAGAAGACCTAGAGTGAGATACTTGTGGCAATTAGTAAACTACCTGGGGCACTCAGTAGAAAACCTGGGGTGAGATACTGGTTGCGACTAGTAAAAGACCTGGGACACCCAGTAGAAGACCCGGAGTGGGATACCAGCGGCAACTAGTAAAAGACCTGGGATGGGATACAGGTGGCAATTAGTAAAATACCTGGGGAAATCAGTAGAAGACCTGGGGTGGGATACCTGCGGCAAGTAATAAACTAGCTGGGACACTCAGTAGATGACCTGCAGTGGGATACTGGCGGCAGCTAGTAAAAGACCTGGGCAATCAGTAGATGACCAGGGGTGGGATACCAGAGGCAACTAGTAAAAGACATGGGGCAACTAGTAAAGGACCTGGGCAATCAGTAGATGACCTGAGGTAGGATACCTGAGGCACTCAGTAGAAGACCAGGGGTGGGATACCAGTGGCAACTAGTAAAAGACATGGGGCAACCAGTAGAAGACTTGGGGTGGGATACCTGAGGCAATCAGTAGAAGAGACCTGGGGCGGGATACCAGTGGCAACTAGTAAAATATCTGGGCAATCAGAAGAAGACCTGAGGTGGGATACCTGAGGCACTCGGTAGAAGACAAGGGCTGAGATACCAGTGGAAACTAGTAAAAGACATGGGGGAACTAGTAAAATACCTTGGGCAACCAGTAGAAGACATGAGGTAGGATAGCTGAGGCAATCAGTAGAAGAGACCTGGGGTGGGATACCAGTGGCAACTAGTAAAATATCTGGGCAATCAGTAGACGACCCGAGGTGGGATACCTGAGGCACTTATTGGAAGACCAGGGGTGGGCTACGAGTGGCAACTAATAAAAGACATGGGGCAACTAGTAAAAGCTGGGGGAACCAGTAGAAAACCTGGGGCAACCAGTAGAAGACTTGGGGTAGGATACCTGAGGCAATCAGTAGAAGACTAGGGGTGGGATACCAGTGGCAACTAGTAAAAGACCTGGGGCAACCAGTAGAAGACCTGGGCTGTGATACCTGAGGCAATCAGTAGAAGACCAGGGGTGGGATACCAGTGGCAACTAGTAAAAGACCTGGGGCAACCAGTAGAAGACATAGGCTGTGATACCTGAGGCAATCAGTAGAAGACCAGGGGTGGGATGCCAGTGGCAACTAGTAAAAGACCTGGGGCAACCAGTAGAAGACATAGGCTGTTATACCTGAGGCAATCAGTAGAAGACCAGGGTGGGATACCAGTGGCAACTAGTAAAAGACCTAACTAAGGCAGTCAGTAAGATAATTTGGTAGACTCAATAAGAGCCCCGGGGCACGTGTCCTGTGTATGAGGGTCTAACAATTGCCGTGCCCAGCACAGGTGACTCCAGGCACGTGTGATGTCATACGGCGACAGCAGGTAAAGCTCATGACGTCAGCGGCATGCTCAGTGGGTCTTTTCCGCTGCTGAGAAATGCTGAAATGACGGCGGCTCTTTGCAGGGAATCCCCTCCGCCTATACTCATATGTGACCACTGGAGGGCAGATTAGGAGAGCAGATGGAGCCCGGTGACCGCGGTTGATGTAAAGCGAGGAGCTGTCATAGTATCCCGGAGGAAAGCATGGATCGGGAGAGGTGATCGCTGTGATCAGTGAATGAGATCCCTGACATTACACGTACAGCCCAGCCTGCCATCCCCGCTCACAAGAGGAGATCACTCACTTGGAATGTCATCAGTACGAGGGTTTTCCTTCTTGTCCTTCTTCTCCTTTTTCCCTTTGCCCTTTTTCCCCTTTGCCTCCTTCTTTTTCTCGGCCATGTCCAGAGATCGGATCCCTGTTGGTGGTAAGGAGTGATGTATCCAATCCAGATCGGGTCTTGTAGAGGATCGCTGTGCCACACTTCAGTCCTGCTGTCCTCAGATCCACCAATCACAAGTTATGGGGACAGAAACAAACACTCATCCAGATCGTGTACAAAAAGCTTGATGATCAGGTTAATACAGCAAAAAAAATTAAAAAAATAAAAATAAATAAAAACAATGAAAAGTGTATTAAAGGTAAAAAAATAAAAAAAGAATAATAATAATAATAATAATAAAAATCCTCTTGCATGCAATGTGCAGTCCTTGCACCGGTCCCAGGGTTGGAAGGTTCTCCGTCAGAGTGGAGGAAACTTTCTCTCTCCCATTCCTGGGAGTTTGCAGGAGTTTTAGTAGTCAGCACCCACCTACACTGGAGCGTATGTCACTGGGCGGCCCCTAGGTGGAGCTATGCTAATCAGCTGGGGACACCTAGTGCCTCCTTAACAGAGCACAGCTCATACATGCGCTGACAACACTGCTCACTGCTGGCCTCCCACCACTCTGCACACATCCTCACTGCTCTCCTATGATCAGCACACATCATTGTACTATCCCTACATGTACAATCACAGTCACCCCACACGCTTCGATTTTTTCATTTTATCCAGTCCATGTGTGAATCGATCAAAACGATCCAATTGGATAACAGCCATCACTTTCTTCAATCAGCCGGGGCGGAATATTATCAATCGTTTTGTAGTAGCACTGTGAATACAATCGTATTTCCATCAGATTATGACATGCGATCGATAATTATCGATCAAAATCCACTTGCCCGCGTGTGCCACATTGACTGAATGGGTTGTCACCTATAGGTTGAATATTCCTATCAGAAGAGATCGATCGGGAAAAGGAATCAATCGTTTGTCAAAGCGCGTATGGCCACCATAAGACTCAATTTAGATTGTATTCAATCTGAGTCAATCGTTTGTCAAAGCGTGTATGGCCACCGTAAGACTCAATTTAGATTGGATTCAGTCTGAGTCAATCGTTTGTCAAAGCGCGTATGGCCACCAAAAGACTCAATTTAGATTGGATTCAGTCTGGGTCAATCGTTTGTCAAAGCGTGTATGGCCACCATAGACTCAATTTAGATTGGATTCAGTCTGAGTCAATCGTTTGTCAAAGCGCGTATGGCCACCATAAGACTCAATTTAGATTGTATTCAATCTGAGTCAATCGTTTGTCAAAGCGTGTATGGCCACCGTAAGACTCAATTTAGATTGGATTCAGTCTGAGTCAATCGTTTGTCAAAGCGTGTATGGCCACCGTAAGACTCAATTCAGATTGGATTCAGTCTGAGTGAATTGTTTGTCAAAGCGCGTATGGCCACCATAAGACTCAATTTAGATTGGATTCAATCTGAGTCAATCGTTTGTCAAAGCGCGTATGGCCACCGTAAGACTCAATTTAGATTGGTTTCAATCTGAGTCGATGGAAAGTTTCAGCGATGAGCAGCACTGATGCTTGTTCATTATTTCGATCTTATTTTGATCAATCAGATTATGAGATCACATAGTGAAAGCAGAGATGCAAGCAATCCTTTTCGATCGTACTTTCCCCTATCGAGTGTTATGCATTTCCCCATGTGTGTCATATCGATCAAATGAGTTGTCACCTATAGATTGATTATTTCTATTGGAAGAGATCGATCGGAAAAATAAGTCGATCATTTGTCAAAGCGTGTATGGCCACCATAAGACTCCATTTAGATTGGTAACAAACAAAAGTCGATCGGGCAGGGTGGAAAGTTGCAGCGATTAGCAGCACTGATGCTTGTTTATTAATTCGATCCTATTTTGATCAATCAGATTATGAGATCACACAGCGAAAACAGAGATACGGTCAATCATTCTCAATCGTATTTTCCACTATCAAGTGAAATCCACTTCCCATCCACTTCCCCATATGTGTCATATTGATCAAATAGGTTGTCACCTATAGAGTGATTATTCCTATTGGAAGAGTTCGATCGGGAAAATAAATCAATCATTTGTCAAAGCATGTATGGCCACCATAAGACTCAATTTAGATTGGATTCAATCAAACTGAGTCGATCAGGCAGGGTGGAATATAATCAATCTTTTTGTAGTAGCGCTGTCGATACAATTGTATTTCGATCAGATTATGACATGCGATCAATAAGTATTGATCAAAATCCACTTCCCCATGTGTGCCACATTGACTGAATGGGTGTCACCTATAGATTGAATATTGCTATCGGAAGAGATCGATCAGACAAAGGAACCAATTGTTTTTGTCAAAGCGCGTATGGCCACCATAAGACTCCATTTAGATTGGAATCACTCTGAGTCGATCGGGCAGGGTGGAAAGTTGCAGCGATTAGCAGCACTGATGCTTGTTCATTAATTCGATCCTATTTTGATAAATCAGATTATAAGATCACACAAAGAAAGCAGAGATACGAGCAATCATTTTTGATCGTACTTTCCACTATCGAGTGATATGCACTTCCCCATGTGTGCCACATTGACTGAATGGGTTGTCAACTATTGATTGAATATTCCTATTGGAAGAGATCGATCTGGAAAATAAATCAATCGTTTGTCAAAGCGTGTATGGCCACCATAGTACTCAATTTAGATTGGATTCAATCAAACTGAGTCGATCAGGCAGGGTGGAATATAATCAATCATTTTGTGAATACAATCGTATTTCGATCAGATCATGATGTGACCAATAAGTATTGATCAAAATCCACTTCCCCATGTGTGCCACGCTGGCTAAATGGGTTGTCACCTATAGATTGAATATTCCTATCGGAAGTGATTGCTCTGGAAATGGAATCAATCGTTTGTCAAAGCATGTATGGCCACCATAAGACTCAATTTAGATTGGATTCAATCTGAGCCGATCGGGCAGTGTGGAAAGTTGCAGCGATTATCAGCACTGATGCTTGTTCATTAATTCGATCCTATTTTGATTATTCAGATTAGGAGATCACACAGTTAAAACAGAGATACGAATAATCATTTTCGATCATGTTTTCCACTATCAAGTGAAATCCACTTTCCCGTGTGTGTCATAGCGATCGAATGGGTTGTCACCTATAGATCGGTTATTCCTGTCGGAAATGATCGATCAGAAAATAAATCAATCATTTGTCAAAGCGTGTGTGGCGACCATAAGACTCCATTTAGATTGGATTCGATCAGACTGTGTAAATCAGGCAGGGTGGAAGATTATCAATCCTTTTGTATGCGCAGCTGTTTATCAAAAACAAATTTTCAGGGGGGAAAAGAAACACATTTTAATGAGTATTAGTAAACACAAACCAAATCGAATTTTTGGTAAAACATAAAAGAGGGTGTTATGCCAAGTAAAGAGAACAAACAGGTCGGAGTCACGCTTTAAAATTACATATATCCATAGAATGGCGCTAAACTGCAGTACCCAAAAACCTCCATAGGTGGTACTGTATAAGCCTTTACAGGTTACCAGTCTAGAGCTACACAGGAGGTCTGGTGCCAGATTTATTGCTCTTGCGCTAACCTGTGATGATACCTCATATGTGTGGTGCGATCGTTGCTTACATAAGACCTACATGCGTGTTCGCATTGGTGCATTAGCATGGGGGATGGGGTGCTTTACTTTATTTTTTATTTTTTTTCTAACTTGTACCTTTATTTTATTTTTTTTCTAACTTGTACCTTTATTTTATTTTTTTTGGATCAACTTTTTTTTGCTATCACAAGGGATGAACTACAACATACCTTGTGATAGCATGAGCCATCACAGGTCCTCTTTATGGAGAGATCTGGGGTCTGTTGTTAGACCCCAGATCTATGTTCTGTCCTCCCAACCATCTGAACAAACTGAGATCGATTTGATCAGACGTTTGTTCAATCCGGTAACAGCTTGTTTAACCACTTAAGGACCGAGCCTCTTTTTGAGATTTGGTGTTTACAAGTTAAAAACTGTTTTTTTTTTTTTTTTGCTAGAAAATTACTTAGAACCCCCAAACATTATATATATTTTTTTCTAACACCCTAGAGAATAAAATGGCGGTCATTGCAATACTTTCTGTCACACCGTATTTGCGCAGCATTCTTACAAGCGCACTTTTTTTGGAAAAAATACACTTTTTGAATTAAGAAAATAAGACAACAGTAAAGTTAGCCCATTTTTTTTATATATTGTGAAAGATAATGTCACGCTGAGTAAATTGATACCCAACATGTCATGCTTCAAAATTGCACCCGCTCTGGGAATGGTGACAAACTTAAAAATCTCTATAAAAAAATTGTGTCACTTTTATTACTATTACAAGTAATGTAAACATCCCTTGTAATAGAAAAAAGCATGACAGGACCTCTTAAATATGAGATCTGGGGTCAAAAAGACCTCAGATCTCATATTTACACTAAAATACAATAATAATAAATAAATAATAATCTAATGTCATTAAAAAAAAAAAAAAGTCACTTTAAGTGCTATGGGCGGAAGTGATGTTTTAACCTCACTTCCGCCCTGCAATGATATGGAGACGGGTGCGAGCCATCTTCCATCTTCAGTGCTGCCCATCAGTGCCACCTCTCAGTGCTGCCTATCAGTGCCCATCTGTGCAGCATCATCAGTGCAGCCTCATCAGTGTATCCTCATCAGTGGCCATCAGCGTATCCTCATCAGTGGCCATCAGCGTATCCTCATCAGTGGCCATCAGCGTATCCTCATCAGTGGCCATCAGCGTATCCTCATCAGTGGCCATCAGCGTATCCTCATCAGTGGCCATCAGCGTATCCTCATCAGTGGCCATCAGTGTATCCTCATCAGTGGCCATCAGCGTATCCTCATCAGTGGCCATCAGCGTATCCTCATCAGTGGCCATCAGCGTATCCTCATCAGTGGCCATCAGTGTATCCTCATCAGTGGCCATCAGCGTATCCTCATCAGTGGCCATCAGCGTATCCTCATCAGTGGCCATCAGCGTATCCTCATCAGTGGCCATCAGCGTATCCTCATCAGTGGCCATCAGCGTATCCTCATCAGTGGCCATCAGCGTATCCTCATCAGTGGCCATCAGTGTATCCTCATCAGTGGCCATCAGCGTATCCTCATCAGTGGCCATCAGCGTATCCTCATCAGTGGCCATCAGCGTATCCTCATCAATGGCCATCCTCATCAGCGCACATAAGTGAAGGAGACAACTTGCCTGTTTTTTAAATTTTTTTGTCAAACTATTAAAAACGTTTTTTTTCCCAAAATGTTTAGTTTTTTTCATTTATTTAGCAAAAAATAAGAAACACAGTGGCGATTCAATAGCACCAAAAGAAAATTCTATTTGTGTGAAAAAAAAAATGATAAAAATTTCACATACAGTATTCAAAGTGTGACAGCGCTGAAAGCTGAAAATTGGCCTGGGCAGGAAGGGAGTAAAAGTGCCCAGTAGGCAAGTAGTTAAAGTCCAATTATGTGACACTTTGTGTTGGTCTATTACAAAAAATCACAATAA
Organism: Lithobates pipiens; assembly: GCF_037356315.1. NCBI lineage: Eukaryota > Metazoa > Chordata > Amphibia > Anura > Ranidae > Lithobates > Lithobates pipiens. The sequence goes on from NW_027507718.1 coordinate 217,888,850, forward strand.
AATACATTTACATTTATGGTTGTAACATGACCAAATGTGGAAAATGTAAAGGGGTATGAATACTTTTTCAAGGCACTGTATGATTCACAGACAAATAAAATGTACTGTTAATCTCCACGTTTTCATTCACCTTTAAAATAAACAGGTTTAACTAATCGTTTGTAACAGGGCCAGAAAAAAGTGTGGGGGGGGGTGGCACATGCTCCGGGCACCACATTGAGAGGGGGCATTACCAGTCTAGGGTTCATGGGTGTGCTAAAGCACTCCCACAAATTCTGCTAACACCCCCAAGCAGCAACCACCATGCCAGAGTCTAAATTAAAATTTTCCTCAAGTCCTAGCTTAACCGTATTGCTGCAAACGGTGGTGCGGTGTGTCACACCGCTACACCGATCTCAGGAAAGAGCCTCTGACGGAGGCTCTTTACCACGTGATCAGCCGGGTCCAATCACAGCTGATCACGATGTAAACAGGAAGAGTCGTTGATCTGACAGACGCGAATAGAGGAGAACTGGTCGGCTGCTCTCCTGACAGGGGGGGTCTGTGCTGATTGTTTATCAGCGCAGACCCCCTCGGTATCCCACCCAGGACCACCAAGATGCCGCCAGGACCACCAGGGATGGCCACCACACTAGACCACCAGGTATGCCACCCTAGACCACTAGGGAAATGCCAATCAGTGCCCAGGCAGCTGCCAATCAGTGCCCATTCCTAATGCCTGCCAGTGCCCTCAGTGATGCCTAACAATGCCAACTATCAGTGCCGCATATCAGTGCCCATCAGTGCCACGTATCAGTGCCCAGCAGTGCCGCCTATCTGTGCCACCCATAAGTACCCATCAATGCAACCTTTCAGTGCCCATCAGTGTCGCCTATCAGTGCCCACCAGTGCCACCCATGAGTGTCCACCAGTGCCACCTATCAATGCCCATCAGTGCTGCATATCATTGCCACCCATCAATGCTGCCTATCAGTGCCCATCGTCAGTGCCCATCAGTGCCACCTCATTGGTGCCACCTCATCGGTGCCGCCTTATCAGGAGATATTCATTTTACCTACAAGTAAGCAATATTATAGGCTTACCTGTAGGTGAAAATGTGCTAAAGGGGTATACAACCACTTTAATAGCATCATAGGCCCCTGGGCAAAGTAATGATATAGGGCAGCGATGGCAAACCTTGGTAATCCAGATGTTTTGGAACTACATTTCCCATCATGCTTGTGCACTCTGCAGTATAGTTGAGCATCATGGGAAATGTAGTTCCAACACATCTGGGGTGCCAAGGTTCACCATCACTCATATAGGGCCCTTATAAGGGAGATGGTGACCGTGGCAAACAGTGGGTCAGTCATCATCAGTGCCCATCAGTGCCACCTCATTGGTGCCACCTTATCGGTACCGTCTTATCAGTGCCCATCAGTGAAGGAGAAATGTACTTATTTACAAAATTTTATAATAGAAACAAGAGAAAAACGTATTTTTTTCAAAATTTTCAGTCTTTTTTTATTTCTTTAGCAACAAATAAAAACCCCAGAAGTGATCAAATACCACCAAAAGAAAGCTCTATTTGTGGGAACAAAATTATAAAAATTCTGTTTGCATACAGCATCTCATGACCGCGCAATTGTCATTTAAACAGCGACAGCGCTGAAAAATGCCTTGGGCAGGAAGGGGGTGTAAGTGCTCAGTATTGAGATGGTTAAACATTAATAGATGGTTAGTCAGGGACTTAATGGTGGGTCTGCGGAGGGATCATACAGCGGTGTTTTCTGACACTCATTCTAAAGTTTCGGCACCCCAGTCAGTCCCTGGTGGAGTGATATGCACACTGCCTCTTACATGCTTGCTGTAGGAGAACTTGGCTATTAGGAAGCAGGTAGGTTCTTCCACTGGACAAGGTCTGTGTTATCGAACTCCTGCTGCTCTAACTCTGCTTTATCTCACCAAATGATTGCTACATACATGCCTCGTAATCCCTCTCCTTCCTCACGGCGCTCTCTCCACTGCCATCAACTTGCTCTCCCCCCTGCCGGTCACTACACCTCTCTTTGTGAGTTACTTTCACTTCTACACGCCAGTAACCCCCTCCTCCTTTTTTTCTCCCTCTACCTATACTTCCAGTGTGCAGTAAGTTCACACAATCCTGTAGCCTAGCATGTTTTCTGCAACTCTTCAAGCTGCCCATAAATGAGTTTTTTTTTTTTTTTCCCTTCAGCCAGCAGTCTGAATGAAGAACAGATTCCCCCATGCACACAGTGGGGGTTATTTACTAAAGGAAAATCCACTTTGCACTGAAAGTGCACTTGGAAGTGAAGTTGCTGTAGATCCGAGGGGGACATGCAAGGAAAATAAAAAAACAGCATTTTAGCTTGCACATGATTGGATGATAAAATCAGCAGAGCTTCCACTCATTTCAGATCTACCTCTCAGATTTACAGCGACTGCTCTTCCAAGTGCACTTGCAGTGCAAAGTGGATATGCCTTTCGTAAATAACCCCCAATGTCCGCACCAGTACATTGTATTCTGACATCAAGATCTGGCAATATCAGAATACACTGATCATCAGCTGCACTTAAAATGGTAGTAAATGCTCATTGTTTATTTTTATCTACAGGTAAGATTATAATAAGGCTTACCTGGAGGTAAAATGAATATCTCCTAAACATGCACCTTTTAGGAGATATTCTAGCCAGCAGCAGGCAGTGATATCAGAGCACATGGGCTGGTGATATGTGTGCCACGGCCAAGAGATCATTACGGCTCGGCCAATCAAGTGGCAGCAGCCCACAAGCACAGAAGGAAGACTGGGGGAATATGGAAGTCTCTGTAGCGTTGACAACATGCCATTGGAGGGCTTCATTTTAAGGTAGGTCCCTCATAATGTGCTAGTAGGCAGTGCACACTAGGGTGCTGCTGTTCCATGAGAGCCACGCTCTCCGCTCAGAGCCCTGTGAATAGCAACCCCGCTGGGGACCCTCCACAGTGACGGAATGCCAGGGCACCGTTGGAAGTGTGACTGTTGTGACCCTGGTCATTCCGCCACTGTACTAGCAAATTATACATTTGCCTTGCAGGAGGAAACACGTGGTTGCGGCACAGTAGGTCAGCATTTTCACGGTTAACATACCACTCCCTCACTGTCTGTCAAAACCAGCAATGACAGCTGCACATCTCAGCAATCCCTTACAGCCCCCTTTAAGTACTTCTTACTCCCTTAGAGCCCCCCTAGATCCCTTTAGTTCCATGCACCAACTCATTCAACTGGGGAACATGTTTTCTCAGTCCCTTTATCTCAAAAGTGAGACTTCAGGGGTCTGTTTAGACACCTGATATTTTACCAAAGACTCCCCAACAACATTGTGAAACACATGTAATATGTTATTGGTAGAAGCCACACCCAATAAGTAGCTTATTTTAGCCCCACCCACTGTTTGCCAAGGTCACCATCTCCCTTATAAGGGCCCTATATCATCACTTTGCCCAGGGGCCTCTGATGCTATTAACCACTTTCAGACCGGACCAATTTGCTGGTCAAAGACCAGACCACTTTTTGCGATTCGGCACTGCGTCGCTTTAACTGACAATTGCGCGGTCGTCCCAAACAAAATTGACGTCCTTTTTTTCCCACAAATAGAGCTTTATTTTGGTGGTATTTGATCACCCCTGCGGTTTTTATTTTTTGCGCTATAAACCAAAATAGAGCGACAATTTTGAAAAAAACGCATTATTTTTTACTTTTTGTTATAATATATATCCCCCAAAAATATATAAAAAAACATTTTTTTCCCTCAGTTTAGGCCGATACGTATTCTTCTACATATTTTTGGTAAAAAAAATCGCAATAAGCGATTATTGATTGGTTTGCGCAAAAGTTATAGCGTTTACAAAATAGGGATAGTTTTATAGCATTTTTATTAATAATTTTTTATTATTTTTTTTTACTAGTAATGGCGGCGATCAGCGATTTTTATTGTGACTGCGACATTGTGGGGGACCCATCGGACATTTTTGACACATTTTTGGGACCATTGTCATTTATACAGTAATCACTGCTATATAAATGCAGTGATTCCTGTGTAAATGACACTGGCAGTGAAGGGGTTAACCAGTGGGTGGCAGTGTAGGGGTTAAGTGTTCCTAGGGGCGTGTTACTAACTGTGGGGGGGTTGGGCTTTCATTTAGTCAATCACATGGAGCAGAGATCAGCGTCACTAGTTGCTAGGCAGAATGGAGAAATGTTGTTTACAACGGCACTTCTCCATTCGGCCGCTCCGTGAGACGATCGCGGGGACTCACGGGGGTCCCGACCAGCGCGGGAGCACGCCGCCAGCGGCGCGCTCTCGATGGCAGGGCGGCAAATTTAAAGGGACGTACATGTACGCCCATTTGCCTGCCCATGCCATTCTGTCGACGTACATCGTCGTGGGCTGGTCGGCAAGTGGTTAAAGTGGTTGTATACCCCTTTAGCACATTTTCACCTACAGGTAAGCCTATAATAGGGTAAAATGAATATCTCCTGATAAGGTGGCACCAATGAGGTGGCACTGATGGGCACTGACGATGGGCACTGATAGCAGCATTGATGGGTGGCACTGATATGCAGCACTGATGGGCATTGATAGGTGGCCTATGATAAGGCTTACCTGTAGGTAAAATGAATATCTCCTAAACCTGTACGGTTTAGGAGATATTCACCTTGCATGCAGCCCCTGATGTCAGAGGCGCATGCGCTGTGAAGGTCCGGCAGATGCTGCTGGAAAATCATTGCTCCTTGACGGAAGGAAGACTCCCGTGAGCCTGCCCGGGAGTGACGTCAACCCAGAAGAATCGCTGAGGCAAAATGTCAGCTCTCTTGGCGGTGACTGGTAGACAGTGCGGGGGCTTTGTTCTAAGGTAAGTATTTCATAATGAGGTAGTATAGGTTATGTTTTTTTTTTCTTCTGGGTATACAATCGCTTTAATATGGCACTAACATCTCTGACCTCGGAACTTTGCACCATTTACTACTGAACCCAAAAATACTGAACCCAGCACAATAAAAACCACCTCCAGTTTTTACTGCAGTACACTGCATGCGCCTCACTTTCTTGTTCTTGCTCAGGAGGGCCCAACATATGGTTCTGCACACAGGCCCTATTACTTTCTAAATCACTGTTACTGCATATTTTACTTTTACTACGACTTACTATTATACTATGGGATCGAACGCTGAATGCTACATGTTTCAGTGCATTCTACACCCTACTCTCCCAACTAACCCTCCCCTCCAGTTGGTGGCATATTCATCCTGACATGACCTTGCCCCACTATGGGGGGGGGAGGGGGGCACCGAACTGAGTCTTTGCCCCTGGGTGACAGAATGTCTAGCTTCGCCACTGGTTTTGTAATGCATGAAGTCTTTATGGTTCAATGTGAACAGGGGTGTGGCGAGGGTGAGCCCTTTATTAAAACATTTTATGCTAAAAGGAGTTCCTTGATGTGATCTGATAAAGTTGGAAAGTGCGGCCTTAGAAGTTGATTAGAAGATGACAGTTCCTGGATTTCTTTCAACACACCTTTCCTCAAGGGCCCATTCACACCAAGTGCACTGGGCTTCTCAGTACAGTCCCCGATGCTTACACAAGAAAAATGTCTTTATGTCTGATGTGTTCGGTTCACACCACTGCACTGCAGTGCTGTACACCTACAAAATTAGAACATGCTGCATTTTAGTCACAGCACCATGTGGCAACGCACTACCCTAACCCTGCATCACAATGCGCTGGGGTGAATAAACATATATGTAATGTCATTTTATGACTTTCCAATAAAGTTTTAAAAAAGTCAATGGTGCAATGCGCTGTGTACTCAAAAGCACAGCCTGTATGAACAGGCTCATAAAGTGGACCTTTCTGCAACTTTACAAGTCTGTATGAATAAAACTCATGGTGGGTCACAATATTCAGAAACAATAAAATTTTTCAAAAATTCATCAGAATTTACATGATTGTGGCATCTCTAAGCCACAGTCTCAGCACAGGAAATAGTTCCTAATCCTTAAAGCTTGACTCCAGTCAAACTTCGACTTTAAACAGAACCTTAAGTAGGTGGGTCAGCCTGGTCCAAACAAACTATTTAAAGTCATAATATTCCTAGAGTTAGGCTTTAACGGATAAAACACAGGGACAGTGGGATATACCTAAAAGAGTTAAAGTTTGGTTTGAATTAACTAAAGTTGTATGAAGCTCATTGGAACAAACACATTACAATTATGATTATAATTATTATTATTATCATACTTTTTTGTCATGATTTTCACTGCAGAGTCTTAGGATTTTCATAAAATGATGCTAGTCATTAATAATTTTGAAAAAGTTACCATTTCAAAATGGTCCATTGTTGCACAATTTCATTAAAAAGTTTACTGTATTAGTACAAAAGGCAATAATGAGGTTGCCTATTCACCAGTCACAAATGCTAGTTTTAACCACTTTCTGCCCACACTATAGCTGAAAGACAGCTACAACGCGGGCCTCCGGTTCTGGGTGGATGTCCATGGACGTCCTCCCATGTATGCGCCTCTTAAGCTCCCCCTGGGTCCTTTGGGCACAGCTGACCACAGAACTGGGTAAAGGGCCAATCTCAGCTGCCCTTTACCATCCGATCAGCAGTGTACAATCACAGCTGGTCATATGTAAACAGACTTGCCGGTTATCGGCTCTCCTTTCCTCACACAGAGACAGCGAGTGAGGAAAAGAGAGCCAATTTGACAGGGCACAGTGGATACATTGTTTACACTGATAATCAGGGCACTGATCATAATTATCAGTGCAGTTTGAAAGTGCCTATCAATGCAGCTTGACAGTGCCTATCATCCCATCTTTCAGTGCTCATCAGTGCCACCTATCAGTGCCCATCAGTGCTACCTCATCAGTTCAGCCACGTCAGTGCCCATCAGTGCAGCCTCATCAGTTCACATAAGTGCATCAGTGCCCATCTGTGCAGCTTATCAGTACTTATCAGTGACGCCTCATCAATGCCCATCAGTGCTGCCTCATGAGTGCAGCCTCAGCAGTGCAGCTTCATCAGTGCATGTTAGTGCACATAAGACCCCTTTCCCACTGAGGTGTTTTTCAGGTGCTACAGCTCTAAAAATAGCACCTGTAAAGCGCCTTAAAAAAGCCTCAGCTGCAAACCCAGTGTGAAAGCCAGAGTGCTTTCACACCAGGGCGATGCTCTGGCAGGGCATCACAAAAAGTCTTGCCAGCAGCTTCTTTGCAGTGGTGGAGGAGCGGTGAATACACCGCTCCTCCCCATTGAAAACAATGGGGCAGCGCTGCTGTACCGTTGGCAAAGCGCTGCTACAGTGGCAATTTTGCGGGTGGATTTAACCCCTTTTTGCCCGCTAGCACCGAATAGCACCACTAAAACGACACTAATAATAGTGCCACTTTACCGCTGATGCTCAGGGTGGTTCAGTGTGAAAGGTGTCTAAGTGCAGCCCCGTCAGTGTAGCCTCATCAGTGCCCATCAGTGTAGCCTCATCAGTGCACATCAGTGCAGCCTCACCAGTGCACATCAGTGCAGCATTACATTCTATCAACTATAGAGAGGACAATTACCAAGGAGAGACACATTGAGCAATAGCAAAACTTGACAGATGTTCTAACTCTTCCTTACTCTATCAAGAACACCATTTTTGTTTTTGCTATAAATACGCTTTAAGCAATTCATCTTTGCATTTATCAAGCAGATCTAACAAAATGCTTCAAATTATATATTATACAGACCAAAATGAAGCAAATAAGAGAAGCTCATTATTATGGTTTACATACACTTTATTGTAACAACAACCCAATCCTATTGTAATCTGAATGTGGCAATGTTCTTCCATGGGCTTATTTCATCAATAAGCCTTCAGCCTGGAAGTGATCATAGATAACATTGATAATATAGTGATCACATGATCGAGGCCTACCCTGACTGGTTCCTGATCAACAATGAGTAGATGTCCGTGACAAGTTGAATTGGAAACTGTGCAAAGTATCGGCAGGTGGCTGTCAAGGGGAAGATGTTAACAAATCCCCATAGGGGGCAGCATACTAGAGGGCATTCATGTATATATTGCAAGTGGGAAATGGTTAAATATAAGCATTAAACAATTAATGGGTTCTCTTCAATACAAAATTCTGCAATGTTTGCTACATACTGTTAAAGCTCAAGGTACAACATTCGTTTACTTTACTAAGAAACAACACTGGAAATACAGTATGAGTCTTGGGAATAACGTGTCATATTTAATTTGTCTGACAAGTGAATTTTCATTTTAACCGATTTGTAGTAGGCTCAACACGACATTCAGAGACTGATATTATAAAGTCACCAGGAACCGATAATAAAACGTATTAACAAATCACTTCAGTAAAAATTTATATTTTCCTTAAGGTGGAACTTCAGGCAAAAGTGAAATGCATAGCTGACATACTTTATATACAAAATATATATATATATATATATATATATATATATATATAGAAAGGCCAGTATGCTGGCCTGAAATTATGGGAGGAGCCCGGTGGAATATATAACCAGCCCATTCGCCTGTCCTCCTCGTCGGTTCCGGTGCGCGATACCCGATACGTCAGGTATCAAGCGCCGGCCATTCAGACCAGACGCAGTGAGCCCGTTCGTCAGTTCCCGCATTTTTCGTCCCCGTCTTGACAGCTCGTCTTCTCGTTCAGCAGCGTCCGTCGGTTTCGCCGTCGGAGTGTCGCCGTACCCATCGAATTTGTCGTTGCACGTCGGGCTGGCTGTCGCAGGTAGGGCTTCGGCACCCCCTTTTCAATTCATGTATTCGATGTACCGTCAACATTCCCTGTACTCACGAGCCGCTCGCTGCTTTCAAATCGAATGTTTTCTGTGGCCCTCGTACGCATGTCGCTATTTTCTACTTTCGATGCAGTCGTTATCACTTTTTCGACACGTTCGATTACGCCACGTCAGGCGATTCATTCGCAGGTACGGCATTCGAAACCGTTCGACTGCCCGAGCATTTCTATTAGTATCGGTCGAATCGTTCGACTCACAGCCAACTGCTTGTTACGACAAGGCAAGCAGTCCGCACGTTTCGCTTGCCCTGCTTCAATTCGAATATCCCTTCATTCATGCAGTTATGTTATGTATTTCATTCGATCTCATTCCAATTCATTTCACTCCCAGTCATTTCTTCCATTTCGAATCATTTCTGTCACTAGTCGCGCTCCGGCGCGAATCCTGTTGCACCTCTGGTGCACCGATTCGCTTTGGAGTGCCCCCAGGGTTTGGCCTCATTTCTGTACATGCTCCAGAGACTGAATCACTCGCAGGTTCACGCACGATCCCTGTTTTTTGTCTTTGTCATGGCATATCATTTCTGTCACTTATTACGCTCCAAATCGAATCCTGTCGCATTCTCTTATGCACCGATTCGGCTTGGTGTGCCCAGCTGCTACGCCTCATTTCGGTACATGCTCCAGAGACGGATTCTTTGTAACCTACAGTCCAGTCGTTGAATCCTGTCTCTGTCATGGGATATCATTTCTGTCACTTATTACACTCCAGTTCGAATCCTGTCGCATTCTTTATGCACCGATTCGTTCTGGTGTGCCCAGCTGCTACGCCTCATTTCAGTACATGCTCCAGAGACGGATTCTTTATTGTTACCATCAGTCCAGGCGTTGAATCTTGTCTCTGTCATGGGATATCATTTCTGTCACTTATTACGCTCCAATTCGAATCCTGTCGCATTCTTTTATGCACCGATTTGTTCTGGTGTGCCCAGCTGCTACGCCTCATTTCAGTACATGCTCCAGAGTCGGATTCTTTGTTGTAACCGTCAGTCCAGTCGTTGAATCTTATCTCTGTCATGGCATATCATTTCGGTCACTTATTACGCTCCGATTCGAATCCTGTCGCATTTATTTATGCACCGATTCGTTCCGGTGCGCCCAGCTGTTACGCCTCATTTCAGTACATGCTCCAAGGACAGGACTCATCTGTTTGGTTCAAGGGCTCGTCCTCCGATTCTTGTCTTTGTCATGGGTTTCATTTCATTTCACCTATCACGTTCCGGTACGAATAGTCACATCTGTGTACCAAATTCATCCCGGCGTGCCCCAGGAATGGCCTCATTTCAGTACATGCTCCAAGGACAGGATTCATCCGTTTGGTTCAAGGGCCTCGTCCTCTGATTCTTGTCTTTGTCATGGGTTTTCATTTCATTTCACCTTATCACGTTCCGGTACGAATAGTCACTTCGGTGTACCAAATTCGTCTCGGCGTGCCCCAGGAACGGCCTCATTTCAGTACATGCTCCAGAATCCGTTTCGTGCTCAGTCGCAAAGTTGTGGCATGGCGATCCGGATCTCTGTCATGGCAGCTTCTCTCATCTCACTATCACATGCGGTCTGGATGCCTACCAGGGGGGCCTTGCTCCTCGGCCTCATTTCATTATAAAGTTGCCTCAAAAGGAAAACAGCTTCGTTTAGGCGTGTTGCGTCGTTTTTCTCCACATTCAAGCGCAGACTTCCTGCAATCGTCGTAAATACACATCCAAGCGCAGACTTCTTGCAGTCGTTGCAAGCACGCATCCAGAGATAGACTAATCGCAATCATTGTACCAGCACGCATACGAGCAGAGACCTCTGGCAGTCGTCGCAAGCACGCATTCGAGCCTAGACCTCTTGCACTCATTACAAGCACGCGTTCGTGCATAGAGCTCTTGCAGTCGTTGCAAGCACGCATTCGAGCATAAACCTCTTGCGGTCGTTGCAAGCACGCATTCGAGCACAAACCTCTTGCTATCGTTGCAAGCACGCTTTCGAGCATAAACCTCTTGCAATCGTTGCAAGCACGCATTCGAGCATAGACCTTTTTCAATCGTCGCAAGCACGCATTCGAGCATACACCTCTAGCGATCGTTGCAAGCACGCATTCGAGCGTAGACCTCTTGCAGTCATGACAAGCACGCATTCAAGCATAAGCCTCGTGCGATCATTGCAAGCTGATGTCCGGGCTCAACTTATGGCAATCATTGCTGGCAGGCACTTCTGCCCGCTCAATAGGTTGCTTTGGGGGAAGCCTGGATACCTTCCTAAATGTTCGTTGTATTACAGGGTACTTATACTTATAGGCATAGTTGATCCAGGGAAAATCCGATTGCCTCTCGAGGGGTCAGGAAGGAATTTTTTCCCCTACTGTAGCAAATTGGCCATGCTCTGTTGGGGTTTTTTGCCTTCCTCTGGATCAGCTGCGGGCGTAGAATTGGGGTGTCGGGTGGTGTGATACCTTATTATTTCAATTGTGGTTGGACCGGATGGACTTCTGTCTTTTCCGGCCTGGCTACCCACGAAGCCTACTGTAAATCCTTGCAATCGCTGCAGGCACGCGTCCTAGCATAACATCTTGCAAATCATGGCAAGCACGCATCCTGGGTAACATCTTGCAACCGTCGCAAGTACGCGTCCTAGCATAACATCTTGCAATCATGGTAAGCACGCATACTGAGTAACATCTTGCAACCGTCGCAAGCACGCGTCCTAACATACATGCAAGCATAACTCCCGCAGTCTTCGCAGTGCACATGCGGAACGCGAATTGCTCGCAGTCACCACGTACACATCTCCTCCGACAAACTCCCGGGCAATTGTCGCAAGCACACGTACAAACACAACCTTTACTCATGCCAAGGCTCGCGACTTAGCATAACTTCTTGCAATCGTTTGTTGCAAGCACGTTCTCAGTGGTACGCTAACTGGCTACACCTCATTTTCAGCAGCACTTAATTGGCCACTCGTCTCCTGTGGCCTTTCTTACAAGCCACTCACTGTCGCCTGTCCGGCTGTCTCTTCCTTGGGACAGTTGAGTTCAACCTCCGTCCGCACCAGGATCATGTTGTCACACGCGACTGGCTTCTTCCGTAGCACGCCCAGGCTATTTCTAGCCAGCGTTCAACATTTCTTATTCTTACAATGCTCGGAGAACCATCTGTTGTTACAGCCCATACAGCAAGATCCCCACTACGATGCGTCCAGAGGCATCAGCCCATAATCTTCGGCCAATGCTCGCCCATTACAACTGCCATCTTTACGGACACATAATACCCTCGCATATTCCCCAGTTTAGTCATCCAAAAGACACCTACAGTCCCTTCACGGCATGTCGAGCGTCCCTATGCACGTCATCCCTCAGGGGTCGCGCCTCTGTGTCACGCCGATTGGTCTTACTGTCTCTCTCACAGGATCCGGAGCAAGTCCTCAGCCGGGTCCCCGCGGCAATAGCAGTCCTTGCTATGCGGGAGGAATTCCTATCGTCTGGGAGTGACGTCTCTCTGTTCATTCCCTTCGCGTCTTCCCTTTCTCCCCAGGTGATGACTGACGCAGCGGCCTCCACGGGCTTGCCGCTGATTTTTTGGCCACCTCTGGCTCGCAGCTCCCTGGCCTCCCCAGTTACTGGCAATTCCTGGCTGCGCCAAGGCGCCCTCTCTGGTGGTATGTACTTCCTACGTCAACTGGTCCAGCTCTTGTTGTTGTTTCAGTTCAACGTCCATTCTTCCTTTATCCCCGGTAAGTTCAATCAGGCAGCGGACGCCCTCTCCCGCTTTAACCTTGTCGCGTTTTCATTCAGGTACCCGGAGCCGGACCAACATCAGCAGCTATCCCGGACTGGTCTCAACTGACCCTGGGTTAGCCCCTCACCTCCTAGCGGCTACCCAACTCGTTTGATCACTCCCTTTCCCGCAATACCCTCAAGGCCTATCAATCAGCCTGGAGGGCCTTTAACCAACTTCGTCACGTGTCACAGTACAGAGACGTCCCGTGTCAAGCAAGTCACAGCCTTCATTTCCTACTGTCACTCGCAGTTGGCGTCATCCTTTAATACGATCCGGCTATACATGACCGGTGTACAACATCTTACGTCCCTCCAGGACCCTACCGTACCCTTCCTATTTTACCACGCCGTTCGGGCTGTTACGCGCGGTATCCAGGAAGCGCCAGCCGATGACCGGCACCAAAACGACCGCCTATCACAGGAGACGTTTAGAAATACGTCAGACTTCCTGGCTACTTCACCTTTTCGGTCTCCACGTTGGTGTCATTTACAAGCAGCCATACACCTCGCCTTCCCCGGCTTCTTACGGCCAAGCAAGTTTACTTGTTGTAGCCTCACGGCACGCATGCTGTACCAGCACCACCTGGTCCGATACAAAGACCATTTCGCCTTACACTTAGCAGTCTCCAAGACGCAGCAGCTTGGCTCGGGTTCGGACATACACCGCTATAAGTCCAACAACCGTCGGTACCCGGTCGCCTTTTTCACGCGCCTGTCGGCCCCTTTTGGCTGATCAACCAGGAGTTAGTCCTCTTCTGCCATTTCTCACTAAACCTCTGAACGCTGCCCGGTGCAACGTGTCAGGATACTCCCGGGTGTCCTTCACCTCTGTCCTACTCACATTATCAAGAAGTGGGGCAGATGGAGGTCCACCTGTTTCGCCCGCTACATACCCAATCCGCAAGCGGAGATGACCCAGGCCTTTGTCGAGCGCACCCAGTAACAAACTTGGATCAATAAAATACAACCCCTACCTGAATGATTTTGCCCCCTTATTTTGGTATACCGTACGTTAGACCAGGGCACACTTTCAGGTCCATTTCAAGTAAGCGAGTTTATGTTAACCTTGTTTGTCATCCTTAACCGTATCGGTCAGAGGGCTCCATACCATAAATAGAAAGGCCAGTATGCTGGCCTGAAATTATGGGAGGAGCCCGGTGGAATATATAACCAGCCCATTCGCCTGTCCTCCTCGTCGGTTCCGGTGCGCGATACCCACCCACCCATCCCCCTTTTCAGGGCATTTCTCAAGCATCATACTCCTCATGAGAGTACTCTTTTCTCCCCATTCATATTCATTTCATTTATCACCCACTTTCTATCTAGGGTATGCCCCCTTATTTTGGTATACCGTACGTTAGACCAGGGCACACTTTCAGGTCCATTTCAAGTAAGCGAGTTTATGTTAACCTTGTTTGTCATCCTTAACCGTATCGGTCAGAGGGCTCCATACCATAAATATATATATATATATATATATATATATATATATATGAAACAAATATGTTGTGAATAAACATTATATGGGTTAAAGGGGTTGTAAACACTCTTGGTTTTTAACCTTAATGCACTCTATGCATTAAGTTGAAAACCTTCTGTAGTGATGCAGCCCCCCGTTTTACTCACCTGAAAGCTGTAATCTTCCGGCTGGGAACAAGCACACCGGCTCTAGCTGTTGTCTCATGTCCTGATTGGATAGATTGATAGCAGTGCAGCCATTGGCTCACCCTGCTGTCAATCAAATCCAATGATGCAACGCCAGGGGGTGGGGCCGAGTCCTGCATTCTGTGTGAATGGACACAGATACAGGACCCGGGAGCGTGCCCGCAAGGGTGTCCACTAAGGAGAGCTCTTCTTCAACGTAGAAAGTCGATGCAGGGAGGAGCCAGGAGCGCCACTGAGGGACCCCAGAAGAGGAGGACTGGGGCCACTCTGTGCAAAACGAACTGCACAGTGGAGGTAAGTATGACATGTTTGTTATTTTAAAAAAGAAAAAAAGGAGGGTTTACAACCCCTTTAAGGAGATACAATGAAACTGTTTACTGTCTCTCTTTTTATCTGAAAACGTCTTTTTTTTTTTAACAAGCTTTGTTTTTATATTTGCAGTTTTAAGATACATTCTCCCATAGGACTACCATGACAGATTCTCTTAAAACTAGCAATGCATACTATGTATATTGCAAAATATATTACATCATAAAAGGGTAAATGTATTGAAGCCACCAGGTCCCAGCCAATGATTTATGCAGGAGACCTATTGATTGGCTGTATGATTGGGTGTACACAGGTCAGTGATCTGGCTGTTTCCTCTCTCTGCAAAGCAGGGAGAAAACCAAAGCCAAGTCTGTTAGTAAAAGCAGCATAAATTACACACATTACACTTATTAGGCACACCCATTAAGCCTTCAATTTCCCCCTTGATGTTAACCCCTTCCAAGCTAGTACAGTATTATATCTGACCACTGTTTTGATTCCAGTGCCAGTTAGTTAATTAGTGTATCTCTCTGCAAGGGTCTGTTAGCGCTAGATTGTCCACCACGCTATCACAGTCCCACTGTAAGTCGCTAATCACCACCATTACCAGCATGTCGTCATGGCTGCATACATTCCAGTGTATGTACTGTATACCATTGTTTGTAGACGCTATAACTTTCACACAAACCAAATAATATACACTTTTTTTTCAATTAATCAAAGAATTTTTTTAGAATATATTTTGGCCTAAATGTATGAAGAAATTAGATTACATTTTTTTTTATTGGATATTTTTTATATAACGGAAAGTAGAAAATATTGTTTTTTTTCTACATTTTTTTGTTTTTTTATCTTTATATAATAAAAGATAAAAAGTGGTTTCACCAAAATAAAGCTCCATTTGTGTGAAAAAATATATTTAAAAAATATATCAATTTAAATTGCGTACAGTGTTGCATGACGCGAGTTAAAGTAGCGCAGTATTGAATAACAAAAAGTGCCCTGGTCATGAAGGGGGTAAAACCTTTCAGGGGTCAAATGGTTAAAGTGAGAAAGGATTAGAACCTTCGTCAAGTTTTTGTTTTTAAATTATTTATTACTTGTGTCCTTGCTGGGGAGATTTCCCCTTAATTTCCATATGCTCAGCAGTTAAGGAAGTTGAGAAAAGTTCTACCTAGCATTGGCACAGATATAAATGAAAAAGAGATGTGGCATGAAATTTTTCCCACTTGAAACAGTTTGGCTGCAGTTTCACATTACTGTGGCGTGTTCTTGTTTGTCAGAATTCTAGCCAAAGCATTGCTTATTTCAGTTTGATCATTAAATCATGTTTTTTTTTGTTTTCCTGCAGATCCCTACACTGTCTCAAACCTTTCTTTATGGAAAGAACAGTTGCTGAACTCATAGGGGCTAGAGATGAAACCACTCCAAGACCCAGTGCCAAGAGGATGCTTCTGGCTGAAGACATTTTAAGGAAAACTATACATTTGTTTTATTTGTTAGATTAATTCATTACAACTCCATGACCACTGTCAACCGGACAGAATTGATGTAAAGATATAAAAGTTTGGGTTGTCTCCTCAAGAAGATCAGATTCGAAGATTAGAATTAAGGAAGGTGGCCTATGACTGCATGTGGGTGCTCATGTGTGAACTCAGAATGATGTTGTGCCATGCATTTTGAAAATGTGTGACTGTCATTGAGAATGTTAACCAACTCTGTGTATGAGGGGGTCCTCCAAACCTGAAGTGCCCGGGGCCCCCCAAGGTCTAAATCTGGCCCTGATTACCAGCCTATCCCTCTTGCATCCCCAGCAACAGTTTTCACTAATTACAAGCCAAAGTTATTATTCATTATTATTATTTTGTACAGCCTCTCCTTATTCGGATAGTTAAAAAGCACATCATTGGTTGCAGGTCACATACTGTATATGAAATCCTAAATAATATCTTTCCTAGTTTTCACTGAGAATGAGCGTTGTCTTTCTCTTCTTCAGCTCCTGGGACATATAGCCAATATATGATCATCGGCACCAACAGAAGATGTTGAAGATTTTTTTTTTTTTGGGGTGCTGCTTTGAGTCATATTATTTTTTATTACTATTGTACATGATTTATATAGAGCCAACAGCTCTTTAAAACATGGGGGCAGACAGTACAGTTGCAATACAATACAGGAGGAATTAGAGGGCCCTGTTTGTTAGAACTTACAATCTAGGAGACACTGACAACCAATAATTACAATTGTCGGGACTGCAAGGACAACTCATTTGCATAGCTAGGATTTGGCAGATTTCTGGTATGTTGTACATTCAATATGGTCATGCACATATATACTGCTTTTGTGAGTGAATCTTTTATTACTGCAAATTCATAAAGACAAGTAGCCATGTAAATGAAGTACGGTATATTTAATTTTGCAAGCATAAATCAAGGCCTACTTTTTACATGTCTACTTTTTGTAAACAACCTCTTCACCATTTAATTTAAAAAAGTAATATATTGCTTATTCTGAATATCAAAAAAACAGAGAAGGATCTTAAACTTGGCATGTTATGCTTTCAGCTACTGTTCTGATTTATTTTCCTCAACAAAGCAGTTATATATTGTATCACTATTCACTTTCTCACTCTTACAACGGGTGCAGCGACTCTCATTTTTGTCGTGTACACTATATTCCACATTTCAAACACAAAACACACATTTGTCTACATCTCAGGTGCCCCACAATGTTTTCATTAACCATCTTGATATCCAGATATATGGCAACAGCTGCAAATGTGAATTTGCCATGTGCCCTGATGATGAGTCATGAGTCATGATATGTCCTTGATGTTCAGGGATGGCCTTGATTTCACTTCCAACTTTTGCAATAGTCTTTCTCTGCTATCTATTATGTTTGTAAAAAAAAGAATAAATTAATAAATGTGTCTGATCATAAATGTTTAAGACAGAATTTAAGTTATGTAGCCATTAAAACGATGTGGACCTTTATCATGATTATCCAATCAGCCTGCTAAATGTTTGTATAAAACATTTCAGTATTTTGGAATCTTAGTTGAGAAATAGTTGAGAATGAGATTAGATATTATAAATTAAAACAGCTCAAATGGAAAAATATCTTAAAAGAATTTTAAAAACAGATTATTCTAACAGCAATGATTCAGTGTTCACAAATATCTGGATAGTTTCTCCATCTGCAGTTGGATTTTAGAGTACACCATAAAAAGCATTGTGGTGGTACCTACTGTATACATGGAAGTAATGCTTTCAGAATAATATGCCAATATTTTTAAATAAAGCACTCCCGTAAAGTGAACCCACTCAATGCAAGCTCAAAAAGCCCATGAAGCCATCCATAAACTCATACCATCCACATCCATGTTGGTGAAGCTCTTCTCTTATGACCATGATGACCCTCGAGAGGTTTGGAAATAATAAGAATATAATTCCCCCCCACAAAACTTAAGCATGAATTGTAAAATTACAGATATGGAAGATTATTCAGTAGGGCAGTTGAGAAAGCCTTGACTGCATTAATGGAGTGCTTAGAGAAATATTTAGATTTTGGTTTACTTTAGTCCGATAGTTCTCAAACCTGTCCTTAGACCTTCCCAAAAGAGCTTTACCTGGCAGTTTTTTTTTACTTACAGCATATTAACATTACCGTTTGAATAGTTTACTAAGAATTATATTTTATTTTGCAGCTTTTGAATAATACTTATTTTTAAGATCGAAATGCTGGGAATTTTGGCACACAGATTGTTAGCACTACTAGCTTTTATTATTTATGTCATATACTCATTATACCCAGAATTCTGTTATCACATCAAAAAAGGTCATCAGAACTAAAAATATATAAAATGTGTGTTCCTGGGTTTAGATATTCTTTGACCTCAATTTATACCCTAAACCTAATACCTAAATCAACCTTTCTCAATAAGGGGTCATGATAATTGGCCTGATCCGATAGATCTTCTACCTGCGAGTGCTTGCATAGTACTGGCCAGACATTATTTAGTAGGGGCAGTGGTATTCGCCAGCAGAGTGTATCCTCTGATTTCTCAGGTAAGTAACCACTGACACCAATTGTCTTTTTAGCTGTCTGTAAGGGGGGATTTCCCCACTGTCCTCCAATTTAAGGAGCATTTTTCTCACTGATCTCCAAAGTAACAGGGCATTCTTACTACTGATCTTCAATATAACAGGGCATTCTTACTATTGATTTTCAATGTAACAGGGCATTCTTCCCACTGGCCTACAATATAAGATCAGCATTGCACTAACCAGCATAAACCAAGCACAAGTTTAATATTAAAAAGGTAAATGTTGCACTTTGTTTATTTTATTATATATACAACTTACCATTCATACTAATTTACTGTGAGCTGTACATATAACAACTTTCATGCAGAAAGTTCCTTGGGATCTGAGGGAAAAGGGGTTAAAGCCCAACTCTGGGACCCTATAAAATTATTGCATGTTTGCTTGTTTTGTCAAGGGGAGAGGAGAAGCGCCTTTACTTATCTGATCTTCCTCTCTGCCAGCAGATGGAGGTCCCCCACGCTCTACCAGTGGATTATCTCTCAACATCATCACATTCACCGCAGTGTTATGGACCAATGAGGAGCAGGGTAGAAGATGCAGTGGGGACCAGTTTAGCAGCGGTGAAGAGCGGAGGATGTGGTAAGTGAACTTTTTTTTTCTGTGTCACCTAGATCCAAACATGCAGTTTGCCCTTTTGGTGTGGGTACTGCACCACTGCAAGGGATAATTTTACAGTTAGAGTTGGGCTTTAAACTAAACCCTTAACCTAACCCTTAATGCTAACAATACATACCAGGTGAAATGTATTCTATGAGGTTGCATCAATAAATACTATCACAGTGACACTAGTGGAAAAAATACTATGACAGTAAATAAAACCTTTGACTCCTTTTTTCAGTGTCCTAAATTATCAGCATCGATTATGTGTTCTGAAATGTATACAAAAATAAATAAAAAATAGGCTATAATGAATATATCTAAGAATTTTGCTAAGAATATCATTTTTTTCACTCTCTTAAAAAGAATAAATGAATTCTGGAAGCTGTGCCCAAAAAAACACTACACATCATTATTGCCTGGGATCTGTAGTGAGACGATCTTTCCACATTACTGACATACCATATTGTAAAGCGCTGCGCAAACTGTTGGTTCTATATAAATCCTGAATAATAATAATAATAATACCATGGCATTCTTTTGCTCTGTGTCTCCATTAGGTTTGAATGCGAATACCTTGGTAAAGACAGGACTTTGCATCCTTATGTCATACCTGCCAGCAAGCAGAAAAATAAACACTGCAGTAGTGACCATATCTAACCATATGTCACTTAAAATCTTCTGAGACCCCTGAGGCACCAGTGCCTTAGATCTCACACTGCAAACATACAATTATAAGGATGTAGGTACCCTGGTGCCTAAGCACACTCATATATTTCAGATGAAAAAGTATAGTTCGCTTAAGCCTAGTACACATGGGCCGAATGTCGGCTGGCATTGGTCGGTTCAATAGAAACATTTGGCCTGTGTGTATGGCAGCCAGTCCAACAGAAGCCGACCGTTTGAAGGCCATGAGCTGTGTCGAAGGCTCATGGCCAAAAAAGGTCTGCCGACCGACTCCCAATCAGCACTCTAGGGGCCGTGGGGAGGCTGCCACCCTGTCTTAACACAATGGGGTAGTAAGGTAGTAAATCTTTACAATTTGACTTCAGGTACACTTTTCCATGGTTGCGTTTAATTAAAGTGACATTACTTTTTAGTAAGCATATGTCTACATCAGGGGTCTCAAACTGGCAGCCATCCAGCTGTTGCAAAACTACAAGTCCCATGAGGCATTGCAAGGCTGATAGTTACAAGCATGATGGGACTTGTAGTTTCGCAACAGCTGGAGGGCCGCCAGTTTGAGATCCTTGGTCTACAAGATACATTTATCTGTCTTTAGAGATGATATTAGTTCAGGTTTCTCAACCAGGGGTCTGTGGAACCTAGGGTTGCTAGGGGTTCCTTGAGCAATGAGAAATTTCTGCCTCTCAGATAATTCTTCCCAGATAATTCTTCCCAGTGACCATCACACTAATGTATAATGAGTAGTACATATAGTCATTTTTAGCAAGGGTTCCCTGAGATCGGAACGTTATTTCAAGGGTTTCTCTGCTTTGAAAAGGTTGAGAATAACTGTATTATTTGATACTTGACATTTACAGTTTGCCAGTTCAGAATTAGATTTATTTTATTGTTTATACTCTTCCCAAATAAACATGATTATGATTTTGGATGCTGTACATTGGTTTATTTGAAAGTTATATAATGGATATGTATTCTTCATGGAGAGTGAGGTACTGATTAAAGGTTTTTCTCTGCTGTCTCACTTCAAAAATGAAGAAAAGTATTTTATTGTTGTTATTATTCTTATTTTCATCATTATATCCAGCTTTTCATTACCCACTTCCGATTACTTTAATACCTTTTAACTGCACAATGTCTTAATGTTGCCTAAGGCACTGCTTATGAAAATGTTTATATTTTTGGAAATGAGGACTGATATGTATGGGAAATTAAAGGCGTGCACAGCTGCTTGTCATTGTTACAAAGTAAACAAGAGATTAAGATGTCTGAATATTGTTCAACAATACATTTTCTCATTACTTAACTATTTCCAGGATTTCTATAGGGCTGAATTGCTAAATGCAAATAGACTGTGCACTTTGTAAGTGCAATTGCACTAATTTTCCCCAGAGCCTAATCAATGTGGCAAAGCTTCGCTTTATAATGAAAACCCAATCAGGTGCAGGGAAAATTTTAAAGAAAAAAACAGCATTTTTGCTTGCACATAATTGGATATTGGAAATCAGCAGAGCTTCACTACATTCGCTAAGGTCTAGAATGCACTTGCAAAGTGCACAGTCTATTTGCCTTTAGTAAATCAACCCCTGTGTCTACATGTTTTATGCTAGCTTCCTGCATTCAAAGCTCTTTAATGATCTTTTAATATTTCTAAAAAATAGTTGCCGACAGACTCCTGTACATATACGTCGGCAGTTTAAAGATGGATATCTCGGTAGCTGCTGCCACAGCCCCAGATCTCAAATTTAAGATAACCTGTCATGCTTTTTTTTTCTATTAAAAGGGATGTTTACATGTGTGTGAAAAAAATAAATAAAATCACATAAAATAAATAAGAAAAAAATACTAATTTTAAAGCTCCACGTCCCGACGCATCCCGCATATGTGAATAGCGCCCGCATATGAAAACGGTGGTCATGGTCAAACCACAAATGTGAGGCATCGTCACAATCGTTAAAGCGAGAGCAATAATTATAGTCCTAGACCTCCTCTGTAAACTCAAAACATGCAACCCGTAGAATTTTTCAAACGCAGCCTATGGAGATTTTTAACGGTAAAAGTTTCACACCATTCCACGGGCGGGAGCAATTTTGAAGTGTGACATGTTGGGTATTAATTTACTCGGTTTAGTTGTGACTATTTTTTAATGTGCAGGGGCAATCTGAAGTTGTTATCTAGACCATATGGTAAATTAGATTGTTTCCACTTAAAAGGAATGGTATCATTATAATCATGATAAGGATAAATATGTACCTGGGACTTAATATACAAGTTAAAAAAGTCTGGATAAACTGTTGGTCTGAATTCAAAGAAACATAGCTTCGAGTCTTTTCCAAAAACAACACCTGTCTTTTGGGGTTGTATACAGAAGTTCGTAACAATGGGCTTAAATATGAGATTCGTTTATTATTAGACACGTGCATTCGTTTTCGTCCGAATGCATTTTTGTGCGAATTTCGGGTATTTTCGTTATTGTTTTAACAAACAATAACGAATGTGCAGAATCCAAAAACCAAAAGATCCGACATAAACAAATGCTTTATTTTCATTTTTGTTATGACAACAGTTCGATATAGATAGGAGATTCGACATGACGCTGACAATAGCGATCTGTGTCCATCGAACCTGTGGTCGAATGTGCCTAACCTTAGCTCTATTAGTCCAAGATTATTCTACATAGAGAGAAAAGATTCGACATAGAGAGAAAAGATTAAACATTATAGAGAAAATAGCAAAAAAGGTCGAATGTGTCTAACCTAAGGTCGCGTACACACGGGCGGATTGTCTGTCCAACTTAGTCCGCTGAATGGTGTTTCAGCGGACAATCCGCTCGTGTGTGGGCTTCAGCGGACTTTTTCAGCGGACTGTCTGACGAACAAAGTCTTACGGAATTTCCGTAATTTTGTCCGTTCAAACTTGGTTTTGTCCGTCCAAACTTGGTTTCAGCGGACAGTCCGCTCGTGTGTAGGCAAGTTGGACGGACTAAGTATGGCGCATGCTCAGAAAGGATTTACACGGCCGAAGGTTGCATTGCAGTGTATAGGACGTCGTTTTTCTAGTCCCGTCGTACGTGCTGTACACGTCATCACGCACGCTTTCAGCGGACTGTCTGCTCATCGTGTGTGGTCAAGTCCGTTCATTCAAATTTTGAACGGACTGTCTGTCGGATTGTCTGACGAACTTAGTTGGGCAGACAATTCGCCCGTGTGTACGCGGCCTTACTCTATTAGTCCAAGATTATTCGACATAGAGAAAAAAGATTTGACATAAAGATTCAACGAAGCAGTCGCCGCGAGTGGACATTTATGGTCAAATGCTCCGCCCATAGGCTATAGAAGAATTCTAATGTTGGTTGACTAGCAATAATAATTAATAAATATAATTATTACAAGTGTCATACAACATTAGAATTCTACTATAGCTTGTAGGAGGAACATTTGACCGGAAATGTACAATTGCGGCAACGTACAGTTTAGCTGCTCCGCCAAATCTTCTTAGAACATTCGACAGACACCATAAGCCTTTAATGACAGATTCAACCTTAATTATTTCAGATTTTCGGACTAATGCATTTTTTAACAAAACTAAATAAATAAAAACAAATTACGGCAGTAACTAAATAAATGTATTTTTCAGACAAATACGAATTTGCAAAATGAAATATTTCAGTGTGTACATATCTATTTATTATTACATTATCTTTTGCATTGGTGATACTTAAAGGAGATTAGAATAACATTAGTAAATAACTTGGGCAGATGTGCTCTAATAAAATCAAGGGTGTTATTATTATTATTATATTTTACAGCTGTTGTATATGTAGTGGCTGGAAGAGTGATGTGCAGTGTGCTCCTATGCCACAGCCCTACTGTAAAAAAACAGCACAACAGGCCAAACTGCTCTGTGTGGATCCCTGATTACCCCGTTTGCTCCTGTCCCACCCCTCCTTCCTGGACCAATTACAATAGAGTGTCGGGGTATCATTGGACAGTCCCCTCAAGTTCAGTACATTACAGAATATTTTGGGCTTAATATCCACTTAAAGACCGCCCACCGCATATTTACTGTGGCAGGGTGGGTCTATTGCGCGGAACGACGTACCTGTATGTCGTTTCATGCACTAGTGTGGGCGTGCACACTGCACGAAGGAGGAGGCGATGCACAAGCCCGGCAGACCTGATGTCCACCGGCCACCTGCGATCGCAGTACAGGTAGGCAGAACAGAGATCTGCTTATGTAAACAAGGCAGATTCCCGTTCTAACAGGGAATAACATGGAGATCTGCTGTTTCTAGTGATTAGGAACAGCAAAAACACACTGAGGGAACACATTTAACCCTTTGATCGCCCCTGATGTTAACCCCTTCCCCGCCAGTATATATATATATATATATATACACATATATATATATATATATATATATATATATATATATATATATATATATATATACACAGTAATCAGTGCATTTTTTAGCACTGATCTCTATATTGGTGTCACTGGTCCCCAAAAAGTGTCAGTTTTGTCAGCCGCAATGTCGCAGTCCCTCTAAAATTTGCAGATAACCACCATTACTAGTAAAAAAAAATAAAAGTTCATAAATCTATCCTGTAGTTTGTAGAGGCAATAACTTTTGCGCAAACCAATCAATATACGCTTATTGGGATTTTTTTACCAAAAATATGTAGAAGAATACATAGTCTAAATTGGTGAAGACATATGCCACCAAAAAAAATCTCGATTTGTGGGAAAAAAAGGACATCAATTTTATTTGGGTACAGCGCCACAAATAATCAATTGTCAGTTTAAGTAACACAGTGCCCTACCACAAAAAATGGCTTGGTCATTAAGGGGGTAAATCCTTCCAGGGCTGAAGTGGATATACAACATTCACAGAGCCACAGGGGAAAAGGAGGAGAACTTGAGAAGTTTCCTGGGCAAATTCTTCAGTGTGGGACCAGAGGCCAGAGAAGAAGAGAGAGGGACTGAGCCACTAAATAGCCCCTTTGTCCTGCCTACATCTGAAGAAAACCAGCAGGACCTGTGTGCTAAGGTGCTAAAATAAAACCAGGATACTGTCCACACTGTGCTAAGGACTAGAATCACCCAGACCATCCAGAGTGATTGTACATGTTACCAGAGGGACCACTGCAGCTGTTTTGCTGGGTCTGTGCAGATGGTCTTGTGGCCATGACCTGTTGCCACTAGAGACTGGACCCTAGGAACTGACTACACAGTTGTTCTGTAGCTCTAATACTGCTTGCAGACCTCATTATGACTGTTCTCGTGCGCACCAATTCTACCATTGGGCCCCAACATTAGCAAAAGCCAACACTAAAGACTGCCCATTACAGCTGCCCCACAGAAACCCTCACTCATTACTTAGACTTCTCTCAGGAGACACTGAACCAGAGTCATTCTTCTATGTCGCGTACACATGACCGGTTTTCCCGTCTGAATAAATTGAAGGTTTTTCTGACGGAGTTCCGCTGAAACTGTCTTGCGTACACATGATCACACCAAAGTCCAATCGTCAAGAACGCGGTGACGTACGTCAGGACTAGAAAAAGGAAGTTCAATAGCCAGTAGCCAATAGCCTCCACCTCATACTTGCTTCAGAGCATGCGTTTTTGGTTCGTCGGAACAGCATACAGACGAGCGGTTTTCCCGATAAGAATTGGTTCCGTCTGAACTATTTAAAACATGTTCTATTTCTAGGTCTGTCAGAATTTTTGGAAAAAAAAATCCAATGAGGCATACACACGATTAGAATATACGATGAAAAGCTTCCGTCTGACTTTTTCTGTCGGACATTCCGCTCGTGTGTACACTGCATTAGACTGCACCATAGGCCAGTTACAGTTTCTTTATTCACATAGCAGTTGACATTTATATGCACCGTTTGTTGCTGAATGTGCCAATCCCTGTGTTGATTCTGGTTTAGTGGTACAGAAACCTATTCTAAATGACTTTGGCATAGATATTGTACTGTCTGGCAGACTGTGCTTGAATATACATTCTGTGTACTCATGTATGCTCAAACCACCCTTTATTCCTACTCATACCCATATATTGCGTTAATTTACCACTAAAAGTTCTTGTAGCTAGTTTTTGGTAGTAATTCATAGCAAAGGTAAAGATATCAATGCTTCTGTCCTTATATGTGCTTGCAGTGAATTTCATTCAACCAGGTGTGTCAGAGGGGCTGAGGTTGTTCTTGGAATTAAGGCTTCTTTGGGGGTAGCACTACATATAAACATTTTTTTTTAAGTACCAGCATAAGGTTTGGCTCTACAGCAGGAACTGGTCTGGGATTGGAGCACGATTGGCATGATAAAAGGTTGATACAGCCTCAAAGATTGCTATATATAGAACCTAAATATATGTACACAGTATGGCAGTTCACTTGCCAGAGCCGGAGAGTCAGACTATGCTCAACAGTTTGATTTATTGGTACGCTTATTAATTTTATTTCTAAATTTAATTTTATTTCTCATTGCGTCTAATGACAACCTTACTGTTTTCATTGTTTTTTTCTTTTCCTTTCTTTTCTCTTTTTATTGATTAATTCAATACCATAGTAACGTATACTTTTTTTGGTTTTATTTCCTTCTTTTTCTTTTTCTCTTTCATTCCTACCAGCGTGACACCCTTTGATTAATAACTTGTCCCAAGTCAACCTCCACCCCATGCTTTACTAATATAGCTTTTAAAGTAAGTATATATTTACCATTTTTGCCCCTCGTCCCATGTAAAAAATATCACTTCCCAAACTCTAAAAACCTCAGAAACACTTGTAGCATTATTTGTTCCTTACACTTGTACCTGTGTCCAATGATTTTATCACTTATTTCGGTTCACGTGGGTCTTAAAGTGGCTCTGTCAAATAACATATTTTGTAAAATAAACTATTTGCAGGAAAGCCCTTCTATTTATAAAAACACACCAAAAAACATAAAATGAATGTAAAATAACAGTATAAATGCAATGCCATTCTTTTTTATGTAATGTGATACCTGTTTTCATGAGAAAGTTCAGTCCCTGGCAAAAAGCCAGGTTTCAGCATTGACGGAAAAGGAACTTAATACATTAAGTACCTGAATTTCTATTTGTTTTCTGTTCATAAAATTATTCTTAAGTATGGTTTTCCTCTTAGGAAATCCATGAAAAATGTTAAATATGCTTGTGTGTATGTAAGCATAACAAAACACAGTACCGGTATGTAGGTATTTGTAGGTAGAGACAATGGTGTCTGAATTATGCGCTGCTATGTTAACCTGAAAATTATACCATGGCTTGTGACAAAGCATACCTACACAAGCTAAAAATAGTCAAATATTTAGAAACAAGGAGTAAAAAAAAAAGACTAGAATAAAAGAAGAAATCAGAGGTCCAATTATTTTTATTCATATTAACTGTAAATGTTATATGTTGGATCCCAATTCATCCTCTCTCAGTTACCAGCTCTCTATGAACAGGAATTATATTAGTTGTCTTGAGCCATTTTTTTGACTATCTACATTTTAATTTAAAGAACACAGGGGTTTGTGGTAAATCTGGACATTTTCAAAAGTGAGAACCCAATGGGCCACTGGGTGTCCAGGCTGCAACATTGGCCAGAGATTGCACAGTATGGACTGAAGCTTCAGTGGGGGCCTTCACTGCAGCAATAGGTTTTGTTATAGAGAGGCACCACACCATGTCTCTGCAGCTGGTCCACAAAAAATATCTAATGTTTGCTGCAGAGTACATCCTGCTAGGTGCCTCTATTCCAATGTTCTGGTACTGTAAAGGTTCAACGCAATGGGATTTATACTTACATACTATCCAGTCATTGTACAATACTTGAGGCTATTGTCTATCAGATAATACATAGTAAAGCTGGCCATAAATGGATTTATGGCAATCGTATTGAGGCTATTGTCTATCAGATAATACATAGTAAAGCTGGCCATAAATGGATTTATGGCAATCGTATTTCCATTAGCATGTCACTATACAGATGAAGCATAATTGAAGCATAGGATATAAGGTAGCTACAACATCGAATGGCCATTCTCTGATGAAGTCACGTGTCCAGTGATGTAATCCGTAGGGCGGTGCTGATGACGTCAAGCCACACACCCGGAAGTTTGCGATCAGCCATCTTGTGAGTGTCTGGAGACCAGGGCCCTTAACCTCCCTGGTGGTATGATTATTTCTGATTTTAGGTGCTGAAAGCGGTACAATATTTTGCATGGAAATGTGGCGTTTTATATTGTAGGCCTGCAATTGTTAGGAATAACTCACTTAAATCTGTCTAAACCAGAGTGTAATAGACATTCCGGGTAGGATAAAGTTTGAAACACAAAATCATAAATTATAATATAATAAATAACTATAAATAATTATAACAAATAATAATATAATAATAATAAAAATTATTCAATAATGTAATCAAATCAAAAACACTGAAATTTGCTCAATTGCAGAATTGTCACTGTGATTAGATTTAGTGTTTGATGACGAATTTCTCCACAAATCGCTATCGCTCAATTCTGCAAGTGATTCTAATTTATTATCGCTGTTTTCTAGCTGGTCTAAAACCACTTTTGACATAAAGGGACACTTTTTGATTGCTATGGACAATCTCCAAATTCCAGGCAGAAAAAACTGTATTTATAATATAAAAGCGCATGCAGGGCACTGGACAGACCACTAGGGACAAAGGGGATGTGTCATTTTTTTATACAGTACTGAAATCAGTAAGATTACAGTGTACTGTATGTGTACTATGTTTTTACTTTTTTGAATTTGGCGCTGATCTCCGCTCCCGTGTGTCGCAACATCGCAGAGAATGGAGCTCGGCAGTACTTGTCACTGTGTGAATCGAGCGAGGAGACGGACCACACACACAGCGGGGAGACATCGCAGGATCCAGGGGACAAGGTAAGTAACTTTCCCTGTATCCTGGGATGCGATCCCAAGTCTGGCTCGGGGTTACCGCTAATGGTACTGAAATTCCACCCCAGACCAGACTCAGGAATACCGCCAGGGAGTTTAAGGGGACTACTTTCTGTAGTGCATCAGATATGTACTTTTAAATGTAAGTTTTTAAAATTATTAAAAAATAAATAAATACCGGCGGAAACTGCTTTACACTATGATGGTTATCTTTATTTGAGCTTTGATGGAATAAATAAGGTATGATCAAGGAGGATGGAGATGGATTGAATACCTGGGAGATTTGAGTCTGAAGAAATATCTGAAGCAATACCTACCCAGCACTATTTGACCTAATATTATTTTGGGTCAAATACTGGAGGTTAGAGTACATATATTTGTCGGTGAAGGGAAGAGCACTATTATCAGTGAAAGTATCACTAGTGGATCGCACATTAATCGATTGATCAGCATTAATTGATTGGGACATTCATATCATTATTGGCACATCTATATATCACTTGAGGAACTTAGTATTAATTTGGCATGTATTGGTAAATTAAGTGGGCTATATAACACAATCGGCTGATTAGTAAAAAGTCATTTATTTACAAGCATCATTATTTACAAACGTAATTTTTTTGACACATTTAATCACATATTATAAGACAGCACTACACTGAGATAACATTATTGTATGGAGTACTGTTTAACCTCTTTAGGACCACTTGTCCGCATTGTATTGTGGACTAGCGGCTCCTAGCTAGACATACCTGCCGCACTATTACAGTTTTACTATAAGTTACCTTAAGAAATAAGGTATGATCAAGGAGGAGATTACTACTATAAAAATAAATAAAATCAAGTATATATACCATAGTTTGTAGTCACTATAACTTTCACACAAACCAATCAGTATACACTTATTGGAACTTTTTTTTTTTTTTTTTACTATTACTGAAGACATGTAGCAGAATAGATTTTGGCCTAAAAAATGCCATTAATTTAATTTGGGTACAGCGTTGCATGACCGCAAATTTACCAGTTAAAGTAGTACGCCTCTGTTAGGCCAGGATATTGACCATAAGCTAAACTCTCATAAATTCCAAACTCTCAGGTCTCATACCTATTCTATAATTTTTACTTTAGTGAAATTATCTTATTAAAAGTCACTACACTAATGTAGAAGGAGATAACACATAGACAACATGCATGCCATATATTACAAGGTACAGGCACATTAAACCACTTAGAAGAAAGACAAATATGTGGTGTCTAGCGATTATTTAATTCTGCTAAAAAATATGCTTGTTTTTGGGCTGTGAAACCTTGTCATATGGAAATCTAGATCTTTCCAGGATAATTGGTATTAAGTGTGCATCCACTAAGCATAATAAAATACTCCAGTGCACCTACAACACACCCACAGACCCATTGATTGGGCGAAGTTAGCTCTGCAACACCCTTTCCAACTCTCCAAGAAAAGATGGCTGCACCAGCATCTTCAAGCTCTCATCTACCAACGGAAACTGTTAAAAGTACTGAGACGCGAATAAGAGGGCCATTGAATCCTGCAATATTAGCCTTCATCCAAGTGATCATAACTCTGCACTGTACCAAAACCAGGTACCAGACTACACTAAAGTATTTTTCACTTTAATATAATTTTATTTTACTGTTGCTTGTTTCTGTTTTTGTATTATATTTTCTTTAAATATGTCTTCAACCTACTTTATTTTCTTTATCACGAATACAATATTTAATTGTTAAGCTAAAGCTCTGAAAACTCTAGAAATTAAAACCCTTGCCTCTTTGAATAAGCTGATATAGTTTAAAGTCTGTTACCTTCCTGTCTGGGCATTTCAGTGATTGATGTAGACATTATTTAAAGGTCAAAATCACAACATAGAATGCTATGAATGGTGTGTGCTTCCATTAACCACTTCTGGACCGCCGCACGCCAATATACATCCTGAATTTGAAACAGGATATCGTTGTTATGCCAGTTAGTTACCATAACCCCATATCCTCTTGTCCGGCCGGCGGTCCTCTTTAAGATAAAAGTGATCTCTGCAGCAGATTCGCCACAAGATCACTTTTATTGGTGGCGGGAGAGGGGCCCCCTACCACGCTCCAGTGCCCTCCATTGCTTACCGGAGCCATCAGCAGTGGCAGAGGTGATCGGATGCTGTGCCTTCCTTGGCATGGAGATGAGTGAGGGGAAGATGGCCCCCCATCCGTCTCCATGACATTTCAGGGTGGAAGCGACGTCAAAACATCACTTCCGCCCATAGCTCTTAAAGGGCCATTTTTTTTCATTCTTTTTTTTAAATGACCAATTTTTTATTAATTTTCTTATTGCGTTTTAATGCAAATATGAAATCTTAGGTATTTTGACCCCAGATCTCATATTTAAGAGGTCCTGTCAGGCTTTCTTTCTATTACAAGGAATGTATACATTCCTTGTAATAGGAATAAAAGTGACACAATTTATTTTTTTGTAAAAAACTGTAAAAATAAAAATAAAAAGTAAAATAGATAAGATTTTTTTTTTTAAATGCGCCCCGTCCCGCCCGAGCTTGCGTGCATTAGTGAACGCATACGTGAGTTGCGTCGCACATGAAAACAGTGTTCAAACCACACATGTGAGGTATTGTCGCGATCAGTAGCGCATGAGCAATAATTCTACCCCTAGACCTGCTCTGTAACTGAAAACATGCAATCTGTAGAATTTTTTTAACGTCACCTATGGAGATTTTTAAGGTAAAAGTTTGTCGCCATTCCACGTGTGGGCGCAATTTTGAAGTATAACATGTTGGGTATCTACTCAGCATAACATTATCTTTCACAATATAAAAAAAAAAATAGCTAACTTTACTGTTGTCTTATTTTTTTATTAAAAAAAGTGTATTTTATCCCAAAAAAAGTGCGCTTATAAGACCGCTGCGCAAATACAGTGTGGCATAAAGTATTGCAACGGCCACCATTTTATTCTCTAGGGTGTGAGAAAACAAAATGTATAATGTTTGGGGGTGCTAAGCAATTTTCGAGCAAAAAAAATGTTTTTAACTTGTAAACAACACATCTAAAAAATAGGCTCGGTCCTTAAGTGGTAAAAAAATAACCACTGGCTACCATGTGGGTGTAACTTCTTAGTTGACCTGCCATAGTGATGGTCAGTTTGAGCCTGCTGGCGCAAGTTGTTGTTCTGCAGCTGGAAAATCTCTGCACGGGTGAGGCTGAAATTGTGCAATTGGCACAGCTGACGTTAAAGGTGATGCTTATTCTGCTTATATTTTGTCTTCACTGGTTCATTGTTCTCCCCTTCACCAACATGCTAATGACATTTTTTAATAAAGCCCATTTTCATTGCATACCTTATTTTATACCCAGTGATATCATCGCTGGGTATCTGTGGTTCTCTATGCAAAGGCCGTTGTATAAAGTTTCCTGAAAACATCATGGAACCCTCCCTAAGTATTTAAAGAGTCCTCAGCCCTGATGCAAGCATTAAACTGGCTCTCTGGAGAGGTTATGCAGATATCAAAATGATGGGTGGATGTCAGTCTGTAAGAAAGAGTGTTCCAAAGCAGGCTTCATTTCTATGCAGACTGTCTTAGGTTGCTGCTCTCCCATGAAGAACTAAAACTGAATGAATGAAAGGGGCAGTATGAACTATGTGGAAAATAAAGATGTCACTCAGGCTTTGGAGGGTCCTAGTCCAATGCCAACTGCTGGGAGTGCTGGCCTGGAATGGGACTCATCTCAGCTCCAGACAACACCATGTAGAAAAAAGGTATCCCATAAGTCACACATTGTTACATGTCCGCTGTGAAGGAGTACGTGCCAGTCTCAGCCAGGGTTCCCACCAGGCCATGCCACCAACGCTTTGTGCTCTGTCCCCAAAGCTCAATCATGAATTAAGATTAAGCTCTGGGGGCGGCGTAAAATGTGTTGGGGGGCCTGGTCAGAGCCTGAGCTGAAACTGCCACATACTCCTTCACAGTGGACTTGTAGCAATGTGCGGCTTATGGGATACTGTTTTTTGCTACATACTGAAAGGGGTAGGCCAGGGACAGTTGGACTATGGAGGAGAGATTTAGATGATACGGGTTGCTGTCCAGCCAGTTAATAAAGCACGCTCTATCTGATTTCAAAGTGTGCTGTGAAATGGTAAGCTAATTCAGTACAGGAGGAGCGCCTGTACAACTATGCATAACTTTTCACACTGGGGCGTTTTTCAAGCGCTTTAGCGTTAAAAAAAAGCGCCTGTAAAGCACTTGAAAGAAGCCTCATCTGCAATCCCAATGTGAAAGCCCAAGTGCTTTAAGAGCCCTTTCACACTGCCAGCACCCGAAAAATGCGTGTAAAGCGCCGCTTAAACTAGCGGCGCTTTACCAGCGTTTTTCGATCGCTTTTAACCCTTGCTAGTGGCCAAATAAAGGGTTAAAAGCGCCCACAAAGCGCCACTGCCAAAAGCGCTTTGCAGACGCTTTTCAGGCGTTTTGCAGGCACTTCCCATTGATTTCAATGGGAAGGGGAGCTTTAGGAGCGGTGTATTCACCGTTCCAAAACAGCTGCAAAGAAGCTGCTTGCAGGACTTTTTTTGACACCCTGCCAGTGCAGCGCCTCAGTGTGAAAGCACTCGGGCTTTCACATTGGGATTGCAGTTGTGGCTTCTTTCAGGCGCTTTGCAGGCGCTTATTTTAACGCTAAAGCGCCTGAAAAACACCATAGCGTGAAAGGGGTCTCAGTGTGAAAGCACTCGGGCTTTCACATTGGGATTGCATATGAGGCTTCTTTCAGGCGCTTTACAGGTGCTTTTTTTAACGCTAAAGCGCCTGAAAAACACCTGAAAAACTAGTGTGAAAGGGGTCATCCCAAGATCATACAAGTGTAGCAAAGAGAAGTAGAGGTTACACTGGACTGCTGAAATGCTAAAATTCAGGTTTAACTGTAGTAAAGGAAAGTTAGGTCAGCAACCTGACCCTGCTGTCTGCCATGCTGCCAAAATCTCAGGACTGGTGAAATAAATTTTCTAATTATTTGGCAGGTAAAACAACCCCCATTTACATACTTAAAGTGGTGTCCCCCCCCCCCCCAAAAAAAATGATTAAAATTCCTAAAAAATTAAAAAAAAAATAATTTGGAAAAAAAACTATTTAACTCACCTCTAAATGCCTGTTGCTCATAGTCTGCCTCCTTCAGTGCCTGGGCACCTGACGTCACTTCCACTCGGCCCAGTCAGTGATCTGGGACAGGTGACAGTATCACGGCACACATCGTCACTTGTGAAGCCACAGCCGGGTGTCCACAGTAAGAATGTCGGCGTCGCAGAGTGGAGCGGGGAATGAGCTGGGCTTCGTTCCCCTGCATCGCTGGACCCTGGGACAGGTAAGTCTCCGATTATTAAAAGTCAGCAGCTGCAGTATTTGTAGCTGCTGACTTTCCATTTTTTTTAAGGGGCACCCCACTTTAACTGTTTGCCTGGAGTCCAGTTGTTCTAGCAACGATAAAACATTTTGCTAGATTTTGTTACGAAACACAGCTTATATTCTTTTCACTTTTTATGTTCCCTATCATGCAAAATACAGGATGATTACTGTGTATCTAGCTATAAAAATATGTTCAGTTACATTGTATGTACTTGCTTTAAAGTGTTACTAAACCCAGGACCCTGCATTCATTATATACGGTCTCCGACAGTACACAGAACATGGAAATGCAATTATTTTGTTAAATATAAACTGCTAAATACCTTTACTCATCAGCAGTATATAGCAGTCTTGTGACTTTTATCATTGTCTGGTTAAAGCTTGTAGGAGGAGTTTTCAATCTCCTCTGACTGTCCTCTGAGGTTGCAGGGCCCTGATCCTCTGTCTGAACAGTGGTGATTGGCCCTGTGCTGATCATATGCACTCTCCCAAGAAAAGAAAAAAACACACTCTAGCAGTACTCACTAAACTGAGCATGTGCACAGTGACTCCAAAGGCTCTGTACTATCAGGAGATGTATTGGTAACTGTGGAAGAAGGGGAGGATTGGAAAAGATGGGATCAAACAGCCTTTTTACACAATGCAGAGGATCAACCCCTTAGGTTCCACAGTAAGTATAAAAAGCATGCTTTACTACATATACAGACTGAGTTTAGTAATACTTTAAGTCCTAAAATATAGAATGCCCGCAACAAAATAAAAGTCTATCAAAAGCCTGACTCACATGTATGATATGTTTATGCGATCCTTTGATAGGATGCACACATCAGTTCACAGAGCTGACCCATGGAAGGCTTTCTGCATTATCATTTGTGTGGGTGAACGTTCCTTGACCGTACAATCATGTACTAAGTTGAGTAATCCGTAAACATATTTTTATCTGAAATATATTAGAGTAAACAAAATATACAATTGTCTCTAGACTATATAAATGATTTTTCTTTTTCTTTTTCTTTTACACTTCACTTAAATTTATATGTTCAAGGCTGGGTTTTATGATGTCACATGATATGCTTCATAACCTGCCATATGTTGCATGTCATTATAGTTTTTAATAACAAAAGATTTTGATTTGGTTTAGAAGAGTATTTTTATACTTCACATACAGTATATCCTGTGCATTCAGGCATTATTCTCCTATAACAATGTCCCAGTTTTGAGAAAAAAACATTTATCACACATCTTAAGTACACATTTATTCTTTTTTTTACACACTTTCTTGAAATGTTTTTAGTAGAACGAACATGTTGGAACACTAATGCGATATACAGCAGATTCAGTCGACTTGTTCTGTGATAGGCTTTCACTTTGCTTTGAAATGCTTGCTTTCCAGAAGAGGTCACTACTATGCAAGAAGGGAATTCAGTGCAGCTGATATAGTAAAACCTTTCAACCATCTTCAGTGCTTTGATATTAACCCCTTTTTACATTTCTTATAAGGTGTTTTTGTATTTTCTATGACCATAACAAATGATTGTTTTAGACAGAATAACTTGTTTTAGATGTAAGTTATTAGGTATTTATTACCGTTACTTTCATAGCGCAGTCAATTTGCCCAGTGCTTTACAAATTTATTATACATTGAACTCACTCCCTGTCCTCAAAAAGCTTACAATCGAAGGTTCCTAACTCACATTCATACATACACATACTAGGGAAAATTTAGACAGGAGCCAATTCATCTACCAACATGTCTTTGGAGTAAGAAACTG
Source organism: Lithobates pipiens (assembly GCF_037356315.1). Lineage (NCBI taxonomy): Eukaryota > Metazoa > Chordata > Amphibia > Anura > Ranidae > Lithobates > Lithobates pipiens. The sequence continues at coordinate 217,924,968 of NW_027507718.1, forward strand.
GAATTCCCGGAAGAAACCCACACGGCACAGGGAAATCATGCAAACTCTATGCAGGTAGTGCCATGGTTGCAATAAAAAAAAAGAAAAAAAAAAAAAAGAAGAAAACGACTTATTGCTGCACCTATTCCCTTAAAGTGCATGGTAATTAATCGTAAATAGTAATAAATCATTGCTTGTGTAAACCTTCATCCATATATCGCTAAAAAAAAAAAATGCAATTAAAACCTTGTTTTGAGCAGGGTATATGTGACCATCCATAAAAATATCTAAATATAAGTCGTACAAACAAATATAGCAAACTGACAGTAAAGTGCAACTGTTACCAGTGTCCTTTTAACAGTCCAAATCATATCGTGCCAAAACAGTTATTCACACATGTGTGCTAGTGCTTCAGTGACTTCCACCACCTCTTAAATATTCCGCTCTCCTCCAACTTTGACCTGTTTTCCATGTCAGATTGTGCTTTTCCCTATTTTGGGGCACTAGACATGGATCCCTCTGTGATCCTCCTCCTTCTTCTGTGTATTCTTAGCCCTTGTACACACAATCGGAGATTCCGACGGAATGTGTCCGATCTGAGCGTTTTGTCGGATATTCCGACTGTGCGTGGTCTGCATCGGACTGTTTCCATCGGAATATCCATCGGACCAAATTTTCCAACTTGCCAGAAATATTTTCCGACAAAATGCTCCGATCGGACATACTCCGATCATGTGTAGAGAATTCCGATCGGAACAAAGTGCCACGCATGCTCAGATCAAATTCCTACATGAAAGCTCTTGGCTACTAGCCTGAACGTAGTCCCATCGTAACGAAAATTACGTCATCACGTTCCGAACGATCGGATTTTCCGACAACTTTGTCCGACCGTGTGTATGCAACAGTTTCGGACAAGATCCGTCGGACAAAATCCAACGGACAAAATCCGACAGATTTGGTTGTCGGAATCTCCGACCGTGTGTACAAGGGCTTAGTGCTGCTAGACAGAAGTTTTAACCACTTAACCACTGTGCTGCCCATATTAAAGTAAACCTGCCAAAAGAAAAATACAGGGGCTGTCACTATCGACCGTCTTCATAAAAGCTACCATAGAACCATGAGTAAAATGTGTTGAAGCTTGCTAAGCATAACGGACCTGGAAATCTTATTTCAGTTTACTGTACTGGCAACCAAAAATAAAATATTTATTGAAGATAAGATTTCCTATATATTCTTATGTTATAGTATGCTAAATAATGCACATTACTTATGTTCTCTGAAGTGTCATTTGAGACCAACAATGTTAGAAAGTAAAGAGGAATCCAAGGAAGCAAGTACAAATATTCAATAATAACAATGAGTGAATGAATTGAACAATATTCAATTCACCCAATGTTCATCAAATCCAGCAGAACGTTAGGTGAATCCAAACTATGTACCGGATGTGCAATGGAGTCAACAAGAGGCAAACTTTGATTAATTCTGCCCATTCGTAGAGCTACCAGGCAAGCTACTGTACAAAAATCATGGTAAGTAAGGTACAACCAGGGGTGCCTATGCTAATGGAAAAGAAAAGTACAGCAAAGAGAGGGTCCTCTTCATACAGCTCTAAGGGCAAATGTTTGAAACTACAAGTTTAAAAGAGAATAAGTGCACTCCTGCGACTCAGAAGAGAAGCATGGCTGATATCACATAGCCGGCCCAGGCTCTGCAGGGATCCTGACTTTAAGGCTGGGATCCACCAGATGCATAATTGGCAGATGGTTCAGCCTCTCAGCATGCCACTGAGTGCCTAAGCCAACTGCTCCCGCTCCCTCCTTATACTGACTCTCCATTGAACACTGGAGGGGCAGAGCAGAGAGTCGGTGACTGATAGTCACTCTCTGTTCAGTGAGGACCAAGAACTGAGCAATCAGCAGTCATGTGATCGCTAAGCTCTCGGTCTTAGAGTCGGCTGGGGGACAGCAGCAGAATTGGCTTTATGCTGAAGCCATATCGGTAAGGGTAAGTATGAGTGTTTGTTTTTTGCTAACCCACAGGGTAATACTCTGTGTAATTGTACATGGCATGAATGGCACATTTTTTAGGGACAGCCTTAGTGATAGCATGCTTTGGCAACACATATTTGGCTGTGGAATTGATATGTCTGTAAGCAAACTAACTTTGTTTACAGATAGAAGCAGCACCCTGATCTACTATCATTTGATTCATCCCATTTTTTTCAGGTAGATTTAGCAGTAATATGTGTGTTTTCATCAAGTGGTGCTAAGCCCAGAAGTCCCCAACAGTCGTACATGTGTAGTGGAAGATAACATTATAGATCTTCTGCACAAGCTCCAACTAAAATAGCATGTTCCAAATCATATACAAGTGCAATCCAAATGACTGAAAAGAATTGCAGACCTACTACACTTTTAATCCACCGATGTGCATACAATACCAAAACTTTATAAAGAGTCTTCTAAAAAGTCTTAAAAAAAAAACAATTAGAACTAAGCTGACTTGTAGCAGTACAGTTGAATGGCAGCACCAACAGGACTAGGTGCAGAGAGAGAAGACACAACCGGTTATTTTTCTATAAAAAGACACATCTCTCTCTCTCTCTATATATATATATTTTTTTGCATGTAGAAGGTGCCAAACGTGTGCAAAGGTCAATCAACCTATTCGGGGTATGACTGAGTTTACCTCGACAGGTAATAATAAAACCTTTAAAATAAAAGAGTTCATAACTTGCAGTACTACACATGTAGTTTACGTTCTACAATGTCCGTGTAATTTGATGTATGGGGGCCAGACTAAAAGGACCCTAAAAAAAGTATCTCGGAGCATATTCACAACATAGAAGTTGGGTTTAAAGATCATGGAGTATCATTACATTATAAAAAGTACCATGACCAAGACCCAGCTTGTTTGAAATTTTGGGGCATCGATAGGATCCGTCAAAATTTGGCTGAGCTCAAATATGGTACAAGAGATATCTAAAAGAGAATCACGCTGTAATTGTAACGCAGGTTTCTGTTACATCAGAGGGGGGCGGGGTCACCCACACGTCATTGGGGAAGCCCGGCTTCCCCACTTGCGTCAGAGGGGGATGGGGTCAGGTGATGGATGGCCCGCCCTCCTCATATAAGAAACGTCAGGCCACCGGGATCCCGCAGTGTCTCCGACAGTGGAGACAGAGGAAGGATGGATGGACTGCGCTGCGCTGGACTGGAGGGTAGGGATCATCCATTGCTGGATCAGATCAGACATCGCTGGACCCCGGATAGATGATCATCCGTCGCTGGATAGCAAGAGTGGATTACCACCGCTGGAATCTTTTTTTTTTTTTTAAATAAAGGACTTTTTCAAAAGAGTGTTTGTCTTATTTAACTATTTTTTACACTTCCTTTGTGAAATGGTAGGGCTAATTTTGTACCCCCTTACCATTTACCATTTCAAACAGGGGGGGCGGGATCTGGGGGTTCCCTTGTTAAAGGGGGCTTCCAGATTCTGATAAGCCCCCCGCCAGCAGACCCCCAAACCACCGACCACAAAGCATCCTCCCAATGTTGAGGGCATGTGGCCTGGCATGGTTCAGGAGGGGGGGCACTCTCTCATTCCCCCTCTTTTCCTGCAGCCTGCCAGGTTGCGTGCTCGGATAAAGGGACTGGTATGGATTTTTAGGGGGAACCCCACGTCAATTTTTTTTTATTTGACACGGGGTTCCCCTTAATATCCATACCAGACCTGAAGGGCCTGGTAATTGAATTTGGGGGAACCCCACACTTGTTTTTTTTTTTGTTTTATCCATGACTTTCAATGAGTGTTCTCTGTATTACGGGAGCCGACAATTCATTATAGCTGCAAGGGATTTTAAATGACTTTTTTTCCTGCAGAAATGACCCTTTGTGCAGGGACAGTTCTAAGCACGGGAAACATGTGCCCCTTCACAGGCATACTTTAGACACCCCCCAGGTATGAGATTTAAAGGAATATTACACTTTTATTGTTTCACACTTTCACTCACATCATTATTAAAATCACTGCTCCCGAAAAAACAGCCATTTTTAAAACTTTTTTTGCACTGATACATGTCCTTTGGGGCAGGACCCAGGTCCCCAAACATTTTTTAGGACAGTAACTTGCATATTAGCCTTTAAAATTAGCACTTTAGATTTTGAACTTTCGAGTTCCATAGACTTTAATAGGGTTCTAAAGTTTACACAAAGTTTAGGTCTGCTCGCAGGTTCTGGTGTGAACCGAACCAGGGGGTGTTCGGCTCATCATTATTGGTAACCAAGTGACGCTTTCGGAATGCAGATATTTTGTCAAGCCTAAAAGTGATCTAAGAGAACAGTAACACAAAGAAAACATTAAAAATATTTAAAATATTTAATTAATATTTACTAAAAAGACATTTAATAATATATAATTAAATTAATAGTATTTCCATAGTTAAAAAGAGACTTGCCCACTTGTGTGCCCCCCCCCTCCAGTTGCACATTTGACACCTTGTGGGGGGAGTGGGTACCTTGTTTTGACAGGTACCCGTTCCCACTTCCTTCTAATTTCGCCACGGCAAACTCAGCCAAAAGGTTCAGACCTACCCGTAGCCAGCCCATTGAGAAAGCACACTGGGATTCGTGCATGTGCAGTAGGAAATCGACTGTGAAGCCGCAAGGCTTCACTGTGAGTTTCCCTTACCCAAGATGGCCGTACCAGCACCCGGGAGCCGATTCAAGAGTCAGCTTGGGTGAGGACACTGTGGGATCCCTGTACAGGTAAGTGTCCTAATAGTAAAATTTAGCAGTTACAGTATGTGTAGCTGCTGACCTTTCATTTTTTTGTGGGGGTCTGGAGCTCCTCTTTGACCCCTAAGGAAAAAGTGATTATAGAAAATAACACTGTCAGTTCAAAAACACTGTGATGTTGAACAATGTACCCTTATATAATACTCAAGTAAAAATGTAAAATGTAACAAGTTAAACATAATAATATGGACACATTTAATTTACCCATTGGTGACCTCTAGTGGTGAGAAATTGTTAAAGTAAATAGTTAACAATACCAGAAATACCCTCTACATGAAACACAAATACAATTAAAATAAAACAAAATATAAACAAAACAAACAAATATAATGTACAAAAAATCTACATACAAATTATTAGTACAGACTCTCTTCACTTAACGACCAGGTTTGTTCCAATAAATGAGAAAAGAACTGAAAATGGGTCAAATAACGATGAAGTGGTCCAATCCCTATATACTTATCAAAAAAAAAGGCTTCCCCCTAAGTGGGTGGGATTTTAAATGACCATCAACTCCGGACACAAATGGACACAATAATATACAATTTTTATTCATAAGTTACACAATGTACATAATATTACCAGGAAGTGCAAATGGGCTAAACAATGTCCTCCTGGTATATTAATAAATAAACAAACATATATACAGAACAAAATATGATTAAAACAATGCTTGTCCTATATCACCCACACGCGACGCGTTTCCAGTTGCTGATAATTCAGAACCTTCATCAGGGGTGAACAAACTTTATGATATAGCAATCTAGTGAGGTGTAAGTTGGAGGATCAAAATGCCTGCCATTTAGAAAAATATAAGTATGTCTGAAGAGTACTTCAAATACTATCGAGATGTCAACCAAGTACAGGATGTCCTGCAAATTACTTCCAGATCAGTTAGACGGATTCTATGGCAAGGGGGGTTTTTGTTTCTATGTGGGACATTAATTGGAACAAACAATGGCTATCTGGATGTTTCAAATCCACCTTCATGTGTGTGTCAAGCTGAATTAGCATGTATATGACTTGCACCCAGGGTTGCCTTGTCCCATTCCCAGGAAATAAGCTCAAAAGGAAAACTGGAAGCTGTAGTCCAATCACAAATTACAAACGGCAAAGCAGTCCTCTATGTGCAGCGTATGGATGGCACTCGATCTGGAAGTAATTTGCAGGACATCCTGTACTTGGTTGACATCTCAATAGTATTTGAAGTACTCTTCAGACATACTTATATTTTTCTAAATGGCAGGCATTTTGATCCTCGAACTTACACCTCACTAGATTGCTATATCATCAAGTTTGTTCACCCCTGATGAAGGTTCTGAATTATCAGCAACTGGAAACGCGTCGGGTGTGGGTGATATAGGACAAGCATTGTTTTAATCATATTTTGTTCAGTATATATGTTTGTTTATTTATTAATATACCAGGAGGACATTGTTTAGCCCATTTGCACTTCCTGGTAATATTATGTACATTGTGTAATTTATGAATAAAAATTGTATATTATTGTGTCCATTTGTGTCCGGAGTTGATGGTCATTTAAAATCCCACCCACTCAGGGGGAAGCCTTTTTTTTGATAGGTTCGTTCCAATGACCAGGTCAATAAACGAATTGGTCGTTAAATGAGGAGTCACAAGTAATCAATATTTTAAGCATTCTTAACTACTGTACTGTACTGTACTGTGAAAAAAAGGTACAGAATAGTACAGAATACAAACAAAATTCTGTACTGTACTGTACAATACGATAATGTACAGCGTGTCGTTCGGATGGGGAGAGCTGGTCGGAAGTCAGAGCGGTCATTAAACAGGTAAGATGTTAAAGAAGGAGTATCTTTAATTATAAGCACCAACAAAACTAGTCATGAAAGCCATCATGAAACCCATAATTAATGATCATGTGACCACAGCTTCAGTGCTGGCATACTTTTCTCTGCAGGTTTTTTTTTATCAGTGATCCCTCCCCAGTCCAGCTTTGGACTCTCTGACTCTCTCACAGTTGTAAGTTGCAAATTGGCAGCTCTGTGTGACATGTTGACATGTTGATCGATGCACTAGGTTGTAGCTGTTTTCTATTGACTGTAACATATATGGACTTTTTACGGTCCTCGGTTTGTCCTTTTGCTGTAGAATCAGTCTTGTAGGTTCAACCTTTAAACCTTTCCACATATGTATTATCCTAAAAGTGCCAGTATTTCTGCTTTTTTTTGTTGTTTTTTTGGCTTTACCTGGACTGAACCCATTTGCTACTCCATTCTCTTCTGCAGTACCTCATCAGAACATCATACAATAACATCAGGTATTAGATACCACCAACCTCCAGCAACAGTGAAGGAACATCTGTACAGAAAAAGAATGAAGGGACTGATACATCAAACCTTGCTAAGTACAATACATGACTCAAAGAGAACTAATTAGCACCAGCCTCACAAACGTTGCTGGTCCCCTGAGAAGTATAGAGACTGGAGATCCACCTGAAGGTGAGATGAAAGGTATGGCCAAAGCTTTTTTGGTTTGGTCAGCTGCACTACTGTAGAAATCACCTTTATTTAGAAAATCGCTAAACGGGAAAAAGCATCAAGGAAATTACAGCAGAGGAGCAGAATGACCCACTGACATGTTTCCCGCTACACTAGCGCTTACTCAACCACTGCTGTCAGAAACACTTATATAAAATACTCAGTACCCCATCTACTGGTGAAACCAACAATTAAGACAAGAACCCACCCACAACATTTGCATATGTATGTGTTAGAAACAAAAAATGTATATATAACATCAAATGTGTATGTTGGTGCAGAATTGAGGTTAGTGTGGATGGCTGTTCCCCACATTTTTCTTTTAAGTCAATAGTCCAAAATCTCAGGGAACAATGTAAACTTGACACTTTAGCGCTCAGATATTGATATCCTTTACGGGGGCCTCCTCCTCCTCCCAGGAGAGGTGGGTGTGGGTTTGGAAATGGTTCCACATGAAAGGAGGATGAGGTGGAGGATGCACCGGTTGTTGCTGTGAGGGGACAAGTCCGCTGAAATGTGTCAGATGGTTTGTCATCCACATTACTCCACAAGGTTGGAAGGCTGACTCCTGGATTCTGTCATTTGATACACTATAAATCCTTTTGGTTTGTGAGTATATTTTGTATTATTTAATCCTTTAATTAAGCACTGGAGGTATTGCACTAGTGCATTTGCACCCTTTTTGTTCTTTGTAGTTAAAGGCATTAATCTGATTAGGAAGAGATTAGAGCAAAGTGAAGCCCTGAAGTTATTGACAGGAATCTAACTTCTTGAGCTTGAAATTGTCATGGAAGACCCACCTCTACCACATCTTAGCTGTCTAGTAACTTCACATGGTGTGAACCCAATCATAGCAAAATTGCCCTATGATATCCAAGAGGGGGTTCAAAGAATAAGTGAAAAAGGTTTGCTTTCCATGTTTCTCCTTCTTTACAAAGTTCATCAAAGGTTTAGCCAGAGCCAAGATAGAAACTTCTCAGTTATCAACTTCCCTCCCTAACCCTCCAATAAGAAGAAAAGAAAACATCACCATTAAATACAGAAACTCTAGAAACATTGGGGTTGATTTACTAAAACTGGCGTGCAAAATCTGGTGCAGCTGTGCATGGTAGCCAATCAGCTTCTAACTTCAGCTTATTCAATTAAGCGTTGACAAAAAATAATGGCAGCTGATTGGTTTCTATCCAGAGCTTCACCAGGTTTTGCACTTTGCAGTTTTAGTAAATCACCACCATGGTCTCCATGAGAAGGACACAAGTTACACCCAATACCAGCAGCAATGTGAAGAAAAGGAAAAGGTCCCAATTCCTACAACTACTACTGTCTCATTCATGACAAACCGCATCCTCTCAGAAAGTGTTGTGTATTCAAAGGAAAGCCCTGTTAAGAACACAAAGAGTTTCTAAGGAACTATGACATTTGCTTCAGATGTTACTCATCCACAGGACACTTTGCCAGAGGCTGCAATGCTACAGTTAAGTGCTCAGTATGTGACATTGACAGGCAAGTATCAGCTTTAAACAGAGAAGGCTGCCAAAATGTATGCTATTTTAGATGGCCAAACCAGTCATTAATTTGCCATTTCAGAGTTCTTTGACATGTTCAATGTCAGTACTGTTCTATACCCTGCAAACATGTGCTGGCCCAGTAGAACTACAGGAAGAATTACCCCTGTTGGAGAATTCAGTTTTTTTCAGATATGAAGGGAACCGGAAAATTTCATCTTTCTACACTTATGCCCCTTACACCTCGTCGGATTTTCAGATGAAAAATGTGCGATTGGATCATGTTGTCGGAAAATCCGACCGCGTGTGGGCTCCATATGACTTTTTCCTTCGGATTTTCCGACGCACAAAGTTTGAGCATGGACTATAAACGGGCCAGTAGCCAATAGCTTTTGTCTTTTAGTTTATTCTGAGCATGCGTGGCACTTTGTCCGTCGGAATTGTCTACACACGATCGGAATTTTAGATCCTGCTCTCAAACTTTGTGCGTCGGAAATTCTGATGGAAAAAGTCCAATGGAGCCCACACACAGTCGGATTTTCCGACAACATGATCCGATCGCACATAAGTCACACATAAGTCAGTAGATAACAATACTGTCAGGATCAACTATGAAAATATGTCAATGCAAATCAGCATTTGAAAAGCTTGACCTTATTATTTTATGTTTTTTACTTAAATTATATTTCAAACTCCATGTTTATGTAAGACTATTCTGTGAACAGGGTGAAGATGCAGAATTAACACCATTTTCACCCCTCAACATGTTAAAGAAAATTGAAATATTACAGATCAACTGGAGTATAAACAGGTCATAAAATTATTTTGCAGGGGGATTCCAATATACTACTAATGCTAATGCTAATGACAAATTGAATCATATTTTATTTTGATTTCACCCACTGATAAACGTTAAGTTTATTGTGTATTTCCACTTTTGCAGTCAAATTTTGGAACCCTCCTTATATGTCTGTTAAGCATTCCCATTCACAAAGCATGCCTGAAAATAAATGTAAAAATATTTCTTACCTCTCTAGTTGTTTCTTAGGGGCAGATTTATACATAGGAGTTCATAGGCAACTTGATATTGTGCAGTTAGGGGACAGACTGAAAAATAGTTTTTAAAAGTGCTCTAACATACAATGTACTGTCCAATTCATGAGATCTTTAACCCTTTGTTAGGACAGACAATGTGTACTCTCTATCCCGCTTGTTAACATTACCTAGAAGGGGAAAGCTATGTAGGTTTTTTTTTTCTTTTAAAGTAAAAAACAAATATAAATGCAATTAGCAATTTTTTAAATATGTTATAAGTTATTCTATATTCTGGGGACATATAACAAATATGAAGTAGTAGCTCCATTTGGCTTTGAAAGTATAAATACACTTTAAAATAAAACTATAGGCAAAACTTTTTTTTTTCATTTTGGATAGCGTAAGGGGGAGTTATAACTCCTGTTTGATATTTTTTTTTCATCATCTGTGTCCCATTGCGGAGATTTCCCTTTACTTCCTGTCCCGTAGCCAAGCAGGTAGTGAGAGGAAATCCCTGCAAATTAATGGAATTTCTTGGGGACCCCCAGGAAACCAGAACTAGTGTCCCCATTGGAAGAATTTCCCTCTATTACTTTTCTGGGGACAGCCCAAAATTTTGGATTTTCTTTTACTTTCACTTTCAATGATAATGGTAAACTGGAATAAGAGAGAGGGTGAATCTCCTTAATGGGTGCACAGGCAGCAATAACAACTGGCAGGTGTTCTAATTCCCTCTCCACTCTATCCAAAACTGTCCTGCATCGAATACGGAAAGGCCCAATAAACCGAGGTGCAAACTTTAGTGAGGGAAGTCAGAGATTGCAAGATGACAGCCAGACCCTGTCCCCAACCTGGTAGGAAGAAGCAGGCAGGCATCTGCGGTCAGCATGGAGTCTGTACCTATCATTAGCATGACACACAACCTCCTGGAATTGTGCCCAAGTGGAATGAAGACCACGGAAATGCTCCTCTAATGCAGGAATACTCTGCGGAACAAATGAATCAGGCAACATGGAAGGTTATAAACCATATTTCACCATAAAAGGGAACAATCTGGAAGCAGAATTCAAGGCACTGTTGTGAGCAAACTCTGCCCACAGTAAAAGGTCTGACCAGTTGTTATGATGGTCAGAAATAAAGCAATGTAGGAATTGCTCAAAGGACTGATTGGCTCATCCTGCGGCCCCATTAGACTGCGGGTGATACGCAGAGGAGAAAGGAAGCCAAATGTGCACAAAAGGCCCACCAGAACCAGGGCACAAACTGACTACCCCTGTCCGAGACAATCAATTGGGTAGCCCATGTAAGCGAAAGTTCTCCCAAGCAAAAATGGAAACCAGTTCCTTAGAAGTGGGCAACTTCTTAAGTGGAATACAATCACACATCTTTGAGAACCGGTCAACCACCATAAGGATAACAGTGTTGCCTTGGGAGTTGGGTAACTCCACAATGAAATCCATAGACAGATGGGTCCAGGGCCTCTCTCCATTAGGTATGGGTTGTAGGAAGCCCACTGAAAGGTGTTGTGGAGTCTTACTCTGAGCACACATGGAACAGGAAGCTACGAAGGCAGTTACATCAGCACGTAGACTAGGCCACTAGGCCATTGTTGGGAAATGGCCCAAACAAGTTTATTCTTCCCAGAGTGGCCAGCTGCCCTGGGAGAATGGTAAGTCTGGAGCACAGCAGTATAGAGACTCTCTGGGACAAAGCAGCAGTCACAAGGTTTCTCAGGAGGAGCATGGACCTGAGCAGCAAGAATTTTGTCACCCAAAGGAGAAGTGAGACTGGTGTGAACCATAGTCAAAATACGATCAGGAGGAATCACAGGAACCGGGACCAACTCCAACTTAGAAGTGGAGGAAAATTGTCGTGACAAGGCATCAGCCCTTACATTCTTAGTACCGGGTAAGAATGAGACAATGTAATTGAAACTTGACAAGAAAAGTGCCCATCACACCCTTCTGGGAGAGAGGCATTTAGCTTCAGACAAGAATGTGAGATTCTTATGGTTAGTAAGAATGAGAACCGGCACAGTGATACCTTCGAGGAGATGTCTCCATTCTTTCAGGGCTAAAATTATTGCGAACAGCTCTCTATTACCAATCTCGTAATTGCACTCCGCAGGTGACAATTTCTTGGAAAAGAAGCCACGAGGATGCATAGCGCTCTCAGATTTAGGACGTTGAGACAGAAGGGCGTCAACACCAGTCTCAGAAGCATCAACCCCAAGGTAACGTAGGATCAGGATGTGCCAACACAGGAGCAGAAACAAAGGCAGCCTTGAGACTCTCAAAGGCCTTAATGCAATCCGGAGACCAACTCTGTTGGTTACCTTCCTTTCTGGTCATATCAGTCAGGGGCTTGACCAGAGACGAGAAGTTAAATACCGTATATACTCGAGTATAAGCCGAGATTTTCAGCCTCTTTTTTGAGGCTGAAAGTGCCCCCCTCGGCTTATACTCGAGTCATCGCTGTCTGCCTGCTCGATCAGCGTGTCGAGCAGACAGACAGCGGCCATTCTATAATTCAAAAGCCGCGCCTCCGGCTCCGCCTTCGCCTGTGATAGGCGGAACACTGAATTTCCCAGCAGCCTGTGTTCCGCCTATCACGGACATCGTCTCATCCTCGTACTACGGACGAGGATGAGACGATGTCCGTGATAGGCGGAACACAGGCTGCTGGGAAATTCAGTGTTCCGCCTATCACAGGCGAAGGCGGAGGCGCGGCTTTTGAATTTTACAATGGCCGCCGAGGCGCCGACGAAGAGCGGCGATCCTGGCAAGGCACGGGACGGAGGCAAGGCAAGGCACGGCACGGCACGGGACGGGACGGAGGCAAGGCACGACACGGGACGGAGGCAAGGCACGGGACGGAGGCAAGGAGGCAAGGCACGGGACGGAGGCTCGGGACACAGGCTCGGGACACAGGTAGGCTGGACACACACACACACACACACACACACACACACACACACACACACACACACGGACACACACACACAGGGATGGATGGATGGAGACACACACACACAGGGATGGATGGATACACACACACACAGGGATGGATGGATGGATGGAGACACACACACACAGGGATGGATGGATGGATGGAGACACACACACACAGGGATGGATGGATGGATGGAGACACACACACACAGGGATGGATGGATGGATGGACACACACACACACAGGGATGGATGGATGGATGGACACACACACACACAGGGATGGATGGATGGATGGACACACACACACACAGGGATGGATGGACGGACACACAGGGATGGACGGACACACAGGGATGGACGGACACACAGGGATGGACGGACACACACACAGGGATGGACAGGCATGTCTCAGGCTTATACACGAGTCAATAAGTTTGCCAGTTTTTTTGGGGGTAAATTGGGGGCCTCGGCTTATATTCGGGTCGGCCTATACTCGAGTATATACGGTAATAAACATTTCCGATAATAGTTGGCAAAGCCCAAGAAACGCTGGAGAGGACATAAACCCATGGGTTGGGGTCACTGTAAGACTACCGAAAGTTTCTCTGGGTCCATCGAAAAACCAACAGTGAAAATTTAACCTGTTCACAATGGAACTAACACTTCTCCAGTTTACAGTAGATATTGTGCTCTCTTAGTTTTTGAAGCACATGACAGACATCTGTGTGGTGGTTCTCCAGGGACTTGGAAAATATGAGTATATCATCAAGATAAACCACCACACATAACTGCAACAAATCTCAGAGGACATAGTTAATAAATTTCTGGAAAACTGCCGGGGCTTTACAAAGGCCAAAAGGCATTACGAGGTACTCATGTTCTGTTCTGGTACTAAACACAGTTTTCCACTCGTCGCCCCCCCTTAATCCTCAGGAGATTGTATGCCCCTCTCAAATCAAGCTTAATGAAAACCCTTGTTCCCTTGAGGCGTTCAAATAACTTTGTTACTCTGTTAGCAGGGGAAGAGGATTTGCAGATGAAACCTCGAGAAAGCGCTTCTGCAACATACTCCTCAATGGCCTTATCCTCCAAGACCAATAAACAGTAAACCCGGCCATGAGGGGGCATGGCACCACGTTGAAGGTCAATTGCACAATCATACGGCCAGTGTGGAGAAAAGCTTGTCAAAGACATCGCTAAAATCGCTGTACTCCTCCAGCAGGTAGGAGAGTGAAGAGGTGCACAGGACCTTGGCTACCTTCTGGAAGCATGGCTCACTGCATTGTGGTGCCCAGGAGATAACCTCAGCATGGAGCTAATTAAAATAGGGGTTGTGCCTCTGTAACCACGGATAACCAATAACCAGCGGAAAATTAGGTGAGGAAATAACTTGGAATTGGAATATTTCATGGTGAAGAGCCCCTTCACGGCCATGGACAATGGAACCATCTCATGAGTCACATGGGCAGGCTGTGGAGGTCTCCCATCAAGAGCCTCAATGGCAAATGGAGTGTCATGCAGCTGCAGGAGAATCGAGTGCTTCGATAGAAAGGCAGCATCAATGAACAGGCCTGCAGCCCCAGAGTCGACTAGAGCCTGTATCTCGATGGACGACTCAGCCCAAGAAAGGGTGACCGAAACCAGGGGCTTCTGGATAACTGGGGACGAAACAACGCCACCTAAGGTTTGTCCGTGACAGGGCATCAAGGTTCGGGCGTTCCCTGGAAGGTTAGGACAAGACTCCAAAAAGTGACCTGCCTGGCCACAATAAAGACACAATCTCTCCCTCCTCTTAAAGATTCTCTCATCCACAGAGAGACGCGTGAAGCCCAAGTGCATGGGTCATCTTCACTGACCGACTCGGTACCAGGAGGCATGGGAGGTGAGGGAGGCACGGGTGGGACTGCAGAGCTCGGAGGCAAACGTACAGGAGGCTTCTGCAAGCACTCCTTAAAAGAGAGTCTTTCCCTGAGTCTGGAGTCAATGAGGATGGCAAACGTGATCAACTTGTCCAGCTCAGTGGGTATCTCTCAGGCTGCTATCTCATCCTTGATGGAATCTGAGAGACTATGAGAAAAAGCAGCCAAGAGGGACTCATTGTTTCAAGCAACCTCTGCTGCCAGAGTACAGAATTCACTGGCGTAGATGGCAACAGTTCTTGTACTCTGTTTGATGGACATGAGGCACTTGGCAGCAGAAGCAGGAACGTCAAATACCCTTTTAAAGGAGGCCACAAACTCAGGGTAACCCAAGACAACAGGTTTTTCTGTCTCCAATAGAGGGTTTACCAAGGCCAAGGCTCTCTCAGAATGCAAAGATATCACAAAACCTACTTTGTTTCTGTCGATGGGAAACGCCTGGGGCAGCATCTCAAAGTATATCTGAACCTGGTTGACAAACCCTCTGCATTGAACTAGATAACCCTCAAATCGCTTGGGGAAGCGGAGCGGAACCAGACATACCTCTTAGCCCTTGTACACACGGTCGGAAATTCAGACGGAAAAGGTCTGATCAGATTATATTGTCGGAAAATCAGATTGTGTGTGGGCTCTATCGGACTTTTTCCATTAGAAATTCCGATGGAAAAAGTTTGAGAGCTGGACCTAAAATTTTACGGTCACAAAATCCGGTCGGACTTTTTCCGATCCTTTGTAGAGAATTCCGATCGGACAAAGTGCCATGCATGCTCAGATCTAAGTACGAGAGCAAAGCTATTGGCTACTAGGCTGAACATAGTCCTGTCAGAATGAACGTCATTACATTCCGAACGATCGGATTTTCCGACAACTTTAGCTGACCGTGTGTATGCAACACCAGTTTCGGACAAAATCCGTCTGAAAAAATCCGACTGATTTTGTGGTCGGAATTTCCGACCGTGTGTACAAGGGCTTATAGAGTTAATACTCTAGGCGGGTGCCTACACAGAGACTGGTGCAGCAGCAGGGACGGCCTGCAACTCAGGTTGTACCAGCAGCCACAGTGGGAAATTCCAGAGCCACGCGACTCATAAGCATTTGTAACACTATGGCAAACGGATCCATGCAGTGATCTTGCTCATCTAATCTGGAAAAAATATTACCAACAAGTGGATCTTCTGAATTTATGGCCTTCGCCTACTGTCAGAAACCATGAAATCATACCGAGACAGAAGTACAGTTAAATCACACTTGTTCAATAAATAAAGTAAAAAGAACTAACGTAGTCAAAACATCAATCAAAGTAATGCAACAGCAAGCAGGATCTGGAGCCAGAAGGGATGACAGCAAAGCCAGTCTTTAAAGAGGAACACAGGAGATAGTTTCTTGTGATGTGACCAAGGCGAAGGCAGAGCTCTTCTGGACTGGATGGCTTAAGTAGGCAGGACTGATGAGCAGGATCATCAACAGCTAAATAACTGTGGAGAGGGATGGGAGCTGGTAATTAGCTGACAGCTGAGCGGCCAGCTCAGAGAAGGAAGGGTTGAGCCCAGTCCCTGACAAAAAATAAAAAATACATTTTTCCTTCAGTTGCACTTTAAAGAAGAGGTATTGTCAGAAGACCTTTGCGTCTTTGCAGAGCACTTGTCCCCATTCAAATCTATGCTGTGGATTTTAAACAAAATGATTATTTTATTACACTCCGTGCTGGCTGTAACTCCACCCCCCAAAGTCCAAAACACAGGGGGTTCCTATTGAGGGGGTACAGCCAGCACTCAGCCCTGCCACCTATCCATCATCACTGTATCTCCTCATCTCTCCAATTGCTTCTTAGTGCAGACACAGCCCTAACCCGGCAGCTATATAGGGCAGAAAATCAGAAACTGTCAGCCTGTCTTGTTGGGAATTCACAAAAACACAAGCTGATAACAGCACAAATTAGGTACTACACTTGTTTGAGAGAGACTTATGTAGTATCTTGTGTGCACTTTTGTCAGCTTGTGTTTTTGTGAATAAAAGCACTGATGGTTTTCACTCTCTACTATGGGTAGCAGGTCTGGGCTGAGTCTGCATTAATAAGTACTGAGAGATGAGGAAGCAAAGGGCTTCATAGTAGAGCTGCATGTTTTATCCGACAGCTTAGGAGGAGGGGAAATGGATTTGTACATCAGTCAGAATTCTTGCTTCCTTTGTTGTCAGATACCAGTGCTGGGATCCAACAATGTTGCTCAGCAACCCCTGCATGGGCCTAAATGGGGACAAGTGCTATCCCCCAGGGGGTTTAATAAACTTTTGGTCTTCTGGTGAGACTTCTTTAAGGCTTTCAGGCAACTGTTTGTTATGTACTGAATGGTTGATGTTTATGTCTGTTAAACAAAGAATCTAGTGGGCCTAATTGAGTAGAGACAAAAGTTCAATGTCTGTTTGATAAGTGTGTGCATACCTATGTGCCTGGCAGGTCAGAGTAAAATTGTCTTATGGTTATTGTTGAAGCAATTTCTCACAGTCTCAAGTCTATGGCTGCTTGTAGACCCCATAAATATATATACAAAAAGCACTTTCAGAAACTTCTAAACAAACTACCTGCATATAGCCAAATGGCCTTCTTTCTCATAACAATTACATCTAAACTTGTCCTTTAATTGCCGAAAGACTAAGATCAAGAAAATAAATATTACCATCATAAACCGCAGTAAATCTATAAACATAGTTTTAATGGTCATTGGACTGAATTAAATCAATGTTATCACTATCAGTCTTGCATATCTAAATATACATAAATAACAGGTTTTTCTTCACTTTTGTTAAAAAGCAGATACATTTTACAACTCATATGATGATCAGCCAGCGCTTAACAAAAATAAATGGTTTTATGACGCAAAGCTGTAATATTTGTTATAATTTGCAATGATAAATTTTCATAACATTCACTTTTATATGTCTGCTTATCAAGTTTATCATAACCATCACATGATATAAATGCTAGTAAAACTGCTACAAACACATGAAATAAAGCTTTACGTGAGTATTTGATTTAAAACTAAAAAGGAGTATGATTCAGATTAAAATTGTTCAAATATTTAAGATAGATTCCTTTATTTTTACTATATACCTTTAAGCATTTTAAATACACTTGATGAGGACAAATCTTAAATCATCTATTAAACCACACAGTGTGACATCCTTTTCCTTTTCCCGCTGTACTTTTCTTAATATCAGTATTCATTACATTGCATTACTCTATTATTTTTTTGTAAACTTAACATTGTGAATTTATTGATGGATTGGTTGGCTGAACTCTAGACAAACATCTAGATAAACTGATGAAATAAATATAATGGAACTGTTTTACCTGCCAAATTATTTTCAGTTCTCTTTTTTCAGTTCTGAGATCTGCAAAGCTTTCTATTATTATTAAGGAATACAATGGTGACATCTTTCCACCCCCAGCCTGCTATTTGGACAATTAAGGAGGAGCAGCAGACTGGTAATATCATCTGTATGCTCATTTTGCCCCCCCCATAATGAAAGTGGGAAAAGAGTTTTCTATATATATAGTAAGAGTAATAATAAGAGTAGCTGCACATTAACCCAAAAGCTTCAATCTTAAATTGTGAATAATCAGAACATATATACAGTATATATATATATATATATATATATATATATATATAAATCACATCACCAAGTAACCAAATACTGTGGAAAATATATCAAAGTGCAGTGCAAACAATCTTATTGTGCAAAATTATTAGAGTGCTTGATTAGTAATCCAAAGATCAAAATATGTAAAGAAAAAACAAAAATGTTCAACTTGTAGAATAAAACGTCTTTGCTTATAAGTGCATCAAGTGCTCCACTACTGTGAGAATCCTTCACCGCTTTCACCAAAATGGACTCATCAGATAGATATACTAGTATATTTATGAACCAGCAAGAGGACCACAGTATATCCAAATGATCACCAATCACCATTTTATGGTCAGATTCCCCTTTCGCAGGTCACAGCCAGTCATGGGGAAGATAAAGCAGAAGGAAGTGTAAAAAACATCTCACAGGCTGCTTAAAAAAAAATCTGTAATCCACTCACATTTGAAAAGTGCTTACCCAGCACTAGAGAGTAACACGCTCAGCTAATATTAGCCACTCCCCTCCGGACCTGTCATAAACCATGAGTGCAAGTCGACATATGCAATGTCATCAGCGTCCTTGCCCCACCCAACATCCGTTTTGTCGTGTGACGTCTTCAAGGAGTGGCAGGAATCCAAGAGCCCTTTGGTGACTATGTCCACCACTTTTTACTCAAATCAAACTCAGGCTAACCGCAAGCTCTCTGTTTAGCAAGAGTCTTATACTGGCTAGAAAAGCTAGCATAGGAAAGATTTGAAGATCAAACAAGTGAAAGCAGTCACTAAAATACTAATGGCCTTCCTAAATGTAAATAGTATAACTGGATATTAACATTAGTATTTCAGGGGTTTTGACTCAAGAAATACTCAACTGCCCCCTGGGGGAATGAGGAAAGAATCTGTTTTTTTCCCACAGTGGATCATGCTTTATTCTGTTGTTTGCCCTCCTCTTGATCAACTGTGAGTATAGGATTATATATATGGAGGTTTTGTATTTATTTTTACTTTTTTAATGGTGAACCTAAATAAACTTGGGTGCTTTTTCAACCTGGCTAACTATGTAACTAACCATGTAATTATATCTTTAAAATACGGTTGCCCCACAATCACACCCCTTTTCAGTGTCAGGAGGACTGTACTTCCTACGTTATGAGCCATGTAACTTCTTTATTTGATTCCTGTATCATCAGTCACAGTCAAACTTCCAACACATATCACAAATCTGAATGAAAGTTGTGAGACACTTATTTAATCTGCCATAAGCAATCTTTCTGTACGTGAGAGGCAGTAGAGAGGCTGCAGTGGGTGTTCCACATCACAAGTAAGCACATTCTATGATGATTAGATAACTTACCAAGAGTCTAAAATGAACTGGCGAACTACAGCAACACCTTGTTAAAAAAAATAAAAAAATAATTGCATGCTTTTGAAGGTTTGGAGGACATAATGGTTTTGCAGATCCTCCCATCAACTGAAGCCAGGCCTTTTTGCTAATCTCTAAACAAGCCATCACAGTGTCAATTACTGCAGATATACAGTCAAGTTAAAGGGAATTTAGAATGTATATAATATAATTTAGTTAAATTAAAGTGGTTGTAAAGCCTAATTTTTTAATTTATATTAAAAAGATGCTATACTTATCTGCTCTGTGCAATGTTTTTACAGAGAATGGTTTCTTACCTCTTCTGCAGTCCCCCCCACTGGTGCTCATGGCTGCTCTCTTCCTGTGTGTGCCCCCATAGCAAGCCATGTGCTACAGGAGCACATGAGTGGGCACGCTTTAAAAACTCTTATGATCGGACTTTCCGACAACAAAACCGTCGACTTTTGTTCGAAGGGTGTTGGCTCCAACTTGTCTTGCATACACATGGTCACACAAATGTTGACCAACAATTATGAACATAGTGACGTATAAGACGTACATGATGTCTCCATTATGAACGTTAGTTTTACAGGACCGAGCCCTTACGGCTCGTGTTTGCTTCCGAGCATGCGTGTTTGTACTTTGGACTTTTGTCTGACAGACTTGTTTACACATGATTGGAAAGTCCGACAACAAACATTTGTTGGTGGAAAATTTGAGAACACGCTAGCCAACATTTGCTGGCGGAAAGTCCGACAACAAATGTCCGATGGTGCATACACATGGTCGGACTTTCAGCCAACAAGCTCACATTCAAAATCCGATCGTGTGTACGTGGCATAAGACTTTGGAACCACTTTTAAGACAAAATCTGCATATTTAACTGCAGGTAAATAGATGACATGATCACATGATGCCTGAGGCTTTCCATTTACTCAGTCACTCTCTTTGATTTTCTTGTGTCTTTCATGATCATGTTATTTAGTTCCATATCTAAATTTAGTTCTTTCATTTTATAACTAGGTCTGATGGAGATATGACTAGGATAGCTTTTGTCCAGTACTGCTATGTGCATCTATTATCAACCATTAAATCATATGTTTATGACTTAAAGCAGAACTCTAGGTTTCGGTTTGTTTGGACCAAGCTGGCCCAAATGAACTGTTTACTTCATTAACCAATGCAGCAGATATATGTGCTGTAAAAACAGTATACAGCGCTATGCTCCTGCAGCAGGATGGGAAAGAAAGATTAGTTAAAAACCCCCATTTTGTGCTGTGGTGTACTGCAACACGTGCGTTGGAGAGCCATTTAGAATAAATGAAACAGCAGTGCACCAATGTACATAACGTGTTTTTTGCAGTAATGCATATGTTAACTTAACAGTGCAAATTGGCCCATAATGTTAGTAGCAAATGAACAGTTCTTTGCTTTTTTAATAGCGTGTGTTTTCTTTTTAATTTATGATCTTTTTTAATAACCATATTTCCTTGAAGGTATATCATTTTCTGTGGAAGTAATGTAATGCGTTCAATGTTAGAAGGCTCTGTTTTTCCTTTTAAACATGCTCATTGTGAATATGAGGTTCAACAGAATACACGTGAAGACAAAAGACATCTAGTTATAAATATCTTATGAGATACAATAAAATATGAAATATGAATATGGAACATTTTTTGTTTTGTTTGAGTTTACAAAATGGAATAAAACAACACAAAAAAAAAATCAAAATGTTTTCTATATGTTCATATACATTATTGATTCATCCCCTTTCGTGACCAGGCCATTTTTTGCGATACAGCAATGAGTTACTTTAACTGACAATTGCGTGGCCATGCAAAGCTGTACATAAATTAAATTAATTTCCTTTTCCTCACAAATTGAGTGGGGGTGAGCACAAGTGGCTTGTTCTGAAGGACGTCATATGACTTTCTAGCCAGAACAGGAGAGCCACTGCACAACTGTCATTTTGCTATATGCCGGGCAGGATATGGTTAAGTAGCAGGCTTGGGGGAAGCCAAAAGGCTGTACTTTGTATTACAGAACAATACAATTTTCATGTACAGCATACACTGGCAGGGCATATGTATACAGTGTAATTGTTTTGTCCCTTTTACAATTAGCTTGACTTACAAATAGAAGCAGGAACCCAATATCATTAATTTCTGTATGAAACTGACTTAATTAGGTAGTTTTAGAGGTTACATAGTTAGTCAGGTTGAAAAAAGACACAAGTCCATTTAGTTCAACCAAAAAAAAAAAATATATCCCATATACATAATCCTATACCCACAGCTGATCCAGAGGAAGGCGAAAAACCCCAGCAAAACATGATCCCATTTGCTAAAGCAGGGGAAAAAATTCATTCCTGATCCTCCGAGAGGCAATTGGATTTTCCCCGGATCAACTTGACCTATAAACGTTAGTACCCAGTTATATTATGTACACCTAGGAATGTTATTTTTTTTACCTTCATGCATAGAATGCATAAAATTTAAAAAAACTTGTGACTTTGCAAACACTTTAATGTTTTAACTTTAACCCCCCTGGTGGTATTCCCAAGTGTGGCTCGGGGTGAGATTTTTGTACCATTAGCAGTAACCCCCGAGCCACACTCGGGATTGCATCGCTGGATCCAGAAAGACATTACTTACCTTGTCGCCGGGATCCCGCAATGTATTCCTGTGTGTATGGCGGCCGGCTTCCGTTCCCTGTAAGGGTAGCGACGCAGGAAGGTGGAACCAACGCCAAATTCAAAAAGTATAAAGCACAAACACACTGATACACTGTAATCCTATTGGATTACATTACTAAATAAAATAAAATTAACCTTAGCTTGCCCCCATTGCTTTATCCAGTGCCCTTGCCTGCAGTTTTACTGTACTTTGTGTCTGGAAACTGCAGAGCGACCATGGCATCAAAAAAGCGCGCCTCTACCTAAAAAGTGGCAAATGACCTGTTTGAAAACAGCAACAGCAATACAGAATCACTTGCAGAAGTGAGTGATAGCGATTCATGGGGAAGTTCGTCATCAGGCACGGAAAGCGATTTTAGCGATGATCCTTCGACTTTGCCCAGTGATGTGCGGACTTGGTGCTCGATTGACTGCGGTACGGAGCACGCATCGCCCCCAAGATTCCCATTTACTGGAACACCTGGTATCAAAGTGGATGTGGAAGATGACAACCCATTGGTATACCTCCAACTCTTTTTGACCGATGAGGTTATATAAAAAATTGTTATGGAGACAAATCGGTACCACGAACAATAAGCTGCTATGCATCAGAGGTTTGCAAGGAGCAGAAAGTGGGAACCAGTAACCAAGGAGGACATCTGGAAGTTTTTGGGCCTCATAATTCTTCAGGGAGTGGTTGTGAAACCCCTGCAGAAGTGGTACTGGACAACCAACAAACTACTAGCCACTCCTTTTTTTGGCACCGTCATGTCGGAGTACAAATTTTCCCTTATTATGAAATATTTGCACTTTGAGAATAATGAAGAATTCAACGAGACTTCTCATCCAGCACCAAAACTCAAAAAGATTTGGGGGCTATATCAAATTATTCAGCAAAATTTCCAGAAGACCTATGTACCCGATAGAGACATCAGTATCGACGAAAGTCTGATGGCTTACAAAGGAAGACTCAGCTGGATACAGTTTATTGCGCCTAAGAGGGCACGTTTTGGCATAAAATCATTCATGCTCTGTGAATCCAGCACTGGTTACATATGGAGTTCCATACTTTACACCAGGAAAGGAACAGAGTTCAATGAAAGATTTGGTAACTATGGAATGGCAACCGCTTCCGTTCTTACTCTGATTGAACCACTGCTGAATTAGGGCTACTGTGTAACCACAGATAATTATTACATTTCTCCAGAACTCTATGAGTTCCTTTTACAGCATAAGACAGATGCATAGGGGACCATTAGAGCTAATCGGTGTGACTTGCCACCAACCTTTGGCAATAAAAAGCTCAAGGCAGGAGAAATAGTTGCCTGGCAGAAAGGCAAAATGATGGCACTGAGATGGAGCGACAATAAAGATGTGTGCCTAATGAGTACCATTCACAACACCTCTACTGTCATGGTACAAACAAAAGGTGAAAAAGACATAATGAAACCCCAAGTCGTGATGGACTACAACTATACTATGGGAGGTGTTGACCGAGCTGACCAGGCCATGACTTTTTACCCAGCCATGAGGAAGCAACAGAAAAAATATTACAAAAAAATCTTCAGGCACCTTCTGGAGCAGTGCCTGTGGAATGCTTTCATTCATCTAAAAAAAAAGAGTGACAAGCCTGTTGTTCATGCGGACTTTGTTTGGAAAGTTACCGAACTTATATTCCTCAAGCACCAAACACCAACGTCTGTAAACAGATCTGGCTGTTGTGCTGCTGGCGTTGTGAACCCAGAACGCTCGACTGGTTAACACTTTATGGACCACATTCCACCAACAGAAAAGAAGGCAGCACCCACAAGGATGTGTGTCGTTTGCTGCTCTAAGCGTGACTACACTGAAAGGAAAATGAGAAAATAAACCAGGTTCTACTGTCCTGACTGTGATGTTGGACTTAGTGCTGTACCATGTTTTAAAAATTTCCATACCTGGGACGTTTACTGAAGCAGTATGACTACCAATATTGCACCCTTGTTTGGCAAAAAAAAAAAAATCGGTGTTTTTGATTATATTATTTACTAAAATTTATTGAATAAAAAGTATTATTATTATTATATTATTATTTGTTATTATTTACAGTTATTTATTATATTATAATTTATGATTTTGTGTTTCAAACTTTATCCTACCCGGGAGGTCTACTAGACTTTGGTTTGAACAGATTTCAGTGAGTTATTCCTAAGAATTACAGGCCTACAATATAAAATGCCAAATTTCCATGCAAAATAATGGTACTGCTTTCAGCACCTAAAATCCGAAATAATCATACTGCCAGGGAGATTAAATGGCTACAGTTGGGCACTTCAGAAGCAGGTATGCCTATACTATTACTAAGTAGACACCTCAAAAAGAAGCAGTAATTATTATTATTATTCAGGATTTATATAGCTCCAGCAATTTACGCAGCGCTTTACAATATAAGAATGTATTTTCATTCTTCTAACTATACTAAACTGACGAAAGGTAAAAGCCAAAAGGATTTTGTTATTCAATAAGTGCGAAAAATACCAAATGATCCTACCAGAAATTCAGTGCTGTCCTATGTATTCTGCAGTGTTCTTCCAAGTGTCAATGACCCTGCATACGTCAGTCTATGAAATACAAAACACCTTACTGTATAAGAGAGGGGAAGATGTTATGTAATCCTGACACACTTTCTGTCCTAGGGTTGCAATGCTGTTCTTCTATAGCTACAGTACAATAAGTGAACATTGTCAAGCTAGGACAGTAAGTGTGTTAGTGTCAGGTTCAACAGGTGAAAAAAAAAAAAAAAGAAAACAAATGCAGCCAATATATCTTATAACAAGTGATCTATAATATATAAATAGGCTAAAAGACTGGGCTAATGTGTGAACACAAAAATCAAAAAAAGATCAGCTTAAAGTGTAACATACACACAAACAGATAAAAAATAAGGGAAGCCTCGCTAAAAATAGTCCCGATTATGAGAAACTTTGATTGAATATCATCACAATATATATATATATATATATATATATATATATCCATGTTTGAAGTGGTAAAATAAATCCTTTTCCCAACGGCACCACTGTGATTCACATAAAAAAAGTGCACTGCCACCTTATGAAAAATTTGCTTACCAGATAGCAAGCAAAATAGGTATATATCTATAGCCCAGACAAGGCCTTTGCTTGCAAGGATTATCTTAGGAAAGAATATCACAAGCTAGATGGCTGTAATATCTTTCACACACTGGCACCACTGTGTAGTCTGTAAGCATCTCTTTCAGCAAAAGACCCAAAAAGAAAGACTGGCCATAGTGTAATATTTTCTAGCTTTTTAATAATACGAAAAGTAATGCCCTTACATTTGGTTGGTCTTTAAAATCACATATAAAATGTCCTCCTAGTAGGACATCATGATGACGTCAACACATACCCTCCTCCAAACGCGTTTCATCATACGTGACGTTGTCAATGGGGAACGGGCAGCGCATTGACTCGTTATAACAAGACCAGACCTCATTCTGAGTCTCGAGTGTTTGGCCAAATGCCATATTGGGGATTACTGGTTTTATTATTAATTAAATTTATTTTATTTTATTTACCACTTATTTAATTTACACTTAATGTTTGAATATTTAATCATATTTGGTTATTTAATTTACGCTTCACATTTATAGTGTTAATCTATACTTAAATCCAATATTTGGTCCTTATATATAATGTTTAATTTGTGTTAGGGATGTTTTATGTTGTAATACTCATATAATTCACATAATCTTAATAATTGATGTATATTGAGTAATAAAAAGTTATTCTTATTAACACAAGGTACATATCCACTTACCATGGTCGGAGAAGGGGTTAAAAAGGTGGATTAGTGCCCCTCCTCAGGCTGAGTTCTCTTTCGGTGATTTAATTGGTTTAGGTGAGGTTCTTACTATATTCCTATTTATTTTAGTTTTGTTCTATGTAATTGATATATTTTTATATATATATTTCAAATTCAGCCTTGGGCCGTCTTTCATGTTGTTATGGAAGTGCTGCCCATATGCAATATGGCATTTGCGGCCAAACACTTGAGACTCAGAATGAGGTCTGGCACTGTTATAATGTGGTGAGTCAGGGTGCCTGGGGGAGGGTACATGTTGACGTCACTACGCTGTCGTACTAGGAGGACGGCCGTTTGTTGTGAGCCAGCTGGCTCTGTTTTATATGTGATTTTAAAAACCAATTCATGTTAGGGGTGTTTTATGCTGTAATACCCATTTCATTCACATAATCTTAATAATTGATTTATATTGGGTAATAAAATGTTATTCTAATTATCGCATGGTACATATCCACTTACCATAGTCCGTTTAGGGGTTAATAAGGTGGATTGGTGCCGCTCGCCGGGTTATGTTCTCTTTCAGTGTTTTAATTGGTTTAGATGAGGTTCTTAGTATATTCCTATTTATTATAATTTTGTTCTATATAATTTATATATTTTTATATATATTTTTAACTTATATTACTAATTCAGTCTTGGGCCATCTTTCATGTTGTTATGGAAGGGCTGCCCATATCCAATATGGCATTTGCAGCCAAACACTCGAGACTCAGAATGAGGTCTGGTCTTGTTATAACGAGTCAATGTGCTGCCCGTTCCCCATTGACAATGTCACGTATGATGAAACGCATTTGGAGGAGGGTATGTGTTGACGTCATCATGATGTCGTACTAGGAGGACATTTTATATGTGATTTTAAAGACCAACCAAATGTAAGTGCATTAGTTTTCATATTATTAAAAAGCTAGACAATATTACAATATGGCCAGTCTTTTTTGGGTCTTTTGCTGAAAGAGATGCTTATGGACTAAACAGCGGTGCCAGTGTGTGAAAGATAATACAGCCATCTAGCTTGTGATATTTGTTCCTAAGATCATTTGCGCAAGCAAAGGCCTTGGCTGGGCTATAGCCATATGCCTATTTTGCCTGCTATCAGGTAAGACATTTTTTCTTAAGCTGGCAGTGCTTTTTTGATGTGAATCACAGTGGTGCCATTGGGAAAAGGATTTATCTCACCACTTCAAACATGGATCTACAGTGCCTTGCGAAAGTATTCGGCCCCCTTGAACTTTTCAACCTTTTGCCACATTTCAGGCTTCAAACATAAAGATATAAAATTTTTTTTTTTTGTGAAGAATCACCAACAAGTGGGACACAATTGTGAAGTGGAACGAAATCTATTGGATTTTTGAAACTTTTTTAACTAATAAAAAAATGAAAAGTGCGGTGTGCAAAATTATTCGACCCCCTTGCGTTAATACTTTGTAGAGCCACCTTTTGCTGCGATTGCAGCTGCAAGTCGCTTGGGGTATGTCTCTATCAGTTTTGCACATCGAGAGACTGAAATTCTTGCCCATTCTTCCTTGCAAAACAGCTCGAGCTCAGTGAGGTTGGTTGGAGAGCGTTTGTAAACAGCAGTTTTCAGCTCTTTCCACAGATTCTCGATTGGATTCAGGTCTGGACTTTGACTTGGCCATTCTAACACCTGGATACGTTTATTTGTGAACCATTCCTTTGTAGATTTTGCTGTATGTTTGGGATCATTGTCTTGTTGGAAGATAAATCTCCATCCCAGTTTCAGGTCTTTTGCAGACTCCAACAGGTTTTCATCCAGAATGGTCCTATATTTGGCTGCATCCATCTTCCCCTCAATTTTAACCATCTTCCCTGTCCCTGCTGAAGAAAAGCAGGCCCAAACCATGATGCTGCCACCACCATGTTTGACAGTGGGGATGGTGTGTTGAGGGTGATGAACTGTGTTGCTTATCGTTTTGCATTGTGGGCAAAAAGTTAGATTTTGGTTTCATCTGACCAGAGCACCTTCTTCCACATGTTTGGTGTGTCTCCCAGGTGGCTTGTGGCAAACTTTAGACAAGACTTTTTATGGATATCTTTGAGAAATGGCTTTCTTCTTGTCACTCTTCCATAAAGGCCAGATTTGTGCAGTGTACGACTGATTGTTGTCCTATGGACAGACTCTCCCACCTCAGCTGTAGTTCTCTGCAGTTCATCCAGATTGATCATGGGCCTCTTGGCTGCATCTCTGATCAGTCTTCTCCTTGTCTGAGCTGAAAGTTTAGAGGGACGGCCAGGTCTTGGTAGATTTGCAGTGGTCTGATACTCCTTCCATTTCAAAATGATCGCTTGCACAGTGCTCCTTGGGATGTTTAAAGCTTGGGAAATCTTTTTGTATCCAAATCCGGCTTTAAACTTCTCCACAACAGTATTACGGACCTGCCTGGTGTGTTCCTTGGTCTTCATGATGCGCTCTGCGCTTTCAACAGAACCCTGAGACTATCACAGAGCAGGTGCATTTATACAGAAACTTGATTACACACAGGTGGATTCTATTTATCACCATCAGTCATTTAGGACAACTTTGGATCATTCAGAGATCCTCGCTGAACTTCTGGAGTGAGTTTGCTGCACTGAAAGTAAAGGGGCCGAATAATTTTGCACGCACCACTTTTCAGTTTTTTATTTGCTAAAATAGTTTAAAATATCCAATAGCTTTCGTTCCACTTCACAATTGTGTCCCACTTGTTGGTGATTCTTCACAAAAAAAAAAAAAAAATGTATATCTTTATGTTTGAAGCCTGAAATGTGGCAAAAGGTTGAAAAGTTCAAGGGGGCCAAATACTTTTGCAAGGCACTGTATAATATATGTCTTTTTGATACACTTTAAGTCTTTGTTCTGTATTAATAAAAGACAAGTTGAGGATTTTTTTGTTGCAGCATCTGTCCTCCACCGGCTTTAAGACTGAGAACTGAGCAATCAACTGACTCAGTTTTCAATGCTCCCTGAGAAGAGAGCTGGTGACTGTCAGTCAATGGTCTCTGCTCTACCCACCCACGCTCACTGGAGCACTGGGCTGTGGAGGGGGCAGGAGAAGCCAGCTCAGTCTCCCAGAGGCTCACTGAGAGGTGCAGGGATCTGGGTGGACCCTGATCATATATTGCGATCTTTCCCCAACCTGGACCGGCTCCGTGAGTTTAGCTGACAGCAGACTTCGGCCCGCTGTTTGCTGAAAATTGGTCACAGAAATGCAGAATTAACTGCACTCCTGTAATCTAAGCTTTGGCTGTACTTCTGCTTTAAATCTGAGCACTAGGCAAATATAAAATAACACATAAATGAAAGGTGATAAGGTCCATGCTAACATGAGGAAGTAATAGAGTTAGCAAATGGATGACTTCATTAGTGTACTGCTTCTCTATCATTGTCCATTCAGAATGGTATATTATTGACCAAGTTGTCTTTCCACTGCAGTAGAGGTCAAGAACCAGGTAAACTCTCAGGCAGTAGTTTGTGGATAACCAAACTGGCAGCACAGGACTACAGATCCTTTGACAGGTAACGCAGTTCCAATGTACGTTTTTGAACTGTGTATTTACTGCAGCTGCTTGCTTTGATTTTAGTAGAGTTTAGTAAAATTGATTTTGCCCAGTCAGTTTATGTTAATGCCAGGCCTTTTTAAAAATGCAATTTATGCTGACTCCGTCATAAGTAAATCTTGCAGGCATCCTTCTGAAAATACTAGATTTTTGGTTGTGTCTTATTTAAGTATGTTTTGGTCTCGATCCCGGAACAAGCAAGCTGTAAATGAGTGTCAGAAAACTACTTATCTCTATACTTAGCATTCGAGTCAAAGCATCAGAATGACAGCCAGGAAACTAACAATCTAAAAGGAGTGTTCAGTAATGACAGCCTAAGCTTTCATGACAGTGTCTCTTTAAAGGAAATATGAGAAATAGAAAGGCTGTTATTGCCATCTTTTTTCTGAAAAGGCTATTTGCCTTGCTGTCTCTGTACTTTCAAGCACACAGATCTCAAAAATAAGAGTGAAAAAATAAATCTAATCTCTGTGCATCCTCCCGACAGCTTTCCTTTAAGCAGATGGGGAGGTTGAAGAGAAGATTGCCTAATTAGACTACTTTAGTAAACCAACGTTTTCTCCTTTTCCAAATCTTAATAATTTAAAAAAGCACAACAGTAAAAAGATCATTTTGAAAACTGGGAACTGATCAATTCTTTTTTTTTAAAAGTGTTCCTGATGAGATGTACAGTATGTGACTCACAGATATAAAAAAAAAAGCGAAAATCAGTGTAAGGCATTACAAATTAAAAGAATATGCTTGATATAAAGTGAAAGAAATGCCTCCAAATCCCATTAAAAAATTCTACATAGAACTTCATTTTTCTTAGAAGTGTTAAAAGCATCTAAAAGAAAGGTATTTCCACTTTCTATAACACTTTACAAGCCAAACGTACATTTATTAAGCATTCCTTCTTGCGGTGGGAGCAAGACCTGAGGTCCAACTATTTAGATTCTCCAACCTCGATGATAACCTATGCTGGCGTGGCTGTCACCAATTTCCTAAAACCTGGAGCCCTTGGATCTCCTTACAAAATCCCGGCTTTCTTTAGACTCTTGTACACTAAACCCTACATGTCATCTTTATCAATGCATATTTTGGTTATGATTTCTCACATATGGTAATATAATTGGTTTTACCTGCAATATCCAAACTAAGTGGTTATTGCATTATTAAATCTATGACACTCAACTATGTATCTTTGATAATATATACATATGTTTTTCTTCTATAATCTTATTAAAGCTTGGTATGCATTATTTGTACTGCTTAATATGAAAACCAATAAAAAACTATGCTGGAAATAAACAAAAAGAAGTGTTAAAAGCAGAACCAAACTTTCAATCAACATTAACTATTTAAGTGCTTATGCTACTAGCATTAGTAAATATATAGGAAGGTATATTATATTTACATGTTTTTTACATTTCTTCAGTTGCTTTCTGGTTTCTGGCCTAGGCCAAAAAGTTGTCATACATTCCATGAAACCTTCATGTGCATCTTATTTCTTTTACATTTCTTCGGTTGCTTTCTGGTTACTGGCCTAGGCCAAAAAAGATGTCATACATCCAATTAGTCATCATATGCATTTTTTTTTCTTTCATGGGGAAGGGGTTTCTCAGCTAAGCACACCCTTCTGTCTGCATTACTGAGATAAAGGCAGATGGATTCCATGAAATAAATGCCACATAAATCATCTGCCCTTACTCAAGATGGCCGCAGATAGAAATGCTAGGGTGTGTTTTTAAAGTGATTTTTTAGGAAAATAAAGCATGGAGACATGGGTGGATGCGTGAGGTTGTTTTGAATATTAAAAATGATTTAAATAGCGTTTTCAGGTTGTGGTGCTCAGATACAGTTTATTTACACTTCAATGTATGTTTGTTCATAAATCACAGCAATGCCTTAGGTGTCGCTTTGTCAGGAATAGGGAAATAGATTGAAAATCTTTTCCTTTTTTTGATGTATAGCTTTTACCTCTTTTTTTTAATCTTTATTTTTTTTTCTTGGATAAAACTGGAAAGGTCCCACTGTGTGGTCAAACCCCATTACTCTGATCTTTATGTATACCTATGTTGCTGTGTGTGTGTGTGTAAGGCTTCTATTGTCGCTATGTTTGTATTTTCCTTTTTATTACTTGGAAAGAAAAATTTAATACAAATAATTGAAACAGAAAATCTCCACAAGGGGAAAAGATAGCAACAAAAAGTGTTACTGCAAAATATTTAAAAATAAAAATTCTAGATTTCCACTGTAATCATTTTGGACAGAATTCTTCCTTTGAAAAACAAAGGGTACATTTCTTATTATAAATTATCACTGCTAACATTATACAGAAATTCCAACTTGCAATTCATTCCATAAATCTTTCAACTGTTTATCTCAAGCTTGGAAATACAGAAACCAATGTCATAATGTAAAGGTCATTAACACTATGGTGATCTTGGATTTGTTTGTGTTTTAATTCAAATGAGTGCAACAAATCATAAGCCAGTCAAAAATGTCAATTGTCAAATTATTTATATTATAAATAATTTAATACATTTAAAAATATGCTGAGATTTAGTAATGTTTCATGGATACTCTTGATAATTCCTATAAATTTAAGAACAAAAGTTTTCTGCTTTAGCATTCAGTCATACAGAAATGTAAACCTATGTTTGGTGGATATTGTTCTAAACAATGCAACCCGAAGGAGGTACTTTTTGTTACCTTTCCTATTACTACCAACAACTTGACTTGACTTTCTGAAATTAGTATACAAAAAACGCTTTTCTTCCAATGACATTCACACTTCCTGATTACACATAGTATCTAAACAGAGGGATTCTAAGGTTAAATCATACACACAGGGGATTTTGACAACAGTGTGGGTTAGTGACAGCTTTGACTTTTTGTATTCCTTTCCGCTGAAGCTTCAACATTGGAAATGTTTGTATATATGTGTTTGTATATACACACGAATGAACAGGATCTGACAACATTTGATTTGATACAGACTTTATGGACTCCTACTGGGAAAGTCCAAGGAAATGTCAAGATGTGGGAATGTAAAGTACTGATGTTTATTATTTTTGAGCTTTTGGGTCGCTCAAAAGGCAACTGGGAGTCACGGTAACAGGCAGGAAACTGACACACTACTTGGTATGAATGTGGGAGGATGTAAGTAGCCTTACGAGAAAACATATTTTCCACCATAATGAAAACAGCTGTAGATTCAGGAACATATGTATAGGGCAATACGTGTTTTACGTAAATAGCAATAAACTATGTAATATCTAAGCAATAGATTATGCAACAGGATAGTAAATTAATTCTTTGTAGTAAGTTTTCTTTATGCATATAAAACGCTTTAGAACAACCAAAATGACATTCACAAGTGTAATAAACTGTTAATGTTTTTAACGGTTTGTTAATGAAGAGCATACTACTAGGTATGTCCTGCAGAACTTCAAGTGATTGTAAAATCTTGTTTTTTTTCTATAAAAAATAACAAACATGTTATACTTACCTGCTCTGTTGGAGTGCATTTGCACAAAGCAGCCCGGATCCCTCTTCTAGGGTCTCTCTTTGGTGCTCCTGGCCCCTCCATCCTGTTGAGTGCCCCCACAGTAAGCAGCTTGATATGGGGGGCACCGCAGTCAAAGCACATCTCCCTGCGTCCCTTAAGACACAGAGCCGTGACCCGACCCCCTCTCTCTCCTGATCGGCTAGCCAACTTTGATTGACAGCAGCAGGAGCCAAAGGCGGCATTGCTGTGTCTCTGCTTCGTCCCAGCCAATCAGGAGGAAGAGTCCCGGAAAGCCGAGACACTCGTGGACATCGCTGGACAGAGATGTGGCTCAGGTAAGTATTAGGGGGGCTGCTGCACATTGAAGGCTTTTTATCCTTTCAGTTAAAGTGTTTGTAAAGGCTGAATGTTTTTTTGCCTTTACGCATTCTATCCATGAAGGTAAAAAAGCTTCTCTGTGTAGCAGCCCCCCTAATAATTATATACAAGAACATACAATGGGAACAAAAGAGGGAATTGGGACTATACAATAACCAGGAGGTAATGCCAATGAGTAGAAATGTGATTTTTTTTTAAATATCAAAATTGTATTCAGATCAATGTTAAAAGGTCTTTAAAAAGGCAATCAAGTTTCAGAAAAGAATATTAAAATATATAAACTACAGAGAGTAACGCAGTAATACCAGAGTTGACAAAATGCTGAGCAATATCCAGATAAGTATTAAATGAAAATTAGAAATGCAGACACATAAAGGACCCCAAGGCGTTTGTCACGGTCCCTACCGTGTATTTTGGACAGACAGGTGTAGTCACGCCTCAAGTGGCTCTGGGTGGTATTGAACTCATGACTGCCAGTAGTTGTTCCCGTTACCTTACCTCTGAGCCACACCTCAGTTCTATTCTGCCTGCTTTCCAGCCATGTCTAGTTTTGCATAAGTACTGTGGGCAATTCTGTTTGTACCTGTCACTCTTGGATCAGCTGTGGCAGGTTACCTAATCAGCTAGGGTATAAAACACTGCCTCACTCTGAGGGCTTGGTCAGTTCATTGTCTCTTGTTGCCAAAGGTTCCTGTGTTCCTGTGTTCCTGTGTTCCTGTGTTCCTGTGTTCCTGTGTTCCTGTGTTCCTGTGTTCCTGTGTTCCTGTGTTCCTGTGTTCCAAGACTGACCCCGGCTACCGACCCTGGCTTGTATATCGTTTATTCTGTCTTCTGGAATCCCTGACTACGGCTTTACCTGGACAATCCTTTGGCAAATTCCTGTCAAGCCCCCGTGCACAGATTCACAGCCCAGGTAGCTTATCTGTTTGTTACTGTGGGCTGTGTTTATTTGCAAGGGTGAGCCTACATCTCTGCAACATGGACTCCAATCTAGGTAAGCCCTTACATAATGAACTGACCAACAGGGAGTCCGCAGAGATGTACAGGATGCTCACCTCCCTTGCTCTACAAGTCTCCAGCTTGGGCGAGACCATTGCTGAGCTGCAGCAAGAAGTCCGTTTGTTTAGAGGCACAGTACACCCAACCCTGGAACCTGCATGTCCAGAACCATTTGTTTTGATGCCTGAGAAGTTTGATGGTAATCGTGCATCCTTCTTTTGTTTTAAGATGGATTGTGAGCTGTTGTTTGCCCTTAAGCCTAGGACCTATGCCACTGACTTTATTAAGATTCGTGCTTCCATCAACCTGCTCACTGGACAATGCAAAACATGGGCTCATCAGCTTTTACAGGAAAGGAGTCCAGTCTTGGATAGCTGGGAGGCATTCATGTTTGCTCTGGATTCTTACATTCGTGTTTCTAAGACCAGAGTTCCCAAGTCTACTCTTTGCTCACGTGGCCTGCGGGCATCCAAGGACAGAAGTACCCGGTACAGATACGACTCCATGCCATCACAGTATGTTCCAAGTCATGAAGCTGAAGTCCTTACCCCACAAAGCCTAGACGCTCCTAAGGTCACACGCACACCTTCCCTGGGAGACGTAGAACCCATGGAGATAGGGGCCATCCGGCCCAAGCTATCCCAAGGTGAAAGAGAGAGGAGGAGAGACTGTGGTCTTTGTTTTTACTGTGGGGGGAGAGGGCATCTTATATCTCTCTGTCCAATTCGCCCACCTCGGTCTAAGGTTCTCCAAGGGGGTACTTCTAGGATCCTTCCTGCTGTCCCTGAATCTCTGCCTGCTATCCAGCTCGAAGTGTCGGTGCCTGTTTCCCCAGTTGAAGTGCCGGTGTCCCCGCTTGAAGTTCCTGTGCCGGTGTCCCCGCTTGAAGTTCCTGTGCCGGTGTCCCCGCTTGAAGTTCCTGTGCCGGTGTCCCCGCTTGAAGTTCCTGTGCCGGTGACCCCGCTTGAAGTTCCTGTGCCGGTGATCCCGCTATCTCCTGACTGTACGTATGCCTCAAATGGCACCATAGTCCGTAAGCAGGACCTGAAGACTTTCGAAAAAGAGCCTTGCGAGCGACGAAAGTCTGGAACTTCTAAAACTAAGAAAGCCCAAAGGAAATAGGATGTTCCATGCTCTGAGGGCATTCCTAAGGGGAGGGAACTGTCACGGTCCCCACCGTGTATTTTGGACAGCCAGGTGTAGTCACGCCTCAAGTGGCTCTGGGTGGTATTGAACTCATGACTGCCAGTAGTTGTTCCCGTTACCTTACCTCTGAGCCACACCTCAGTTCTATTCTGCCTGCTTTCCAGCCATGTCTAGTTTTGCATAAGTACTGTGGGCAATTCTGTTTGTACCTGTCACTCTTGGATCAGCTGTGGCAGGTTACCTAATCAGCTAGGGTATAAAACACTATAAAAACTTTTATATATGTATGTATTCATAATAGGTTTTTAAATATTAATCATTAAGCTTCTTGTGTAGCTGCATGATTCATTTGGCAATGCCAGAAGCAATAAGGCATTAGAGGAAATACAATTTTGTGTTCTCTTATAGAAGAAAATCTTTCATGCAATATGTCATCTAATATAACATGTCCAAACTATTACAGCTAAAGATAAGCAAACCAAATGACTTGGGCAAAGATATGTGTCTCTGCTAGACACAACATCTGGTCTATTTTATTTTCAAAAACCTGTTTTAAAATTAAAAAAGTATACCTTCTTCCCAGAGATACTAGTGAGGTCCAGGCATATATACTAGTATTCCTAGCAGAAGAGCTAGTGAATGTGCACTCCCTTACTATTATCATTAGTCTGGTGTCTGAAAAGAAAAATGCCTATAAAAAAAGCTTGGGTATCCTCTGACAAAAATCTGTTTAATTGTAAAAGATTTTAAGTTCTGTTACTCCTCCAGTGCCCCAAAGTACAACGTGGTAAGTGAAGGGCTGTGCACAATACAATGTGACATAAGCCCGGTAACTCTAATGCCCCGTACACACGAGCGGACTTTTCAACATCCAAAGTCCGACGGACTGATTCGGTCAGACTATTCGATCGTGTGTGGGCTGCAACGGACTTTTGATTCACCAAAGTCTGACGGACTTTAGAATATGGAACATGCTTCAAATTTTTCCGACGGAACTCCGCCGGACCCGGTCCCTTCGAAAAATTCGCTCGTGTGTATGCTATTCCGACGGACTAAAACCGACCCTAGGGCAGCTATTGGCTACTGGCTATGAACTTTCTTATTTGAATCCAGTCGTACGTCATCACGTTCGAATCCATCGGAGTTTAGTGTGATTGTGTGTGGCCAAGTCCGCTCAGCCGAAAAGTCCGTCAGAATTCTGTCGGAACTCCTGCAGAACTCCGGCAGAACTCCTTCGGAAGTCTGTCGGACATAAGTCCTCTCGTGTGTACGGGGCTTAAGCCCTTGTACACATGATCGAACATTCCGGCGGAAAATGGCCGATCGGACCGTGTTGTCGGATAATCCGACCATGTGTGGGCTCCATCATATCTGACCAACAAAGTTTTAGAGCTGGACTGTAAAACTTTCCGACAACATGATCCGATCAGACTTTGTCCGATTGTGTGTAGAGAATTTCCGATCGGACAAAGTGCCACACATGCTCAGATCAAGTTCCTAGACCAAAGCTATTGGCTACTAGCCTGAACGTAGTCCCGTTGTAACGAAATAACGTCATCACGTTACGAACAATCGGATTTTCTACTTTATCTACCACAAAGTCCAAAGCAAAGAATTCCCACACTTGAATTGGTCAAATCTTAGAGGAAAAGGTTGACTGTGGCAACCTTCCAGAATCCCATACTTTGAACCTGAAAGGTTAATATTTATGACAATTATGCATTTTTCAGCTGCAATATAAATTGCTATTTAGTTGATCTAAAGGCCACAAATTATTGTCTCACCTGTCCGACAAATATAAATATGTTGATTCTGCGAAGAAAAAAAACCCCGTTGTAATAATTGATAACAGAACATCTAAGAAGTTTCAGAATGTCTAACTCTAAGTCTAAAATATAAAAGTGTAGGAGAATTATAGACCATATAAAACTTTAATAACTAACTTTAAAATTCCCATAAGTACATGTATACTAAAATATATTTTCAAGGCACAGACTGATGTGATATGACAATACAGCTCCAATTTTAAAAGCTTAGTTTTATTTGTTTAAGGAAATGTTAAAATATGTGCGGAATGCTAGGACAAGTTTGAACGAAGATACTTCCTAAATGTGCCATGAATCCTTTCATGGTTTTTTCATAGGTTTCATAGGTTTTAAGAAGCATTGGAAAAGTCACCTTAGATCCAATCTGAAAGACTACAAAGGCTGAGCCATTAGTTGGAAAAAAAATCTTTTTTTAAATTTCACATAATTTTTGCATGAACTCAAGTTCATAGCCCTTAACATTTGTATATATAACCTAAATTAAAGTAAATACATATTTGTCTTTTAGAATTGCATCAACTATTAACTCTTTCATTTCCATTTTTAGGTGTATTTGGTTAAATAATCACTGGAAATAGTTAATGAAAATTTGAAGGGTTCTAAAAAGAACATTTGATAATAAAACATTTTTAGATTAGATTTTAAGAACACATGTATTAAAAAAATGAAGAGGATATCTTAAAAAAATGATCTCTGATTAATCTATTCTATATCCCACACTTTCCAAAATGTTCTTTGCTATAGGATTTTGTTAATTAGCAAATACTGTAATCTTCTGCTTTTTCTCATGTGTCAGACCATGTTAAAGCGTAAGTGCATGTTTAACCACTTCAGCTCTCTTACCTACATGTCTCCTAGGAGGCAGAGCAATTTTTACCTCTCTGCTACTGTCTGGCAAATAACTTTATTGCTATTTATGATTTCGCATTGTAACATATATTATGTTTTAAAGTATAAATAAGGTTTTGATTTGGCAATATTGTCTTTCAAAAATTAGTGTGTTTTCCATATAATTGAATGACAAAAATACATAAGAAAAAAAAAAGCAGAGACTGCATGGGACGCAGAAGCAAAGAAAGATCAATGTAGTAGCAGTGCCTACTTTTGTGATCTTCAGCTCCATGTGGATTGGCCAGGTATAACTCATGCATACTGTATCTCACAAAAGTGAGTACACCTCTCACATCTTTTCAAGTATTAGTGTAAAGTAGTAAATGTACAGCTTGTGGAACAGTGTCAATTTGCTGTCGCCTCAAAATGACTCAACACACAGCCATTAATGTCTAATCCACTGGCAACAAAAGTGAATAATGTCTAAATTGGGCCCAAAGTGTCAATATTTTGTGTGGGCACCATTATTTTTCAGCACTGCCTTAACTCTCTTGGCCATGGAGTTCACCAGAGCTTCAAAGGTTGCTACTGGAGTCCTCTTCCACTCCTCCACGATGACATCACGGAGCTGGTGGATGTTAGAGACCTTGCACTCCTAAACCTTCCATTTGAGGATGCCCCACAGATGCTCAATAGGGTTTAGGTCTAGAGACATGCTTAGCCAGTTCATCACCTTTACCCTCAGCTTCATTAGCAAGGCAGTGTTCATCTTGCTTCTGGGATGACAGCCATGCAGACCAATTTGATGCAGTGTGTGGCGTATAGTCTAAGCACTGACACGCTGACCCCCTTCCCACCCCTTCAACCTCTGCAGCAATGCTGGCAGCACTCATACATCTATTTTCCAAAGACAACCTCTGGATATGATGCTGAGCACGTGCACTCAACTTCTTTGGTCGACCATGGTGAGGCCTGTTCTGTGTGGAACCTGTTCTGTTAAACCACTGTATGGTCTTGGCCACCATGCTGCAGCTCACTTTCAGGGTCTTGGCAATCTTCTTATAGCCTATGTCATCTTTATGTAGAGCAACAATTTTTTTTTTTTCCATGAGGTGCCATGTTGAACTTCCAGTGACCAGTATGCGAGAGCGAGAGTGATAACACCAAATGTAACGCCTGCTGCCTGTTATGACCCCTGTCTGGTTCTGGCTATGTTCTAGTCTGCTGCCTACTTCAACTCCTGCATGGACCTGGACTACTTTCTTGCCTGCTGCCTGTCTGAACCCCTGCCTGAACCTGAGTACTCCCCACCTACTTCCTGCCAAGACTTCTGCCTTACCTGACCATTCTCTTGTCTCGGCACCATAGCCTTTCTGTACCAGCCCTCTCCTTGGTGGTGTGTTCCTGAAGGCTGTGACCTGGTACCAGTTTGCAACAAAGAGAATCAGGACTATGAAGTTTTGCAGTCCTTCCCCATCGTCAGGCACTCTGGTGAATACCAATTGCCATTTAAACTCTGAGTCTTGGATGAACCTGTGTCACCTGCCATGGGACATAGCATCCAATACTTCCAGAGTAGTCATATACTAGTGGCATCTGCAACTTTTTAGGAGAGTGAAGTTCGGGGTCATGGTCCACTAGAGAAGAATTTCTTTTTTTCTTTTACAGTGTGCTTTTAATTCAGTTTTTTTCCTAGAAACAGGGTCACTTTTAACAACTCCAACCTATATCTCTTTCCCCTTCTCTCAGAATATTTCCTTATTTTTATATACCCTAAGCCACTGCTGTCTCTATGGTTGTTCTTTAATTTAGGGCTGCTAGCAGGTGGACCTGGACCAATCAAGAATAAGAACTAACATACTGTATTTATTCATGTTGACAACATTCTTTCAAGAAAATGCAGTTACTCCATAAACATCTTACAGTTTATATGTGTTACTGACAATGAAAACGTGCCAAACCCTGTGCAGCATGGACATGTTGGATGTTAAAAATTGGAACAATGTATATAAAATCTCAGGATTCACCTTTTGCCTTTGCATAAAAACAAGTTAATTTTGACATATTACTGTACATGTACATTTATTTTGGCATATGGCACAATAATGTGTGATCTGTATCAGCTTTCAGTAGTGTTTGATTTATTGACTATATTCGCTGCATGATGTTAAAATAATTTTATGAGTCTAACCTAGGTCATTGATTTTTTTTATTTATATAGAAAGGACATTTTGTTAACAATGAAACCCTTGCATTTTACTAGTTTTTCTAACACACAGAACAGAGGCAAAGGATGCACAACAACTATGTTAAAAGAACACCTCACTTAAAGTAGTGAGGTATAACTAACAAGACAATTATTATTAATATTTTGTATTCATGGGGGAAGATTTACTAAAACTGGTGCATACAGAATCTGGTGCAGCTGTGCATAGTAACCAATCAGCTTCTAGGTATTACTGCTAAAGCCTACTTGAACAAGCTTAACCACTTCCGGACTGCCGCACACGATGTACGTCCCTACTTTGGGGACGGATATCGTTTTTATGGCAGCAGCTATCTGCCATAACCCTGGTATCCCCGTGTTTGGCCAGCGGTCCAAGATAAAAGTGGTCTCTGCAGCGTATTCTCCACAAGATCACTTTTATCTATGGCGGGAGAGAGGCCTCCCGCCATGATACGGTGCCCTCCGCCACTTACCGGAGCTGTCAGCAGCAGTGGAGGCAATCGCGTCTGTCCCCTGGGCTGACATGGAGACGAGTGAGGGGAAGATGTCCCCCACCCATCTCCATGACACTGCAGGGTGGAAGCAACGTCATAACGAATTTTTTTACATTTTTATTTTTTTTATTGCATTTTAGTGTAATTATGAGATCTGAGGTCTTTTTGACAGGAGGGGGATGAAAGGGTTAAGAACAGTCTCACGCTAAAACAAATCAGGTTAATGAAATCTGCTGAGAAAAACAGGGACACACATGGGAAAATAGGGATGCTGCCCACCCCAAATATGCATCGCAAAGAAAAATTGAAATATCCCAAGGGTTTTTTTGGCAGCAAAGAAATATATATAAAAAAAACAATACAACAAATATATTTTATTGTAAATATGTACAATAAAATATAAGTTTTCATATTGGTATTGTTTTATATATATATTTCTTTGCTGTCAAAAAACTCCTGGGGATATTTCAAATTTTTTTTTTAAAATCTGCTGCTGCCTACCCTTCAATAATTAAATCCTCTTTCATAAGATCATCTTTCTGCCCCTTCCTCGGAATGTAAACAGTAATGCTTTTTATATTTGGGATCATTGTGGTTGGCTATCACAGTGATCTATAAGACACCGAGCCACACTGATTGGCTCTGTGCATTTTGTGTATGATCTTCTAATTTTGTGTATGATCATCTGATGAGAGTACAATTATAGGTATTGTTCATGCACCAGGTGTGCACGCAATGTAAACAGTGCCAATTGTAGTGCCCACAGTGGCCATTTCAAAATGGCGCTCTGGAACACTACATCCATCACTCCCCAGTTTTAAAATGTATGGTGGTAGTGACTTGGGTAAATACTCTTCATCACCCTAAAGACATTGCCATAGGCTAGCTTTCTTGTAGTACGTATGGAGCAGAAATAATTTGTGTTTTGGAAACCTGTTTACATCTGTGCCTGGATTGTGACCCAGTAAAGAAAAAAAAAAAGAAGCTATTTGGTTTAATTGCCTTTTAGGTATAAAGTAACACATTAATATAGTTACAGTAGGGAGTGTTTATTGTAAATATAATATATAGAATATTTTTTTTTTTCATGTTATTCTTGGTATCCAGTTCTCTCTGACAATTGTGAATCAACACAAAAGAACAGAACAGGATCTTTGCTGCTGGGAGTCACAAAACTACCACTACAGAATTCTCCCAGCTGGACTTCTTCTTGCACTTTGCATCACAATCTAGTTTTTATTACTAAGGAAAGACTGCCCGCTAATTGGCCTTCAGAGATCATTGAAGTTTAGATGTCCTGGCCAAATTTAGCAGAATCAGCTGAATGGAGATTGCTGCACACATGTATGGAAGAAGAGGAACCTGGCTGGGAGAGAGGGGTGGAGCTCCCCTGCCTGACATCCACATTTAGAGGCGCTTTAGATGACCCTATCCGGCTGGAGGAGTTACAGAGGGCAGTAGCTTCCCTACAAAATAGCAAAACACCTGGCCCAGAGGGAATGCCTGTCAAATTCTTTAAAACTTACGCAGAGGAAATACTACCGTCATTTAAATCAGTATTGCAAAAAGCCATTGAGGGGGAGCTGCTGCCTCCGACAATGGCTGAGGCAGTTATAGTGGTGATCCTTAAACCTGGAAAACCCCCCAGTGTTTCCTCGCACCACCCAATTTCCCTCCTTCATGTGGATGCCAAGTTGTTGGCCAAGGTGTTGGCTGGCCGACTGAACACTGTGATTACGGCAGTGGTCCACGCAGATCATTACGGAATTATGCAGGGCAGAGGGACAGACATAAACATTCGATGTCTCCTTACAAATCTTTTCAGAGCGTGGGGGGGGGGGGGGGCTGGAGGTAGTTTCCTCTCTAGACGCCGAAAAAGCTTTTGACTCGGTTGAGTGGTGCTACCTCTGGGCGGTCCTTTGTAAATTCGGGTTTGGTCCTTGTTTTATCAGCTGGGTCCAGATGCTGTACCACAACCCTACGGCCCGTATACGAATAAATAACACACTATCCATGCCATTTCCCCTGTCTAGGGGCACCAGACTATCACTAGCACTATCCCCTAGATTATTTGCGCTAGCCATGGAACCCATGGCAGCTCCCATCAGATCTGTCCCTTTAGTTAAGGCAATCCAAGTTGGTGTAATAATAGACAAAATATTCTTATACGCCTATGATACCCTCCTCTTCCTTCAAGACATCTCCTCCCTCCCGCCAGCACTCCAAATAATAGACGAGTTTGGCTCATTTTCGGGTATTAAAGTTAATTGGGGGAAATCAATTATTTTTTCGCTAAACGTGTCCCATCAACGGGCACCCCTCTAAACTGGACATCTGAATTTAAATACCTATGAGTAAGGATTGGGATTCTCCTATCCTCATACCATGAGTTGAATCTTCTACCACTACTAAAAAACTTCTCACAGAAATGTGCAGCCTGGAGGACCCTTCCCCTATCACCAGTAGGGAGGATAAATCTAATTAATCTCGAACTATCTCCCCAAATTCCTATACCTGTTTCAAAACTCCCCTCTGATCCCCCCAGCCTCGTTCTTCGCCAAAATAAAAAGTATAATATCCTCCTTTGTTTGGAATGGTAGACCCCCACGGCTGGCCATTGCCACCCTTCAATTGCCCATCGCCCAGGGAGGCTTATCCCTGCCAGACTTTCAGATCTACTTCTGGGCGGCCGTCCTGGTGATGGTCAGATGGTGGTTCTCCCAACCACGGGACAACACGGCAGTGACCCTGGAGGCAGCCATAATGGGTTTCATATTTCTCCCTTAGTAACGTGGTATTCAGGGGGTCGAGATCTCACCCTGGCATTACGGAGCTGATGTGCACAACCATTAATATATGGAATAAGGCCAGGACACATTTTAGCTCTCCTGAGACATTCTCTCCCCACATCCCTCTTTGGGGCAATCCCAACCTATCACACATGAATACAGTTCCGGACCCCCATGTCTGGGCAAGGAAGGGTATAGTCAAGTTGAAACATATAGTTACAGGGGGTAAACTGAGAACCTTTTCTGATCTTAAAAAATGCATACTCCCTGCCGGGATGGATGCTGTTTCGATATTACCAGCTTTGTCATGCGTATAGGAAACAGTTCCCATTGCAGCTCATACTGAAATCAGACTTTGTGGAGGGACTACTTACTGCCAAGACCATAGATAAACCCCTCTCCTCCCTTTACTTCCACTTATTTATAGCCCCACTGAAGAAACTTGAAAAAACCTTGGCAAAGTTGAAGTTAGACATCCCAGACCTGTCAGAGGAGGAATGGGAAGCATGTGTACCCTCCTTTGTCTCTAACATGATCTCGGCAAGAGACCGATTTATGCAGGTCAAGTTCCTCCACAGAGCCTACTATACTCCTAAACAACTAACAATTATGAATCCTAACAATCCGGTGGCCTGCCCTAGATTTGATCAGTGCTCCGCCTCATTCTTTCATATGACATGGTCATGTCCTCGCCTGGGA
Source organism: Lithobates pipiens (assembly GCF_037356315.1). NCBI lineage: Eukaryota > Metazoa > Chordata > Amphibia > Anura > Ranidae > Lithobates > Lithobates pipiens. Next base: position 217,969,639 of record NW_027507718.1, read on the forward strand.
GACTATTGGTCCGAGGTTGAACTAGATGGACTTGTGTCTTTTTTCAACCTGACCAACTATGTAGCTGGTGCCCTTAGACGGGTGATCTCCCTGGAGCTGGGCACGGACCCCAAAATTATGTTGCTAAATGTTTTTGATTCCAGAATAAGGGGCAAATATACTAGACTGTTTCTGAGCTACGCTACTTATGCCCACAGAGAGATCTTCCTACATTGGAAGGTTGCTGCACCTCCCGGGGGGGCCCCTCATGGCGACTGACACTGAACTCGGTGTTGCCATTGTATAAGTCTACTTATGCCAATCGCAACTGCCCTGGCAAATTTGACAAAATATGGCCGGGATGGATAGATGCCTGGGGCACAGAACTGGTGGACAATCACTAAATTCTCACTGCTGGACCTGCCCCAAAGTAGTGCTCCACTGCTACGCTCTATTGATTGTCTAATCACTGTTTGAACTGAGTGAACTTAGTACAGCATATGAGGTCACTCCTTTGTTCTCATCCCTCCTCCTCCCTCCCTCCTTTTCCCCTTATGCCTTACCCCCCTCTTTTTCTCCTCCCCATGACCTGTTGTCCTCTGCCCCCCCCCCTTTCTCTAGGACCTCATTATTTAGTCCTGCTGAAGTCTACTGAAGCCTCCGTACCCATATCCTCATGTATTGTAACTTAACAGCCTGGCGCAAATTCTGCCTGCCTTAATGTACAGCTCATTTGACCTATGACGATTTATGTTACATACTTCTGTGAACAAATGTGTATATGCATCGCTTGTACTGTAAAGATTGAATAAACATTTTTTTTTGTTTAAAAAGTGGGTGTGATTTTCATTGTGCTGAATACTGGCTGTGGCTTAAAGGGACACAGAGTGCAGGGGTTCAGTAATAAATGACGCAAAGGTTCAGGAATAATTTAAACAAAGTTCCCAGAAGCTCAACAGTAATTTCACAAACTGTGACCTGATTAGGGTTTTCTCAATCACAGTGAAATAGCCTTCTGTCTGAGATAGGTAGTGGCAACCAAGCGAGTTATCTTCTTACAGACGGTGGACAGGGCTAGCAGGACTGTGATTGGCTTTAGCAGTGACCAATGACAGTCCTCCTCTTCTGGGAAACAGGGACCCCCCCCCCCCCCCCCAGCAGAACTGCACCAAATCTCTTCCCTATCACAATAGCTGACGATGACGATCACAGCTACAGCAAAGTTAGAGAACCAAACAATGTTTCCCATCTTTTAAAATGTGTGGAGGCACAGTGCCTTCCCCTGAGTGCAGGTGCGGTGTAGGGAATTCTGAAAATGGAATGCATTAGTGCAGGAGTGTCCAAACTTTTTTCAAAGAGGGCCAGATTTGATGAAGTGAACATGCTTGAGGGCCGACCATTTTGTCTGACATTCTTTAAACCATTAAAATTTGGTCTAAGTGTGTCCATCTGAGCATTAATACACGGCCCAACAAGAATTCTCTTACCTTTGTGCTGTGTGTGGTGAATAGATGAGCTCGGGTGTGTTATTTGGATATACTGTATTTAATCGGCCTATACCACACACCTTAACTTTAAAAAGGAAGTCTCAGGAAAAAAATTATAATAATCTTACATTTTAAATAAAGACATGTGAAGCAAAATAAGGGTCAGTGCCCATCTGCAGCCCCCAGCGTATTGCCATGAATGCAGCCTCCACCGTATTGCCATGAATGCAGCCTCCACCGTATTGCCATGAATGCAGCCTCCACCGTAATGCCATGAATGCAGCCTCCACCGTATTGCCATGAATGCAGCCTCCACCGTAATGCCATGAATGCAGCCTCCACCGTATTGCCATGAATGCAGCCTCCACCGTAATGCCATGAATGCAGCCCACAACACATTGCCATGAATGCAGCCCACACATTGCCATGAATGCAGCCCCAATATTGTCATGAATGCAGCCCCCATATTGCCATGAATGCAGCCCACACATTACCATGAATGCAGCCCCCATATTGCCATGAATGCAGCCCACACATTGCCATGAATGCAGCCCCCATATTGCCATGAATGCAGCCCACACATTGCCATGAATGCAGCCCCCATATTGCCATGAATGCAGCCCACACATTGCCATGAATGCAGCCCCCATATTGCCATGAATGCAGCCCACACATTGCCATGAACGCTGCCCCCATATTGCCATGAATGCAGCCCCCATATTGACATGAATGCAGCCCACACATTGCCATGAATGCAGCCCCCATATTGCCATGAATGCAGCCTACACATTGCCATGAATGCTGCCCCCATATTGCCATGAATGCAGCCCCAATATTGACATGAATGCAGCCCACACATTGCCATGAATGCAGCCCCCATATTACCATGAATGCAGCCCACACATTGCCATGAATGCAGACTCACCATTGCCATCAGTGCAGCCTGATTCATGTCCGCTGCAGCCTTGGAGGAGACAGGGAGGGGGGCGGGATGAGCGCCGACAGACATACAGGAGAAACTCCTGTTTCTATTGATGGCCTGTTTAACTGAAAGTCCCGCCTCCTGTGATGGACAAAACAGTTGTCCAATGGCAGCGCAGGACTTCCTTTTACACAGGAGGCTGTGTAAACAGGAAATACTCCGTCCTGTATCCACGGCACTCCTCCCGCCCCTTCCATGGCAGCCAGCATATCTATCTTTTGTGGCCCCCGGTGATCGGGGATTCGTTGGGGGCCACAAAAGATATGTGAACATGACCAGACGGCCCGTCCGAAACCGGAACTTGGACCTGCCTGCATTAGTGTCTCACTGACACTTCCCTGCACTGCTCTGCTGAAGGGGAGGGAATTGAAAACTCTAAACTAGCAAGTGACCAAATCGTATGCAAAGGAAAATCTTTAGTTCACCATTCTTACATGCTTCACACTGAGAAATCAGTTCAGAAACTGGTAACATTTTTATATGCCGTATTGCAAAAGTATGTTTAGAAGCCAGATGTTAAGTCATATACAGTATAAGACAGACACCTGCAAATTGCTGAACTCCATATATTACACAAAAATTAGAATGATGTGCAAACTTTTTGATGGTATATGACATTTTAAGTGTGTTTTCACAATAGAGAGTTTGAATGATGAGCCGAATTAAACTAGTGTAAATAAAAAGCATGTCTTAATATGAACTCTTTAGCTTTCTGTTGAGGTATTCCTGTAGCTACTGTTCCATACTCACACACAGTTCTCTTTATGCAAACCTATACTTAAAATCTAAAGTTTGTCTAACAGGGATTTTTTAGAATCATGTGAAGTGGCAAAGCGCAATAATAACAAATATACCTTAAAATAGAACAAAGGGCTTTTTTCTTCATTTTGGATAGAGTAAGGGAAGGTTTTACTCCCTGTAAGTTTTTTTTTTTTGATCTGTGTCTAATTGGGAAGAAAACTTTTCTTTTACCTCTGGATGGAATGGTGGGTAATGTAGAAAATGGTCAGTTTTGTTTTCCATTTGTATCCCATTTGGGATATTCATCTGCTGTTCTGTAGACCAGTGGCTCTCAATGTCATTCCTCAAGTACCCCCAACGGGCCATGTTTTGGGAACTTCCCTTAGATAAAATAGCTCTTATCAAGACCATGTCATTGATATTGATTTAAAGCAGCTGTGCAAATTAAAGAAAAGTCTGAAAACATGGCCCATTGGGGTATTTGAGAACTGAGGTTGAGAACTACTGCTGCAAGTGAGAGAAAATCTTTCCAATGTGAGGGAATAGTCATCTTTGACATTTGTCAATGAAAAAAAGTGTTCCTGGAGATTGGAAGATTTTACCTCTATTCCTGTTTTAGTGACTGCTTAAAATGTTAGTTTCTCTCTCACTTTTAGTGTCAAGACAAATTGAGTGAGTTATTTTCTCTAATGGGGCACAGACAGCCACACAAACTTGAGAGTGGTTGTAATCCCTCACCGCTCTATCAAAAACTATCAAAAACTAAAATCAACATTTTGGCTTTAGATAAACTTTATACTTGCCTACTAGAAGTAATAGAGCACTTTATGCAGATGACAGTGCCTTGACACCCATCATACTTCTAGCCTTAAAGCGGCCTGCCAGAAGTTTTGCTTTATCACAAGCATGTTTTGTCCTCTCATGCTTTTACTTGCCATACTATGGTCATTACTGGGGTTTGGGTCTAGTATCAGTAGGAGCTACTCATTGATGCTTGTGCCACCACTATCATGACAGTCTACTTGTAGAGTAAGTTTTAATAGTATTTAAGTTTTAACAAGTCTGAAGGTGCTATTGAAATTTAACTGCCTCTCTTGCCTTTCCAATACACCAACCCACCAAAGACAACAAGCAGTCTTCAGTCTATTTAGTTTAAAATATGTTTTTCTCAAAAATAAAAGAGATAAGGTAAAATGTATCAAAAATAAAAGAAGGTTAGGGGTGCAGGATACCCCAAAACAGCAAACAATAAAATAAAAATCATAGTTCCTTAAGAATCAGCAAGTGGATAACAGTATTCTTTGATTTTTGGTGGCCATGGATTCTGTAGTAACGGTCTACTGTAAGGAATTAATCCCCTAACCCTATGGGAATGGTCACAGATACCCTAAACAACCGAGTAATGATGAGGTCTCCATGCAATTTCCACCCAGCAGCAGTTTCCCCCAAACACTCCTAGACATTCCATCAGCATAGTAGACTTCAATGTAGGTCCTCCAGATGTGCAGGTGTATCCCTTTATCCCCTAAAATATTTATCCCAAATTCAAAAAAAAATGCTGTCCTAGCTTAAAACATGTTAGACTTTATTTTTTATCACTTATGTTTAGTTCATACATTTGCTAGTTCATCTAAAACTACCCTCTTCACAGTTTGACATTGCTACTGTCCAAAAGTGGCTACACCGCTTCTCTATAGATACAATGGAGGAGTGAGTATAGCCACCCTAGGACAGAAAGTGTGTTACTGGCCAGATCACCAGGTGAAAATAAAGGGAAATACGCCTGAAAATAGAAAACTACAACAGCACTTCATCTAAAGACTGGTGAGCTGTAGTATATTAGATTTTATTTATTGGGTTTATATAGAGGGGTGGGTGAATGGTTCAGCCCGAGCATAAGTTTGGGCCGAACTTTGGTTGTTCGGAGGTTCAGGGAACACCAGAAAATATGCAGTGTTCATGGCAAAGTCGAAAGCCACAGAACACCGTTAAAAGTTTATGGGACACTAACATGAAAAACCAAAAGTGCTAATTTTAAAGGCTTATATGCAAGTTATTGTCACAAGTGTTTGGGGTCCTGGCTCCTGCCCCAGGGGACATGCATCAATGCAAAAACAGTTTTAAGATCGGCCATTGTTTCTGGAGCAGTTATTTTAATAATGCTTAAAGTGAAACAATAAAATGTAAATATTCCTTTAAATGACATGCCTGGGGGGGTGTCTATAGTATGCCTGTAAAGAAAGTGGCACAGTTTCCCAGTGTTTAAAACAGTACTGCAGCAAAATGACATTTCTAAAGGAAAAAAGTCATTTAAAACTGATCGTAACTGTAATGAACTGTCGGGTCTCAGCAATATAGATAAATCTCATTGAAAAAAATGGCATGGACCCCCCCAGTCCAATTCCAGACCCTTATCCAAGCACACAACCTGGCAGACTTCAGGAAAAGAGGGGGGATGAGAGAGTTCCCCCCCCCCTTTTAACCGTACCAGGACACATGCCCTCAAGATGGGGAGGATACTTTGGAGTAGCCCCCCAAAGTACCTTGTCCCCATGTTGATGGGGACAAGGGCCTTATCCCCACAACTCTTGGTGGTTGTGGGGGTAATGGGGGTGGGGGCTTATCGGAATCTGGAAGCCCGCTTTAACTAGGGGACCCCCAGATACCGGCCTCCCTCCTATGTGAATTGGTAACGTAGTACATTGTACCCTACCATTTCACAAAAAAGTGTAAAAAATAGTAAAAATTACAGGAGACACTTAGGGACAAGTCCTTTACTAAAAGATAAAAAACAACAACACCTCCACCTCAATAGGACGCTCCCGCCGAGTGACGCTTCTTCTCAATGACAGCTGTTATATATCTGAGGGCGGGGCCACTCGGTGATGTAAACAGGTGACCCCGCCTCCCTAACGTCACGTGGCTTTTTTTGTGAAATGGTAGGGGTACAATGTACCCCGTTACCAATTCACATGGGGGGAGGCCAGGATATGGGGATGCCCTTGTTAAAGGGGGCTTCAAGATTCCGATAATCCCCCAGCCAACATACCCCGACAACCACCGGGCAAGGGTTGTGGTGATGAGACCCTTGTCCCTCTGAACATGGGGACAAGGTGCTTTGGGGGCTACTCCAAAGCACCATCCCCATGTTGAGGACATGTGGCCTAAAATGATCACTTTTGATTTTTTATGTTTGTGTCCCATAGACTTTAACAGTGTTTGTCTGTTTGTCCAAATTTTTTGCATGTTCGGATGTTCTGCTGCGAACCAAACCGGGGTGGTTGTTTAGCTCATCCTTATTTATATACACTATAATCTGGAATCATCTTTCACTATTTCTTTAGTGGTAAGTAGCTTAAGGATTGCCTAGAATTTTATACCAGAAAAAAAACGCACAATACTTATTTACTGACATCTTGTTACATGGTAATTTTTTCCTACCTGCTGTGATGGGCCAACAGCATTGATTTCTTATTTACAGCCATCTGCTAAGTGGAACCAGTGGAGTCAAAAAAAGGATTGATACATCCTCTGCAATGGCCACCAAAAGCAAACCAATTTTGGGTAAATCAAAAAATTATCTTATATACTCAACTAGATGACAAGATTGGCAATTGTAAAGGAATTTGGAGGGGGGGGGGGGGGTGTTAGCAAAGTAGTCTAGAGTAGAGACTGAGGTGTTGAATCAAATTAAAGGAGAAGTACAGTCAAAACTAATTTGGCTGTACTTCTCCAGTGGATCACAGGAGTTCATTTCGTCCTGCACTCCTGTGACCCATTTTCAGCTGACAGTGGGCTGAAGTCCACTGTCAGATGACATCACAGATCTGGTCCAGGCTCATACAAGTTTGTGACAAACTCCCCTCCCCCTCCACAGCCCAGCACTCCAGAGAGCGAGGAGGGGGCAGAGCAGAGAGCCGGTGACTTACAGTCAGCAGCTCTTTGCTCAGGGAGCCCTGAGAACCAAGCAATCGGCGGTGTGTGATCGCTCGGTTCATAGTGTTACAGCCGGTGTGGGACAGATGCATCATCGGACCTAGGTAAGTATGATTCTGCAAAAAAATGAATAAAGTCCATAACTCCCTTTTAAGTTGTTTGGAGCAGAAATAATGCATTGATACCCACACAAAAGTCTTCTGGGTATCAGTATCACCCTGGAATGCAAATTCTGCTTATCTAGCATACATGACTTCAATTCAAAGACCTCGGTTTCTGCTTAGCAGATATTTAAGAAATGAATGCAATATATGTATGTGTAGCATAATATTTAAAGATTAAAGCAACTCTAAACCGAATGCTTACAAACTCATGCTGACATGCAGTGGGTTCTTAACTTTGGTTCGTAAATATGCTAATCCTTTCAGAGACTTGTCTCTAGTGATTGTTCGTGGCTTGCACTGAATTACAATTTTGCATTTATTTTCCTCAAAATTCCTTGGTTCTTTATATTTATATTGCTAGCACTACAAAGGATAAATCATTGTGCACGGAACTGGAATCCACTGTATTAGTTTGTTGCTGCTTGCTTTTCACTTTTCTTTTTTCAAGACATGTTAAAACCTGAAAGTGGTTTTCCTCATTCTCACTGTATCTGAGACTACAAGAAAAGTTAACTGCATGACAGCTTGCATGTGTTATGTTCCTTCCTTCTAACATTCTGAATACAGAAACACACAACGTACTGAAGGTCAAGCATATCTTTCCTTTTGTGGTGGAACTACAATGCAAAAGTTAAAAGTATAAAGGAAAATAAGGTTTTATTTGTATGTACATGCGTGTGTTAATGTTATACATGTGGATCAGATCTCCACACAAAGCACACTAGCAGAGCCCAGGGCACTTGTATGCCATGATCATCTCAGGGTGGGAAAATTGTCAGCAATCGAAAATATTTGTATCTAATCCTACTACAGAGGGTTGGAATATTGCCTGGAGATTTCCACTTGTCTGCCTGTCAAGACAGGAGAAATAAGGTTATTTTACTTTCATACCTAAGGAATCTACGAACCAATACTAAACGTCATCATTACTTAGGCTACCCATGCATAGGTAGATATTTCACTGAGAGTGACAGACAATAGATGATTGGCCCATATGTGTCCAGATCACCATCTTTATAAAGAGGAAAGGGAATTCTCGCTAAACTATTACATATTTTTCAATATGTTGGGAAATATATGTGGTCAGGAACAAGCACCTATGACATCTGTAGGTCCTCAAAATGGATTATGAGCCATTTTGCCATTTAATTCAAAGCACAGAAAAGAAAGTTGCACCAGGTCCACCAAACTCATGCAAAATCATGAACTCATTTGAGGACCCAGATCTCGCAAGGTGCAGAGAGCTGAAAGCACAGATTCATGAAGGCAAGGGGAAGAGACAGAGGTGAGGCTGTACTAAGAAAGAAATGGGCACAGGCTATTTGGTGGAGAAAAAATATACATTTGTTTTGCCTGGCTTTGCCTCTATCTCCCTCATCCTCTCCCGTCTCCACTTTTCTAAGCAGAGATAATCGCCATTAACAAAAAAAAATGTTTTTATTGCACAGCCATTGCTTGCTTTCTGAACCTTTAATGTTCCCCTATAGCAGTGATGGCAAACCAGATGTTTTGGAACTACATTTGCCATGATTCTCAACAACACTGCAGAGTGCACAAGAATCACGGGAAATGGCACTTTAAACATCTGGAGTGCCAAGGTTCACCACCACTGCCCTATGGAGTCTAATCATACAAGAAGTCTGAAATGTTCCTTTGCTCTATATGCTTCTTAAACACCTATGTTACTAATAAAAAAGATGACAACACTGTCATGGCTGTAGATAAATACTCCCACTGTTTACCAAAAGTTTCAGTTTGTACTAATACGTACAGTACCGTTTGTACTAATGTACTGGAGAAATACACAAGATTACTGCCACTCACACAAGAGAAATGTAAAAATTATTTTAGGAAGTTTTCCATACTTAAAAACTTATTTGGTCTTACATTTGCCAACTATTGGGGCAGTCAGGCTGAACCATTTCTGATCCACTGTTACTTAACTGCTCCAGAGGTAGTACGCATGCTGTGGGGTAGACAGTGGTTTCTGCCATCAAAGAATTGAAGAAGTAAATTCCATCAGGTCCATTTAAATATATATTGTGTATATGTATACCCTATATCTAAAACCACACTCATAAGCACCAGTCAGAAAAACATACTGCAAATATTATTATTATTTTTTAAAGTAGTTTGATTTTTACACAACAAAAATAACAAATATGCCTATACTTACTTACTCTGTGCAATGGTTTTGCACAGAGCAACCTCGATCCTCTTCTTCTGGGTTCCCTCGATGGCGCTCCAGACCCCTCCTCTTCATTGGGTACCCCCACAGAAACCCATGCGGGCTTGCTCCCAAGTCCCACTGCTGCGTCCATTGACACAGACAGCGGGACTCGGCCCTGCCCCCTGCGTCACGGCTTTGAATTGACAGCAGCGGGAGCCAATGGCTCCTGCCGCTATCTATCTGTCCAATAAGGAGAGTGCCAGCAGCTGGAGCTGCTGAGCTTGTGCACATTGCTGGATCAGATCGGGCTCAGGTAAGAAAAAGGGGGTGGGGTCTGATGGGGAGCTGCAGCACGAAAGGTTTTTTTCTCCTTAATGCATAGAATGCATTAAGGTGAAAACCCTTTAGGATTTACAACCATTTTAATATATATACAGTAGAGGCAACATAGGTAATATTAGACCTAAATCATCAATTTACAATTCAAAATATATCATCTCTTGGAACCAGTGGCAGCCAGTGGAAATTTTGTTTGGGGGCAAACAGTATGACAACCCCCACCCCCGGTCGGTCGATAGCACTTACCCCATCCCCTGCTCAACGGCAGGGGCCTCCTGTTCTCCTGCTCTTCAGGGGTCATCACGGCGGCAGCGGCTTCCGTTTCCTCCCTCCTCCCTGCTGGCCAGTTGGGAGTATTATCTTTTTGGCTATTCGGAAAACAAATCTCACACTCGCTTCTGATTGGCCAGATTGAGGATCAGTGTTACAATAGCGAATAGGGGCTGGACGCATGAATAGGGGGAGGCCGTGGATAGATTCATGCTATGCACTGCATATAGGGTGTGCCATGGAGAGAGGAGGCGGAGCCCCTAATGGACGGGCCATCACTGCTTGGAATAAAAAGAGGCTGCAGATGATAGAGAACCCTCCATGTTGCTATAAAATGGGTTTCTATCTGGATTTCGCTGTGAATTAAAGTAAAATAAATAAATAAATAAATAAGTACTACAATTAACTTATTTTTGAAGCAGTAATGACAGTAAGATATAAATACTTTTGTACTATTTGTATAGATCTTGGGGAGATCTCATCTATAGTTTACTGAATTGCAGCGAGACCTTATACATGTTGAGGAAACCAGTTTGGTGTAAAAAGGAATATCTGGTTGCTGATAACACATTTAATTAAATGTTGAGTGGGCATGTAATTGCTACACATGTAAAGCCTTTACTTTTTTTTTTTTTACAACTTGCGCAGTAAGTACTATATTAAAATATATATAGGCCTTCCCCTTCACACTTAAGTTTTCACACCATGCTCAATTTAGCAACACTCCTTTCATGCCTATGTGTCTTCACAGTGTACCATGAATTCTACCAGCCCCTAACAAAGTCAATAATGCATATCCCATCATGGCTGCTGAATGATTTTGGCGTCAGCCATATGTTAAAATACACTGATACCAGTTTTAAGCTATTGAAATGCTTTCAAAAGCATAAGGCACAAAAATAGCATGTTGCGGTTTCTAAAGTTCTAGTTAATGTATAAACACCACGTACCTGGAGTGCAGGTATAGACAAGCAGAAAAGTCAAAAGAGTCTGCCTTTACACTGTAAATAAATGCAGTCTGAATACACTTCAAGTCATTTTTCAAAATTACAATTATAGCATAAAGATATATATATATATATATATATATATATATATATGTGTGTGTGTGTATGTATAAAAAAAGATATATATATATATATATATATACAGTGGTGTGAAAAAGTGTTTGCCCCCTTCCTCATTTATTGTTCCTTTGCATGTTTGTCAAACTTAAGTGTTTCGGAACATCAAACCAATTTAAACAATAGTCAAGGACAACACAAGTAAACACAAAATGCAATTTGTAAATGAAGGTGTTTATTATTAAAGGTGAAAAAAAATCCAAACCATCATGGCCCTGTGTGAAAAAGTGATTGCCCCCTAAACCTAATAACTGGTTGGGCCACCCTTAGCAGCAACAACTGCAACCAAGCGTTTGCGATAACGTGCAATGAGGCTTTTACAGCGTCCTGGAGGAATTTTGGCCCACTCATCTTTGCAGAATTGTCCTAATTCAGTTACATTAGAGGGTTTTCGAGCATAAACGGCCTTTTTAAGGTCATACCACAACATCTCAATAGGATTCAGGTCAGGACTTTGGCTAGGCCACTCCAAAGTCTTCATTTTGTTTTTCTTCAGCCATTCGGTGGTGGACTTGCTGGTGTGTTTAGGATCATTGTCCTGCTGCAGAACCCAATATCGTTTCAGCTTGAGTACATGAACAGATGGTCGGACATTCTCCTTCAGGATCTCTTGGTAGACCGCAGAATTCATAGTTCCTTTTATCACAGCAAGTCTTCCAGGTCCTGAAGCAGCAAAACAGCCCCAGACCATCACACTACCACCACCATATTTTACTGTTGGTATAATGTTCTTTTTATGAAATGCAGTGTTCCTTCTACGCCAGATATACTTGGACACACACCTTCCAAAGAGTTCCACTTTTGTCTCATCGGTCCACAGAATGTTGTCCCAAAAGTCTTGGGGATCATCAAGATGTGTTGTGGAGAAATTGAGACGAGCTTTGATGTTCTTTTTGCTCAGCAGTGGTTTTCTCCTTGGAACTCTGCCATGCAGGCCATTTTTGCCCAGTCTTTTCCTGATGGTGGAGGCATGAACGCTGACCTTAACTGAGGCAAGTGAGGCCTGCAGTTCCTTGGACGTTGTTGTGGGGTCTTTTGTGACCTCTTGGATGAGTCGTCGCTGCGCTCTTGGGGTAATTTTGGGCGGCCGGCCACTCCTGGGAAGGTTCACCACTGTTCCATGTCTTCGCCATTTGTGGATAATGGCTCTCACTGTGGTTCGCTGGATTTCCCAAAGCTTTGGAAATGGCTTTATAACCCTTTCCAGACTGATAGATCTCAAATACTTTCTTTCTCAATTGTTCCTGAATTTCTTTGGGTCTCGGCATGATGTGTAGCTTTTAAGGATCTTCTGGTGGACCTTACTGTGTCAAGCAGCTCCTATTTAAGTGATGCCTTGATTGTGAACAGGTGTGGCAATAATCAGGCCTGGGTGTGGCTAGAGAAATTGAACTCAGGTGTGGACAACCACAGTTATAGTATGTTTTAACAAGGGGGGCAATCACTTTTTCACACAGGGCCATGATGGTTTGGATTTTTTTTCACCTTTAATAATAAACACCTTCATTTACAAATTGCATTTTGTGTTTACTTGTGTTGTCCTTGACTATTGTTTAAATTGGTTTGATGTTCCGAAACACTTAAGTGTGACAAACATGCAAAGGAACAGGAAATGAGGAAGGGGGCAAACACTTTTTCACACCACTGTATATATATATATATATATATGTATATACGCACACACACATCTATTGTAGCAGAGGTAGAGAACTTAATATCTTTGGAAGTTTTTAAATACAATATAATATATAATATTTATGGGATGTGGAAATTAAGTTTTTCAGTAATTAGAGTGTAGCTTGTAACTGCACAATCCAGTGTGCTCAGTCAACCAAAAGGCTGCAAACATGTTCTATGAAAAGATTTTTATTAAAATGTACATGTGCCTGGTTTAACCAATTGCCTTTGCATCAAAGAGGAAAGTTTACATTTTTATAATTTATTCATTTATCTAGTAAAGATTCTGTAGAATTTATCGACTTGGCTAGTGATGGACGAACTTCCGACGGGACGTTTCGCGAACGCGAAACGCGAACGGACACAAACGTTCGCGAAAACGACCGTTCGCCGCGGGCTCCATTGACTTCAATGGGAGGCGAATTTCGCAAACCTTTAGGTCGAATTTGCGGCCACGGGGTAATTATTAGGGGGTAGCACGTAGTCCCACCACCTGGACAATAGCATAATACATGTATGAGGTGAATTTGGGATCGATAACTACAAGCATTTTTTTTTTATTTGGGAAATTGTTCTGACAATTCAGGACTATGGAGCTAATGAAGGCAATGGAGGAGAGGGAAGGTCAGGGACCAGGGTAGGCAAACAAGAGGGTGCAGGAGATACAGAGCACTGACAGCAGCACCGTAATACAGAGCACTGACATCAGCACCGTGACATACAGCGCTGACAGCAGCTCCGTGACATACAGCGCTGACAGCAGCTCCGTGACATACAGCGCTGACAGCAGCTCCGTGACATACAGCGCTGACAGCAGCTCCGTGACATACAGCGCTGACAGCAGCTCCGTGACATACAGCGCTGACAGCAGCACCGTGACATACAGCGCTGACAGCAGCTCCGTGACATACAGCGCTGACAGCAGCTCCGTGACATACAGCGCTGACAGCAGCTCCGTGACATACAGCGCTGACAGCAGCTCCGTGACATACAGCGCTGACAGCAGCTCCGTGACATACAGCGCTGACAGCAGCACCGTGACATACAGCGCTGACAGCAGCTCCGTGACATACAGCGCTGACAGCAGCTCCGTGACATACAGCGCTGACAGCAGCTCCGTGACATACAGCGCTGACAGCAGCTCCGTGACATACAGCGCTGACAGCAGCTCCGTGACATACAGCGCTGACAGCAGCTCCGTGACATACAGCGCTGACAGCAGCTCCGTGACATACAGCGCTGACAGCAGCTCCGTGACATACAGCGCTGACAGCAGCTCCGTGACATACAGCGCTGACAGCAGCTCCGTGACATACAGCGCTGACAGCAGCTCCGTGACATACAGCGCTGACAGCAGCTCCGTGACATACAGCGCTGACAGCAGCTCCGTGACATACAGCGCTGACAGCAGCTCCGTGACATACAGCGCTGACAGCAGCTCCGTGACATACAGCGCTGACAGCAGCACCGTAAGCAGCCCCAGGAGGAAGTCAGCACAGCACAGGGATGGTGTGATCCCCTCATAATAAGAACCCCCAGGAGGAAGTCAGCACAGCACAGGGATGGTGGGAGCCCCTCATAATAAGAACACCCAGGAGGAAGTCAGCACAGCACAGGGATGGTGGGAACCCCTCATAATAAGCAGCCCCAGTAGAAATATGACACCGCTCAACCTCTTCAAAGAGGAGGGTAGGGGCATATAGTACGGTGTGCTTTTTTGGGTCAGGGAAGTGAGCCAAATGAATTAAGAAGGTCTGTGTGCTTGATTCCAAAAATTGTTTATAGACATATACATGGTCTACTGATCACATGTGTTGAATTCCTCCGAGATCCATGCCTCATTCATTTTTAGAAATGTGAGGTAGTTAACACTGTGGTGAGCTAGGCGAGTACGCTTATCGGTCACAATCCCCCCTGCTGCGCTGAACGTCCTTTCGGACAGGACACTGGATGAGGGGCAAGCCAACAGTTCGATTGCAAATTGGGCAAGCTCTGGCCAGAGGTCAAGCCTGCCCACCCAGTAGTCTAGGGGTTCATCACTCCTCAGAGCGTCCACATCGGCCGTTAACCCAATGTAGTCGGACACCTGACGGTCTAGGCGTTCCCTGATGCTGGATCCGGATGACACCTGTCGATGGGTCGGCTGAAAGAATGACCTCATATCCGAAGTCACCAACACATCTTCAAACCGGCCTCTTCTTGCAGGCGCTGTTGGATTGGTACCCGCAAATCCTTCTCTGGGAGTGGGAATTGCTCCTCTGCCAGCGCACGCAAAAGCAGAATGCAGCATTTCTCGAAGCAAGGCCTGGAAGTGCTGCATTCTGACAGCCCTCTGCGACGGCGGTAACATTTCCGCCATTTTGTGTTTGTACCGGGGGTCTAAGTACGTTGCCACCCAGTACTGGTCCTTGACCCTCATGCTTTTTATACGGGGGTCCCTATTAAAACACTGGAGCATGAAGGCCCCCATTTGCACTAAAGTGGAAGCGGTGTGGTGGCCTGGCTCCTGCTCATCATCCAGGATAATGTCGTCCTCTTCATTCTCCTCTCCCCATCCTCGCACAACAGGGATCCCAGAAAGGTTTAAAGCATGCTCTTCTTGCTCCTGCTCATCCGCCCCGGCACCATCCTCCTCTGACTCCTCATCAGACTCCTGTTGTTGACTTGTCTCAGATAGAGTAGCCCCCCCTGGGAATTCATCCAGCATTGCGACTTCCTCATCTTCCCGCTCCTGCTCCTCCACAGCCTGATCAATGACACGACGCAATGCACGCTCCAGAAAGAAGGCATAAGGTACCATGTCACTGATGGCGCCATGGCTGCGACTGACCAGTTTGGTGATCTCCTCAAATGGCCGCAGAAGTCTGCATGTGTCGCGCATGAGCAGCCACTGGCGCGGTGAAAAAAAACCCAGCTCCCCAGAACCGTTTCTTTCGCAGAGTTCATACAGGTAGACGTTAACTGCACGTTTCTGCTGGAGCAGCCTATCAAGCATATAGAAGGTTGAGTTCCATCGCGTCGGGCAATCGCAAATAAGACGTCTGACCGGCAGATGGTGTCGCCGCTGAATGTCAGCAAGGCGAGCCATGGCCGTGTAAGATCTTCTGAAATGGGCCGAGATTTTCCTTGCCTGCCGCAAGATGTCCTGGACCCCAGGGTATTTGACAAGGAATCGCTGCACGACCAAGTTTAAGACGTGTGCCATGCACGGCACGTGCGTGATTTTGCCCTGTTTCAATGCGCTAAGCAGATTGGCACCGTTGTCACACACCACTTTACCAACTGTCAAATTGAGCGGTGTTAGCCACTCATCTGCCTGTGAACGCAAAGCTGAAAGGAGTGCCGGGCCAGTGTGGCTCTTTGCTTCCAGGCACAACAGACGCAGCACGGCATGGCAACGTCTCACCTGGCATGTGGAATAGGTTCTGGGGAGCTTGGGCGGTGCAGTGGAAGAGACGCTAGCAGCGGAAAAGGAGGAGGCAGCTGAGGAGGAGAGGGAGGAGGATGGAGTAGGAGGAGGAGAAGAAGAGTCAGGCCTGCATGCAATCCGTGGCGGTAAAACCAAATCTACACGGGTGCCACGGGTTACATGCTTGACGGCCGTCAGAAGGTTCACCCAGTGGGCAGTAAAACTGATATACCTTCCCTGCCCGTGTTTGCTAGACCACGTGTCTGTGGTCAGATGTATCTTGGCACCGACACTGTGTGCCAGAGATACATTCACTTGCCGCTGAACATGGCCATATAGCTCTGGGATGCCCTTCTCTGAGAAATACTTCCTTCCTGGGACCTTCCATTGTGGTGTTCCAATGGCCACAAATTTGCGAAAGGCCTCCGAGTCCACCAGTTTATATGGCAGTAGTTGGCGGGCTATGAGTTCTGACAAGCCAGCCGCCAACCGTTGGGCAAGAGGGTTATCCGGCGTCATCATTTTTTTAAGCTCAAACATTAGGCCCACGGAAGCCTGCCTTTTTGCAGAAAAATGTGAGCTTGGCGTGATGGAAGGTGGAGTGGAGGACAATTGTGAGGAGAGAGGAGAAGGAGAAGTAGAAGACGAGGCTGGACGGTGAGAGCCTGCAGTGTGGCTTTGTGTGTTCCGTTGCTCCCACTGGGCTCGGTGATGGCTGCTCATGTGCCTTCTTAAGGCGGTCGTCCCTAGGTGAGTATTGGGCTTACCGCGACTAACGCGTTGACTGCAAAGATTGCAGATGGCAACGCTATTGTCAGCAGCGGACACGTTAAAAAAAGCCCACACTGCGGAGCCATGTGCCGGTGTCCTGGGAGCGCCAGATGTGACCGTACATGGTCGATGACTCGCTCCTGATACATTTGCAGTCTGCTTTGTCCCTGCTGTGCAATGTAAGTCATTGCTGCTTCTCCTCCCTATCTGCTGGTCCATATCTCCCTCTGAACTCCCCTCCTCTTCCTCTCTTGTGGGCACCCACGTGACATCACTAGACACGTCATCATCAACGTCACCTTCCCCACCGCTATAAGTAGAGTAGGCAGCAACACCGGGGACCAACCTCCTCCTTGGGCTGATCTGGGTACTGGCGTCAGACTGCTGAGTAGCGCTTGTTGCTACCTCCTCTTCCTGATCCAATACCAAGAGTGGCTGCGCATCAGAAATGTCCTCTTGATATGGATCGGAAAATAATTCCAGTGACTCAAGCGGAAGGTATGTGGTGGTGGTGGTGGTGGTCGTGTTGTTGGTGGTAGTGTCTTTGGGGGTGCACATAGCAGAGAGTGAAGAAGAGGGTGCAGATCGAGAGGATGAGGAGGGTGCAGAAGAGTAAGGCTGAGCGAGCCACTCAACCAAGTCTGGTGCATCCTTTAAAGTAATTGAACGCACCTTCTGCAACTTCCCACTTTGGCTCAAGCCTGTTGCTCCTGCCCTACCCCTACCACCCCTGCGGAAGGGCCTGCCTCTTCCTCTGCATGTCATTTTTTAAATGACCCTGTGACAAAACTCTTAGTCCCTATACCGCTGAAGGACTGCTGCAGTATAGGTGAGCGGTCAGCAGTGGTGCACGTCAACCCTATCTATTGTGGACCTATAGCGGTCCTTACAGAACAGCAGACTGTACCGCACTCAAGCCTATGTACCGTAGCACCCTATACCAAGTTACCAGTCCTTATAAGAACTTTTGTGGACCAAGCAGGTTGTGTATTAGTGTTTAGCAGACTGTACGTCAGTCCCTATACCGCTGAAGGACTGCTGCAGTATAGGGCAGCGGTCAGCAGTGGTGCACGTCAACCCTATCTATTGTGGACCGATAGCGGTCCTTACAGAACAGCAGACTGTATCGCACTCAAGCCTATGTACCGTAGCACCCTATACCAAGTTACCAGTCCTTATAAGAACTTTTGTGGACCAAGCAGGTTGTGTATTAGTGTTTAGCAGACTGTACGTCAGTCCCTATACCGCTGAAGGACTGCTGCAGTATAGGGCAGCGGTCAGCAGTAGTGCACGTCAACCCTATGTATTGTGGACCGATAGCGGTCCTTACAGAACAGCAGACTGTAACGCACTCAGGCCTATGTACCGTAGCACCCTATACCAAGTTACCAGTCCTTATAAGAACTTTTGTGGACCAAGCAGGTTGTGTATTAGTGTTTAGCAGACTGTGCGTCAGTCCCTATACCGCTGAAGGACTGCTGCAGTATAGGGCAGCGGTCAGCAGTAGTGCACGTCAACCCTATGTATTGTGGACCGATAGCGGTCCTTACAGAACAGCAGACTGTAACGCACTCAGGCCTATGTACCGTAGCACCCTATACCAAGTTACCAGTCCTTATAAGAACTTTTGTGGACCAAGCAGGTTGTGTATTAGTGTTTAGCAGACTGTACGTCAGTCCCTATACCGCTGAAGGACTGCTGCAGTATAGGGCAGCGGTCAGCAGTGGTGCACGTCAACCCTATCTATTGTGGACCGATAGCGGTCCTTACAGAACAGCAGACTGTATCGCACTCAAGCCTATGTACCGTAGCACCCTATACCAAGTTACCAGTCCTTATAAGAACTTTTGTGGACCAAGCAGGTTGTGTATTAGTGTTTAGCAGACTGTGCGTCAGTCCCTATACCGCTGAAGGACTGCTGCAGTATAGGGCAGCGGTCAGCAGTAGTGCACGTCAACCCTATGTATTGTGGACCGATAGCGGTCCTTACAGAACAGCAGACTGTAACGCACTCAGGCCTATGTACCGTAGCACCCTATACCAAGTTACCAGTCCTTATAAGAACTTTTGTGGACCAAGCAGGTTGTGTATTAGTGTTTAGCAGACTGTGCGTCAGTCCCTATACCGCTGAAGGACTGCTGCAGTATAGGGCAGCGGTCAGCAGTAGTGCACGTCAACCCTATGTATTGTGGACCGATAGCGGTCCTTACAGAACAGCAGACTGTAACGCACTCAGGCCTATGTACCGTAGCACCCTATACCAAGTTACCAGTCCTTATAAGAACTTTTGTGGAACAAGCAGGTTGTGTGTTAGTGATTAGCAGACTGTACGTCAGTCCCTATACCGCTGAAGGACTGCTGCAGTATAGGGCAGCGGTCAGCAGTAGTGCACGTCAACCCTATGTATTGTGGACCGATAGCGGTCCTTACAGAACAGCAGACTGTACTGCACTCAGGCCTATGTACCGTAGCACCCTATACCAAGTTACCAGTCCTTGTAAGAACTTTTGTGGACCAAGCAGGTTGTGTATTAGTGTTTAGCAGACTGTGCGTCAGTCCCTATACCGCTGAAGGACTGCTGCAGTATAGGGCAGCGGTCAGCAGTAGTGCACGTCAACCCTATGTATTGTGGACCGATAGCGGTCCTTACAGAACAGCAGACTGTAACGCACTCAGGCCTATGTACCGTAGCACCCTATACCAAGTTACCAGTCCTTATAAGAACTTTTGTGGAACAAGCAGGTTGTGTGTTAGTGATTAGCAGACTGTACGTCAGTCCCTATACCGCTGAAGGACTGCTGCAGTATAGGGCAGCGGTCAGCAGTAGTGCACGTCAACCCTATGTATTGTGGACCGATAGCGGTCCTTACAGAACAGCAGACTGTACTGCACTCAGGCCTATGTACCGTAGCACCCTATACCAAGTTACCAGTCCTTATAAGAACTTTTGTGGACCAAGCAGGTTGTGTATTAGTGTTTAGCAGACTGTGCGTCAGTCCCTATACCGCTGAAGGACTGCTGCAGTATAGGGCAGCGGTCAGCAGTAGTGCACGTCAACCCTATGTATTGTGGACCGATAGCGGTCCTTACAGAACAGCAGACTGTAACGCACTCAGGCCTATGTACCGTAGCACCCTATACCAAGTTACCAGTCCTTATAAGAACTTTTGTGGACCAAGCAGGTTGTGTATTAGTGTTTAGCAGACTGTGCGTCAGTCCCTATACCGCTGAAGGACTGCTGCAGTATAGGGCAGCGGTCAGCAGTAGTGCACGTCAACCCTATGTATTGTGGACCGATAGCGGTCCTTACAGAACAGCAGACTGTACTGCACTCAGGCCTATGTACCGTAGCACCCTATACCAAGTTACCAGTCCTTATAAAAACTTTTGTGGACCAAGCAGGTTGTGTGTTAGTGTTTAGCAGACTGTGCGTCAGTCCCTATACCGCTGAAGGACTGCTGCAGTATAGGGCAGCGGTCAGCAGTAGTGCACGTCAACCCTATGTATTGTGGACCGATAGCGGTCCTTACAGAACAGCAGACTGTAACGCACTCAGGCCTATGTACCGTAGCACCCTATACCAAGTTACCAGTCCTTATAAGAACTTTTGTGGACCAAGCAGGTTGTGTATTAGTGTTTAGCAGACTGTGCGTCAGTCCCTATACCGCTGAAGGACTGCTGCAGTATAGGGCAGCGGTCAGCAGTAGTGCACGGCAACCCTATGTATTGTGGACCGATAGCGGTCCTTACAGAACAGCAGACTGTACCGCACCCAAGCCTATGTACCGTAGCACCCTAGACAGACCAAGTTACCAGTCCTGATAAAGAGCTTTGTGGAACAAGTGAGTTGTGAATGATTAGCAGACTGCAGCAGAAGGGCAGCAGTCAAGTATAATATTCTTTCTATATTTGGAAGAAAGAATATTATACGTGTACAAGCCTATTACCGTACCACTGATACCAGTCCTGAAAAGAACCTTTGTGGAACTAATAGTAACAGCAAGTCTTTAAAATTATCCTCACTGCCTGACACACTGCTTCCTGCCTGTCCCTATACAAATTGGCAAAAAAGAGTAGGCTGGAACGATTAGCTGGAATAGCTCTTTTGTGGACCTGATAGTAACAGCTAATGATGATGATGATGATGATGATGAAGAAAGACTAATCTGGCTGAGCTGTCCCTAAAATAGCAGCATACAGCGCTCTGTCCCTTTATCTAAACTGACAAAAGAAACTCAGGCTGCTGACCTAACACCTATACCAGTCCTGAAAAGAACTTTTGTGTACCAAATAGCTAGCGTTTTCTCTGTCCCTACTCCACACAGGATCCTTTCCCTACAGTGACAGAAGAAAGAATGTAAAATGGCCACCGGATCGGGTGTATTTATAGGTTAGGGGGAATGTCCAAGTGTCCATGAGCTGTCATGTCTCAATTGGTTGTCCTGTAACACATGATAAACGTGTCACGAAAGGTTAAAGTTCTTGTATACATTAAACACGTAAGTCCGCCGGGGCGAACGACGGAAAAAGGCGTTCGAACCCGCGGACGGCGAAAGTCGGAAATTCGCCGCGAAACGACCGCCGGGCGAACCGTTCGGCCATCACTAGACTTGGCCAAAAACAATATGCCAAATATATTCAATTGAGTTTCATTATTGAGTTTCATTATTTACTAAATGATGGTTATTTTTAGTATTATTAACCACTTGCCGGCCACCCTCTAAGGGGGTGCGTGCGTGCGATCATCAGGTGAATGAACGCCAGCACCTGCTAATCATTGGGGAGAGACACAGGACAGAGTTCTGTAAACAATGCAGACATGTCAGCGGGGATGTGATGGATTTTGTTTCCCTGCAAAGCAAGCAATAAGATCCAGCACATCTCTTAGTAAAAACACAACACTGTACACAGAAAACACTGGTTAGGCACACATTTAACCCTTTGATCACCCTGGATGTTTAACCCCTTCCCAGCCAGTGTCATTAGTACAGTGACGGTGCATATTTTTAGCACTGATCACTGTGTCACTGGTTCCCACAAAATGTAGTTTAGTGTCAGACACTCCACCGCAATATAGCAGTCCTGCTATAAGTTGCTGATCACTGCCATTACTAGTATAAAATAAATGAATACAAATTCCAGTATTCATACCATAGTTTTTTCCCAAAAATATGTAGAATACAATTAGGCCTAAAGTTATGAAGAGATTTGATTTTTTACATTTTTTTATTGGATGTGTTTTATAGCAGAAAGTAAATGAAATATAGGTTTTTGTTTTCAAAATTGCTGGTCTTCTTTTGTTTATAGCAAATACCAAAAGAAAGCCCTATTCATGGGAAAAAATGTGCTTGTACTCCAGAGAACCAGGCCACTATGTGAGAACCTGCCCAGCCAAACTCCGTAAGTGCCTGTCTGTTTCTTCTTCCAAGTCTCCAGCTTTGCCAAGCAACTCTTCTCACCTGGCTATCTCTATTCTGTTACAGCTTCCAGGAAGAACTATTTAAGCACTAGCTGTAACTGATTCTTGGGCCTGCAGTTGTTTCATTGATCTATCCTTTGAACACCAAATACCTCTGCAACCCAAGGCCCAGAGACCCTCTGTTCATCTTGCAGATGGGTCCATCATCAAGTCTGGATTAGTCTTTCAAGAGACCGCTCCATTACCTGCTGCCATTGCTACCGGTCACCAAGAACTATTATGCCTAGATGCCATTGCCTCACCCTTGTTCCCCATTATACTAGACATGCCTTGGCTGCAGGCACACAACCTGCACATCAATTGGGTAACACAGGAGATCCAGTTTCATTCACCCTACCGCCATCAACATTGCCTACCGGAATCACCATGTACCACACCATCCTTGCTATGTATGGACTCTGACCCTGAAGAAGGCACAGCTGTTCCCACTACATATTGGGACTTTCTGGATGTTTTTAGTAAAAAAGGGGCAGAGACTCTGCCTTCTCATAGATTGATTGCCCAATTGAGTTACTCCCGGGGACCGAGGTACCTTTTGGAAGACAGCATTCCGTACTAAATGTAGGCATTTTGAATACCAAGTGATCCCCTTTGGCCTATGCAATGCCCCGCTACATTCCAACATTTTGTCAATGACATTTTCTGAGATTTTTTGGACCTTTTTTTTTTTTGGTCTACTTGGACGATATTTAGATTTTTTTCCCTTCACTAGACTTAAGGCCCATACACACGATCAGACTTTTTGACAACAAACATGCAAATTAGCTGTTTTGGAGCAACATCCGACCGTGTGTACGCTCCATCGGACAAACTTTTTGGGTTTTCATCGGACTTTTGTTGGCTGTGCAAACGGACAAACTTTCTGGCAACAAAAGTCAGATGGAGCAAAGTCTGATCGTGTGTACAGAAAACCATAGGACTTTTGTACAAAGTACAAACAGGCATGCTCAGAACCAATGCAAAAGATCAGACAACAATACAGAAGTTGACCAAAGGTGGCGGTAAAGAGCAGAAAAACCACATGATTTGGTGAAAGTTGGCTGAAAAAGTCCTGCTGTGTGTATGCAATACAAGTTCAGGGCCGACGCCCTTTGTACAAAAATCCAAGGGAAAGTTTGTACAAAGTCCTATCGTGTGTATGAGGCTTTAGAATAGCATGGTTTATGTGCCAAACCATAAAAATGTGTGTTTGAGCGTCAGAGCGTCAAATTCCTGGGATTAATAATCTCTACAGAGGGCATAAAGATGGATCCCCAAAAAGTCATTGCCATTTTAGATTGGCCAGCTCCTATGGATAAAAAAGGAATACAGCATTTCGTAGGATTTGCAAACCTCTATCAGAAGTTCATCAAGGGATTCTCAGCCATCATTTCTCCCATCATTCATTTTGGTGGCCCCATCTGGAGAAAGACTGCAGGAAATTTGTGGAGGCATGTACCATATGTATCCAAAATAAAATTAACAGGACCAAAGCATGGGGTCTGCTTAAACCACTACCAATTCCAGACAGGCCATGGAAAATTATTTCAATGGATTTCATTGGGGAACATCCCCCATCAGAAAGCTGAATGGCCATCTATGTAGTAGCTAATCGGCTGTCAAAAATTGCACACTTTTTACCCATGAAAGGCACACCATCTGCTCTGGAAATAGCACAGATTAGGAAATAGTGAGGCTGCATGGGATGCCAGCTAACATTGTATCTGACTGGGGGGTGCAATTCACATCAAGAATTTGGAAATCTCTCTCAGAGACCCTAAAAATTGAATTATCCCTCTCTTCCGCCTACCACCCCCAAACAAACGGTCAAATGGAAAGGACAAACCAGACCCTGGAGCAATGCTTACATTGTTTTTCTTCTTTATCTCAGAATGACTGGGTATCATTATTTCTACTAGCTGAATTGGCATACAACAATTCCAAACACTCTGCCACACTAACAATCTCCATTCTTTTCAAACTACGGCTTTCATCCATCATTCCGACCAAATGCAATTCCTGAATGTTCCATTCCAGCTGTGGTAGAGACAGTAACCATCTTGGAATCTAACAACAAAATGTTGCAGGAGGCAATCACCAAGGCGCAGGAATACAATAAAAGCGCTTTTGACAGGAAAAGAACTGGGGAATCAATTCTGGAATCAGGTATGGCTATCCACAACTAACATGAAATGATCCTGTCCATCAAGGAAACTGGTGTCGAAGTTAGGGTGCCATTCCCGGAGAAAAGAAGGCTCAATGATGTGACTTATGAATCGGAATTACCAGCTTCCTTTAAAAACCACCCAGTTTTTCATCTGACCCTACTAAAACCTGCCATTCCCGATTCTTTTCCCGAGTGGAATACAGTCCCACTCGAGCCAATGTTGGTGGGTGGGGAAGAGGAGTATGAGGTTGAGGCGATTCTGGATTGCAGAAAAAGGAGGAATCAGACCCAGTACCTAATCAAGTGGAAAGGGTACAGTCCTGAAGAACATTTTTGGGAACCTGAAAACAACATCCATGCCAGAAGACTTATCCAAGCATTCAACCAAGCCCATCCAGAGAAGATGGTCCAGTTGGGCATCCGGAGGCTGCCCATTGGGAGGAGGCAATGTCAGGAAGGCTCTATCAGAGGACAGAATAGCCCTGTTCCCCAAAGAGGAGCAATAGCACATGCTACCCTGCAAGTGAATATGCGCATGTGAGGAAATGCGAACATACAAATGCATTTGCGCAATTGTGTGCGGCACATTCCATGACGTGTAAGGGTAGCAAATGGGCTATTTAAGCTGGATTAGCACACAGGATCAGTGGTGTCTCATCTACAGTGAGTAACTGTTTCTGTGAGTATTCCGTTTCCTGTTACCTGTATCTGCTCTTGAAGTATTGGCCCGGCCCGAGTCAGAGGTGCAAGAGAGGCCTTCCTCTGCATAAACCAGGCTCTACCCACCAGGTACATGACACCTATGCACAAATTCTGTTGCAAAATGACTTTCACTACAGATTTCATCAAAGCACAAAAGTACATATGATGTGTCACATGAAACTTCATTCATGCCAGAAACTTTTATAGCTATACTAAGGTATTCAGGAGAACTTAATCTCCCCATGAAATGTAATCTTATGTTTCATGTGCATATTTGTAGTTGTAAAAGTCCTACACCCTTACCTACCTGTGTTGGTGGGCACAAAATTCTGTTTTGACAAAACATGAGGGAAAATTATGTTCATTTTTTTTTTAAATAGAACACTATTTAGTACAATATTCATTTAAAGGGAAGTATGGGGTTTGGGTTTTTGCAGATTTATACTTACCTAGGAGGATGCAGCATTGGTGCATGTTAAATGTAAACATGTTGAATGTTTTCCCTGATTGTGTTTTCTAACTGTATGGGGGACTGTGTGACTGGGGAAACACACAGATCTGTCTTGCTGCTTAGCAGAAAGATAGGATGTGTGTGATCTCCCCTGTCAGAACGGAGATCTGCCTTGTTTACATAGGCAGATCCCTGTTCTGTCACTGCGGGGAACGATCGTGGGTGGCCAGTGGACATCGAATCCACTAGACCCGCTGATTGGCTCCCCCCCGCTGGCCAATGGGAGTGCTCGCACCCCAACACAAAATTGAGTTCACGAACCGACGTACACCTACAGCGATTTGCGGGAACGAGACAACCTACCACAGTATAATGACGGCGGCTGGTCTGCAAGTGGTTAAAAACTGCACTGCAAATGCCTGAAAAGCATGTGAAAAGCGCCTAAAAAAAGGCTTAACGTTTTACTAGCAGTTTTGAAGCAAACCAGTGTGAAAGGGGCCTAACTGGCTGAAACAGATAAAAATAGAAGAAAAAAAAGCCTAAAAACAGAAAGCCATCACATCTAAGAATTGGTAAGCTACATATAATATAATCATTTTGGATTTAACACTACTTTAAAAATCGTTTCTTGTTGCATAGCTTGCATCTACAGTATATATTTACAGTACATGGGAGACAAATTTGACTATTTCATGCATCCAACAGAAATCCTAATATACACATAGCAGTATCGCATTATGAACATTAAAAAGCATGAAATGCCATGTATGCACAAAACGTAAGTTCATTTAGCACGGTACTACCTTTTTTGACTTGACAAGTTTGAACTGCAAAAGACCTCTCATTAAATCTATTTATAAAATAAAATCATTCGGCTGGAGGAAACAATTGTGCGTGCGCAATGGAAAAGGGTAGGATTTTCCCACACATACCACCTACACAAGTCTTGGCTGAGTAGGTGGGGTCTCCCTTTCCATATCAACAAAACTTAATCTATACTGCTCATTTCTCCATCACTCTGAAGGTGAACATTGCTTACAAGTTTGGGCAGGCTACTCTCTCTGAGGTGATGTTTAAGTTCAATTATGTTCATATGCACGCACACAAAAGCACACACTGGTGGGATGGTTTCTGTATGTGGGTGTGAAATGAAACTTGTACTAGGTTACTGATTTTCACGTTTTAAGATTATTTCACAGATATGCAGAGGCTTATAACTGAATTGTCAAATGTAACATGCAATCCAAATAAACATCTTTGAGATTCGATATCAAATTAAACCCATAAATGAGAGGTTTTAGTGTGTTTTAGCATTTATCATAAACACACACATTATATGCAAAGTATTGCATCTACTCTTAAAGCAGAGTTCCAATCCTTTTTGTGTTTATTAAAAGTCCGCAGCTACAAAAAGCGTTAAACACACACTCACCTGTTCCACGGTCAAGCGGTGCACTCAACCATAGCCATTTGCACCCTGTGTCTTACCTCTGCGGCGCTGGCTTCTTTACTATGGGCACCCAGTTGTGACAGCTTGCGGCTTCACAGCCGGGTGCCCACTGTGCTCTTTGACTGGTTCAAAGTCTTCTAGGACCTGTCATGTGTCCCAGAAGATGTTGGGAGGTAGGAGGAAGAACTTCCACTTCCGATCACCTAAGGCGACTGGGACGGAAGTGGGAGCGGGTACCCGCTCCCCTCCCTCTTCCCTAAAAGCTCAGTTTCACAAACAGGAGCCGGGAAGGAGACCACCATTTAAATTTCAATGTTGTATTTCACTTATTATTAGTCTACCACTATTCATCTTAATGATCTTGAAGTTGGTAAATTTACTTTGAAAAGATCCCCACAGATTTACTTCTTTGAATTCTGTGAAAAGTATTCAGTATGTTCTATGGGTAGGCACTGCTGTGTCACAAATTTTATAGAGCTTGTCCCCATAGGTACTGAATGGAGGAGTTTCAGGAGGGGGAGTCGGTACAGGAATCTCTGCTTGCATACAGCAATGTAGCATGGTGTATCTAGTCCTTAGAAAATAAAAGTAAACGGCAGGAAAAAAGCTGTTTTTAAGGAAGTCTTAAGCCTGGTACACTCTATAAGGTTTTTTTTTCCGTTCAACCCAGAAGGTTAAATGAAAAAAAACTGTCAGCTCCTGTCAGAGCCACTGTACTCACTATGCAAGGTAAGTACAGCGATCTCCCCACTGAGATTTTAAGTTCTGCCAGGGGGATGGCCCTCCCGCCAGAACACTCCGATCAGAGCTCTCCGCCATTGGCTGAGGGTGTTCATTGGGAGTCAGTCTGATGCTGATTTTCCAGCATGCTTGTCTGACAGAAACCAGCCAAATGGCCGGCTTCTGTTGGACTGACCGACATACACAAAGGCCAAATGTTGGCCGTTTTTTATCTGAACCGGCTGTCACCTAACAGTTGGCCTGTGTGTACCAAGCTTTAGTCTTAGTAATTTTACAAATGGTATAAAGGCTTTTCACATATTTAAGAGGGTGACCACTGTCAGAACACATCAAGTCTTACAAACAGGTAGCATTTAATGCAGGGAGGTTCTGCCATACTCACTTATATTAAGGGGCAGGCAAGAGCTATTGCCGCAGGTTTTCTAATCTGCCTTATCAATGCTCCCTGGTAGCTAGTGGAAATCTGCTCGCCCCCTAAAAATGCAAAAAGTTGCTATGAACGGAGCAGTTATACAGCAATAAGATATGCTCTTGCGTTATATTGATCAATTTGGATCAGCACAGTCCAATGCACTAGGCATAAACAAGCTGTTACACCCTACTTTGCTTTAGCAGTAAGGTGGGGAGGGGGCAAGAGTGAACATTGGCTGTTCTGATGAACACTTTTACATTAGCCTGTTCAGCCACCTGTTCACCCAAAGTCATGCATTATATATATATAGAAATGGTGTTTCTACCACTTCTATTTATGACATTTTCCTGCTGTCACTGGTTTGTAAGCAAGCCATAGATGCTTGCACCCTTGGCATCTCTAGGAACCACTGATGTCATGGGAAATCCCCACTCCTTTTAAGTACAGGGGCAGGTATAGCAGTGACATCACTGTCCAAATATGGTCACTGGTCATATCTGGGCAATGACCTTGACCAAAGATGGCCCGTGACCATCTTTGGCCAATGATGTCACCACTATCCTCAGCCCTTCTCTTATATGACTGATGGCAGCTTGAGGGACTGTCATTCAGTCAATGTCACCATCCGGACTGGGTGCCTGTGCTGGGTCATTGTTTTTTTTTTTTATTCACCAAGTTGCTGAGTGTCAGGCATTGTTATTGACAATGGATTTACAACCAGAGACTTTTTTGGGATTTAAATTTTTTTAAACAAAAGACTTGTCAAAAAAATGTTTTCTAGGTGACAGTTTTTTTGTCAATGAGTAGGGATACTATGTACCCTGAACACATTCATGTGGGAGGGGGGCTGGTATCTGGGGGCCTCCTTAATATTAGCATCCAGATTATTATAGTTCCACACCTGCAGACTCCCACAACCACGAGGCGGGGGCTGTGTGGAAGAGGCCATTGTCCTCATCAACATGGGATGAGGGACCACCGCCCCCCGGTCATGGCATGTGATATGATATGAGTCAGGTGCACATTCATCCCTCCCCCCTACTTCTTTCCTGGACAACCAAACTGCATGCCTGATTTAAGGCTCTGGTTTTTGATTTTTATGGAACCATCAGGTTTTTTTGTAGTTTTTTTTTGTAGTTTTTTTGGAGTACCCTTTAAAATCCATAAAAACCCAAATGGTCTGCTATAGACACCGTGGGGGACCCCTCCCCCTTAAAATCTATACCAGATGCAATTTTTTTCATTCTAGTTGTAGGATGTGCTACAGAAAAGATGAAATTGAAATGAAAATAAAAAGGATACAGTTAAAATTCCCGGCAACAGAAAAATAGCATACACCCACCTCAAAAGGTTCCCCAAAATATATAGAAGATGCTTGGAGAGGTCTGTTATTTAAGGGAATTAGATATTTTTACCCAGGGTTGTTTGGCTTATCACTACGTGTTAGGATTGTAATGTTAATAATAATTGGGATTATGGATTATGTGTAGAGTTTTAGGAGATGTATGAAAAAAGCAGTTTTAGTTCAAATAAAGCTAGACCCCCAAATTTGTATTGCTTCTAAATGATTTTATAACAGCTAATTATGAGCCACTGGCTTAATGGTGGTTTATGACTGCTATTAGTGCTCTGGCTTGCTAGAAGTCTAGTAAGTACCATTTATGATGGGTTTTAATTTGAAGAATTTTTGGTATTTGTAGACCTGCTAAGTACTGTTTATGTATTCAAGCCTGATCTGTCTTCCTTTCTTTTTTTTTAGTTTACTCCCGCTTTAGTATGGTTATTCTCTAGTGTGTTCAATCTCGTCTGTGGCTTTTAAAAGTTGTCAGCACAAACATCAAATTCAAATTGAAATGCTTTGTCACAGACTTGTGAATTTTGGGGAAACGAGGGTGGGCTCAGTATGAATCTCTATTCAGACTTCATTATCTTCACAGAATTCATAAACACTTTCCTTATTTGATTCAAAAAATGTACCCAGTTTGGATACAGCTCCTTGGCACAGTGACCTGTCACTTTACACTCGAGTTACCACAATAAAACTGTGACAATGTAATGGATTTTTTTTTTCTAACAAAGACACAATGGGGCATATTTACTAAAAGACTGTACAATTGCACTCATCAAATGCAGTTGCTCCAGAGCAGTGATGGTGAACCTTGGCACCCCAGATGTTTTGGAACTACATTTCCCATGATGCTCAACTACACTGCAGAGTGCATGAGCATTATGGGAAATGTAGTTCCAAAGCATCTGGAGTGCCAAAGTTCACCTTCACTGCTCCAGAGCTTATTAAATGAAGGGAAGCTCTGCTGACTTCCATCATCCAATCACGTGCAAGTAAAAATGCTGCATGTGATTGGGTATTCTTTCTATTTCAATACCTATTCTATTTCTTTACCTCACTTACTAAGCTCTGGAGCAACTGCACTTGCAGAGTGCACAGTCTTTATTAAATCAAGTAAGTAGTAAAATACACCAAAAAACAAAACTATTTCTATGAGGAATGCGCTAGAAATGCATTACAAATGGAAGTGAATTACAACACTGATTTTTTAACCACCGGAATCCCCGGAAGATTTTCTTGCTTAACGACCAGGCCATTTTTTGCGATATGGCACTGCGTCGCTTCAACTGACTGTTGCGTGGTCGTGCAACATTATACCCCAAAAAAATGGACGTCCTTTTTTTCTCACAAATAGAGCTTTCTTTTGGTGATATTTGATCATCTCTGCGTTTTTTATTTTTTGCACTATAAACAAAAAAAGCGAAAATTTTGAAAAAAAAAAAACTATATTTTTTTACTTTTTGCTATAATGAATATCCCCTAAAATGTTTTTTAAAAAATAAATTTCTTCACCAGTTTAGGCCAATATATATTCTTCTACATACTTCTGGTAAAAAAATCGCAATAAGCGTATATTGATTGGTTTGCGCAAAAGTTATAGCGTCTACAAAATAGGGGATAGATTTATGGCATTTTTATGGCATTTGTATTATTTTAAATTTTTTTACTAGTAATGGCGGTGATCTGCAATTTTTAGCAATAAGCGTATATTGATTGGTTTGCGCAAAAGTTAGCTTTCTTTTGGTGGTATTTGATGATCTCTGCAGTTTTTATTTTTTGCACTATAAACAACAAAAGCGAAAATTTTGAAAAAAAAAAACTATATTTATTTACTTTTTGCTATAATGAATATCCCCTAAAATGTTTTTAAAAAAAACAAATTTCTTCATCAGTTTAGGCAAATATATATTCCTCTACATACTTCTGTTAAAAAAATCGCAATAAGCGTATATTGATTGGTTTGCGCAAAAGTTATAGCGTCTACAAAATAGGGGATAGATTTATGGCATTTTTATGGCATTTGTATTATTTTTTATTTTTTTACTAGTAATGGCGATGACCTGCAATTTTTAGCAGTACTGCAACATTGTGGCGGATAGATCAGACACTTTTGACACCTTTTTGGGACCATTGACATTTATACAGCGATCAGTGCTATAAAAATGCACTGACTATTGTGTTAATGTCACTGGCAGGGGTTAACACTAGGGGGCGATCAAGAGGTTAAATGTGTTCCCTAGGTGTGTTCTAACTGTGAGGGCATAGGACTGACTAGAGGAGAAGCCAGATCATTGTTCCTACTTAGTAGGAGAAGATGATCTGTCTCTCCTGCCCTGTCAGAACAGACATTTGTGTGTTTACACACAAATCCTCGTTATAGCTCTCGTGCCTGCGACCATGGGTGGCCACCAGCGGTCACGCCTGCTGGTCACGCTCAGTAAAATTAGTTTGTATATGCAGTAAAGCATGCTTGTTATACTTACCTTGGAACCTAAGGGGTTAACCCCCTGCATTGTGTAAAAGTTTAATCTTGTATGCACAGATCCTCCCCTTTTCCCATTGCCCCCAAAACATGTTTGGAAAAGACAGAGTTACTGGAGCCAGGCTGCACATGCTCAGTTTGGTGTGTATTGCTAGAGAGTTTTTTTTTATTGGGAGAGTACATGTAATCAGCACGGGACAAAGAGCACTGTCAGGGGTCAAAGGGTCAGGGGTCCTACATCCTGATAAGACAGCCAGTCCAGTAGGAAAACTCCTCCTACAGGCTTTATCCAGGCACTCATAGAAGGCACAAGACTGCTATACACTGCTAATGAGAAAAGGTATTTAGGAGTTTATATTTACTAAAAATAATTGCATTTCCATGTTCTGTGTACCAGGGGATAACAGATATAGTGAATGCAGGGTCTTGGGTTTAGTAACACTTTAATTCCTTCAAATAACAAACTGAAAAAGGCCAGTGGTTGTACGCCTCACGTAGCCTCCCTGGCGGTATGATTCAGTCCGGTTTTAGGTGCTGAAAGCGGTACAATTATTTTGCATGGGAATTTGGCGTTTTATTTTGTAGTCCTGTAATTCTTAGGAATAACTCTCTTAAATCTGTTCAAACCAGAGTCTAGCAGGCATCCCGGGTATGATAAAGTTTATAATATAATAAAGAATACAAAAAATTATTCAATAATGTAATCAAATCCAAAAACACTGAAAAAGGGACACTTTTTGGTTGCTATGGGCAATTTACAAATTCCAGGCAGAAAAAACAGTATTTATAATATAAAAGTGCATGCAGGGCATTGCACAGACCACTAGGGACAAAGGGGGTGTGTATTTTTTAATACAGTACTGTAATCTGTAAGATTACAGTGCTGTGTGTGTTTTGTGTATTTTGACTTTTTTGAATTTGCCGCCGTTCTCCGCTCCCGTGCGCCGTAACGTCGCAGGGAACGGAGTTCGGCGGCATTCGGCACTGTGAATCGAGCGGAGGACAGCTCGATCACACAGCGCGGGGGACATCGCTGGATCCAGGGGACAAGGTAAGTAAGTCTCCCTGTGTCCTCCCCTGCATCCAGCGAAGCGATCCCGAGTCTGGCTCGGGGTTACCGCTCCTATCAGTAAATTCCTAACCCGAGCCAGACTCTGGATTACCGCTAGGGGGGTTAAAGTGTAAATCCAGCGAAAACTTCTTTGTGTGATTTTAGATAGACAGTGATAGATCCTCTGGCATGCTTTTATTGCTGCCTATTGCTTTATTTGGGAGATTTTCCCTAGCTTCTCGTCTTAGTAACACATATGTCACTGCTACAGGAATGTGGAAACAGCGTCAAAAATTACTTAATGCCATTCCTTGTGAAAATCTTTTGCTTCAGTTTTGCAATCATAGGTTTAATATCCCATGCAGTTGTGGGTTTTTACTGGGAACACTTGACTATAAGAGCCCTTTAGCATTTGTAAGAATTAATGTCGGCTGCTTTGAACTTGTTCTCTAGTCTTACAAGCCACTGAAGGACTAATCGACAAGGAAAATAATTTAATTTCATATAAAGTTGCTTCATATTTAAGTGGCAGTTGTTAAGAGATCACCATTCATTAGTTTTTTTTATATATTTTCAACTGGGGTCGTTTTTTTCTTTGGGCAGTGGGGATGCAAGCGAACATTAAAAAGGGCTGTAGTTTCACAGTAAAAAAGCATTATAGGAATTAATCATTTATGTTATAACTACGGTAAATCAGAGTATTAATTTCATAAAATGTTACTACTGTGTAAAAAATAAATATTTTGTTCTTTCAGTGGATACAGTCTCACATTAGTCGAATAGTAATGTAAAGATAACAACGAATAACTAATCTGCGGTCACTTTTACAATATCACAACCAAATATTCATCTCTCAATACTGCGTTAAACATTCCTACAGAAAGGCATTTCCATATGTCTCAAACAGAATCAAAATCAGAACGTGCTTATCATTGGGTTAGACCAATTATACTTTCATCACATGGTCCATAAGAATGGTTTGGCCACTGAACCACCACCCTCTGAACTGACCACCTGGTGTATGGTAAAATCTTAAAAGATCACAGATGATTTTCTAATAGCTTATGTTTTTGGGAATTTCATTTTAACAATCTGTACTGTGATCTGCATGGTTGTAGACCACAGTACACTCTTCTTGGAGATTATATTAAACCGTGATATGGAGACAGAGG
Source organism: Lithobates pipiens (assembly GCF_037356315.1). Lineage (NCBI taxonomy): Eukaryota > Metazoa > Chordata > Amphibia > Anura > Ranidae > Lithobates > Lithobates pipiens. The sequence goes on from NW_027507718.1 coordinate 218,004,122, forward strand.
TGAAAACTCCATTAATGGAACATGACTATCATATCCTCTAAGCCCTTGTACACACGGTCAGACAATCCGAAGGAAAATATCTGATCGGACCGTGTTGTCGGATAATCCGACTGTGTGTGGGCTCCATCGGACTGTCCGACGGACAAAGTTTCATCGGAATATCCGACGGACAAAGCTCCATCGGAATATCCGACGGACAAAGTTTTATAGCTTTGTCCATCGGACAAAGTTTCATCGGAATATCCGACGGACAAAGCTCCATCGGAATATCCGACGGACAAAGTTTCATAGCTGGGTTATAAAACTTTCCGACAACATGATCCGAATGGACTTTGTCCGATTGTGTATAGAGAATTCCGATCGGACAAAGTGCCACGCATGCTCAGATCAAATTCCTAGACCAAAGCTATTGGCTACTAGCCTGAACGTAGTCCCGACATAATGAAATAACGTCATCATGTTCTGAACAATCAGATTGTCCAACAACTTTGTCCGACCGTGTGTATGCAACAGTTTCGGAAAAAATCAGTCGGACAAAATCCAACGGATTTGGTTGTCAGAATGTCTAACCGTGTGTACAAGGGCTAAAAAAAGAAGACCACTGGTAGGAGATTAAGCCTATCAGAGGCTACCCAAAACAGAAAAAAATGGCTTTGAGCTGAAGAGTCATTGGTAGCCAAACTCTAGCCTTTTTTTAGTATGAATGGGGACAAGTTAAAAAAATCTGTCAGTTTTTCATTTTAATCTGTTAGTTTTAGGGCCTGTCCACCCACTAACCCAGAGTGGTTTAGTGTGCGGACAACTGTCTGTTTTGGCATTGAGCCATGAGTGAGGGTGTGGTGTGATGTGCGTTTCAGCTCATTATAGGGTTTCCTTTTTTTCTTTTTTTTTTTCAACTTTATTTGAAGTGCAGATAGTGACACTTTATTCATGACATCGCACTGCAGCACAGTGTGTAATGCTGTGTGGTGACATATGGTGCCATCCAATGCGCTGCATTTTATCGCAGCTTACTGTATGGCATCAATTGTTTTCTATGTGTCCTAGCACCGACTGGCATTCTTACAGTGTGGGAAAAATTCTGGTAACCACACTAGTGTGAATGAGCCCTTAAATTAAGGAGCTTCTCCCATACTTCCTATATTTGTAAAACCCATCTAAGAAATGAAGGCTGCAAGTGTCACTGGCACCGGAAGACACAGCCTGCTAAAAAAAAACTGTTTAAGGCTGGGTTCACACTTATGAAAATTGGATGCGGGTTTTCTATGCATCCAATTCACATGACAGGAGGTTGTGACTGGCTCTCAATGGAGCCGGTTCACACATCTCCGGGGTGGCTACTGAGCGCATTGCACAGGCCTCTTGTGTGCGTCTTTGGCTCAGTTACAGGTCTGATTTTAGGCACAAATTTGGGCCTGATTCGTCCCTAAAATGAGAACAGGGATGCACCGGACTCCTGCTGTGACCAGCATTCTTATTAGGTGTGAAGCCAGCCTCAAGTCTTGTCCACTCTAATCAAGTAATGTTTTGCTTCTTGTCTTTAACCCATTTAAACAGATTGCCCATTACTTCCAGCACTGCAGAATGTGAAGGGAAATGTCAAACAGAGGCTCTAGTCCTTCTCCTCTCCATCCAAAAACAAAATAAAATATTTTGTATGGCGTTGGTCTTTAAATAATGAGTATAAAGAGCACTTATGCCTTCTTCCTAGAACTCTGGCCTTAAGCATCCCACCCTCCCTCCACTCAAGAAGTGGGCCAACTGCAAAGGCATGTTAATATTATAGGCGGGTAGGATGTAGGTAAGCATACATCTGTCTTAGGGTGAGTTACCATAGGTTATGGGGTCTAGGCAGGATGGCTAAGTTTACGTTTTGAGAAAGTGCACTTATCCTTTAAAAATAAAACTTCTGCGCTGGAATTATCTCAAGCATTATCAACATTACCTATTTTTGGTTAATTACATTTTACAACTGGAGTAGTATTTCAACTATTGCAATAAAATTCTCTAAAGAGACAAAGTTACTGTTATCAAACTACATTGAGAAAGTACAAAATAGAATAGTGTAAGAACAACATAGATAATACCCCCATGTGTATTCCGATTGCACAAATCAGCAGTAAACATAGACTTTCCTTTTAATGAACTTCCCATCCACTTCATCCTTTCAATGGCTTAGCAATTGTGCATTTCCCAGTGTCACAAGTTAACTCCACAGGTTCCAACTTTCAGATAAGATTCTACATAACAACTAAACAAAATGTTTTTTTTAAAATAACAAAAGACTTAGTTGAATGCCTTGGTGCACAATAATAGAAGACAGAAGTCATCAATCTTCCTGAATAATTCTGCAGGTCAATCAATTGCTTAGCCAGCTGCCTAATCAGTTGTCCCTTGAATTTGGCCAGGGTTGAAACTAGAGGTTCTTTTACATATCCTATCTAAAGATCATTTATAAGACCTGGGATATCTTAATCTAGGGGATTGAAAAAGGAAACCGAGCAGAATGGTATAATTGATTCATTGATTGAAGAAAATCATTTTCTTGAAAAAAAAAAAAAGATTGATAGCATTTTTCTTACATGAAAATAGTGGGTTTATTTTGTTCCTTTCTATGTATCCCCATTCAACTAAACATGAAAGTGTTACGAGAACAAAAGTGTTTAGGTTTTTGGGGCTAGACAGGAATTGTCATGATGAGTCAAGACTTACTGAATGAAACTTTTGTTAAAGTAAAACACTGGGAGTTAATAGAGACTGTTCATTTTGCAAATTGAATGTCCACTGAGTATAGTAAACAAATGAAGATGTGTTACATAGTCTGGTTGAAAAAAGACACAAGTCCATCTAGTTCAACCAATAAAAGAGAAAAAACAAATCCTATATACTCAATTCTATACCCACAGTTGATCCAGAGGAAGGCAAAAAAATGAAAAAATCCAGCATAGCATGATCCAGCAGGGGCAAAAAAAAAATCCTGATCCCTCATGAGGCAACTGGATATTCCCTGCATCAACTTCAATCAACCAGCCATGTCCTGGTCCAACCCCTTCATTGTAATTTCCCACAAATGCGTATTCGTACTAGACACCTTGATATTAAAAAGGCAGTCATTTTTCAATTATCGTAAACTGGATTAGCATTTTCTCAAATTAAGGAAACGTTTGTATACAATATTCATCCATAAAAGTTATAATTTATCTTTATATATATTAGTATAATTTCAAGTATCATGCACTAGAAATTACATCCAGTACCAGCACAGGAATGTTTACGGTGTATGAAAATGAAGAATTGTATCTTGTGCAGAAGCAAAACATGACCGGTTTGTTAAATAATGTCCGCATTCTATTTATACCAAAAAAATTTAAACCAACATTTTTTTCCTGCTAAAAATACAGTACCACTATTATAGTTGTTTCTCGGTATGAACAATTTAAAAAATATGTTGATGTTACAAAAGATAAAATAGAGAAGTTTACACTGCACACTTTGCGTGCCACTCGTTCCATGTGTTCAGGTAATACTAGCAGTAGCAACCAAAAACAATCCAGTACACTTGAATAAAACATAATAGTGTGAATTAATATACCAATATCATGCAGCCTGTGTGAGACTCATGAAATATGCTTTTTATTTTCTTAATTTTTCCTTAATTTCTTCATTGCGTGTCTTTGAACCTCTATTTACCAGTACATCATTTTTGATCGTATGTTGTCAAGAGGGAATATAGAAATGCTGTTTGGAAAAACAAATCATATCTACTGTTGGAAATTCAAACAAGTTAAAAACACATTTTGACATCTCCTATAAATCAATGTGGCCCTTAATCAGACCCCAGGGGCCTCTACAATCCCAAATCCACTATTGTATGCATTATGAATCACCTATAAATTCAGTTAGGTTTGAGATTTTCCCCTGGTGATGGGCTCTATAACACTTACAATGGAGTAAATAAGAAAATTCTGAAAATATCCACCAAAATTTATTGATTGACTGTTTAAGGCACATTCATGCACACTTTTTTTTCGAAATGTCCTTGTATACAATAGCAGTGTATTTTTTTCTGGTCTTCATTACAATACTTGAAGGATCTCAGCCAATCTGTTTAAAAATAATGACACTAGATGGAGAATCAGTAAAAGTAAAATGATATGTGGAAATCATTGACTTACTAGCAGAGGGCTCTAGTCAAGTCAGTATTTACCATAATGATGTTTATCACTAGTGCACAGGACAGCAAAGTTAGGAAGCAGAATTGAGCCTGAAAGCGTACAAACTGTATTTTTTTATATATTGTTTTTTGGCCACCTTTGGCTATTTGTGACTGAATTTGCCATATTCACTGAATAAATAAAAATGTACAAACAACTTCCTGTGGTGAACTGTAGCACAGATGTTTATGGCTCTCCCCTAGCCTAACATCCATAATAGCATTCCAAAATTAAATTTGGCTGAGGATTCAAAGCATTGTTCATATGTCTATGATAAAAAAAAAAGTTTGGCATTTTTTTTTCAAGACTCATACTTACCTAGGTGGATACAACATTGGTCCGGTGCTGCATTTGTCCCCTGCAGGCTCTAAGACTGAAAACTGAGTGATCAAACACCACCACCAAACCACCACGATGAGCAGAGAGCTGGTGACTGTCAGTCGCTGGCTCTCTGCTCTGCCCCCCTCGCACTCAATGGAGCACTGGACTGTGGAGGGGGCAGGAGCAGTTGGCTCAGCCTCTCAGCTGAGAGGCTGGGCTCGGTGCCGGTCCAGGATTGTGGGTGGATGTTGACCATACTGTCTCAATCTTTCCCCAGTCTGGACCAGCTCTGTGAGTTGAACAGACAGCGGTCTTCAGCCTGCTGTCTTCTGAAAATGGGTCACAGGAGTGCAGAACAAACTGCCCTCCTGTCATACACAGGAGAAGTACAGCAAAATTAACTTTGGCTGTATTTCTCCTTTAAGAAGCAATGAGTGTAAGGGGTGGGTTTCCCACAGTTAAGTGGGGATTAGAGTACTATATTTTCAATAAAGAGGGAAAAGGGAGGGAAAAAGAATGGAGGAAACAGAAGGGAAAAAAAAGAAAAGAGTGAGAAGGAAGAGGAATAAGAAAAAAAAGCAGGGAAATAATGAAAATTCTGAGCTGTCTATTTGCCTTTAGTAAGCCAACTCCTATGTTTTATTTTGTTACAGTATAGAAAAGATGTTTTCCATGATCGTGCTATAGTTTGTTTAGTGCCCATAAAAATATCAACGATCGCTGGTGTTGAGTTTTGTAAAAATCTCTATAAAAAGGCTTCAGCTCTAAAAAAAATTTCTCTCTTTTTTAAAAAAGTTGTTAAAAAGACAGCATGCTACCTCCCATAGCACTATGGGAGTGCTTCTAACAGCTTTTACTAAAATATTTAGATGATTCTAAAATATGTATGATAGTGAGAAATAATTTTGGAGAATTTATCAGGGCCTGTGTAAGCAGAGAGTGTGACGAGCAATGAAGCAGTACAGTGGTCTAATCAAATCTGTGGTGTGTGTTAGAGGAGGGCACTGCCAGAGAGAAAGGACTTATAGTGATAATACATGTTTAAAGGAAAAGTGCAGCCAAAGCTTGTTTGGTTGTACTTCTGTGGATCACAGAAGTACAGTTTGTTCTGCCCCCTGGTAACCCGTTTTCAGCAGACAGCGGGCTGAAGCCCACTGTCAGCTGACATCGCAGAGCTGGTCCAGGCTGGGGAAAGATCGTGACAATATGGTCAGGATCTGCCCACAACCCTGGACCGACACCTGGCTCACCCTCTCAGTGAGCCGCTAAGAGCCTGAGCCAGAAGCTCCCACCCCCTCCACTGCCCAGCGCTCCAGTGAGTGTGGGGGTGGCAGAGCAAAGAGCTGGTGACTGACAGTCACCACCTCTCTGGTCACAGAACTTTGAGATCAGCGGTGTTTGATCATTTGGTTCTCAGTCTTAAAGCCAGCAGGGGATAGATGCAGCATTCTTGCAAAAAAAAGCCAAACTTCTCTTATAAACCTTTTTTAATTTTTTTTTGCATAAACATTTTATTGAAAATTCCACGGGGATACAGATCAAAGAAATGGAGGGATACTGTATACAGAAACGACATGTTTTACAAGGTTATAGACGCACCAGCTTATGTTAGATCTCCAGCAGAGGTATCACAGAGGGTACAAATAAAAGAAAAAGAACAAAAAACAACAACAGAACAAAACCCGTGCAGCTAACCCACACTAAACAAAAACCAAGAAATCCAAAAACACCAAAGAAGAACAAGTAAAGTAGTGTCCAATTTGTACATATGAGCAAATCAAGTCTAGGCTTTGGTAGCATATCTTCTCTGTAGATTTTGACACAAAACCTTATTTATCTAAGGTAAGTTAGATAATACTTTTTACATACCTGATCTATATAAGTCAACACTTATATGTGTTGTCCAAAAGGGTCTAAAGTTTAAAAACGAGTTTACAGAATTATCAAAACTGACCAAATTCCTCTATTGAGATTTACTTAAGCGAACTTACGCTCACAAGAGTGGTCATATTTACTTCATTTGACCATACTCCAAAAACTGTTAATGGTTGTTTTTTTCAGAACTGAACCTAAGTGTCCAGATACTAATTGCCATGGTCATCTTTACTGTATTGCAATATTTTTCTAAAGTTCTGGGTGCATACTATTGGTTGTGTATTTCCTCACACAACCAATAGTACTCCCTGGTATTCAGCGCCTTGCTCATGATGATGAAGATGATGGCTCACGGTTTGCAATACAATTCCAGGCAACAGGTAAACATCTCTGAAAAATATATATATAAAATCATCTATCAAAGAACTGTTCAGACAATTTTATGATTCACACATCTGCACAATACATAGACAAAAAGGTGGCAAATCTGTTTCCTAGTTCCCCAATGCATCTTCCTAGGGCACCTTCGCCTCCAACTTAATTATGAGACAATAAATTAAATCATCAGCTCAGTGCAATAAAAAGAAGACCCAGCAAAGCTGTAAAGTGGTACCAGGAAGCATTAATGATCATGGCTATGAAGCATAGCAGAGATGTGTTAATTACAAGAACAAACAACCAGACATGCAAATCTTTGATAGTTAGAACACAATTTATGTGATGTGTGTATTTAGCCATTTTCCTACAGCTTCACCTTTTTTTTCAATGCTACTGCTTTTCTGTAAGTTATCACTAATGTAAGCATATTATATGTTACTAGCAGGAGCAAGCTAATTTGAAAGGACACTAATATATGAACAATTTTATAGTTCAGAGATTACTGTACTATATCTGCATGTTTATTTTAATGAAAATACATCCTACTGATACATTTTTTTATTTATATAAATATGTGATATGTATGATGCCTGCTTAGTCTCTGCTGTCAACTGTCCTTTGCTAAGTCCTAAAGTGGCTCTAAACTCAAAAATTAAGATTTACTATATTATCCGGAACATCTGGAAACACGTTTTTACTGGCATTTTACAAAAATTACAAAACTACAGTTTTAAGTGCAAATTTCAGTATTTAGGCTACAAAACAAGTACACTATGCAAATATCAATGTGATTTAAGGTAGCTGTTAAGGAAAAAACAAAACATATTTCTGTTATTTTTTTATATAATGATTGTCTATTGGTTTTTGTTACTTATGTCCAACTGAAGAGATTTCCCCTTAATTTCTTTTCCATAACCACCACAGAAAGTGAGGATAAATCCCTGGTAGTCACTAGGATAACCAGAATTTATGTCCCCAATTTTAAAGACCTCCTGTCTCCATCACCTCGTTTCCATCCCTCCATCACACCACCCCTCCATCACCTCCTGTCTCCATCACACTATCCCTCCATTACCTCCTCCCTCCATCCCTCAATCACCTCCTGCCTCCATCAACTTCTGTCTCCATCACCTCCTTCCACCATCACCCCCTGCCACCATCAGCTTATGTCACCATCAGTTCCTGCCCCCATCAGCTCCTATAACCATCAGCTCCTGTCACCATAACCTCCTTCCCTGTCACCATCAGCTCCTGTCACCATCAGCTCCTGCCCCCATCAGCTCCTGCCCCCATCAGCTCCTGCCCCATCACCTCCTGTCACCATCAGCTCCCGGCCCCATCACCTCCTGCCACCATCAGCTCCTGTCACCATCAGCTCCTGCCCCATCACCTCCTGCCACCATCAGCTCCTGTCACCATCAGCTCCTGCCCCCATCAGCTCCTGTCACCATCAGCTCCTGTCACCATCAGCTCCCGTCACCATCAGCTCCGGGCCCCAGCAGCTCTAAACCCATCACCTCCTGTCACCCTCAGCTTCTGCCCCCATCACCTCCTGTCACCATCAGCTCTTGTCACCATCAGCCCCTGCCCCATCAGCTCCTGCCCCCATTACCTCCTGTCACCATCAGCTTCTGTCACCATCAGCTCCTGCCCCATCACCTCCTGCCCCCATCAGCTCCTGCCCCATCACCCCCTGTCACCATCAGCTCCTGTCACCATCAGCTCCTGCCCCCATCAGCTCCTGCCCCATCACTTCCTGTCACCATCAGCTCCCGGCCCCATCACCTCCTGCCACCATCAGCTCCTGTCACCATCAGCTCCTGCCCCATCACCTCCTGCCACCATCAGCTCCTGTCACCATCAGCTCCTGCCCCCATCAGCTCCTGTCACCATCAGCTCCCGTCACCATCAGCTCCCGGCCCCAGCAACTCTAAACCCATCACCTCCTGTCACCATCAGCTTCTGCCCCCATCACCTCCTGTCACCATCAGCTCTTGTCACCATCAGCCCCTGCCCCCATCAGCTCCTGCCCCCATTACCTCCTGTCACCATCAGCTTCTGTCACCATCAGCTCCTGCCCCATCACCTCCTGTCACCATCAGCTCCTGTCACCATCAGCGCCTGTCACCATCAGCTCCTGCCATCAGCTCCTGCCCCATCTCCTCCTGCCCCATCACCTCCTGCCCCCATCACCTCCTGTCACCATCAGCTCCTGTCACCATCAGCTCCTGCCACCATCAGCCACTGTCATCAACAGCTCCCTGGTCTATTTCTCCATCAATCCACCCCACTTTTTTTTCTATATATATATATATATATATATTATAAATATATTTGACACACTGGTATAAGAGGGGACATTTTGAACATGAAATACAGAACGTATATACTGTAAGGCAGTGGTTCTCAACCCTGTCCTCAAGTACCCCCAACAGGGCTCATGTTTTAGGAATTTCTCTTTGATATAATAGCTGTCCAAAATACCAAGCCATTGACTCTAATTTAAAGGACCTGTGCAAGATAAAGGAAAACCTCCAAACATGGCCTGTTGCTACTGGGAATACTTGAGGACAGGGTTGAGAACCACTGCTGTAAGGTATGCTTTCCTTACTCCGCTACAATTGCCGTACTGGCTCTGTCAGAAAGAAAAAACATGTTTCTTTCTCAAAGACCCCTTTCACACCACGCTGCCCATAGCGTCGGCAGTAAAACGCCGCTATTTTTAGCAACGTCTTACCACCAGATTTGCGGTGCCTTTTGGCCGCTAGCGAGTCGCTTTTACCCCCGCTAGTAGCTGAGAAAGGGTTAAAACCGCCAGCAATACACCGCAATAGCGGCGTTTTGCCGGTGGTATTACAGCGCTACCCCATTGATTTCAATGAGGAGCAGTGGTGGCGGAGCGGTAAACAGACCGCTCCTTCACCGCTCCAAAGAAGCTACTGGCAAGACTTTTCCCTGACGTCCTGCCAGCGCACCACTGCAGTGTGAAAGCCCTCGGGGCTTTCACACTACAGACAATGGTGCAGCAGTTTTAGGGCGGATTGCAGGCGCTATTTCTAACGCTATAGCGCCTGCAAAACGCCCTTGGTGTGAAAGGGGTCGAAGTGGGCCTCAGATAGGTGCCATAGATAAAATTTAAATTGTTTCAAAAGTATATTAGTAATTTGTAAATACATTGTTATAGGAAACCTATAAGGATAGACACATTGGAACTGGTATTGATTACTTTTTAAAGTTATATACCCTAAAACTGCCATCCTTGGCTTGTTTCAGTATCTTGTTTTCTCTGGAATGGATAATAAGGAGAAGGAGTGGTAAGGCTTTTCAGATTTCACTGATTGCATGCTTTTGGTTAGATGCTTAGTAGGCACTTAAAGTGTATGTAAAGCCAAAACGTCAGGTTTTTGTTGCTGTTTATGGATGTTTTCACCCTCTCTTTTTGTCTTGATGACCATTGTTACTGAGACAGAAAGTGATGTCCATTCAAAAATTCTGGAGCTGTCATCGAAACGGGAGGTGAATGAAAATCATCAAAAGGGGACACATGTTTCAGCGATAGCTATCTAAGAAGATAATTCTATTCACTTTGTTGAGATATCATCTTGCTTCCTTCTGCATCTCAAGGGTAGGAAGTGAAGGAGAATAGCCCTGAAAGGACACAAAAAAACAGACTTACAGAAGACGTTAGTAGCCTTTTTTACTCTTTCCAAATGTAGAGAAAAAAAGGTTTTAGCCAGAAGCAGGATGACAGTCCAAGTGGATGTGCCCTACTTTTAAAGTATTATTTTAGGCATTTTTGTTTGTTTGTCACATATATTCCAGGCATCTAACTCTTATTTTTTGGTGTCTTCAGTGATTCATTTATTTACCATATTCTAGAGTAAAGTGTAAAAACTTCAAAATTAAATGATCATAAAATTCACAAGCACTTTTCTCTAAGAAAAAAGAATGTGATCAGTTTTAAATTATTGTTCTTATGTTTGAGTACTTGTTCGTTTTTTTCATTATTTTCCTTTTTTTTCTTGGACTGATTGAGCCGAGAGTTTAATTTTTTTTTTTTACAGAGTAAGCATTTTTATACACCGTCCTTGACTTTACTTCTAGAACTATTTCAATACCATCAAACTCCATGTCAAAGATCTTGCTCTATTCAGGTAAATTGATATCACGGTGAAGGACAATTTTTGATGGCAAGGTGAGAGATTCAAACACTTTCGAATATTTTTCCATTCATAGAGTAGAAGGGGTGAAAGTAGATAATTTAAGCTGCCTTTGATAATATGACAGAATCTGTATATTTCTGATAATTTGAACTTGAAAAGCATAGACCTAGATGAAGAGCAAGGCTGTAGTTCAATATGTATGTAGAAAACACAATGATCAAATGTTGACGAATGTGAAGCATTAATATGGTTTCATGGAAATGTGGATGTTAATGTGTGTAACAAAAAAAACCTAGTATTTTGGTGTTGTTATGACTTTAGAATACATGGCTGCATTAGGTTACTTTTTTCCTTTATTTTTAGCTGATGATCCAGCCAGTACGTTTATTGTTTTTTAAAAGAACAAGCTCTCCTGAAGCTGTAGCAGTTACAGGAATGGGACAAACCATTTACCATTGACAGGGGTGCTTACAATGATCATATTTTATTTCGTGTTGTAAAACATTGATCCCAAAGAACAAAAACTGTTCGCTGTAACTGCATATAATGCATTAGCTGGAGTGCTGCTTCAATTTGTTAGTGCATTTAAATCTGCTAGTACATATAATACTCCTCCCCCCCCCCCAGACTGACAATGCTGCTGTCCAAAGTTGCCTCCTGTGTTCTTTTATTCAGAGTGGGGACACTGTAGAGTTGATTTACTAAAATTGAAGAGTGCAAATTCTGGTGCAGCTGTGCATGGTAGCCAATCAGCTTCTAACTTCAGCTTGTTCAATTAAGCTTTTACAAAAAAACATGGAAGCTGATTGGTTTCTACGCAGAGCCGTGACAGATTTTTCACTCTGCAGTTTTAGCAAAAAAAGAAAACCTATGAAAAGTGATGCAGCTGCCACATCTAATGATTGGTAAACTGCAACACATTGCATTTTTGGTTTTAACACCACTCTAAAAAATCCAAAATCAGTTTGAGACTGTATACCCTTCTCCTGTATCAAACAGCTAAAGGTGGCCAGTGGTACAAGATATGGCTAACACATTTTTAGGGCCATGCCCCTTTTGTACTGAACCTATCAGGTAGCCTGTGCTGGTGATGACTAAAACTGAACTCCTGGTATGATCTCAACTGCATACTTACATTGGTCCAGCTTTGACCTATGTAAGTATGCATATCTCATATTCGATGGACCGCTGTAGAAGCTGACAATCACTGTAGTAGTGGGCACTTTTGAAGTGATAGCCACAATCTTCAGGGGCCCATACCGAGCAGCTGCCCCAGTGCACATTGTCCACAAGGTGGTCTCTCACAAGGAACTGACACCCTTTACAGAACGCCTTGTATTTTTTAAATAGATACACAACTGTGTCTGATGTCACAGACCCTCCTTAACACCTCATCCAGTGGCAGCCGCTTATTAGGAGAGCAGGAGTGCCGCCCCACCCCAATCCAATGCGCCCAGCCCCTAATCTACATGCAGGGTGCCAGGTTCATGGACTCCAATTTTTTTTTTTTGTTTGCCGCTGGCCGCAACTTTGTTTTATCTTTTTCTGTTTTTATCCATGCTGTTGTTTGTACCCTGTTCAGCGTTTTATTTAATAAATAGCCTGTGGGTTTTATCTATGGTCGTTCCATCTTTTTCTTTTTTTGAGTGAAACCTCACCACCATCCAGTGCTGCAATTTTATCTGCTGCTAGCGGAGGAACATTTGGATGCAATCCAGACCGGGGGACCATCCTAGAGAAATGAGGACCTGTCGGTTCGGTATATCATCTGAAGAAAAGGCCCTGGCTTGGCAATAGCCACAAGCGTTAAAGCACTTCAATTTGGTAAGCGCATATTTCACTCCGTGGTGGGACGCACTTAGTAAGGTCACTACAATTGTGGAAATCACTCTCAGTGGTCACTCAACTATCAAGATTTTTGAACATTCTTAGAATCATTGATCATTACATTATAGGAACGTCATCCTTGCTTTTCTTCACAGGATTTTTTACAGGCTTTTGTGTAATTATAAGGACATTTGGTTTTTGAATCACTGATTATTATATTATAAGAACATTATCCTTGCTTTCCTTCACAGGATTTTTTTTACAGGCATTTGTGCAATCACAAGGACATTTGCTTTCGTTGATATTTCACATATTATTTCTTCACAGCGCAACTTTCCCTTTGAATTTATGTTATATTGTGTGTATATAGTGTGTATATAGTGTTGCGGCTAATAGTTTTTTATTTTATTGTCCAGCTCAGGTTTGTCTGCCACCCCCCCCCCCCGACCAATGGAGCACCAGCCGCCACTGACCTCATCATATGGTGATGATAAAAATCTTTGTATGCTTGTTCTTGTAGATACCCAAAAAGTCACAAAAGGATCTTTTTATCCATCTGGAGCCATTTACAGCCCATTGCACCCTTGCAAAAATGCAAAAATAACCTTTGTTTTAGTTTTCCTGTTGGCTCTAAAGCATTTGACCAAAATGGCAAATTTCTACAAATTTTTTCAAAAACTTTATGGAAATTATAACTTCCAATTTTGCTCACACCTTTTCAGATGTAATGTCAAAAATAACACATTACATATAAAATAGTATTGTGTAGTAATAAAAAAAGCAAAAAACAAGAACACACGGGACATACATTGTATAGTGAACTATACAAGGGGATGCTTGGTTAATATCTCAAATTGTGTACTTCAAAATGGAGTACACGGTTCGAATAATGTTGCACACACTGCTCTATACTCTAATAAGAAAGCGCTCTACTCCCTAATAAGAAACATTACTGACCTTAAAACTAGAATGGAAAGTAATATGAAAATACTAAATACATCAATATAGCATAAAAAAAAATAACATTTCTGTTTAAATTGTCAATGTTCTCCAAAGATGCATCTGTCTTTCGAGGCACTCTTTTATTAAGCAGCCTCTCAGAATAAATAATATAAACAAGCTGAATTGTTCAGAATAAATGAGTTTTTGTCTGCTGCCTGTAAAGTTATAATTGCAATAAAGATAGCCTTTGAGAAGCAGTCACTCAGTTCACTGTTCTCCCCTATGATGCACAGTGAAAGCATTCTCTTTACTGTAAATATCTTTTTTCAACCCATAATCTGTACAAATTGCAAATGAAAAACATAAATTGAACAGACTGACATCAATACTGATTCCAATGCCCTTTGTAACATCAAAGAAATTGCTGTGTCTCTTAATAACATCACTGTGGCCTAAAAAATAAGGCATCAGTAAAGGGGAAAAGGAGTGTTGATGCCAAACCCACCATGTATTAACGTCACAGAGCCTCAGCATTTCAAGTGTGTAATCAGCTGTCACCAAATAAAACCAGCAATGAATCTTCAATGTTATAAAAAGGACAAGTCAGTTCCTGTCACTGAAATGTTGTTAATAATTACTCCAACATATCAAACAAAAGCCTTTTCAATAGATGATTTTCTTTCCCCTTTTTTTTGTTTCAGGCTCACAGACCCCTGGGAGAGTATGATGAGAGATAGAAGCAAATTATCACATGGTTTGGTGGTAGTGTCAAATGCGATCTGTACTGTAAAACTGTGAACGTTTGAAAGCGATGGCGTTTCATATTATTATTACTATTCAACAGACATTGTGCTTTTAGTTTATAAGCCTTGTCTTTATTTTTGCTTGATTTATTCTTGAAGGTGATGAATGGATTTAAAGGAAAACAAGTGAGTGCTAATTATGAGACCACTTATAAAGTACAAAGCCTATTTTAGGTTTGAAAGAATTATGCTTTTAGCAACAAATTCATTTTTCCACGTCAAAATTTTTTAACCAATGGACAAATAGGTCAGTTTTATCTAATGTAGCATTTTTTTTTCTTAACGCTGTTTGTGTTTGCAAAAAGTTTTTAAAAATTTGCATGTAGTGGTCCCATCAGCTCAAAACAAATGTGTTAATGACTGTTCAGCCTTTTAAGAATGTGTGCTTGGATCATAGTTGTAGTGGATTTAGCTCTGCAATAGATTTATCCACTATTAAAGGCATAAATGTGTATACCAGTGATGGCGAACCTTGGCACTCCAGATGTTTTGGAACTACGTTTCCCATGATGCTCATGCACTCTGCAGTGTAGTGGAGCATCATGGGAGATGTCGTTCCAAAACATCTGGGGTGCCAAGGTTCGCCATCACTGGTGTATACACTGATAATTGCTATGACTGTGATGTGTATTATATACATTTATTTTAAAATGGTTAAATAGGAAAAACACTGAAGGTAAGTAAAGGTCTCAATGTGTGTTGTTTCTATAAAACTGGCCAACAATTGGAAAATATAAAAGGAACGCGGTTATAATGGAAAACCACTTCTGTGAGATAAAAGGGTGACTGGCTGAGTTTAGTCTTGATAGCATATAGACATCTGTGCTCATAGGATATTTGTAAGAAAGTCTATGTGCCTTATAGTGGGAAAAGGTGATAATTCAATATCTGGATTATGTAATATCTGAGCATTATCTTCAGTCTGTGGGCTGCCTAATGTGATTAAAACCCCAAAAGATCTGTTATCACAATGCACCCCTCTCTCTGATAGATTCTGAAATCTAAATATGTGACATGGATAAGTGATAAGTTCTACTTTTTGCTCTTTTATCATGTAGAGTAGCTAACACCGATGTTTTTATTTAGGAATTGTGATACCAACCTCAAACCTACATTTAATACATTCACTTGTTATCAGCATGAGAGTCACTAGTTATTAAGCTAAAATAAGCACCTAAGGATAAATTAGCAGAGTAGTTCTTTTTACAAAAATGTTGTGCCTACAATCAATAAAGAGCTGAATCTACCATGGAGAATGAGAAGATGGGCTGAGTATACTGAAGAGAGGAAAAAGTTGGGGTGAGCACATCGAGGAAGAAAGAAGTTGGGCTGAGTGCATCAGCACAGTGAGATAGTAGGCTGGGTGCACCATATAGTGAGAAGGTGGGCTGAGCACATCAAGAGAGTGGGATAAGTTCACCAAGTAGAGGTGGCCTGAGCACATCAGCAGTATTGGGGAGAAGGTAGGCTGAGCACATCAGCAGAGTGAGAAGGTAGGCTGAATGTACCAATGAAAGTGAGCAGGCTGTCCACCAGTGACAGTGAGAAGTTGGAGTTGAGTGCACTAAGGAAAGTGAGAAAGTTGGCTAAGTGCACCAAGGAAAGTGAGAAGATGGGCTGAGTGCACCAAATACAGTGAGCAGGTGGACTGAGTACATCAAGTACAATGGGAAGGTGAGCTGTATGCAGCAAAGCTTGACAAGGTTGAAGATTCTATTCAATGAAGGTGGTAATGTTAAGTATAATACATGCGTTTTCCATAGACACTGTTATGATATATTGGGCGGCACAGTGGTGTAGTGGTTAGCACTCTCACCTAGCAGTAAGAAGGGTCGCTGGTTCGAATCTCAACACTTCCTGCCTGGAGTTTGCATGTTCTCCCTGTGCCTGTGTGGGTTTCCTCCCACACTCCAAAGACATGAAGGTAGGTTAATTGGCTTCTGTCCAAAAAAATTGTCCCTAGTATATGAATGGGGACCTTGGATTGTGGGCTCCTTGAGGGTAGGGATCAATGTGAGTCTGCAATGTACAGGGTTAGGGACAATTGTAGACACTCGCTCAGGTTGAACTGGATGGACTGGTGTCTTTATTCAACCTTACTAACTATGTAACTATGATATATTATGTATTGATTTTATGATTTCAATATGAAATGTTTATTGGTTATATAACATTTTTAACTAGGTTTATGGGCTTGTTCACACCAGTCCTGATAGGCTGTGTTGGCCAACGTTGCCCAAAGCAGTGCCAGCGCAAAAGACAAGCCAATGTGCCTTACTGCTTCAGTTAACACCAATGCACAGCATTGGTGTGACCTGAAAATAAGTGGGGAATGTTGCATTTTTTTTGCCCTGCATGTTTCAATATTCTAAAATGCATTGTAAAGAGCACTACGATGCACGTAGAGTTTTACAGTGCAGACAAGTCTAGTTTTGGTTCCAGCAGAGTTTTTTTCAGCTTTATTTGAAGTCTTGCATGACAATCATCTCACTGCATAATGAGCAGTGACATGCAGTGACATCCACCAGTACAGAGTCGATAAATGTGGACATGCTGAATGCTTCCACCATGTAATGCACTGACAAACCACACCAGCATTGTATTGTGAATAGGGCACATAGAAAACAAATAGCAATGACTTCTGATGTGTGATGACAGGTTTTATTGTTGTTGTATACTAGCCCTTTCCCCCAATTTTGGTCAAATCTCATGTGTCAAGTATGGAGGATGTTTTATATTTGTTTCTAATGGATTCTCAACGGTTCTGTGCTTGGGAATAAAGTGTGTATATAGTGTATTTTAGCAAAAAAAAAGCATTTGACAGGAACAGGATGGAACCCAGTGACCACCAAGGTAGAATTTTTTGTTCAATGTACGTCTTTCAAACTACCATGATTCAGCTGGGCCTTTATTTAGATAAATCTTGCAACACATATATTGAGAATATGTCAAATAAGCCATAGAAATCAGTCAGGTTACTATACAGGCTAGTGAAAAAGTACTTTGATTGCTTGGATTAGTACATTATGCACACTATAAATAATGTAAATATAGTATGCATATTACTAAAATGTAGTTTTGCATAAAGCAATTAAAAAATTGACATGAAAAGATCTAACTAATAAACAGGAATGGGATTCATAAAGTTGTTTCAGTATGTAAATGTCTGGGTTAATTGTCAAGATTTATGCAACATGATCACTGATCAGACAACAGCAAAAGCTGGTAAACACAAACCGATATCTAGTCAGCTAAATAATTAACTGGGTCTTTTAGATCTGATTTTGGAAGGTCATTATACTCTCTGACTGGACCTGTCAGCTCATGATTAATGCTCTTTGTTATATATATTGTGTGTCTAGATCAAGTGTATCACCGTAATAGTTTGATAGACTGAACCAATCTTCCCTAACAATTCACATTAAGAACCATTCACCATTTCAGAATAATCAGATAGACAGTGCATCCTGACTCAGGCTGACTTGTAAACCTTTACACCTTTATGAAAGAAGCAGTGATACCATTGTTGTGCTGCACATAACTGGTGGAAAGGATACAGCAGGTCCAGAAAACTACAGAAGGGGGGATTCAAGACCAGCCACACTGCACAAGGAGAGGGAAGCAGTGACCAGTCTTTATTACAGGAAGCTCCTGCATAAAGGCAAATGTTTCAGGTTGCCTATGTAGCGACAGCTCCTGAAGAACATGCGCTATGCATTTTTTCAAAGTTAAGGTTATGCCTAAACTGCAGTTTTGTTTGGGTACAATTGTCTAAATTTGGACTTCAGCTTCAGTCTGACTGGACTGTGAGATGTTCTGCCTGGCCGCAGGGGGCACTGTCTCTTCTGGCAGGCATGGAACTATGGTCTGGTTAGATGCTTAAGTTACTCTCTCTAGGAGCCCGCCCAGTGGGAGTGGCGCTCTTGCTGTGCTTTCTGGGAGAGGTTATTTAAGATGCGGACGTCACGTGGTTCAGGGTTCCAGAATGTTGTGCTAACTTCATGGCCCTGGTCCTCCTGACCAGCCCCCAGGAAGGTTATGGCCTGGGGTGCGGAACCACCCAATGTTGATGTCTCGGGGCTGGCTAGCCCGAGGCAAGGAAAATAAAGGAGGATTCTGAGGTGGTTGGGTGCCGTCTCCGGTTTGGGGGAGACCCAGTAACTTCAAGCATTCCGGGGAGGACTCTTCAGAAGATGACCACGTATGGGTTGGTTTCTTAGTAAGAGCATGGAAGGGCTGAAGTACCCAAGAAAATAACAGTCTTGTAGATATCGCCAAGCTGGCTGAAAGATCCAGGTATCCTATGAGTGCTCTTCAAGTTTAGTTTCTCTACGTGTTCTACAACAATGTCTGTGGCAGAGACATTATCTTGTATGTTCTACAACAACGTCTGTGGCAGAGACTTGTTCCTGAGTAAGCACCTTGTTGGCTGCTAGGCTTTGTGAGAGAGGAACTGTCCAACCTGAGTGAACATCCAGTTGTGAACGGCTATTCTCTGGATGCAGTCAAAGTAAGCAAATTCTTCAACATTTTGACTTTGACATTAAGAGTACCTGAATTTCCTTTCCAACCCTCTGATCCCAATTTAAGAGACTGTTCATTGTCTACGTTTTGCATATAAAATCTATTCAAGTGGATCTGTTGTCAGTCTCTCGAGTTACTGGGCCATCTATCACAGGACACCCCTAGACGTGAAGCGAGTGGAACAGAAGGTAACGGTAAGCCCAAATCTAACCAGCAGCTCCTTTAGGGTAGTGCTACACATAACTGCACAAATATGGAAGAGATACATAAAGCAAACCAAGGAGCCATAGTGTAAAAGTCTGCGTTCAGAACATATGGCCCTGTATGCAAGTACAACTCGAATGTGCACATTTTCATGTGCATATTTCAGCTTGTCCTTGATTTTGGCAGGCTGCTGGCAGCAGGTTGTATGCCCCATATGTGACCCCCCCAGGTACTGAAATACATCTTTATTACACTGTATGGGCAAACGCATCTGAGTGCATGAGCTCTAAATGAGTAGAGAAAAGCGATTCATTTAGTGGATGAAACAAAGCTGTATCATAGCCATCACATTCACTTTCCAATGTGAACATTTTCTACTCCCGAAGCAAATGAACCTCATTTATCTCCATGTTCTAAGTATGCAAAAAAACATAACATAACCCTGTAGTTGTTTTACATACAGTAACTATTAGGCCTCATGCTCATGGAAATTTTTACAGCCACTTTCTGAAGCATTTTTTACAGCTTAAAAACACCTCTTCGTGTTATTCTATGGCCTCATTCGCACCTAAATGTTAAGGAGCTGTAAGTGGCATAGGCGTTTTGAAGCTGCAAAAAAACAAAAAAAAAACAAAACAGGACCAGCACATTCTGAGGCTCCAGCACTAGAGCTGTACAAACTCCAGACAATGGTAAAAGCTGTTAAATGCGGTTTAACGCTGTATACAGAGCATTAAGCCTTGCCAGGTGTTTCTCTGCCTCTATTCCAAAATCAATGGTTCCCTATGGGAGCCCACTGATTTGAATAGAAGTTGCATCAGAAGTCGGGTCATGATGATCCAACTTGCAGTGCGACTTAAGTGCTGAGGATCTTGAATGGGAACCTCCGCCAAAAATGAAAAAATAAATTGGCGTGGGGTTCCATCCAGGACAATACCAGATCCTTAGCTCTGGTATGGATTTTAAGGAAAAAATTGGCATGGGGTCCCCCCCAAGATCCATGCCAGACCCTTGTCCAAGCATGCATCCAGGCAGGTTAGGAAAGGGGGGGCAAGCGAGTGCCCACCCCTCCCAGACCATACCAGGTCATATGCCCTCAACATGGGGGTGGGTGCTTTAGGGCAGGGTGGCCCTGTGCCCCCCACCCTTAAGTCCCCATGTTAATGAAGACAAGGGCCTTTTCCTGACAACCCTGGCTGGTGGTAGTCGGGGTGTGCGGATGGGGGCTTATCAGAATCTGGAAGCCCCCAGATCCTGGCCCCCCACCCTATTGGATTGAGTATGGGGAACATTGCACCCATACCCATGTACCCAAAAAAGTGTCAAAAATAAACACAGTACACAGGTTTTAAAGTATTTTTTTAAGGCAGCTCTTCTGATTTCTTCTCCCCTCTCTGACTCTTCTCCCTCCTCTGGCGATGTTTTCTCCCCTGCCAGTTCTTCTCCCTCTCTGGTTTTTCTCCTCTGTCTGCTGTCTGCTCCCTTTTCTGACGGTTCTTCTCCTCTCTCCACTGTCTTTTCCCTCTTCTGCCAGATCTTCTCTCTCTGCTGTCTTCTCGCTCATCTGCCAGGTCTTCTTGCTGTTTTACTGGGTCTTCTCCTTCTGTTCTTCTTCCAATGTTGACTCAGCGCGATCTACCGGTATAATGCTGGGTCCACCTTGTGCCATGACTTATATTGACATGGGGTGGAGCTAGCTTCTGATGTCATCCAGGGTCCAGGCCCCACCCCCTTGTGACATCACTGCCAAAATCACGCCCCAAGCAATAATGTCATGAGGGGTGGGGCCTCCAGATGACATCCAAATGTATTTTTCGCATTGCAGTTGTATTGCTGACAATACAGATATACAGTATATATATACATATATATATATATATATATATATATATATATACAATTACAACCAATCAAAAAGAACTACTATATCCAAAATATTTTGCATACTGATAACTGTGAATTATACTACTATAGTATTTAGCATAGATATTATTTCCTTTATATTACATTACAATTTATATGGGAATGGGACAAGATAGGACAATGCCATAACTGCTTATAACTGTTAACTTTTTTACAAGGTGTCAGTCTTTAAAAAACTGATGCTGCAACTTTTTATTCAGCTCTGGTGGAGTTATATTTTGTAGCACAAGGACGGTTCTCAGCCGGAGCCTTTTTAATAAGCTATAAACGTCCCGCCTCATCAGTTGAATCTGTCCAACTGGTTGTTAGGGTTTTACAGCAAAATAAAAAACAGCAATGTGCTGATTTACAGGACTCATAAGGAAAGCAGGTGGAAAAAGAGAAGCATGTGTACATTTTTTTTATCGTAGGCAAAAAAACACTTCTTAGTGTGGTTATTACTTCAATGGCCATACGTTGTTATTGCTATTTGGTCTTAATACTCATAAAGAAAGCGAGGCCACCATACCGCTAAATTATAGTTCATCTTGTTGGTTCTCATCTTCTTTTTCTACAGATAACAATGGTATATAATTAATTTGGTTCTAAAGGCAGAAGTTTTTTTTTACCTTAATGCCTTCTATGCATTAAGGTAAAAAAAACCTTCTAGGTGCAGTTTTCCCACAATCCCCCCCCCCCCCAAACTTACCTGAGCCCTATCTCGATCCAGCAATGTGTATGAGAGCAGCGGCTCTCCCGCATCTCTTTCTTCTCATTAGCTCACAAACCAGTGGGAACCATTGGCAAAAGTTTTTCAATTGACTTTTGTCAAAGGAAGGAATTCTCAGGCTGAACAGTGACTGCATCTAATCAGGTATTCCAACAACTGTGGGTGCCAGCTGTCAGAATACAATAGCCAGCACTGAAAATGTGTCCATTCATGCTGTTTACTATGGAAGGGGAAATCGAGTTCACCTTTCTGGATATGTTACACGTTACACCGGTATTTAGGATATAACCTGTAACCTGTTCAGCATGCATCCCTCTCCCCTTTAAAAACCCTCCCTGTGACAGCAAGTGGGGGATCTTCTCCACAAACCCGCTGTCACAATTTGAAAGCAGCTCAGCCATGCAGGGCTCATCCCATGTGGCCGCATCATTCATTCACAGTTTCCTGTGAATGAATAGAATACAAGTACCGTCAGCCATTGCGCCTGTTCAGCGCTGTTCTGAGATGTTGATGCTGGATTATTTGCTTTTACATGTTTTTATTGTTCTTGGATCTTTTAATAAATCACACTGCACCATGGTCCTGCATGTTGGCACTCTATTTATGAGCTTTGCAGCATAACTATTTTTGTGAGCAGCAAGAAGGCAAGTGATTATGGTTGGCTGTATGTGAAATCCTTGTGTTTTGGTTGAGTAAGAGAGTGTGGCTGTTGGATTCCACTGTACTTTGATGAGTGCTGTTGATTCAAAGTTCTGGTAAGTGTGCAATTCACTCACTGGCATTGTGTGGCACCATACATAGGGTGATTATTTTATGGTGGAAGATAACATATCCAGAAGTTGTTCATTTCACTTTTATGGATTGCACACTTTTTTGGGATTACATATACTTTTTTGGACTTTTGTTTATGAGCACTTTTTGCTGATTTATGATTTTTATAGCACTTTATTGAATAATGACACTGCTTAGTTTTACTACAATTTATGTTTTTATTGTTCAACATTTTGATGTTTACATGTCACATGTTGCTTTAGTGTATTGATACTACAGAGATCACTTATTACTTTATGTATGTGTTTTGTGGGTGGGCATAGCCACTGCAATCCATTCTTTATTGTAGACAAGCTCAATTGCTCTAGTTAGGTGGCTCCCACAGAAGAAGGGCCTCGGTGGGCACCCAATGGTCGCTCAAACCATACAAATACAGAAAGGGGAGCCAAATCTAAACTGGAATAAACAGTCCAAGATAATTGTAATTGTTGTTAAACGGTCATTTAAAAACAGCCAATGAGTTTTGGGGGCAACACCACTCCCCTTTCACCAGGGTTCAACACAAGATGAAACTTGGATGGACTCACAGATCTATATATGAACTAATATTAAACTTTTCAAATGGACTAACAACTTCACAGCAGTTTCTGAGCAGCAATGGAGAAATACAAATCTGTCAGGGGTTGTAATCTTCCCTTACTCTACAAAGATTGTTGTTATTTCTGTATCTGTGGCTATTCTCTTCTTTTAGGCAATTAAGTGCTTGAATGCAACAAACAGTATTTGTTGCATTCATGCACTTAATTGGCTAATGGACTTATAACAGCACAACCCATTGTTTATGTTGTATGTGGGTATTAGGTATTCAGATATCAGTGCGTGCTACTGTTATTACTACATTTTTTAATATTATTTTTTATTAATGTTTGCTTTTATTAATTTGTTTTACATACAGTTCTATTTTTTATTTTTGATTCCTTTCCCTTCCTGTCTGGTAAAAATTTTGTTAGCAGGAAAGGAAGTGAGGAAAAATTTCTCTAGCAGAAGCCTCTCCCATCCTCTGGAACTCACAACCCCAATCTGCCTGGCTTTCTGCTACTATGACAACTTTCAGACGATCCCTGAAAACACTTCTCTTCAGGGAGACCTATCCAGCCTTCAGCTAACAACCAAATTTTCTACTTTACCCATCAGTTCATCCCTCGCAATTACTACCTTTTGTTTCCCCAGCTCCTTCCTATTAGACTATAAGCTTGCAGGAGCAGGGCCCTCCTATTCCTCTTGTATTGAATTGTACTGTTGCTGTATTGTCTCCCTTTATACTGTAAAGGGCTGCGCAAACTGTTGACATTATATAAATCCTCTATAATAATAAAAATAATGACAGTGGATTTAACCTTCCTCCCTTCCATCCAAAAGTAAAAAAAAACTTTGAGGATACCCTTTAAATATATTCTGATTTTTGCTTGCTCCACATGATAAATATGGTCTGGAATGGAAGAATACATTCAAATTCATAAATAGCATTTGACATTATTATTAGTGAAAAAAAAAATCCGATGAGTTTACTAAGTTTGACATGCTGCTAATGTTTGCTTCTGAAGATTCTATGAAAATAAAAAAAACAAAAAAACATCAAACTGTCCGCTGAAAGCCTCCTTCTCACCATATGGTTCTGCCCAATAGTTTGGGGACATTTAATGTGCTCTCTGTCATGTAAACAGTTTAAAGAAATCTCGATAAACATCCAAGGTTAAAACTAAACTTGCATTAACTATGCTCCTGTGGGTTATTAGCGACAATACAGAAATGTTTACCAGTCCGGCAGTGTCGTTTATATAAAAGCCCCCCCACACAGTTACCTCGTGTGCAGTGATTAATTGCTGGTTTATGTAGAGCACTAGAAACATGGAAACCTGTTTTTTTCACAAACGTTTAATACATCCTCCAGACTAAGCTGCAAAATTTTGTGCGTTGGTGAAAAAATGTAACTGCTCCATACATCCTGCTTCTTACGCCATGCCGCATCACTTTCCTGTGTGCTCTTATAAACAGGAAACAAATATTATATGGAATATCAATGAACTTTTTTCCATGCCATATTTCTTTAAAAAGACAGTTTTGAGTGGGATGTTGAAGCTTAAGAGAAATTTTCTGTTATGCGCATTATTTTGACTTCATAAAATAGAGATTAGCAAAGAAGCAAGAAAACCTTTAAAGTAGATGCAAATACTAAATAGCTGACATTTTGTTTGCCAATACACGGCGTATCATAAACAATAGCTTTCTTTAATAAAGACTTGTTTTTAAATTCCTTTTGGAAGTGGTGGTGGACTGTGAAACGCATCAATGAATATGGGTGTTGAAATTTATCTCAATTTATATATTCAATCCATGCAACTAACCTATCTTATGAATTTATGTAATTGCTATGCATTTTCTGAAATGGATCTGTTTACAGCTGCTCTCGGTCTGCATGCATGTGTTCCAGTGCTGACAGTATGGCAATTCTGTAATAGGATTTCCTAGTTTGCTGGTGGTAAAAATGGTGGACCATATCCATTAGAAAGGAGCATTTTTTTTATTATATTAGTTATTACAAATAAAAAAAACACTTCATAAAATACATAGCTATTACATAAAATCATTTGAAAAGATTAGTTGTACAGCTCACATATACAGCTTGAGATAAATTTCAACACCCATATTTGTCAATATGCCTGAACAAGGATCTTCATGTCTGGATTACCAGTGACTTTATGAAAAATGCAGTTTTAAAAATGTTGAAAATGACTTGTTTGAAATTGCTTTGAACCTAAAACCCCCCTCCCACCATCTATCCCTTGGGATCCTCCCAGTGCTATCTAAGGCTTTTTTATATATATATATATATAATAAAAATTTAAACTTGTATTCTGGTTGGTTACATTATACTCTGGGTCCTGATCTTCTTTAGTACTGGCCAGTCTTTAGAGATTTAGGGAGTGGTGCTGTCTTAAAAACATCAGAACTGCTCTTTCTATCAATACCCTATGAACGAAGGGCACTGTGGTGATGCTCCTAAAGGGAACTCCTAAAGGCTCCTAAACTTCCAAACCTGATGGTGTCATCTTTGGGTCTTTTTATGATATACCAACATCTCCAATATGATTGTATAAATATGAGGCACAGAAATGCATCATTATAATACAGTCATTATGCCTTGGAAAATACCTCTCCGATGCTGTATACATAATTATTGAGAGCATTTAAAGTGTTACTAAACCCAGGACCCTGCATTCATTATATCTGGTCTTCCACAGCACACAGAACATGAAAATGCTATTATTTTACTTAATATAAATTGCTAAATACCTTTTCTCATCAGCAGTTATACTAGTCTTGTGACTTCTATTAGTGTCCAACAAAGCACTGGTTAACGCTTGTAGGAGTTTTCTGACTGTCCTACAAGACGGCAAGAGCCCTGACCCTCTGTCTGGACAGTGCTGATTGGCCCTGTGCTGATCACATGCACTCTCCCAAGAAAAAACAAAAACCTCTGTAGCAATAATAAAAAATTCTAGAACCTCCTAAGAAAATACCAGCATTAACAGTGCTAAAATAACATAAAGTTCAAAATAAAGTCCTTGTGAGTAGACTTCTGATATCACACACAAAGTCCTTAAAACCAAACCCAGATAGAGTGACTGAAGTAAGACAGAAGGTGTGTTACATGACCATGCGTCCTCCCTTCATACCCTCAAAGTGAAAGTCAAATCCCTAGAGTCCAGGGCGGAGGATGCTGAAAATAGAAATTGGAGGAATAACCTCTGTATTGTGGGTCTCCCTGAGGGTGAAAAGGAATCCGATCCTACAGCCTTCACGGAGCGGCTTCTCTGATCACTACTGCCCCAGGCTCAATTCTCGCCCCACTTTGTGGTGAAAAGGGCACCTAAGATGCACTTTCATATGAAACTATTAAACTTTAGAGACAGGGACCTGGTATTGAGGGAAGCCAAAAAGATCGATACCTTGCAGTATGAATCTAAGTTAATGATCTTCCCCGATTATTCTGTCAACACCCAGAGGCAGCGACGCTCCTTTGATCATGTCAAGCTCAACCTCAGAAATATGAAAATTAAATACAGCATGCTCTTTCTAGCAAGACTGCGTGTTCAGCGCTTCTTCACATCTCCTGAGGATGCCTCCCAGTGGCTGGAGAACCTTCCCAGAACCTGACTCCTGCTGCTATCAACCCCCCTTTTTTTTTGCTTCACTGGATTTCATCCAACCTTAAGCACCAGCATAGGCTGCCATGCCCCTGTTGCCTTTACAACCTGTTGCACTGTTGGGGCCCTGCCTTCTGTTTATTTACTTGGTTATCTGATGGCTTACAATACTCTACTTCTTGCACTCTTGGGCGGATGGCATCCCCTACTGCAGGATGACTGCTCTCTCTACCTTTCACCCGTGATGATGGCAAAAACTGTTGCTACACCCTTCCATCTTGTTCTTTCTTCTTTCAATGTATGTTGCCCACTGGGCTTTCTATGTTTTAAACTGCAACATGACTATAAGTTTTGTGCCCCCAGGTCCTCTGTGTGAAACTGCCTCTGCAGAGATGCTATATCCAGTATTATTCTTTTTTCAGGGCAGACTTTCCTATGGACGGACTGTGATAGCTTACTAATGCTATCCCCTCTGGTGCACCACCCCAATCGGCAGTTGCCATGTTTAATTCTGTGACTCAGACGCACCCTGCTTTGGGGAAGGGGGCACAGGGTGGGGGGGTATATTTGCTTTGTTTTAACGTTTAACCTTTTTTTGGATGTTTTTTTGACCATGATACACAAATTTGCTCTACAAGTGCTGCTGCGGTAATGGTCTCACCTTTCTCCCTTCAAACATACAATGTCGTCACACTTCTGATATGTATTGTATCTATTTGAATTCTAAAATTAAACGGTCCCTTCTCTTCAATTTCCTGAGGAGGTACCATCCACATATTTGTATTATGCAGGAAACACATTTATTGGGAAGCAGAGTGCCGGCTCTCAAAAAGCCCTGGGTTGGCGCATGTTATCACTTTACTTACTCTTCCTATGCCAGAGGAGTCAGCATTCTGGTTCACAAATCCTTGCAATTTACTCCTGGATCTCCACCTTGATGCTGAGGGGTGATATGTGGTACTTCCTGTGCTCTGTACTAGACTTGAAATGGTTATTGTAGGGGTTTATATTCCTCCCCCTGCAAATGTGTCACTTTTATTTAAATTGGCCCATTATGGCACAATACCCTACTGCACAGATTCTCCTGTCTGGAGATTTCAATATGCCCCTGGTTCCCAGCATGGATAAATTTAATCCAAACCCCAGTGTTGATTCTCCCGTCTAGATGAGCAGATACCTACAGGTTATGTTATGTGTGGCGGTGGAAGCATCCAAAGAAGCGACAATTTACATGTTATTCTGCTATACATGCGACATTCTTTCGCATAGATCTTCTCTATCTAAGCAACCCGTTGACATCTTGCACTTTGGAGGTTTCTATCTGTCCCTGTGGCATATCTGGCCATGCTCCTGTGCTTCTGAAGCTTGAGCTTGGCCTTAGTTCTGGCCCCTCTTTGTAGCGGTTGTCTCGTTTCTAGGTCTTGGATGAATGTGTGACTCCATCCATGACCTCTAAAATAGGAGACTTTTGGCTGAGAAACAAGGGCATGGCAACATCTGCTATAGTCTGGGACACCTTTAAGGCCAATACTCATGGGCAATATCCGTTGGTTATTGGTAAAGTAAGGCTGGTGTCCTCTCTGGCCCTTGAAGAAGCAGAGGCTATGGCCCAGAGGTTGGAGGCCCAATATGTGAACACGGGCGATCTACACATATATGGGGATCTACAAGTAGTCTACAAAGAACTTGCGGTACCTCGGGCTACCTCTTCCCAAAAACTTCTTCTATCCCAATCTCAAATAATTTTTGAGCAGGCCTGGCTTGCTAGGGAACGCACCACTACTGTCCATATTGCCCTTTTTAAAGACATAGATTATAGCTCAATACACTCTGATCCGGCTCAGATCAACGCTCAGTTTAAGAACTTCTATGAATGGCTTTACTGCTCCAGGGTAGATTATAATACTGATAGCTTACTGTCTTTTCTTGATGATGTGGTGTTTCTGGTACTTACTGCTGAAGCCCGTGGTAGATTAGATGCCCCTTTTACCTTAAAAGAAGTACAGGAGGCTGTGGGTTCCCTACAAACAGCAAAGACACCGGGTCTGGATGACTTCCCATCTAAATTTTATAAGGAACATGTTGATGCTATAGTATCCCATCTCTACATCGTATTCCTTACTGTATTAGAGGAAGACCGTATCCCTCAGTTTATGATAGAAGCGGTCATTGCTGTGGTGTCCAAGCCGGGAAAGGACCCTGAATTATGTGCGTCTTATCACCCAATTTCATTACTAAATGTGGACACTAAGGTCTTCACCAAAATACATGCCAACCATCTCAACTCAGTGATACTGTCCCTAGTGCATGGGGATCAGTCGGGGGTTCATGCCTTTTAAAGGCATCAACATCAATGTCCGCCCCTTATACACCAATATTGCTCACCTTAGAGATAGCACCCCTTCTGTAGTAGTGGCCTCTCTTGACACGGAGAAGACCTTCCTGTGGCAAGTACTAGCTAGATTTGGCCTATGGTCAAAGTTCATTTCCTGAGTACAATTGCTTTACAGGTCTGCTACGGCCAGGGTCAGGCACTAGATAGAGGTGCACATTGTCCCCCAGCCCGTTCGCTCTGGCAATGGAGCCTCTGGCTATCTTGTTATGATTCTCTCCGCGGGTACCTGGCATTTCATTCAGCCCCCAGAGGGAAATAATTTCCCTATATGGGGACAATGCCCTGATTTACCTGCCTGACGCCTCAGAATTCCTTGACATAGCTCTTGACATCATAGACCATTTTGGGGCTTTCTCAGGCATCCAAATCAATTGGAATAAGTCCCTCCTGTTCTCCCTGCCCTGTATGCCCCTGCACCCTCCCTGGGTTGAATCCCCACTCTCTTGGGTTTCTAAGTTCTGCTATTTGGGAATTGACAAAAGGGCCTACCTGTCCTCCTATCTAGATGACAATGTATACCCAGTGTTGCAACAATTGACTCGTAAATGCCAGGTTTGGAAATCGCTACCCTTTTCTCTTGAGGGCAGAATAAACCTCATGAAGATGACCTTTCTACCCAAATTTTTATACAGTATGTGTTTCTGTATACCCCAGTTTCCATCCCCAACTCCTTTTGTGTTAAACTGGACCAGACTGTTAGCAGCTTCATCTGGGCGGGGTGTACTCCTAGAATAGCTAAATCTAGTCTACAACTGCCACTGTCACTGGGGGGGCCTTTCCCTACCCTGCTTTTGCCACTACTATTGGGCAACGGTTTTAGTGACAGTTCGCTGGTGGTTTGTACAGATAAAAATGAATTCTGCGGTCAATCTATAATCAGCCATATTAGGCTCCTACTCAGCCTTAAGCAATTTGGTGTTTAGGGGTCTGTAGGCTCATGATAACATGACTATCCCCATGTGTACTACAGTTAAAATGTGGGATCAAATGACGTGGCTAGTTTGTACCTTGGAGGTAATCTCGTCCCATGGCCCGCTTTGGGGCAACCCCAGACTAACACATCTTCACTTGATCCCCAATCCTAGCGTGTGGGCTAGGTATGGCATCTCTAAAATACAGCACGTCATGCCGGAAGGCAGTTTACTGCCTTATGACACTCTGAAGGCCTCCTTTCACCTACCCTCCTGGATGTTTTTTCGCTAGCTACAGCTCTGCCATGTGGTTCAATCACAATTCCCGCAGGCCACGCATGTCACCTCCCACATTGGTATCTAGTAATGCGGATAGTATTCTGTCGTCTCTGTACCTTAGAATCTCCTCTGGTGACACTGGCAAAAAAACATGACTATTTAATAGCTGGCAGGGGGGTATACCAAAACTTGACTCTGATTATTGGAACAAAGGGGTTCAGCAATACATTCCACTGATGATTTCTGCTAGAGATAGATACATCCAACTTAAATATCTCCATAAAGCCTATTATAACCTGCAGACACTATGTCGGATCTACCCTACACAATCAGACTCTATCTCAAATATTTGAACGATATAGGGACCTTCCTACATGTAGTCTGGGTATGTCCCTTGATACAGGAATTCTGGAAAGGAATTGTGGTAGAAATCAACACTGTTGGGGACTTGTCTGTGTCTATGGATCCAAGGATTCTCCTGCTTGGTATCTGTGACACGGTCACTCCCACTACACATGAGAAGTTGTTTATATTCTACGCAGTCTTCTAGGCAAGGAAAACTATTTTGTTTAAGTGGAAACTGGCAGACCCTCCCACAGTTTCACAGTGGAGATCTACGGTTGATGCAATCTTGCCCCTCTATAAACTAACCTATATGAGCCGTAAAGAGTTTGATATCTGGGGGGCATTGGTAAAGGCTCAGCCGTGAACTTCCTAAAGGTCTTCCCATGATGTGCTTTAGGATATCAAGCTCAGGTGCAGAGCCCCCTATGGATTGTGTTTTCTTTGGTCCCTACTTGTTTCTATTCCTTCCTCCCCCATCCTCCTGGTGCTACCTTCTCTAAGTAAGAATTTAAAGTTGTTCTCACCTGATATTCTCCTCCAATTGCTTTGGTGATTTGCTCTAGCTGATACTGTATGATCTCGTTGCTGAAGTTACATGTCTCCCCATATAGCGGACTTCTTTGTACTGAACAATAGTGTATTGTGTACCTTGCTGGGTTTCTTTTGTTTTGTTTTTAAGTGTATCTGATAAATAAAAACTTTTCTGTTAAAAAAACGAACAAAACTTATCTTTGAAATAATATGGTTTTACATAAACAATCTAAGAGTCATACATCGAGTTTCCTTATTCATACATAATAAACAGAAATATCTGTTTTTGCTTACCCATGGAAAGGGAAAAAATAAATAAATAAAGAAATTGGAAAGAAAAAAAAAAAAAAAAGAAATAATATGGTTTAGGCAGAGATAAGACACATGCCAGCACCCCTCCCAACAAAGCAGTGTAACGTTGGTACCTAGTGTTTCTCTAGTGTTCTGATGTAATGCACAATAGGCAAAATAGCTATGTGGCTTACTCTACCTATATAGCTCAAGTGTAGCAAACTTAAAAAGTTTATCTGTGTGAATGAAGAATTCTGATAAACTCATAGCAAAACTCAGTTATTGTGCAGTGCGGAGTATAGTAATAATAGTGCAATTTAAAGCAATTTAACCCTAGGAGTTAGATAAAATCTACCATTGCAGTGCCTATCAACCCTCCAACCTCATCGTACTGCAAGAGTCAAATGCTGTCTTGGGGTGCAAAAATAATGGTTACTTTATCCCTGGCCCCAGCATGCTTTCTCAATTCATGCGACTGGTTCAAGGATGCTGCCTCCCTAAAGTGCTCTCAGCTACATTTGCTTTGTTGCCTTCATGGTTGCATGGTTATAGTCATGTACAATGCAGATTTAATAGTCTTGCATTGTAGATGATGATGCAGAGAGTCCACCCATAGAGTGAAGCTTCAGATGGAAGAGAACAGCATTAGAGCCAGACACACCAAGAGATAGGGGAAAGAATACAACTTATTCCAGAACCCCTAGTCTAAATGAGACTTGCAGTGCCACGAGGGCAAAGGTAGATTTTGTTTAATTCCTGGAGATCAGCTTTAAATATTCCAAATGGCAATGCCCATATACAACTAGGTCATTCCTACAAGGTCCCAGACTCCCAGTGGATGTATACTTCCCAATGTCACATTGTGTAAAAGCAATAACATATTGCCTTGATGGATGTAGCCTCTTGAGCATTCTAATACAACACAACTCAGAGTGCTCAAAGGCACAAACACATTCCAATTTATAGGTAGCTACTAAGATCCAAGCAGGGTAGATGATTAGAAATACGAATAGGACAGAAAAAAAGGATTTGTTTAGATGATAGCTTTTAATAGCATTCTTATTGTTATTAATAATATTGTTAGACATTTTTTGTCTGTATTTTTTGCAAAGTTGCTATCAATATAAAAGCAGGTAGATATCACAATTCATCAATTCCATGCAAATCGTTGTGGGAAAAAAAAACAATAAAGTTGCTATGTATTACATATTTGTCCTTGCATTTAAGAAAAATGCAAATCCATTAAAAACCTGTGCTATATATATACACACACACACACACACACACACACACACACACACACACACACACACACATATATATATATATATATATATATATATATATATATATATATATATATATATATATCAGTTGTACAGGATCAGGAACTAGTAGGTGTAAGGCCACCAAAAAAATCCTGAAACTTTTATTTTATCACATGCTCAATAAAAGGATTTATTTTCAATTTAGTGGGGTGGAATATGTAAAGCTACATTAGATATTTTAGAGAACAGCCAGAATTTCTGTTGATTTTTTTCTTTTTTTATATGTGTTCCCCCCCACTGGATAGACTTTCCTTTACTTCCTGCCCCCATTACACTAGGACAAGAAATGAGTGGATAAAAACTTAACTGATGTGCTTACGTACCCTTTTCCCTCTTTAATAAATATCTGTTCTTATGTTGCTGTCACATCAGAGAGATAACCATAACTTTCTCACCCCGTTCCCTTGACAGGAAGCTAAAGTAAACCTCTCTAAGGAGTACAAAGAAATAAAAAGCTGACCCACACTTCCACACTTTTGGCTGCAATTAGGCTGAAGGTTAAGGGTCAGTGTCGGGTTAAGTGTTAAGAGTAAAGTCACATGGTTATGTTAAGGGTGGAGTCTAAAAAGTGAGGTTAAATTAGTGAGGTATGAGTGATGGCAGGGTTAAAAGTCAGACTAGAGGATAAGGGAAGATTGAGGATTAGAGAGTTTAGGGTTCACTTATTCTTACATGTGTTTACTGTAGTGGAGTCCTCACAATAAGAACGCTCTGGAATTAGTTTCTCAACTAGGGATGAGCCGAACACCCCCCGGAGTGATGTGACGTAATGTCAGAGGGGGGTGGGGTCACCCGTTTACATCACCGGGTGGCTCCGCCTTCAGCTGTCATCACGAAGAGGCTTTAGTCAGCAGGAGCCTCCCATGGAGGCAGAGTTTTTTCCACTTTTTTTGATCGGGTCCTCGGACGCTGTGATCAAAGATGAATGGACATCGCGGGGCAGTTTTTTTTTTTTAATAAAGGATTTGTCCCAAAGTGTCTACTGTAATTTTTAACATTTTGGCCCATTTTTTGGGGAATGGGTAGGGGTACAATGTACCCAATATCCATTCACATAGGGGAGGGCCGGGATCTGGGGGTCCCCTTGTTAAAGGGGGCTTCCAGATTCTGATAAGCCCTCCACCCACAGACCCCCACAACCACCATGCAAGGGCTGTGGGGATGAGGCCCTTGTCCCAATGTTGAGGGCTTGTTGCTTGGTAAGGTTCAGGAGGGGTGGCAATCTCCCCCCTTTTTCTGCAGCCTGCCAGGTTGTGTGCTCGAATAAAGGTCTGGTATGGATTTTGGGGGGGACCCCTATGCCATTTTTATTGTTTTGGCTCGGGGTTCCCCTTAATATCTATACCAGACCTGAAGGGCCTGATATAGATGTTGGGGGGACCCCCACGCAACTTTCTTTTTAATTTGGGTGCGGACTTTCCTTAATATCCATACCAGACCCAAAAGGCCTGGTAATGGACTGGGGGGAGGGACCCATGACATTTTTTTCAGTTATTTTCATCTATATTGCTGGGATCCATCAATACGTTACAGCCGCGAGTAGTTTTCAATAACTTTTTTTCTTTAGAAATTTCATTTTGCTGTGGTATTGTTCTAAACACGGAAACATGCGCTACTTTACAGGCATACTAAGGACACCCCCCAGGCACAGTATTTAAAGGAATATCTCATTTTTATTGTTTCAATTATTAAAATCACTGTTCCTGAAAAAAAAAAAATTAAAACTTTTTTTTTGCATTGATACATGTCCCCTGGGGCAGGACCCCGGGTTCCCAAACACTTTTTATGGCAATAACTTGCATATAAGCCTTTAAAATGTAAAACGTTTGGTTTTTCATGTTAGTGTCCCATCGATTTTAACGGTGTTCTGCGGCTTTCGAATTTGCGGCGAATGACGCATATTGTTCGCTGTTCGGCTAATAGGCGAACACCTGATGTTCGAGTCGAACTTACGTTCGACTCCAACATCGGGGTCATCCCTATTCTCAACATCAAAAACTTTACTGCCTTTGTGTACTCATCAGTGAAGAGTGATTTGGGCTAGTGGACACAGTGCATTAAAAAAAAAGTCTCTCATTGGTTAAAAAGAAGTAAAAAATTCACATCCCTTTATTAAACCATGTCCTAGAGTATAAACTAATGGTATTCATCTGATAAATCCAAGCGTCGTGCAATATGATCACTTACAGCATACAGAAATTCCTGATTGCGCAGAGAAAAAAAACTGAAACACTGTATACATATGTAGCTGCTGAACTGATCAAACACAGCAAATCATTTTTGACTCATACAACTGAGTGAATAGAGACAGATCAGAGCTAAATAGTCTAATTGTTACTATAATCAGTGAGTGTAAGGGGCATCTTTAGATCCCACGATAGGAAAAAAAGAAGTTAAAAATAAATAAAGACAGGAATAATCTACACATGCCAATGCTTTTACAGATGTTGGATGTGTCCTTAGGCTATCATTATACACTAAATGGACCCTACGTTTTGCTTACCGGTAATTTGTATTGAGAGATTATGCTATGGCTTACCTCTCATTCTGATAATGATAGTCACCTGGCCCAAGCCTAGAAGAAAGATCAGTTTTGACTTCACTCTGACATTCTCTTCTGCATGCTTGTCATTGACTCAAACTATTGTCAAGCAGATAATAGTTATTATCAGGGGAGAGTCAACAATAGCAGCCTCCTTATTTCTTAGAGGCTCCATGCACACTGGAGCTTCTTCAGGGGTTTTTTGTTTTGCCTGTAGAAGCAGCTCAATGTTGTCCTATGTATCCATGCACATTAGAATAATTAGAGGCTTATTTTGAGCTTCAACGTTTAGAGGCAGGAAACAAAAACCCTTCTTATTTACGTTTCTGATTGGAGCTTGCAGAAAAAATACAAAACTCTCCTAAACTTGTCTAAACTCTGTACAAAAAATGCTCTATATAAGCATTTTTTCCTGCCTTTTTTTAAGCCCAGTGTGCATGGAGCCTAACTACAGTATACTTTTCTAACAAACTGCAAGCTAAAATAAAAATGAGCTGTATCACCATCTAAATGATTTGTAAATTTTACCACCTAGTCCTGCAAAAAACAAAAACAAAAAAAAAACAGAGTTGGATTATTCAAGCCCTTCTTCTCTGTCTGGAATTTAGCTTCAGCATCCAATTCACGAGAATTGTGTGAAAGAAGTCTACTGAAATAGTGAATATTACTGAACAAAACAATGCTTGTAATCTGATTTGTAGTGTAAAATAATTGCTAACAACTTCTGGACCTTGGGCTTATGATATATATCCAAAAAAATAAAATTCTCTTAAGACCCTCCACCTAATACGTGCTGTTTCAGGGGCAGGTTGGGCTGTATTTGTAGCCTTTCCCTTTACCCATATGCAGCCTCCCCCTAGGCATTGTTTGCTACAGTTGCATCAACAATGAAAGCATGATAATGACTGATTGACATATATTGACCCCCATGTAAACACTAATAATAGGTTAGCTTTACAATCATCCGAAAAAATGGACCTTTGGTCTGAGAAACATGTAGAGTAGTATACTTTATTTTCATGTTTTATGTATCAATCCTTCAATAAGGGGCAATTATAAATTGAAATCATAGCTTTCTGATTAATAGGATGCAGCAAAAAAAAACATTTTTTGGTTTGGGTATACATTCTGGGGATGCTTTGAATTGATTATGATGATTGTTGATTGATTAGTATGATGGCTGATTGATTATGATGGATTGATTATGATGGTTAATTATTTACTTCCTATGATCCAGGTCAACTTCAAATGAGAAACTTTCGAACCACAAAGGAAATAGCCAAAGAAAATATTATTGTGCCCCAATTGCACCATACTAATGAACATTTTCACCAGTTAAGCAGCTATGCAAAGTTTTATAAATAAACCCTTAAGTGACTATGACCCATACGCGATATATTTTACTAACTACGGGTAATAGATGATATAATTGTTATTTGTTACAATGTAAGCAGCTCTTATAAGCAAATCAAAGGCTTGTCCTTTGATCTGCTCATATATCAACTCTAGCAAACCTGTAAGTAAGGCTACTTTCACACTGGGGTGGACGGGCATCGGCGGTAAAGGCACCGCTATTTTTAGCGGCGCTTTACCGTTGTTTTAGCGGTGCTATTCGGCCGCTAGTGGGGTGCTTTTAACCCTCACTAGCGGCCGGAAAAGGGTTAAAACGGTCGGCAAAGAGTCGCTGCAACAGCTCTTTGCTGGTGGTTTGGTGGCGCTGCCCCATTGATTTCAATGGTATATACACTGCTCCTACAGCACTGCAAAGATGCTGCTTGCAGGACTTTTTTTTACCATCCTGCAAGTGCACTGCTCCAGTGTGAAAGCACTTGGGCTTTCACACTGGAGATACAGGAGAGGCTCTTTACAGGCGCTATGCAGGCGCTATTTTTAGCACTGTAGAGCCTTAAAGCGCCTCAGTGTGAAAGTAGCATAAGTATTGTACTTATTTAACCTATCATTAAAAATATTTGTGTGTGATATTTGCTTTTCATTTTGTTATATTAAAGATACATGTATTACATTTTTATATTTATAGAAAAACGTTAATACTAAATAATACAGTAATAATATTAAAATTATTATTAATAATAATAATAATAATAATAATAATATTTGCAAGTCAGTACCACCAGCAGAAATCCTTGTTTGTCCCAAACAAAACAATATACACATTAAGTAATAACAAGGTTAATGCCTACTTAAAATTCCCATATCTATAATGCAAAATGTCCTCAGGTCCATAGGGACACATAGATATTGGCACTCATGTAGTTAAACTATTTTATGTTTTAAACTCTGCAGAAAAGACATTGCTCACCTTGATATTTTAAAGAATTGCTTGATTAATGTTAGAATGACTGGTCTAATGGTACCAGCCTATATTTATATCAGTATCTTTAAATTACTATATACTGCTTAATTTCACTATCCGTTTTGTTTATGTAAAGGAAAAATAGTTTTAAACACTCTTGTTTAAATTTTCATTTTTCTGCTAAGTGCGAAGGTAAGTAGTCTGTTATATAGCACTGTGTGATTCCATTCAGAATTTGTTATAAACAAATTTCACACATTACAGTATATATAATTTCTTGCTGTCTACGGTACGCCTCAATTTCTCATGGGAAACTGCCAGAGATTAACTCAAATGTATTGCTGAGTTACTGTAGTGTACACAGCTAAAGGTGACACTGTACAGTCAATGTACCCAAGTCAACAAGTTGCTTCATAACAAATTGTACAACGTATGATGTGAGTTCCAGACAGATATAAGACACATTCATGGCAATGTTTCAAAATCATTGATCTGTAAGCCATTGTAATAAGTTATTTTTCTTGTAATCCTTGATAAACTATTAATGTTTTATTTCATATATTAACAAGTCGACTGTATGGCAGCCCATACAAGATGTGCCCTTACTGGTATAGTGGTTCACTAGGAATTAAGATCTATATTGCCTCAAAATGTAGATAAAAAACATTATGGCCACAAACTATAGTGCCAATAAAGAACTGGGCAGACAGGTCTTTTTTTTAACACACAATCCAAAATGTGATTCCACCATTTTACAGGAAGCTAGAATTATATTAAAAACATACTTCAAGTAATCAGTATAATCTGTACATTATTTGATATCATCTGAAAAACAATTGGTAGGGTCAAGCATCAACTGCAGTGGTAATGGGATTACCAAAATGGCCAGTATGTTCTTGATGCACTGCCAATACAACCCATAGGAATGGATACCAGAAATTGATATGGTGCAGGGCTAGTGGAGTTGACTAGGAGGAAAAATGTCACTGCACCAGCTTGCGCAACCGTTTAGCTCAAGAAAAACATTAGAAAAAAATAAATTCTCTACAGCTTTAATGATATTATTTACCTGTAAAAAATTATGCACCACATTGTGCAGGCAGCTGAATCATGTAGAAATATTCTAAACTTAATGTCCAGTGATGGTTAATAGCTTTGGGTCTTTGGGCAGAGGTGCAGTCTGATGGGGTCCAGCCCCTCCTCTTTCCTCCTCCATTGACAATTTTTTTTTCATTGTTCAAACAATCTCTGATTAACAAGAGGGTCATCTTATTCGTCTGAATTTCCCACATTCAGATATCATGCTAAATTTAGGCCCCTTTCACACTGGGTGTCAGGGAAATGGCCGTGTTGTGGGCAACTCCCGGCTTGTTGACTACTCTTTGATCCTCTGCCCTCGGTGTATGACCCAGCTTGTTCCTGTATTCTTGGACTGTCTCCTGGTATCTGACCTCTGGCCTGGATGCGGACCCTGCTCCTGGTTTACCCTGCTACTTCTGAATTCAGACTTCTCTCCGCACGGCTGCCCAGATTGCTACTCAGCACATTCCAGCCATCTACAGCCTATCAGCCAGCCTGTGCAGCATCCCTGGCAACCCGTGCACCTTTGGGCACTGCATTTCCTGTATCACTTCCAGGGGGGCGCTGCACTCAGCCAAAAGGAACGCCCTCTCAGCAACCCAGCCTCACACCAGAGACTTGACACTGGGGCGGTGGGTGCATCGACGGTAAAGCGCCGCTATTTTTAGTGCCGCTTTACCGTCAATTTTGCACCACTATTTGGCCGCTAGTGGGGCGCTTTTACCCCCGCAAAGCACTGCTGCAGCAGCCTTATGCCGGCGGTATAGCTGCGCTGCCCCATTGATTTCAATGGCCAGGAGTGGTGAACGAGCGGTATATACACCACTCCTTCGGTGCTCCAAAGATGCTGCTTGCAGGAGTTTTTTTAACGTACTGCAAAAGCACCACTCCAGTGTGAAAGCACTCGGGCTTCCACACTAGAGAAACAGGAACCGCTCTTTACAGGCGCTATGCAGGTACTATTTTTAGCGCTGTAAAGCTCCTCAGTGTGAAAGTAGCATAAGTATTGTACTTATTTAACCTATCACTAAGTGATAAACAATGTAAACAAGTGTAAACAATGAAGGAACTTTTCTCAAAACATGAGAATTCTGCTCAAATACCCAGGAAGAGGATATGGCATCCCTAAACGGAATATTTCTATAGGATCCAGCTGCCTGAACAACTTGGAACATATTTCAAGTAGTGTCAGTAGAGCTGTAGAGAATATTTTTTTTAGCTAAACTTCAGCTTTAAAAAAAAAGCCACATTTATAGAGGATCTCACCTGTTCACCCTGTTTTGTTGTGTCAGTGTATAAAAGATTCTAAACTGGCTTTTTTTTTTTTCTTTTACGGTTAGATGTCCTTTAGAATTAATTATGGTAAATTTATCACACTTATTGCGCTAGGTGTTTTGCATTTCCTACTCACACACAATTTAGTTGGTGGTTGTGTTTTTCTTATCATTTTCTTGCTCATTTTTGGATTTGTTAACCCAAACCCTCTAAGCCAATACACTTTGCAGGGATTTTACCAAACATTGTAGCAGATTCCTACCTGTTTCTGCCTTGAAGGAATAGCTGTCAGTTTCATCATGCCCGTGCAGGACTGATTCACGAAAGGGAGGGTCTGTATAATTAAAATCATTTGGAACACATTCAGTCTTTTGATGAGGAAAGTTGCAGTGTCTGCATTTGCTTGGATATATTTAATCCTTAGGGGGTATCTTACCAAAATGAAGTTCCTATTGCATAGGATGCCTAAAATATATCTTACTGCAGACTTCGAGGAAAAATAGAGAGCCAATTACATAATCATGAAATGACATTTCTGGAGGTGTTTAGTACACCAAAAGTGTACAGAACATCCCCAGGTTGCCATATTGCATTGCTTTCCAGAACTTTGCAGCTATGTGCCAATTGAGACCCTGAAATGGGGACACCCACATCAATGGGCACTTCTCCAGCTGTTGATGCATTGTATTGCATTGAGGGATACTGTACAAGTTAAGATTGGCTCTGACTTTTGTAAATTACCTTGCATACTATAAAACACCTGTGCTTCCAGGGTTCCTGGGCCACTCTGCTCCTGTCCTCCCTAACAATGCACTTCTCTTATCTGCTCCCTTTTAGTATTCCAGATATAAAATTGACAACATTTTGTTATATCTGCTCAATCGGTGAAAAAAAATACGTGTTGATCATTCAGAAATTCAGAGGTATTGCATGTCCTGTGCACCCTTCCTGTATTATCTCAGGAAGTGTAATTAGTCCTGACAGTTCCTAAATGCAGAAGAGTTTTTCCTTATGAAGGATGTGAGGAGGGGGAGGAAGAATTCAAAGGTTTAGCAAGAAAAAACTGGGCAGGGCCAACGCCATTCAGACCACAAAAAAATGCTGTGAACTGTAATGCTGCGTACGGACGATCGGACATTCTGGCAACAAAACCGTGGATTTTTTTCCGACGGATGTTGGCTCAAACTTGTCTTGCATACACACAGTCACACAAATGTTGTCAGAAATTCCGAACGTATGACAAGACATATGACGAGCTGAGAAAAATTAAGATCAATGGCCAGTGAGGCTCTTCTGATGCTTGATTCCAAGCATGCGTGGAATTTTGTGTGTCGGAATTGTGTACACAGACTCAGAATTTCCAAAAAGTTTTGTTGTCGGAAAATTTGAGAATCAGCTCTCAAACATTTGTTGTCGGAAATTCCGACAGCAAATGTCTGATGGAACATGCACACGATCGGATTTTCTGACAACAAGCTCACATCGAACATTTGTTTTTGTAATAACCGACCGTGTGTACACAACATCAGCCCGCAATAGGAAGTTTGAAGTTGAGCGTATTTCTGGAAGAACAAAAGGGATTATGTGTATGGTCTTAAAGTAGAACTATAGGTAAAACCTACAGCAAGGGAGGGTCATAACCCATCAGATTTTTTTCATCATCTGTGTCTCATTGCAGAGATTTACCTTCACTTCCTGTCCCATAGCCAAAAGACGAAGTGAGAGGAAATTCCTGCAAATTAAGGAAATTCCTTGAGGACCCCCAAGTCACCAGAACTAGTGTCAATATTGGAAGATTTCCCCACTATTACTTTTCCGGGGACAACCCAAAATTTGTGATATTCTTTTGCTTTTACTTTCAATTATAGTAATAAACAGGACAAATAGAGAGTGTGAATCTCCCTAACGGGGGCTCAGCCAGCAATAAAAACAAATAATGTTCTAATCCCTCTCCAGTCTATCCAAAACTGAAAAAAAAAAGGAAAAAATTGTCTTTAGTTATACTTTAGGATATAGAAAATGGGGGAATGTATTGCAAAGATGTACTACTTCTTTTTTTCTTTCTTTATTTTTAGCCCTGGGGCAAGATTTTACTGGTATTCAAAATCTTCCATATTTTAGAGTTAAGCAATATAAAGTCTTTATTGTAACATATGCAGGGTAACTTCACCATTGCATGAATTATGGGATATACAGGATTATGTTATTATAAGCATTACTGATGCACATCACTAAAATGAACAAAAAGTTTACATGCCTTTTACACAGTGGCAGCAGACGATAAAGGGCTGTGGTTGGGAATAAAGTCTTATGCCTTTCCTAGAGTTTAATAGCATATTAATATAGTTTACACATAATATTAATTGAATAACATATGTATATATATATATATATATATATATATATATATATATATATATATATATATATTTATGGCTGAAGCCCTATGACCGATACGTATCCGAACAATACAAACTTATCATGAGATACCCTATATGAAATGGACCTGAAAGTGTGCCCTGGTCTAATGGACGGTATACCAAAATAAGGGGGCATACCCAGTAATTAGAAATGAATGTGTTTGAAGAGAAATGTTTTGATAAATGCCCTAAAAAAGGGGATGGGAGGGTGGGTATTGCACACCGGAAACCGACAAAGACCACAGGCGAGTGGGCTGGTTAAATACCCCCCGGGCTCCTCCCATAAATTCAGGCCACCATACTGGCCTTCTTACTTATGGCTGAAGCCCTATGACCGATACGTATCCGAACAATACAAACTTATCATGAGATACCCTATATGGAATGGACCTGAAAGTGTGCCCTGGTCTAATGGACGGTATACCAAAATAAGGGGGCAAAACACTTAGGTAGGGATAAGAGAGTTTTATTGTTTCCAGCTTAATCTTTATTGAGCCAGTTGAGTGAATGCCCGAGACATCTCTACCTGTGGGTTAGGGATGTACTGAGTGAAGCAGGCCGATTTGCACCTGCCCAATCTTTTGATGACGTGGTCCGGGACCCCATGTCGGGATGCGGATGAA
The DNA here is from genome assembly GCF_037356315.1 of Lithobates pipiens. Taxonomy (NCBI): domain Eukaryota; kingdom Metazoa; phylum Chordata; class Amphibia; order Anura; family Ranidae; genus Lithobates; species Lithobates pipiens. The sequence continues at coordinate 218,047,318 of NW_027507718.1, forward strand.
GCTGCTCCGATGCGGAAGGAGTGGCCGGAATACTCACCGGGATTGAGGAGCAAGTTGCGGAGGAGAATCCTAACATGTTTAATGAACTGGCAGTTCGTTAATGGTTTGACCGGGAAGGGCAAAAGAGGGCTAGAGTCCGGGAGCTCGGGTAGCCGAGAGAGTAACTGTGTAAGCACAGCGACCGGGCACCAGGCGTTGTTGGTTTTGTAGAGGTGGATATCTATGCCGGTGCCTGTCTGCTGGGTCTTGGTTACCGAGAGGTGGAGGATGAAGTGGTCCTGGTGACGGAGCAGATGACGTCTGCGAAGGACTGGACTGTGTGGGCTGTTATGAGTGAACTCGCTGGGCCGTAGGAAGCCATAGTAGGCCAGGTAAATGGCTGCCTGTATGACCAGACTGGGGAGAACACCGAAGGGGTAGCTGGTAAGCATGGTGGACATGTCCCTGAAGATGGAACTGGTGATGGGGAGCCGTTTGACTTTTATTGGCGGCTGTTGCTTCTGGATGCCGCGCAGGATGGCTCGGATCGCGTGGGACGAGAAGATGGACGGTTTGGTAGGATCCTGAAGTGAGAGGAAGTGCTGTATGCCAGCTAAGTATAAGCGGATGGTGTTGAAGGACAAGGCCAGTTGATAATGGCAGTATGAGGTGAAGGCTAGTATGTGCCTAGCATCTGTGGGGGTGCCTACTGTGGAGGCAACCAGAAATGTATTGAACGCCTTCCAGGCTACCCGGTAGGCTTTCAGAGTATTGTCTGATAGTGAACGGTTGATGAGCTGAGTGGCTCTATGTAGATGCGGCTCTAGTCCAGGGTCAACTGAGACCAATGCGGGATAGGAGCTGACACCGTATCTGCACTGGGAACCTGCTGAAAGAAGGACAGGAAATTAAAGCGGGACAGTGCGTCAGCTGCACGGTTGTACTTTCCTGGGATAAACGTGCAGTAAACATTAAACTGATGCTGCAGAGACAGCTGCACCAGCCTGCGTAGGAAGGACATCACGGAGAGAGATTTAGACCTGCCTTTGTTGACAATTTCGGTTGTGGCCTGGTTATCGGTGGTAAAACCTACAGTTTGTCCTGTCCAGGTATGACCCCAGAGCTGGGCGGCTGCTAACATGGGGTAGAGCTCGAAAAGGGATGAAGACTGACTAAACCCAGGGATCCTGAGTATTTGAGAAGGCCAGGGTCCGGCGAACCAATGGTGGCCAAAAATTGCCGCAAACCCTGTGGAGGCTGCGGCATCTGTCACTACCTGTGGCGAGAGAGGTGAGATACACGGGATGAACAGAGAGATACCGTTCCAGGTGGACAGGAACTCGTCCCACATCGACAGGTCTGCTAAGGCTGCGGTATCTAGGCAGAGGACTTGATCCGGGTCTTGTGCCTGAGAAAGGTAGACCAACAGGCGCGAGACAAAGGAGCGACCTTGTGGAATTATACGCATGGCATAGTTGAGCATGCCCAATAGCGACTGTAGCTGCCTCTTTGTACATCCCCTGGTGCGGGTGAACTCGTGGAGAACTGCCCTGATGCGGGTCAGTTTGTCGAGGGGCAGGCTGGCCTGCATGGAGCTGGTGTCTAGATTGACTACGAGGAAGGTGATTGATTGTGCGGGCCCATCCACCTTATGTTCAGCGATGGGAACATTGAGGTTCCCAAAGACGGTCCTTAATTTGTCGAGGTCTCTTGGAGGTGTGCCCGGTTGTTCAATCAATAGGAAGTCATCCAGGTAGTGGATAACTTGCTGACAACCAACCTTGTGCAGGAGAATCCACTCAAGAGACTGAGCGAACGTGTCGAACAGCCACGAACTGCTTTTGGAGCCAAACGTTAACTTAGTGGCAAAATAATATTGATCTCTCCATTTAATTCCGTGCCAGCACCAGAGGGACGGGTGGATAGGCAATAGTTTAAAGGCGTCGGATATGTCGGCTTTGGCCAGCCACGCACCTGTGCCTACTTTAAGGATGGCCTGAATCGCCATGTCCACAGAGGCGTATTTTAATGAGAACTCTTCGGAAGGAATCAAGGAGTTTAAGCTGGGAATGTGGGAAGAACGAGGCGCAGACAGGTTGTACACCAAACGATTTTTATTAGAAAATTTGCCCTTGACAAGCCCAATAGGGCTAACTCTCCACGTATTGAAGGGGGGCTGTGTGAAGGGACCTATGACAAAGCCTCATTCCACCTCGTTTTGCAGCAGTTGGTCAATGGCCTGCTCGTCAGAGGCTGCTGAGCGGAGGTTTCTGCACTCGTAGGTTTGGTGGGGTAGGGAGATGAGGCCGGTGTGGAAGCCTGTCGTGAAGCCACCGATGAGGAAGGTGGCTAGTGAAGGAGTGGGGAGCATATTGAGGTAGAAGCCCAAGCATAGGACGTCTATGCGGCTCAGTCATGAGCCCTTGTGCGCTTTGACCTCGCACAAATTTCTGGGGTGCGCTCTGTGACATATGACACAGATGTGCAGTAGGCGGCACTGGCTAAAATTGCATGAGCCATAGTTATAATTATTGCAGATGGCCGCTCCCCCTACAGTTCGGACCGTACGTCCAAATTTGTCTACTTGATTCTTTGGCGCAGGGCCTGATGGGCCTAGGGCTGCACCAGAGGTGGAGGGGAACTCTACCGGGCGACTAACCGGTATGTTGGCGCACCAGGAAGCGGTATGGGTGGAGGACTGGCAGATGGCACATAAGGGTGAACGAAGGCCGGCAAAATGCCGGCAGAACAGTTCGGTGTCCATAAGGCTCCAGTCTGTGGGTGACTGGAACTGTGCCAGTTTAGCGGCTGCCTTGGCTGAGAACGAACGATGATAGTCGTAAAAGGAGAAGCCTCCGTATTTGTATCCTAGGTCCACTACCGTGTGGAGGTACAAATCCAGCTCTTCCCTCCTGGCAGGGGATGCTGAGCAAATGACGTCTCTCAGCATCCCAAAGACTAGGGCAAACTCTGTGATGGAAAGTTTACGATTCAGCCTGGGGTCCTTAGCTTTGAGGACTACGGAGACATCTCCCCAGGTGTAAGCCTTGTTCTCTGCAAGGTCATGTACCGAAATAAGCAGGGAGGCAAGGTTGACATCCTTGCCGTCCAAGATGTCCTTCCTTATGCCGGCCGGCACCAGATGTGCTGGACAGACCACGGGACATGTTCCTTCGTTACCTGTCGGCAGTGGTGACGGGACTGGAACCGGAACAGGGGTGGTTGTGGCTGGGTGAGTTTCTAGGAGCGTCACTTTGGCCTGGACGTCTGTGACCGTATTGGTTAGGGACGACACCATAGCATGCAGTTGGCCTAAAGCCGCTGAGATGGACTGGAGAGTAGCCTGAGGCGGGGTACTAGGCCCGGCCGTAGCTGGCGGGGTAGAGAGGAGCCTGAAAAGCTCTGCCTTCCTAGCCGTAGCGGGGAAGGGAATGCCCCTGCGTCTCAGCTCCGCTGTCAGCCTGGGGATAGTCCAACCCCTGAAGGACTGTATGCTGTCGCTCACTGAAGGCGGGCGAGGAGACAAGGGGGCGGTAAGGTCTTCGCTGCCGAGTTGGGACATGGCTCCAGGTGAATCGTGCCCTAGGAGTGATGTCCTATCTCTTTGGGGATGAAGGATGGACGACAGGAACCTATAGAGGGTGACATAAGTCAAGACTGTTTCTCTATTTTTACCAAGTGAATCCACCTGTTGCTGAGTACTAAGGCGGGAGCGAACGTGTATACATATATATATATTGTCGCGTGCCTTTACATACATACATATGTATACCAGCATGGTTGCTGTTGCCTCTACCACGCCTTCCCCTCTCCTTTTTTTTTTTTTTTTTTTTTTACCTGGGAAGATAACGTCCAAGCTGGTGCAGGGTGGACCTACTGAACTTGACTGACCTGGAGAGAGAAACAACAGATGACAATTGGTGAGGAGCCTAACAAGTAAACTGAAGAGTGACGTAAACGGCTGGCTAACACGACCGAAGTGCACCGGTGAGTAGACATTTTTCGCCACAACTCCTTTATTATCACCGCCATTTATTTATCATCATTTTTTCCTCTCCTTTCCTTTTTTTTTGCTGTCCCAATCCGACGTATCATTTGCGTAAAGGACGAAGCGTGGGATGACCCGTGTCCAATGCGGGAGCGTGAATAAGTGCTGTAATTGTGACCGTACAATAAGGCAACCTGTTGGAAAAAGTGAAATGTGGCCGTTCCCTCTGGGGCACGCCGAACCGAATCGATGCATCACGGATGCTACTGGATTCGAGTCGGAGCGCTGTAAGTGACAGTGAAATGAAGCATGATTGCCATGACAGAGGCACGAAATGGTCACGTTGCAAGTGCGACTGACAACAAAGCGGACACTGGAGCACGTACTGAAATGTGGGAAATAACCTGGGGCGAACCGGAACGAATCGGTGCATGTGTATGTGCGACTGGATTCGAACCGGAGCGCGGAGCGTGACAGTGAAATGAAATGAACAACTTCTGTCATGACAGAGGCCTGGATCGGCCGGCCACGAACTGAGACTGGAACCGAACCGGTCTCTGGAGCATGCACTGAAATGAGGCTGAAAAAATACCTGGGGCCGTCCGGACGAATCGATGCACAGGGATGCAACCGGATTCGAACTGAACGCACTACGTGACAATGAAACGTTTCCCATGATAGAGCTACGAATTGGAGAGGACGCAGCCTGCGACCGTCAACGAGCGGGCTCTAGAGCATGTACTGAAATGAGGCCAACGCAACTGGGACACGTCGATCGAACCTGTGCGTTTTAAGAAATGCGACTGGTTTCGATTCGGAACGTAATAGGTGACAGTGAAATGATTCCCATGACAGAGACCTGGATCGATTAGCAACGAGCGGGCTCTGGAGCATGTACCGAAATGAGGGCGAGCAACTAGGGGCACACCGAAACGAATCGGCGCATTTAGCGGATGCGACTGGATTCGAATCGGAGCGCAGTGAGTGACAGAAATGAGTGAAATGATGAAATGACCTATGTGAGCCAGTAGTGGCAGAGGTACGAATCGTTGTGCCGTGTGATGCGACTGGCAACGATTCGTCTGTGGAACACGGTGATGAGGCAGACAACATAACAAGTTAAGAAAACAGTGCAGTTTTTTCTTCAAGCAATTTCTACTGAAATGAGGCCCGTGAAATGAAGGGCGCTGCGAAAATGGTGCGTTTTGAGTGATAACGACCCGGTTTCGTAACGAATGACTTCGAGACATTCAGGTTTTAACGATACTCAAAAATAGAAATGTTTCTAGTAAAGGAAGGTCAATCGAGACCCTTACCTGCGGCAGTCGAGCCAGAGACGTTGTACAAAACACGAACGGGAACGAAAACCCCGAGACTTCTAGTAGAGAGAAGTTATCCGAATGGCAACGAAACTCGAGCAGTCGGCCTAGTGACGTAGTATTGCGCACAGGAAACCGACAAAGACCACAGGCGAGTGGGCTGGTTAAATACCCCCCGGGCTCCTCCCATAAATTCAGGCCACCATACTGGCCTTCTTACACATATATATATATATATATATATATATATATATATATATATATATATATATAGTTATATAGTTATATATAGTTATGAAATATTTGAGGGTGGGATTTTACAAATAATAAACATAACTAGTATGTGGCATTTTATCTACAATTTGGAAAGTGAAAGTGTTAATGTAACAAACAATACAAACAACCTCTGCTAAATAAATGTGCTAAAATGAATCAAGTGAACGTTAATGCATAGTAATAAATACAAACAACCTCTGGTAAATATATGTGGTTTTGAGTATTTATACCCTATTATGCCGCGTACACACGAGCGGACTTTTCAACATCAAAGGTCCGACGGAACAATTCCAGCAGACTATTCGATCGTGTGTGGGCTGCAGCGGAATTTTGATTTGCAAAAGTCTGACAGACTTTAGAAATGGAACATGTTTCAAATTTTTCCACCAGAACTTCGCCAGACCCAGTTCCTACTGAGAAATCTGCTCGTGTGTGTGCTAGTCTGACGGACTAAAACTGACGCTAGGGCAGCTATTGGCTACTGGCTATGAACTTCCTTATTCTAGTCCAGTCATACGTCATCACGTTCGAATCCGTCGGACTTTGGTGTGATTGTGTGTGGCCAAGTACGTTCATTCGGAAAGTCCGTCAGAACTCTGTCAGAACTCCGTCAGAACTCCGTCGAAAGTCTGTCGGACCTAAGTCTGGTCGTGTGTACGCGGCATTAGAGGGCATTAACACAAATAAAATAAGCAAAAACATTGCGCTCCGACTTTCTGAATTTTGGAACTTTATGGTTCCTGACAAAGGATTCCACATTTCTATATACAATTTATACAATTAAGCCTGTTTTCTGTAGTCCTCTTCACATGAAAATCGATGGATTTTGAATGATATAGCACGAGGCTTTAAGGAAATGGTGGTGGGAAGAACTGGGGAATAAATCATAACAGCTATGCAATGCAGCTGAGAAATGAAAAGAATGAATGAAGCAATAATACAGTTCTTTATTTATGAGTAGTATTTATGGAAGATAATTGTATTGTTTTAGTAGTTTGTCGTTTACATTTTCTCAAGTCCATGCTTCACTTATATTGCTTTGAGTACTATAATGTAAAGGTACATATAAACATCTGGCAAACATTCAGTTGTGCTTTTAAGAAAGTTTTTTATACTGATGTAATAACAGATAAAAAGCCAGGAAGTTAAACAGATTTAAAGGTAAGAACTAGAGTGGTGTATTTTAAAAGTTACCCTTAAAAATGTCTAGCCATGTGGACACTAGGGCAGATAAATAGATGAGAAAGGCCAATGGGTGGGTCAATGGGTGGAGGATCTCTGCAGCTCTGTTTAGCCTTTATCATAGATTGTCCATTTAAACAAGTATTGTGAACAAAGAACATGCATACATTTCAGTCTGTATGGTGTGTTTCTAATGATACTAACCTTCAGTTACAAACAGATCTAAGCAGGGCTGTTCAATAAAGAGGATATAAGCACAAATCACCTTGGATGTCAGAAAAGTAAGAGCACTCAAATAATTTTTCCTGCAAAGTCTGAAAAGATATGGCTATTAAAGTGCTCCTGTCTCGTCTCCCCGGGGAAAGTGTGAATGCTAGATATCCTTGTTGAATGACCATATCACAAACAAAGTATTTAAGATTTTGAGAGATTTGTTGAATGTACTATACAGGCATACCCCACTTTTAATGGGATTTATTTACTAAAGCTGGAAAGTGCAAACTCAGGCTCCGTTCTGCATAGAAACCAATGAGCTTCCAGGTTTTATTACCAAAGCTTAATTGAACAAGCTGGGGTTTGAAGCTCATTGGTTTCTAAGCAGAAGTAAGCCTGATTTTGACTTTCCAGCTTTAGTAAATAAACCCCATTGTGTACTTAAAAGTGGGGTATGCCTGTATGTTACGCTAGTATTTTAAGAAAGCACGTAGGGCAGTGGTGGTCATCTTACTTGATATAGAGGGCTACACTTGAAAGGGACATACGTAATATTTAGTGAATAAAATAGTAATACTATAGAAAGCTGTCAGAGACTGTTTAAAGGGTAACTCATCTTTTGTGAGGAAAAGTATAGCAAATAAAGAAAAAATAATATAGCATATACAATTGTGACACAAGTCATATTGTAATTGAATATTAAAAATGACCTTTCCTTTCCAATCTGCAGCCACTGTTATTTTCTGAAAATGCAATGCAATATGACTACCTGAAATTGTTCTGTACACACAATATGTACTGACCACTCCCCAGAAACATCATTTCCTGCTTGTGTGATTGGCTCACTGATTTTTCCAGAAGTCTGCCTAAGATACAAGTCAGATTTCAGGCATTCCCCTGCAACAAAAATGCAATTTTTGGTGAGATACTCCCAATAGGAAATCATGTCTAATGGGATGCAGACCCTGCAATTTTCCTCATTAGTGCCCTACAGGTACTGCAACTAATTGATCATTATGAAACCACTCCTATTAGATTCACTTCCCCACATGGACACACAGGGATTTCTTCAGAATAAAAAAAGGTAGGAACCTCCAACAAAGTATGTTAAAATCCTTGTAATGTACATAGATCACCTAGGGAGGAAAGTTTTTTTCTAAAACAAGTCGCGTTAGGCTGGGTTCACACTGGTGTGCGGAGTGGCTCACAGCAGGGGTCGGTGCGTCCCTGTTCTCCATTTCAGGGACGAATCAGGCCCACATTTTTGGCTGGATTGGGACCTGAAACAGACCAGAAGACACACAGGACTCTTCTGCAAACTGCTCCACAGCCGTCCCAGAGCTATGTGAACCTGCTCCATTGAGAGCCATCACAGTCTCCTGACATGCACTAGTGTGAACCCAGCCTGTGTGACAACAATGTCTCTTTCCATAGAGACCATGGCGAAGTCAGTGTGGACACAAAGAGGGAGATTTACTAAAGCAGGTGCACTTAGAATCTGGTGTTAGCTGAGCATGGTAGCCAATCAAATTCTAATTTCAGCTTGTTCAATTAAGCTTTGACAATAAAACCTGGATGCTGATTGGTTTCTATGTTGAGTTGCACCAGATTTTGCACTCTACAGCTTTAGTAAATAGCCCCCAAAAGGACAGGAAGTGTGTTATTCACAGCACTAGCAGGGGGAAATAATGGGAGAAACAAAGATTGAATAAAGAAAACCAATACAGCCACCACATCTAAGGACTGGTAGGCTGCTATACAATAAATATTTGTTTTTATGTCAAGATGCAATTTAAAGTGTAGTTCCACTTTTGCAGCCAATTAGGATTAATACCGTTTTTATTTTTATTACAGGTTTGCAAAGTATAGTTTTAAAAAAAAAACTAATAATAGCAATTTTTGCTTACATTTTACTTGCTCTTTTCTGAAAGCTTAAAAGTTGAGAGTTGGGGAATTAAGGTTTGCCATAAATAACCCTGTCTGTACAAAGCTGGCAGATTTCATTATCAGTTGTAAATTATATCTGAACACTGTCCCAACAAAGGATTAAAGATTTCAAAGCTGGGTTTCTGAATTCTGTGTTAATGAGGGGAAACGTGGTGTGCCCCTCTTTGTCAGTGGGGATAGATTGAGTTTCTTCTCATTTGAAACTGCTCAAAGGGGCTTGCAGTTCATCCAAATGTCTGCTCCAAACAAACACCAAGAAAGGTAAGAAGTATTTTTTAAAATAATTTTAGGTATGCTGTGTGGATGGAAACACTTAAGAAACATTTATAGTGGAAGCTTTCTGAAATTTGACTGCAAAAGTGGAAAAGCATTTTAGCCTCCGGTCACACTGGTGCGACTTCAGGTAAGACATGCGATTTACAAATCATGCCTGAAGTAGCATCTAATGTGCTTCTATGGCAATGTCTTAATAGGTGCGATTTCAAGTAGTACGATTTGAGAAGTAGTTCATGCATTACTTTTCCAGGACTTCAGCATAATTTCACTGCCATAAGCTATAATGTAAATTGTACTGCAAATCGTACTTGTGTCCATATCAGCATTACTGGAGCCTGAAAGAAGTTAACAATTAACCCTTTGCTAGTTAAACTTCTATTCATAACATCACTGTTCCCTACTGTGACAAGGACTTCCCCTCTCAATGGAGTAGCACTAAAGGTGTATCAAATCCTTACAAATCTCACAAAAGTAGTTCTGAAGTAGTGGTTGAAGTCAGACTTTAAATTGCACCACCTGGCTTAAACTGTAATTGTACTTTAATTTACACCTACATCCTTTAGTCCTAGTGACCTCAACTATACAAACATATTGATTCTTCATTGGAACATCTCACTACTGGGCTTTCTAAAATGTCTTTAGACATATTAAAAAAAAAAGTCCATTAAGGCCCCTTTCACACTTGTGCTACTCCAAAGTCGTGCGATTTTGCGGCCGCAATTTTGGCAAGACAGTTATACGACTGTGTATCCGACTTTGCCCCACGACTTGAAGTACGACTTCAATGAGCAGGGACGCGACTTTGATTACCAAATAATTAGGTGGAACTCTATGCCAATTTTTTTTTTAAGAAAAAAACCGGCATGGGTTCCCCCATAGGCATACCAAGCCCTTCGGTCTGGTATGGATTTTAAGGGGAACCCCACGCTGAAAAAACACGTGGGTTCCCCCCCCAGAATCCATACCAGACCCTTATCTGAGCACCAGCCTGGCCGGTCAGGAAAGGGGGTGGGGACGAGCGAGCACCCCCCTCCTCCTGAGCCATACCAGGCCGCATGCCCTCAACATGGGAGATGGGTGCTTTGAGGCAGGGGACCCCCCACCCCCAAGCACCTTGTCCCCATGTTGATGAGGGCAAGGGCTCCTTCCCAACAACCCTGGCCATTGGTTGTCGGGGTTTGTGGGCAGGGGGCTTATCAGAATCTGGGAGCCCCCTTTAATAAGGGGGTCCCCAAATCCCAGCCCACCACCCTATGTGAATGAGTATGGGGTACATCGTACCCCTACCCATTCACCTGGGGGGAAAAAAGTGTCAATAAAAAAAAACACACTACACAGGTTTTTAAAGTAATTTATTAGGCAGCTCCGGGGGTCTTCTTCCGACTTCGGGAGTCTCTTCTGACTTCTCTCGCTCTCCGGTGTCTTCTCCCACTCTCCGGTCTTCTTCTTCTTCGCTATCGTCTTCTTCTTCTTTCTTCTCTTCTTCTCTTCCGATGTTGACACAACGTTCTCTCCCACTGTAATGCATTGTGCGCAACGATTTATATAGGCATGGGCCGTGGCCACCGGGTGATGTCACCATGTGACCCCACCCCTTATCACGCCAGAGTCCCAGCGTGCCCCTGTGCTGTGACGTCATAAGGGGCAGGGTTATCGGGTGACATCACCCGGTGACCACACCCCATGCCTATATAAGTCGCTGCACACCGCTTACGCGGCATTACAGCGGGAGAGAGCATCGTGTCAACATCGGAGGAAGAGAAGAGGGAAGAAGACGATGCAGAAGTCCGGGCCACCGCTAGCAAAGAGCTGGAAGAAGATAGTGGAGGAGCTGGCAGAAGAACTGGAGAGGGGGAGAAGAGGCCAGACACCGGGAGAAGAACCAGACACCGGAAGAAGAGGCTGAAGAGATTGGAGAAGTTGGAAGAGATCCCCAAAGAAGACCCCGGAGCTGCCTAATAAATTACTTTAAAAACCTGTGTAGTGTGTTTTTTTATTGACACTTTTTTTCCCTCAGGTGAATGGGTAGGGGTACGATGTACCGCTCGTCGTCCCCACCCCCTTTCCTGACCGGCCAGGCTGGTGCTCCGATAAGGGTCTGGTTTGGATTTTTGGGGGACCCCACGCAGTTTTTTTGGCGTGGGGGTTCATCTTAGAATCCATACTAGAACTAAGGGTCCGGTATGCTCATGAAGGGGGAACCCATGCCGGTTTTTTCCTTAAAAAAAAAAAATGGCGTGGAGTTCCCCTTTATGCACAAGTCGCATGCTAAAGTCAGATAAGTTAATAAGGATACTGACTTTGATCTGACTTCAGAAAAAAAGTAGTGCAGGAACTACTTTGAAGTCGGAATGACTTAAAGAGGAAGTAAACCCTGATGGGTTTACTTCCTCTTTCATTCCCTGCAAAGGTAAAGCATAATGGACTACTATGCATCGCATAGTAGTCCATTATGTATCACTTACCTGACACAGGAGCCAGCCAAGTCACCGCTGTCCCCTGTAGTCCGGAGCATCCATCTTCTCGGTGGGTCTCGCCGCACCACTGCTGTCATTCGGCGAAGCCGCAATGACGTCACTCCCGAGCATGCGCATGGGAGCCGCCACTCGCGGCATATCGCCATTGACCGCGGAGTGCTCAGTGCACCTGCGCGCCGCTGTCTACAGTGCATGCGCCGTAGACAGCGGTGCCTGTCTTTCGGCAAATATCTCCTAAACCGTGTAGGTTTAGGACATATTTCTTGGACCTACAGGTAAGCCTTAATCTAGGCGTACCTGTAGGTCAAAGTGTGTTGTAAGGGTTTACAACCACTTTAAAGTCGTGCCAATAGGAATGGTAGTCATTCAAAATCATGGAGAATGACTTGCCATGCGATTTTGCAGTCCAAAATCATGGGACAAGTCGTATAAGTTTGAAAGGGGGCTAAAACTGATAATAAAACAACAGAAGATGATCTGCGTAGAATGAAGGAGTAATACATGCAGGGATGCAGACGTTGGTCTACTAATTCTAGGGATTACTCAATACTTAAAATAATATACTTTTTAATGAATTCTAACTATACATTACAACATAAACAGAAAATCTGTCACTTCCAATTAATATCAAGTAAAATAGACCTTATTAAATCCAATCTGTGTTTAAGCATTTGATATTTGTGTAAATTCAACCTATTATCTTTAAAGGGAATATATCATGTTTTTGCATATAATTTCTTCATTTATTATGTTGAACAAGTGGCTAAAAGCAAGGGACACATGTGGAAAGTCTCTGCATTGTGTAACATTCAACTCACATCTCTGACTGGTATAGTCTGCACTAATTTAAAATGAATGTATGCTAAGACTATGCACACATATTTATACAATATAAACCAGTGGTTCTCAACAGTGTCCTCCAGTACCCCCAACAGGCCATGTTTTGGAAATTTCTCTTACATAAAATAGCTGTCCAAAATACCAAGCCATTGACTCTGATTCAAGCACCTGTGCAAAATAAAGGAAAACCTGAAAACATGTCCTGTTGGGGGTACTTGAGGACAGGGTTGAGAACCACTGATCTAAACAAGCAGTAAAAACACTTTAAATAACACCTTATTCACCTCTGTAGCTATAAGCACTGTGAAGAAATTTGTTTCAAAGTTCATTACAAAATCAGAGATATCAGTGTTTTTTCTAAGGATCTTGGAAGCCTGGGGCCTTCTAATGTAAACAGCCAGTGGGTATTTTTATGCTGTTGGAAACTGAATGAAAACAAACTTCAGAGCCTTTGTTGTTATTATTGAGTATCTTTTAGCATGAATTACTTCACAGTGCATGCTGCTAGAGAAGTGAGTGAGGGTTTGTGTAAAGCTCATTTACCTCTTGTTAAGAATGTGTAAATAGTTAAATGTCTATCATCTAGATCAGTGTTTCTCAACTCCAGTCCTCAAGGCGCCCCAACAGGTCATGTTTCAGGATCTCCCTCAAATGAAATGGTTGTGGTAATTACTAAGGCAGTGAAACTGATCAAATCACCTGTGCAAAATAATGGAGAGCCTGAACACATGACCTGTTGAGGGGCCTTGAGGACTGGGGTTGAGAAACACTGATCCAGATACAGGTACATTTTTTAAACCCAATAAACACATGGAGTGCACTATACTTTTATTTCACCACAATGCACAATTAACAATTTTTTGCTATTCAGCACTGTGCTACTTTAACTGACAATTGCTCGGTCATGCAACGCTGCACCCAACTGAAATGTATATATATATTGTTCACGCAAATAGAGCTTTCTGTTGGTGCCACCACTGGATTTTTCAGTGTTTTGCTATATAAATGAAAAAAGACCAAAAAATGTTTTTTTCTTAGTTTCTCTTATAAAATGTTGCAAATAATTACTCTTTCTTCATAAATGTAGGCCAAATTTAGTCTGCCACATTTCTTTGGTAAAAATAACTCAAACCTGTGTATATTATTTAATTTGTGTGAAAGTTATAGAATATATATATATATATATATATATATATATATATATATATATATATATATATATATATATATATATATAGTATCTCACAAAAGTGAGTACACCCCTCACATTTTTGTAAATATTTTATTATATCTTTTCATGTGACAACACTGGAGAAATGACACTTTGCTACAATGTAAAGTAGTGAGTGTACAGCTTGTATAACAGTGTAAATTTGCTGTCCCCTCAAAATAACTCAACACACAGCCATTAATGTCTAAACTGCTGGAAACAAAAGTAAGTACACCCCTAAGTGAAAATGTCCAAATTGTGCTCAAAGTGTCAATATTTTGTGTGGCCACCATTATTTTCCAGCACTGCCTTAACCCTCTTGGGCATGGAGTTCACCAGAGCTTCATAGGTTGCCACTGGAGTCCTCTTCCACTTCTCCATGATGACATCACGGAGCTGGTGAATGTTAGAGACCTTGAGCTCCTCCACCTTCCATTTGAGGATGCCCCACAGATTCTCAATAGGGTTTAGATCCGGAGACATGCTTGGCCAGTCCATCACCTTTACCCTTAGCTTCTTTAGCAAGGCAGTGGTCATCTTGGAAGTGTGTTTTGGGTCGTTATCATGTTGGAATACTGCCTTTGGCCCAGTCTCCGAAGGGAGGGGATCATGCTCTGCTTCAGTATGTCACAGTACATGTTGGCATTCATTTTTCCCTGATTGAACTGTAGCTTCCCGGTGCCGGCAGCACTCATACAGCTCCAGACCATGAGACTCCCACCAAAATACTTGACTGTAGCAAGACACACTTGTCTTTGTTCTCCTCATCTGGTTGCTGCTACACACACTTGACACAATCTGAACCAAATAAATTTATCTTGGTCTCATCAAACCACAGGACATGGTTCCATCAATCCATGTCCTTAGTCTGCTTGTCTTCAGCAAACTGTTTGCGGGCTCTCATCATCTTTAGAAGAGGCTTCCTTCTGGGATGACAGCCATGCAGACCAATTTGATGCAGTGTGTGGCGTATGGTCTGAGCACTGATAGGCTGACCCCCCACCCCTTCAACCTCTGCAGCAATGCTGGCAGCACTCATATGTCTATTTTCCAAAGACAACCTCTGGATATGACGCAGAGCACGTGTACTCAACTTCTTTGGTTCACCATGGCGGGGGGTGTTCTGAGTGGAACCTGTCCTGTTAAACCACGGTATGGTTTTGGCTGCAGCTCAGTTTCAGGATCTTAGATTCTTATCTTCTTATAGCCTAGGCCATCTTTATGTAGAGCAAAAGTAATTTTTTTTTGCATTTTCAGATCCTCAGAGTGTTCTTTGCCATGAGGTGCCATGTTGAACTTCCTGAGACCTTGTAACACTAACAAGTCACATGACACTGGGGAGGAAAATGGCTAATTGGGCCCAATTTGGACATTTTCACTTAGGGGTGTACTCACTTTTGTTGCCATCAGTTTAGACATTAATCACTGTGTGTTGACTTGTTTTGAGGGGACAGCAAATGTATACTGTTAAACAAGCTGTACACTCACTACTTTACATTGTAGCAACGTGTCATTTCTTCAGTGTTGTCACATGAAAAGATATAATAAAATATTTTCAAAAATGTGAGGGGTGTACTGAAATACTGTGTATATATATATATATATATATATATATATATATATATATATATATATATATATGAAAATTCATAATTTTGATCATTCCTGATGTACTGACTGTTTAAAAGAAAGGGAAACAAAGGTGCTGCCTTCTAATGCCGCGTACACACGATCAAACAAAATCCGGTGGAAAAGTCCGGCAAACTCAAGTCCGCCGGACAATCCGCCCCTGTGTAGCCTCCGGCGGACTTTTTTTACCCAAAAGTACGGCGGACTTAGAAAGTAGTTTTGCACTCCAATCTTTCCACCGGACTCGCATTTTGGTGGACAATCCGGCCGTGTGTGCACCAGTCCGCCGTACTTTTGAAATGAACGGACTTTTCCCACCCGGAGAAAAGTCCGCTCATTTTGAGCGTGTCTCCAGGTAGGTGGGGCCAGCGAAGGAGGCGTCGCTGGCCCGCCACCTGGTATGGACTTAAAGGGGAACCCCAACGCCGAAAAAATCGGCGTGGGGTCCCCCCCAGGTCCACATCAGACCCTTGTCCGAGCATGCTACCTGGCCGGCCAGGAAAGGGGGGGACGAGCGAGTGCCCCCCCTCCTGAGCCATACCAGGCCGCATGCCCTCAACATGGGGGTTGTCTTGGGGAAGGGGGGCCGCACCCCCCCACCCCAAAGCACCTTGTCCCCATGTTGATGAGGCCAAGGGCCTCTTCCCGACAACCCTGGCCGTTGGTTGTCGGGGTCTGCGGGCAGGGGGCTTATTGGAATCTGGGAGCCCCCTTTAATAAGGGGGCCCCCGAATACCGGCACCCCACCCTATGTGAATGAGTATGGGGTACAATGTACCCCTACCCATTCACCTGTGGAAAAAAGTAAAAATAAAACTCAACACACAAGGGTTAAAATAGTTTATTGCACAGCTCCGGGGGTCTTCCGTCTTCGGGGTCTTCTCACCAGACTCCTCCGCTATCTTCTGCTAGCTCTTTTGCTAGCGGAGGAGCCCGGCTTTCTTTTTCGCTGCCGTCCTCTTCTTCCGACTTCGGGGGTCTTGTCCCCCTCTTCGGTTCTTCTTGCCGGGCCACCGCGCCTTCTTCTAGCTCTTTTACAGGCGGTCTTCTGTGGCCGATGTCGCCGCCTCCTGTTCTTCTCTTCTTCTCTTCAGATGTTGCCTCGTCACTCTCTCTGCTCACAATGACGGGGACAAGGCGCGCGGCGACTTATATAGGGACATCACCGGGTGATGTCCCCGCCCAGTATGATGTCACAGTCCCAGAGGACTGTGACAGTCCCACAGTCCCAGAGCCACTATGCACCCCTGGGGGATTTCACGGGTACATCACAGTGCCTGAGGGAGCTGCCCCCCAGCAGTAAATGTACTGTAGGCATGTCAGCATGGGATACAGTGTGTACAGTTTCCTTTTTTTCATTACTGTCGCTTCCCTTTTTCTTCTTGCCTCTCCTCCAGTGGTGTGTAGCTAGGCAAGCATTATCTTGCTTCGTAAGAAACTGCTCAAGGAACACTCATAAAACTCCCCACTTAAGCAGCATCATTGCATGTGCTAATAGGAAATGTAGTCTTCCCTGTGTGGTATGGACAGATAAAAAGTGACGTGCATTCCTGCATTGAATCCTCCCACTAATGCTGAAGGATATGAAATTAAATCTGCACAGAATGATAACAGCACAACAAAAGAATAAAGCATATCTCAAAAGTTAAGTGTCTTAATAATAATAAAACAAAACAAAAAAAACTGTGACTAATATTAGAAGATGTATAGCAATGATTCTGTGAGTGGACAGATGAATGCTGTAGTTGGGCTTTAACAGCTTCCCGACCACCTCAGGCAGATATACCGTGGCAGAAGGGCATGTACAGGCAGATTAACGTACCTGTAAGAGGCGGCATGCGGGCACGCGAGCCTGCCAGGAACTCCATGATATTATAGCAAAAAGTATTTTCAAAATTGTCGCTATATTTTTGTTTATAGCGCAAAAATAAAAACTACAGAGGTGATCAAATACCACCTAAAGAAAGCTCTATTTGTGGGAAAAAAAGGACATAAATTTTGCTTAGGAGCCACATTACACGACCGCGTAATTGTCAGTTAAAGCGACGCAGTGCCGAATCGCAAAAAGTGCTCTGGTCTTTGGCCAGCCAAATGGTCCGGGGCTGAAGTGGTTAAAAGAAAATTTGGAGATTGTATATCTGCATGCAATTAAATTGAGTGTAGTTTTTACTAAAAAATATAAATAAACAGTTGTGCAAATATCGTACAACATAAAAAATTGATTCTTTTATTCTATAGGCCCTTAGGATATTGTTTGGAGGGTTTGAAATCGATTGTCATAAAATGCAGCTTTAACATTTGTGTGAAAAAAATGAAAGAATTGGTCCAGAAGTGAAAGGGCTAAACCATAAAAGTACTAAAGTGTTTGGCTTGTTTAAGGGTTAGAATGCATGGGCGTCAGACACAGAAGCAAATCAAAGTCAGGATGCTTTTAGATGCGTTTAGTGAAAAATGACTCACAATGGAGATCATTTATTGAGAAAGAAAAATCAAAACAACACAATTCACGGCAAAAGCAAAACACACCAAGTGAACACTGCCACATATGATCCAATCTAAAATTCAAACACCACATTCTACATATCTGAAATTGTTTTACATATGCACATCAGAACCAAAACACAAATACCCATGGACGTGCACTCTCTCTTATGTAAGAAGTAGTATACAAAAGTAGTATTTTTCAATCCTGTTTATGTTTTGACTTTTGCTCTGTAATCTGTTGTTTTTATTTTCAGTGTGTGTGGGTGAAGGATATACAGATGTGTGCACAAACAGCATGCATTTACAAATCTCCCTTCATGGCCGTTTCATTGAAGGAGCCATATCAGATAAAACTAGAGCTACAAGATGGCTAAGGAAGTATTATTTTCCTGACCTACTGACTAACTTGCTTGCTTTTGCTTTTAAACATCTTTATTTTCATTTTTTATTTATGCGGCATCAATTTATTTAAAAGAGCCTTCCTGAAAATGTTTTATTTTACTAGTCTTATCATTTCATGGGACACAGTAACTATCTTGAGTGAACTACCATCTCTTGAGAAAATCATTGGGGTTGATACACTAATGAAGCATAATCTGTTCAATTTGCAAAGTGCATATTAATTTAGCTTAATAAATAAAGTGAAGCTGTGTTCACTTGAAATGTTGAAGTATGTGCAAGGAAAATAAAAAGAACAGGATTTTTGCTTTTATTTGTTTGGAAGTGATCACAGCTTCACATCATTCACTAAGCTAAGTGAACATTCACGTTGCAAATGTAACATTCACATTACAGAGTTAATATGTTCTTTTCCTATAGTAAGTCAACCCCTATATGTTTGTATAGTGCACTAGGCTTGTGAGCTTGGCCCCTGCCCATCTGGGAGCACATTCTGTTAATGCAAATGCAAACATAAATTCTTGTTTGCAGTGACAATGCAACAAGGCACTAGTAACTTTAAACCAGGCATATTCTAATCCTAGTCAGAACCCACCTACCGGGAAGCTGTCACTGCAGACCACCAATCATAAGTGACCAAGGCATTCCCCACACCACAGTAAGTTGCAAGTATACACACTACTTGCATACATGCAGCCATGGGGCAGAGAAAGCCTCACCTGTTTATGGTTGGTTTATGCAGTGACAGCAACTTCCCAGTGGGATAGCTAAGGTGGATTTGGACTAGGATCCAAACACACCTGAGCTCATCCCTACTTGAGACTAGCATTAGTAAACACAGCTTAGGAGTAATTAGGATAATTAGGTCCTTCTCTGTTCTGATTCAAATACTTATAACTTAACGCTGCCACCCGGCCTTCAGATTCCTACCTATTTCCTTCCATGTATCCATCCTGAAACTAGTCATCCTGAACTTCCGCAAGTCTCCTTCCTAAGTTCCTGTCCTAGTGGCATCTGAGGAGGAGCACAAGTTGGAAGCTATTATAAATTTGAGGTTGCTCCTGGGCAAATCCCAATCTTCAGTTCATTGGAAAGGCCGAAAGAAAGGTCATGGGTCTCAAGATGATCTTCATTCCTCCCCATTTGCAAAAACATTTTTGTTGTGTTGTTTTGGTTTTGCTTTCTCCATCAGCAGTTTTCCATAACGTTGCCCCCCCCTTCCAAGGGGGACCCTAAAGGAGTGTGTACTTTAGGGAGCCTCTTAATAAACCTCAGTATTTAGCTGTGTTCAGGCAAACACCAGCTGTCTGAGAATTAGCCCATGTCTCCAGTCAGTGTTTGCCCCTGCAGTATTGCATTTCCATTTCTCTGGTTGCAGATCTCTACATGTATTTGACTATGCTTGTCTGCTACCCACCTTGAACTCTGGCCTGTTCTTGCTTGTGAATATGCTTGTATGACCCTGTACCATACTCTGGTTTTACCCATGGTCAACTGTCATATGCCAAGGTCTGTCCAGTGGCCCTAACCTGGTACACCGTCCAGTAAAGTCCATTACCCAGTGCTTTGGTAAGGATCTGGTGTGTACATAGGCTCACCTTGGTCTTTTCAAAGGTTTAAACACACTTTAACATGTATATAGCACCAAAGGCACAGAAAACCCACATTCCATTATTGACATATGACAAGTTAAATTACTTGCATGGAGAACAAATGGGTTTAGAATACTAAACCTGCTATAAACCATATAGTTATTTGGCATTAGGTTTCTATAACATACAGTATTTACTCTGCTGAATGAGTCTACGGATTAGCTTGCTCAAAGCCTAATTGAACCCTTAGTGTATGTCAAGGAAATACATTCCGTACATACAAACAAAAGTTGTTAAATGTCTTTCAGATCATTCTACCTTTAAAGAAGCCTGAGCAGAAAAGCCTTTCCCTGCCAGAACCTACATTGAAGGACCTTTGCTCTCTGTGGAAGCAGTAGTTCCATTGCAGAGACCTAATATGTCCTCTACTAAGTCTGAACTATAGCTCTGCAATAGCAAAGCTCTTGTTTTCCATTGATTTTGACTCAGTAGGACCTCTGCAACAAAATACTACTTCCCCACAGAAAGCAAGGGTCCCCCTCCACAGCCTCCTGGCAGAACACAAGCCTTCTATTCAAACTGTGGCTGATTTTAAAGAAAGCACATAGTAAGACTTCATACATCTTTGATGTACCTGGAATGTATGTAGCTAATTTAATTGCAAAAAGTTACACTGTTATTTCATTATTGGCTTCCCAATGACAGTTAATATACTCCTTAAACATGGCTGTACAACATCAAACAGTCACACTGTCCATTGGATACTGTTTAGCACCACAGGTAATACTTGGTACCTCCATTCAGGGCAAACACCAAGCTGAATTATTTTCTTGATTGTCTGGTCAACATTTGCTCCCTAGAGATCACACAAATACATATTAGTATTTCCTAGCTTTTAGCTTTTGTACTTTTTAAATAATCCTCTTTAACCTGTTTATAAAATTGTAGTGAACAAAGGTGCATTAGACTGGTTGGTAATTTAAAAAAAAACAAAGTAAATACAAATATAATTTATGAGAACTGGTAACAAAATAGCAGTTTGATTTATGTATGACTTAAACATTTTGGTTAGCCTTTAGAATTATATTCTTTATGTGATATTGTTAAAATATATATAAATAGTCTACATATCATCTAGTTTAAAGCGGTTGTATAGTCATTTTTTTAACTTTTACCTACAGGTAAGCCTATAATAAGGCTTACCTGTAGGTCAAAAAAAAATATCTCCTAAACCTGTACGGTTTAGGAGATATTCCCCTCGCAATGCGCCGCTGACTGCCGCAGCGCATGCGCACAGGGGATTCTTGGCTGAAAGTCCGTCAGACGCCGGACCCTGCCTGAATGAAATCTCCCGCGCGTATGCACGGGAGTGACGATATCGCGGCTCCGGCCACTCACAGTGCCCAAGCTGCGATACCCGGAAGACACGCCGAGCGAAAATGTCAGCTCCCTCGGCGTGGATCGGGCCAGGTGACGGGACCTCATTCTAAGGTAAGTATTTCATAATGAGCTAGTATGCGGTGATTCCCTGCAAAGGTAAAGCATATGTGTCACTTACCTGACACAGGAGCCTGCAAAGTCACCACTGTCCCCTTGTGTACGGAGCCTCCATCTTCTTGGTGGGTCTCGCTGTTCCGGCGCTGTCATACGTTTGAGCCGCGATGACGTCACTCCCGCACATGCGCACGGGAGCCACCACTCGCGGCATATCACCGTTAACTGCGGCATGCGCCGTAGACAGCGGTGCCTGTCTTTCGGCAAATATCTCCTAAACCGTGTAGGTTTAGGAGATATTTCTTAGACCTACAGGTAAGCCTTAATCTAGGCTTACCTGTAGGTCAAAGTGTGTTGTAAGGGTTTACAACCACTTTAAAGAGGAAGAGAATTGTGCGCTGCATTTCTAGATTTCATAATTTGCCACGTCACTAATGTTAATTCTCCATTACGAATGCTAGTTTACAAGACCGACTTCTTCCGGCTCGTCCTTGTTCCCGAGCATGCGTGTTTGTACTTTTGTCTGACGGACTTGTACAAACAAACAGAAATTTGTCCGCGGAAAATTTTAAAGCCTGCCATCCAACATTTGTCGGAAAATCCGACAACAAATGTCTGCATGTTAAAAATCAAGGATTGATGTTGCGCTTCCAAATAAATATAAGGTGCTAAAATAATAAATATCAGTGTAAATTCAATACCAGACTGGTATAAAGAACAACACGTCAAATATTTCATTAAAAATGACCAGTGCAATAATAGCAGATAAAGTGACAATGGTGTATAAAATAATTAAATTGGTATGTATGTGATAACTAATTAATAAAAAAAAAGTCCATATGTATACAAGTGTAAATGGTGCAAAATAATATCATAGTCCGGAAGTAATGCAATCTTCCAGTTGACAAAAGTGCAGTCGTGCAAACCATAAGGTGCTGATAAGCATCAACAGGTGACGTTTGTGACTGGGTGTGCTGTGAATCTTCAGTGTGACATGACACCCATGGGTGCGCTGTTGATGTGTTGTTCTTTATATCAGTCTGGTATTGAATTTACACTGATATTTAGTATTTAGCACCTTATATTTATTTTGGAGCGCAACACCAATCCTTGATTTTTTCCACACATTTTTTGAGGTAGTGTTTGACTATTGTCTATACAAAAAAAAGTAAAAAAAAAAACAGCTATTTAAAGTCTAACCAAAAAAATTAAGCACAAAGGACATTACTTACCTTCAGTGAGATGTGTCCCTTGTGGTGCTGTGTCTTTCTTTTACCAAAATTGTCTTCTCCAATGCACCCCCATCCCCACAGCCATAATCTTCTGATGCAGCGGAGGTTACCAGAACTAAGGGGCTATGACAGGCATTCACGAGTGCCAGATAATGTCTACCCTTTCCTCTCAGCTGCTCCATTTATCAAGGCCATTACTATAGCTTCTATAAATGAAACAGGAACTACAAATGGAGGGGCCGTACCTAGCACCCAACACCCTCCATTCATAGATCAGCAGCTGGGGTGGAGACGCATTGGATGATTTTAGAGAAAGGAAGATGCTGCAGCAAAGGAACACATCTCACTAAAGGTAAGTAATGTCCTTTATGTTAATTTTATTTTTTTTTTATTATGGGTTAACCTAGGCTTTAAAAATCCTAGCCAACTCATTTAAATGTGTTTATCCACAAATCTTTAAGTAATAAAGTCAAGGGTTATTTCTAACGTTTTAACTGTCCGCCCGCTCACCCATTATTAACAGAAACAGAACCATGTTGTAAAGTGGCAGAAATGCAGGACTGCCATCACTACTCTCAGAAAGGTGGGCTACAAAATACAGCCATTGCTCCTTGAAGAAGAATAGCTGCAGTAGCTAGAGTAACGTATTGATATCTGAAACTATTTGACTAGAGTTATCAAGGCAGACTTAGGCCATGCCCAAGCACGGTGTTTCCAAGTTTGGTGAAAACCTTGCAATCTCCCAGGCGTACCTGGAATCAGTGGGACAATAGGAGACTGGATTGGATAGAAAGAGTTGCGAAGACTGGTCAAAGCACAACTCATGTTAGCAGACTAGGTAGTTTGATGGTTAGGATTCTGAATAAAATAAATTTTACATTATGCTGGAAATGTTCTGGCAAATGTTCAGACTTAGAGTTGTTGGTGTTTGTGAATTGTCAAAATAAGGTTAAAAAATGTCTGAAGATCAGACAGTGGTACTAGCAACATGCCAACTAGTGGACAAAGCAACAATTCACACTTCATTTTTAGGTCAGCACGTAAACTCTCTGAGTGTGCTTTTCTTAAAACTGGTCTTTGGGCAAACAGATAAAACAGAACTGGAATACATGTATTGATACTCTGTGGCTAACCATTTATGAAATATATACAGCTCTGCCAAACACTGTCCTCTCTGGCAGGAAAGAGGACATGTTTTCTCCCTGATGGTTCACTATCACTTGACCCCAATGTGTTGGCAGCGAATAGAGAAACAATAAACTGATGAGCTCATCTCTCTACTCTCTCCTATTCAGTATGCCCCTTGCACTGCCAAACAACCAGTTAGATCCTTGTGCTGCTTCTTCCTCCCCTAGTCTAAGCTCTGCTACTGCAAGAGGTTATATCAAGTCAACTTCAGGTATTTACACTGTTAGAATTAAAAAGAAAAAACAAAGATGTATTGAATATGGAACTGCATTTTTACATGTCTTTTATCTCTATATGGAGATCAGTTTTAAAGAAAAATAACAATAGGCACAATTCTACAATCCCTTAAAAGAAATCTATTTTTTAGCAGTCTTAATAGAAACATGTAACTTTCATATTTGTTACCGCAGAATTAAGTCTAAAACTTCAAAAAAACTTACGGTCCATGCATGTGCCAACGCTTGCAAAGCAAATATTATGTGACTAATTAATGACTCTTTTGAAATGGTTGTGGCATTTCTTAGAAAATGAGCAGAATCAATATGTGCTGCTTAAAGGATTATCCCTCTAAATGTACAGTTTAAAAAATTACTAGCGTGTTTACAGTCTTTCCAGATGTGCAGGATGAACAGATGGGTAGCCTTATATGTTTTCTATGCCTGATAATAAAATGACCTCACGGTCTATTTAGAGAACTCGAGCTGCTATACTTTGGCTGTTTATAGCACAGTTAACATCGTGACAGGCAAACCCAGGCAGTTCAAAGAGAAGATAAAATGAACAAGTGGATAAATAATGGCCAAACCTTGTTAAGAAATTTTACTGTGACTGTTGTATGGCTAATGTAAATACAGATGACCTTTATATTTGTTTAACTTTTTGTCACTCACAGGAAACAGCAGACCCTTGTTGGGGTGAAGCAGAATCTTCCACTAATTTGTACAGACATGGATAAATTAGTCAGTACTCTTACGCAAAAAAGGAGAACCCTTGTTTTTTTTTCTCTGAAATAACTTGAAACTGACCAAAACAACTGTCATCCACCATTGTATATTCCATATTAACCGCTTCCAGACCGCCCCATAGCAGTGTTATTGCTACAGGGCAGCACCTGTGCTCCGGATCATGTATATACATGTGAGCCGGCACTTCTGGGTAGGGGGCGTGCATGTGCGCCCACCGGCAGCTTGCTTCGTGCTGTCATCATGCACAGAGGAAGCTAATCGGTGGGTGCCGGGTACTCGATATCCGCTGGCACAAGCCGATCAGCGGGGAAAAAGACAGAACTGCAATCTGTCTATGTAAAGAAGGCAGATCGCCGTCCTGACAGGGGGAAGGGATAGAATTTGTGTCCCTGGAATAAATTCCATCTCTTCCACTAATATCACCCTTTGATCGCCCCTGATGTTAACCCCTTCCCAGCCAGTGTCATTAATACAGTGAATATTTTTTGCAATGATCACTGTATTAGGGTCACTGGTTCCCAAAAAAGTGTCAAACGTGACAGTTAGTGTCAGAATGCCGGCCGCAATATTGCAATCCCGCTATAAGTCGCTGATCACCGCCATTACTAGTAAAAAAAGAAATAAATAAAAATATCCCATAGTTTTTAGATGCTATAACTTTTGTGCAAACGGATCAATATATTCTTATTGGGATTTTTTTTTACCAAAAATATGTAGCAGAGTACATATTGACCTTAATTTTTGAAGACATTTTATTTTAATTTTTTTATTTATTGGATAACTTTTAGAGCAGAAAGTAATACATATTGGTTGTTATTTTCAAAATTGTTGTTTTTTTTTGTTCATAGTGCAAAAAATAAAAACCACAGAGATGATCAAATACCACCAAAAGAAAGCTCTATTTGTGGGGAAAAAAGGACAATTTTATTTGGGTACAGTGCTGTACAACCATATAATTGTCATTTAAAGTAATGCAGTGCCATATCACAAAAAATGGTCTGGTCATGAAGGGGAGTAAATCTACTGGAGGTCAAGTGGTTAATAAATATCAGACTTGGATTTCAATTTTTAATTCAAGAAAATATTTTATATAATAAAACAAATAAAAATTTGGCATAGACAAAAACGATGTGTCCATTAACCTGATGTTTTGATGCAAAACCTTTAGTGGCAATCACAGTAAAGAACCAATTTCAGTAGCTTCTAATGGCCCCCCTTTCTTGAATAAACTGCTTCAGATATCTCATATTTAAAGAATTCCTTCTGACTTCATGTTTTAACACTTTCTATATACTGGTATGTTTGGATTCAGTCAGGGCTCATAGAAGGCTACTACAGAATAGTCATGTTTTGTTTTTAGCCTTCTCTGGTGCATTTAGAGTTGTTTTTGCAGTCATTATCCTATTGGAAGAGCCATGACCAGAGACTTAGCATTCTGACGCTGGACAGTATATTTTGTTCCAGAATTCCTTTAAAGTCTTGAGATTTAATTGCATCCTACACAGATTCAATCCAGAAACACAATATGTGATCCAAACAGTGATCATACACAATTCTAAAAGTGTGTTGTGGTGAAATGGCACAACCAAAACATAAGCCCCAATGCAAGATATCACCAGCACAAAAAAAATAAAAAATTATGACACTGTTATTGTCAGCAAAAAGGGAATGTTTTTAGGCATTAAGGAACTCTTCCTTAGACAACAGTGACAGTCAGTCACTTCTTCTCTCTTGTGTTCTTTCTCTGGTCCACGTTCAGTATGGTGCACCAAATAGCAGAATGACTACTTTTCTCAATTCAAAAAGGCTGTTTGACTGATTACAGGATTGAAGGACGGTTAAACTAATTACAGAAAACAGCCTAAATATTATTTCATAATCCTTGGATATCAACAAATCTGCCCAAGCCATTTAGCATTACATCTTAGAATAATCAATAATTTATCTCTTTTCACACTTTCATTGCTTTTCTCAATGCATACCAAAAACAGGCAGGTATACATAAGACAATTGACAATTCTAATTGTGTCACTATTCAGGAGGAAGGAATCATTGTTTTAAAGAGCTATAAGGGTACCAAAAATGTTTCCACATTTTTAACACCTGCACATTGACCTCCTTCGAACTACATACTACCTGCTCTCAGCGACTAATAACCACCTTCAGGTGGTACATCCCCTGTTGATACCTCCATCTCACCTTGGGTTTCACCATCCAGAAGTCTCCTGAGGACATCACCGTGTGGCCTGAAAAGTTGGAGGACTATCCAGGATCCAGCTCACTGTCTTCTCTTGATTGAGATCCATTCCTTATATGCCTATATGATCTGGTTTTGATGACATGCAGATCCACCGACTCTGGTAAGAGTATCCACCTATACCATTATTTTGATGTTATCAAATTAAAGAAGTCCATACAACTGCTGAGGTTATCCATCTGGAGGCTGAGCGTTTTATGTGGCGGGTCCTTCTATTTTTTGATGAACACTTTTTTGGACTTATAATTCTTTATATGTATATGTAGTCACTAATGAATATTTGAATTGTTATTCACTATAATTTATGACATGAACATATGGTTTGTGTTATTAGCGCTACATTTTTCACTAATTATCTTTATATGAATATTTGTCACATTCATATGTAGCAGCTTTTTGGTTATTTTTTCACAGATTAGCGTAGTATTATTTTCCTTATTTGGAATAGCCGATAGCCTTGCAGAATGAAAACATAAATGCCAACTAAACCCATAGTACAATGATAACATATCTATAGTGTTAACCTAAACGATGCATAGGAGTAAAAGACACATAAAACATGTCCGATTCTTGGTGACGTATATGGTGAACTAGTGTGTGTCATTGACAGAGACAATTGTTTATGTATCGCCATGCCTATATGTATTTTACTACGCTGCATGGGCAGAAAGTTTGTGTAGTTTTTAGTCATTTCTGCAGTATACTTGAAACTGTTTAGGATGCTCTGCACTCTTTCTCAATGTCATTGCTCAGTTGATCAAAGTTTCTGTGTTCAAATTTACTGGAAATGTGTACTTAATTAATCATATTACTGTGTAATGTATGATGAAAAGGATGTGGGGGTGTTACATAACTTTTATTTGCTTGCTAACCCAAAAGCACCTCTGCTAGAACATTTATGTTTTTAACTGAATTTTTTAAAAACAGAAATTTACCTACCTAAAAAAAGATATGTTGACTACTTTATATATATGTTATGTTTGCTGTCTAGAACGTTGGGTTCCCCTAGCACTTACATACGCATTCCATAAATGGTCTTTACAATGTTCATAATAATATTAATAATAATAATAATATAGTACATTGTCCTCAGCCATCATGCAAGCAGTAAGCTGAGAGGAATCGTATACATGTCAAAATGCCCTGTTGGATTGATATCAGTATGGAGGAATAGAAGTTCCTAGACAGACTGCAGTTGCATGCAGACCTCTAAAGTCCACATGTGATACTGAGCTTACACAATTGAATGCTGCAATTTTATGGCTGAAAGAGGCATGTTGGGGACAGTAGGGGAAGAAAGAGCTAGATGATGATGGGCATCCTCCAGACAGGAAATTAGGTGGGTTATCTGACTTGCTTCAGCTTTTAATGCAAGCTATGAGAAAATCACAGCATGCAGTGACATTGAAGCAAGCGATTTCAGTACAGTACGCCAGACTTTAAAACACTGCAAGACTGAAGGTAGGGCTGGAGTTCTGCTGTAAGTGTGTGTGTTTGTGAATAGATGTATGAATTTTTGTGAGAATATAGGTATGCACACATCTGTCCCGCACTTGCTGCATCTTGGTCCCGATGATGTTGAACAATGTCCTGGGAGCACAGTGTCACTGTTATTTGATTTATTACACATATACAGTAAATGCACAGTAACTCAATAAGAAATTAATTATATCATTACAGCGAATAGAGGCCATGAGTGGGGGTGCCCAGCTTAATTAGAGGCAGAGCTTGGGTGGATTACTCACCAAATAACTGGACGGGCTGGATAGAGAAAAAGATAAATAGCTAGATAGATTAGTTAGATAGATAGATAGATAGATAGATAGATAGATAGATAGATAGATAGATAGATAGATAGATAGATAGATAGATAGAGACATAGACAGATAGACAGACTTTATTGGGGGAAAATAATTTAAATGCCACCCCAAGGTTCATTATTCTACTGGTGCAGAGTCTAATTTAACATTCTTTAATTTTAAAACCTTGCTTAAATGAGACAATTATTACCGGTAATATCACATTAAAATTAATCATTACATTAATATTAATCATTACTCAACACTATTATATCATGATATAGTTTCAAAAAAACATGATTTAAAAAAGGGATGTCTTTAGATACATGTAATTAGCTTGAAATACACTTAAAGAGGGATTTCACTGTAAAAAAAAAATTATTAAAAGCCAGCAGCTACAAATACTGCAGCTGCTGACTTTTAATAAATGGACACTCACCTGTCCCAGGATCCAGCGATGTCGGCAGCCGAGGCCGATCGATCGCTTGGCTCTCGGCTGCTGCCGCCGCCATTCTCGGTGAGGGAATCAGGAAGTGAGGCGCTGCGGCTTCACTTCCCGGTTCCCCACTGCGCAATGCGCGAGTCGCGCATCGCAATAGGAATGTTCCGAGCTGTCTCTGGGACCCGTGTATGTCCCAGCAGACAGCACGCTGAGACAGGAAGAGGCATAGACTCCCATGGGAGTCTATGCCCGGAAGTGGGTGCAAATACCTGTCTTAGACAGGTATCTGCACCCCCCTCCCCCCTGGAAGGTGCCAACTGTGACACCGGAGTGGGGGAGGGTTCCGATGAGCGGTAGTTCCCCTTTAGGGTGGAACCCCGCTTTAACCACTTAACAACCAGCCCATAGCTGAATGACGGCTACAGGGCAGTTGCTTAACTCTGGGAGGACTTTATAGTACATCCTCCCAGAATTCCGCTCTCCCGCGCCCCCTGGGGCGTGCACTCGAGAGCATCCGTGACCGCATCACGGATCATGGTAAACGGCCGCTCATCGCGCCCGTTTACCACGTGATCGCTCCGTCAAATAACGGAGTGATCACTTGTAAACAAATCGGCGTCATGTTATGACACTGGTTCCTCCCTCCCCTCTCTGTACCGATCGGTACAGTG
The DNA here is from genome assembly GCF_037356315.1 of Lithobates pipiens. Lineage (NCBI taxonomy): Eukaryota > Metazoa > Chordata > Amphibia > Anura > Ranidae > Lithobates > Lithobates pipiens. The sequence goes on from NW_027507718.1 coordinate 218,077,177, forward strand.
AGAGGGGAGAGATCGGTGTCAGCAGCGCTGTGGGCTGGATCTGCAGCGCTGCTCACCGACAATTAACCCTGCAATGCTCTGCCAATACTTTGCAATTCCCTGCCAATACTCTGCAATGCCCAGCTATGCCCTGTCAATACTCTGCAATACCCAGCAATAATCTGCAATAGCCTGCAATACCCTGCAATACTCTGCAAAACTCTGCAATACCCAGCAATGCCCTGCCAATACTCTGCAATACCCAGTAATGCCCTGCCAATACTCTGCAATACCCAGCAATACTCTGCAATAGCCTGCAATACCCTGCCAATACTCTGCCATAAATTGCCATACCCAGCCATACTCAGTTATACCCATCCATACTCGGTGATACCCTGCAATACCCAGCCATACTCGGGGATACCCTACAATACCCAGCCATACTCTGCACTACCCAGCCATACTCGGTGATACCCTGCAATACCCAGCCATACTCGGTGATACCCTACAATACCCAGCCATAGTTGGTGATACCCTGCAATACCCAGCCATATCCGGTGATACTCTGCAATACCCAGCTATACTTGGCCATGCTCAGCCATACTCTGTGATACCCTGCAATACCCAGCCATACTCGGTGATACCCTGCAATACTCGGTGATACCCAGCCATGCTCGACCATGCTTGGCTGTCTCACACACGTGTTATCGCCGTACTCAGGAGGAGTAGGAGAATCTATTTTGGGGTGTCATTTTTGGTATGTACATGCTATGTGTTAGAAATATTGTATAAATGGACAACTTTGTGTTTAAAAAAAAAGCATTTTAACCACTTCCCGCCTGCTGGCCGTCATATGACGTCCTTGACTTTGTGCGGGGATATCTGAATGATACATGTAGCTACAGGAATCATTCAGATATCAGCTTTTTCAGCCGGCGATTCCCTACACCATTAGAATGATCATAGCAGCTATTCTGCTGCTTGATCGTTCTTACAAGAGGCGAGAGGGGGCATCCCCCCTCCCACCGCCCTGCGGTGCTTCTACCGACTCGTCAATATGATCAAAGCCAGAATCATTTTTTTATTTTTTATTTCAGGCTTCCCAGCCTAGAGGTGAGATGTGGGGTCTTATTGACCCCATATCTCACTGTAAAGAGGACCTGTCATGCCATATTCCTATTACAAGGGATGTTTACATTCCTTTTAATAGCAATAAAAGTGATCAAAAAAATTATATTTGGGGAAAAAAGTGTCAAACAAAAGAAATAAAGTAAACAATATGAACAATAAAAAAAAAAAATTAAAGCGTCCCTGTCCCCATGTGCTCGCATGCAGAATTGAACACATATATAAGTCCCGCCCACGTGTTCAAACCACACATGTAAGGTATCGCTGCGAATGTTAGAGCGAGAGCAATAATTTTGGCTCTAGACCTCCTCTGTAACTTAAAACATGTAACCAGTAAAAAAATCGAAAGTGTTGCCTATGGGGATTTTTAAGTAGCGACGCTTGGCGCCATTCCACCAGCGTGTGCAATTTTTAAGGGTGACATGTTAGGTATCTATTTACTTGGCGTAACTTCATCTTTTACATTATGCAAAAACATTGGGCTAACTTTACTGCTTTATTTTTTTAAAGCACAAAACTGTTTTTTTTCCAAAAAAAGCGTTCGAAAAATTGCTGCGCAAATACCGTGTGAGATAAAAAGTTGCAACGACCACCATTGTATTCTCTAGGGTCTTTGCTAAAAAAACATATATAATGTTTTGGGGTTCTATGTAATTTTCTAGCAAATAAATGATGATTTTTACATGTAGGAGAGAAATGTCAGAATTGGCCTGAGTGCTCCAGAATGCCTGATGGTGCTCCCTGCATGTTGGGCCTCTTTATGAAGGCCAGGCTGTGTAAAAGTCTCACATATGTGGTATCGCCATACTTAGGACTAATAGCAAAATGTATTTTGGGGTGTAATTTGTGATGTGCATATGCTGTGTGTGAGAAATAACCTGATAATATGACAATTTTGTGAAAAAAAAAGGAAAAAAATCTTGATTTTGCAAAGAATTGTTGGAAAATATTACAACTTCAAAAAACTCACCATGCCTTTTACTAAATACCTTGGAATGTCTTCTTTCCAAAAAAATATTGGCACCAGAGCTTGTGCACTCTATAATGTTCAGAAAGACCAAATAATATCCACCAAGTTGTACTTATTTTTACCAAAGATATGTAGTAGTATACATTTTGGCCAAAATGTATGAAGAAAAATTACTAATCTGCTAAATTTTATAACAGAAACAAAGGAAAATTCATTTTTTTACAAAATTTTCGGTCTTTTTTCTTTTATAGCACAAAAAATAAAAAACCCAGCGGTGATTAAATACCACCAAAAGAAAGCTCTATTTGTGTGAAAAAAGGACAAAAATTTCATATGGGTACAGTGTTGCATGACTGAGTAATTGTCATTCAAAATGTGAGAGCACCAAAAGCTGAAAATTGGTCTGGTTATTAAGGGGGTTTAAGTGCCCAGTGGTCAAGTGGTTAAAGTCAATAGTGAAACATAAATTTAAAAGTATAAATTTAAGGTTGTGGGCTCCTATGGGCGGCAGGCAGCAGGCTCCTATTGGCAGCGGTCAGGTTGCAGGCTCCTATGGGTGGCGTGCAGCGAGCTCCTATGGGCGGTGGGCAGCGACTCCTGTGTCCTCTCTGAATCACAGCGGCTTCCGCCGTGCTCCTCTCCCTTCTTCTCCTAGGCGTCAAATAGGATCACCTGTCCTTTCAGCCAATCGGGTGACAGGTCTCAAGACCCGCTTTCTGATTGGCCAGGAGGGGGATCGGTGTGGCGATAGCAAATATTAATTCGCTATTGTCACACAACTGGGTGGGATTGGGGCGCACCCTATTTTGAAGCCTATTAGAACCTCTGGCTCTAATAAAATGCTTTGAAAACACACACCCCCACCATTGGAATCCATGCGTCTGGCGCCCTGTATGTAGATCAGGGGGCTGGGTGTATAGATAGGGGCGACGCCCGTGCACCCCTATTGGACTACCAGCCCAAGAAGTACAGAGCTACCTTCTGAGAACCCAAATACTTCATAGCTCGTTAGGATACCCGCTGTCATCTTGGATTCCAGACCTGGAATGTCACATTCTATTGGCTCACACTACTACTTCCTATTGCACATTAAGGAAACACAGACTGCATGGAGACTGTTGCTGCAGCCTCCTGTGATGCGTCACATGTATCCCAACAGGCTGCAAGCGGGGGGGGGCTTAGACAGTCAGGGAGGGTAAGTTATCCTTATTTAGGTGAGGAATAGGGAAATGGAAGCAAACACCTGCTGCAAGAGGTACTTTGAGGCTTAAAGAAAAAATATATATATATTTGTTGGACACAAGTTTTAACTTAACATTTTTAATACAAACCTAAAAACCTTTATGTCAAGTGCAATTGTGACAATATAGATAAGCAAGCCTTAAGAAAGGAAAACCATAACATAAGCTCAAAATTCATACTCACTGTAAATATACTATAAGCTATAGCCAGATAAACTGAGTTACAACCAGTTGCTGTACCAAGCAAACCTTGCTGTGAAATACATCCGGATTACATTTTGGCGTGCTGTTTTCACATTGGCGGTATTGTATATCAACCTCTGAGAGCGATCTACAGTAGATTGCTTTTGAAAAGGGAGGTATAGGAGCGAATAGCAGACATTCAGGAGTTGCTACTGCCACCTCGTGATCCCTTTTTTTTTGTTGAACTACAATCTTACATTGTTGGACTGAGCCGCAACTGCACACCAAGTATTTGGCTTGCGGTTGCAGTGTAGCCTTATCAAATAATGCAAATCTTTAATTAGGAAAACCCTGACAATAACAGTAAGTGGTAAATGCTTAGGTAATAAGGTGTGCTTACATTTGGAGACTCCAGCAATGTATGTCAGCTAAAGTTTTACCATCCATATGTAGTCAGGTTCTATTAAAAGGAAAACTATACTTATGTAAATTTTCCTTTAATGTATATTTTTTAAATATTTTATATTGTTTCTATGAATGGATAAAACCCCTATCACTTTTTTGTCAAAAATCTCCTTCTAGACAATTGTCAATGGAACAACCTGCCCTCATTTTCAGTTTTACCTCTATTAAGTTTCAAGTCAACACTTTGGATTTTTCCTTACCTCAAGTCTCTGTGAACGGAACAATTAGAGAACGTGACTCATCCCAATAGGACTTAAACAACAGTAAAAACTGGGCAGTGGTGCAAACCTCCTAACCACTCTATCCAAAATTGCAGAAAAAAAGTTGTAACTTTAAACATCCCCCCTTTTGAAAGTCTAAGGCCTCATGTACATTGGACGTAAAAATAATGTTATAAAAACGCCAGTTGCTGTGCAGTGAGTTTTTCAATGTTTTTGCAATAGAAATTTTTAGCATTTATTAGCGTGTTTTTTTTTTTCAATAAATAAAAAACGTTAAAAAAATGCAGACGAGCCTTGTTTTGGAGCGTTTATCGCCGCTTATAAGCTTTTTTTGACGTTAGAGTATTTTTACAGCTGAAAAACTCCTCTCAGAACTAGTTTTGTTTGTTTTTTTTAACGCCAAAAAACGCCCCAGCCAAAAACTGCTGATAACAGCCTATGTGTGCACGGACACACAGGATAACATGATGGGGAGTTTATTGACTGTAGAAAAAAACATCTGAAGCCAAAAACATCTGCAGGAAAAATGTCCAAAAACTTCCAGTGTGCATGAGGCCTTATACTCACTGCCTATGCTCTGATTTGCTATATCAGATTTACAATGGGCTGCCTTCTAGGAGCTGTGCAGCTGATGTTGCAAACTTATTCTCACCTACAACTTCCACACATACAAGGAGAGATCCCATTTGCTCATTAAGAGAGGACAAAATACATGGCCTCTCCATAAGAATAAACAGGATTTTTATGCATATACACAGAAGTGAGGGACCAGCCAAGAACGTTTGCAACACCAGTTGTGTGGCTACCTGCATGCAGTGCAGTGCAAATCTGGCAGGAGCATGAATAGAGGAGTATAAATATAATATTTGAGATGGTATTACTGGGGAGGAGGGGAATAACAACAGTATAGTTATTTTTTTAAAACAGATCTAAAGTCTAATTTAAACTATAGTAATTCTCCCTCCTTCCCACTAAGCTCCAATTCCTAAGTGAACCTTTTCACAGATCATGTACGCTAAATATTTACATATTCTGGACGAGTAGAAAAGCACGTTAGAGGCCTGTTCACACCAGCAGCTGCATTGGAGCTCATGCCACTAGTGTGTGGTGTGATGACAGCAGTGCTGATGCGCTGTATACAGCTTACTTATCCCACATTTCATAAAGTTGTATTGGCCACAGCATGGTGCAATGCTGTGGAATGCATTGCACTGCAGTGGTACAAACTGGCCTGAACTGCCTTGCCCTCAAACAAGCCCTAATTAATCTCTGCATCTACAAGCACTGTGGAGAAAATCATTTTTAAAGTTTACAATGCGTTTTATTATAAGAACTGATCTTGGCAGGCTTCCAGCCCACCAACATAAACACACATCTGGTGTTTCTAAGTTGTTATAAACCTGACTCTAGAACCTTTGTTGTGATCTTTCAGTATGTTTGTGATAGAATAACAGGGGTGGTTTGTTTTATCCCTTTATGATGGAAGGTAAAACAAATCCTAACACCTGAACAATATTTTGCAACTTTGACATGTGTTAGTAAAACTGTACATATCATCTCAACTACTTTGTGTTTCCATGACAAATTGGACTTTCATTTGGTGGTAGATGGTAATGGGTATCTCCTGTTTTTTGCTTTATTACCATAGAAAAACTGACCCAAAATACAAAAAAAATAAAAAATGTTAAATTTAGCTGTATTTTTTTTACTATCATATCCTGTCAGCAAGGAACAACCCAAAATATATTCCTGATGATCGCAGTGATACCACATATGTGTATGCTATTTGTTGTTTTTTCCCATTGTAGGGCCCAGAAACAGTAGTGCGCATTTGCTTTTTTTTTGTATCCTACCTAAAATACACTGAAACTAACACTAACACTAACTGACAATTCTATTAATTTATTATTATTTTATTTATTTAAATTATTTTTTTAAATCCTACCTAAAAATATACTGACCTGGACCTTCGAATCTGAGCTTGAGCTTTGACCCCAACATTGACCCTAACTTTAACCCTGACACTGACCTAGGTCATACCTTGATCTAGTTATTTTTTATTTATTTATTTTTTCATTCTTTCTTTCATTTTTTTTTACACACACACACACTTGTCTATTAACATTTTTCTCCTCTGGCATGGAGAAAAAGATACAAAAAAAAATACAATGTACCTTACTCTCCATTCAGAAGGCAAAGCATAAACAGGGATGGGCTTAACAGTGATCACTGGTCACTGTGATAGCCAATCAAAGGCTATAACAGCAATCTACATAAAAAAAAACTATAAAAAAGGATTGCGCTAATGTCATAATAAACCACAGCTGCTGAAACTACAATCTAACAGGGTATTGTGCAGACTTCAAGAAAATAAATGTGCAGCACTAACGAATGATAATAGTATCCTATATGTAATAATACAGTGCAAGGTGCAAAAAAAAACAAGTGACATAGTAAAAAAAATACATATATACTAAAATAAATATACATAAGAGGTAGTGATACCATCAATCAATTGATAAAGTACAATGTGCAAATAAATGAATATGGGCAAGTCCCAGTAGTGAAACAGTCCACACATAAGAACTGTAAATACAGCGCAGACACTGTGTGTCCAAACAGTCCAGATGTAAAACATTAGAGATTAAATCAGTTCAAGAAAAAATGAAGGCTATGCAATGTCCACTAATGGAGTAACCAGGGCACATGCATCCACCACCCAGGAGGGAGGGCAAACACTCTTACCAGAATATGTGTACTCCACTGCCAGCGGCAAAGAGTCAAACAAGCATAGAGATGAGAATGACAGGATTTTGGTCAACAGAGCAATCACTGAAGACCTGTCACTGTAACTCTCCACTATGACCAGCACTTAGATCTTGAACTCTACCATTCATAAGAAACAAAAAATCTCCACATAGTGTAAAACCATCTCTCATACGCTTTATTGAAAAGGTAGAAAACTTACATCATGTCTGAAGTTACAGGCATATCAATTGAAAATCTTCCAAAACACATAGGAAATCCAAAAGGCGCAATGACTTGGAGCAGACTCAATACGACCCGACGCGTTTCGGCCTCACAGACATCATCTGGGGCTTTAGTCAACGTCCAGCCATTGTGTATATATATATATATATATATATATATATATATATATATATATATATAGAGAGAGAGAGAGAGAGAGAGAGAGAGAGAGAGAGAGAGAGAGAGAGAGAGAAAATAATCCTAATAATGAATTACCATGTCGATATACAGTGCATTCAACACACAGAGTCCACCCGGAAATAAATCCAACATGCTGTCTGGTATGCGTTCCACGCCCCTCCACTTAGTATGGATACCAGCATGTCTTATTGCACTGACAATGTGATGCCCAACCTGCGCTCTGTGCCTTGATTTGGCTGCAACCTGGTAGTGCGAAACTGCGATATCGCGATAATGCCGAAGGGCACACATGCACAGTTCAATCAGCCACAGCTGTGTATCCCAAAACTCCAATCTCACTATAATGTAGACAGGCACACGTGTGCAGTTCAACCTGCGAAGCACAGAGCAACTGTAATCAGACCTCAGCGGGTCCACGGAATGAGGTCCAGGCATCATCTGATTTAGCTGGTAAAAACCAGATAGGTGCCAGCCATGAGTGTATTTTTATTGATTTCAGTTTTTTTTTCAATACATGGTATGGTAATTTCTTTCATGGTGTTATAGCTGCAAAGGGTGGGCCAACTCAATATTGACCCCTACAAACTAAGACTGGGGTGCCATTAACGTTCATGTGTGTTTAATGGCAGGCGTTCCAATACTTTTGGTAACATATATGGTTACATGGCTGGCAGGAGGTTAAGCAATGATACCATTAGCAGGGACAGGGAGAAAAGCTATAGTTTTAGTTAGAAACTGGTCCACTTCAAAGTTGTTTATTTACAATTAAAAAATCGAACATAGTTAATTATACTTATTATTTTGTGTACAGTTATACCCCACTTTTAAGTACACAATGGGGTTTATTTACTAAAGCTGGAAAGTGCAAAATCAGGCTCACTTCTGCATAGAAACCCATGAGCTTCTAACCCCAGCTTATTCAATTAAGTTTTGGTAATAAAACCCGGAAGCTCATTGGTTTCTATGCAGAAGTGTGCCTGATTTTGCACTTTCCAGATTTAGACCCCTTTCACACCGAGGGCGTTTTGCAGGCGCTATAGCATTAGAAATAGTGCCTGCAATCTGCCCTCATACTGCTGCTCCTTTGTCTCCAGTGTGAAAGCCCCGAGGGCTTTCACACCGGAGCGTTGTGCTGGCAGGACGTCAGGAAAAGTCCTGCCAGCAGCTTCTTTGGAGCGGTGAAGGAGCGGTGTGTTTACTGCTCCTCCACTGCTGCTCCCCATTGAAATCAATGGGGCAGCGCTGTATTACCGCCGGCAAAACGCCGCTATTACGGTGTATTGCGGGCGGTTTTAACCCTTTCTCGGGGGTAAAAGCGCCCCGCTAACGGCCAAAATGCACTGCAAATCCGACGGTAAAACACCGCTAAAAATAGCGGCGTTTTACCGCAAACGCTATAGGCTCGGTGGTGTGAAAGGGGTCTAAGTAAATAAACCCCATTGTGTACTTAAAAGTGGGGTATGCCTGAATTGATACCATTTCTCATGCTGAATACAATAATAACATGTAAAGGTATCCCAGTGAATAACTCACAAAACAGGTATACAAGTCAAAATTGTGTCCAATTGACATTACTTGTGGACTACCAAGAAAAAAATATATATCAATTTCAAATGAGAGATGACTTATAACTCAGTTTGGGTTTGTGTTCTCATCACAATGCTTTAAGAGCAACACATAACCGTGCTAATATTTATTCATGTTATATATTAAAGCCAGAAAGATTGTTCTATTAAAACTTTATGGTTTCTCTCTGCTATTCAAGATAATTTTTCTTTACTTGCAAAACAAACGTTTCACTTTGCCTCCCACACAAGTTGTTTTGTGTAGATAGTTAAGTATGGCATCTTGAGGCTTAGGGAATACAAAGACGACAATAAGCAGAGCACTGACAAATAGTAAATGCCATAGCTGGAAGGAATGATTGCTATTAAAAGGTGAAAACATGCCGATTCTTGTCAATTGTTGATCTTGAGAACCACTGCAATGCAAGAGACTAGCCATTATTTATGACCAACACCCACAGAGTCACCCAATCATCGTGTGTTAAAAAAAAAAAAAAGACTTAAATTGTAAATAAAAGCTGATTTGTAGAGGGTAACTCTGCTGATCAGATCACAGGCTTAATTTTATCACCTCTTGAACTTTTTTGATTAAATGCAGGATATGACTTTGCTTATGTGCTCTATTCTATTATGTGCTCTATTCCTCATGTTATGTAACAGAATTAGAGTTAGGTAAGAAACTGAGTTTATAGGAATGGGAAAACCACTGGGAAGACAGCCTCTGGTGGTGAGTTTGCACTGATCTCTATGTATAAAGAACCAATAAAAGGAGCAATAAACCTTAAACAGAAATTAACTCATAAATAAAAATGATTCTAATATTTGCAAGTTTGTATGTGATTATTTCCTTAAGTAAAACTTAACTTGAGGGCAGGGATTCTGAAAGTTTGTACACCCCAATGCTGCCACGTTATTATCCTCTTCTCGTGGGTCTGGTGTGTTTTTGCAGCACATGTTAGGTGGCTTGTCATGAAATGCATATACCGCCACCGGCAAAATCCTCCTGAAAATGTTAGTTGCTAGACTTTTACTAGATTGCTAGCTTTGATACATCCTTGATCACTGATCGGGGAAAAGTAGGTAATAGTTCTGGGCCTGGGACTCAAAGCATGGAAGCCAGTAGGTCACCTTGGCAGCCAGGGCAACTAGCAGAAAAAAAGGTTAGCAGTAGCAGACAACGTGTTTCATTCATGACAGGTTTACTTTAAAAAGCAACTAACCTGAAACAAAATCCCCATACAATGAGAACACATTAGGGATAATTTACGAAAGGCAAATCCACTTTGCACTACAAGTACAAACTAAACTTGAAATTGCACTGAAAGTGCACTTGGAAATGCAGTCGCTGTAGCTCTGAGGGGGACATGCAAGGAAAATAAAAAACAACATTTTAGCTTGCACATGATTGGATGATAAAATCAGCAGAGCTTCCCCTCATTTCAAATCTACCCCTCAGATCTACAGCGACTGCACTTCCAAGTGCACTTTGCACTTGTAGTTTGCACTTGTAGTGCAAAGTGGATTTGCATTTCGTAAATAACCACCACTGTCACATAGTTGTGTGTCTATATGTACAGACTTTTTCACAATATCAAGATGGGGATTGCTGCACAAGTAAGGGTATGTATTCAAAAATGCTAAAATGTTACATGATTTCCATGTTATGTTATGTTATGTAACTTTTTACCATTTTTGAATAAATACTTTACTTGTGCAGCAATCCCTCTCTGTATTTTTTATATATGGCCTGCAGACAGGCCTGATTGCTACCCACTTTGCGTTTTTCACCGTTATGCACCTCACACCCTTCATTACCTGGTATAAATATATATATGGTCTTAAAGCGGCCGGCATACGGCGATTTGCCCAGAGGAGTCACCTTGCTGCAGTATAACTGCGGCGGCTGTTCCTCAAGTAGTTAAGGGAACTCTGTAGACTCTGATGTAAGGGGGAGGTCTGCAGATTCTTATATGGGGGGGGGGGGGCGGGACTATGGTGTAAAGAGGAAACGTTGTGGACTATTTCAGATGTTAGTATAAAATCCGCTCTGTCAGTAAATTTTCCATGTTTTTTCAGTAAAAAAAATGGGGAGGTTAGCAACAATGCTTGGCAGTAGACATGAAAACTAAGCATAATATGCATAAACTGGTTAAAGATGTAGCCTTTATTTTGTTGATATATATATTTTTCATCCATAGCAAAATTTTAAGGCGCTGTGCTATTTTAATGGAAAAAAAAAGTTTGCCTTAAAATGAAACATTATGTATTCCATTTAAAAAAAGTAACCAATTTTTACAGACTCAAATTATCTTTTGCATCTAAACTTGTACTAGCTCAAACTTTCCTCAAAACGATGTTTAACTTCCAATTAGGCAACAAATCATCGAAAAGATTGTCTTTCTCATATAGAGGAAAGCTTTGAACTCAGGTAATGTGCCTGCATACACTCTACATTCTGTACTACACCTACACTATCTCCTGAGCTTCACAGGAAATAGTTATCCTGATTGTCATTGCTAGATTGTACATTGTTTATCCTAAACACTATTGACTTCATTATTCAATGTCAATATTCAATGTTTAAGCTTTGTAAAAGTTATTCATGCCACGTTCAAGTAAAATGTTATGGAACTAAATGCACCTGATTTCATCGTCTATTTATGGAAGGGTTCTATGATTCAATAACAACTTTTTGGAAACTGGAATAATAATTTGTATACTGTAAACTTAAAGTGGTTATTAAGCACTCTAACCTATATATACCATTGGAACTGCCTCCTATTGTAGTATCCCCCTCTGTGTAATACCTAATTTTCCTGCCGAGATTTTGATCACATGACTGGACAGCTTTCTCCTTTCCTACTCTAAGGCCCCTTTCACACTGGGGTGGTTTTCAGGCGCTACATCGCTAAAAATAGCACCTGTGTAGCACCTGAAAAATCAGCCCCTTTCACTCCATTGTGAAAGCACCGCTCCTACCCATTGAAATCAATGGGACAGCGCGCCAGCAAAGCGCCACTGCAGCGGCGTTTTGCAGGCGGTTTTAACCCATTTTGGCTGCTAGCGGGGGTTAAAACTTTACCGCCGATGGCCGCACCGCCCCAGTATGAAAGGGGACTAAGAGATGCAGTGGGCGGGGCTAAGATGACTCTGCTGATGTCAGTCTGGAGGGGAGGAGGAGAGGAGGAGAGAGTTGGCTGGTCATGTGATCGCAATCTCGGCTCTTAAATGAGGTATTTACAGCAGTTATAAATCATTCATAGAGGGGGACACTGCAATGGGAGGCTGTGCTGATGGTGTATACAGGTTAGTGTTATGAAAGCAGCAGGAGGGGGGAGGGGTAGCTCACACACAGACAGAGAAGGGAGGGGAGAGGAGGACACAGGAGCAGAAAGGAGAGCAAATAGCAGGCTGCTGATGACAGAGGCATGTAAACTGACCACAGAGTCTGATCTCAGCAGCCATGATACACCGTGGTCAGTTTACAGAGGGGTAAGGAGAAACTGGCAGCATCAGCCAGGTTTTTAGGTGTTACAGTGGGCCAAATCACACAAGACTGGCACTGTGTCATATAACATGCTTTAAAGGAGCAGGATCCATTTTTTGGGGGGGTTAACAAACGCTTTAATTCAGTGAGGAAGTGTTAACAGTCACGGGGCTATGCAAAGTTTATTAACCCATAGAAGACCATCACGTGTTTTATCTCAACTGACCTTGCAAATGTCATTTAATTATTAGTATGGGATGAGACCCTCCCACTGTGAAAATGGCTGTAGGAAGGGTTCCCACGTATGCAGAGTGCAGGACTCCAGAGTATGGAATATGAGCAGAGAACACTGTTTTTATAGCTTTCTCATGATTTTTGAATTCCTGGATTGGTCTCTGTAGTTTGGAGATTTCAAAGTGTTTTGGGAGGAAAGAAATCTCCAACCCAGTGTCCAGGTTTTGCTGAAACAAGGGTGTAGGTCCAGGTGTTCCCTTCTGGAGACAGGTATATGCTCCTGTTAGGAGACAGCTCTGTTCAAGAGACAGCCTTCCATGCTGGAAGGGAGATTCCATGTCCATAGGACTGGGAAAGTCAAAGTAGCTAAGCAAGTCTGGGAGAGCTGGGTCATTTAGGCAAGTCCAGGGGCCTGAAGGAATCTGGAGGTCTCAAAGGAGTGAGAGAACCCTGGTTGCAGACAGGAGAGCTTGGAAAGCCAGAAGAGCTGGCTAAGTTGATCTGAGGAACCAGCAAAAGAGTAGAGACGCTGCTGAAGAGGGAGATAGGTTGCTTGGAATTTTTCATTATCTCTTTTGCTGGTGAAAATCCCCTGCATTGGCAATTGTTTTGTTCAGAATTTTGTTAAAATTTTGTTTAATAAAAGTGGGCTGTCTGGCGTGGACTCACTACCAATGCTAATCACCCCAAATATCAATGGGTTACTGCACTTTATATATTCTCATTACTGTTTATAGTATCCTATTAAACAAGACCAATAACGTTTCTTTCTGCAGAATTTGCCATTATGTTTTATACATCAGCCTATAAAGAATTGTTGCTTTTTTGTACATGTAGGTAGCATCATTTAGGGCCAGTTCACATCAGAATGCAGTGCGGGGAAGGCATGTTCCACGTGCGTTTCCCACACTGCGTTTAGAATGCACTGCCCTTACAGTGGTTTTACCGGCACCAGATCATATTATACCACACTACAATGCAATTTGGTGCAGCACATTTTTCAAAAGTAGAGCATGCACTACTTTATAAGCGATCCGATGTGATTTTAGCCCATTGAAATTAATAGGCTAAAATCGCAAAGCAGGGGAACGCACAGGAAAGTGGTGCATGTTTCTGTGTGCTCTCCTGCAGTGCGATTTTTTGCCCATTCATTTCAATGGGCTAAAATCACATTGGATCGCACAGAAAGTAGTGAATGCACTACTTTTGAAAAACGCGCTGCACCCAATTGCATGGTAGTGTGGTGTGGATTCTGGTGTGAACCAGTTTAAAAAAGGACATTTTTGTGTTTCAGTGGGATAGTTATATTAAAACATGCTGTTAAAGCTGATCTCCAGGAAGATATAAAAGACAAAAGGTAATGCAGCTGAGATTTCATTTATACACCAGAGCTTAGACTGGAGGAAACAGCAATCATGTGCTGCAGGGCAAGCAGCTTGCTGATAGGAGGAGAGAACAGAGTGATTGAAAGACAATCTCATCATGCTTCATTTACTCTCCAGTTACAGGTGCAGTTTGAGAGATACACAAAACAACAAAAGAGAGGACCCACCGACCCAGTGCATTACGGTGAATAAATGTGATGAAGAAGTATAAAATAATAAGTGAACACAAAATTTAAAGGATAAAAAAAAAACACTCCAATTTCCTATAAAAACAGTCACTTCAGATATTACTATATGCAACATGTATATTTCAAGTATCCCTTATGAGATATAGTTCCTATATAAGAGATATGAAGGTCCACAATGGTCAAAATCATATTATATATTGTGTTTGGAGCTTCAGGATCCTTTAAAAAACTTAAGTAGAATCACGTGTGTGTAAAATATAGACTGTTGAGCAATATAGTGTATTTTAAAAACAATTGTTTGTGAGGCATGAATGATAAAGATGAAAGTCATAAAGGTGAGGGTACCAGCAGATAGGAGGAGGAAGATGCTAGGCACCAGGGTCGGGGTGAGATAAAAAATAGTCAAGCATACAAAATACCAGCTATTGAGTTCTTTATGGTACAACATATCATAATCTCAGCGTTGTATGGTATCGTATTAGATTTTTCTTCACTACAATAGAAAACAGTGCTGTAATATGCACATTTTGAAGATAGTTTAATATACAGATTTTTCGATTCTCTCTCGAAAGTCACATCATGTAATCATCACTCTTGCTAAACAACTAAAAAAGATGAAACCAGAAAAGATTACTTTTTAGATTGTACTGTTTTGAATAATCTCAGCAGATGAATAGACTTATATTAAAAAAGAGAAGCAGAAAAACACAATCACCGTGCTGCACTACCAAACAGGAAGAACTTCATGTATCTAGAAAAGTGTGTCAATTCCCACACATATACAAAATACATACATAGTTTAAAACTGTAAACTGGTGTAGCCTAAATAACATACAGTACATGGAATATACTGTACGTATACTACGTTGTACAATTCCTGCACCTCCTTGCAGTCTACGCAATACAGCCTGCTCTAGGGCAAACCTCAGCCTGTGATTGGACAATGAAGGATCAGCAGCATACTGATTGAGTCATCCCCTTAATGTAATCATATTCTCTGTATAAAACTTTTAAAGCAATTGAGCTCTGATTTTCAGAATGACTGTGTACTGGCTTTTAATGATCACATGACTGGATTAAAATTTCTTCTGTAAATATATTCTGTATGTGTATATATGGTGAGGATTAGACTCAGCATAGAGGAAACAACCATTCAGTTCTTAAATAAGACAGGCTGTTTATTCCTGTAGAATGAAACATAAAGCATAGACACCCAGCTGCAAAGTAAATGTGTAAAGGACAAAACAAGCTTATGCCTATCTGAGCCTTATTTAGGCCATGTTCTGAACAAGTCCCTTGTTCCATGTGATGTACCTCTTTGGGTATTGAATTTGTCAACACAAAGGTACATAGAGCACTGGTCGTAGTCTTGCAGCGGTCTCCAGCCGTACAGCTCAATGTGGCTCTCTGTCAGCTGTCACACATATACACATTGACTACCACAGCTTAGTCCAGCTAAGCTTGATCAGCATACCTCTCAGAGAAAATCCAAAAACGGTCCACAGGATAGGGAATCTACCCCCCACCCTTCTCCTGAGGATTTCCAGTGAAACCAGCCCCAGTGCACATTTTGCAAATAACAAGTGGATTCATTTTAAAATGAATGAAGAAACAATGAAGAAAAAATGTTTAAGAAACCATGGAGCCACATACCTCCCACCACACAATTTCCTTAACCATCTCACTGATGTTAACAGCCACCATGTTACACTCCCCCAACCTCACTTCAACTGGTGGGGTAAGCACTTTGGGTAAACAAACTGTGAATCCTGGACAGAGCATCCACATCAAATACTACTAATTTCCCAGTCTATGCTCCACCACAAATATAAAATTCTGCAGCACCAGGAACCACAAGTTAATCTTGCGTTCCTCTCTTTATTGTGGGCCATGCACTTGAGAGGGGCATGGTCTGTAGTGAGCCTGAACTGCCTTCCTAACAAACAACATTTAAGGTTCTTTAGAGCCCACTTAATGGCCAAACACCCTCTCTCCAAAATGGCATATTTACTTTCCCCGGGTGTCAGCTTTTCTGACCCCCAGAAAGCCATAGGTTGTTCCTTCCCATTTATCACTTACGACAAGACTGCTCTTAAGTCTACTTCTAAATTTCAAATGCACAGGTTTATACTACAAATTCCTGATTAAAGTGGGTGGTAATAAGTACTGGGCATCTACACAGGGCTGTTTTCAGGTCTAGAAAGGCTATCTCTGACTATTGGATCCTGGTGTTCTTTGTGGACTTGCTCCCTTTTGTGAGATCTGCGAGAGGGGCTACCATAGTAGCAAAATTGGTTCCAAACGTTTGGTTGTAACCTACTATTGCCCAGGAAAGCACTACCTGCTTTTTCAATAGGGCCTGGGACATTTCTGTATGCCTTCAACTTTGGGGCTTTGGTTCAAAAAGTTATAAAACATGGCCAAAGACCTGCTTGTATTGCAGAGATGTACTGTTAATGCATTATTATTATTTTTTTGCCTTGACATACACTTTAAACTCTAACTAGCAATTCTCCCATTTGCAACATATTCAAATTAATGTTCTGTAAAAATTGATTGCCAACCAGTAATTAAGTTTTACATTAAATGAGGTTAAAATGAGACATACCATTTAACACTTTTCTTTTTTAACTTTATAGATACTGGTATACAATGTTTATAATAAGCTGGTCATATACAGATAATTATCTTGAACCAGTTCCCGACCAGTGCACGCCGATGTACGTCGGCAGAATGGCACAGGCAGGCATATTGGCGTACAGGTACGGCCAATCTTTAATGCCGCCCTGCCATCACGAGCACGCCGGCGACGGCACGCCGGCGGCGGCACGCTCGCGCGCTGATCGGGAGCCCCTGAGTTCGGTCGCGGGTCCTGTGGACTTGATCACCACGGGCATACCCGCGATCGTCTCACGAGGCGGCTGAACGGAGAGATGCCGTTGCAAACAGAATCTCCCCGTTCTGCCTAGCAACAAGTGACGCTGATCTCTGCTCCATGTGATTGGAGCAGAGATCAGTGTTCACTAAATGAAAGCCCAGCCCCCCACAGTTAGTAACACACCCCTCGGAACACTTAACCCCTACACTGCCACCCACTGGTTAACCCCTTCACTGCCAGTGTCATTTACACAGGAATCACTGCATTTGTATAGCAGTGATTGCTGTATAAATGACAATGGTCCCAAAAATGTGTCAAAAATGTCAAATGTGTCCGCCATAATGTCGCAGTCACAATAAAAATCGCTGATCGCCGCCATTACTAGTAAAAAAAAAAAAATATTAATAAAAATGCCATAAAACTATCCCCTATTTTGTAAACGCTATAACTTTTGCGCAAACCCAGCAATAATCGCTTATTTTAATTATTATTATTTTTTTTTTTAATTAATCAATTTTTTTTACCAAAAATATGTAGAAGAATACGTATCAGCCTAAACTGAGGGAAAATTATTATTTTTTTGGGGGGTATTTATTATAACAAAAAGTAAAAAATAATGCGTTTTTTTCAAAATGGTCGCTCTATTTTTGTTTATAGCGCAAAAAATAAAAACCGCAGGGGTGATCAAATACCACCAAAAGAAAGCTCTATTTGTGGGAAAAAAAGGACGTTAATTTTGTTTGGGAGCCACATCGCATGACCGCGCAATTGTCAGTTAAAGCGACGCAGTGCCGAATTGCAAAAAGTGGTCTGGTCTTTGGCCAGCAAAATGGTCCGGGGCTGAAGTGGTTAAAAAACGCTGAATTTCCTTTAAATATCACAATCAAATTACATAATTACATAGTTAGTCTCTTTACAAAAGACACAAGTCCATCTAGTTCAACCGGTAAATTAGTTTTTTGTTTTTAAAGTATGATGATGTTGGTGCTCTGATCTTGGGGTTGTTAGAATACTGCAGTAACGACTTGCCTAAAATTGCAATTGTGACTTTTGTTTGGACCTATCCTTTGCTTTATAGCTTTGGTACCCGAGGGTTTGAATCCCACTTGGGACACCAGCTACAAGGGTATTGTATGGTTTACCAAAAATCTGTGACATATGAGAAAGTTGCTTGGCTTACTTCCAAAATGTTTGTCTGTGTGTATATGGGTGGTAGGGATTGTAAGTGTTTTGGTGGACAGGGTCTGATGCAAATGTATCAGTGTAGTCATGTACTGCATACAATGTCTGGGTAATATGATCATTTCAATATGAATGCTGGAAATAGATAAAGAGACTTAATTGCTGAGACTTCAAAAGATACGTAGAACTCTTGGCATCATACAAAATAGTATGCCATCTGGCAATCACACATTTAAAGCTGAACTTTTGGATAAGCAAAAAAAGTCTAAATACAAAAGGCATGTATATTCTTAATTGAATTTTGGTGTGCTTTGTGTATTTTTCAGATCCGTGTAATAATTCAGTGTAAAACATTACCTTTTTACAGATTCTTGGAAATTCAATTCAGGGAACATGTTTTGATAATTATAGTGAGGTGAGGTTCAACACTCTTAGCCCTTGTACACATGGTCGGACATTCTGACAACCAAATCCGTTTGATTTTGTCCGACGGATTTTGTCCGAAACTGTTGCATACACACGGTCAGACAAAGTTGTCGGAAAATCCGATTGTACATAACGTGATGATGTTATTTCGTTACAACGGGACTATGTTCAGGCTAGTAGCCAATAGCTTTGGTCTAGGAATCTGAGCATGCGTGGCACTTTGCCCATCGGAGTAAGCTACACATGATCGGAATATGTCCGATCGGAGCATTTTGGCTGAAAATTTTATGGACAAGTTGGAAAACTTGGTCCGTCGGATACTCCGACGGAAACAGTCTGATGGAGACCACACACAGTCGGATTATCCGACAAAACTGTCCGATAGGAAACACATTCCATCGGAATCTCCGACCGTGTGTACAAGGGCTTAAAGTCACATTTGTTTCATAATTTTTTTCTTTGTACAGAAGCTTCTTGGAATAAAGACTGGCCACTTTTGCAGTCAGCCTCAAGTGGGTGAGTCAACTACTGGGTACCTACAACTTTGTTTGGAAAGACATGTGGTGCAAACAAAGTGGCTTTATATTCTTTGTGGCTATTTCTGAATATATTTAATTGAAAGCTTTGTACCTGGAGTTTGCCTTTAAGTTTGCATACATATAGTTTAGTGATGGTTTAGTGATGTAAAGCGCTGCGTAAACTATTGGCGCTATATAAATCGTGAATAATAATAATAAAATGGTTCCTTCGACTTTAATCTAAACTCTAAATGAATATGAAAGACTTGCAATAAATGCATTTTTTTTATATAAATAAATACCTGAATTTGACTTGATATAAGACCCTGCATTCCCTATACAGCAGAGCACAGAGTAGGAGATGAAGAGGCTGCACAAGGAGCCAATCAGTTAATGTGTTCACAAGAAGCACGCTGATAAAAAGCATTTCGACAAAAAAGTTGAACTCAAGGACATCCTAAGCTCAGAGGAAGTTGATTAGAAAATACTGTTCATTTTTAGATCAGTAAGACTGAGAAGATTTTGTGGTCAAAAAGAAGTATTGAACTGAACAACTCCAGAGTGAAGGGGAGTATTGCAACAACATCTCCTTTTTCATTTTATTTGTTTAATGGGCTAATATTTTATTTTGTTTGTTATTAACTTGAGTTCTGCTTTAAATATTTTCTTTTGCCCAAAATTACAATAGGATATCCCCTCTTTACTGTGCACACACTAATGGGAAGGGATTCAGACAGGGATCTGACATTTACAATGTTTCTTATTTAGAGCGCAGCAAACAGAGTGATACGAGGAAAAGTAATCAGTTTGATTCTAGTCTTCTCCGAAAGAGTACATTGGGCCAGATTGCCTTTCCAACTATTATGACAGCTGAGACTTTGAGTGCAAAAGTGCTGATGGGTATATTAATTAAATACTTAAGTACCTATAAGCTTTCTTTTTTCCTAATTCAGCATTATGCAGGCATTCAACTTTTCTTTTGCTTGAATAAAATGTATGGTAATCCCACTCTCAGGAGCAAAGGAAGCCACTTAGACAGGTAATTGAGATCCACGACATTGTTGGTGTTAACCTTGCAATAAAGGAAAGAGGTGGGACACACAGTCACCGCAATATCATATAATAGCTGGAAGTATCCCAGTTTCAAAGCATTATTTCAAGTAAATCAGCTTAACGGATAGTTCGGTGAACACCCAATTTATATCTCTACTTCCACAGCTCAACTAACAAAGAAAAGGCTCAAAACAGTTATACTTTATCTGGCCTCCCACACTGAGGTAGTGCAAGGCACAAGATACTGTGAAAGCTGTAAGATAAAGTAAATATACACATACCTATATTCCACATACAGTTTGATGTTATGTAACATGTAATATGATTTATTTATGCATTTATTTAAGCACTGAAAATCATTTAAATTCTTAATGTTCACATTATGTTTTCCTACCCTCGTTTACTCTTAGCAAAACTGTTTTCATTTTTCCTATTGGGTTGCCCATGATTATTATAAGGGTATTACATAAGAAACAGGCAGCCATAAATGTAGTGCTCTTAGCACTTGTCATAGTCTATCAGCCTGGGAGAGGACTAGTGGCAGCACAGATCAGAATGAATCTTGTATCAGAAATGACAAATAAGATGCTATGCGGAATATGTCTTTTTTGAGTGCAGAACAAACTTCTAGGGGCTCAGCTAAGTTGCTTATTAGTGGCCTTTTTTGTTTTATTTTTTTTACTCTAGCAATTGTTTTGCATAGTTTGGTGACATTAGTGTACAAAATATTTTAGCAGGTGTAAATTACTTTTTTACAGGATACACAAGAACCTTGTCACTTGCATAGTTAGAAAACTACAAATAATAGGGCAATCCGTAGTTCACGTACAGTAGGATTAGACTGCGTAAGAAGCATATAGCTGCACTTTGGGATCTTTCACACGGACAGCAAAAACAGGTGGTTGAGCTGTGGTTTTAGCACCTCCATGCTGCCCAATTAAATTCTACTATTGCCGCTGTACAGGTCTATACACATTGCAGTGTGATGCATGCTTCATGGCCATGGGAATTCTAACTTGGCTTGCAGAGTTTGACAGGCGTTACTGCCTGGGTTCCTTACAAATAAGGCTGCCAACCCAGACACTAGTCTTGCAAAGGTGAAGATGGCAACAATGATCTGCATTATCTGCCAAATCATTTCTACATTTTCCCTGGGAATCTGATTATGAATGAAACTACCTTTTTTTTTTTTTTTTTTTTAGTTTATAGTGTGCATGGAGCCTTAAAGGAGTTGTAAAGGCAGAAGGTTTTTTTTTTATCATAATGCTTTCTATGCATTAAGAGAAAAAAGCCTTCTATGTGTAGCAGCCTCCCCAGCAACCCCTAATACTTATCTGAGCTGAGACAAAGCAGCGGCGCTATTGGCTCTGCAGCTTTTAATCAAACTCAGTTAGCCAATCAGGAGGGAGAGGAGGCAGGGCCGAATGGCAGCTCCATGTCTGAATGGAGCTGCATCTTGGCTTGGGTGCCCCCATAGCAAGCTGCTTCCTGTGGGGGGCATTCGACAGGAGGGAGGGGCCAGGAGCAGCGAAGCGGAACCCGAGAAGAGAAGGATCCGGGCTGCCCTGTGCAAAACCACTGCAACAGGTAAGTAACATGTTTGTTATTTAAAAAAAAAAACAAGACTTTATAATCACTTTAATCTTCACATTCTGATGTGAAAAGATTCTGTTTATTGTTTATGTTGAAGCATGAGGCATGTCGCATGGCACTGCACAGGTTAATGCATGACCACTGTCTGTAGTGTCAGAACTGACACTTTCTGTGGGGAATCACATATCCAACAATTCCCGGGACTCTCAGTCTAGTGCTGATGTAGGTGAAAGCTAAATAGTAATTAGATCTATATCAGGTACAAACAGGCAGAACAATTAACAGAGAGGTAACAATGCAGCATTTCATATCATTCTAACACTGAGATTTGTAATGCAAGAGGAAATAACCAGTTATTTATTGGATACTGCATGACCTAGAACGAGAAGATGCTTACCCCTTTAAAAATATGGGAAAAGCTAGCTGCGGAAATACATGGACACAGGAAAATCAACCAGTCATAGCACTAAAAACTGCAACAGCAACATGTGAGGCCATCATTACAAGGCAAGCCAAACAAACAATCAGGGAATACACTACACTAATAGCTGGTTAACACAATGAAAACATTTGAACGCATACAATGCCTTTAAATTACTAAATAACAGCATTACATTTAAAGCAGATCTTTATTCTCTCATTTAACATTGCCTATTTTTCATAGTTATGCTGCTAGTAAATAGATAAGAAAGTATTTCATATTTACTTGTTTTAAACTTTTTTTAAATATATTTTTTTCAGTTACTTCCTGGTTTTTAGGCCTAGGCAAATTATGTCATACATCTCAGGAATCTTTAGGAGGGGAGGAGGGCTTTTCTCAGCTAAGCACACCCTCCTGTCTGCATGCCTAAGCTAAGGGCAGATGATTCCAAGAAGTAACTGCTTCATGATGAATCATCTGCCCTTAGTCAAGATGGCCACAACCATAAATGCTAGGGGGTGGTTTTCAAAGTGATTTCTCAGCAAAATAAAGCACATGGATGGATGGGTTAGTTTGAATAGTAAACATTAATTAAATCACACTTTTTGTTTGAGGTGCTTAGATGCAGTGTAGTTCTGCTTTAAATTTCATGGTACAGCGTGATTATCACCATGCAATGTTTGATAGTGGCTTTCGTGTTATTTCAGATTTCAGTTATCTTTTTATTAGTATTAAATTCAGTTACCATTCTTAAAATTGATAATTGGTGAGCAGCTGTGCATGGTAGCCAATCAGCTTGAAAATTCCAACCTGTTCAAATAAGCTTTGACAAAAAGCCTGGAAGCTGATTGGCTTCTTTGCAGAGTTGCACCGGATTTTGCACTCTCCAGGTTTAGTAAATCAGGCCCATTGTGTTCACAGATATGACAATAAATGCAGTTAAAATAAATGTTATTAACATTTTAAAATACACACAATAAAATACAGTACTCTAGAAATGATTAGGATATTTTGATCATGTTGTTTCATTGGACCACCTGTTTAAAATTCCACTATATATTACAGATATTTAATATGTAAGATAAAAGAGAAGGATCTGAACAACTCCTGAATCACTATTGTGCCACGCAGGCTGGGATGCAAACACTAGCTATTCCCACAACAGGAGTCCTACAAGGTTGCTACACCAGCACACTATATCATGAACCAAAGTTCTAGTACAAACAAAATTGTGTCTTAGAAAAAAATCACAAAAGGAATCAGATTATTCTTTAATTTAAAAAACAACATAACATATAGTGCATCCCAAAAGTATTCACAGCTCTTGACATTTTGTTATGTTACAGCCTTATTTCAAAATGGATTAAATTTATTATTTTCCTCAAAATTCTTGTTTGAAATATTTGCAAATTTATTAAAAATAAAAACATAAAAATTCACATGTACATAAGTATTCACAGCCGTTACCATGAAACTCAAAATTAAGCTCAGGTACATCCTGTTTCCACCGATCATCCTTGAGATGATCACCCTTGTCTCTACAACTTGATTGGAGCCCATCTATGGTAAATTCAGTTGATTGGACATGATTTGTAAAGGCACACACCTGTGTATATAAGGTGCCACAGTTAACATCACATGTCAGAGCACAAACCAAGCCATGAAGTCCAACGAATAGTCTGTACACCTCTGAGACAGGATTGTATTGAGGCAAAGATCTGGGGAAGGGTACAGAAAAATGGCTGCACCATTGATGGTCCCAATGAGCACATTGGCCTCCATCATTCATAAATGGAAAAAGTTTGGAACCACCAGGACTCTTCCTAGAGCTGGCCGCCCAGCCAAACTTAGCAATAAGGGGAGAAGGGCCTTAATCAGGGAGGTGACCAAGAATTGGATGATCACTCTGACAGAATTTCAACATTTATTTGTGAAGAGAGGAGAACCTTCCAGGAGAACAAACATATCTGCAGCATTCCATCAATCAGGCCTGTATGGTAAAGTGGATTGGTATATAAAGTATAGCGCTGAATATGATAAGAACGATGGTCTGGCTAAAGGAATGCCAAGGCCACCCGACATACAAAAGTGCAAAAATAAATAGTGACTAATACTGATCATATACTAAGATAATATCAGGTTTGAAAAACACAAACAAAATTGTGACCAGTGCAATAATATCATTATGACACATACATAAAACATAAAATGAAACTTATAGTGAACTTGCATAAAAAGGAAGTTATTGCAGCATAAATAAACAAAACAATTTTTCGCTGTCATATGGAATTACACTATATGGTCTTCTCTATCCTTTTCCATTTACCGGTTGAAACTTGATAATATATACTCTTGTGCGGAGACTGATCTTTTCCAAAAGTTTTGGGACACATTTCCAGAGATTGCATCCTACGTTGTCAGCTGACACTTTAATGCTCTATTGGCTCATAGAACGTAGGTTCTTTTGGGTCCGATTTATTTGGTAAGCTCACATCTTTATAGGTGGTGGTGTTTTTACACTGGTGATTGCAAGTCAATACATACCTTTCGTTGTTTTGAAGAACGTCCAAACTTCTGATCAATCACGTGGGATCTCTGCATGATGGACTCTTTCACTTAAAGACTTTCGCACAATTTGTTTTGTTTATTTATGCTGCAATAACTTTTATATATATAAAAAATAAAAATATCTTTTTATGCAAGTTCACTATAAGTTCATTTTATGTTTATGTATGTGTGATTATGATATTAATGCAGTGGTCACAATTTTGTTTGTGTTTTTCAAACCTGATATTATCTTAGCATATGATCAGTATTAGTTACTATTTCTTTTTGCACTTTTGTATGTAGGGTGGCCTTGGCATTCCTTTAGCCAGACCATCGCTCTTATATTCAGCGCTACACTTTATATACCAATCCACTTTTGAATCAAATTTATCTATTTGTTGTGTTAGCTGCTCGTTTTTCATTCATTCTAATTTTCAGGCAGCGCAGTGTTCCCCGGATTGCACTGTATGGTAAAGTGGCCAGACAGAAGCCATTCCGTAGCAAAAGGCACATGGCAGCCCACCTGGAGTTTGCCAAAAGGCAACTGAAGGACTCTCAGACCATGAGAAACAAAATTCTCTGGTCTGATGAAACAAAGATTGAATGACAAGCGTCATGTCTGGAGGAAACCAGGCACCACTCATCACCTGGCCAATACCATCCCTACAGTGAAGCATGGTAGTGACATCATTATGCTGTGGGGATGTTTTTCATCGGCAGGAACTGGGAGACTAGTCAGAATTGAGGGAAAGATGAATGCAGCAATGTACAGAGACATCCTTGATGAAAACCTGCTCCAGAGTGTTCTGGACCTTAGACCGGGGCAAAGGTTCATCTTCCAACAGTACAATGGCCCTAAGCACACAGCCAAGATAACAAAGAAGAGTGTATGGGAATGACCTTGATTGGCCCAGCCCGAGCCCAGACCTGAAGCCCATTGAATATCTCTGGAGAGATCTGAAAATGACTGTGTACCAATGCTCCCCATACAAACTTTTGGCGCTTGAAAGCTTCTGCAAAGATAAATGGGAGAAACTGCACAAAAATAGGTGTGTCAAGCTTGTAGCATCATACTCAAAAAGACTTGAGGTTGTAATTGGTGCCAAAGGTGCTTCAAAAAAGTATTGAGCAAAGGCTCCGAAAACTTATGTACATGTGATTTTTTTGTTTTTGTTTTTAATTTTAATAAATTTGCAAAGATTTTAAACAAACTTCTGTCATGTTGTCAATATAGGGTATTGTTTGTAGAATTTTCAGGAAAATAATGAATTTAATCCATTTTGGAATAAGTATGTAACGTAACAAAAACAAAAAGTAAAGCAATGTGAATATTTTCCAGATGCACAGTACGTAAATAGCAGTCAGTCAAGAAATGCATAGATCAGACAACAATCGTAGAGGTTCCCCATCTCCTTGTTAATCAAAACAACAAAAGCTCAAAAAATAAAACACAACACAATAGAAAAGTGCTATTAACAGAAATAATAGGAAAAATAGGTTTAAGAAACTAAAAAAAAAAAAGAATCACAAACTTTCAAATGTAAGAAGTGATAAACTCCATAGTACATTATTTTTCCTTAACCAGTTGCCGACCGCCGCACGCCGATGTACGTCGGTACAATGGCACGGGCAGGCATAAGGACATACATGTACGTCCCTTGCCTCCCGCGGGTCGGGGGCCCGATCGGGCCCCCGCCCGGTGCCTGCGGCGGTCGGAATTCGTACGGGAGCGATCCCGGACGAGGGGACGGCCATTCATTCATGGCCACCCCCTCGCGATCGCTCCCGACGAATAGAAATCCCCGGTGACATCACTTCCTCTCCTGTAATGTAAACACAGGAGAGGAAGTGATGTATTCTCTCCTCCGTGTCGGTATTTTTCGTTCCGACACGGAGGAGAACGGATCAGTAAGTTGCACCAACACTCACACACACAGTAGAACATGCCAGGCACACTCACACCCCCCCTTTACCCCCCGATCACCCCCCCAATTACCCCTGCCCCCCAGTCACAGTGACACCAATGTCATTTTTTTTTTTTTTTTTTTTTTTTTTGCATTGGTGTCATTTGTGACTGTAATAACTGTTAGGGCAGTTAGAGTTAGCCCCCTTTAGTTCTAATGTACCCCCCTAACCCCCCCAATAAAGGTTTAACCCCGTGATCACCCCCCGTCGCCAGTGTCACTAAGGCTGGGTTCACATTGCAGCGGTTTATGAGAACGAATGTGATTCGCACCGCACTGCAGTGCAAATCACATCCGATCTCTGTGCGATTCGAGTTCAGCCATTCGCCGCACCCGCCGCACCCGCCACACCCGCCGCACCCGCCGCAAATTCGCACGGGACCCTTTTTTTGGCCCGCAGCAGAATCGGATCGCATGGGTGTTCACACCATGCGATCCGAGTTTGCAGATCGCACTGCGATATGCGAACTGATCTGGGGGTGTCAGTAACATTTCACTGACACTCCCAGCAGTTCGCATAGGGCAGTGTGAACTGCCGCCGGGAGGCATGCGATGCGGGAACCCGCCGCGGATTCGCGGCGTTTCCGCATCGCTCCAGTGTGAACCCAGCCTAATAAGCGATCATTTTTCTGATCGCCGTATTAGTGTCACAGGTGACGCTAGTTAGGCAGGTAGGTATTTAGGTTCGCCGCAGCTTTTTATAGCGCCAGGGACCCCCATATACTACCGCATAAAGCCCCCTGATTGCCCCCTAGTTAACCCTTTCACCAGTGATCACCATATAACTGTTACAGGTGACGCTGGTTGGTTAGTTATTTTTTTATAGTTTCAGGGCACCCGCCATTTATTACCTAATAAAGGTTTAACCCCCTGATCACCCGGCGGGTGTCATTTGTGACTAATAACTGTTAGGGCAGTTAGGGTTAGCCCCCTTTAGTTATAAGGTACCCCCCTAACCCCCCCAATAAAGGTTTAACCCCGTGATCACCCCCCGTCGCCAGTGTCACTAAGGCTGGGTTCACATTGCAGCGGTTTATGAGAACGGATGTGATTCGCACCGCACTGCAGTGCAAATCACATCCGATCTCTGTGCGATTCGAGTTCAGCCATTCGCCGCACCCGCCGCAAATTCGCACGGGACCCTTTTTTTGGCCCGCAGCAGAATCGGATCGCATGGGTGTTCACACCATGCGATCCGAGTTTGCAGATCGCACTGCGATATGCGAACTGATCTGGGGGTGTCAGTAACATTTCACTGACACTCCCAGCAGTTCGCATAGGGCAGTGTGAACTGCCGCCGGGAGGCATGCGATGCGGGAACCCGCCGCGCATTCGTGGCGTTCCCGCATCGCTCCAGTGTGAACCCAGCCTAATAAGCGATCGTTTTTCTGATCGCTGTATTAGTGTCACAGGTGACGCTAGTTAGGCAGGTAGGTATTTAGGTTCGCTGCAGCTTTTTATAGCGCCAGGGACCCCCATATACTACCGCATAAAGCCCCCTGATTGCCCCCTAGTTAACCCTTTCACCAGTGATCACCATATAACTGTTACAGGTGACGCTGGTTGGTTAGTTATTTTTTTATAGTTTCAGGGCACCCGCCATTTATTACCTAGTCTCACTAGTGTACCCCTAAATTTATGGGTGTCTACTTTCCAAAATGGGGTCATTTGGGGGGGGTTTGTGCCATCTTGGCATTTTATGGCCTTCAAAACTGTAACGCCCTTAGAAAGCCTGAAGGCGGTGCTTGGTTTTCGGGGCCCCGTACGCGGCTAGGCTCCCAAAAAGTCCCACATATGTGGTATCCCCATACTCAGGAGAAGCAGCAGAATTTATTTTGGGGTGTCATTTCACATATGCCCATGGCATGCGTGAGCAATATATCATTTAGTGACAACTTTGTGAAAAAAAAAAAAAAAAAAAAAAAGTTTGTAATTTTCCCGCAACTTGTGGCAAAATATAAAATATTCCATGGACTCAACATGCCTCTCAGCAAATAGCTTGGGGTGTCTACTTTCTAAAATGGGGTCATTTGTGGGGGTTTTGTGCCATCTTGGCATTTTATGGCCTTCAAAACTGTAATAGGTAGTGAGGAGTGAAATCAAAAAATTACGCCCTTAGAAAGCCTGAAGGCGGTGCTTGGTTTTCGGGGCCCCGTACGCGGCTAGGCTCCCAAAAAGTCCCACATATGTGGTATCCCCGTACTCAGGAGAAGCAGCAGAATTTATTTTGGGGTGTCATTTCACATATGCCCATGGCATGCATGAGCAATATATCATTTAGTGACAACTTTGTTAAAAAAAAAAAAAAAAAAAAAAAGTTTGTAATTTTCCCGCAACTTGTGGCAAAATATAAAATATTCCATGAACTCAACATGCCTCTCAGCAAATAGCTTGGGTGTCTACTTTCTAAAATGGGGTCATTTGTGGGGGTTTTGTGCCATCTTGGCATTTTATGGCCTTCAAAACTGTAATAGGTAGTGAGAAGTGAACTCAAAAATTTACGCCCTTAGAAAGCCTGAAGGCGGTGCTTGGATTTCGGGGCCCCGTACGCGGCTAGGCTCCCAAAAAGTCCCACATATGTGGTATCCCCATACTCAGGAGAAGCAGCAGAATTTATTTTGGGGTGTCATTTCACATACGCCCATAGCATGTGTGAGCAATATATCATTTAGTGACAACTTTGTGTAAAAAAAAAAAAAAATTTTTTTTTTTGTCATTATTCAATCGCTTGAGGCAAAAAAATAAAATATTCAATGGGCTCAACATGCCTCTTATCAATTTCCTTAGGGGGTCTACTTTCCAAAATGGGGTCATTTGGGGGGGTTTTGTACTGCCCTGCCATTTTAGCACCTCAAGAAATGAGATAGGCAGTCGTAAACTAAAAGCTGCGTAAATTCCAGAAAACGTACCTTAGTTTGTAGATGTGACAACTTTTGCGCAAACCAATAAATATACAATTATTGACTTTTTTTTTACCAAAGACATGTGGCTGAATACATTTTGGCCTAAATGTATGACTAAAATTGAGTTTATTGGATTTTTCTAATAACAAAAAGTAGAAAATATCATTTTTTTTCAAAATTTGCGGTCTTTTTACGTTTATATCGCAAAAAATAAAAATCGCAGAGGCAATCAAATACCATCAAAAGAAAGCTCTATTTGTGGGAAGAAAAGGACGCAAATTTTGTTTGGGTACAACATTGCATGACCGCGCAATTACCAGTTAAAGCAGCGCAGTGCCAAAGTGTAAAAAGACCTCTGGTCATTTACCAGCAAAATGGTCCGGTCTGAAAGTGGTTAAAGTGCCAGTGTTATAGAAACAAAATAAAAATCTCACATGAAAATTATACAAAATAAACCACAGAAGGTGCGCAGCTGCAAAATAATTAAATATTTGAAGCCTATAAACAATTACTGATGATAGGAGGAATTTTAAAGCCTACATAGCCTGTAAATGATTCCTCATTATAGGAAACATTTTAAATCTATTGTAAAAGCTTGAGTTGTTGAAAAGCTTAAAGTGATTTGTGATCTGTGCAATGGTTTTGCATAGAGCAGCCCGATTCTGCTCTTCTTGGGTCCCCTCTCTGCACAACTCCTCTTCTCCATGTGTCACCATAGGAAGCTGGTTCCTATGGTGGCACACGTGTGGGCTCAATCTGAGCTGGTTGTGTGTGTCTATTGACATACACAGTGTGGCTCGGCCCCACCCTGCCCCCTTGCCACCTTCTTCCCCTTGACAGCAGCAGGAGCCAATTGCTCCCACTGCTGCCTCCACATCCAGTGAGGAGAGAGATAAAGGAGAGAGTGCTGGATTGAGATTGGGCTCAGGAAAGTATTTAGGGTGGCGGGGGCAGTGGAACAAAGATTTTTTTTTTTTTTACCTTAATGTAGGGAATGCATTAAGGTAAAAAAAAAAAACGTAAGCCTTTACAGTCACTTTAACCCAATTCGCACCAATGTGTAAAACGAATGTTAACGCCTAAGCACAATTTTACAACATTGACATGTGTTAGTAAAACTGTACATATCATTACATTTGTGCATCCAGGTGGATTATACTGCACTTTTTAGACCAAATTGGTCATTTGGTGGTAAATGGTAATTGATATCTCATTTTTTTTACTATTATTATCAAACGAAAACTGACTCAAAAGAGTCAGTTTTTTTTAAATGTAGCTACCATAACCTACCACCAAAGAACAACACAAAATAAATTCTGTTGCTCCTGAAGATTGCAGCGATACCACATATGTTTATGTTACCTGATGTTTGTACCATAGTACAGCCCAGAAACAATAGTGCACATTCTGCTTTTTTTATCCTACCTAAAACACACTGACACTAACTGACACTAATACCGATTTAAAAAGATGTTTTTTAAAATAAAATCCTGCCCAAAATATACTGACCACGACCTTTGCCCCTGACCTTTGACCCAAACAATAACTTTGGCACTGACCTAGATCAAACCTTAATCTAGGTATTTTTTATTTATTTTTTATTTTATTTATTATTATTATTATTATTTTTTTACACACAATTTATTGTTCTTTCTCTGCAAGGAGAGAGAGCGAGAGATACCATGTATTTTTCCTGTACTTTCCTTTCACAGAGAGAGAAAAACATAGGGGTGGACTTCACAGTGACTGATCAATGTGATAGCCAGTCAGAGGCTATCACAGTGATCAGGTGACCTGAAACTGGGAGTTCCGGTCCTGATCTTTAGAACAGGACCCGGGGCTTCCGTTGAGACCCCAGTCGCTGTGCTGGGAGTGTGCTGTGAGCTTCCAGCACAAAGACAGAAACACATATATATGCGGTTCTATGGAAAAAAGTCCTGTCCAGTGAGGCCACATATATAAGTATTGTTGGCGCAAAGGAGTTAAGGTCCAGAGCAAGTGGGTTTCGGCCACTACAATGCAATGAGCTTTAAACTGCGTTCAGACCCTCCCTTCCTCTTCATAATACCTCATTTATACATTATTGTTTAGCAGATTATCAAGGTGTATGTTTTCAACTGTACAATTTTTTATTATGTTTCCATATATAGTTTTAGGCTTCATTCACATCATAGCGTTCCATTTTGTGGGCGGAATCGTCATGTTTCTGCCCATGCAATTTGGGTGCTATTCAAAGTAACAATATCGCAAGGGCATCCCGTGATTTGTGGCGTTTCCGAATCCAGGGCAGAATCAAGGTGTTTCCGCTGCGTTTGAATGGTGTGAATGGAGCCTTATGCCCTGTACACACGATCGGACATTCTGACAACAAAATCCATCTGATTTTTTCCGACGAATGTTGGCTATTTATGCGATCGTATCTTGTTGTCAAAAAATTTTAGGTCCAGATCTCAAACTTTGTGTGTCAGAAATTCTGATGGAAAAATTCCGATGGAGCCCACACACGGTTGGAATTTCTGACAACACGATCCGAACGCGCATTTTCCGTCAGAAAGTCGGACCGTGTGTACAGGGCATAAAGGGTAATTTAGTAGTTAGTTAGGCACACAATGGGGTTGATTTACTATAACTGAAGAGTTCAAAATCTGGTGCAGCTGGGCATGGTAGCCAATCAGATTCTAACCTCAGTATGTTCAGTTCAGCTTTGACAAAAAAATGAAAGCTCCTTGATTTGCAGAGCTGCACCAGATTTTGCAACCTCCAGTTTTAGTAAATCAACCCCAATGTAGGGTATAGATTAATCAGGAATTCATTTAACCTAGGTTCACACTAGATGCAGTGCGAATTCACAGCAAATTCGGCACCACATTTAAATCGCATCCCGTCCACACAAACTGATTGTGGAGCATATATTAAGTTCCCCCGCAATCAGTTTGCAAACCGCAGCATGATTTGCTGAAGCATATCGATTGGGTATGAGCACCCATGCAATCCGATTCTGGTGTGGTGCCATACAAATCCATGGCTCAAATCGCATGCCAAATACAATGCATGTAATTCATACAGGAATGTGCTGCGATTGCTGTGCAAATTACATGCGGTGTCTGAACCGCAGCAGTGTGAACCCAGGCTGAAACTTCTCATGCTTCATTTAACTGTATCAACTAAAGGATTGTCACTTTTCAACACTAGAAACCTTTGATTACAATGTTTTTTTTGTATAGTATTGTGTAATGTTATACACGCAGGGTATTTCCTATATGTATCTTCGGGACCCAGGTTCTACTTGGTTATCTGTTCCAAGTGTTTATTTGAGCTAACTTATGTATATCATCCTAAAATTTTGAAAGACTTTTATGATTTTTATTCTGAATATTTGTATACATTAAAAAAAATCATATTTGTTTATTACTGGGACTCTGCTCCAGGATGGTATGTGCTGGGGTGGCAACTATGTGGGAGCTATGTTGTTCAAATAAAAAGACATTTGATTTTAATAAAAGCAACTAAAATTACAATTACAACATTTCATAGAATTATATTATGAAAATCAAGATTACCAATTAAAAAAAGACAAAAAACAAAACAAAATGATGCATTTAATTTAATTGACGCATTTAACCATATATTATAAAATTAACAAACACCAGTGGACAAAAAAATCACCTTTTATTAATTTGCAAACAATGAACTCCATACACATTCTTTTATTACTTTTTTCCTTGGTATTCTTCCCACAAAACCGTACCTCCATTGGTGTAGCTGGGAGGATGAAAACTTGGGGTTAAGCTGCAGCTGAGCATGCTTCTTCTGTCTCCTGCTGGCCTTACCTCTTCTGAAAATGGCTATTAAATAATCAGAGGAGACGGGGCTAGCATGAGACAGAGGGAACCTCCGAGCTGAAGTGACCCCAAACATCAGCTGCACTGGGTGAGGTAGGGAATGCTTTACTGTGTAATGTTACAATGATGTCTTCTGATCTGTCATGCTCCCAGTTAACATATGCTCATTTGCATGTTTATACAACACATTTCCCAGGATAACACATAATCATGCACTCAACAATCTCATCACAAAACATGTGAAATTCAGCATTTTCTGGAATAGATCATTTCATTTTTGCTTAGTCTTACCATATTTTGCATAGCCATGTTAGCAAGAATGTGATTCTTGTTCTGCTTTTGGTAGCAATATTTGGAGGGTTGAAACCTAATGCACACATGTTATCATGTGCAGAGGGTGCCATTTAATGTTTATATGCGGGATGCATATGTGGCTTTTGCCTAAACGTTAACATGCAGACAAAATCCGAACTTGTGATAAATCTGAACGTTTTTTTTTATTTTTATTTAGTACATTGCTCAAATACAATACAGGTTCCAACAACGACACGCCGGACATAACTTTATGATGTTACAATACAGTATTTATGTAAGGCCTGACATTTTAAACAGAAGTAATGGACTTCAGGGTGACATGTAATGCAAAGCAGCTGTCAGGCCAGATAGCATGTACAAGCACAATAGTAAGAAGCTTGGGTAACAACCCAGATCATCTCTATCAAAGTATCACAGTTACCAGCAGTTATTGTACTCTCTGACTAGCAAACCCACTCTAGGACATTATAATAAATGTGAATGGTTGCACTCAATTAATTATTTTCCCAGTTTGAACTGACGTAACTTAACAAAAACAAAGGGAGGACCTCTCTCGTCCCCTTTACAAGAGGGTCAAAAAAGGAAAGAGGACAGAAACGGGTAAAAAAACTATGAAAAAGGGGGGGGGGGAAGATGGGTAGGCGCATTAAAATCAAAAGGAAAAGAGAGGGATTGGAGGGAGGGGGGAGTCTCTGTTCTATGTGCACCTATCCCCTCCCCCGGGGGCAACTGTTCTTCTGAGGGCGAATTGAGATAAAAGTTAACATCAGTATACTGAGATGTGCAAGTAAAAGCTGTCCATGGCGATCAGGTATCTATAAATTGAACCTCTCTTCAATGAAGAGATGCTGTCAAACTCTCCATTATTCTGATTTAATCAAGTCTGGTAAACCAATGTTTAAAGTTGGGGAGGTAGTGAGCTTCCACAGGTCAGAGATACATGCCCGGGGAGCATTTAGCAAATGAACTGTCAGAGACTTTTTGTAATGGCCTATGGGTGCTGAGTTTAGATGCCAGAAATAGCCCAAGGGATCTGTGTCGAGGTCGACTGATGTCAGTTGTTTGACTATGTTCCCCACCCCTGTCCAGAACTGGGGAAAAGTTTTTGTGTTTGTGTTAGGGTGGGTATATAATGTTGCTATACAAAAAATTAGGTAGGAATGGTATTGCTCCAGTTAAAGGATAAGTTAACCTTTAAAAAAATAAAAATAAATGCACATATTTTTGCAGAAAAGAAAATGTACATTTATTTATTTTTTCTTCAGAAGCCTGGAAAGCATTGCACCTGTGATCAGTGTGTAGGCAGGCAGTCTACTGTTTTTTATTTTAATTAGCGCCCAGCTGTCCAGGTCAAGGGGAAAAGGTTAATGTTTTGCCATATTTCCCCGGTGTGTTCGCGGGCTTTCGCTGGCTTTTCGCTGATGTCCAGCCTTCTTCCCATGTTCTATAAAAGGAAATCAGTCCAGATTCTAAAGGGATCTGTGGAACGCTCGTCAGAAGAACCCTGGAACATAGACTTCTCTATTGAGGCAATGCCAAGCATGAGCTTTTTTCAAAGAGGCTTCACATGTGCAGGTAACCTGAGGCAGCCACAGTTAGGTTCGGTTTGGAAAAGAGCATTACTGCGTGTTATACATGTTTTGTCAAGTTTACAGTAAAAGTTGTTTCAACTGCCGACAGCCTGGTCTGAAGTTATTCAATGGGTGCATGCAAGAGCTTGGCATATTACTAAACCACACCATTATGGACTAAGCCCTTGTACACACGGTCGGAGATTCCGACAACCAAATATGTCGGATTTTGTCCGACGGATCCTGTCCGAAACTGTTGCATACACACGGTCGGACAAAGTTGTCGGAAAATCCGATCTTTCAGAACGTCATGACGTAATTTCGTTACGATGGGACTACGTTCAGGCTAGTAGCCAATAGCTTTGATGTAGGAATTTGATCTGAGCATGTGTGGCACTTTGTCCGATCGGAATTCTCTACACATGATCGGAGTATGTCCGACCGGAGCATTTTGTCAGAAAATATTTCCGGCAAGTTGGAAAATTTGGTCCGACGAATATTCGGATGGAAACAGTCCGATGCAGACCACACACAGTCGGAATATCCGACAAAACGCTCCAATCGGACACATTCCGTCGGAATCTGTGATCGTGTGTACAAGGGCTAAGCCATTGATGTTTTGATGAACTACTTGGTCCGTTCATTTTGCACCACAAAGATTTCCACCTTTAGTCAGGCAAAAAAGCTAAGTCTTTACTAAAGCTGGAAAATCATTCTCACTTCTGCAGAGAAACCAATCAACTTCTAACCTCAGCTTGTTCAATTAAGCTTTGACATTAAAACCTATAAGCTGATTGGTTTCTATGCAGAAGTGAGACTGATTTTGCACTCTCCAGCTTTAGTAAATAAACCCCACAGTCTTAGTGATTATAAAATCCTCCCTACTGGAACCCACATTGGATCCTTTTTAAAAGTTTATGTCAAGCAACCTATTCACATGCAAAGTACATTTTTTAATTAGTGTTGTTCTTGCATGCCAATGTTTATGGCTAGAATGGCAAGAAAGGGCACAAGTAAAACACTTTTATTTCCTAAAATAAAAGTGTTTTACGGTTTTACACTATGTGGATCACTTTTTCTTCCTTTTTTTCATGTCTGAGGAACACCAGGGGTTTGTTTGGCCAGCCATGTTATCTTCCTTTCCGGTCTAACCACTGAGGGATTCACTTTGAGTGCTGGATCATTATTTAAACGCTTGTCTAGATTCCTATAATGTGGAGTCTAGAGATCTGGTAAGCTCACATCCTGTTTATTATCATGGTGGAGGTGCACCAGGTGGATATTTATCTAAACAATCACATTTCTTTGGATATTACTTCAATGGACTTTCCTTTCATCTGTCACAATGCACTTTAGTGTTCAAGCACTATATGGACTATTTTTTTGATTTACTTTGAACTTAATTTATTTAGCACTGCCATTTTTTTATGTACCTTTCTGTAATTTGTATGAACAGTTTTTTTATACTACCAACATTTGCTAACAGAACCATGCGTCTCTAGGAAGCACCATGAATAGAAGGGAATCACAAGCTACAATACTTTTTTGATACAATTTTTTAAAATAAGTAAATAATTAGCTCTCAAAAGTAAACAACTGATACTGTGTTTTGTGCAAGCCTTGGCACCCAATACCTACCACTACCAGGACTTTGGGAAAGTAGGGATTTCCTCTATGTGTGGCTTTAGACAGGCAAGTTGGGGCTTCCTACTCGCATGCTCATAATGTGCAAATTTTTCATGGACCTATCACACACAGGTTATCAGTAAAACAAAAAACAGACACTGGTATTTCACATAGTAATGGACGATTACAATCACAACAAACCCATTTAGAAATGTATCAAAGCAAACAAATCACAACAGTGCAAACTCTCATTTTAATATGGTACTCTAGGAGACACATCACCGTCTCTAATCTGACTATGGTTTAAGCATAGGCAGATATTGTAGAAAATTAGACTTTAGGTAGAAAAGCCTTAGACAAAAACTTTATTAGCCATACTGGACGGGGAGATTTTAAAACCTACATACAAAGTATACCCCATATCTGTAAAAGCTGTCTTTTAATATACACTTTCTCATGTCAGCTCCAGAAGGTGCATTATGACTCAATGCATTGAAATGTATTAACCTTAAAATTAGCTGATCTGTTGGCCTTTTGTGTATGGAAGTATTAGTGAATCCCAATAACAGATGGTATCTGTGGCCTGGAGGGGCTTGGCTTCTGACATCAGATTGTAGTTGCTAAATGACAACATCCTACACCCAAGTTTATTGAAAGTGTACAGCGTTGGTGTTCAAAAAAACAAAACCGGTATTTAAAATTCCTCAGAGATATGGATTTCACTGTAATTTTAAAAAGTCGTGTAGGCTTTATACAAATATTTAAAATAGTCTACAGGCTTAATTTTTTTAATACAAACAAAATAAAGTTTACCAGCAGTTGAGTAAGCATATTACTATATAATGCAGTAACATAGTGACACCTATGGTCTGAAAAAGCCATGGAGTCAAAGCAAAATAGCTCATAGACCTAAATATTTCTATTACTTGTCACAATAGTCTAGGATACATTTACTTCCTAGTAAAATAGAATGTTGGTAACTTTTCAGCATAATGCAAACTTACACTAACAATTATGATATACAAGTAACTAAAAAACAAACAAAAAACAAACAAAAAAAAAACATGCATTGGGACTAATTTACTATTTCTGCTGCAAATCTGCCAGGGCTGAGCTACTTTGCGGACACCTAAATAGATGTACATTTAGGACGCCTTCAAGATTCATGACAGCAGTTTGGATTGTGCCTGCCTTTTACAAATATCTGCCACCTAGGTAGTGGTGATCTACTTTTTTTAAAACTGAGTTTATAAGCAGAATGCTTCCTTCATAGCAGAATATTGTTAGCTATGTAATTAGTAAATTGGTATACATCCTATTTGTTCAAATGACAGTACTTTTCAGTTAGAATGCACGATTAACAAGCTTGAATCCAGCGGTGTTTGATCGCTCGGTTCTCAGTGTTAGAGCCGACGGGGGACAGATGCAGCATTGGACCGAGATAAGTATGATTAAAAAATAAATAAATGATTCCCATACTTCTCTTTTACTAATTCCCAAACATTTAGTTTTTTGGGGGAATTGCGGAGAATAGGCACATATATTTTTGTCCCCACAATTTAGGTTGTTACTCTATACTGTAATTCTTTATTGGAAACTACTGTACAATCTGATGATACAAAGCTATGAACATCGATGTATAAATTGGAATCTTTGCTGCCAGAGCACTTCTGATTTCTTTAAAAGTCACATATATAACAATGTAAACAATGTCTTCATGTGCTGGCTCACCACACAGACAGTTCACATCATTTTTGTGAATATTTTACAAAATGATACCTAAAGCAGCTGGTGCTGAATAACCCGTGCAAGTAAAAACACTTAAAGCATGGGAACACAACTTGTCCCTCCGATGTCCAGAGTGTTAAAATAAATCATATTTAGACAAAAAAAAAACACTATATTCATAACTGGTATTTTCTAGTGTTGTGGTTTATGTGTTCTTTTTTTAAATAAAATACTTTGCTTTTTTTTATATTTGTGTGTATTATTTTTTTTTTAATATGCCATAATAATAATTTACTTAATTGTATGACCTGCTTTTTTAATGGAGAGCAGTCTCTTCTTCTTCTACTTAAGATAAGATTCCTTTAGATTCTGCATGACTGTGCAGGAAAGCTAGTCAATTGACTTAGACTTTTTACATCCCCAGGCTGTCCTGTGGTTTGCTTTATGTTCTAACAGTGGAAGGAAGCATGCATCAGATACTGTGTGCCATGGTTTGGGAGCGCTTGGCCTGGAGGTTGTAAAAAGCAATGAATAGTCACCTACATCCCTGAAGCAACTCAGACACTATGAACAGATGGTGTTGCCAGTCAATGGGCCAGAAAAGTATCTGAAGTGGATTATCAAGATAATATGGATGACTGGCAACCCAGTAAGCAACAAAAACAGGACATCTTTCACCTTTTTAATTGTTTTTTGTTTTCTCTCTTGTCATGAACCTGTTGAATTTTACTTATTTTTCGGATGCCCAGGGTTGTCACAGTCTCTACATGGCCTCTGGAACAAGAGTATCTTCCCATTGATGTGGCACGAACACATACTCACGAGGACACTGGTTGCCTTCCTGGCATAATTCTTTGTTTTTCACATTTTGTGAATCAAGTTGATATTACTGAACAAAGGATCCTCACAAAAAAAGCTTTAACTGATTTACAACATCAGCAACATCAGCAATAGGAGAGGGTCTACTCACTGCAGAGAAGTCTGGAGGAGAATACAGCCATTCATGATGCCATTTTTAGCTCTTTCTTGTATCCCTATAACTAACGCAAGGTGTACTTAGATTTTTCTGTGCACATGCCACCATCCTCAATCTTACCATTACACAGCTTTAGAACAAGCCATATTTAAAGTGTTTACCTAGTCATTGGCTTTTATTTGGAGGGGGTGGGGGTAGAATGTGAAATGCTTAGTACCACTGGCTGTTTTTTACAATATTTAATATTGTTTATTAAATGCAAATTGTTAGTAAAGAATATCTAACAGCTGGAATTCTTACATCTGACTTCAAATGAAAGTAGTCCAGCACCACTTTCATGCCCCATAATTGGCAGCCCCATCATGTATCTCTGGTTCTGCTTGCCTATATGTGGGCCTGGGGCTGGCATAGCGGGTGCCGTCGGGTAGAGGGGAGGGAGCAGAGCAGATACATGTTCCCTCTCATCCCCATCTTGTTGCTGACCCACCAGCGACGTATAAAACATCACTTCTGGGTCTCCCTGTTAGTTTCTCTGGCCAGTATGGCCAGAAAAGAATGTGTTGCAGTGTGATCTGCATTCCATTACATTCAGTGAAACACATGGGAGACAGCCAGAGATTTTTAGACTCTGGAAGTCTCATTAAAGGGAACCTGTCACTAAAAAAATCATCACATGGGGACTTTTTGTCCCCTATGTGATGAAAAAATGATTAGAGTGGATGTAAACCCTCACATATACCCAGTGAAGTGAACAGCCCCAGATGATAAACAGAGATGAAACAAATCTTCCTGCATAACCTTTACATGTATATCTGCTGTCTTCAACTTTCTAGACTGTTTAGAAGGTGCATATCTTGTTAGAATTTTCTCTTCCTCTTCCAACAGTTAATAAGGATTCTTGGAATATACTGTGTGACAACTGATTGGAGGAAAGGCACCCCCCATCCACATAGGCAGAGGAAGGAAGAAATTTGCTGTGCTGTGAATAGACCAGCCTTCTACTAATCTATTTCTATGCATCATCCCGACACAAATTTCAGGCTGATAACAGAAGAACCAAGCATCAGAAAGACATGAGTCTTAGGGCTTGGGAGGGAGATACGTGTAAACACTACAGGTAGATGAGCCCAGGTCAAATTTCATAAATGGGGTTTACATCCACTTTAAGTTGATGGAGATGCAACTCCCCCAGAAATGTAATTTCCTGCTTGTGTGATTGTCTCAATTATTTTCCTAAAAGTCTAGGATACAAGCCAGATTTGAGGCATTATCTACAACTAAAATTACATTTTGGGTGAGTTATTTTCAAAGTGTTTATCGTTTCTATAGGGATGCAGATATTGTAACTTTCCTCATTAGAACACTGCAAGTGCCTCAGCGAATTATTAATAAAAGATTAATTTGACAAACTGTCCACCAATTATGTTATGTTGCATAGTCTGCCAATGAGTCTGCACATGGCTAAACCAATCCCTTTATAAAAAAAAGTTGCAAAAAAGACATGCGCCAGATACAACACCTCAAATGCACATATTCGCCAGCCCTCCAGGGATTGTCAATTACATCCAAATCTTTTTTGAATAAGGATCCCATTACTGAAAACATGGTGCAATGTTTCAGAGCCAGGCAGAACCCCTTTGTCAGGCATGTGATGCCAACACCTCGCCAATAAGGAGCAGCCTGAAACATACCACACACACCATCTGTACCATACTGTGCATACTACCACTGCACAGGCAAATTTATGTAGGCTTCCACATTTACTATAAGCTTCCATGTCACCACTAATGGTTCTGTGCACCTATTATTTCTCAGACCACTGGCTAATTTAACCGGGAATCTTTTTCTTCAAATACAGAATATATGTGCCACCCCATAGTAGCTCAGAGTCATTATGTCTTCATATAGCTCGCAGACATATGCTTCTTGTCATATAAGCACATACATGACAACAAAGACTCTCCTCCATAACCCAAAGCCAGAATTATGGTATATATACCACAGTAGGGGCACAAGATTCTGTTTCATTTAATGTTTTCCTATGGACTTTTCAAGTGCACTAAGGATAATGAGGAATGACAATGCCCGCACACACTCTTACTTTTATTTATTCCTAAATATGTAAGGTGCCTATTTACAAACACAGTAAACAAACCTCTCAAGATCATGCTGTGATACACGCCTTCTTGCTTGCTTATTCCTTATTAACTAAGTGTGATGAG
This sequence comes from Lithobates pipiens, assembly GCF_037356315.1. Lineage (NCBI taxonomy): Eukaryota > Metazoa > Chordata > Amphibia > Anura > Ranidae > Lithobates > Lithobates pipiens. The sequence goes on from NW_027507718.1 coordinate 218,119,159, forward strand.
CAACCTTAATGTCTAAAAGAGATATAAAGCTAGTAGGAAGGGACAAGTGATGCAATAGGACCATGAGAGGTCTGATTTCTTTTTCTGTAATAGAATACCCTTAGTTACCTGGACAAAAAAATGGGCATGCAGGCACCAGGAGGTGCTGCTACTGTCATCCTGCTATAAATGTAATATTTCATTATAGTAAGTTTTAACCACCTGCCAACTGTATACCGTAAATATATGGCGCTGAGACACCCACCAAAGCTTCTGGTACAGAGGCAGAATGGCGGTCTGCCTATGTAAACAAGGCAGATCGCCGTTCTGTCAGTACAGAAGACATGGATCCTGTGTCTCTGCTAAGCAGGAGCACGGATCCATGCCTTCTCCTAGTACAAGCACCCCCCGCACAGTAGTAAAGCACTGGTCAGGCACACATTTAACCCTTTGATTTCCCCTGATGTTAACCCCTTTCCTGTCAGTGTTATATGTACAGTGACAGTGCATATTTTTGAGCACTGATCACTGTATTAGTGTCGCTAGTCCCCAAAAACTGTCAAAGGTGTCAGTTAGTGCCTTGACTGTCTGCTGCAATATCTCGGTGCCCTTATAAGTCGCTGATCGTCGCCATTACTTGTAACAAAAAAAAAGACTAAAAATATCCCATAGTTTATAGATGCTATAACTTTTGCGCAATCCAATCAATATATGCTATTTGGATTTTTCTTTAACAAAAATATGTAGCAGAATATATAAAGTATAGTCCCTCACGCTACTAAGTGAATAAATACTAACTAAATAAAATAAACAATAATCGAAAGCTGCTGCTGGACCTAAAGTATACACAGTGCACAAAAGTGAATAATATAAGTAGGAATGAACAGAGCAAATTTCTTATTAATAAATGAGATTAATGAATCAAACATGTGCTAAAACAATTTAAACAGTGAAATGAGTGATAAACTTCCAAAATATCCAAAATGAGTGATATGGCTCTTCTAAGAGGTCAAAGCAAATTCTTCTTAATAAAAATCTTCATGACTTTGTAAAAGCTTAATGCTCACAGAGCCCTTATCTCCGTAAGAAGTATGATCAGTATAATCGACATTATGGATCTCATATGATGGAAACAAAACTTGTATTGTTTACACATACTACATTGTAGAAGGCTATTCTATGTTCTCTTTCAATGGTTGTAACCGAGAGTTGACTGTGTAATCGGGAGCCCTGTAGGAGAAGCTTGACATAAGTATAGGGAGGTTCGAGTCCGGTCTAATACCACCTAGAACCCCCAGCACGTTTGCAAAATTGGAGATCTGCACTTGTGATCCTGTTTCCATCAAATGAGATCCATAAGGTTGGCCTGGTCATGGCCTGGTCATGGCCTGGTCTTGGCCTGGTCAGAAAGGGCGGAAAACCTTCCGGAGGTCAAGTTTAAAGAAAAGTTGCACCTACAACATTGTATACTCTCTGTAAATAACTGCCCATTAAAATCAAGTATTTCCTAACTGGACACCAGACAATATTTAGTTACATAGTAGGTGAGGTTGAAAAAAAGACACAAGTCCATCAAGTCCAACCATTTTTAAGCCATATTTATGAACCCAAGGACTAAACAGCCAAAAACAATTTTAAAATAGTTTTTTTATCCCAGAAATTCACTTTAACAGAAAATGTAATACCTAAATGGTATACTTTTCCCTAACAGCTTTAATGCCAAGGGGGAATTAATGAATAAAGACAAAATCGATAAATATCAAATAAGTTTTAATCATTGCTGTTCTTAAGCATTACTACTGTGTGTTTACACCCATATGCAACTAATAGGGAGAATCGTAGTCACAGTGTGCAAGCGTTTGTGTCATGATCACATTTCACTGATTGATGTTTTTATAGCTGAAACCCATTTATCTCACCTGGTTCATGAGCACACTAGTCAAACATCTCACAATGCTATTTATGCCAGCAAAGCAATAATGATATCCAGCAATTGCCACCGGGCAATGAGATATATAACCCAGTAATAAAAGCTATTACATGTTTATGCCTGCTTAAACTGTTGATATATTTGACCGAGTTTAATGAAGCAAGTAAGGTTAAAACACCTTTGTTAAATAGCTGGCCGACGACTGGAAAATGAAAACGCATAAAACAATGCCATTAGTTCATTGATCAGTCACAGCCCCTGTATGGTCCACTTATAAGAGAAATAAAAGCCAGTCACAATGTCTAATACGATCCTGTCCTGAACTATGTAATGAGCAAATCAGAAACCATGAATCAATGAAAAAGTATATTCTGCATCCAAGACAGCCACCCAGATTGAACATTGACATATTTAGAATTATTATACTCTACCAGCTGACGTATCATAATAAGTGAAAACAGGCATTTCAAAAACCTAAACTTCAATCAGCTCCTGCTGATAAACACAAAGAAAATAAACAGATTTTTAATGATGCTTATTCAATATATAGTTATTTTTCGAGTGTGGGAAAGAGAGTCAACAAATGTCATATTGTAGCCTATACTGTATGTGGAAAATGGATAGGCAAATTTGGAAGATCGTACAAATCGTTTGGCTGGTGGGAATGTTTATAATCTGCTCTCAAAACTGGAAAATCACTAGACATCCCCCCGAGGATGCATGCTATAGAAACATGTGACAAAGCAAAGCTTGTTAGACATAGCAAATCCATGCCAATAAGGCATAATAACTATTTATGTATTAAACCCACGCTGCATTTATCATATTGCTGAAAGATATATGTATTTATAAACCATCACATTGTTGGACAATTTCCTTTTGCGGGCGGCACTGCATTGGAATCAATAGAGAACAAACTTCTATTACATTTTACAAACCAGCATGTCTTCTTCAAAATACTTTCTTTGTTAGAGTCATTGGTGCTTCCCCTATGATGAAACATTTGTTTTAAAAAGTCAGTGGCATAACGATGAGTAAAATGACAAAATATATATATGAGTATTTGTCATAAGCCTCTTTGTTAATGTCACACCCCTGAAGATGCATGTTGATGACAAAACATTGGGGGACGTCAGTCATGTGTGACGAATGACGCAGGACGTGGATGGACGGTGAGACGGCGGCCATCTTTATGTTAGAAGCGCTGTATGCTCTGCAATGTTTGCTTATTACTAATCAAATGTGAGTTTATTTTACTTTGTTTTAATAAATATTTGGCATAAAGATGATTGCACAATGAGCATTCTTCCTTTGCCTTTTACATTTGCATGATCATTGAGCTACCGTGTGTATATTGGAATATACTTGGAATATTTGGCTTGAGAGGAACAGCTCCCATCACCTCTTCAGATATGAGAGATATATTTCTATGGGATACCCTGTAATGTTGATTGCCTTTTGAACTGGGATTGAATGTCATCCCCATCGTCCTCAAATATTTAATGTGTATGTCCTATACACTGATTGTAAGGGTCGGTGTGTTTGGGTGAAGGTGATGGGTCTCTTACCTCATTCCTTTTTTTATGGTGGACTTTGCACATTAGAAGTTTTGTCTTCTTGGTGGTTGTCATCTTAAATGGTTCTACCTTTCTTCATGAATTAACTTTTATTATAAACTTTACATTTGTCATGTATTGTTAATGAGTGCTACACCTTTTCCATCTGCTACACCTTTCTTTAATATCTTTTATTGTTTCCAACAATTAGTGTTAGCTGCTATCCGTTTGATTGTTATATTTAGCGCAATAAATTCATTATTTTTAATGTTAACAGTGGCATCAGAGACTTGTGCTAATCTTACACACTAACCGAAATTGCAGCATACAGAAAACTTTTATATGAATCAGATATAGGTTCCTGCACTATAAACACATTAGCTACAATCATTTGCCATATGCTATTAGGCCTCTATTAGGCAGGGGTTCCAGTTGCAGTTTCACCACCCCGCCAATCCTTATAAAGTCTACCAAACAGCCACCTGTCAAACTTGCTCATTCAATTCATAGGGGCCTTCCTGAAACTACGAGTCCAACGATTTGCTCTTGGTTGTAGTTGTTTGGTTGCTCTTGCACTTTATTCTTATTGCCATTCCACAAATAAAACCAATTACAGTAGCTGCACTCTGAAAGGCAATCCCCTACTGAGATTTAGGTGAGCATTTAGCCTTACTGCCTGAAAAACGGGGCTTATACAGCCAGAATGTGCTGCACCCCTGACCTCCTTTTCTTCTACATCCAAAAGAACAATGGTCTAGTATTGCTAAATTTACACTCTTGCCAAAATTGTTCAGATCATATGACATTCTACCTGAAACTTTTTTGACCCCTGACCTTCTTTGTCAGAAAAAAAGGGCCACCTACCATGAAAAAATCTGTAGCAGATCTGTAAAGATCAGATGTTTCATTCTCCTTCCAGTATATGATCTGTTTTAAAGGTGAAATGATAATTGTCTTTGGCTTAGAAGGTAAATGCCTTCTATCCTTTAATCCTCATGACTCTTCACTCTGGAATCACCTAATATGTGATGTTCATGTGACTTGTTTAAAAGACAACTATATCCGTGAAAGATTAGATACGTTTTCGGTAGTTATGGAAAAGGATTCAGCTCACAAAAGAGTTTTTAGAGATTTTCAACCTAGCTAACACTTTTAGCTTAAATATTTAAGTTCATAAGTCCATAGTGTCTGAACAACAATGTACTTCTAAGAAATGGATATTAGTCTAGTGAGATTGTTATCTCTAGCCATGGCTTTTACTTAGATAAACCCATCAAATTTAGTTCATAATTTAATGTGATTGTAAACCACCACCTTGTAAAACAACCCATTCAGTTTAAAACAGAACTGAAAGGCAAAACATTTGCGTATAGATATAAAAGACACATTATAAATACCTGTTTCTTTTTTTTATAAGTGATTACATTCCCTCTGTTCTCAGCTTCATAAGAGCTGGGGGATAAAAAACATCAGCACACTGAGCTTCCCAGTTATAGGTTGTCCAGGGTGGAGGGGGATGTCAGGACAAGTGTGATCATTAGAGGAGAGCAAGCTGAGTTCTCAGCACAGCTAGAGAAATTACCACTGTGTTCTTCTTCTTAGTGTGGTTAGTTTTTTATAGGAAAGCAGAGAGACTGGCAGGAACACCAGGGATTTTGCACAAAGGACGAAATACAAAGAAAACAGGATAATTTTTCATACAAGTACATGGCACAGCAGGCATATATCAGGAATACAAAATGTTGGGTTCACATATTCTTTAAGAGATATTACAAGTAAATAGCTTCCAATGTTCAGATATGATACTGCCTTGTAGTAGGTACTAGGGCTGTCCATACACAGTTCAAATCTAAGCCAGTTCCTGCTGAATTCAAACCATTAATGGGCAGACTGAATATACCAAGTTGAGCGATGGGTCAACTTGGGTACAACCAGCCTGCTGGATTCACTTCTGATTATCACAAGCGGCTGCTACAGCTGCTAGCGATAACCACTATCTTTTCCCAGTGGGGACAGCTTACCCCACATGAGTCCGCTCTCCCCACCAGGAAAAGACAATTGCTCAGCAGGAAGGATTCCCCTGTCAGTATAGTCAGTGTTGATGGGGGAATTGTGAAAATTTCTTTCCTTGCAGGAAATAAAATTACACCATCTGTGGGCTGCCTAAGGGTTCAGCACAAGCACATTCAGAGTACTGAGACATTAACTGGCATGGGTGATTGTCAAAACATCTGTTGGCAGTGCTTTCACTTTTTATCTAGGGCCCTTTTCTTCTTTATTGTCAGTAAAGGTTTGAGCCCTGCATGAGCGATAAGTCTTTTGACCATTTTTACATAATATTTGTTTATTAGCCGAAAAAAAAAAAAAAAGCAACTCAAACAAGCAGTGCTATATATTTACTCCTACAGATATCATCCAGTTAATTTAGTATAAAATGCGGTATTTTAATACCAGTGTAATTTCCTGGAATGATTTGCCATGCAGTCCTAAGGCTTTTAACACCTGCCAGCATCCATTTGTGCATCAGGACATTAAGACATTGATTTCAACAGCCTGTAAACTGAAAAGATAATGAAAATATAACGATGAACATTTAAGAATACTTGGAAATGAAAAGGTACATTCCTAATGGTGAAAAGGAGTTGAAATCCAAATAATTTTGAAGAGCTTAAAGTACCACATTTTTCCAGGATAAATAATTCAAGGGCCTTCAAAATGTGAGTCTCAGCTGAGGGTTTGTGTAGCACAGAACATGATATTCACTACTTCTGAGCAATTAAGAATTTCTCTGAAGTGATATGGCTATGCCCCATTAATATGCGCTGTGCTGGAATAAAATCGAAATCTAGCATCTGCATGAGTTTTAAGTATTTACAGCAGCACACTTTAAGGTCATCATGACACTAAGCAACCAAAATAGGCACCATCCAGTAGAAGAGCTTCATAATATTTGGGGCTACATTTTAAGTCTGGTGAGTGCACATGCTTTCATGTATATTAGATAAAGCAAAAAGCTGATGCATGCCCTATAATAGTTCTTTTTTAATACTTTCTAACCCCGCAAAACCTAGTTTATGGTAGCTTGTCAAGCTGTTACAACAGCGCGATTTACAGTAAAATGTAAAATTAGGACAAAACATCAGGAACATGTGGAGAAATGCCAATGAATACAGAATACAGTCTTTAAAAAAAATCTATTTTTATATGCAACTAGAAGAAATACCCACATTTGACTTGATAGGATGGAATGGGGGGAGGGTGGTTATTTACTAAAACCGGAGAGTACAAAATCTGTGCATAGAAACCAATCAGCTTCCAGGTTTTATTGTCAAAGCTTAATTAAACAAGCTGAAATTAGAAACTGATTGTCTACCATGCACAGCTACACCAGATTCTGAGTGCCCCCAACCTAATGTAACCCCCTCCTTATACAGCAACCATCAGATTAGAAGAGGGAGAGGTTGAACTTTGGGCCAATCAGGTGTGCTGCATACATATGTGCTCTAAAAACATGCTGACAGAAAAAAGGAGCAGGAAGGGGACTTCATGAGCCTATTGCTGCTTCTCCATTGTCCAATCACAGGCTGGGGGGGGGGGACCTAGCATTGCTGTTTAACTGCAGTGGATAAGAGTCAGGTCATGTAACTGTTTGTGCGTAGTCCGGCTTTAAAGTAAATCTGTCACAATTCTGGACATTTCACACTGAGCATATGTGAAACAATGAATAAGCTTAAAGTGTTACTAAACCCACAACAGTAAAATCAGTCTGTATATGCAGCATAGCATGCTTGTTATACTCACTGTGGAACTTAAGGGGTTAATCCTCTGCGTTGTGTATAAAGGCTGTTTTATCCGGTAAGCACAGATCCTCCCCCTCCTTCATTGTCTATCTGGGGAAGGCCAGCTAGGCAGAATAGCCAACCTGCACATGCTCAGTTGTGTCTTTTATGCTGGAGAGAATAATTGCTTGTTGACCAGAGCTAGCCAGGTCACATGATATTGACATCACGTCGTGTATACAGGTTGCAGTGGAAATTTCCACCTTCCTGAACTCTCAGCACTGGAGAAACTGTGCAGTTTATCACTGATCGTGGTATACAGATCAGCCAAAAAGGTATATAGTGTCAATATTTTAATGTAAAAAGAAGATTTATAAGCCGTGGGCACTGTGGGTGGGGGGGGGGGGGCAGATGAACTATTTTTATATTAATAGGTTTAGTACCACTTTACATAGAAACCATTTAATACCACATGCCTAAGCAATCTATAGTTACAGAAGTAAAGACAGCTAAAATGGACATTATTTTAGGTGTTCCGGAATTATGCATCCTTTATTCAATTTATATTGGCCTAAACCATGACAGGTCTACTTTAATGGGGTTTGTAACTAAAGGCAGAAAAGAGACAAATCATGAGGGATTCAGAATCCTTGTTATTAATTTCACAATTCTAAGATTTTAGGCAGCTTTCAAAGAGCAAAGATTCGGCACGTCTCATGCAATGTGCAGGACTGGAGGGGTAATATGACATCTCTTGCAATCACACAGAGGAGATCAAATGTGGCAGATCTGGGCCCCATTGTTATAAGGCAGATAACAAAGCAAATGCATCCCCTGGTGTATAATCAATATATTATCTATCTTTATAACTTGGTGTATTGAATATTTTATCCGAAATTATTATATTGCATTACAGTATTTTACATACTACTGTATTCCTTAATCAACACATGAGAGTTAGCCAAATAACTTTGTATGATTTACGTGTGTGATGTAAATCTTCTTTCAACTAAAATGAAGTTACATACAGCCACTGTTAGGCATGGAGGCTAGGCAGCATAACATGAAATACAGAACATCAATAAACGCCATAGTAAGACCCATCAAGTAGCTAAAGTACTGTATAGTCTTCTTTTTATGGAGTTACCCTTTAGGTGAAAGTAAAGATATTTCTTACTTAAACTGTATTTTTACTTTTGAAGCCAAATCGGATAACACTTATATTATATTTGTTATATGTTCTCATTCACATAGCATAACTTAAAAACATTTAGAAAATGCTGTTTATCATTCGTTCTATTCATATATCGTCGTCCTCATTTGATAACTCTAGCACTGAAAAATCCTACCATGATCTCTTTGAATATGAGGGGCTGGGAACCTTTGTTAGTCATAAATTGAGAATTTTCATTTTGCACAGGTAATTTTCAGTTAGTTTAGTGAATGAAGAGTAGTTGTGCCGGCATTAATTATCCAATCACATGCGAGAAAAAAATACTATTTTTTTTCCAATTTATCTTGCACATGAGTGAGTGCAACGTGAATTTTCAGTTTGAGTTTGCTTGTTCTTTAAGTAAAGAGAAAGTTCACCTTGAAAGGTAACTTATAATAAGTAGTGGCAATTGATTGGGACTGTAGCAAAGCCCTGGCCTGGTAAGGTCAAGTATTTTGATCCAAGGGGACTTTGAATGGAACCATGGCCTGGTGAGGTGATGTGTTTCCATCCTCCACTCTTTTATTGCAATTAAAAAAAAAAAAAAAAAAAAAAAAAATATATATATATATATATATATATCTATATATATATGTATATATATATATAGATATATATATATATATATATAGTGTGCAGTGTGCACAGTGCATAGTCTACAGTGTGCAGTGCATAATCTAATTAAACCAATGGGGTTGATTTACTAAAGGCATATAGACTGATAGAAGTGCAGTTGCACTCTGGAAGGGAATTTGTTCCAGAGCTTAGTAAATGAGGTGACGTTTCACGTTACGAAGAATACCCAATTGCATGCAAGGTAAATTTAAAAAAAATGAATTTTTGCATACACATGATTGGATAATGTAAGTCAGTAGAGCTTCCCCACAGCCACATGTACTAAACTCTGTAGCAAATTTCCTTGCAGAATGCAACTGCACTTACAAAGTGCACAATTCATTTGCCTTTAGTAAATAAACCCCGGTGAATACTATTTTACTCTTTTTTTTTTTTTTTCATTAAGCAGTAGTAGCTCCAGGACAGTCATCTGAAAAAACAAAAAAAAACAAAACTTTATAACCACTTTACGTTAAATGGTACCAGTGCTATCAGTTCTGAAAGATCACTGAGACACAACACATCAGCAAGATGCTATCACTATTAAATTCTGATCTCCCTATGGGGTAATTTATTCATCTATTAAATAAGGGGAATTAACCCGTTAACACTCATTAATTTGCATATCCCTTTACTAACCACAGAAACTCTATCATATGGAGCTTAAAAAAACGGAAAGTTTAAGATTGACGTAATTTTTTTTCCTCTTCAAATGATCACCAACTAGACCCTGTGTTTGTTCACACTTTCAAATGAACAATTAAAGCCGGCCACACAAGCATCAGTTTTTCCATACATTTTGTATTTTTTCATCAAACTAAATTTTTTAACATATTTTCTGAAAATATGTTTATACATTGTTGTATTAAGGGGTGTTTTCTAGCACTTATACCAAGTTTTGAGAATTATAAAATTTTCGCCACAAAGAGAAAATAAAAGAAAATGTGTATTTATAAATTGATTCTGATATATACAATTATTATAACATAAAAACAAGGTCACGCCTATCTGCAAATGGCAAAGTTTTGCTATTTCTAAATAGGTTATACAATATCTGAAATGATTACATTTCTTTGACATTCATTGTTAAATATGTATTGGGAAAAGTAAACAGGAAACAAAAGTGGTTCTTTTAGAATTAAGCATTGCTTTGGGATTTCCCTCTGCGATCTCTGGTATCGTTGAGAGACGGCATGATTCAATTTAAATTGGTACATAGAGCATATATTACGCCTCATAGACTTCAAAAGATAAATCCTATGTGCTCTGCCAAGTGTTGGCAGTGCGGAGCATCTCAAGCAGAATTTCACATACATTTTTTGGACCTGACCTTATATAGCTATTTTCTGGGGGGAAGTAGTAGATTTATTGAACACTATTACCTCTGCTCCTTTACTAGTCTCAATGTCTGTTTGCCTGCTGGATTTGGTGGAGGCTTCTGTTCCTACAGTGTCTGAGTGTATGCTAATACAACGTTATTCTATGCAAGAAAAGCCATTGCAATGCACTGGAAGAAACCTCGCCCTCGTACACTTTTATATTGGAAACAATTGATAAATAATAACCTTCCATTGTATAGAGACACCTACATTTTGTCCAGCCACTTTGCCCAGACTTCACCATACACGGCATCTACTTCCGATGGGGGTTATTAATTATAATATAGGTGTTTCTGCATAAGGAACGTTTAGGGCCACTAGTAATAGAAGGGATAATTATCCACCTTCTTTCTTCTCTCATTTTTCACATTTTTTTTTATTGGATAATTATTATACCCTTTCAAGATTTTGCTATATTGCTCTCTTATTTTGAATATTTATTTTTGAATTGATAGCTGCTATGCAAGGTGATTGGATTTTCAATTTTTGTGTATGATGTTTTGGTTTGTTATGCTCTGTCAAGTTTTGTCTGCTTGTTTGTTGAGGAAAATAAGTAAATAGGTTTATAAAAAGAAGCATTGCTGCAATCAGTCACCTTAGAAATAAACAAAACCCATTCGATGGCTTTTCATAGTTTCATAGTTAGTAAGGTTGAATAAAGACACCAGTCCATCCAGTTCAACCTGAGTGAGTGTCTACAATTGTCCCTATCCCTGTACATTGCACACTCTCATCAGTCCCTACCCTCAATGAGCCCACCATCCAAGGTCTCTATTCATATACTAGGGCCAATTTTGGACAGAAGCCAATTAACCTACCTGCATGTCTTTGGATTGTGGGAGGAAACCAGAGTGCCCAGAGGAAACTGCACTGCACCCTGAGACCACCTACTTGTGAAAATAGTGCATCAACGTTCACTATTGTTTTTGTACTTCTCGTCCTGGCCAATCAGGACAGGAAGCGGGTCCTAGGACCAGATTAGCTGGGAAGAGAAGCATCCAGATTGGCCGGGAGGGGAAGCCAGGGAAACCGCCAAAGCCACCCATGACCTGAACGGGGTAAATGCGGGGCTGGGGGCGGCTTGAGAGCAGGGCTCGGCAGAGGGTGACCTGGGCTGGCGAGCGGGTGGGGGGATTTGCGTCCCCCCCCCCCCCCAAAAATGGAGCACCAGCTTAAATTAAGAATAGAGAAACTAAAATAAGAAACATACAATGTAAAATAGTTTAGAAAAGACTAGGACTTAGTAAAAGGCCTATTATCATTGGCATAGAATATTTAAGTTCAGCCATTTACTTCATGTACAAGCTTAGTCATGTTGAAAGCATCTCAGTTTGAGCATTTTGAAATATTGTCAAGTATCTGAAAAAAAGGAAGTAGAAACATTATTTTAAGTGGTTTGCTACTGATCTTTTGTAAAATGCCAGACCAAAAAGGCTACACTCTATGCACTTTTGTAGGTTGCAATCATAAAGGTCAGTATGCTCAAAACAAATATTTATAGGTGGATTCTTGTGTGCTAAGTCACACATTGGTTTCTTATATTGCTTGAGGACCCCACCAGCTCTAGCTTCATCTAATATAGAGAATAGGACCCCTTATAATTGTTTTAGCAGGTAAGCCTGAAAATTCAAGGACAGAGTACTCAGAAATGGAGGAGATAAAGAGTAGTTGCATAAGTATACTCACTGGCATCTACCAACTAATTAAATATTTTATGGGTGGATTGGCCTTTCAACTATCATTTAAAGTATAACTAATGTCAAAACTTTTTTTTATAGTTTTGGATAGAGTGGAGAGGGATTAGAACCTGTGTTAGTTTTTATCACAGTTTGTGCCCCTGTTAAGGATATTCCCACTCTCCATTTGTCCTGTTTACCATTATCATTGAAAGTGAAAGTAAAAGAAAATCCCAAATTTTGGGTTATCCCCAAAAAAGTAATAGAGGAGAAATCTTCCAATGGGGGCACTATTTCTGGTGACATTGGGGTCTCCAGGGAATTCCCCCTAATTTGTAGGTATTTCCTCTCACTTCCTGTTTAGTTACAAGACAGGAAGTGAATCAACATCTCTGCAAAAGGACACAGATGGCAAAAAAATAAATCTGACAGGGGTTATAACCCTGCCTTGCTCTATCCAATATGAAAAAAAAAAGTTTATATAGTTCTACTTTAAGTTAGGAGAAGTTAGTTATGAACACAGGTTAGAATAACACAAATGAATGAAAACGTTAACATGTATTAACTGAGACTGCTCATCATTCTATTTTGTATTCTAAGCTGCACCTGGAAGTCTGCAGAGGTTTCATCTGAGTTTCTTACCACCTGCATTGAATAATCTCTTGTTCTAAAAATTCCTTGTGTCATGTACTTGTTCACTTAGCCTAAAGGTATTTACAGTTCCACCTCTTTCCTTACTTTGTGTACAAAAGTAAATGTTTAGATTTTTTTTTTAATCACTGGCCACCTGTTATTAGTGAGTTAACTACTGTCTACCATTAACAGTATCAATTTCCTTCCTCACAGTTCAGATCTCTAGAATCCCATACATTTAATTGGGATCTCATACATTTAATTTCATCTGCCTTATCCTTTAACCTTTTCTCATTTGATAGCAGGTTCTTACACCTTTTCTATACTAAGTTCTTTTAGTATACACTGCAACCTTGCCCATTCACAGAGCAGAGTTTCTTTGTGAAGGGGCCAGTGAACCACTTATATTAAATTTGCCCGTGCTCCCTTGCTGTTTTTTCTCTGTTGCAGCAAGCAACAATACCGCCTTCTATGTGACAATGCTGGAGTCTAGCAGGGATTGCTAGTCCCTCTCACTTAAGCATGACAGAGGAAGTGACATCACTGCTTCCCCTAGTGTGCACCACCAGCCAACACTGGAGATTTTAATGCCAGCTGCAACAGAGAAAGAACCTGCGGGGGAGCACTAAGTATCTGTGGGTGAGGTGGAACACCATGGAAAACAAATTGTAACTTTGCGCTCAATAGAGAAGGTAACAGTTTCCCTTTAAATACTACATTCTACTGTGTCAGAATATTGATTACAAACAAACTTTCAGTAGATGAGCAATATGCTAATTAAAGTGGTTGTAAACCCTAGAAAAAACCAACAAACATAAAAAAACTGCAAGACAAAGGCATAGCATACTAGCTCATTATGAATTACTTACCTTAGATCGAAGCCCCCACAGATGTCCTTGTACCCCGTTCCGACAGCCAACATCGCTCCCGGAGTTACTTCCAGGTATCGCTGGCTCCAGCGCTGTGATTGGACGTCACAGTCTAACTGAAGCAACTGCATGTACCTGCCATCGCTATAGTTTGCTTCAGTGCTCTTGTAGCGATGACGTTGGCACATGCAAATACAGGAGATATCTCCTAAATTGTGCAGGTTTAGGATATATTCAGTGTAGCTATGGGTAAGCCTAATTATAGTAGCAAAAAGTGGTTGTAAAGGGTTTACAACCACTTTAAGTTTGTAGAGATTACTTTCTTTTACCAGATTTCTGATATGGTGGCTGTAAGCCCCAGTGAGATCCACTTCCTACCAGTAGTCTTTTTCTTTATGACTCTGTAAGTTGTCAGACACTACAATTGAAGTTCCCTGTGTAGCTAAATTGTTCATTTTTTTGTTATTTTTCAATGAGTGACAATGGCTAGTGGTTTTTAAATCTGTAATGCAATGTGATATTTTGATGTTGTTCAGCAACGCTGCAAAAGATATTGTGTTGTTATGGCAATAAGGCCCCTTTTACAAGGGCTGTCCGGCAGTTTTTCAGATGGACCTGATTGAACCCTCCAGTCTCTTCTATGGAGCGAGGGATGTCAGCGGACACATGTCCTATGACACCCACCACCATCTGATTCAATCCTGTTCGACAAAAACAGGTGGATGGTGGTCTTATTCCCCATCCATCCGGCAAATAGAATGGCATTGGATGGAAATGGACAGGTGGTCTGTTTACATCTGATTGCCCCATAGAAGAGATCGGGACTGTGTCTGTGTCCATTCTGCACAGCGGAGCAGACATGGACCTGTCATCCGCTTGCTCAGGGGGGATCAGCCGAGAGTTCCCCCGCTGAGCAAGTGGATCTGGCTTAATGGAGGTGCCCGTGTGAATGGGGCCTAATACTAAAGCTGTCGAAAACCTACAGATGAGTGGTCTAGATGTAGGACAGCATAGTAGGAAACATAAGGATGGTTGTAATGCTTATTGCATGGAGGAATGCAAGGTGCAGTGAAAGTAATTTTGGTGTGATGGATAACCAAAGCACCACATCCATGGACTCATAAATACATACAACCATTTCCTTTCCTTATAGTATTGGGACTTTTAAGGTGCCATACACAGCACTAATTCAAAGTATTAAAATATTCCAAGTGTGGTTTGAATAAATACAAATATTTAAAACACGCATACAATGTTTGTAATAAGGGGATAAATCAATGTACACCTCTAGTATCTCTAGCCAACTACCTCTATATGTTAACATTGCATGATAAAGCATACAAATACACTCAAATACAATATGCCTGCTGCATATTGATTATTGCATAATTCCACTTGGTCCGCTTCACAGACACAACAGTAAACAAGAGGTGGTTGTAAATCTCAACGTATTTCACTATTCGCTACATCAGGAAAATTAAGGTTGTTTAGACTGCACAAAGATCTTAATCTTTTTTTTTATCCAATATACAAAATAAAAAAACTAGAAATGTGCATAATGAAAAAATGTGTTTCGTTTTGATTCGTTAATCTAGTTATTTCATTTTGTTAAATTTGGTTGAATCGTTTAATTCGGTATTCGTATTCGGAATTTGTATTTCATATTCAGAATTTGTTTTATGTCTTTTTCAAATTTACAGATTTTTTTGATTCGAAATGTTTGAATCAATAAATTTTGAATCGGCCAAATTAAAAAGTTATGATTTGGTTTTTTTCCATTCAAATGTGGCCAAGTGAATAAACAAAAGAAACATCTTCATCAGATTATCACACCTTTAGCTTAACTAAAACAGCATTATTTCAAAATTGTACTCTAATAACACACACAGTCATTGATTTCAGAAACATGTTTACAGTTCTAATTCTACTGGAATTTGATGTAAAATTTGATTTGAATTTCAATTAGAATTTTGTTAATTCTGACAAATTTTGTTTAGTTGTTCGGAGCATTCGGTAAACTTTGTTTATACTATAATCTGGGTATTCGGATATATCCAAATCTCAGAATAATGAAAAATGTGTCCAAATATTTATTCTGAACTAAATGAACTGCACATGTTAAAAAAAAAAAAAAGGCATCAACACTGGTGGATGAGACCCGAGAACTGCTGCTGGAAAAAATCAGTTTGAAGCAATTTTGGTGTTGTAAACATGCGTGAGACTTTGTTGGGAAAGGTAATTTAACAGTGAGATAATAGGAAAAATTATAAGTAAGATAATAAGATAAAGGGAAATAAGCAGAGCAATGGACACTGCATTCAGAAAGTAGTGTGTAGTAGATAAGAGGTGTGGTTGATTATGGCATCTGTACCTAACATTTGTCTCTAAATTCCCCACTAGGTTTCTGTCGTATTTCTCAGAATCCCTGAATAGAAACATGAATGAGACGTTGTTGTGAAAGGTAATTTAACAGTGGAAGTAAGAAATAATCAGGACAATGTCATTGCATTTATTGTCAGGTGGTGTTTCAGAAAGTGGTCTGTCGAGGAAAGGCTAATCCTGGCTTCTGTATCTACATTGATCTTTGAACTTCCCATTATGTTTCTGTTGTATTTCTCTAATTTCCCTGGATGCTTTTTTTGGCTACTTACATAAACAATAACTACTTGCCTTTTTTTAAAAAGCATATTTATAAAATATACATAAATACCTTCTCTTAGAAATCATATTACAAATCACAAATCTTAAAAGACAACCAGGAAGAGAAAAAGTAGATGAAAGCTCCAAAAAATTTAGACAATTGAAACAATTTGTTGTTGCTGCCCAAAAATTAGAACTTTCTTCTGTTCTCATTTTGCCATTACTTAGCACAGTTTTGGAAAAAGAAAAGAAAAAAAAAAATGCTTTCTCCTTGCATTTTTTTTTTCTTTTACAACATTTTACTTTCTCTACGTATGGACTAAATGTAATTTAGCTGTCAATCCATTCGGCTACGCCCACATCAAACTTGCATTGACTCATGTGAAAAGCTTATTCTGTACTGATAAGCAAGTAGGAACTTGAAAAATATCATTCATAATTCACAAAATGGTGAACTGAAGCCTAAAAAACACATATTTTACTCATAGTGCAGACTTTACATCTAAATCAGACACTCGAGATCCCTTTTTAAACATATATTTTTTCTTTATGTACACATTTGTATAGGTTAGATGTAAGCCTGATAATGTTTGCATATTTGGACTTGTCCTTTTACAAAAAATAGGTGATATTTTTGAGCTTTGAGGTCTCTTTCTGTTGCAGAGTATACAGCACAAAGCATTGCAAATTAACACAATTTTGCAACAACAAATGACACAGATTTTTGGGAAAGATACTCAAGAGATGCATAAACAAATAAGAAAAGGAGTTGTCAGATGCAAGCTAAATATTTATTGAACACAGATCCCTTATTTGCAAATAACCAGAATGCAAAATCTAATATTGCACCACAAAGATGTCAACACAGGTCACTATCATAAATTGCACGTTATGCACATTCACCTTTAGCGTTACTAGTTATTTAAGCAACGGGGCCTATTGAATGAGAACATTCATTTTTTTATTTAATCAGATAGGCCCTTGCACTGTACATTCACATGGTAATATGTGTGGCCTCCTTAAAGAAGAACTCCAAACAAAAATAACAAGATGAAAATAAAATACCCACTAAAAAGCAAACAAAAAAAGAACAGCTTTACTGCAATATTCACCTTCAAACCAAACAATCCCCCCCCCCCCCCCAGTATTTTTTTCTGCCATTGGATGTCCTCAGTCTGACAACCAGTATCATTATTCAGCACACTTCGTCTGATCGAGGTGATCCTGCACCTGTCCTATCCTGTGACTGGACAGGGACATGAGAAGTAGCACAGAAATTAGCTCATCTCTCATTCGTTCTGCTTTCTCTTCTTACCAACATGCTTCATGTCATCACACAAACTTATCGGCTCCTTGTACTGCTTCTTCCTCTAACTCTAGCTTTGCTGTACAGAGACTGAAAGAAAATAACCTGATACCAGGTCAGATTCAGGTACTTACGCTGGTTGCATTAAACCTATTGCCAACCATGTAATGCATAAAGTATATGTGGTGGCAAGGAGGGTAGGCTTTAAAGTGGTTGTAAACCCTTACAAACCACTTTGACCTACAGGTAAGCCTAGATTAAGGCTTACCTGTCGGTCCAAGAAATATCTCCCTCTGCCTGAAGACGGGCACCGCTGTCTGCGGCGCATGCGCCGTAGACAGCGGCACGCAGGTGCACTGAGCGTGGCATCGTCGATGATGAAGATGGCGCGCAATCCCGCGTGTCTCGGCTCCCCTGCGCATGCACGGGAGTGACGTCATCGCTGCTCCGGCGAATCACAGCGCCGGAGCACGGAGACCCACGGAGACCCACCAAGAAGATGGACGCTCGGAACTACAGGGGACAGCGGTGACTTCGCTGGCTCCTGTGTCAGGTAAGTGATACATAATGGGCTACTATGCGATGCATAGTAGTCCATTATGCTTTGCCTTTGATGGGAATGAAAGAGGAAGTAAACTCATCAGGGTTTACGTCCTCTTTAACACCCACACACTGCATATATGCATCCACTGCAGTTGAGGTTTCTGTGCTGATAGTACACTTATTGTGCAGTCCCAGCACAGTGACTGAGCTTTCACAGACAGCTCCTGGGGTCTGGTTATGATCAGGAGCCGGCAGGACGAGCTTCCAATCATGTAAGCACTGTGACAGCCAATCACAGTGATCCCTGATTGAGAAATCTGTCCCACCCACCGGCATAAAAATAATGGATGAACCCTCAAGCAAACTTTGCAATAAAAAAAATAGGGATATTTAGTTCACACATATTGCAATACATGTTTAAGCTGGCCAACTGCATCAAAGTAATCCCTCTTTAGCCAAGTTTTGCAAAGTTTTGCAAGGTTTGCATGAAAGGGTATAGCAATGTGCAGAGGGTTCATTCAATATTTTTAGTGTTAATATGTGGTCAGATCCCTTTAGTACCTGGTCAATTTTATGCATGTATGGCACAATATTTCCCATACAAGAAGAAATATAATTGTGGCACTTACATACAATATGATAAATAAATACATACCTGTACAAATTGCGGCGTAAATGTTCGATAACCCTTTTGTGCCTTGAAGAACATCCAATCATATGCAAGGAAAAACATGCACATCATTTGGTATTCTTCTTAGTAGATTTTTACCATATTCACTAAGGGAAAATTCCCTTGCAAAGTGTAAATTCACCTTCTTATTTAAAACCTTAGGGATAAAATATTTGACATACTAACTGTTCCTGCTGTACTGCTACAAAAATATATAGCCATAACAGAGGAAATCTGGCCCTGGCACTTATCTCCGATATTCAATCATTGTCACGTAATCTAACAGTATGTTTTTGTATGTCTACACATTAATGGCGATAGAAGCTAACATTTTCCGCTTGCATCCGCTGTCAGTTTGTAAGGGGTGGGGCAGGTACAAAAAACAGACACAGATCCCTTCATGATACACACTTTTTTTTCCCCTCTATACCTAGTATTTGTGTGTCCTGCATTATCTGTTTTTGCCAGAATACAGGGTAATTGTAGAACATTTACAGTAAGTTTATTGTCTGGCTCAAACACAGTTGCAGAGCTTCCAGTTGTAAAGGTTCAATGTAGGGATATTCATGCTTCTAAAATATTTGCAGAACTTTATAGCAAAGTGCAAAAGTAAAAAAAAAAAAACTGTTGATTCTTGAGTGACAACATTGCCTCTACTGCACTGAATTCCTAATAGTGTTGTCAACCCTGATTTCTCATCTGCTGGACTATAGAACAACTGACCACTGTGTTATGGAAATGAGGAAAGAGATGGGTTGTACTGTAGATCAGTGGAGGGAACTGGGGAAGTATGAGAACATTACTTGGAATTTCAGCACATCAAATGCAACACAGTTAGCTCCCTCCAGAAAGTTAAAGTGGAAGTAAACTCTCCTATCATTTTCAGCCAAGGTAGCTGCCATCTTGGCCTCTGTTTAATCTTCTGGTACTATGATTTTTTTTGTAATAAGCATAACATTTTGACAAAACATTCACCCACACAGGGGTACAACACAATGGACTTAACAGGAAGATGTGGGCTTGGGAAGTCAGATCAAATACTTTTTATATAAATAACAACTGTCCACAGGGGGACCTGGTGGGATAAACCATGAAGCTCACTAAGGGCCATCTAACAGTGGCCCTGGTTGCAGATGTACTGGTATACAGAAAAAGGTGGTCCCTGCTAAATCTTCAACTGCCATTATGCTGCACATGTGATCAGTTATAACACTAGCCATTGAATGGTTTGACAGTTTGGTTGAGAGCACAAACAATGTGACAGTTACATTCCCGGAATGTTTCGGGAATGTAACTTTATTTTGAAACTGGTAAATCTAAGGGTTTACTTCCGCTTTAGGAACCCACTGAATTTCTGGAAGAATCAAGAGGTTTATCTGTACTTGCAGTGTATTTGAAGAGAGAAAAAATGGTAAGATGTTAATGAATTGTTAACCACTTGCCGATCATGTCACACAACTATACTGCAGCCCAATGGCACTCCTGGGTGAAATCTTGTACAGGTACATCCTATCCGTTTTCGGCCATCAGAGCCGTGTGGGGCCTGCTGCACGGGGGGGGGGGGGGTCCCCAAGCGCGTGGCCCTTGGCGATCGTGTACAGGGGCGCCAGCATGGGGATTTGTGTGTGTAAACACACAAATCCCTGTGCTGTCAGAGAAGAGGAGCTATATAGTTTCTTCCTTTTAAGTAGGAAAAACGATATGGCTCCTCTCCTAGTCGCTCCCATCCCCACACAGTTAGAAAATGCTGAGGGAACACACATTTAACCCCTTGGTCGCCCGCTAGTGTTAACTCCTTCCCTGCCAGTGACATTTACACAGTAATCAGTTCATTTTTATAGCACTGATTGCTGTATAAATGCCAATGGTCCCAAAAAAGTGTCAAAAGTCTCTGTTATGTTCGTTGCAATGTTGCAGTAACGCTAAAAATCACAGATCACCGCTATTACTAGTAAAAAAAATAATAATAAAAATGCCCTAAATCTTTCCCATAATTTGCAGACGCTAAAACTTTTGCGTAAACCAATCAATATACACTTATTGCAAGTTATTTTTTACCAAAAATATGTAGAAGAATTTATATTGGCCTAAACTGATGAAGAAATGTGTTTTTTTAAAGAAACTTTTGGGGATATTTATTATTGCAAAAAGTAAAAAAAGTTTTTTTTTTTTTTTTTTTTAACCACTTCCCGACCAGCGCACGACGATGTACGTCGACAGAATGGCACGGGCAGGCATATTGGCGTACAGGTACGTCCAATATTCGATGCCGCCCTGCCATCGGGAGCGCCGCCGGCGGCGCGCTCCCGTGCTGGTCGGGACCCCCGTGAGTCCGGTCGCGGGACCCGCGGACTCGATCGCCGCGGGCAATCCCGCGATCGTCTCACGGAGCGGCCGAATGGAGGAAATGCTGTATAAACAACATTTCTCCCCGTTCTGCCTAGCAACTAGTGACGCTGATCTCTGCTCCATGTGATTGGAGCAGAGATCAGTGTACACTAAATGAAAGCCCAACCCCCCACAGTTAGTAACACACCCCTAGGAACACTTAACCCCTACACTGCCACCCACTGGTTAACCCTTTCACTGCCAGTGTCATTTACACAGAAATCACTGCATTTATATAGCAGTGATTACTGTATAAATGACAATGGTCCCAAAAATGTGTCAAAAATGTCCGATGGGTCCCCCACAATGTCACAGTCACA
This sequence comes from Lithobates pipiens, assembly GCF_037356315.1. Taxonomy (NCBI): domain Eukaryota; kingdom Metazoa; phylum Chordata; class Amphibia; order Anura; family Ranidae; genus Lithobates; species Lithobates pipiens. The sequence continues at coordinate 218,140,655 of NW_027507718.1, forward strand.
ATAAAAATCGCAGATCGCTGCCATTACTAGTAAAAAAAAAAATAATAAAAAATTATTAATAAAAATGCTATAAAACTATCCCTATTTTGCAAACGCTATAACTTTTGCGCAAACCAATCAATAATTGCTTATTGCGATTTTTTTAATCAAAAATATGTAGAAGAATACGTATCGGCCTAAACTGAGGGAAAAAAATGTTTTTTTATATATTTTTGGGGGATATTTATTATAACAAAAAGTAAAAAATAATGCGTTTTTTTTCAAAATTGTCGCTCTATTTTTGCTTATAGCGCAAAAAATAAAAACCGCAGGGGTGATCAAATACCACCAAAAGAAAGCTCTATTTGTGGGAAAAAAAGGACGTCAATTTTGTTTGGGACCCACGTCGCACGACCGAGCAATTGTCAGTTAAAGCGACGCAGTGCCGAATCGCAAAAAGTGGTCTGGTCTTTGACCAGCAAAATGGTCCAGTCTGCAAGTGGTTAATTGTCGGGATTTTTTTGTTTATAGCGCAAAAATTAAAAACGGCAGAGGTAATCAAATACCACCAAAAGAAGCTCTATTTGTGGGAAAAAAAGGATGCAAATTTAGTTTGGGTACAGTGTCGTACGACCACGCAATTGTCAGTTAAAGCGACGCAGTGCCAAATTGTAAAAAGTGCTCTGGTCAGGAAGGGGGTAAAATCTTTCGGGGGCTGAAGCAGTTGAGATGTACTCTTTACATTTTCTTTATTCTAGCCAGACATACATTTTTTTTGTGAGTCTTATGAAGTTATGGAGATGCGCAGAAGCTGTGGTTAGGAAAGGTGATAGCAAAAGAAAATATCCCATCATTTCATTGTAGAGTCAAATTATACATCGTTTAATCTCTTCAAATTCTGTTTCTGACTGTTATACATCTATGTTCTTATTAAAGCAGTTTAATGTGAATAACACCCTAGAGGCCGTTCTTGCCAAAAGGAATCAGTGATTCCTCACTTCTTTCAATCATTTCAGTCATTAAGGGAAGCTTGAATGTCTTTTTGAAATATCACTCAAAATGGCTAATCCACTGACTGACAGGCTAGATATTAAACCTGTACTAAGGAACATGTAGGCTGTCATTGATGGGCCAAGTATGCAGATAAGGAAGTCCAACTTCTAATCTGCCTACTCTTTCTTGGACAGTGTCCCACCAAGTATTGCATCCTAGAAGGTTGGTACTAACAGCTTCCTTAAAATATTCAAATATAATCAAATTGTTTTAATGATTTGTTCAAAGTCACACTTATAAAAATCTAATTCGAATTCAGTATGTATTAGCAAAAATAAAATTACAACGCATCATTCACAAATGAAAACATCTAAGCATTCATAGACCCATTGTATGAAGCCATCTTTTCTAATAAAATGTATGTAATATCACTTTAAAACAAACAATTACCATAGTCGAGCTTTTGTTCATATTTAAAGGTATATGTACTAATAAAAAAAAAAGACACCATAATGCACTTAACATGTATGCTATTGCATTCCTTGTTCCGTTTTTTTTATATGGAATACATCAATAGCATGTAAATAATTGCAATTCTGTATACAGTATAGAACAACAAAACAAAAATACTGGTTGTTCAGGTGGCACACCCATCGAAGTCTATAGGGATAAAAACACACAAATACCCTCAAAACATAACTTGTGAACCCTTTTGAGCACAGGGTTTAGCGTAGAGCTTAGCGTAGGGCGCAAGCATTGGGGGACTGAGTGTAAAAGTGTGGTCAGGGTCAATTAGTATGAATAGGATTTGGCATTTTGATTGCAGTTAGGCATATGGAAGCAAACTGAATTACTACCCAAGTAGCCCAAATGTTGGGATTTTGGATTTTACAAACAATGTTGAAGAAGTGATATATAGACAGAAGTATATACATTTGTAGTAAAAGGTTATTATTATAAAGTTTAGACATTGCCCCTATCCAAATTTGAATGTTTATCAGCTTGTTTCTCTAAAGTGAACATGTAGAAAACAATTCTTTATAATGTCCCTGTTCACACTTGTACACTTATTTGCCCTACGCTTTACACCCTATGCTCAAAAAAGTACATGAGCTTTTTTCAAGCTTTTTTGCCCCCATAGACTTTAATGGAAGCACCTGTAAACACACAACACATGCACATATGCACATGTTTGTACTTAAAAAAAGTCCTCTCCTCCTCTAAGCTGCTTTCCATCCTTTACCCAGCCCAGGAAACAAATACGGTACTTAAAGCCTGCAAAATGCACCCAAAATTGCTTCAAAATCAGGAAGTATACACCCTACTTACTCTACTGCTAGATGTATAAATGAAGTCTAACTGCATGAGTGTTTTTGTGCCTGAAAAACTCCTCACCTTCCCAAGAACTGCCCTCCTCTCTTTGTCCAATCCTGGAGAAAACCACCTGAAGCTTGACAAATGTGAAAAAACACAAGCACAAAGCTTATACAAGCAAACAAAGATTTCCCAGCACACTTACCGGGTAGCCTGAAAAACACCCACATTGACCCTGTCTAACAATTTACATTAAAAACAGGGTTTTGCAAAATAAACAATGTAAAGATGGCGCTCACATACACAAATAAAATGTGAAAAACAGCACCTAACAATAAAGAAATAATAGTGGATGATGCATGCATGCTCTGTAAACTCATGAATAACAAATGAAAAGGCAATGTGGTTAAGCAATATACACATATACATATATCTATCTATCTATACATATATCTATCTATCTATCTATCTATATATATATATATATATATATATATATATATATATATATATATATATATATATGCACATATATAAAAAAAAATATATGTATATATAAGTCCAGTATAAGTCCAGTGTGACTGTCCCAACATTAATGGTTGCTTCAGTGATCAGATATTTAGATACTCTTAATCTTTACCGTTAATGCTCAAATGATGGATGTCCACTCACCTGAGGTGTATGACCCCCCCCCCCTTTTTTTTCCCCACATACAAATGTATGTTTTTATACATGAATCAATAGACAGGGTCAATTTGGTTGTTTTGCAGGCTGGCTAGGAAGTGTTCTGAGAAATCTTTGCTTGTGATGTGCATTGCCCTTCCATGTGCACCTTACTGAAAAGGCTAGTTATAGGTGAGGCTGGTTGTCATTTAAAAAAAAAAATGCTCATAAGACACTTATTAAAAACCTGTATAATGCACAAAAAATACTTCAAAATCACTGGGAATACACTCTGCTAACGTATGAAAGCAGACTTATATTAGCTACAAATTGCCAATTAGTGCACAAAATCAGATACAATATACAAAAGGCTAAACTAATCGAATACCACCTTGTGGAATTTATGCAGACTCAGGAATCAAATGTGTGAATAAAGTCTGAATAAAGTCTGCCAAAGCGAATACATTATTATATGCCTTAAAGCAAAACTCCAGCCAAAAATAGCAAGACAAAAAACGGATAGCCAATAAAGTTAAAAAACAACTTTTGCCACATTTACCTCTGATGACCAACATCATTCAACCCTCAGTGAATGATGCACAGTAATGAGTTAATTTCTCTGTCACTCTGCCTTGTTTTCCTATCAACATGCGTGTTGTCAGCACATACATTTAATGGTATATCAATTATTACAGAGCTGTATTTATTTGTGTATTTTACCTGTCTGCAGTTTTGCTTGAAATTTGTAGAATTCTTGTGTCTTTGTAGCATGCAAAATGTGATTTTTGTGGAACTTGCCCATTACCTCTGATAGAGAAAACTCACCACATACATGACCTCCAGGTTATAGACAGGTCATGTAACACTAGAAAGATCCAGCTGTCAATCCATGGACACATGAATTCATCCCATGAATGAATTCTTTCACTTAAAATTTCTCGTGTCAAAGTATGACAATCAGAGCTGTCTCATAGATGCCCCTCAAGCATCCAGCTTCACTCAAAATAAACTACAGTGCAAAAATCTGTTAAAATCCAAAAATATTACCTTAATGGTATAGCAAATTTTTATTTTTTTAACTAATGGATATAAATACAAACTTAAATATTTTGAGCGTATTTAGCATTTTATCACTGGGAGTCCGAATCATTTTACAATCCACTATGAATGAAACTGAATGTGGTAAGCTCTTTTGGAGATCTCATTCAATCCAGTTACGCAGTGTGATGAAATTTATCCTACGCGTTTCAATTCTGAAAGACTTTGCTAGGGGATTTTGAGTTTTATTTTATCTAGGTGAAACAGGGAAAGGTTGGTGCCTCTGTCAATTTTTTAATTTCCAACAGAGTCCATAAGGTAGATTATTATTTTAGATTATTTTAGTTATAAAGTAAAGGGAAATCTATCAAACAGTAAATATCTCCGAAAATATGACACAAAAACAAAAAGGCTTGGGAATTCTAAAAGTTGGTTCTCCCTGTCCCAGTGACTACTGCACTCCTTAATTCTTATATGAGCCTCAGAGGGACTTGGGGGGGAATATTTTTAAAGCAGTCACAGACAGAAGAAAAACTTTGCAGAAATCTGAACTCTTTCCAACACTTGCGGAAACTATCAAAATAAATTGACTGCAGTCAATTTTAATAAGAGTACAGTTTATTTTTAACTTCGAGTCAATTTAATAGTAAATTTTAAAAAGGGCTGCACAACATTAAAATATAAAGGACACAACTACCCTAAATTCTACTGGTGTAATTGTATTGCTGGTAATGTAAAGGGACCAAGAAGTATATACTTATTCTAGAATAATTTTATGGGACAGTTCATAGAAGCATCAAACAGAAATGATACTCTATAGCATCTGGCGATCTCAAATAATGTCTCATTATATAATAAAGACTCATTACACGTGACCATAACAGTATAACACCAGGAATTGTTGATGCTGGCAATATCCAATTTTCTTAAGGGTTAAGGAAGGACTTTTCATCCCTGGGTGGTGCTAATTGGGCAATGCTTTACAGGAGTTTTTATTAAGATAAAAAGCCTTCTGTCTAACACTTGCCTGGGGTACCTCTCTCTCCAGCGATATCCACAAGTGTCTCAGCCCTCCGAGATTCTCCTCCCTGATTAGCTGAGATGCAGTAGTGGCGCCATTGGCTCCCGCTGCTGTCAATAAAAGTCAGCTAGCCAATCAGTGGAGAGAGGGTGTGGGCTGGGTCGGTTGCCATGTCTGAATGGACACAGGAAGCTGTGACTCAGCTTGGGTGCCCCCATAGTAAGCTGCTTGCTGTGGGGGCAATCAACAGGAGGGAGGGACCAGGAGCACAGAAGAAGGACCAGAGAAAAGGAGGATCCGGGCTGTTCTGTGCAAATCCACTGCAACAGAGCAGGTAAGCATAACATGTTTGTTATTTTTATAGGAAAAAATCATGAGACTTTACAATCGCTTTAAGAGGTTTTTTTTTTTGCTTTTCTCTGGATTAACTGTGGAAATAAGGTTCTAGATATGAAGGTTTTCATATAAAGGTTTATTTATTCATTTTTTTGTTCTGTTTGGTGAACTGGGTAGACTTGTGTCTTTCCTAAACCTGACTAACTGTGTAGCTATGTAACAGGATTTATTTAAATATAGGCTACAAAAAACAAGCACATACTGGAAAGGCCAAGACACCTACTTAAAGGAAAGTAAATATTCCCCAGCTGAAGGTCAACACTACACAGACTGAGAGGAAATATTCTCAAGAAAAGAGAAAAAAAAAAGTATTTTAAATCACTTTTATGCAATTGCATCAACAAATGCATATCTGCAGCCTATAGGTACTGTATGCAGGCAGAGATAGGGGATATGTTATACAAGCATTGCAGGCACGGCATCTTGTCTTGGTGGCATTATTGAATATGTTACCAAAGTTCTTAGGGGGAAAGAAATGAAATGCCATTTGCTCTTAGTTACTTATGACCATCTTTTTGGAAAGCACATACAAACCTGAGAAATTAGCATCAATGTGTTTCCAACAGACCACCTAATACTGTCTTCTTCATTGGAAATCTTACCAATATGGTGTAAGGTCATCCATATTTCCATGCAAGCCATGCACATATTTTTTTTTTTTATGCCCACATACCACAAAGTGTCCAAAATAAAGCATTAACAGGTAACAGAATGTTCCTGGAGGATGACTGTTGCCCTATGATGCACCCGAGACCAACAGTTGTCAGAAGCCATGGTACATCAGGCATAAGGTACATAGGTAGCCTGCATTACCTACTGAATTAAATATAATAACATAATAGTTGAAACACTGATCACCAATATTGTTGCATTTAACAAAAAATACTGTAATATTGTATTGTAATGCCAACAGTGAGTTTGTGTACAAGAGAGAGCAAGGAAAACTTAGCAATGATCCAGCTTTCTGTCTGCTACAACTTATCCCAAACTTCCAAAGAAAACTTACCAGCAGCTAAACATCATCTGCTTTAGAAGGAGAAAGTAAACAACCTCAATTTTGCACTTAAACACACACTTTAACACCTGAAAGTAATTGAACTGCAGCTGCCTCTGAAGTACAGCACAAGGACTAGATGACAAAATGATAGCCGAGTCTTGAGTCTTGCCAATAACAGCAGCTAAACAGTGGTGTAGAAGGACCAGTGTGTGCATCCTACAATGGAATTACTTCAATTAAGTATTTTAGGGTGTATATCCTACACTCAAAAACAAGAAATATCTGCGAGTTGGCATTTTAAATATTCTAGTTCTATGTTAGTTGTCTAGCTTTTATGACAATGCAGTGAATGTATGCAGCGAGTAAAGTCAACTGCTAATGCGGATAGATGCCTGGAGTCAGCGGTTTACAGAATATTGAATTCACAGGCTCAAACCACTATTACAAGATGGAGATCTGCAGTGATATCTGTATCTGTGATATATTTTTTTCATATGATAGCTTTCCTTTTAAGGAATTCTCATATGAGAGATCTGCTTGCTTTGTAACAGAACGTAAGGAGACAGCTTTATACAAATTTTTGCAATATTTCTCGACTGATTATCCAGCTCAGTATTTAGCTCTGAAATTTATACAGGTACAAATTTATAAAATATGTTAAAAAACAAAATGGTAGTCATACATGGCTCAGTTTTTTTTCCATTCAGTCCACAGTATGATCAAGAGAAAAAAAATGGATTCCCCCATTAATGTAAACATTGTGTGCTACTGTATGCACCACCCACCATTACCCAAACAGTGACTGCATCTGATAGGATGTAGTCACTGCTTGGCAAATAATTTTCCACCTGGCTCAGTTAATCTCTGAATTGAAATTTGTTATTTTTTTTTCAATAGATTTTTATTGGTTTTAAACATAATACAGGAAACAAATGCAATGCACTGGAACAAGAATTGTACAACAGTATTGACATAGATAAAGCATCATAAGTTCTGTTGCAGTAAACACGCTGTGCGTTCTTTGGTGGAGGCGACCCTCTGTTGCATACCTGCGTGGACCTCCTTGGGCAGTGCTACATAAGATAGCTACCGAGGTGGGAGAAGGAACCAGCTTCCAATCCAGACACCCCATGCGGGATCAATACTGTGTCTGGAAGGTGAGCCAGTCCCCTGGCAGGTAAAGTGCGAGCTCACTATTGAGCCAAGACAATCAATTAGTATACCATTTACGAGAGTATCGGCAGCACAACATATTTACATACAAGTATTGGAGGGGTTAACTTTCTGACATGACGTCTAGATTCAGAGAGAGGTGGAGGGACCTATTCGTCTAGTGGTAGTAGGTTGGTTTCTTTGATCTAAGTTGACCATGGGCACCACAATTGGATAGCATGGTTTCTCTTGCTATTTCTAAGTACAATCGTTTGTTCATATATGTAGTGTAAATGGGTTGTTCTCACTACTTCTCCCAGGTTTGGTGGGATGGGGTTTTTCCATCGTCTAGTTATGCACAGTCTGGCAGCCAGCAAAATGTGGGATATGGTATTTCTCAGTGCTTTTGGACAGTTGTCTAATTCCAGGGACAGTAGTGCTAGGGCGGATTGTGGAGTCATTTTAGTGTGGGATACTGCAGATAATAGATGGAACTCTGAACTGACTTTTGATAAGCAGGATGGTCTTTGCGGGTCATCCAAGGCTTGAATCTTGGTCAAATTTGAGCTGTCTATGAACAGTTTAAAGTGGATGTAAACCTGATTCATGAAATTTGAGCTGGGCACATATACTGTTGTGCTCATAAGTTTACATACCCTGGCAGAATTTGGGATGTCTTGGCCATTTTTCAGAGAATGGTTAGTGTTTGGCTGAAGCCATTTACTATCAATCAACTGTGCTTAATCTTTTTAAATCATAATGACAACAGAAACTAGTCAAATGACCCTGATCAAAAGTTTACATACCCTGTTCTTAATATCGTGCATTGCCCACTTTAACATCAATGACAGCTTGAAGTCTTTTGTGGTATTTGTGGATGAGGCTCTTTATCTTCTCAGATGGAAAAGCCTATTCCTCTTGGCAAAAAGCCTCCAGTTCCTGTAAACTTCTGGGCAGTCTTGCATAAACTGCACATTTGAGATCTCCCCAGAGTGTCTCAATGATATTGAGGTCAGGAGACTGAGATGGCCACTCCAGAACCTTCACTTTATTCTGCTGTAGCTAATGACAGGTCAAGTTGGCCTTGTGTTTTGGATCATTGTCTTGTTGATGCAAATGTTCCTCCAGTATTTTTTGATAACATACTGCATTCATCTTGCCATCAATTTTGACCAAATTTCCTGTGCCTTTGTAGCTCACACATCCCCAAAACATCAGCAATCCACCTCCGTGTTTCACAGTAGGAATGGTGTACCTTTTCATCATAGGCCTTGTTGACTCCTCTCCAAATGAAGCGTTTATGGTTGTGGCCAAAAAGCTCAATTTTGGTCTCATCATTCCAAACTGAATTTGTGCCAGAAGGTTTGAGGCTTGTCTCTGTGCTGTTTGGCATATTGTAAGAGGGATACTTTGTTGCATTTGCGTAGTAATGGATTTCTTCTGGCGGCTCGACCATACAGCCCATCTTTCTTCAAGTGCCTCCTTATTGTACATCTTGAAACAGCCACACCACATGTTTTCAGAAAGTCCTGTATTTCACCTGAAGTTATTTGTGGGTTTTTCCTTGCATCCCAAACAATCTTCCTGGCAGTTGTGGCTGAAATTTTAGGTCTACATGACTGTGGTTTTGTTTCAACAGAACCCCTCATTTTCCACTTCTTGATTAGAATTTGAACACTGCTGATTGGCATTCTCAATTCCTTGGATATCTTTTTATATCCCTTTCCTATTTTATACAGTTCAACTACCTTTTCCCGCAGATCCTTTGACAATTCTTTTTCTTTCCCCATGACTCAGACTCCAGAAACGTCAGTGCAGCACTGGATGAAAGATGCAAGGGTCTGTCAGGAGTCCAGGAACTCACTGACCTTTTATATGCACACACACACTAATTACAAGCAAACAGATCACAGGGGAGGGTAGTTACCTTTAATATACATTCCAACCCCTTTGTGTCAACTTGTGTGCATGTTATCAGGCCAAAATTACCAGGGTATTTAAACTTTTGATCAGGGTCATTTGGCTAGTTTCTGTTGTCATTATTTTAAAAGAGTAAACACAGTTGATTGATACATAGCTACATAGATACATGGGCTCAGCCAAACACTAACCATGAGTGAAAGAAATGTTTTTGTGTTATTATTCATATTCTCTGAAAAATGGCCAAGAAATCATAAATTCTGCCAGGGTATGTAAACTTATGAGCACAAATGTATCTGCAGAGTTCTCTTATCTCTCTTCAAAGTCCTGTGGCTTGCTCCTGCTCCATTCTTCTGTTATCAGCATGATAACTTCTGAAAAGTTTTCCGACATAGGAGATAAAAGCAGGCTGAATTTTGTGTCGGGGGAGGTTGCTATAAATAGATTAGCAGACAGCTTGCCATGTCACAGCACAGCTCTCCAAGTCTCTGCCTGTCTCTGCTTCTCTGCCTGTGGAGGGGGTGTGTGCCTTTCCTTCCAATCAGCTGTCTTGGCTGTGTGCCCAGACTTCACTCCCAGTGATGAACAAGAAGAGAAAATCTATAACACGATGGAAACTTTCTAAAGATTATATAACGCTGAAGACAGCAGAAGTAAAACTTATGTAATCTCTTTGTATCATCTGAGGCAGGTCACTACACTGGTTATATGTGACGGTTTAGAGTTGACTCTGCCTACCAGGATGGATGGCTTTAGATCTAGGTTTTATTTACAATGTCATTGGTAATAACTATTATTGTAGTGTGCCATATTAAACAAGGATTTTTTTGTTACAGCCATTGTATTTTGATAGTCTGGATTTAGTATGCTAATCAAAATCATTGTTGTGGCCCCCAACCCAGTTGTGTAGATGGAAAAATCCTCAGTGCAGGCTGACCTTTCCCCAGGGTAGATCCATGACTGTAGTGTATGAAGTCATTACAAAGAAGGGCACCTGTCCCTTTTGTCCTTTTACAAGGTTTTGTTGTTCTGACTAGAGAGGGGGTTAGGGTCTCCAATTCCTCCAACAAATGAGTTTCAGACTCCGCCACACTCCTCCTTCTCCTTCCAAGAGTATGCCAGGGTCCTGTGACACAAACTCCATTCCCCCTCCAGCAGGACTACTTTTCGCTGTTTCTCCACCTTGGGTACTGTACCCTCCTCAAACAAGCAGGCAGCTTGAGGATTCTTTGCCAGGCCCCAAACAAGTCCTGGCCTACTCAGCACAAGCCACTACATACACCTCCCCAGGTTGCAGCCTGGGAAGCTCACCAGGCCACTTTCCAAACATTCATAACTCCCCCCCTCCAGCATGCATCACTGCCTATGAACCTCCTAGCAGTTGCCAGAGGGGGCATAAATACTTATAACTTAAAGCTGTTACAGCTTCCTTGTCTTTTTTCCCAAGTGCCAGTGACATCTAGAACAGCAGAAACCCTGAACTTAGAGGAGAGCCAGGTAAATAACTACAAATTGGCCTAGGTAAACTACCACCTGGGGGAAATAAATTATAGTCACCGCAGCATACAGCACAGTGACTACATCATGAAAGGATTTCTAAAATTGCTTAAATAAGGGCTGTGTCAGGTTTAGGAGCCCACTTGCTATTATAACAAAACATTGCACAGGCATACCCCACTACTGTACACAATGGAGTTTATTCACTAAAGCTGGAAAGTGCAAAATCAGGCTCACTTCTGCATAGAATCCAATGAGCTTCCAGGTTTTATTACCAAAGCTTAATTGAACAAGCTGGGGTTAGAAGCTCGTTGGTTTCTATGCAGAAGTGAGCCTGATTTTGCGCTTTCCAGCTTTAGTAAATAAACCCCATTGTGTACTTACAAGTGAGGTATGGCTGTATACTAATACATAGTTAGTAAAATAGTACATTGTGGCTTACAAAACAAGGATTGGAATAGACAGCTATTATCATTCTTTCTGCCCTTAAGTCCCCATAATATATATGTTTGTTGTGGGGCTTTTTTTCAAGTATTTTTTTTTTATTAGAAAGTTTATCATGGGTACTTTAAAATAAATAATTTATATTACAGTCGTGTCATGTGAGAATAAGCACATAAAAGAAAAGGTAATCTACAATATTTGAAAAAAAAGATTTGAAAAGGCCAAAAATAACAGGTGTAACAATAAGTAAGAAAAGAATAGTCTCCTCTCCTGGATATCTATCTGGTCAACAATTCATCTGGAACAATAATCTTTTGGATCACCAGTCAGTATATACAGTAGTAGAAGCCTGTAGCTATAAGGTAATGACCTGCTGGACAAAGCCTATGATTCTGTTCTGGTAACATGTTTCAAGGGGTACTGTAGCTCAAAACAACTAAAAGATAAAATGAGAGTAAAAGAAAGTAAAGCAGAAGAAGCAAAGGGAGTATATTGAACTAGGGAAAGTTGTAGCAGAAGAGAAAAAAGGGGGGGGTAGTGTGTAAAGGTCTTAAACGCAAACCTCAAGTCAAGTCCAAGGTCCCCAAATCAATTCATAGATATTCTAAGCCCTTGTACACACGGTCGAAGATTCCGACAACCAAATCCGTCAGATTTTGTCTGGCGGATTTTGTCCGAAACTGTTGCATACACACGGTCGGACAAAGTTGTCGGAAAATTCGACATGATGACGTTATTTCATTACGATGGGACTAGGTTCACGCTAGTAGCCAATAGCTTTGGTGTAGGAATTTGATCTGAACATGCGTGGCACTTTGTCCGATCGGAATTCTCTACACATGATCGGAGTATGTCCGATCGGAGCATTTTGTCGGAAAATTTTACCAACAAGTTGGAAAACTTGGTCCGTCAGATACTCCGACGGAAACAGTCCGATGTAGACCACACACACAGTCGGAATATCCGACAAAACGGCCCGATCGGACACATTCCGTCTGAATCTCCGACCGTGTGTACAAGTGCTAAGAGTGTGGATCAAGTGGGTTATGGGGCTTTTTAACAAGCTGTTATTATCGTATTTGCAGTTTTCATTGTTGCAAATATGCAAAATAAACGCCATTGTCCGCTCCACACAGACCAAAGCAGCAATCATAATTGCAGAATTATTATAACAACCTGTATTGCCGAACAGAAACTGGATATTTTTGTGTTTGATGACATTCCTCTGCGCAGTGTTGAGAAAGCACAAAGTACACCGTTGGCTCTCGTTCTAAACACGTGTCAACCTGTTTGCAAAGGTAAACTTCAGACTAAAGACTACACAGAAAGGGAAACACTAATAGAATTATTGACAGAGGCTCACAGTGCCTGCTTTTCCAAAACATGTGTACAGTTAAGATAATGAACAAGGGATATCAAAGCTTGGATGACTGTGCTGCCATGGCTCCCTGTTCTGGCTTTCAAAACTCTCTTCAAATCTACAAATATGAAACCCAGATTAACTGATCTCACAGAAAGCTTTTATCTTTTAAAATGCAAATCAATGGCTTCCAGGGTACAGAAAAAGTCTACCATTCAAAGTAGACTGCTGAACAGAAAGTAGCACATAATATTACTTACGGACACGTTCCAGAAGAACGAGACATATTCCAGAGGCAATTATGTCTTCAGCAGATTGATTTGTATGTAGATTCTTGGTGGCAGCATTAATATGTATCTTTTGTATAATAAGGTCAGAATCGAAAGAGTAAAAAAAAAAAAAAAAAAATCCCTCTGTTTTCTTTAAAGTGATACCAAAGTTTTGTTTAAAAATAATAAACATGTTATACTTACCTCCTCAGTGCAGTAGTTTTGCACAGAGCAGCCCTGATCCTCCTCTTCTCAGGTCCCTCTTGGGGGCTCCTGGTCCCTCTCTCCTGCCGAGTGCCCCCACAGCAAGCAGCTTGTTATGGGGGCACCTAAACCGAGCTGCTGCTTTGTGTGTTCATTCAGACAAGGGGCCGCGGCTCAGCCCCATCCCCTCTCTCCTCATTGGCTTACTGACTTTTATTGACAGCAGCAGAAGCCAATGGTGCACAGTGGACAACCGAGACTCTCGTGCAGCATCGCTGGATTGGAATGAGGCTCAGGTAAGTATTGGGGGGCTGAGGGGGGCTGCTGCACATAGAGGTTTTTTTTTTATCTTAATGCATAGAATGGATTAAGATAATAAACCTTCTGACTTTACAACCACTTTAATTTTAACTTACTGGAACTCACACCATAAACCCCCCCCCCCGCCCCTCACAGCAAGGTCCATAAAAACATGGATGAGAGAGTTTGGGTTGGAGGAAATTGACTGTCCTGACCTCAACCCAATAGAACACTTTTGGAATGAATTAGAGCAGAGACTGCAAACCAGGCTTTCTCATCCAACCTCAGTGCCTGACATCACAAATGCGCTTCTGAAAGAATGGTTAAACATTCCCATAGACCCATTCCTAAATCTTGTGGACAGCCTTCACAGCGGAGTTGAAGTTGTTATAGCTGCAAAGGGTGGGCCAACTTAATATTGAACCCTATGGACTAAGACTGGGATGCCATCATAGTTCATGTGCGTGCAAAGCAGGTGTCCCAAAACTTTTGACAACATAGTCTATATTTAAGCTGAACCCTGGGCAAACATAAACAACATAAATTACATTTCTTAACTGCAAGCAGTGTTTCTTGTAGTCCCCATATAACTAAACTGGAAAGGTAGATTAAGAAGCATTGCAAGGAGCTAATCAATTCATGTGAGATGATGGGATCATCACTGTGCTGCTTCATCTGTCACTGTTCGATCAAAGGTTAGGGCAGGTCCAGGACAATCTAGGCTCAGAGGAAATGGTTTGAATGATGCTCGCCATCAGACAGAGGGCATCTAATGGCAGAAAAACGTACTGCTGGGGAAAACTAGGAGAATAATGAAACAAAAGCTGGTTTTACTATTTTATCTTCTAATGAGCTATTTTCATTTTTTATTTCCCATTTTCTTAGGCTTGATTGGAGTTGCAGTAGTAACATAATGGGAGATATACTAAAACTGGTGCACACAGAATCAGGTGTAACTGTGTATTGTAGCCAACCAGCTTCTACCCTGTTTCCCCGAAAATAAGACCTAGCGTGATTGCTACCCTGTAATGCACGACTTAGACTGGGAGAAGGAAGGGAAACACTTGGGCTCAATAAGCTGTCTTGCATTGTGCTAATAGAAAATATGCTGAGAGGAGGAGAAAGCTAAGAGATGAGTGAGTCAATTTCTACTCCTTATTGTGCAGTTACAGGCTGTGGGCAGAGAGGTAACCTACTTGTGTCATTAACTACACCACTGTCAGGTCACCGGGCAGGCTGTATTGCGTGGCCAGGCTGTCTACATTTCATGCAACGCATGCACAAAAATAAAATTCCTTTTGGCAGGTAAGACAGTTCCCATGTATGCATTCAACTCTTTGGAGTTCTGCGTTCGTTCTGGTTCTCAGCTGCAAAACTCAACAGAAACTCCAAATTGTAGAGTGAGAAGTTGTTATAACAAGACGCTGATGGAAACAGATAGAGTTTCGATTACCCTGGGAAACCCTCTGTAAAAACAATGACATCTCAAGCCTACAAAACAAAACAAAAAAATAAAAAAAAATGTATATATAAAAAATAAAATCTATGAGTATTTCACGTAGCAAGGATCTGCTAGTTAGATTTCCAGATTAGAATCTGAAATTCTATATTTCGCCTTAGGAAACATAATTTATCTTCCTAACTCCGGGTACATACATAAACGTATGTAGACTATCTGTTATTTGTTGTTCTAACATGCATTTTCTAGGTGTACCTCTTCCTTTCAACACTGGTGAATCTTACTAGCTAATGAAAGCTGTAATCTGTTTCTGAATAAATTCTGTGAAATGATGAAAGCCTAGATGCCAGAGAAGGGGGAAGCAGATCTGCCGACTCCATAACTTAGCGATGAATCACAGTTTTTATGAATGAAAACACATCAGTAGCATGTCATTATTAGGCATACCCCGACGCTCCAACGCTATCAAAAATTAAATGAATCAGTTTTCCTTTATCCTGTAGAAGAGAAAAGTCTATTGTTTTCTAAAAGTCATGTCAGGGGATTTTTCTTTAATTCCATGATGTTCAATTTAGAACATTTTGCACATAAAATTTATATTTTGCATATACCAAGTGAGAATAAAAAAATAAAATAAAAATAAAAATTCATTGTATCTCTGCAATGCATGCATGTTTCCTCATGTTTTGCATTTTTTAAATGCAATGCAAGCAAAGAAAAAAATACCTGTTGTTCTGCCAAAGCTTCTACCTTCTTGTCTGAGCTGATAACATGTCTCTACCGCAATGAAATCTGAGGCAGGGATGTTGTCAGGCCTACCCAGTTATGTCCTGCTGAACCACTTCCCCCTCTCCTCATACTTGTAACATAGGGAGAGATGTTCTGTAGTCTTGCAGTAGGAAACTCAGGTAGGGATGATAATACTGCTTTGGATTTCAGTGTAGCTGTTGAGGGGTCATTTTTGCCATGCTACAAGGCAAAGCATCTCGGTCATGGTATATGTAAAACTCCCTCTGGTGCCTTTGCAGCGTCAGGGGGATTTGTTGGGGTGTTAAAAATGTGTTTTTATCACCTTTCACTCACAAGTGTAAATTACGTCTTAAAGTGATTGTAAAGGTTTTTTTTTTTATCTTAAAATAACAAATATGTTATACTTACCTGCTCTGTGCAGTGGTTTTGCACAGAGCAGCCTAGATCCTCCTCTTCTTGAGTCCCTCTTCTGCTCTCCTGGTCCCTCCCTCCTGTCGAGTGCCCCTACAGCAAGCAGCTTGTTATGGGGGCACCCAAGCTGAGTCACAGCTCCATGTGTCCATTCTGACATGGAGCCCCAGTTCTCTCCTGATTGGCTAACTGACTTTGATTGACAGCAGCGGGAGCCAATGGTGCCCCTGCTGTGTCTCAGCCAATCAGGAGGAGAGTCCCAGGTGGCCAAAGAGGAACTCGTGGACATCGCTGGAGAGAGATGGGGCTCAGGTAAGTATTAGGGGGTGCTGGTGCACACAGACGGTTTTTTTACCTTAAGGCATAGAATGTGTATTAAGGAAATTCTGAGCTGAATGCATTTTTTGCAAGATTCTTGGGTATTTTTGGTATTTTGGGAATTTTTAAAGATAAAAAACATGGGGTTGAACATGAGTTGAAGAGATATACTGAGAATGTTAAGAATGTTTATTTTATCTTGTTTATTTATTTATTACAAATTATATATTATATGTGTAATGGGGCTGATTTACTAAAATTGGAGAGTGCAAAATCTGGTACATGGTAGCCAATCAGCTTCTAACTTCAACGTATTTAATTAAGCTTTGACAATAAAATGTGGAAGCTGATTGGTTTCTATGCAGAGCTGCACCAAATTTTTCTCTCTCCAGTTTTAGTAAATCAAACGCAAAATGTGTTAAATAACCAACGTTTATATACCCAGGGAAATGGCTGGCCTCAGGTGATACACAGAGATAAAACAAATCATCCTACATAACTTGTACCTGCTTATCTGCACTCTTCTCTTCATCTATTCAAAGTTCAGAATGTATAAAGCTTTTGCGAGCTGTCAGAACAAAAGGGGTCAGAGAACTGAAATTACACTTTGCATGAGTGAGGAGAGCTCTGAAAGCTGATTGGAGGGAAGGGACACACCCTCCTAAACACAGCACACAAGAATAGAGCTGCGGTTGTCAATCTGCTGGAGATCCCACCCCGTCACTATTTTTCTCTTGGTGTCAGGAAAACGTTGGTGTCAGGAAGTGATTAATAGCACAGGAATGAAGCAGAAGACAGAAATAGCAATTAGTGCTCTTAATTGAGACAAGTACTCATTATGGAGGGATATGCTTTGTTCATAATTTATAACTGAGGTTTACAACTACTTTAAGTTATAAGTAACAGTGCTTTAAGGAGGTGGACATCTCTATCATCTGATTGTGGTCCCCACCCAGCATCCATAGTGACACAAGTCCACACAACTTGTATGACAAGTTGGTGGTTTGGGATGAGGCGCCCAACACTATTCTCAAAAGATTTTTCTTTAACATAAAAAGTTATATCTCTCCTTTACGTTATGACACAAGCACGCCTGCACTGTACTGTAACAGCTTTTCATTTGCTTGGGGTGGTTGACAAGCGTAATGACACATTGCCACTTTTTGTCAGATGTTAGAGCCAATTAACATTGTAAAACAATGTAAAACAATTGTTTGGTGGGTGGCAAATCTTTGATATCTTCATGTTCTATGGATTTAAAAAAAACGAAATTGTAACTGACACCCATGATAACAGTGTCTCCTTATTTTTATCGTATTTTGGCATTTTTTGTATCACACTTAGAAGAGCTTAGTAAAAGACTTAGATGGGCTTAGAAGAAGACTGGAGTACTAAGATTCAGTAAGGCTGACAGTGTATCATTAAAGATATTTTATTAGCAAACATGCCTCTTGGCATTCAAGCGATGGTAATTGGTATGGAAATAGGTTTCTTAGAAATAGCTGCCATAAAGATATTTGGATAGATTAGGTTCCTTAATAATCAAGATCACTGCCCTACTTTCTAAATGAACTTATAATATGTTGAAATGTAAAAAAGTAAAAATTCATCATTTTCATAATTCTGAGATTGTAAGGCAAGGCAGTGAAATCAACAACACCATATACATTACTAACGTTCTTTCATTGTATAGTCAAAACCATCATAATGACCCATCACCCGCCACTACTCCCAATGCAAATGATAGAGCACTGGGGAAGGTTTACATTCCAACAGCACCATGAATTCTGGGTGACATTGACAATAGAATCCGCACTGGCTTGTTTACAATTTTAAACAGAATCCGGCAAGCTTTTGTTGTTTAGAAGCGTTAGTGATACCACCCTTAAATTATAGATTTCCAGCTACATCAGCTGAAGATTTGAGTGGGTGGGTGGGCAAACTGTCCGAATATGACCAGTTTACCTGTGTGCTAAACTGCAAACATGCTGGTTTTAGATGAAACTTCATGTTCAACCTGAACCTGAAGCTCATCCACAAAGAAACATCCCCTAAATCAATAATTTAAATTGCATTTTTTTCTAAGCAGGGTACCCTGCCAATGTTGCAAGATACCCTCCCAATATTTGAAGGGCTGTTCCCCCCTTTCCTGGCTACCCAAGCTGCATGTCTGGACAAGAGTATTTAATATTTAGGAGGAACAAACACTTCTTTTTTGTTTTTCAGAAAGGTATACTGAACCCTTTTTTAAAAGCAGATGCATATAGCCTGGGTTCCCAGGAGAAGGAGGGCAGTGAAAATGTGTTCCCCTTCTCCATACCAAACCATACCAAGCCATAAGCCCTTCCCCTTGCAGGGCACCTTGTCCCTGTGTTGACAAGGGTCCAATCCCCACATCTAGTTCCCCAAAACGAATTGTCTGTGGTGGGACCACACAGATATTTGCCCTCCTCCACATGAATGTGGAACCATTGTTATTTGCGCAGCAGTCTTTCAAACGCAATTTTTTGGGAAAAAGACACTTTCATGAATTTAAAAAACTAAACAGTAAAGTTAGCCCAATTCTTTTGTATAATGTGAAAAATGATGTTACGTCGACTATATAGATACCTAACATGTCATAATTTGAAATTGCGCTCACTCGTGAAACGGTGACAAACTGCGGTACCTCAAAATCTCTATAGGCGATGCTTTAATAAAAAAAAATAACGTTTACCAAATTAGAGTTATTAACGTTTACCAAATTAGAGTTACAGAGGAGGTCGTTAGTTAGAATTATTAATCTCGCTCTAATGGTTGCGGCGATACCTCACATGTGTGATTTGAACACTGTTTACGCATTCGGCGCGACTTACGCATGCAGTTTCTTTGCTGTGCAAGCTTGCGGGGATGGGGGCATTTAAAAAAAAAATTCTTATTTTTATTTATTTTTTACATCGTCACTTTAAAAAAATTCTGATCACTTTTATTGCTGTCACAAGGAATGTAAACATCCCTTGTGATAGTAATAGATAGTGACAGGTAC
The DNA here is from genome assembly GCF_037356315.1 of Lithobates pipiens. Lineage (NCBI taxonomy): Eukaryota > Metazoa > Chordata > Amphibia > Anura > Ranidae > Lithobates > Lithobates pipiens. Next base: position 218,160,165 of record NW_027507718.1, read on the forward strand.
TCTTTATGGAGGGATCGGGGTCTAAAAGACCCCCAAATCCCTCCTTTGCACTTCAAAGTATTCAGATCGCCAAAAACAGCTATTCTGAATACTGTAATTTTTTTTCAAATCGGCAACATTGTCAGCCGAGTAAACCGGAAGTGATGTCATATTCCAGTCTCAGCCTAGCCAGTGGAAGTCCCACTTTGTGGATCGGATAGGATAGGATAACTGCCGAGTGGCTTTTAGCTGCATCGGTTGTTATTCCTAAAGAGTCGACCGCCAGCTCTAAAAAACAGTACTGGAGTGATGCCTGCTGCTGCAGGCATCACCCCAGTATAACCCCTTAAAGTGGAGGCCGCATATGTGCATACAGTCGGTGCTAAGGGGTTAAAGTGGAACTTTAGTCAGAAAGTTAAGTCCTGCTACATCACTTCACTTCAGGCTGGCCCCTTTTGCAGGTATGTAAAACATTAAAAATAAGTGTCTATACTGTTTAAAATCCAGTAATACACTGTCTCACAAAGTTCTGCACATGCTCAGTTGCTCTCCATTTTTTGTAATTGTGCAGAAAATTTAGAGGGCGATTTGCTGACAGCTATAAAGGGGGTGTAAAGGTTTGTTTAAAAAAAACAAAAAACATGTCATACTTACCTCCTCTGTGCAAGAGTTTTGCACAGAGGAGCCCTTATCTGCCTCTTCTGGGTTCCCCCAGCGGTGCTCCTGGCTCTCCCCTGCATCGAGTGCCCCCTCAGAGACCTGCATTCCAAGGGGGCACCCATGCAGGTGTGCTCCCGAGTCCTGCCCTCACTGAGAGCCTGATCCAGCCACTCCTGCCCCCTCCACAGCCCAGCACACCAGTGAGCGTGGGCTGTGATAACCAAGCAATATGCAGTGTTCGATCACTTAATTCTCAGTGTTAGAGGTGCCGGGGGACAGCTGCAGCATCAAAACAATGCTGAATCCACCTAGGTAAGTATGATTCTTAAAAAAATAACTCTTTTAATGTGGATTGTATGTTCCTTGCTACAGAACATTCTTTTTTTGTTGTTGTTGATGAGTAAAGTTTCTCTTTAATATGGGAATTTCCTTCACTATGAGGAGCTTCCCACTCACTTCCTTTTGTCCCTTGATGTAAATCCAGCCTCAATCATGTCATCCATTGATGCAGAACCACATCACTGACAATGCCACTGACAAAGTTTCCACATGATCACAATGCCCCCCCTGTCTTACTACTGCTGCAAAATGCAGATCCCCAACTGTCTACTGTTTATAAATATTCCTGCCAGGGATATCAGGTACTGTCATTGGCCAAACATGGTCAAGACCATGTTTGGTAAATGATATCACCCAGAACCCCTGGATGGTTTTTCTACAAGCACCAGCTAGTAATAGATCTGCCATTTCATGGCAGTAACACGACTGCTGTAAAATTACTGATCCCCAGGTGGCTGCTGTATGCTAAAAAAAAGCCCTGGAATTTGTAATTTAGTGATGGTAGCACTGGCAGTAGTGCTACTGAATGATATATCCCTGGCTGGTTTGTTTGCATACAGCAGCCCTGCAGGAATCCATCTATTTATGGTGGAAGTACGATGCATCGTTGAGAGACATGTTGTCATGTTAGCAATTCAACACCTTCAGGTGGAGGGTCATCATGGCTGCAGCTCATTTTGCACTCCTTTAGCACGTTAGCGCCAGTCATTACTCATTCCCCTCAAAAAACCCACATCCAAATAAATAAACACTGCCATACCATGACAAAGTCCTTTATTTGAAAAAAAAAAAGTCAATCAATGTGATCAACTGCTGATGTTGACCTGCTGACATGAGGACCTGCCACCCAATGATGTTCACCGGTCAGAGTCCCAGTGCAAAATGGCAGACCCTGAAGAACTGCTGTATGTAAACAAACTGGTGGTTTTCACCTCCCACCCCCAACCTCACTGCAGGAAACAGCAGTGACAGACAGGGTCACCTAAATGACAACTTAAGGTAGATAATTAGTGAGCTATGGCAACACATGAAATGTTAGTGTTCTTAGTAGCATACAGTATTTTTAATGAATTAAAGCAATTTATGGAGGAAATCCCAATTTAATATGCTGTAATGCTACAATTTAAAATAACTTTGAACCTGAATTGTAACATGACAATAATTTAGACCAGGAATCTCCAAACTACGGCCCTCCAGGTGTTGTGGAACTACACGTCCTGAGGCATTGTAAAACTCTGCCATTCACAGACAGGATTAGGCATGATGGGTATTGTAGTTCCTGAACAGCTGGAGGGCCATAGTTTGGAGAGCCCTGATTTAGACAATAAAAGTGAATTGCATGACTAAGGGGAAACACGTCAGCTGTTGGCTTTTTAATGCTCATATGTAGCCAATACATTTTTGGAACAAAGACTTTGGAGTTGCCGGCTCTTCTCTCTTATAAAAGTAAATTGAATATTTTAGATTAATCCACTATTAATTGCCGGATTATAAATCATAATACGTGATAATTTCGCCTCATTCTATCACACCGTAGGGCCTCCCATAAACTCTTGTTATTATTATGACAACATAAACATAACCTACACTGTGCACATTAACGTCAAACATATGATAGGCGCATCAAAAAGATGAAGAAATGTATTACCATTAAATTAACAGTCCCTTGTTCACAGCAAAAAGCCAAGGTGTGTCTGTGCTCTGAGGATATATTACTGTTTAGCACACATGCTGTTTCTATGACTAAACAGGTACACACTGATAACATGCCCCAGGCAGCACATATTCCCATAATGAAGCTAGCTAATTCACATCATTCTGATATCAGAGGCTGCTTGGATGTCTCCGTATAGCTGCTCACATGCAGCCCAGATGCCTACTGGTAGACACTCTATTTAAGGCCTATATAGGACTTTGGTACCTACATTTCTAGTACACATATAAACATCAATTCAGCATACTGTATATTCTCTGCAATATTGGATATATTTATAATAATTATTTCATCTTTTCCTGCATGTATGCGCAAGGGGAACTCTGAGGCAAAGCAAGTCACGAATGAGAGCACTGTACTTCTCTCTAGTTTTGTGATCTGGTTTGTGGCCACATGTCTGTCTGAAAATGAAGATTGACAGCAAGTACAAATGCATGAATGAGTTTTGCTAGTGACGTAATAAAAAAATATCATGAGTTGTCCTTTGTCTAAAAGCAGCCTACACGATGTGCCAACCTAAGCAAATCCCTTGCTTACATAGATACAGGTTATACATTCTTGCAACATACAGGCCATGGAATTCCATTTAGTTCAATAAATTCCCAATAACGAACTTATTTAAATATATTTAAATTGCATGCAACTAAGCTAATAATCACAAGAATACATTTTTTGAGATATATTGGCTTTGTGGCAAAAATAGAGTAACGAGATAAGGTTATTACATTCAGTGAATTGAACAAAAAAAACATATTATGCTCCATATATTCACTATCAAATATTCAAAATTGCGCAGAGATGCTAAAGAATTATATTATGTTCTGCTCTAGAGTGCATTACTGTGTTCTTATAACCTATAAAGGATGTGGTGTATTATCCATTTAAACCCAAATGGACATTCGTCTGGATCAAATTCCTCTTAACAGTTCTAATATTTTTTAGAATAAAAAAATTATAATAAATTAGCTAAAATATAGCATGGGCCACCAGCTTTCTTCTGAAAATTTTTCAAAGTATTTATTTTAACAGATATATTTTAATCACTTGCCGACCGTGCCATAGCTGAAAGACGGCTACAACGCGGTCGTGTTTTCCTGGGTGGACTTCCATGGATGTCCTCCTAGAATGTTGCTCTCGCGCACCCCCTGGGGCGCGCTCCTGCAAACATCCTTGACCACCGGGTCTTCTGGACTTTGGAGCGATCACATGTAAACAAACCGGCGTCACGTCATGAGCTGGTTCCTCCCTCCCATCTCTGTACCGATCGGTACAGTGAGAGGGGAGAGGCGGAGAGATGGCAGCAGCGCTGTGGGCTGGATGTGTAGTGCCCACAGCGCTGCTCAGTGGTAATATTCTCCCCATGCAGTGCAATACTCTGCCAATACTCTGCAACATTGTGCAATACTCTGCCAATACTCCGCAACACTGGGTAATACACTGAAATACTCTGCCAATACTCTGCAACACTGCAATACTCTGCCAACACTTGCCAATACTCTGCCAATACTCTCCAATAATCTGCCAATACTTGCCAATACTCTGCAATAAATTTTAACAGAAACAAAGAATTTTTTTTTACCAAATTTTCAGTCTTTTTTAATTTATACTGCAAAAAAAAAAAAAAAAAGCGGTGATTAAATACCACCAAAAGAAAGCTCTATTTATGTGAAAAAAGGACAAAAATGTCATATAGGTACAGTGTTGCATGACTGAGTAATTGTCATTCGAAGTGTGAGAGCACCGAAAGCTGAACATTGGTCTGGTTAGGAAGGTGGTTTAAGTGCCCAGTGGTCAAGTGGTTAATTATGATGAGCCCGTACCCCCTCTCTCTCCTGATTGGGTAACTGACTTTGACTGACAGTAGCGGGAGCCAATGGTGCTGCTGCTGTGTCTCAGCCAATCAGGGGGGAGAGTCACGGATGGCAGAGGCACTTGTGGACATTACTGGATAGAGATGGGGCTCGGGTAAGTATTAGGGGGTGCTGTAGGGGTTCTGCACACAGAAGGGTTTTCATCTAAATGCATACAATGCATTATGATAAAAAAAACTTCTGCTTTTACAACCACTTTAAGGATACCCAACAACGACTAGATTAGATAGGTAGGAATTTTTTGACCCTCTAGGACATGGGTGTCAAACTCAATATCATTGCAGGCTGCATCAGCATTATGGTTGCCCTGCAAGGGCTAGCTGCATTTGCAGGACAATATAAATTTATCCAGGGCTTTTTTTTCTCAGAATACAGGTGCAGGAACTCAAGCACACCCCCCCCCTCCAAACTGCAGTGAATGGTGGGTGTGGCCAAATTATATCAACAGTGGAAAAATCGTAAAGGGACAATAAATACCAGGAGTGCGTTATATGTGGAGTTCAGGGATGCACTATGTACAGAGTGCAGAGATTCGGGGGTGCACTATGGACAGAGTGCAGGGTTGAGGATTGTGTGACACACAGAGTGCAGCAAGAATTATACACCCTGTCACACTTAACAGGTGTAGCCTGCCAAGCATGACCCATTCAAGTAAATGAGGCTGCTCTGCAAGCACACTTCAACCTTGTGCAGCACAGTGACCAAGGGGCTAAAGAAGGCAGTGAGGAGGCATTTTATCACCTTTTCACCACATGCTTTAACCCCTTGGAACCCATACATAGTTGCAGGGTGTTTGCAGAGTGGCCCCATTCACTTTAATGGGTCATGCTTGTGACAGGGTGTATAATTCCTGCTGTGGCTGCAACATGTATATAGTGGGCACCCCTGAGGAATGTTGATGTTCAGACCCAAGAGGCCCAGGCCTAAAGCTGTGTAAGGGGCCCCAACATTTTTGATGGCTGCCTTGAGACACATAGTTCTGAGTCTGGAGGATCCCAGTGCTGGGACACTGTAGCAGCAATGTACCATGCTGTGTACCCTGTGTTCTGCTATGTCACCTACTGTGTGCCCCATGCTCTGCTGTGTACTGTCTGATGTGTCATGTGACATGTGATGTGTCCTGCACCCTACTGTGTGCCCCCATTAAGTGCTCCATGCCCTGTGATGTGCTCTGTGCCCTGCCGTGTACTCCCTGATGTGCTTACTGTGTGCCCCATGCCCTGTGGTGTGCCTCTTTTGGTGCTGTGTATCCCCTGATGTGCCCTATTGCGTGCCCTCTGATGTGCCTTGTGTGCCCTGTGATGTGCCCTACTTTGTGCCCCATGCCCTGTGTGTTTCGCCTTATGTGCCCTGTGCCCCATGATATGTCCTGTTATGTGCCTTACTGTGTGCCCTGGGATGTGCCCCACTGTGTGCCCTGTGATGTGCCTAACTGTGTGCCCCATGATGTGCCCCATGCCCTGTGATGTGCTCTGTACCCTGCTGTGTACTGCCTGATGTGCCCTTCTGTATGCCCCATGGCCTGTAATGTGCCCAGTGCTCTGCTATATACCCCCTGATGTGCCCTACTGTATGCCCCATGCCGTGTGCTTTTTCCCCATGCCCTGCTGTGTACCCCTTGATGGGTCCTGTACCCCCTGATGTGCCCCACCGTGCTCCCTATGCCCAGTGATGTGACATGTGATGTGCCTTACTGTGTGCCCCATGATTTGCCCCGTGTGCTACTGTGTGTCCAATGATGTGTCCCACTGTGTGCCCTGTGGCCCGCTGGGTGCCCTTCCATGTGCCCTACTGTGTACCCTGTGATGTGTCCTGTGATGCACCATTCTGTGCTCAATAAAAAAAAAAAAGTGCCCTGTTGTGCACATCATAATAAGCCCTGCTGTGTGCTCTGTAATATGCCCAACTGTGTCCCATAATGTGCCACTCGTACCCCCATGTGCCATGCTGTTTTCTTCTATGTGCCCTCCTGTGTGCCCCTTAATGTGCCCTACTCTGTGCCCCATGATCTGCCCTGCTGTGTGCCCCATAATGTGCCCTTGTAATGTGAAATTCCCTTCTGTGTGCCATAATTTGGCCTGTTCCTCCCTCCCCTGTAAAGTGTTCTGCTGTGCTCCATAATGTGCCCTCATGCCCCATGCAATGTTCCCTGCTGTGCCCCATAATGTGCCCTACTACCACCCTGTAATGTGCCCTGCTGTGCCCCATCATGTGCCCTGCTTTCCTCCAATGAAATCTGTTCCTACCGTGCCCCATAAAGTGGCCTGCTGCCCCCTATATTGTGCCAGGCTGTGCTCACGCTAACGTGCCCTGGTGTCACCCATAACATGCTCTGCTTTGCCATTTTACTGTAATATTCACTGGTGTGCCCTCCTGACCCTCTGTGCTCTGACCTGCTGACTCCTATACTTTGTCATGCTTCCCCCCTGGCTTGCTGCACCTTGTGTACTGTTGAAATGCTTTTTGGTACATTTTGTACCAAATGTACCATAGCACTTTAATACCAGTTTATTTTTCTTTATTTTCTTAACTTATTAAACATTTTTGTTGAACGTAGTGTAGAGAAATTCTGTGACAAATGCATGTAATGTGAACAGTGCAATATGTAGGTAGGGTGTGGCTTGAGTGTGGACAGGGCCCCATGATCTTCTATTGCCCAGGGGCCTCATGAGTTGTCAGTCCATGCCTGGTAAACACAGAAGGCTTCTATTGTGGCAGTGGTGAGTGGGTAGCAGAGGGTGAGAGCTGGGGTGGTGGAACAGAGTTGCTACTACTGACTGCTTATACTAGAATTTAGTTGTAATGACAGTGTAGTATTATCAGTACATGGGCCCAAGCTCAAAATAAACACAATATGTGAATATATAACATTTAAGAGTCGGACCCCTCACTAGTAGACAATACATTTATGTTTGATGGTAATGACAATAATGTCAAACTATTTCTGTAGGTCAAAGGTCAAAAGGTTTGGAAGCTGAGACATGAAAAACCCACAAAATAACAGTGCATTGTTTATTTCTTTCATGGCTCAAGATATTAATAAAGTGCATAACTAATGGCTGCATACCATTAATATTACGGATTACATTTCTGTAAAAGAGAATGACTTTATTCTCACAGCTGGCATAGGAATAGTTAAGTTAAATTATGCTCTACCGTTTTCGGTGCAACTATTCCTAAACAGGTCAGTCCACCCAAAACTGATATTTCAGGTAGTAGATGTTAGATAGTCAAACCACTTGACCGTTTCTTATACCACTAATGGACTCTGTTGGTGAAATCAGCAAACTTTCTTTAGTCATTTTGAGGGTTTCTCATTCTCTTTGTTACACTTTTAAAAAATGTAAGGGTTTCCAGGATGAGCTACACAAATTGGGCAGGGACGCCCACAACTCAATTGTACAGGAACAGAATAAGGAACTATATAATGATCCATGACAGGGAGATCTCACTGTTTGGAGTATTCAAATATAGAAAAACCCAGAGGCTGGCTCAACCCACCTCGATCCATCTATAACTTTTTTGGGCCAATTAACCCATCATACCTTATGTGCTGTCTATTCATTATTTTAGTTAATCAAAAGCGTTTGGAGCTTTATGTTAATATAATGGAATAAAGGTGTTTCTTTGCTACTACTGTTATATGATCCTCAAATTTCATAGTTGCATGACATCTAAGTAATGCTGTAATGGTGACATTATTGCTGAACCTTATCTGACAGTGAAAGCCTGAAGGTCCAGAGTTGATCTAAGCTGTATGCTTTATTTTTGAAATGCCAAACACTCTGTAAGGAATAGTGGTTTTGGTGTTTATATTTGCATTAAAAAGGATCTGTAAGCTGACACTTTAGTCATTGTCATAAAGTAGAAGGTTATTGATTATCCCTATAAATGTAACATGGTTTTGAGATCTAGAACTATTTTAAGTGCTTAAAGGATGATTTATGCAGCGAGTAATTCAAGGCAACAAGTTAAATAACTTTGTAGACGGTTATTGATGCTATCCAGAAAGAAGTGCCTCAGTGCTAGTTAGAAAGCCAATTTCATTTACCTTAATTCAACTTTCATATAATTTCCTATGGCCACATTTCACAGGGCTGACAGAATGTTTCTCGATGGGGCTGCAGCCTCTTGTATGTAAGGCCTGTCATACATGGAGAAAAGTTCTTTCCTGCAACCAGAAATTAGCTTGATTCCTCCATCAACACAAATGGCGTTGATGAGGGAATTCCTCCTGCTGGGTTATTGTCTTCTCCCACTGAGGGGGGTGGGGGAGGTTAAAGGAAGCCGTCCCCATGTGGAGAAGACAGTAATTATTGCTAGCAGCTATAACAGCAATCCCAGGAGAATCAGACAAGCTGGTTGTACCCAAGTTGATAGATCGATCAACTTAGTACATTCAGCCTGCCCATCAATGGTCCAAATCTCGGCTGGTTCCTGCTGAACTGACCGAGATTCGAACCATGTACGGCCGGCCTATACCTACCTATTAAATAATTCTTCCAAGATCTGCTGGGCACAGCATTACCTTCTATTCAAAAATGTCCTGTTTCTTTCATGTCTACTCACCAAAATCTCCATTCATTCCCATTTAGATATTATAGAAATCCTTTTGGGAAGGAGTAGAAATTGCAGAGGAGCAGAACCCAGAACTGCCACTCAAACTTCACTTCAATTACTAAACAGGAAAACAACTAATTGTACTGTATACAGTGATGGACTAATAAAGAAGTTTGGAGTCAAATATGTTACCTTCCAGTTACTGAACACTGCAGTTTAGGATTGATCATCTGGGAAAGCAGAGTTGTCATCGTAAAAATCTGTCTCCCTGTGCACACATACTATCAAAGACAAATGATCGTAATGTGCCTGAGTACTATACAGAAATGCAGGGTCGAAATCTTTAAAAATGAAAACAAGTGGTGCATGCCTTTGAATCAGAGTCTCTCAGGACAAAGAGGCAAATATCATGTCTTTGAACAATTATAATATGACTAATGTACCTAATAAAGTATGTTATGAAACAAGCTTTCTATGACCAATATACTGGGATTTACTCCAGAGACTATTGAGTCACTCTATATGACAAAGCACTTTCTACTCCCCCACAAGATACTCTAACTGCAGACATAGTGACTTGTGTAATAGGTTAATGTAATACTAGGTGGCATCATCATGATAATAAAGAGTTGTTCTGATTTTTTGAGACACTTCCTGTTTAAATGAATATTGAAAGTGGACATGGAGGTCACCTACAAGTCTGAATGAATGGATTTCTGATATGTAACAATAAAGAGGAAAAGTATCATTTACATCAGACATTTTTATCATTAAAAAACAGTCATTGAATCCTGGTCAAATGACCGTGGTTAGACCTGAGAGGTGAAATCTGTAAGAATGATGTCATAAGCCTGTGGGTAGAGGGAAGCATCTCCTTAGAAAAAGACATTGTGAGGTGTGCACTGCAGTACAAGGATCTCTTTGAGAGGTAGCGATAACATTCAAGAGTGCAATACTCAAGATGACATTCACATAGAACAAAAAAAAGTATTGGTGAAACTGAAATATATCTTACGCTTAGTTCCCTATAACTTGCACAGTTAAAGAACTCTCAATATACAGTAACTCTTATGTAAACCTACAAATCAAATTAATGTATTTAGAGGCATGCCTTTGAAGGCAGGACAAAAAGTTCTGGTAAGTTGTTCAAAACTCATAATTTGTTAATTGCATGTAAACTTACATGGAAACATGAAAGCAGTTCAATAATTGGATAGTTTCACTGAGTCTGTAAGCAAGAGATTAATCTTAAAATGTAATGATAAATTCACTCTTAAGGAAAGCCTTACATTATGCCATTTTCTTTCCTTCAATTACTGGTTGAAGGAAAGAAAATGGCTTAAATCTGTCTGGCTGACTGTGTTGAAGGTGGGGGGATCCTTCCCACTGCACTTTTGTATTTTACCAGCAACAGGTCAGACTGCAATTGCTAGCAGCTATAGCCACTGGCCGTGATCAAACAAAAAAGAAAATAAAGAATGACTGGTTGTACTGAAGTCACTAAAACCAGCCTGCCCATCAATGAATCCAAATTCAGCTGAATCCTGCTGAACCAGTTTCATTTTGATCCGTCAATGGCTGGCTTTAGTGTGGCCATTTTGAAAATGTAACAGCACTGGTCAGATATATAATAGCACCAAGAGTTGCAAGTTACTTGGAGCTGTAGGTAAACAGTCCCATTTCAATACAAGGTGTTGGAACTTTAGATTTTTTTTTTTTGTACTAAGTATTTAGAAATGGTATAATGAATTTAAAACATAAAAGCATTTTTTTTCAGTATGTTTCACAGTACAATGTTTTTGCATCGTATGCAGGTTGGCTTTTACGCAAATGTTAAATGTACCTGTAAAGAAAAGAGTAACTATTTTAATCTCACCAGCAAACACTGCTTAGATGACAGCTGTTTGTTGAGGTTCTGCAGTAATTGACAGGAGGAACCACCGAGTGCAGTGGGGCACATAGGAGTGTGGCAATCCTTGGTTTCTGAAGGAGCATCATTGGAAGATTATTTTTGCAGTGGGAGGGGTAAGTATTTACTTTCCCCTTTACATGTACAGTATATCTGTTATTGAATGCTTGATTTATATATATATATATATACAATAATATGGATTTGTGTAATGCTAGTGCCTGATATGCTATGCATAATTGAACTTTCTACATTGTTAAATAAGTGCACTTTGATATTTAGCAGACAAAGAGCATAGAACATAGAAAAGATTTATTATAACTTATGCACTGTGTTAATTTTTTCAGTTGAAAGCACACACATAAGATAAAATATATATATATATATATATATATATATATATATATATATAGAGAGAGAGAGAGAGAGAGAGAGAGAGAGAGAGAGAGAGTCTTTAGACAGTATTTTAAGAATGCATGGGAAAACAAACAAACAATAAAATTGTAAATTTTATTGTCCTATCATGCTCTAAGAAAACACATAAGACATAATATGTGGGTTGGCTGTTTGATACTTGGTAAAGCTGAACACCAGGCAGATATAATATCACAATGTAATTTAGACATATGTTCATTAGAAAATATTAAAATGTAATCCTACCTAGAACCCATGTTGGTAACTTAACTTGTCTTGCTTTATTCTCTTCTAACCCACTGCAGGGCAGAATTTAGACTGGAAGATGAAAAGTTATCACTACTGAACCCTAGCAATATACACAGGCTATATGCTTATAAAAGTGCTGCACATAATGATGATCTCTTCAGTGTACTGTTATTTCTTCCTTGTCTAACTGCAGGATGGGATAGGTTCTGGACCAGGCTACAATTGCAACATATTCTACTGCATAGAACAAAACAAACCGGCTGACCAGAATTACAAATACTTTTGCTGGTAAAACTGTTCTCAAAACGGTATTTTAAATGCGTACTTAGTTGCTCCGTGCCTGAATGGACACACAGAGCTGCAGCTGGGCTCGGGTGCCCCCATAGGAAGCTGCTTGCTGTGGGGGCACTCAACAGGAGGGAGGGGCCAGGAGATTCAGCCATGGACTCGAGATGAGGAGGATCCGGTCTGCTCTGTGCAAAACCAACTGCACAGAGGAGGTAAGTATAACACGTTTGTTAATTTTATATATATATATATATATATATATAAAAAAGGAGACTTTACAATCACTTTAAAACCTAATAATATAGATTTATATTTCTTAAATTATTCAAGTGCTTTAAACCAGCATTGTAAATGGAGATGTGAGGGAAGCCAAGTAAAACACAAGCAGAAAAGGGAGAGAAAGTATCATAATTTATTCAAGATCTCTGAACTATGTGGGTAAGAAAATGAAATGTAAGTTTTATTATGCTTATGCCACAATTACCTATACTACACAGATAAAAGCATTATAAGCATGCTGATGTTCATTTACCGGTAACTAAAGTCACTGATAATATTAATGATTTGTCAGTAATAAAACTGTAACTTCACAGACTTGTATATTACACCCAAATCTAAATATCGTTATTTGGTTTTCTATCAAGCATACTGTACTTAAACATTGTTGGTTTTAAAATATATAAATGAAATGACGTTCTCTATGTGCAGATGCAGTGCATAAGGGGGTATGACAAGGGGTGTGTCCTATGCCTGCATACTTTTGCTGATAGGTGTCCCTCATTCCCAATTCAAAAAGTTGGGAGGTGTGTATTGTGCATGAACTTTTTTTCACAACTATATCTAGTAGTCAGTCACATTCAACTGGGCTTGTTCGCAACACATTACAGGAAAAATCCAGTTCAATGTGACTGACTACTTCTAGATATAACATATCATGGATATATAAGAAACTTCACAAACATATTTCCAGAACCATGCCGCCCTTTTCGCACTTGAAAAGGCAGGCCCCAAATAGACTCAAACAGCCATCGGGCATATAGAGATTCCCTCCTCTAAAATTACTTTAATTTTGCCTAAAGACACGAACGTGTCTATTTATATCTTTTTTATCAATGTACATTTACATTATGGCAACACAGAGACTTGACACATGTCTACAGTACCTGCGTCGCTGCCTTTTAAAATAAGGCAAGCACGAGGGGCTATACAAAACTGTGCATGTGTAGCAGCAAACTCCTCATCTCAGCAAGTTCAGGCAGACGAGGGAAACACACCTTGATTGGAAGAACAAAAGCATGACAATAGTGCTCTCGTATCACTCATTCGGTCAAGTTAGGGCAGAGCACGGGAGATAGGTATGACCTGTCTGTTATAACATGCCTTGGTCCTTTTAAACTGCAACTATTAGAAAGTTCATCCAATACACTGCATTAGCCCGAAACTAAAATGTACGCATTTTTAACAGACTTAAACATAAAGGAACTGAAGACCCATTGCAAAACATTTAAATAAACAGCCACCAATGTTAAGGAAGGATGTTCTCATGATATCCGCTTTTAATTCATCATTCTATTTAAATGGATTATTATAGGAACATAGAAACACAAGACACAACACAACACAAAAGTCATGGCAGAATTTTTTTTTTAAACTAGCCCAGGCCTTGTGACTGCTATAAAAGAGCTCAGGGTTTTTTTTGCAATACAGCACTGCCTTGTTTTAACTGACGATTGCAAGGTCATGCGATGCTGTACCCAAACAAAATTGACAGCCTTTCTTTTCCCATAAATAGAGCTTTCTTTTGATGGTATTTGAATACCTCTGCGTTTTTTATTGTTTGCACTATAAACAAAAAAAGAGAGACAATTTTGAAAAAAATATATATATTTTTTACTATTTGCTATATGAAATATCACTAAAAATGAAAAAAATAAATACATTTCTTCATCAGTTTAAGCCAATATGTATTCTTCAACATATTTTTGGTAAAAAAAATCACAATAATCCTATATCGATTGGTTTGCGCAAAAGTTATAGTGTCTACAATACAATATTTTTGTTATTTTTTTGTTTTACTAGTAATGGTGGCGTTCTGCAATTCTTAGTGGGACTGCAACGATGCGGTGGACAGATCGGACACTTTTGACACTTTTTTGGGGACCACGGACCACTGACATTTACACAGCAATCAGAGCTATAAAAAATGCACTGATTATTGTATAAATGGCACTGGCAGGGAAAGGGTTAACTCTATGGGCAATCAAGGGGTTAAATGTGTTCCCTCATGTGTGTTTATAACTGTGGGGGGAGGGGACTGACTGGAGGAGGAGACAGATCACTGTTTCTAATTACTATGAACAACAGATCTGTCTCTCCTCCTTTGTCAGTGAGAATGGGTATTTGTGTGTTTACATACACAGATCCCCATTCTGGCTCTCATGCCCGCGATCGCGGGTGGCCGGCAGACATTGTGGCCGCTGGCTATGCTATGGCTCTTAAAGGAGCCGACGTACCAGTACAGCGATTCGCGGGGAAGAGCCAACCTGCTGCTGTATAATGACGGCGGCTGGTCGGCAAGTGGTTAAAAACTATTTGAAAGTGAAACTCCTGCCAGTATAACAGTGATCACTGAAAGATAAAGTGAGTGGACAGCAATATAAGTATTATTAGATTCAGGGCATGTTAGAAACTTTGATTTTTTTTTAATGTTATCCATGCACCTCTAGGTATGTTATCTAATTGGTGTCTGAAATTTTTGAAGGCCATACATGGGTCGAATTCCAAACAAATATTCTTTTGAAAATCTGAACATTTGTGCATTTTGTGATCTGATGGTGTTACCACTGATTTCGAAATTCAACTAGCCAAACCTTTAAATTTCACTTCATGTTGCTACAGAAAATAATTTTTGTGGCCCGGAAATCTTCTTTTCTTTCCAGGTCACAGCTCATACACATTTATTTTTCAATTATATTTCTCGCAAGATTCTCCCATCAGTGATCAGAAATTCACGAAACTGTTGCATACACACGGTCGGGCCAAGTTGGCGAAAAATCCGATCTTTCAGAACGCGATGACATAATTTCATTACGATGGGACTACATTCAGGCTAGTAGCCAATAGCTTTGATGTAGGAATTTGATCTGAGCATGCGTGGCACTTGGTCCGATGAAAATGCTCTACAGATTAGGTCCGTCCGGCCCAGTTGGTCGGAAAGTATTTCCAACATGTTGGAAAATTGGGTCGGACGGAGATTCGGATGGAATCAGTCCGATGCATACCACACACAGTCGGATTGTCTGATGACACGGTCCGATAAGACTCATTCCGACAGATTCTCCGACCGTGTGTACAAGGGCTTAGTCACAGCTTGCTATGGTGTTAGAATGTTAAACTATGTTGCAGCTGTAAATCAGCAGAGCACAACTATGCACTCTAATGGCCCGTTCACACGATCCAAATATCGTAAGAAAACTGTCGTCCGAGGAAGAATCCTACAATTTTCGAATCGTGTGTACACTACTTTCGAGAGCCGATGATGACAGTTCATCCGATATTAATCGACTGGACAAAATTTTCCCCGTTCGATACCAGATCGTACAATTTTCGTTTAGTCAGTAGACATAATTTTTTTTCTATTGTGCGAGAATTTTCATGACTTTATTCACCTATTAAATTTCTACTTGTGACTAATAAGCGAAAAAGTTTGTACGATCTGTCGTACAATATTCGGATCGCGTGTACGCGGCGTTAGTCTTGGAAATGCCCTTTTAATGACAGACGCATGTCTTGGACCACTGTTGGTCATCTTACTTTAAAAAAGTAATTAGTTAAGTTACAAATTACTTCTCCCAAAAAGTAGTTGCGTTAGTAACTCAGTTACTACATTAGAAAAGTAATTAGTTACTCAGTAAAGTAACTGTGACAGGGGTGGCAGCGGTGGTACTTGAGGGGGTGGCAGCGGTGGTACTTGGGGGGGTGGCAGTGGTGGAGGTGTACTTGGGGGGTGGCAGTGGTGGTGGTGTACAGTACTTGGAGGGGTGGCAGCGGTGGTACTTGGGGGGGTGGCAGCAGTGGTGTACTTGGGGGGGGTGGCAGGCAGCGGTGGTACTTGGGGGGGTGGCAGTGGTGGTGGTGCCATCCTCTCCCACCACCACCTCTGCCTCTTACTGATCCCATCCCCCACCACCACTGATCTCATCCCTACCGTATCCCCCCATCATCTCTGTTGTAGAAGTGATGGTGGGTGGGTAGGGATGAGATCAGTAAGAAGCAGAGGTGGTGGAGGACTTGGGATGGATCGATTGCACTGAAATTTCGGATCATCAGTCACTTACTTGAATGCCTCCAGGGATGCCTTTTCTCATGGGGAGAGAGAGGGAGAGACCCTCCCCTTCACTCGATTGGTGTCAGCTGGTCAGCTGGCTTCATTTTTCAGTGTCCACCCTGCATCCCTACATTCTCTCTGGATAGGCGGGGCGGGATGGGGTGGTCCAGACAGTCTCTCTGAGTCTCTGCCTCTTCTCAGCTCAGCGGGCGAAAGCCCCCCTCCCCGCGGCGAAACGAATGGCCAGGCAGCGCCCTCAAGGGCAGTAGATGTAATTGCAGTAACGCTGCCCAAGTAATGGAAACTGAATTAACATGAGGGGAAGAGTAATCGGTTAGATTACTCGTTACCCTCTAAAGTAACTGTGTTAAGTAACTCCGTTTATTTTAACTGAGTTACTTACATCACTGTCTTGGACTAATAATAAGGAACAAGTCAACGTGGTTCCTTATCATGTGATCACCATGACAGCAAATCACAATGAACACTAAAAGTGTGTGTGTGCACAGAGAAAAGGTATACAGTGTTAGAAATCATTACAGTTACAAAAAGTTGCAGGGGTTTTAACACCTTTATTTGTCATATCCTGTCAAACCATTAGCCTTTTGTGCCCGTTAAAATATAAAAAAAAAATTGTGAACAAAGCCAAGTACATGATAACATGGTGTACATTTGCACAGATTCCCTCTAGAATCTTGTGGAATACTTTCTAGAAGATTAGCGGAAACTCCATATTAATGCCCATGGTATTAGTGTGGGGGGTACCACAAGCTTACATAGATGCGATGGTCGGGTTTCCATGTTTGCTTTGGCCATATAGTAGATGATGCACTCAGTCAGGACAGGATTTACAGTTCCTGTTCCCCTCCCATCTCACTGGAGTGGGTAGCCTCAGACTCCCTCTATCAAGATTAGTTGTTATAGAAGCACAAGGCAACCCAAGTCGGGGGTGGGGGGGGGGGGTGATTAACAGCACATTTTGCTTGTGATTCAGAACTCACTACAGGTACAATATGAACTAGAAAAAGTGATTCACAGAGGGATCAGCATACAATACAACCACTCATTCATCAGCAGTAAATTAGTGGATTAAATTCAAGAATAGTTTATGGAGTTATTATGACACAATGACGTTGATTTACAAAAGGAGTATAGCATGTTCACTTTGCAAAGTTAATTATTATTTCACAAGAAAACTTACACTTAGCTATGAATGTGGTGAAAATTCACTTTGCAAAGAATACCCAATTGCATGCAAGGAAAATTAAAGAAACAAGATTTTTGCTTGCACATGACTGGATGGTTAAAGTCAGTACAGTCACCTCATTCACTATTTTGCTATGGGGCTCTTGGAAAAGAGGAGGAGCATGGAGCTCTGATGGGAGACCCAAGAAGAGGAGGATCGGGGTTGCTCTGTGCAAAACCATTGCAATGTTTGTTATAAAAATATATATATATATCTTTAATATCACTTTAATATCACTTCAAGGCTTAGCTGCTTTTACCAACCAATGCAATTATTTAGTGAAAGATTAGCTCTCAAGACTTAAGCACTGGTATCTTTTGATGCAGGAAATTATGGTCTTCAGCATAAACTAACCCCATGCAGATGAAGTAAATATGCATCAGCAGGTTAGGTTAGTATATGGGAAGGTTAATAATATGCTTAGGGTTACGGGAAGGGTTAGTGTTATATATATACCCTGTTTCCCCTAAAATAAGACCTAGCATGAGTGTCGGTGATGGCTGCAATATAAGCCCTAACCCCCAAATAAACCCCACCCTCTTTCCCCGAAAATAAGCCCTACCCTGAGAATAAGACATAGAAGGACTTTAACCAGGGCTTATTTGGGGGGTAGGGCTTATATTGCAGACACCGTCGACAATCACGCTAGGTCTTATTTTAGGGAAAACAGGGTATACACATGTGATTCTGCTCAGCCACCCTGCACCTGTAGCAGTAAAACTAGAGTGCACAGTTGGTAAGTGGTTAATATGGTTCAGATCGGGTGCCTAAACTTTTGGTAAGCTTGCAAACTTATTCCAAATCTGAACTGCAAAAGATTCTGTGTGCAAGAGCTTTAGGCCTCTTCCACACGAACCAGATCTGGTTTTGCTCAGCAGGGGAACTGGTCAGATGGAGGGGAAGGGATCCCCTTCTGTTTTTGTTTTTTTTTGGCTGGATCAGACTGGCCCCAGAGGTAGCCAGGTGTAAACGAACACAAGTGTGTTTACATTCGACCGCCCATAGAGGAGAATGGAAGGTCAGATTGGGTCCAGCTGAAAAACAGACAGCTGGATCAGATCGGACATCTCACGTGAAAGGGACCCTAGTAGATTCCACAATATGTTCCTGATGCTTTCTACTGCAGAGCTTATGAAAGCATTTTTAAAGTACACCTCATTAAAAAAATTACAATATTTAATTTTCTACATTGGACTTCAAATGGAAGTAAACCCTTCCAAACAACTTTGACCTACAGGTAAGCCTAGATTAAGGCTTACCTGTAGGTCCAAGTAATATCTCCTAAACCTATATGGTTTAGGAGATATTTGCCCGAAAATGGGCACCGCTGTCTACGGCGCATGCGCCGTAGACAGCGGCGCGCATGCGCACTAAATGCGGCAAGTCCAAGAATGGATTTGCCAAATTTGTCGACTCCCGTGCGCATGCGCGGGAGTGACGTCATCGCGGCCTCGCCGTATGACAGCGGCGGAGCTGCGAGGCGCGACTCCCGTGCGCATGCGCGGGAGTGACGTCATCGCGGCTTCGCCGCTGTCATTGGTCGGAGCTGCGAGACGCCACCAGCAAGATGGACGCGGCGGACTACAGGGATCAGCGGCGACTTCGCTGGCTCCTGTGTCAGGTAAGTGACACATAATGAGCTACTATGCGATGCATAGTAGTCCATTATGCTTTACCTTTGCAGGGAAAAAAAGAGGAAGTAAACCCATCAGGGTTTACTTCCTCTTTCAGTACATAAAACATGCTTTACATAAACTACACAAACTTTTACAGTTGTTTAGCTATAGTACATAGTCAACAACTGATTGAAAAGCTTTTAATGCTATGTTATTGTATTCAATTGTGAGTAGCTGATTTTTATTTGTAGTAAAAAAAACACCTGCCTTCATTACATATGCAATCTCTGATCAAAAAACAACCGCATAAGAATTTTACAAGCATATTATACATGAATTGTAGCTTGTTGGCATACATAGTTGGCAAAAAAAACTCACATGAGAAACAGCATTAACATTTCGTATATAATTAGGTCTGTCTGCTTTATAGCAATTTGAAAACAATCAGTTTATACTATTTGGACATCTGTTTATGATCTTGGTCAATCCAGATTACTTTGCCTTGTCTGAGGTAACACAGATTATAACCTCTCCAGCCCAGTCACCCATGGTGCCAGTAGAATTTTAAACACAAAAGCTGAGTACATATCAAGGTGGCAAGAGAAAAAGAACAAAAAAAAAAAAAAAAAGGGAAGAATGAAATCAAATAATGGATCAAATAATTTGTATTCCCTTTTTTTTTGTTTTGAAGTAAAATTTCTGAATCGCAACAACAACAACATAATAAGAATGATAAAAATAATAAAAACACTAACAACAGCATAGTCAGCAATTCAAGCATATTACAACACATACACAAGTTACTGGTGCATTATTTTGATTGCTTGCAACAATGATATAATAGAGAGTGATTAATCACGAGTAAACATCGCTTTTGCCAAATCTGGGTCTATATTTGACTGTCCTGTCATATAGCTGTTTTTTTTTGTACTCTGCAATGTGATGCAGTATATGTAATGTAAATGAGTGATGCTAGATGACGATGAAGAAAATAATGGGGTTGATTTACTAAAGGCAAATAGATTGTGCAATTTGCAAGTGCATTTGCTCCAGAGCTAAGTAGATGAGCAGAAGCTCTGCTGACTTCCGTCACCCAATCATGTGCAAGCAAAAGTGCTGTTTTTTTTAATTTTTCTTGCATACGAATGGGTATTCTTTGTAAAGTGTTGCTTTACCTCATTTACTAAGCTCAGAGCAACTGGACTAGCAAAGTGCACAGTCTATTTGCCTTTAGTAAATCAACACCAATGATGTTAGTGATGATGGTCTCCAAATTTGGGCAAAAGCAGCCAGATTGGGCGACTACCATCTATCTCCAATGATGTTAGTGATGATGGCGATATTCCATGGTCTCCAAATTTGGCCAAAAGCAGACAGATTGGACGACTACCATCTATCTCCAATGATGTTAGCGATGATGGCGATATTCCATGGTCTCCAAATTTGGCCAAAAGCAGCCGGATTGGGCGACTTCCATCTAACAGCAGGTAAAGATACACGATGGGAGGACGGGATCCCATTAGGAGACCTTCTACATATTAGACACCTAGTGTCTGGTACCACATCTTATAGAAATTGTATACAAAAGAAAAACCTAGCTAAAGAATGAAAGACTTTGAAGGTACCACGTATATAATAAAAAGTCAAACGTTTATTCTACAAATGTTAAAAAGACATATATAACATTAAAAACACAATAAAATGCTCCTTGTCAATATTGTAAGTAAATTGAGTTATATTGTGTATCATCACTCATCATCCCCACCAAACTTGGGTGATTGCTTGCTGTAACTTTGACGAGTTTGCCATGCTCGCTTCAGGAAGATAACTACAGTCAAGCTTTGTTCTTTACATATGAAAAAGCAACATACATACAATAGTTACAAATACCACCATCAATTGCAATGTTCTGGAAGGAATCGATCAGAGCCTCTAAAAATGTGTCCACTAAGGATCCTTTATAGAAAACCAGACTTGTATCATGATTGGTTATGTATCTTATTCGGAAATGTGTGTAAACGTTACTCAAAGTATCCAGATGAAGGCATGGATGAGGAAGCAAACATGTCCTCTAGGGTGGTTGCTGCAGAGGTGTCTCATCTACACTATTCCCTATAAATAGGGAAGTTTTGAAGGAAAAGGGTGGTCAGTCACACCAAATATTGATTTGATTTGGATTTCTCTCTTGTTCATTTACTTTCCATTTTATTAACTGATAAAAATAAACTATTAACACTTCTATTTCTGAAAGCATTCTTAGTTTACAGCATTTTTTCACACCTGCCTAAAACTTTTGTACAGTACTCTATACAGGCATACCCCTTTTTTAAGCACACAATGGGGTTTATTTACTAAAGATGGGAAGTGCAAAATCAGGCTCACTTCTGTATAGAAACCAATGAGCTTCCAGGTTTTATTACCAAAGCTTAATTGAACAAGCTGGGGTTAGAAGCTCATTGGTTTCTATGCAAAAGTGAGCCTGATTTTGCACTTTCCAGATTTAGTAAATAAACTCCATTGTGTACTTAAAAGTGGGGTATGTCTGTATATAGTGTGTGTGTTTATGTGCGTATATGTTCTTTATAAGCCCTCAACGCCTCTTCCTAGTCCAGTAAAGTCATACATATTGCACAATTTTACATACCAGAAAAGTGTTACTAAAAATCTCCATGGGAAGCGATTCAAAATAGGTGCAGTGCCTGGTTGCATTGCATATGTAAGTCAAGCTTGCTATTAGTTTGTAGCTGCTGTTAAGATGCATTACCCTGAAGTAGTTAGAAGTTTTCTTGCTCAATTTAATTAAAATTTGCCTCTGGCCAAGTTAAAGATTTGCACCTGTTCTTTTTTTTTTAAAAACTAGAAATTAATTTTTTTTTTTTATATGCGTTATCAAAAACAATTTTTATGACCTTCAGATCATGTGATCTTACAGCATTCGAAAGCAAATAAAAGTCTAAAATCTATTAATTAAAAGAAATATAAATTCCTAATTAGCTTTGCTTGTAGATTCACATTGCACCTGCCTTGATACATTTGTCTTGTTAGGTTATGGCTTGACTTGGCACTACATTTATTTATCTGCATGATCATTTTTATGACAATAACAGAAGGAGTTCAAAATGTTAATGGGTCCTATTTGTAAGAGCCCTTTTAGAACGGTATAGTAAATGTATCAATTTTTTAAAGCAAAGTGTCTATTTAGACAGAACAAGGTTTCACGGGTCAGTGGCTAAATATTAAGTCAGCAGAAATATAAACATTAATGAGTTCCATGGTTATTTATTGCACCTACTACATTCTTGCGCTGGCACCTCCTCTATCTCACACAGCCATGGGCACAGCTGGGATTACACATGACGTATAACACATGATTGTATCCTCAAACAAAACTCAACTGGTGTGTGCTCTCACTGCTCAAGCTCAGAGCTTATCACTCTATGGAGATACATTATATTTTGCCTCTGCTATATAATCAGTACCTCCACTGCACCCACAGTTCTGCTGGTCCTCAGCTTCAGCTGCTTTCTCCATCCATACTGCATCTTTGCAACACTTACTGAATCACTGCAATATATACAGCAGGGGTAGGCAACCTCGGCCCTCCAGCTTTTTTGAAACGACAGGTCCCATGAGATAAGGCCCTAACAATCACAGGCATGACTCCTAGAGGTAGAGGCATTTTGGGATTCGTAGTTTCACCACAGCTGGAGGGTCAAGGTTACCTACCCCTTATCTACAGTCTCATTGCTTCTGCACTGTGTCTGCAGCTCCCTTTGGTTATCAGCAGCACCCACAGTCCCTGCCTCCTTTGCATCTCTGCAATACTTACGATCGCCATTGCATCTCAACTGCACCTGCAGCTTCCTCTGCTTTCCAACTTCCACAGCCTCAGCCTCTGCACACATTTTCTACTTACCAGTCTCTGGTTCCCCTCCATTGCACCTGCAGTCCCTGCTGCACTCATCAATTTTCACAGTCCTTCCTACACCTGCAGCCTCCACTGTATCTCAGGTACCACCACAGCCCCCACAGAATCCATTGCTTTGGCCTACAGCTAAGCCCACATTCCCCAATTAACTCTTAGATTCCACTTTTAGGAAAAAGCATTGCCACAGAAGAAGGCTGGCAGTCTCTGTGGCACCTGCTAGCTGAACCTCTCATGTGCCATCTCTGCGTCTGCAGCCTCCAGATTGAAACTAGCCTTTTGCCATCTAATGCTTAAAGCCAGCTATACATGGTTGAAATCTCGGCTGATTCAGCAGGAACACAGCCAAGATTTGAACCGTTTATGGGCAGGCAGAATGTAATAAGTTGATCAATCAACTTGGGTACAACAAGCCTGCATGATTATCTTGCGATTATCACTAGCGGCTGCTATAGCTAACAGCCCCCAGTTCGGTTCGCATCCAGAACAAGCGAACGGACCGAAAGTTTATGCGAACATTCGAACAACGTTAAAGTCTATGGGACTTGAATGTGAGAAATCAAAAGTGCGAATTTTAAAAGCTAATATGCAAGTTATTGTCCCAAAAAGGGTTTGGGGACCCGGGTCCTGCCCCAGGTGACATGTATCAATGCAAACGAAAGTTTTAAAAACTTCAGTTTTTCCGGGAGCAGTGATTTTAATGATGCTTAAAGTGAAAAAATAAATGTGAAATATTCCTTTTAATATCGCGCCACGGGGGTGACTATAGTATGCCTGTAAAGTGGTGTGTGTTTCCCATGCCGGTGGCCAATTATGGCTCTCTTCGCTGATGGTGCTTTGATTGGCCAAAGCATGCGGGTCATAGTGCATGCTTGGCCAATCATCAGCCAGCAATGCACTGTGTGGACGCAGTGCATTATGGGCCATGATGCACCGCTCGAATTTGACGCGAGTGGCCCATGTTTGAAATTCGGCGAACAAGCGAGTGGCCGATGTTCGAGTCGAACTCATATTCGACTCGAACAGGCAGCCCATCCCTAATAAATACTGTAGATATACTATGTATATATATATATATATATATATATATATATATATATATATATATATATATATATATACACACACACACATATATATATATATATATATATATATATATATATATATATATATATACAGTATCTCACGAAAGTGAGTACACCCCTCACACTTTTGTAAATGTATCTTTTCATGTGACAACACTGAAGAAATGACACTTTGCTATGATGTAAAGTAGTGAGTGTACAGCTTGTATAACAGTGTAAATTTGCTGTCCCCTCAAAATAACTCACCATTAATGTCTACACCTAAGTGAAAATTTTCAAATTGGGCCCAAAGTGTCAATATTTTGTGTGGCCACCATTATTTTCTAGCACTGCCTTAACCCTCTTGAGCATGGAGTTCACCAGAGCTTTACAGGGCTGGCAGGCTGACCCCCCACCCCTTCAACCTCTGCAGCAATGCTGGCAGCACTCATATGTCTATTTCCCAAAGATAACCTCTGAGTGGAACCTGTCCTGTTAAACCGTAGTAAGGACCACTGTGCTGCAGCTCAGTTTCAGGGTCTTGGCAATCTTCTTATAGCCTATGCCATCTTTATATAGAGAAACAATTCTTTTTTCAGATCCTCAGAGAGTTCTTTGCCATGAGGTGGCATGTTGAACTTCCAGTGGCCAGTATGAGAGTGTGAGAGTGATAACACCAAATTTAACACGCCTGCTCCCCATTCACACCTGAGAACTTGTAACACTAACGAGTCGCATGACACAGGGGAGGTAAAATGGCTAATTGGGCCCAATTTGGAGATTTTTACTTAGGGGTGTACTCACTTTTGTTGCCAGCGGTTTAGACATTAATGGCTGTGTGTTGAGCTATCTTGAGGGGACAGCAAATATACACTGTTATACAAGCTGTACACTCACTACTTTACATCGTAGCAAAGTGTAATTTCTTCAGTGTTGTCACATGAAAAGATATAATAAAATACAAAAATGTATACTCACTTTTGTGAGATACTGTATATATATATATATATATATATATATATATATATATATATATATATGTATATATATATATATATATATATATATATATATATATATATCCCATATTGTCAAAAGTATTGGAACACCTGCCTGCTTAACATGCACATGAACTTTAATGGCATCCCAGTCTTGGTCCATAGGGTTTACTTTTGAGTCGGCCCACCTTTTGCAGCTATAACAGCTTCAACTCTTCTGAGAAGGTTGTCCACAAGGTTTAGAAGTGTGTCTATGGGAATGTTTGATCATTCTTCCAGAAACGCATTTGTGAGGTCAGGCACTGATATTGGACGAGAAGGGCTGGCTTTCTGTCTTCACTCTAATGCCTTGTACACATGGTCTGACATTTCGACCACAAAATCCGTCTGATTTTTTCAGACGGATTTTGTCCGAAACTTGTGTTGCATACACACGGTCGGACAAAGTTGTCGGAAAATCCGATCGTTCGGAACGAGATGACGTTCGTTGCGTACGACGGGACTACGTAGAGGCTAGTAGCCAATAGCTCTCGTCTCCTAATTTGATCTGAGCATGCGTGGCACTTTGTCTGTCGGAATTCTCTACAAACGATCAGAAAAGGTCTGATCAGATTTTTTGTCAGAAAATTTTAGATCTTGCTCTCAAATTTCTTCCATTGGAAATTCCGACAGAAAAAGTTGATAGAGCCCACACACGATCAGATTTTCCGACAATATAATCTGATCGGACCTTTTCCATCGGAATTTTCGACCATGTGTACAGGGCATTACTTATCTCAAAGGTGTTTAGGGTTGAGGTCAGGACTCATCCATGTCTTTATGGACCTTGCTTTATGCACTGGTTCAAACCATTGGTGTAGGGGGATTATGGAGTGGTGTTGTTTTTCAGAGGTTGGGCTTGGGAACGCTTAAGGTGTCAGCATATCAAAAACATTGGTAACTGCAGCGTGGATTGGAGTTTGGCTTGAATTTGTTAGTGTATTTTAAATCTGTTAGTCCATCTAACACTCCCCCCCCCCCCCCCCCAAAGCCTAGAATGCTGCTGTCCAATGTGCCCCTTGTTCTCCTTCATCCAGAGTGGAGGCACTCTAATACAGAAGGTTTGTTACTGGCCAGATAACCAGATAAAAACAGAGGGGGAAAAGCCAAGGAAAAAATGGATGCAGCCACCACATCTAATGATTGGTAAGCTGCAATATAATGAATTTTGGGTTAAATACAACTTTAAGCCATGTGACAGTTATTGTCAATGCTGAAAATAACGATTGTTATACCAATTAATGGATGTTATTATACCTTTGTGAAGTAAGCCTATTTGTTAAATAATCAAACTACCAGTATATATAAATTCTAATACAAGCAGTAGGCTCATAAATGCATTCCCCTTTTTAAATTACTGTATTTATCGGCGTATAACACGCACTTTTTTCCCCTTAAAATCGGGGAAAAATCATGGGTGTGTGTTATACGCTGATCCCCACTGTCTATGAGCCAAAAAATACAGAGCGCCGCCGAAAAAGACTGAGCGCCGCCGAAAAAGACCGAGCCGAATGCTCGGCTCCACTCGCCGTCCCGCCTCCCTGCTGTCTCTGGAGCGAGCACTGCGGAAAAAGACAGAGCCGAATGTACTGTGTACAGGACTGTGGGCAGGACTGCGAGACAAGCAGAGACGAATAGAGCCAAGTACACAGGCTCTGTCTATCTTAGTGGTGGGAAATTTAAACACTGGGCAAGGCTGCAAACGGTGCTGGGCAAGGCTGCAAGGGCAAGGCTGCAAATGACACTGAGCAAGGCTGTAAATGACACTGAGCAAGGCTGCAAGGGCAATGCTGCGAATGGCACTGAGCAAGGCTGCAAGGGCAAGTCTGCATATCGCACTGATCATTGTGCAATGATGGACAAGACTGCAGATGGACACTGATAAGGCTGCATTGATGAGCATTTAAATGTAAGGTTTTTTTTTTCCTTAAACTTCCCTCCTAAAAGTTTTTTCCTTAAAATGCCCTCCTAAACTTGGGGTGCGTGTTATATGCCGATGTGTGTTATATGCCGATAAATACGGTAATCTTTTGTTTCCTAATTCTTCATCTATTTTAACAAACTGGCTTTACAAAGTATCACTCGTGTTTCTGAGTCCTAAGTCAGCATAGTGCAATCTAACCCATACTATAGACATAGCCAACTGTAAGTATTCTTATTCCCATGAATCTCGCTCTCTCTCCACAGTCTTACATTACTAGCACTGTGTTGCAGGTCACCACCACTGCACAAAGTACAGGCTGATCTATGATTTGCCCTCAAGGAAAAGTGGCAGGCTGCCCTGGTGCTGTAATTCATTAAATATATTAATACATTGACATTGTGGCTCGTTTTGTCTCAAAAGTATGTATTTAATTTACAGAATTAATCTACCCAATTTAGATAGAGACCTTTTAGGTTAATTGACAGACATTAATAGGGCAATGCCTAAATACATTTTGCATATTTTCAGCCAGCTAGTGGAACTCTGGGGGCTTTTCTTACAGGAGCTGCTTTCTTTCAGTCTTCCTTTGAAATTTCATGTAGAGCTGTTGACTCTTTTCTTTCTTGCTCTCTTCTTTCCTGCTCCTCCTGCCCAGCTCTTTCCTTACCTGCTCTTCCCGCCCAGCTCTCTTCTTCCCTGCTCCTCCTGCCCAGCTCTTTCCTTACCTGCTCTTCCCGCCCAGCTCTCTTCTTCCCTGCTCCTCCTGCCCAGCTCTTTCCTTACCTGCTCTTCCCGCCCAGCTCTCTTCTTCCCTGCTCCTCCTGCCCAGCTCTTTCCTTACCTGCTCTTCCCGCCCAGCTCTCTTCTTCCCTGCTCCTCCTGCCCAGCTCTTTCCTCACCTGCTCTTCCCGCCCAGCTCTCTTCTTCCCTGCTCCTCCTGCCCAGCTCTTTCCTTACCTGCTCTTCACGCCCAGCTCTCTTCTTCCCTGCTACTCCTGCCTGGCTCTTTCCTTCCCTGCTCTTCCAGTCCAGCTCTCTCTTTCCCTGCTCTGCCCAGCTCTCTTCTTATTTGGTCCTCCAGCCTGGCTTTTTCCTTCTCTGCCCTTCCATCCCAACTCTCTCCTTCCCTGCTCCTCCCGCCCAGCTCTCTCCTTCTCTGCTCTTCCCATTCAGCTCTTTTCTTCCCTGCTCTTCCCTCCCAACTCTCTTCTTCCTTGCTCCTCCCACGTGACTCTATCCTTCCCTGCTCCTCCCATCTGGCTCTTTCCTTCCCTGCTCCTCCCGCCTGGCTCTCTCCTTCCCTGCTCCTATAACTTGACTCTGTCCTTCCCTGTTCCTCCCATAGGGTTCTTTTATTCCCTGTTCTTCTCACCTAGCTCTCTCCTTCCCTTCTCCTCTTGCCTGGCGTTCTCCTTTCTGGCTCCTCACACCTGGCTCTCTTCTCCACTGCTTTGACTGACTCTTTCCTTCCCTGCTCCAGACTTTCTCACCCCGCTCTGCCCAACTCTCACTCTGACAACACTGGGGAGAAGCAGTTTAGACCAGAGTCAGCAATGCGGAGACACATTCTACGATCAATGGGTTGCCATCCCCGGCACTAGAGGGAGCTCTAAGAAGCTCAAGGCAGTTTATCATGGAACAAGAGTCCCTAGTTTGTTTGCCTTTTTCTCTCTTTTTGCAGTGTTTACTTTTCTGATCTACTACAGGTTGCCATAGTAACCTTTCAATTCTCTGGTAGAGAGAATGGATTAGCCCACTCTCCCTGTCTAAATTCATTAGTTAGCTTCTCCCCATTCCTTTCCTGTTTAGCCTAGTCCTCTGGTCTTTTTCACTCAAAAGTACTGTAAGTATAAGCTGGCAAACTTTGCAATAAGCATTCTGTTTTTTACATCCTTCCCTGGATAAGCACTCCACATAGAGAAGCTCTCACTACATCGTGCAACATCTACAAACTCATCTACAAACTCTCTGCTGTTATTTCACAAATAAAGTTAAGAAAGTTAAAGTTATTTGTTGTGCTTTGATAGGAAGGTGAGTTAAGCTATCTGGCCTTATTCATATCCTTGCATATGACACTGGGGTTCCAGTTACTCTTTTTTGTCAATTACATTTTGAGATAAGTTACAAGACACAAACATTTTCATCAGTGTGTACAGCTGTCTATCCAGCAGAAGTCAGTCTAATGACATGGTGGAAGACCACTATCCAATCAGTGCTTGCAGCCAATAGTTGCAAGCGATGATCAGTGTATCCTGGTGATGGGGGGAGCCCCCCTATCAGAATACAAAAACACAGCTTGTGTTGATGCAATGATCTGTCAGTTTATTTTTTTTTTCCAACCTGCTGACACTATGTATTATGTACCCAGCCTTAAGAAGAGATGTATAGTGTTTAGGACATTTGATAAATGACATTTGATAACACTGGAAGAGAGGCCCTTTAAGCATTTGATGCCTTGATTAACCAAAACGAAGGACTCTGCTTCTTTTTTAGCAATTTGGCTAAGTGATTATACCTGTTTTACTAAAAGAAAATTCACAAGAATAGTGAAAGGTGCAAAAAGAAGATATGTTGTGAATTCCCATGACTACAGTAAACGCTTATTGCGATTTTGTTTACCAAAAATATGTTAAAGAATACTATAATAGTCCCAACCTTTAGCCCTTCCTAAAACAAAGCGCTCATGGACTAAGCGAAAATAAAAATCAGGAAAATATCAAAAATAAACGTAAATGCGGGATAGGAGAGCTACAATACACCTTCCTTTCGCTAAAAACAATTGCCAATTACAGCAAAAAGCTGCTACCATTAACCTATCAGATGATAGGTATAAAATATATCAACACACATCAAACAAAGGGCAACGCTACAAATCAAAACAATAGTACTCCTTATATCATTAACCTCCCTGGCAGTATGATTCGTTCTGGTTTTAGGTGCTGAAAGCGGTACCATTATTTTGCATGGAATTTTGGCGTTTTATATTGTAGTCCTGTAATTCTTAGGAATAATTTTCTTAAATATGTTCAAACCAGAGTCTAGCAGACATCCCGGGTATGATAAAGTTTATAATATAATAAATAATAATAAAAATTATTCAATAATGTAATCAAATCCTAAAACACTGAAAAAGGGACACTTTCTGGTTGCTATGGACAATCTCCAAATTCCAGGCAGAAAAAACAGTATTTATAATATAAAAGTGCATGCAGGGCACTGCACAGACCACTAGGGACAAAGGGGGTGTGTAATTTTTTTATACAGTACTGTAATCTGTAAGATTACAGTCCTGTGTGTGTTTTGTGTGGTTTGACTTTTTAGAATTTGGCGCCGATCTCCACCCCGTGCGCCGTAAAGCGCCGTTATTTTTAGCTGCGCTTTACCGCTGTTTTAGCGGCAGTATGCAACCGCTATAGGGGCGGTTTTAACACCCGCTAGCGGCCGAAAAAGGGTTAAAACCATCCACAAAGCGCCGCTGCTTTGCCGGCGGTATAGCCGCGCTGCCCCATTGATTTAAATGGCTAGGAGCGGTTTAGGAGCGCTGAATACACTGCTCCTTCACCGCTCCAAAGATGCGGCTAGCAGGACTTTTTTCACCGTCCTGCCAGCGCACCGCTCCAGTGTGAAAGCCCTCCGGCTTTCACACTGGAGTGAAAGGGGCCGATTTTTCATGCACTACACAGGCGCTATTTTTAGCGCTGTAGCACCTGAAAACCACCTCAGTGTGAAAGGGGCCTAAATGTGAAGTGAATAGATCAAAATGCTGCAAAAGATATCGGCTCAGTCCGCTATCCGTGTCGATCCACACCAACACCTCCACTCGTGAGAAATCAACTCGTATTGATGTAGAAGAATACATATCGGCCTATACTGAGGAAAAAAAAAGTTTTTTTTAGATATTTTTGGGGGATATTTATTATAGCAAAAAGTTAAAAAATTTTCAAAATTGTCACTATGTTTTAATTTATAGCGCAAAAAATGAAAACCGCAGAGGTGATCAAATATCACCAAAAGAAAGCTCTATTTGTGGGGAAAAAAAGGACGTCAATTTTGTTTGGAAGCACGACCGCGCAATTATCAGTTAAAATTACGCAGTACCAAATTGCAAAAACGCTCTAGTCTTTGGCCAGCCAAATGGTTCGAGGCTTCAGTGGTTAAGATGTAGCCTGTTTACATGTATTTACATGCCCCCCCAATTCCCGAACAAACCTGTTCAAAAATAGTCTGGATTTTTTTTTTTTTTGTAAATTTTCCATATATTAAAAAAAAAATACTTACATAAGAAAATCTGATGATGGCAGTTCAGGTTATACAAATGTTAACATTTTAAAAACACAAAGTACAATGTGGTTAGCACCACAATTGCAGCCCCAAGGAACCCATACATCTTGTTCTCAGATGAAGTAAGACAGTGTAGGCATACAGTGGTGTGAAAAAGTGTTTGCCCCCTTCCTCATTTCCTGTTCCTTTGCATGTTTGTCACACTTAAGTGTTTCGGAACATCAAACCAATTTAAACAATAGTCAAGGACAACACAAGTAAACACAAAATGCAATTTGTAAATGAAGGTGTTTATTATTAAAGGTGAAAAAAAATCCAAACCATCATGGCCCTGTGTGAAAAAGTGATTGCCCCCTAAACCTAATAACTGGTTGGGCCACCCTTAGCAGCAACAACTGCAACCAAGCGTTTGCGATAACGTGCAATGAGGCTTTTACAGCGTCCTGGAGGAATTTTGGCCCACTCATCTTTGCAGAATTGTCCTAATTCAGTTACATTAGAGGGTTTTCGAGCATGAACGGCCTTTTTAAGGTCATACCACAACATCTCAATAGGATTCAGGTCAGGACTTTGGCTAGGCCACTCCAAAGTCTTCATTTTGTTTTTCTTCAGCCATTTGGTGGTGGACTTGCTGGTGTGTTTAGGATCATTGTCCTGCTGCAGAACCCAAGTTCGTTTCAGCTTGAGTACACGAACAGATGGTCGGACATTCTCCTTCAGGATCTCTTGGTAGACAGCAGAATTCATAGTTCCTTTTATCACGGCAAGTCTTCCAGGTCCTGAAGCAGCAAAACAGCCCCAGACCATCACACTACCACCACCATATTTTACTGTTGGTATAATGTTCTTTTTATGAAATGCAGTGTTCCTTCTACGCCAGATATACTTGGACACACACCTTCCAAAGAGTTCCACTTTTGTCTCATCGGTCCACAGAATGTTGTCCCAAAAGTCTTGGGGATCATCAAGATGTGTTGTGGAGAAATTGAGACGAGCTTTGATGTTCTTTTTGCTCAGCAGTGGTTTTCTCCTTGGAACTCTGCCATGCAGGCCATTTTTGCCCAGTCTTTTCCTGATGGTGGAGGCATGAACGCTGACCTTAACTGAGGCAAGTGAGGCCTGCAGTTCCTTGGACGTTGTTGTGGGGTCTTTTGTGACCTCTTGGATGAGTCGTCGCTGCGCTCTTGGGGTAATTTTGGGCGGCCGGCCACTCCTGGGAAGGTTCACCACTGTTCCATGTCTTCGCCATTTGTGGATAATGGCTCTCACTGTGGTTCGCTGGATTCCCAAAGCTTTGGAAATGGCTTTATAACCCTTTCCAGACTGATAGATCTCAATTACTTTATTTCTCAATTGTTCCTGAATTTCTTTGGGTCTCGGCATGATGTGTAGCTTTTAAGGATCTTCTGGTGGACCTTACTGTGTCAAGCAGCTCCTATTTAAGTGATGCCTTGATTGTGAACAGGTGTGGCAATAATCAGGCCTGGGTGTGGCTAGAGAAATTGAACTCAGGTGTGGACAACCACAGTTATAGTATGTTTTAACAAGGGGGGCAATCACTTTTTCACGCAGGGCCATGATGGTTTGGATTTTTTTTCACCTTTAATAATAAACACCTTCATTTACAAATTGCATTTTGTGTTTACTTGTGTTGTCCTTGACTATTGTTTAAATTGGTTTGATGTTCCGAAACACTTAAGTGTGACAAACATGCAAAGGAACAGGAAATGAGGAAGGGGGCAAACACTTTTTCACACCACTGTAGGTACTTTTCATTACAACATACAATTGCAGTGTATGGAATCATGTATGCATGTAAGCATGCGTTATGTGCCCAAAGCATGCATGCATACACATACAAGCCATGGACTCGATTTACTAAAGGATATGAGCTTACACTGGTTGCATGCAGACAAGCACCTCACATGCCCTTAGAATTTACCTGAACTGAAATAATTATCCATTCAGAAAAATCTATTATGGAGAAATATGATCACCTTATAAAATGCATAAATGTTCCATAAAGTAAATTTGGTGCAAAGTGATAATAAACTCTCAAATTTTAACCACTTTCAGCAGCTGATTAAATTACTGACGTAGTATGCAACTTCTTTATCTTTTAATCATTGCCTATGTTCCAGTTTGGGCTATTGGCCTGATTGCTGCTCCAGATTTCCTGTTTCCGGGTGGCTCCTTTCTCTTGCAGTGTCCTATGAAGCCACCCTTGCATGCAGGGACTTGATTTGTTCCTTACACTGTGTGCATCAATAGAAACATGGAGTCCAATAGCCTAAGCTGGCAAGGCACTCTCCTGCTCCTCCCTTCTCCTGGCTTCAGACGACACTGCCCACTGTTATCTCTTTAATACCAGAGGTTCAGTGAAGCAACACTGAGAGAAAGGGAGCCAGCAGCATTTCAAGTTTTACAATGCAAGTGCTAGGGTAAGAATTGTAATAAATAATTCACTGGGGAATGTTTATTTTATTGTGATCCATGTGTCAAACTAAAAAAACACTCAGAGTTTAATACTACTGTAAGGTATAAGCATGGCAATGGGCAATCTTTTGTGCTTAGAGGTCTAACTTCCTTATATGGAAAGGGTTCTTTACAGAAACAGCTTTTGAATAGACTTTCAAAGAAGCTAGTTGTAGCTGACTGGGTAAATTGCTTCCCTCTAGATTAAATGTGGCATTCTGAGGATGCACTTTCTGGTCCTGACTCTCTGATCACTATAGATAACAATTCCAGCTTTGTGCTAATTTTTTTCTCATCCATTTTTGTGACTCATCCCAATGTCATCTATAGCAATGCACAGTGATGTGAGTACACATCGGGGTTGAGTTACTAAAACTTGAGAGTGCAAAATCTGATCTGGTTCAGATTGTGCATGGTAGCCAATCAGCATCTAACTTCAGCTTGCTCAGAAGCTGATTGGTTTCTAAGCACAGCTGCATCAAATTTTGCACGCTCCAGTTTTAGTAAATCAACCTTCATTTTATACTTTTGTGACATCTGAGGGCCTGTTTTCACTTTGCTATTGCATTAAGGCAACCTATTCAAATGAATGGGCTACCAACGCACCAGAACAAACCAAAAAAATGGGCACCACTATGCATAATACATGTGTGAATTTGCTTAGAGTATTGGGGTACCATTCAAAATGACTGGCACCACAATGTGCTAAAAAGTGATTTACACATGTGTTGTGGTAATGCGCATGCTAACACAACGCACTGGAACTGAGACATTATTTATTTCTACAGACCTGATCATATCCATAGAAAACTGGTCAGATTAAAGAGTAATTTGCTTTGTGGTTTTACATTAACATACAGTACTATATAATATGTTTGCTAACACGCAATAATTCATCAAATCATTTTTTACAAGCTAATATATTCAGTCCTGTGTAAATAAAAGAACAGGATGTGAATAAACCTAGTTCTTAATTTCTTACACACCTCGGAAAGGTAAATGCTATTTGCCTGTGGCAGAATAATCAAATTTTTTTCCCTAGTTACCACTTAGTTGTAGTTACATGGTTGTGTTGTGCAATGACAAAGCTGTCAATGCCAAGGTGTCTACTGTTTTATCATTAATGATCAGCCTTAGTAAAGATTTCAACACGTAAGCCTGGTTTTTGAAACAATATTCATGTGGGCCATTTTTGTTGCTTATTTTATTTTTTCAGGACAATTATCATTTTAAATCGTCAATTATTATTATAATTAATAATTTATATAGCACCAACAGTTTGCAAAGCCCTACAAAATAAAGAGAGACAGTATAATTTCAATGCAATTTAAGGCAAAAGGGTGAGGAGGGCTCTGCTTTTGAGAGCTTAATTAAAAGGGTATCAACTATGAGTTGTTCAAGAAATAAAAATTCAATTGAGAGCTAGAGGTTGGATGGGTTTTCCTCAAAAGATGAGTTTTCAGCGAGCGCCTAAAGGTACACAGATTAGGAGATAGCCGGACAGGTTAGGGTAGGGAGTCCCAGAGGATGGGGGAGGCTCCAGAGATGTCCTGATGAACATGGGAGGAGGCAACAAGGGGCTGGAGAGCAGAAGGTCTTGGGAGGTGAGAGGAGGTTGCATAGGTGTGCACAGCCTACTGCATTAGGGTGTGTACACCAAAGCTCATACGCAGATGCATGTGTGTATATATATATATATAGATCTATATATAAAGATCTATATATATTTATACATACAGTCTTCCTTGTGGTGCTCTGCCTCATCGGCACATGATCTCCCTGCCTGCAGATTCAGAGTGAGAGACAAATGTTTCCACACATCTCCTTTAAGCAGAGCTGCTCAGTGGCTTTCTCATCTCCCCACTGGCACACAGAGCAATAAAGCTAATGCAATCGGGGTGATTAGGGTGTGCCCAAACACAACCGGCACACTCTGTGCACATGCCTATGGGAGGATGGTATAGTTGATATTTTGAGTGGAGGTAGGTGATCTAGCTCAGCGAAGAGTTGTGGATGACTTTGTAAGTTGTTAGTATTTAGAATTTTATTTGTTGCATTATTATAAGTAATTCAAAGAGATTGGCAGAGAGGGGTGGCATACACTGAGTGGTCAATCAGTAAAGTAGGTGAGTCTGGCAGCAGCATTCAAGACAGACTGAAGGGGGATAGTCTGTAGGTAAGGTAGGTAAGTTGAAATAGTTGAGACAAGAGATAATTAGTGAATGATTTTGAACACCTGAAATGAAGAGTGGGAAATCTAGATTTGCCATAAATGCAACTCAACATAGCAAAAGCTTAAAGTATAAGTAACCCCCCTATTGTTTTCAGCCAAGGAAGCTGCCATCTTTGCTTCTGTTTAATCTACAACTGTCATGATGCTGCACATGTGATTAGTTATAACACCAGCCATTGGATGGTTTGACAGTTTGGTTGAGTGTTACATTTCCGTCACGTGCCGGAAATAAAACTGTTTTATGCATGGGTTTACGTCTGCTTAAAGGCCAACAGGTGGGCTTTATAACAACAGGGCAAATGGAGGATATGATCAGTAAACCAAACACATCACATTTTCTTGCCCGCTAGTTTTATCCTTCATTGGCTATGTAGAAATAATCAGTAGGTAGTTAATAGACCACTGAGAGGAAAGAAAAGTGTAACAATGTATCAGTATTGTATATTTTTTCTCTCTAGCATTTGAGTTAGAGGAAGAAAGATATGGAATTTAGAGGTTGGAGAATCCTTTTTTTTTTTTGCACAAGAGAGCATTACGGCAATTTCTGAACAATCTCAGAGTCTGTTTTGAAGCTCAAACAGAGGTCTTGCCTGCTGTACCTTTTGGTGAGCGCACATCTTTTCCTTTACTGCAGACTTCTAAGAGGGTTGTGAAGAGCCTTTGAGAGCCCTGCGTAGATTGGATTACTTCAGTTACTAAACTGTACAGGTTACAGAAGCCATGGCTGCAATTTTTCTGAAATTATAATATACAAAAATAATTTTGAAATGTCATGATGGTTTGAGATTTTATTTAATTCATGTGGTTGTAATAAATGTTTCTAATATTTAGCACTTGTTTCTTTTATTATTATTTTTACATTTTTTGCTCCCTACTATCTGTGGTCAAGAACGCTGTTGGAAATTTAAATTGTAACCTCAAATTAGGCTGGAGCTGTTTAGCCTCCTTATTATTGCTCATTTTCTTTTTTTTAAGGAGCGTTAGCTACTTTTTATAAATTCATAAAAAACAACAACCAAACAGACTGACTAAATAAAGTATGATTTTGAATGATAAAAAGAAAAACATATTTCTATATTTGTAGTTCTTCTACTTACACTTGAATGCTTACACAACTGCACCCCCTATAGTTGAACTTATGTAAAGCTTTACAGAGGATTCCCATAATTGCTGTTAATGGTTGGTTAATATTTATAATACTAAGAACATGTCAGGGGTTAGGTTTAATGCAACGCAAACGTACCTGTGGAAAATGCCTGTCAGACATTTCTTTTCTCTTGTAGATCTCTTATGAAGCATGACAAGTAGGAACTGTTGTAACAGTTTTGATTCTTTGTTTTCTCTTGCTTTGAACAGACACAAATGTCTTTTGTTAATTTGTGCTTCCTCTGGAAGTCCAAACATCCACATAAAGGTGTCTCCTTGTGTCAACACATCATCTACCCTGCTCTGTTCTCATAGCCAGAAACATAACAACACCACCAAGACATGACATCTTTTTCACTGTTTTTATAATAGGAAGTGAGCGCGAAAATACCGAGAAACACATAGGACTGCATTGCATTACATACAGATAAATGTACGCAGGAGATCCGTGCTTAAAAAAATAATAAATAAAAAAATCTACTAATTACGGTTGCATTTACACACTCTTCATGGTGACTACAAATATTATATATATATTTTTTAAAGAAACACATAGGACTGCATTGCATTACATACAGATAAATGTACGCAGGAGATCTGTGCTTAAAAAAATAAATAAAAAATCTACTAATTACGGTTGCATTTACACACTCTTCATGGTGACTACAAATATTATATATATTTTTTAAAAGAAACATTGGGATGGAATGTTTAATAAATAAGCATATGCTCAAAATGTACAGATATATAATTTTTTTAAATTACTAATTAAAGTGTTATTAAAACCTGGACCGTGCATTCACTATATCTCTCTAATGCAATTATTTTAGTAAATATAAACTGTTAAATACCTTCTCTCCTCAGTGGTATATAGCAGCCTTGTGATTTATATCAGTGTCTGGCGAAGCTTGTAGGAGGAGTTTTCATACTGCACTGAGCTGTCCTATCAGGCTTCAGGGCCCCTGACCCTCTGTTTGGACAATGCCGATTGGCCTTGTGCTGATCACATGCACTCTTCCAAGAAAAAAAAAACCTCTCTAGCAATTCACACCAAACTGAGCATGTGCAGCCTGACTCCAAAGGCTCTGTCTTATCCGGACTTGTCCATGGGGACAGTGCAGGGAGGGGAGGATCTGTGCATACAAGATCAAACAGCTTTTTTACACAATGCAGAGGATTAACCCCTTAGGTTCCACAGTGAGTATAACAAGCATGCTTTGCTGCATATACAGACTGATTTTACTGTTGTGGGTTTAGTAAGACTTTAAAGTGGAGTTGCCCCCCAAAAAATAAAACCACTTAAAAATCTTAAAAAAAATCAAAAAAAAATAATTGGCAAAAAAAAAATTTTTTACTCACCTCTAAATACCGGTTGCTAGGGGGTCCCTCGTAGTCTGCCTTCTTCATTGCCCGGGCTGTTGACATCACTTCACCCTCGCGCCGCACATTCACCTGGGACCTGTCACGTGTCCCAGGTGACTGTACGGCGTATCACGGCGCCCTGCGCCGCTCGCGCATGCGCA
This sequence comes from Lithobates pipiens, assembly GCF_037356315.1. NCBI lineage: Eukaryota > Metazoa > Chordata > Amphibia > Anura > Ranidae > Lithobates > Lithobates pipiens. Next base: position 218,198,948 of record NW_027507718.1, read on the forward strand.
GTGGGTGCCCGGCTGTGAAGCCACAGCCGGGTGCCCACAGTATGCATGACGGCGCCGCGAGCGGAGCGGGGAGCGAGGGGGGGCTTCGTTCCCCCGCATCGCTGGAACCCGGGACAGGTAAGTGTCCGATTATTAAAAGCCAGCAGCTGCAGTATTTGTAGCTGCTGACTTTTAATTTTTTTTTTTTAGGGGATACCCCACTTTAAGTAGCATAACAGCAATACTAGCTCTGGCCCCTATTTGGAATTTAGCATGGTTTGTTGCACACTATATGTAGGAGTCCCTCCTCTCTTCTGAAGGACTGCTCCCAGCTACTCAGCAAACTACATGCAGAACATCTCTCTTCTCCCCTGTAGAACTGCTCACAGCTCCACAGCCTACAGTCACCAGCAGCCCTCCTGGCCGCTCTAAAGATCTCCTAGGACAAATATAAGAGGTTAAGCACAACGTCATCCCTTGAAAGCTTGCTACGTGTGGCATTTTTTCCCCTTGTGAATCCCTGGATGTGCTGATGTACTCATTGTCCTCTTTTTGCCCCCACTGCTCCTAGGTGGTAGTCCCAATCACACCACACTGTTAAAGGGATCCTTCCTGGGACAGTGTGATCCACCAGCCTGTGGGGTCCCCTCTAGACATAGAGGGCCCCTTGAGGTGACCAACAGACCCCTCAGGACTCCATCTTCCACCCAACTCTCCTCGTAAGCATGACTCATCCATACCTAAGAGCTAGCTTAACCCCCTCCCAGGCCCACTGCCTGGGCATTGGCCACTCTCCCCTGAGTATGCAGATCAAGGCTCTTAGCCTCCACCCTCCAGTTTCCAGAATATTCTACAACTTTTCAGAAGCAGGGGGAGGCACCAGAGACCCGCCTGCATGAGTAATCCAGCCCTGAACTCAGTTAAACCCTGACCCAGATTTCATGACTCAGACTTAGCCCTGAGCCAGCCTATGTTTTGCCTACGCTAACACTAATAGCACATTGAAGGGTGCTACAGAAGTTTGAATCAATAAGAGAGAAAAGGACACAGGCCTTGAATACCTGCAATCCTTAAAGCGGGAGTCCGCCGTTTTTTTTTTTTTTTAAATACTGCAGCTGCTGACTTTTAAAATAATGACACTTACCCGCCCAGCGCGCCCGCGATGTCGGCACCCGAAGCCGATCTCTCGATCGTCTCTCGGGTGCTGCCGCCGCCATCTTGGGTATGGGAATCAGGAAGTGGAGCCTTGCGGCTTCATTTCCCGGTTCCCTACTCCGCATGCGCGAGTCGCGCTGTGCAATAAGGATGGTCCCCGCTGTCTCTGGGATCTGTGTCTTTCCCAGCAGACAGCGGGGGACCTTCAGAAAGGGGCGTAGATTCTGCAGAATCTACGCCCCTTTCCGCAGATATCTATGCCGGAAGTGGGTGGAGATACCTGTACTGTACAGGTACCTGCACCTCCTCCCCCCTGAAAGGTGCCAATTGTGGCGCCGGAGGGTGGGAGGGTTCCAATGAGCGGAAGCTCCACTTTAGGGTGGAGCTCCGCTTTAAATCATCTAGGAATAGGGAATTTGGCAACACTGCTTCCTACTTCCTGTGCCTTATTATTGGTCCATAAATGTAATTAGCAGCCTTACTGACCAATGATGAGAAGCAGGAGCCTGGGGTGTGTGTGCCCTAGCACTGATTTACTAGATTAAGTTTATTTTTGCATATACTGTATGCTGTGGGCTTGCAGCTCCTTAGTTCTGAAAATAAAAGAAAATCTCTAGGTGTCTGCATTCATATTTTGATGGCAGTTCATATTATTATTATTATGACATTATGCTGTATATTATTATGCTTGACAGAGTCTAGTACTTATATAATGTATCCACATGGTACATTTATGTTCGTTCTACTTTTTAGCTTCATTATTTTGCTTTTTTCCTTGAAGAATTTCAAGCGAGTGATGACATTCTTCACTCATCTTTAGAAATCAGATATGCAAAAAATAGCCAGAAGTTCTTTGCTGACCAAGGCAAAAACTGTCATTGGAAGACATGTTGGTCTGTCTAATGGGGCTCCAGTGAATGTAAAATTTAAGGCATTAAAGAAAATACTTGTCTTTATCTTATACTGGTAAAATATGTATTTTGAGATGAAAAATCAGTTACAAAGGGGAAAAGTATATTACACAGTTAGATTATGCTTCAAAAGTAAAAATGTATGTACTTGGTATTGGTTTGAGGAAACAGGAAGACATATAAGTGAAGATAAGTAAGTACAGCAAATTGAAACACAGAAGAGAGTGCATAGAAAGGAGTGGATGGGATTTTGTTGCAACTTTATGCAACATGCAGCCATAAAAGAAGGTTTTCATAGCAAACCCTTCCCTATGATTGCACAATGTCATATATTAAGGCTGCCAAAGCTAACTCTTTTTTCCAAGCTAACATGAATCTAGCCATAGTGGGCCCTGTTGGCAATACCCGACTCAACTAAAGTCCATTTTTCAATTGACTTTTGTCAAAGGAGCCAGGTAGAAAATTGTTAGCCAATCACTGCCTGCATTCAATCAGAAGCAGTCAATGTTCGGGTATTCAGACAGCTGACTGCTAGAATACCTAGAACGGCAGAATGGCAGGGGAGAGTCCTCCATCCAAACTGTTTAGCTTGGATAAAGGAATCCATTTTATTTTTAAATAATTACATGTATGGTTACTAACTGACATGGTAGACATACACATATGGGATTAAAAGACATCTATATCTGATGTCGAGTACACACGATCAGATTTTCAATGTTGGATGTAATGTTGTTGGTGGTAAGTCCGACCATGTGTATGCTCCATCGGACAATTGTTGTCGGACTTTGCATCAACAAATGTTGACTAGCATGTTCTCAAATTTTCTGCCAAATGTGCGTTGTTGGACTTCTGAGCGTGTGTACAAAAAAAAATTAGACATGCTATCTGCCAATAGAAAATAACAAAAAAGGTTTTGCATTCTACGCTTCCAAAAATATAGAAAATTTACCAAATCAAATCATTATTCAACCAAAAAAATAATGTCAAAGCAATAACTCCAAGGCCAATAATAAATAACACGTTATCTCTTCCGATTCCGCAACATGTCTGGTTGACAAATGGCCGTTCAGAAACAAACTGAAAAGCATGAAATGAAAAGCGATAAATGAAAAATATGCAAAGAAATGTGCAAATCAACCCTCACCAAACTTCTACTAACACGAAATTGCCAGAAAGAGCCCAAAGGGTAGCGCTAAAGAGCTGAAAAACCATGTAGTACATCTAGTACGTCACTACGTTTGTAATTGTTGGCCAATATTTGTGTGACCGTGTGTATGCAAGATAAGTTTGAGCCAACACCCTTTGGACAAAATTCCACTATTTTGTTGTCGGAAAGTCCGATGGTGTATACGAGGTTTGAGAGTCCTTCGAAATGTGTAGCGTAACAGCCGATGGAACCTATATCATGCTTCCTCTTGAGACCTGCTGCCCCTCTGGCCATGAACAAGCAGTGTTTCACTGCTGGATTCTAACATAACCTCTTCCCAGACAGTCCTATTTACTTCGTGGGGAGTCTGCATTCAGGAGAACCCTGCAGCATCAAATCAGAGAGGAGGCAGCGTCGACAAAACCTTGCTCCAGATCGAGGCAAGGTGGATTTTTAATTTAAAGGCAACCATGTTTCCTGGCTTCAATGAAAATCTAAGCTATCGATCGTTTCTTTGAATTTTGGTTAATTCTTTGGATACCTATAAGACTTCCCCCAGATTACCTACATGATAAATGGAGGGTATTGAGAGAATTGGATGGGAATTTTTTTTTTTTTGTTGTTTGTTCTTACCTTTTTGTATAAACATTAGCTCATCTGTTAGTTATTGATATGTTTTTTTTTTTTAAATCAATAAGGTGAAAATAAATGTGATTTCTATATTATTGTATGCCTCTTGTAAGCTCTACTGTTATGTTTTGTTACGGTATGACCGGGGCTTTAAAGTCTCTTGTTCTGGATTGCAGTCAGTTCGGTCCAACACTGTTGTAGAACTTGTTGACTTACGGGTGTGCTTCCCCTGTCTTCTCCTTTCTTTTTTTCCCCCTCCCCTGGTTGACTTTCGTTCTCTGGTGCACGGATGCTGATCCACGGGCTATGTATATTTGCGGCATTGCGGGAGAGCATATGGACAACTGAGGGCATTCCCGTTTTATTGGGTTTCCTTTGAACGGGATGCCCATGTATTGACAGCACCTTGCTGCCTGATCGCGTAGGGAGTTGTTACATCTAAGGGAGGATTGTCATATAACACTTGCCCTACACATCCCCTGTATACGCTGAGTGGGTGACAGTGGGATACATAACGCCGGTATGATTACCGAGCATTATGGGAAATGTAGTTTTTCCTCCCTTTTCTCTCCTCTAGCGCTTGCGCAGTGCTGTCTCAGGTGTCCACATCGAGCCGGTGACGTCAGAAGCCGGCTCGATGGACGGTGACCATATAGACTGGACACAATCTTACACTGCTCAGTCACGGAGGAGCCGTGCTGGGAAGAAACATCTAGTCATACTGCTAGTAAGTTCCCCTTATGCTTAAAATCTTCTACAGACCCTTTTGCCTTACTTTAAATTCTATAGGATAAAACTCTCCTCCTTCCTTTTTTATATATCAGAGACACCCTGGAAACAAGCTTGTATAGCTTGTGGGTCCTAACCCTCTATACTATCTCCAAAGGGCTAGAGGACATCCTTACTGTCTTGGGCAGAAATACAGGACTATAGGAAAGCAATCCTATTCTCATGTAAACATGTAGGTAAGCATAAAAATATATGCATTCATTTATAGCTCCGCTCTATATAAAATCATAGATCGTATAACATATAACAATATATATCTTTATTGTATAAATTTATAAGTAGCTTTACAATGCCAGTTTTTCTAAACACAAGTTTTGGGTAATTAACAAATCATACAATAAATATCCTTGAGATTTCTTTTCTCGAATTCTACAATATTATCCATATCTATGCATATTTTATATTTGTCCAGACAGACCACCATCTGTGCTCTCCCTGCTGCATTGCTTGGCTGTTGGTCCCGCTGTCCGTGCACCTTCTATAACAACTGGATGATGTTTTCTGTGGGGGATGGGGTGGTGAAGTGGGGGTAAGCGCACCTGTCTATTGAAAGTCTCAGTCATATTTGTATATATGTGTATATATATATATTAATATAACTAAATCTATTTTGATATGTATCTTTGTATCTTAATTGACTCTCATGTTGTTTTATTATTTTGCTAGCTTGTATATATCCCCTGATGAAGCGACAGTGAAACATGTCGGGATAGGCAAACTCACAAGTACCTTAACTGAACCACTACCTGGACCGCATGTTCTATGTAACATCCTTGTAAAACTATAAGGCTGTTTTTGGTTTTATTTGAATTTTTGCTATAAATAAAATTAAAAGATATTTTTTTACCTTCTTTGTCGTATTTCCCAATTATAATATTGCACTGTTAATGTCCCACTCTTCCTCTATTTGGGCTCTGTTTTCCCAAAAATTTAGAATATTGTTAATCAGGATGAAGTGCCATTTGCTTTGGGTGTTGAGGGAAGTTTGAATCATGCCTCTTTGAAGAGAGGAGAAACATTTGGTGAACAGACTACTCTGCAGGCAATTGAGTATTTCTAGCAATAGCAACAGTGGATTAATTGTTTACACTACATTATACTCTAGACTGGAACTGTTATGCCAATCAGTATACAGTATCTCACAAAAGTGAGTACACCCCTCACATTTTTGTAAATATTTTAATATATCTTTTCATCTGACAACACTGAAAAATGACACTATGCTACAATGTAAAGTAGCGAGTGTACAGCTTTTATAACAGTGTAAATATGCTATCCCCTCAAAATAACTCAACACACAGATTATAATGTCTAAACTGCCTGCAACAAAAGTGAGTACACCCCTAAGTGAAAATGTCCATATTGGGCCAAATTAGCCATTTTCCGTCCCCGGTGTTATGTGACGCATTAGTGTTACAAGGTCTCAGGTGTGAAAGGGGAGCAGGTGTGTTAAGTTTGGTGTTATTGCCCCCACTCTCTTATACTGGTCACTGGAAGTTCAGCATGGCACCTCATGGCAAAGAACTCTCTGAGGATCTGAAAAAAAGAATTTTGCTCTACATAAAGGTGGCATAGGCATTAAGAAGATTGCTAAGACCTTGAAAGTGAGCTGCAGAACGACGACCAAAGCCATACAGCGGTTTAACAGTACAGGTTCCACTCAGAGCAGCCTCACCATGGTCGACCAAAGGAGTTGAGTGCACATGCCCAGCATCATATCCAGAGGTTGTCTTTGGCAAATAGATGTATGAGTGCTGCCAGCATTGCTGCAGAGGTGGTGGGGGGCTCAGCCTGCCAGTGCTTAGACCATATGCCGCACACTGCATCAAATTGGTCTGCATGGCTGTTGTCCCGGAAGGGAGCCTCTTCTGAAGATGATGCACAAGAAAGCATGCAAACAGTTTGCTGAAGACAAGCAGACTAAGGTCATGGATTACTGGAACCATGTCCTGTGGTCTGATGAGTCCAAGATAAACTTATTTGGTTCAGATGGTGTCAAGTGTGTGTGGCGGCAACCAGGTGAAGAGTACAAGGACAAGTGTGTCTTGCTTACAGTCAAGCATGGTGGTGGGAGTGTCATGGTCTGGGGATGCATGAGTGCTGCCAGCACTGAGCTACAGTTCATTGACGGAATCATGAATGCCAACATGTACTGTGACATACTGAAGAAGAACATCCCCTCCCTGCAAAGACTGGGCTGCAGGGCAGTATTACAACATGATAATGACCCCAAACACACCTCCAAGACAACACTGCCTTGCTAAAGATGCTGAGGATAAAGGTGATGGAGTGGCCAAGCATGTCTCCAGACCTAAACCCTATTGAGCATCTGTGGGGCATCCTCAAATGGAAGGTGGAGGAGCACAAGGTCTCTAACATCCACCAGCTCAGTGATATCATCATGGTGGAGTGGAAGAGGACTCTAGTGGCAACCTATGAAGCTCTGGTGAACTCCAAGCCCAAGAGGGTTAAAGGAACACTAAAGGTTCATTTTTATTTTTTTAAATAACAAACATATCATACTTACCTCTTCTGTGCAGCTTGTTTTGCACAGAGTGACCCAAACCTGCTCTTCTAAACAAAAACCTTTAGTGTCCCTTTAAGGCAGCACTGGAAAATAATGGCGGCCACACAAAATATTGACACTTTGGGCCCAATTTGGGCATTTTCACTTAGAGGTGTACTCACTTTTGTTGCCAGCGGTTTAGACATTAATGGCTGTGTGTTGAGTTATTTTGAGGGGACAGTAAATTTACACTGTTATACAAGCTTTACACTCACTACTTTACATGGTAGCAAAGTGTCATTACTTCAGTGTTGTCACATAAAAAGAATAAAATTACAAAAATGTGAGGGTGTACTCACTTTTGGGAGATACTGTACATTGCGTTTTATTGACATCTGAAAGGATACAAAATTTTAGTGAGCGCAGGAACCTCATTGTGGTTTATTTTTCAATATATCTATTTGCCAATAAGCTGTCTTTGTTTATGATCTAATTAAAGCGGAGGTCCACCCTAAAGTGGACCTTCTGCTCATCGGAACCCTCCCCCCCTCCGGCGCCACAATTGGCACCTTTCAGGGGGGAGGGGGGTGCAGATACCTGTACAGTACAGGTATCTGCACCCACTTCCGGGATAGCTCTCTGCGGAAAGGGGCGTAGATTACGCCCCTTTCCGCAAGTGCCCGCCCCTTTCTGCAAGTGCCCCGCTGCCTGCTGGGAAACACACAGATCCCAGAGGCAGCGGAGACCGTCCTTATTGCGCAGCGCGACTCGCACATGCGCAGTAGGAAACCGGGAAATGAAGCCGAAAGGCTCCATTTCCTGATTCCCATACCCAAGATGGCGGCGGCAGCACTCGAGAGACCATCTAGAGATCGGCTTCGGGTGCCGACATCGCGGGCGCGCTGGACAGGTAAGTGTCACTATTTTAAAAGTCAGCAGCTGCAGTATTTGTAGCTGCTGGCTTTTTAAAAAAAAAAAAAAACGCGGAGTCCCGGCGGACTCCCGCTTTAAAGGTGGTTTGGTATTGCTCCTATGTCTGGCTGCTAATACCCTGGAGCAAAATTATATACACCATCATTCCTGTGTTTGTGTTTGGTTCCTGAGAAAAAGTACCGGCTGTTCCAACTGAGTTGGCAGAGGCAAAAGTAAACCCTGATACCCAAGCTAATCAGTCATATTTGTGTACATGTAATCAGAAGACATTGATTCAAACATTGTACTCAGCAACAAGCAGCTGAAATCACATGTTACTTGGGTAAGGAAGTGTGACTGATATCATAGCCTAGTTTAATCTATAATGTATAAATATGAATAATTTTTCCGTTTTTCAAATCTTCATATTTTTCCAATTTCCAATAATGAAAACCATTAAAAACAATATGGTCTAATTAGACACGAGCAGACAGTTTTACAGTTAAATATATATATATATTTTTTAACCACTTGCTTCCCAAGCCTATTCTGACAATTCTCTCCCACATGTAAACATTTTTTTTTTAGCTAGAAAATTACTTAGAACCCCCAAACGTTATATAATTTATCTAAGCAAAGGCCCTAGAGAATAAAATGGTGGGCGTTTCAATTTATTTTGTCACATGGCACATGTGCCACGGTTTTTCAAACATAATTTTTTTTTGCGGAAAAAAATACACATTAATGAATGATAGTGAACACAAACACAATATAATACAAATTTTTTGGTAAAATATAAAATATGATGTTACACCGAGTAAATAGATACCAAAAATGTTATGCTTTAAAATTGCGAACGCTCATGGAATGGAAACAAACTATGGTACATTAAATTATCCATAGGTGACAGTTAAAAAGCCTTTGCAGGTTACCAGTTTGGATTTACACAGAAGGTCTGGTGCTGGAATTATTGATCTCGCTCTGACGTGGTGATGTGTGATGCGATCACTGTTTAAATAGATAGATTTTATATAGAAATGGTAGGTATCAGAAATGGAAGGTTTCAGACATCAGAGATAAGCTTAAGCAGGTCTTATTACTTCAACATTCTAATGATTAAAAAAACAAACTAATACAATGATCTTACAATGAAAAATGTTGAATTAAATTCTATGAGTGTATACCTAGATTAAGGCTGGACATTAAAAAGGGGACACTTATATGTTAGTGTTAGGACCACAGATACCAGGGTGCCTTGACGTGGCTCTGTGGCTCACGCATGTGGTTGCAAATGCGTGCAGACTAAACCCCTGTTTTTAACGCATACTGTTAGACAGGTTAATTTGGTTGTCTGCGAGCTGGTGGTAAGTAGGCTTTGTTTTTTTTTTCCTGGGCATTCCCCAGACATTGTTGTTACCTGGACATTAAAAATGTCTGATCTGTCTCGTCTCTATAACCTGGTAGACTGGTGAGATTACTAGTTTACGCATGAAAGATAAGGGCCTGTGTCAATAGGCTTTTGTTTACTTCAAGCAGGTTTTCCATTACCATACAAGTGTACACACGTTTTTCACACCTGCCTCTATAGCCGAGCCTTTTGGCTAGGACCAGAGAAATGTTTTATTCCTGGCCAAGGGGCCAACCATTATATTGCACAATGGTCACTTTCACTTCTCCCACTTCTTTCTCCCCTACTTTTTTTGTTTTGGTGGTATACACGTTTTGTCACTGTGTGATTAGTAGGGTGTGGGTCTTCGGGCCTACCCTGAATGTCTTGGGAGGGGGTGGACATGGCCTTCTGGCTTGGTTCATCCTCTCTCATGGGATCTCCCTTCGGGGGAGTCCCGCCAAGTACTTGGGTGGGTCTGTTTTGGCAGACCTTCCAGAAAAAGGGGGTCCATCTGGAGCCTTAGCCCTTGTACACACGGTCGGATATTCCAACAACAAAATCCAATGGATTTTGTCAGACGGATTTTGTCCAAAACTTGTGTTGCATACACACGGTCGGACAAAGTTGACGGAAAATCCGATCGTGCGTAACGAGATGACGTTATTTCGTTACGATGGGACAACGTTCAGGCTAGTAGCCAAAAGCTTTGGTCTAGGAATTTGATCTGAACATGCGTGGCACTTTGTCCGATCGGAATTCTCTACACACAATCGGACAAAGTCCGATCGAATCATGTTGTCGGAAAGTTTTATAGCCCAGCTCTAAAACTTTGTCCGTCGGATATTCCGACGGAAACAGTCCGATGGAGCCCCACACACAGTTGGATTATCTGACAACACGGTCCGATGGGACATTTTCCGTCAGAATGTCCGACTGCTAACGCCCCGAGGGATCAGGGAAAGGTCCTTCCTAGGGAGGACCAGTGTCCTCCTGTTGCACGTTTTGTGTCACTCTTTATGTGTGTGGACTTTTTTTGCTCCGGGTGGAGTTTTTGGGTGTGTTTTACATGCAACGGGCTTTACAAAATTTCCACACAAGTGTATGGGAATGCAAAATGCTTGAAGCAGGTCAGGAGGTCAACTGCAGGCCAAATGCACCTGTCAATGAATTCTGAAAGATTTCAAAAGCATCTCAACCTGATGTCAAACTGATGGCATCAACCCAAGTCCAAGTCCTGTTGACCCAGATCCTAAGAATGTTTGTATTTTCTTATCAGATCAAAAGAAGGTACAAAGGTCTGCAAGACCAACATGTATTTTCTGTACTTGCTGAAAATGATCTGAGAATGAAAAAATAAAACAAATGCAAATACCAGATCTAAGGACTGGTAAGCTGCAATATTTCACATTTTTGTTCTTGGCGTTTATCTTTTTTGACCTGCCAAGGAGGAGTAGATAAAACACACATACCTGCTAAACTTAAAACTTGCATGTGTAGCTGGCAGAGGACTAGACATACCAATAAAAATACTTTTCCTAGAAAGAATTTTACTTGTCTACATAAATGGGTAGTCCCTGATCACTAGGAGATACTCCAGCATGCATGTTATAAATCCTACCGATAATGTTTTTTTTAATGTGCTGAGTTTTGTGTTATATACTGTACGTACTTCTTTGATGTGTACAGACCTAAAGGCATGCAGCACATTTGCAAGCCAGTACTAATACCTGCCTATGAATGACGTTAGTGCTGACAGGAACGCCTAACACTTAAGTGAATCAGGCTGTGGTGTTTAGATATGGTGGTATCCAAGAATGTTGTGGTTAAGGATTATACACTTGAGTAATCTGATACCGGAAGCCATACATAGGTAAAGGTATTGAAAACTTCAAACCTGAGATACAGCAGTGCCAATGATTCAGTGAGCCAAAAGGATCCTGACATCAGCAGCTTTAGAAGAAAAAAAATAAGAGTGGAGATTAAAATATTTTACTTTCTATAGGGCACAGCAAAGTTGCTGTAAATATGTCAGCAATTATTAATGTCCTATAAAATAGATATTTACATTTTACATGCAGCTGGAAATGGCCGGAGTATCCCGAGAATGTAAAAGAATATCGGAAATCTGCCATTTAGGGCTCTGGAGATCTATTGCTCTATCTATCTAATTATTTATCTATCTATTTATATATATATATATATATATATATATATATATATATATATATATATGTGTGTGTGTGTGTGTGTGTGTGTGTGTGTGTGTGTATTAAAGATCATGTATTTTTTTCACATTTTTAATTAGGAAACTATTTGGATCAACCAGTTTTTATAAGAAATAATTACTTTAGGCATGTTCAGACCTTGTAAAAAGGTAACAAAATTAATCACACGAGTGTCACTCAAAAAGAACATTTCAACTCTGGGTAGATTTAAGTCTCAGATTAACAATATTTAATATTTTAGTTATATCTGGAGTAAATAAGGTGTATTTTACAACAGAAAAGGGAGCCCTGATATTTTAAATTCTCAGTTTTTGAGATGTATATATACATATATATATATGTATCTAGTGTATATATTACACAGACAACATGCCTTGCTGAAACTGATTACATATACATCACTGGGGAGGGGGATCAGCAGAGAATTTAGACATTTAAGAATACTGTATTCAAAATAAAGCAATTTCATTTTTCCTCTTTGGAGGAAATAATTTGCAAAGCTGCTAATTATGCATGGATGAGTAACAAGTAATTCCTTTCAGAAGTTTAACTTCTGCAATTTGAGGGGTATTCTTTCCAAATACATATGCTTTGCAGAGTCACCAGCTTTAGCCAACCGGTGTGGTTAAGGAACTGACTTGAGTTACTATTACTATTCACTGTTATTACCAACTGTAGACATGTAACTGTACAACATCATTGTGTCCTGTTGTTAAAACATTTACAGACTAATGATATCTTGAAATAATTGCATAGTATATTCAAAGTATATTTGGAATAAATGTTATTTCTTCATATTGTTGAATCTCAATAGAAAAAATGGTACTTGTTGCCAGTGATAGGAGCTGGAGAACTATTTAGGGACAAGTTGACCGGTATTAGATTTTGCTGGTTAGTAAAAACAATGTTTTTTTTTCAGTTTTATTTGTAGAGTGTAATTCTATGCAACAAATAAAACCAGTAAACTACTAATCTTATCCAACAAATGCATCTGTATGAGTTTGACTTTTTCTTTTTCTGTCTGTTACCGTATATACTCGAGTATAAGCCGAGATTTTCAGCCTCTTTTTTGAGGCTGAAAGTGCCCCCCTCGGCTTATACTCGAGTCATCGCTGTCTGCCTGCTCGATCAGCGTGTCGAGCAGACAGACAGCGGACATTCTACCCTTCAAACGCCGCGCCTCCGCCTTCGCCTGTGATAGGCGGAACACTGAATTTCCCAGCAGCCTGTGTTCCGCCTATCACGGACATCGTCTCATCCTCGTACTACGGACGAGGATGAGACGATGTCCGTGATAGGCGGAACACAGGCTGCTGGGAAATTCAGTGTTCCGCCTATCACAGGCGAAGGCGGAGGCGCGGCTTTTGAATTTTAGAATGGCCGCCGAGGCGCCGACGAAGAGCGGCGATCCTGGCAAGGCACGGGACGGAGGCAAGGCAAGGCACGGCACGGGACGGGACGGAGGCAAGGCACGACACGGGACGGAGGCAAGGAGGCAAGGCACGGCACGGGACGGAGGCAAGGAGGCAAGGCACGGGACGGAGGCTCGGGACACAGGCTCGGGACACAGGTAGGCTGGACACACACACACACACACACACACACACACACACACACACACACATGGACACACACACACAGGGATGGATGGATGGAGACACACACACACAGGGATGGATGGATACACACACACACAGGGATGGATGGATGGATGGAGACACACACACACAGGGATGGATGGATGGAGACACACACACACAGGGATGGATGGATGGATGGAGACACACACACACAGGGATGGATGGATGGATGGACACACACACACACAGGGATGGATGGATGGATGGACACACACACACACAGGGATGGATGGATGGATGGACACACACACACACAGGGATGGATGGACGGACACACAGGGATGGACGGACACACAGGGATGGACGGACACACAGGGATGGACGGACACACACACAGGGATGGACAGGCATGTCTCACCCTCGGCTTATACACGAGTCAATAAGTTTGCCAGTTTTTTTGGGGGTAAATTGGGGGCCTCGGCTTATATTCGGGTCGGCCTATACTCGAGTATATACGGTATATAACTTATCAGACTGAATCTAATTACTGGCTCTTAGCACTTACACCAGGCTGTGTTCCCTCTATACATTGCATAGCTTTATTTTCAAATAGCACAAAATGATCATCTTATAAACTTATGCTTGCCATATTTTAAATGTATATTTTCTTTTCTTACAAAAAAAAATTATCTGAAGTGATTGTGACAGAATGCTTCATTGGGAGTTACTGCAGAGGGTTCAGTGTCTAGAAATAAAGGTCTGTATTATGTCACGTTGAGAAAATACAGTTTAGAACTAAAGAAAATAAAGTAACAATGGACTTTGTATGTAAATAAAACACAATTTATGTATGTACAATCATATTTGCTACATGCATTATAACACGATTGGTTATAGTCATATTTCCCACAGATAGGAAATATATCTTTATAAAACATGAGGTGTAAAAAAGTTTATAAACGACTGTAAATAATGTTGTTATCATGAACAAATACTAAAGCTGAACTTCAGGCCAACAGCTAAATATACGGATAAAATACATCTACTGGAGCAGTTTATCTGCCAAAAGATTTGTATTTTTGTCTGTCAAGTCCTGAGAGTTATACAGCTCTGGAGGAGACCTCCAGAGGAGAAGACCTATTTTTTTCCTCTGCTGCAGTTCATTAACACTTTCAGACCTCACACACACCCTGTGACTAGAAAGTGAACAGAGAAACAAGAGACCAGTGGCATACCAGTGGGGGGGGGGGGGGCAAGGGGGCCCCAAGTGCCACACATTGGTGGGGTGTCAGGCTTGTGCCACTTAGGGGTGTCAGGCATGCCCGGACTGGCCTTCGGGCACACTGGGCACTTGCCTGGTTGGCGGGGCTCCTGGTCCGCTACAGGCTCCCAATCTGGTATCTGCAGGTGGAGCAGCAGCTGCCCTTAAAAAATGTGGCCGCACGCCAACTTTGAAACTGCAGACTGGGCTCCGGCAGGCTCGTCAGGCAGGAGTTGGGCATGCTTAACCAGGGCTTGGACAGGATGTGGGGTGGGAGGTGACGTCACAGAGCGGTGGGACTCAGGAGCCACATCGTGGGCTGCTCTACAATTGGGCTAACTGACCTTCCTACAACTGGAGCCTGTACTGAGTAAGTCACAAATGATACATCAGAGTGTTCAGCAGCTTTTCCCTGGGCCCTGTCACACTGACCTTGAAAAATAACATTTATGACACGGACTGGGTTGGGGGCAGGAAAATAACACATGTAAAGGTACAAAAAAAACCTTCTAAATCAGAATTTATCTACAGGTGTTCTCTTCCCTGAGAGTTGAAACCTAATAATCCAGCATTAGCTTATAGTGATCTTTTGTGAGAGGTAGCCTGGAATGGCAATCTCTATCTCTTCACAGTCTCTGACCATCTCCTGTATCATGCCTGCAGTCTCTGACCATCTCATCTATTATGTCTGCAGTCTCTGACCATTTCTTTTATCAAAATGTTAAGTTGGGGGGGGGTGCCGGCTTTTGGATTCGCCTGGGTTCCAAATGCTCTAGGTACGAGACTGAAGGTAATCAATCCCTCTGCTCCCCTGATCTCCTATCAGCTTGAACAAAGCTAACTATGCTGCTTCTTGTCCTTCAGCCTGAGCTCGGCTTTTATAGGGACTGCAAGTGGCAAAATTGGATTACACAAATCTTAATCTTAATTGCGCTGATTCGTCCAAAGACACTACAAAAACATAATTGCAACACAGTTTTTTGCCATTGAGACTTTATGGTAGCATCTGTTCAGTTACCTCATGGCTCCTTGCTAGTAAAACAAGCCTCAAACCGGCATGGATTCTAGGTGATGTCATTGACCAAATATGATAACGAACACATTGGTTAATGATGTCACGCAACAGCGCCAATAATCTTTGAAAGGAGTAGTGACTGTTGTGGCTGTAAGACAGCAAGTGTCCCCCATCATGATTAATGTTGTAATTACATAATGGGGAATTATGTTTTTTTTTTTTGGGCGGGTGGGATTTTTTTAATAAATAACTTTTGCTATGGTATCTGTTTATTCACCATATCATTTTTGGGAATTATTAACTCTAAGGCCGCGTACACACGCGGGGACTGTTCGCTCAACTTTGTCCGTCAAACAGTTTCAGCAAACAGTCCGCTCAAAATTAGCATGGACGGACTTGCCCACACACGACGAACGAACAGTTTGCTGAAACCGTGCGCGATGACGTGAACGGCACGTACGACGGGACGGAAAATACGACGTCCTATACACTGCATTACAACTTTCGGCGTGTAAATCCTTTCTGAGCATGCGCGGAACTTAGTTTGACAAACAAGCCTACACACGAGGGGACTGTTCGCTGAAACCAAGTTTCAGCGGACAGTTTTTCGGAATTTCCGAAAAACTTTGTTCAGCAGACTGTTCGCTGAAACTGTCCGCTGAAAGCCCACACACGGGCGGACTGTCCGCCGAAACACTGTTCAGCGGACAAAGTTGGGCGAACAGTCCCCGCGTGTGTACGCGGCCTTACCTTTTGCTGCCAGATCTGTACGTCATATGGACTTGACAGCAGAGGGTTTTACACACAATCCAGTGGCTGTAGCCACCAGGATTGTGTGTGAAACTGACAAGCACACTCCTGCCTGTCAGGTGAAAGCATTTGGGTGGCTGTTCTGCCATCCAATTTCTCACACAAACCCTTAGTACCGGTGTCCCCCAACGCGCGTGCCCCTTGCCATGTTTTCAGGGCTCCGCTTGCTGAAAACTGACACACAGCGAGTGACGGCGGTTGGGGGTGGAGAAGAGCGGACACACATCCGCTCTCCTCCCCTTCTTCTTATGACCCGGAAAGCGGCATCTATGATGTCACTTCCGGGTTAGCCTGTCGGTGTCCTAGCTAGATTAGCCGGGAAGGCCTGTTTTGCAATGTGATCTGCATTGCAAAACATTTAGTGAAGCCCAGAGAAGACATGCAGGGTCTTTTACACCCCACATGTCTCATTAAAGAGAACCCGTCACCTTTCTCCCCTATGCCAAGAAAAAAAAAATGTAAGTAAAAACAAATGTGTAAAAAAAACATAAAATCCCCCCACCTTCACAGATATGCATGTACGAACATAAACGCATGCGTCGTGGGGCACCTACGCATGAAAACGTTCATTGCAATACACATGTTACATATTGGAGTGGCAGCAATAATTCTAGCACCAGACCTCCTCTGTAAAACTAAACTGATACCTATAGGGGGCTTTTGAAGCACCACCTATAGAAAATGTAGGGTACTGAAGTTAATTGCCATTTTACAGACGCATGCCAATTTAAGGTTTGGCATGTTGGGTATCTATTTATTTGGCGCAATCTTGTCTTTTCATTTTTATCAAAAATGTTGGTGATTTATTGCGTATGTCCTAAAATTCACTTT
Organism: Lithobates pipiens; assembly: GCF_037356315.1. Lineage (NCBI taxonomy): Eukaryota > Metazoa > Chordata > Amphibia > Anura > Ranidae > Lithobates > Lithobates pipiens. The sequence continues at coordinate 218,216,092 of NW_027507718.1, forward strand.
AGTTTGTTTTCTACTGAAATTTTATATTTTCTAGACCTTTGTGGTAATATCATGTCATGTAAAAAAATTGGAACTACCACTATTTAAAAAAAAAAAAAGGTGTTGCCGCCTCCCTTGCAAGGTACTCTCCTGCTATGCTTTGCTGGTTTTGTCTTCCACAATCGGAAAACAGACTGGTAGTTTAAATGGCGCATGTAAAAATGGATTCCATTTATGTATGAGACTGTCAGCTATTTTGGGACTGGGACTACCGCTAATAATTCTGTGGTACCTGTAAAACATTATGGAAAATGTTGCATTTATATACAGTTTGACATAAACGTTAGTGAATGCAGACAGTCAGATCACACAAAATGAGATTTTGCAGCATTTTTTTATTGTATAATCTCTATTTAAAATCTCCATTACCTAGTTTGACACTTTATTACTGTGTTTTAGTCTCATTAAAAGGTGTTAGATGCTGCCTGTGTGCTGACATCAATTTACATTATCCTATGCTTATACAAAGTGACTCTTCTCCCAGCAGTATCGCAGCGGGAGCAGAAGGCAGGTTGGAAGAGCAGTTAATTGTGGAGGAGGGCTGAGAGTGAAGTGCAGAGCAGGGAAAATGACATTTTCACCCTGTTGTTACCATTGCATTTGTAAAACCTAGGTTTTTAAAGGTAACAGGGAAATGTATTATATATACTATATACTGTATATGCAGTATAATCATTACACCAAAATGACCCATTTAGAGTCACTTCTAATAATTATGGAATGGCAAATTATAACTAGGCATTCTTAGAATCATAAAATGTTTTAATGAAAAGAAAAAAAAAAAAAAAAAATATATATATATATATATATATATATATATATATATATATATATATGTGTATATATAAATATATATATATATATATATATATATATATATATATACTATTTTAGCTTTTTTTGGACAGTGACTTTGATATGATGTATATTTGTACAGTGGTACTTTTAAGCAGCAAATGTAGGAAATTAAAAGTTAAACTATGATCTTACAGAAAATCTATCACAACAAATGTCAAGAGCAGACGTCTCCAATTCACGCAAAGTAGCTTGTGGCAGAGGCTTTGCGATCTATTATGAATTGCAAAGTTATGTGACTCATCATTTTTACTCAATGTCATCTGTAGTTTGTTTATAAAATGTTTGCAGGATTGCATTAATATGCAAACAAACTGCCATATTAATCATCTATTGGCTTTTAAATAAATATTTTAATTTGTCATTTATGCTAACTTAAAATTGAAACTTTTTTTTTTTTGAGGGTTTAAGAGATTTGCGAAGTTCGTGAATGACAAACCCTTTGGCCAAAAAGTTTGCAGGTTATAAGGAACCAGAATACCATCTACTGTATAATACACTGCAATGCCTTTGCCATGGTCAGAAAAATATACTTTGAACGAAATGAATAACCCTGCCCCCCTTCTATAAAAGGGTGGGCTCACTTTCCACATTTTTAGTGGGTGCTAAAGCAGTTCTGTGAAGGGACAGATATTATTTATTATTTATCTATTTAATTTGGTATTGGTAACTGTCCCACATAGCAGTTCCCAGATTCCTGTATCTTCTGTTTGACAATTGCTTGCTTCTTAGCCCTGCAAATGAACAACAAGATTTAGCCCCTACCGATTTCAGTGAAAGCTCACAAACTTCGAGAAAGATTTTCACAGACCAAACTCAGGCAGATTCTGCTCATCCTTAATACTGTGTTAAAAAAAAAAGCCGCAATAACGTAAACAATACCCTGCAAGAAATCATCCAGGACTTTTCCAGAACCTCTCCCATCCTCTGGAACTCCCTACCCCAATATGTCTGATCAGCTCCTACCCTGTTTGCCTTAAGTCAATTCTTGAAAACTCATTTATTCAGGGTAGCCTACCTCACTTCCACCTAAAAAACCATACTTGAGTCACCTCCACCAGATCATCCCCCGCAGCTATTACCTTTTGTAGCATCTCTCCCTCTATTTAGATTGTAAGCTCCATGAGCAGGGCCCTGCTTTTTCTTCTGTATTGAACTGTATTGAAATTGTACTGCCCCCTTATATTGTAAAGCACTGTGCAAACTGTTGACGCTATATAAATTCTGTATAATAATATAATATTGTCTCTACCTCAGCTCCCATGCCAGACCTGTTTAACGGCTCTGATCCTCTGTTCACATCTATGCAACTGACATGAGTACCTATAGGGATGTCCATCCTGTCCCTTACACATTATTTATTCCTATTACTTAGTTACAATATTATACCATATGGTTATGTTTCCTTATAGATCACCATTGCATCCGCCCCTGAAGAGTTGGTATACCCCAACGAAACACGTCAGACTAACATAGATGCGTGATGTCCATACAGATGATTTTTTGTCTCTTATTTTGTTTTACTCTAGACTTTGCAACATCATTCAGCCCTTCCAGTGGCCCACGTTGTGCAGGACTTGTTTTTACTTTGTTATGCTTATTACCATGGTGTCAATATTTATATGCAGTTTTCAGCATACCCTGCGTGTATGCGATTCTGTAAATGCATTTTTGTGGTATTCAATATGTTATACATGATTTCACATGGTATAATAAAATGTTCATTGTCAAGACTGCTTCTTGGTATACATCTCTCACTCAAATTCCCCCCTTTTTTGTTGGAACCCATAAAAGCAACACTGTTCTATATCATACATGTTTACTTTATATAGTGATTGACCTCATCTAAAGTCCCGCTGACCACTTTCATTTCTCTTTGCCTTCTTTTTGTATTGCTTCCTTTATAAGAAATCACTGATATTCCAGCCAGTCCCTCTGCTTTCCTATTAAAAACCGACCACACAGCTCAGTGTGCTGCTGCTTCTTCTCCCCCCAGCTCTTCTGCAGCTGAGAACAGAGGGAATGTGATCACTTATAAAAAAGGGGAAGAAGGTATTTATAATGTCATTTATATCTATACAAAAATGTTTTGCATTTCTTTTCTATTTTAAATGGAATGGGATGTTTTACAAGGCGATTGTTTACTATCACTTTATGTTTTTACCTGTTGTTAACAAAATGTGCACTGGGGCTGGGTTCACTGGAAATCTTCATGAGAAATATGGGGTGGACCATGGACCATGTTTGGTATTTGGGGTAATATGGGGTGACAGGTCCACTAACCAAGCTGTTGTAGTAAGTGTATGTATGTGTGCCACTTTCACACTGGCTTTCCTATCAGGTCCACCTGCCAGTTTTTCAGGTGGACCTGATCGGAAGCACCATGCAGCCCTATGGACAGTCAGGTATAAATGCACTTGTGTTTGTTTACATCCAAGTCTGTTCAGGTCCATTTTTTTCAGAACTAAATGTGACATATCAGAGGTAGCGTGATGTAAATGGACACTGGAGTCCATTTACACTTGGCTGACCATAAAGCTTTCACAGGTCCACCCATGTCTACTGGGCACAGACTGAAATCCAACATGAAATCCATCCTGTTTGCTTCCGATACAGCATGGGATCTGCTCATGGGTTCCCTGGTGAGCATGGGATCTGCTCATGGGTTCCCTGGTGAGCATGGGATCTGCTCATGGGTTCCCTGGTGAGCATGGGATCTGCTCATGGGTTCCCTGGTGAGCATGGGATCTGCTCATGGGTTCCCTGGTGAGCATGGGATCTGCTCATGGGTTCCCTGGTGAGCATGGGATCTGCTCATGGGTTCCCTGGTGAGCAGAGCAAACTCTGCTCTGTGTAAAAGGAGCCTAAAACTGCCAGTGACTGGACTACGGCCATTCCCAAAAAGAAAAGTTACTTGGAAGAAGGGACTTGCTCAGGACATGAACTAAGTAAAGTTGAGTAGAAGTTTTGCTATTTATAAATTTACTTTGTGTTTGGGTGCCTGTATATTATTTTTTCTTTCATTCTGCTGTAATAAACAGCCTATATTTAAGAGCTGGACATTTACTGTTACTTCTATTATATCATACAATACTGTTATTTGTAGCACTAGGGCTTTTGAATTCCTCTCTGATCAATAAACAAGCACAGTGTTGATTGATTCCAAGCAAATCTGTAATGAACTGCATGATAATAAAGTGGCAGCTACAGGAGCACCAGTTGTAAGAAATTACTGCATGCATCTTCAGTTTTAGTCAAGGTTTACCAAGAGCACAAAAAAAAAAAACAAGGGTACTTTGTTGCACATATACCAGCTTTTATTAGAAAGTAACTCTTTCTACTACTTTTCATCCGTCACCATTGCTCAGTGAGGCCTCACATTACAATTAGCAACCAACAGGCTACCACGAAGAGCCTACTATTTATTTAATTTATTTACTTTGGTTGCCGGAAATTCATTTTTTCAGCTTTATTTTTGTTGATTTTTTTTATATTAATAAATAACAAAAAAAGAAACAAAACTTACCTTAAAAAAAAAAAATGGAGGTCCACTTTAACACTCTGCAAATCCTTATTATGAATAATTAACTAAAGAAGTCAGAAAACCCTTTAACCTCTTAGGGATAGAGTCAATTTAAGAGGAGCAATCTCTGTAAATATTCACATTTTAGTAGCAAATTGAAGGACTTTACCAGTACAAAGTATGTGAAGCAATTGAGCAGTTGCCTGTCAGTGAGAAATTTATGCCTGGTCGGTGTACTGGTCTTGGTAGCACTGCATTAGTGAAAGTTTACATGTTCCAGTAATGCTTTCACTTCTCTGCAACAGCTGTTACCCAACAACTATAGTTAAAAAATTGCCAAGAAACATTAAATGGATGAAAACTGACATATTATTGGAAATAGTGGTCTGGCAAAAGTGTGGGGAATCATCGCATGCTATTATAGCAAAAACAGCCATTTGCACGGATAAACATATAAATTAAGAATGTGAATGCTAGCCAAATACTATAATCTGTGTTTAAATAAATGTACTATATACATCTTTAGTAGAAGCAAAAAATAAAAGGAATGAAAATGCCAAGTCTGTTGCAGCTTGTAAAAACTTTAACACAGATTCATGGAGTTATCATTTCCAAATCCTTTGGGATGTACCCACAAAGCCATAATAATATTTAACACTTTGATAAATGGAATCAGCAGAGGACAGTAACATTTGATTTTGGCAAATTCTGGGGTTAACTTGTTTTTTAACACACATATTTTTTTTAGCATCAAAAAATGAAGCCTATAAAATGTTTAGTTTAACTGCTTCAACACCGGAAGAATTTACCCCCTTCCTGACCAGAGCACTTTTTATGATTCAGCACTGTGCCGCTTTAACTGACAATTGCGCGGTCGTGCAACGTTGTACGCAAACAAAATTGATGTCCTTTTTTTCCCACAAATAGAGCTTTCTCTTGGTGGTATTTTATCGCCTGTGTGGTTTTTATTTTTTGCGCTATAAACAAAAAAGAGCGACAATTTCGAAAAAAACGCATTATTTTTTAATTTTGCTATAATAAATACCATTAAAAATATATAAAAAATTTTTTTGGAAGATATGTATGCTTCTACATATTTTTGGTAAAAAAAAAAATCACAATAAGAGTATATTGATTGGTTTGCGGAAAATTTATAGCGTCTACAAAATAGGGGATAGTTTTATGGCATTTTTTTTTTATTATTATTAGTAATGGCAGCGATCTACAATTTTTTTTTTTTCTGATTGCAATTTTACTGCTACAGGATAGCGGGTCTGCACAGGATCACGTTCAGATACGTGATCCTGCACTCCCACCTGCAGGGGGCACGTACATGCTGCTGACGGGCAGCTTCTGCTGTGATTCTTCATAGCAGAAGCTGATCTGCATTTGCCGGGCACTCTTTGTCCTCCGGCACCTACCAATCATCGGTGAACAACACAGAACAGGGATCTGCCCATGTAAACAAAGCATTTTGACGGGGGGTAGGGATGAATTCTAAGTAAAACCAGGGATTAGAATCCATCTCTTCCCCTAGGAAAAGCAGCACACACGTCACAAAAACACTGGCTAAAAACACAGTTAAACCTCTGATCGCTTTAGATGTTTAACCCCTTCCCAGCCAATGTTATTAGTACAGTGACAGTACAGATTTTTAGCACGATCACTGTATTAGTGTCACTGCTTCCGGCAAAGTGTCAAAAGTGTCAGTAATGCCGCGTACGACCGGACTTTCCGGCAGACTAGATCCGACAGTCTTTCGGAACGAACGGACTTGGACACACACAATTAGACCAAAGTCAGACGGATTCGAAGGTGATGACATACGACCGGACTAGAATAAGGACGTTCATAGCCAGTAGCCAATAGCTGCCCTAGCGTCGGTTTTTGTCCATCGGACTAGCATACAGACGAACTGATTTTTCGACCGGACTCGAGTCCATCGTAAAAATTTTAAACATGTTCTAAATCTAAAGTCCGTCCGATTTGTCGACAGCAAAGGTCCGATCAAGCCCACACACGATTGAATCGTCCGGCGGATTCGTTCTGTCGGACCTTTGCTGTTGAAAAGTCCAGCCGTGTGTACACGGCATTAGGGTCCATTTGTCTGCCACAATGTTCTACAATGTATCAGAATACATTATATAGTGGCATACATTTTTGAAGAAATTCGATTTTTTCATTTTTTTATATTATTTTATTTATTTATTCTTTTCAAACTTGTCTTTTTTTGTTTATAGCGCAAAAAATAAAAAACTCAGTAGTGATGAAATACCACCAAAAGAAAGCTCTATTTGTAGGGAAAAAAAAAATGATATAAATTAAATTTATGTACAGTGTTGCAGTACCGCACATTTGTCAGTAATACTAACGCAGTGCAGTATCGCAAAAAATTGCCTGGTCATGAAGGTAAATCTTCCGGAGGTCATGATTAAGCGGTTACATCAACTTAAAAAAATTCTTAGACACTTAAATATCAAGACCTTGAATTAATGACAAAAGTTTTTTGTTTTTTTTTCTAATGGGGTTCGACTTTTTGTTTTTGACAAAATAAAATCATGAAAGAACTACCAAACTGTAATATATATCGTTTTTTTTATTATTGTTACAGTTTTTATCTAACTAGAGCGACTCCTGCATATATCATCAAATGAACTGACTACTTTGACAATAATAGATGCAATAAAACTATAAAGTCACTGCTTTTGTTGGGTTCCAGTTATGTGAGAGTTCACATCACAATAAGAACTACATGTTTTTTGTTTCCTGGCAGCTATTTAGGCAATTAGGATGTAGAGGGAACATAAAGGAGGGAGTGGTAGGGTCTATCAACATCTAAGATCCTCTGCATGATGTGGTTAAGCTACAAACCTAGAATTATTATAAACAAGGTTGGAACAAAGTGTTTTAGGGTCCCTGATAACAAAAACTCAACTGCTACCTTTAACAATTTCAATTTTAAAAACAGCCAGGGATAAATCTATAGGTTAAGTCACATAAAACACTCATTTGACTCCTGCATTACTCATATACCATTTACGACAGTTGCATCAATAGTGATTTGTGATAATAATTTGTCCTATATACCTTATATTATTACAATCACAAAAAGTTGCTTTTCCTTACAAGAAGACCCAGACTGTGGAAACTAAATAAATGTGAATCCATTAGATTTTTTTAAAAATGTTTTAAAAATCTTTATAGACATATTTGTGAAAGTTATTTACAGTGGTTCTAAAGGCTGGTGGTTTTTTACCTTAATGCCTTCTCTGCATTAAGGAAAAAAACCCTCCCTTGATCCAGTTATGTGCACAAGAGCAGCGGCTCTCTCCCTCCTCATTGCTTTAGAGAAAACAGTGGAAGCCATTGGCTCCTACTGCTGTCAATCACAGCCAGTGAGGAGTGAGTGGATCTGTGGATACACAAAGCTGACCCAGCAAGCCCACAGGAGTGCCCCATAGCAAGCAGCTTGCTATGGTGGGCACATGATGGGGAGGGGGGAGTCAGGAGCGCCGGTGGGGGACCCAAGAAGAGGAGGACCATTGCACAGAGCAGGCAAGTATGACATATTATTTTTTAAATATGAATGTTTACAATCACTTTAATAACTTCAGCCCTGGAAGATTTGGCTTCTAAATGACCAGGCCATTTTTTTTGCGATATGGCACTGCGTCGCTTTAACTGACAATTGCGCAGTCGTGCAACTGTTCTGAAACAAAATTGACGTTCTTTTTATTCCCACAAATAGCTTTCCTTTGGTGGTACTTGATCATCTCTGCAGTTTTTATTTTTTGCGCTAAAAACAAAAAAAGAGCGGCAATTTAAAAAAAAAAACACAATATTTTGTACTTTTTAAATATCCCCTTTTTTTAAAAAAAGCTAATTTTTTCCTCCGTTTAGGCCAATATGTATTTTTCTACCTATTTTTGGTAATAAAAATCGCAATAAGCGTATACTGATTTGTTTAGGCAAAAGTTATAGCATCTACAAAATATAGATTTATGGCATTTTTATTATTTTTTTTTTACTAGTAATGACAGTGATCAGTGATTTTTTTGCAGGATTGTAACATTATGGCAGACAGATTGGACACTTTTGACACATTTTTGGGACCATTAGCGATCGGTGCTATAAAAATGCACTGATTACTGTATAAATGTCACTGGTAGGGAAAGGGTTAACACTAAGGGGGCGATCAAGGAGTTAACTGTGTTCCCTAGTGTGTGTTCTAACTGTGGAGGGATGGGAGTGATTGGAGGAAATGACAGATTGCTGTTTCTAGCTAGTAGGAACTCACGGTCGGATTTGTGTGTTTACATTCCTGTTCTGGCTCTCGTGCCCGCAATCGCGTGTGGCTTGCGGTCATCGCAGCAGTTGGCCATGCTCATCGGCTCCCCCGCAGTGCACCGGGTGCACGCGCCTAATATCCCGCTTAAAGGGACTGACATACAGCTACGATGGTTTGCAGGATCGTGCCGACCTGCCGCAGTATAATGACGGTGGCTGGTCAGTAAGTGGTTAAAAATGTTTTTAGGCATAGCTTAGAAAAAAAACTAAAAAGTTAAAGTCTGATGTAATCTAACATTTCCCTCCAGTTTTTTAAGAAAACTGACCTTTCTATAATTTTTTTATTTACCTTTTTAGAAATGTTTTTGTCTGGCCTTGCCCAGGCCACCATTCTCACCTAGGCAAAAATGATGTAACAGATCTGGTGCTGTGCCATTGTAGGGCCCGGCTACAGGAACCAGGAAGAGACAGCCAGCTCTGGGTGACAGAAACAATGAAGGTGGTGACTTGGGATGGGACCTGAAATTGGAGAGCGGGGTGCTGGAAGAGCAAAATGTTGGATTCATTTGGCTTGTAAGTATATTATTACAGCATAGAACACCAAAGGTAGGTGGGGAAAAAATCTGCTTATGTTGATTCATAATTCTTAAAACAATTATTAAAGTGTTACTAATCCCAAAATGGTAAAATCAGTCTGTATATCAGTCTGTATATGCAGTAACGCATGCTTGTTATACTGTGGAACCTAAGGGGTTAATCCTCTGCATTGTGTAAAAAGGCTGTTTGATCTTGTATGCACAGATCCTCCCCTCCCTTTACTGTCCCCCTGGAGAAGTCCAGATAAGACAGATCCTTTGGAGTCAGGCTGCACATGCTCATTTTGGTGCATATTGCTAGAGAGGTTTTTTTATTTTCTTGGGAGAGTGCATGTGACCAGCAGAGGGCCAATCGGCACTGTCCAGACACGTTCAGACAGAGGATCAGGAGCTCTGCAGCCTCAGTGCAGTTTGAAAACTACTCCTACAAGCTTCAACAGTAAGGAATTGATAAAAATCACAAGACTTCTATATACTGCTGATGAGAAAAGGGATTTAGTTGTTTATATTTACTAAAATAATTGCATTTCCATGTCCTGTGTACTCTGGGAGACCAGATATAGTGAATGCAGGCTTCTTGATTTAGTAACACTTTAAGTTTATACTAAAACACTGAAAATTGAGATTTGCTTTCATCTCAGCAAGAGTACTAATCACTGAGGTTAAAATAAAGTTAGCAACTAGAAAGTTAGAGACTCTGTAAATCTGTATATAAAATAATATCATCGAAAAAAGGAGAGGTAAGCAAAAGCTAAAAATTCACATAAATTTAGTTTAGATAATATTTGCAGTAACAAACGAAAAAACATGTATGTGTTGAAAACAGTTTAGGTTATTTTTTTATTTTTCTTACTGTAGCAGAATAACACAAACTGTTCATTTAAATGTGTCTTAAAAAAATAAAAAAATTTAAAAAATAAAAGTTTAAAAGATTGATCATAGCTCTTAGCTATTTGAAACTGTGAAACTATAATTAGGCACAATAATGTATTCGTTTAGTGAAGCTGTAATTTTTACTTATTCTGTGGTTTATTAGATAATGACAGCCCAATAAGAGCATAATACATTTCTCGAGAAACAGATGTTCACGGAAATCTAAATATTTAAGTAAAAATATAACACAAAACATGACCATGCACATATATTTAAGACCAGTATTTATAGAAAACCTAATCATGCATTTGCAGTATTCTTTTCTAAAAGGTTTCTTCCAAGAACAATTTTCCATGCCTCCTAAAACCTTTTATATTGCACAAAAAAAGAAGTACATTTGTTTTGTAGAATATTTTCACTATCGGAGAAATCTAAAACGATTGATATATTATGGGATAAATCCATACTTTGCAATGTATAAACATAATGTTGTTATAATTAATATCAAACTTCTCAGAAATTAAATACAGTAAAACCTTGGATTGTGAGCATAATTTGTTCCAGAAACATGCTTGTAATCCAAAGCACTTGTATATCAAAGCAAATGTCCACATAAGAGATAATGGAAACTCAGAAGATTCGTTCCACAACCATTTATTCATAGGTCCTTTAGTTTATAGTCCATATAACAAGATTATAGCAATGTGACCAGGTTGTGTAACCATAAAATGTACATCCACAGATGGCAGCCTCCACAAGGGGATTAGAAGCAAAATCCAGCAGGAGCTACAAAGTATAAAAGTGTAGCAATATATTGCTAAATGTTGTACCTTCATTAAATGTAACCATATTGCTACACTTAGAGGTGCCTCACTTCTGTTTTATGCTCAGTTGTGACTTGACACTACTCTTATAGCAAGACATCACTTGTATATCAATTCAAAATGTATTCAAAAATGTTGCTTGTCTTGCAAAACGCTCTCAAACCAAGGTTTAACTGTCAACATGCTATCTTCCAGTATAACTATACCCTAAGGGTAGATTTAGACATTGCGTCTCAATCTCCCTTGCCTCTAAAGTCCGATTTGCACTCGGATTGCATTCTAGGGGCTACTGGCAGGCGGTGAGGAAGAGATGCAACGCCTCCTCACTGCCTATTTTAATCCCAGGCATTGCACACAGTTACAGTTTGTGACACTTTCGACTTGAATGTGTAGTGTTCAGCAGGCTTGCCTGTAGTCAATCTCTAAAAGTCTTGTCAACACTGCCACATGCATGAAGAGGAGCATCACAGCCACATGTAATAACTCCGGTCCACTACCTATTGCAGCTTAAGAGGTGAGGTTGGTGAATGGAAACAATGCAGCTCAGCTGTGCATTTATCCCATCCTCCAACCGCAAGTCTAAGCCCTTGTACACATGGTCGGACATTCCAACGGAAAATGTCCGATCGGACCATGTTGTCGGATAATCCGACTGTGTGTGGGCTCCATCGGACTGTTTCCGTCGGAATATCCGACCGACAAAGTTTTAGAGCTGGGCTATAAATCTTTCCGACAACATGATCCGATCGGACTTTGTCCAATTGTGTGTAGAGAATTCCGATCGGACAAAGTGCCACGCTTCCTCAGATCAAATTCCTAGACCAAAGCTATTGGCTATTAGCCTGAACGTAGTCCCGTCGTAATGAAATAACGTCATCACGTTACATACGATCGGATTTTCTGACAACTTTGTCCGACAGTGTGTATGCAACACAAGTTTCGGACAAAATCTGTCAGACAAAATCCGACGTATTTTGTTGTAGGAATGTCCAACTGTGTGTACAAGGGCTAAAAGAGGCATTTACTGTACATTCAGACCTTTTTTTTTATTTTGGAAAAAGATTAGAATCCCTGCTAGGTTTTTACCAGAGCTGGAAGTGGTTAAATAGTTTTTTCACTTTCAGGCCCAGTTCACACCTGCCACAGAAACCTACAATGGATAATATGGACAGTGGACAGAGCTGTTCACATTTAAAAAACATTTCGGGTTTCGTGTCACTGTGTGGCAAAAATAAAGCTGCAATTCTGGAAGGAGTTAAAGCTTCCATACAAGTCTATGGTAATGTGGCGTAAACACACTGTAAACGCACCTGTAGCTATGACAGAACTTCTACGACATGTTAACAGTGCAATTGACAAGCATTTATCAATTATCGGTCAGTTATAAAAAATAAACTTCCCCCAAGAATCACTTGGAGGGTGTCCAAGGTGCGTTTTTTTTTAACATGTGTTAAACATAAAAACACGTGTTAAACATACGGGTGCATTGTTTGCATTAGTGTCAGCACTGGAATTTTATACAAGTGTGAACTTAGTCTTATGCCGCGTACACATGACTGGACTTTATGGCAGTAAAGGTCCGATGGTCTTCCCGACGGACTTTCAACTGAGTTACGATGGACTTCCAAATGAACGGACTTGCCCACACACGAAAGTCCGTTCATTTTGAATGTAATGACATTCAACGGGACTAGAAAAGGAAGTTCAATAGCCAGTAGCCAATAGCTGCCCTTTGCGTCATATTTGGTCGGTCGGACCAGCATACAGACGAAAGGTTTTCCAGATAGGACAGATTTGAAACATGTTCTATTTCTAGGTCCATCTGAATTTTTTTAAGAAAAACCATCGGATTATCCCACAGAAGTTCAGACTATCCGACGGAATGATTCCATCAGACCTATTCTGCTGGAAAATCCGGGCGTGTGTACGCAGCATTACTGTTTTGGTGACAACAAAAAGGAAGTTAAAAAAAAATCGGAAAAAGCAACACAGACATTTAAGTTTTTTTGTTTTTTTGTAAGAAAAAATAACAAACATGTCATACTTACCTCCTGTGTGCAGTGGTTTTGCACAGAGCAGCCCAGATCCTCTTCTTCTCAGGTCCCCACCACTGTCCCTTGCTCTTTCCCCTTGGCCAGTGTCCTCAATAGAAAACTGCTTGCTATGGGGGCAGGGGCACTGAAGCAAGCTTGCTTTCAAGCCCCACTCTATGTGTCTATAAGACACATAGAGCTGTGGCTTTGCACCACCCCCCTCAATCTTCATTGGCTCACTGGCTGTGATTGACAGTAGCAAGAGCCAATGGCTCCTGCTGCTGCGACTCAGCCAATGGGGAGAGAGTTACCCAGGACACCTGAGGCTTCTGTGCACATCACTGGATCGACAGGGGGTTTAGCTTAGTATTAGGGGGGCTGTGGGGGGAGCAGCACCAAGAAGGTTTACCTACATGCAAGAGAATGCATGTAGGTAAAACAAAATCCTACAGCCTTTACAACAACTTTAATAAATAGAACAAGAAGACCCAGTGCATTAAGTGACTCGCCCAATCTGAAGGTAAGAATAAAAAACAATAAAGGAAAACATACACTGTGGTGTGCCTGCAAGGGGGATAAAATAATTAAAAGGGCAATTGAGGGGGTCACTGACTGGGTGGTGGGGTTAAAGCCATGTGTTGCTGTGTGCTTTATCTTAAGTTGATTTTAAACAAATGGCTGACAGGCAGGGTATTAACCTCCCTGGCGGTATGATTATGTCAGATTTTAGGTTTTGAAAGCAGTACCATTATTTTGCATGGAAATTTGGCGTTTTATATTGTAGGCCTGTAATTCTTAGAAATAATTCACTTAAATCTGTCCAAACATGAGTCTAATAGACATCCCGGGTATGATAAAATTTGAAATATGAAATCCTAAATTATCTATCTATATATATATATATATATATATATATATATATCTTCTGCCATAAATGTATCCTTCTGCTTGTCAGCTGTCATGTTCACTGAGCCGTGCATGTGCAGCTCAGTAATCATTTACGGCCCTGATCCCTGCTGCGGCGATGTGACTTCCGTGCGCTTGCTCGGGAGTGATGTCATTGCGACCTGGCCTATCAAATGGCTGAAGGCACGTGATGCGGAAGGGAGATGGAAACATCAATCCCACCGCAGCGCTGGCTGACAGGCAGGGTATTAACCTCCCTGGCGGTATGATTATGTCAGATTTTAGGTTTTGAAAGCAGTACCATTATTTTGCATGGAAATTTGGCGTTTTATATTGTAGGCCTGTAATTCTTAGAAATAATTCACTTAAATCTGTCCAAACAAGAGTCTAATAGACATCCCGGGTATGATAAAATTTGAAATATGAAATCCTAAATTATCTATCTATCTATATATATATATATATATATATATATATATATATATATATATATATATATATATATCTTCTGCCATAAATGTATCCTTCTGCTTGTCAGCTGTCATGTTCACTGAGCCGTGCATGTGCAGCTCAGTAATCATTTACGGCCCTGATCCCTGCTGCGGCGATGTGACTTCCGTGCGCTTGCTCGGGAGTGATGTCATTGCGACCTGGCCTATCAAATGGCTGAAGGCACGTGATGCGGAAGGGAGATGGAAACATCAATCCCACCGCAGCGCTGGAGGACACCATATGACAGGTAAGTCTGCCATAATGTACTAATATGCTGTGCATACTAGCACATTATGACATAACCCACCTGGGGGACACAAAAAAAATAAAATAAAATATAGCGGTCTTTACTTCCACTTTATCATATTTTCAGTCACTGAGAATTGGGTGATCACAGATCAGAGTAAGGGGCCGGTCCGGGCCCCTTACCACATGATCAGCTGTCAGCCAATGACAGCTGATCACATGATGTAAACAAAAGGTCAGTAATTGTTTTTTTTGTCTCCTCGCGCTGAAATAAAAGCAGATCACCAGCTTATCTGCAAGGGACATCGGCCCCGAAGAGGAATAGGCAATTATGCCTCATCTGTGCCCACCAGTACCCCCTGACAGTGCCACCTGCCATTGCCACCTGCCAATGCCCACAGTGCCCACCAGTGCCACCTATCAATGCCAATGAGTGCCACCTATCAATGCCCATAAGTGCCACCTATCAATGCCCACCAGTGGTGCCAATCAGTGCCACCTAGCAGTGCTGCCTATCAGTGTAAACGATCAGTGCCCATCACTGCCACCTATCGGTGCCCATCAGTACCGCCTTATCAGTGTACATCAATGAAGGAGAAAAATTACCTGTTTGCAAAATTTTATAACAAAATATAGAAGAAAAAAACATGTTTTTTTAAAAAATTCGGTCATTTAATTTTTTTTTAACAAAAAAAATAAAAAAAAAGAAAGCTCTATGTGTGGGGAAAAAAGGATAAAAATGTAATTTGGGTACAGTGTAGCATGACCGTGCAATTGTCCTTCAAAGTGCATCAGTGCAGAAAGCTGAAAATTGGCCTGGACAGGAGGGGGGTTTAAGTGCCCAGTAAGCAAGTGGTTAAACATCGATGTGTGCATAAAGGGGTGTTTAGAGACAGAAAAAAAAAACATCAGACCCCCCTAAAAGCAGTATTTTTAATACTCAGTGTGCATGAGGCCTAAAGCCTAGTACACTCTAGTTGTTGTTTTTTCACTAAACCCAGCAGGGCTGAATGAAAAAAAAAATGGTCAGCCCAGTCAAAGCCACTGTAATATATCTGACTTTAGCACAGCGATCTACCCTGCTGTTCTATCGTGTTCTGACAGGGGGACAACCACCCCCCACCAAAACACACCGGTCAGCGATCTCAGCCATTGGATCGGGAGCCAATTGGCAGACTTTTTTCAGTTATGCCCCTTCGACAGAACCAAATGGCTGGCTTCTGTCAGACCGACTGCAGTCCACATGGGCCGAATGTCAATAGAAACTGGCTGATGCCACCCAACATTCGGCCCATGTCTACTAGGGTTTAGAACTTAACACAGCCAAAGCAACAGAGGACTGTAAAACGTAAACTAAGACCGTAAAAACTGAAACTAAGAACCTTTATTTGACTTTTATGTAACACAAATATTTTGCTCCTATTCCTTCTATATGGAAATGTATTGTAATTGTACTGTCCCCCTTTTAATGATAAAGTGCTGTATAAACTGTTGGCGCTATATAAATCCTTATAATAATAATAATATGACTCAATCTTATAATTATATTTCTTTAAAATTGATTGCATATATATATATATATATATATATATATATATATATATATATATATATTGGTGGTTTGCATTATGTCTGCAGTCAGCTATGAATCATGTGCCCATTTTGTATACTTTGTCTTTAAGCTCAATGAACCAAGTACATCATCACATAAAGTCCCTGTAATCTTTCTACTGCATTTAACCGCGCTAGTTAAACCACTGGAAAAACACACCACAAGTTCCCAAGCCATTGATCTTAACAGCAGCCCATCATGCTAAATGGTTATATGATCACAAACCAAAGGCTAAGCTTCATGAATAAAGATTCTCCGCTTTCTTCAGTCATGGAAGAATTGATGTCATAAAAGAAGAACAAAGACTTATAGACGCACACTCCAATAAATGGAAGTGAACAATGCATGGAATTTACAGCATGGTTACCAAATTAAATCTCTACCAAATGAATGACAATTGTTGCAAAGTGACATTACATTATGCCTGGATTGCCTGCTAGTGTCTACCTTCATCATTACATGGCCTGTTAACATCTAACAGATGCAAAGATGGCGCTCCATCAGTTCAAAACGAGATAAATATGTGTTTTATTATAAAAAATATAGTGGTTTCCAAACTAATGTTTTGCGATAGCCTTCTTTTTTCACTTAAGAGAATCTTATTAAACTCCAGTTTTGTTTAAGATACTCCATGTGACACTAGTTGGATCTGATTCAACAGATTTCAATAGCATTTATAGCCCAAATCCATTGTCAGCACCACACTTCTCCATTCCCTGGAACTACCTCTCCTATGCTGTATGTTATGCATTTTTTAAATCCTAACATACAGTATTTTCAGATGTCTTTAGGCCAGTTACATAACATGCTGAGTCTTTTTCATCTGCCTCTCCTCTGGCCTGAGGTGGTCGCTGACGCGATGATGACACTGTCTTCTTCAATACATTATAAATGTAGGGTGCTGTGGTGCCGCTCTCTTAGGGGATGGGACCATAATGCCCTGAATACATAGTAAGTCTGCAGCCAAATCTCCAGAAGCTGGGTGTCATTCAATCCTGAAGACAGGGAGAACATGCAAACTCCAGCATTTTAAACACTGCCTTGGAGCTGGGCTTCAGGGTGTACAAATAATGCTGTAGGCATGCTTCAAGTGATAAAAAACCCAAGCTAAAACAAACCATATAATATGTAGACCTCAGCACCATGCTTTCAGATCTTCTTTTTAATTTCTTGCTGGCCTATTTTCCAGTTGTCTGTAGAAAGCTCTCCTTCCCCTGATCCAGACTTTGAGTGGCTTTATCCCATTAAAGGGACCCATGATTCCACCTTTGTGGGTGTGCTCCTGGGTTGGCTCTGTGGACGAGTTTCCTTAAGTCCACAGAAATTCACAGCCCCAGCAGCGAGCCATGCCCATGCTCCTCCCACCTGCTTCTGACTGGCAGCAGCTGCAGCCTGCACCATCCCTGCTGTACTGAGCCTGTGAAAAACAGAGGGAGCGTGCTTCACAACCTGGAAGTTCAGGGAAGCGCCACCGAAGACCTGGGGTTGGAGGTGAGCAGAAAAGATAATTGCATGTCTGGGTACAGATATAAGGAAATTGTGGTACGGTGTAATTTTGCACTGCTTGACATTACCCATTATATTAAAAAAATATATATTAAAAAAATATATAAAAACAGGATTTAATGCTACTCTAACCACCTTACAACCATTGCATTGTATAAAAAAAAATTTAAGATAAGTTGATTCTATTTTGTGGAGCACTATTTATAAACTGCACTGTAGAAAACACACATACAGCACAGATAACAGGCAAAATGCACAGAGCCAGGGGGCTCTGGGCATGGCCAATCACAATGATCACTAAAGTAAAAACATCATGTGTTTACATTTAAGAACTCTCCCGTTCCTCTCACAATGGATGGCAGAACGAATATTGCAGCCTGATCAAAAGATGGAATGAAGGAGAGGAGGAGAAGCTGCAAGGGAGGAAGGCTTGTTATTCAAGGTGGTGGAGATGGTAGGGGGGATTAAAGTGTCACTGACCACCAATGATAATATAATAATTTTATATAAGATGTATGGGGAGAGGATTACTACTCTCCCACTGACTTCCAGTGACAGGAGGGTGTAAAATGCCACTGGCCACCAATGAAAGGGGTAAACTCTGGGGTGTTTGTTCTATTCTGGAAATTTATAGCCTCAAGAATTGTGATAGCCAGTCAGAACGGTAGTATTTTTAAAGACATTTGATTTTGTTTCTTTTATATAATAAGGCCTCATTCACACGTGTTGACTATGAATAATGAAGCAATGCTCATTAATGCGCCTATAGCATTTATGACGTGTTTTTGTTGTAGTTTTGAAGTGTTGAAAATTCATCCAGAATGCTTGTTAAATGCCCATGAACGTGCTTCTAGTGGGAAGTGTTTTAAGGGGAAGTGATGTAGAGGAATGGATCTACTTTGAGGCATGGTTAGGTTGGGGCTTGATAGTAGGCATTTTTGTGAATTCTCTGCAAGAAGGATTCATATACTTTGATCTCTTTGACATTTGGCTTGGGCTCAATTCCTCCATCCACACTATTGTATTCTGACAGCGGAGAGACTTCCAACTGCTAGAATATCAGTTGCTGGCTATAGCTGACAGTGCATATCAAGCAGGGAAAATCCGACAGGATGGTTGTACAGAAGATGATCAGTAGATTGACTTCTGTACAAACTTCCTGCTCATACATGGATTGAAGTTTGGCATTCAGAACCGGCTGAATTTTGATCCATGTATAGTGCTTTGAAAAAGTATTCATACTCCTTAAAATTGTCCACATTTTGTCAACCAAAAACTTAAATGTACTTTATTGGGATTTTATGTGATAAACCAGTGATGGCGAACCTTAGCACACCAGATGTTTTGGATCTACATTTCCCATGATGCTCAACTACACTGCAGCAGGCATAAGCATCATGGGAAATGGAGTTCCAAAACATCTAGAGTGCCAAGGTTTGCCATCACAGCGATAGACCAACACAAAGTGGCACATAATTGTGAAGTCGAAGGAAAATGATAAATGGTTTTCAATTTTTTTTTTTTTTTAATAAATATCTGAAAAGTGTTTTGTGCATTTGTATTCACCCCCTTTACTCTGATACCCCTAACTAAAATCTAGTGGAATCAATTGCCTTCGGTAGTCACCTAATTAGTAAACAGAGTCCACCTGTGTGTAATTTATTCTCAGTATAAATACATCTGTTCTGTGAAGCCCTCAGAGGTTTGTTAGAGAACCTGAGTGAACAAACAGCATCATGAAGGCAAATGAGCATGCCAGACAGGTCAGAGATAAAGTTGTTGAGACGTTTAAAGTTGGGTTAGGTTCTAAAAAATATCCCAAGCTTTGAATATCTCAAGGAGCACTGTTAAATCCATCATCCGAAAATGGAAAGAGTATGGCACAACTGCAAACCTACCAAGACTTGTCTGCCCACCTAAACTGACATTAATCAGAGAAGCAGCCAAGAGGCCCATGGTAACTCTGAAGGAGCTGCAGAGATCCACAGCTCATTGGGAAAATCTGTCCACAGGACAACTATTAGTTATGCACGACACAAATCTGGCCTTTACGGAAGAGTGTCAAGAAGAAAGCCACTGTTGAAAGAAAGCCATAAGAAGTCCCATTTGCAGTTTGCAAGAAGCCATGTGGGGGACACAGCAAACATGTGGAAGAAGATGCTCTGGTTAGATGAGACCAAAATTTAACTTTTTGGCCTAAAAGCAAAACACTAAGTGTGGCGGAAAACTAACACTGCACACCACTCTGAAAACACCATCCTCACCGTGAAACATGGTGGTGGCATCATGTTTTGGGTAGGCTTTTCTTCAGCAGGGACAGGGAAGCTGGTCAGAGTTGAAAAGAATATCAGAAACCATGAAATCAGGCCGAGACAGAAGTACAGTTAAATCACACTTGTTTAATAATAAAAGTAAAAAGAACAAACGTATTTAAAACATAGTCAAAGTTCAGTAGCCGGAACGGATAGTAAGCCAAGCCAGAAGCCAGGGATCAAAGTAGTGGAACAGCAAGCAGGATATGGAGTCAGAAGGGATGTCAGCAAAGCCAGACTTTAAACAGGAACGCAGGAGATAGTTTCTTGTGATGTGACCAAGTCAAAGGCAGAGATCCTCTGGACTGGACGGCTTAAGTAGGCAGGACTGATGAGCAGGATAATCAACAGTTGAGTAACTGTGGAGAGAGATGGGAGCTGGCAATTAGCCGACAGCTGAGTGGCCAGCTCAGAGAATGAAGGGCTGAGCCCAACCCTGGCAGGGAAGAAGGATGGAGCCACATATAGGGTAATATTAGAAAAAAACCTGTTAGAGTCCGCAAAAGACTTGAGACCGAGGCGGCGGTTCACCTTCCAGAAGGACAATGACCCTAAACATACAGCTAGAGCTACAATTGAACGGTTTAGAAGAAGAATATTAATGTGTTAAGGCCCGTACACACGATCAGACTTTTTGACAACAAACATGCAAATTAGCTGTTTTAAGGCAACATCCGACCGTGTGTATGCTCCATCGGACAAACTTTTTCGGTTTTCATCGGACAAATGTTGGCTGTGCGAACAGACAAACTTTTCGACACAATACGTCCGATGGAGCAAAGTCCGATCGTATGTACAGAAAACCATAGGACTTTACAAACACGCATGCTCAGAACCAATGCAAAAGATCAGACAAAAATATAGAAGTTGACCAAAGCTGTCAGTAAAGAGCAGAAAAACCACGTGATTTGGTGAAAGTTGGCTGAAAAAGTCAGATCATGTGTATGCTTAACAAATTCACGGGCAACACCCTTTGTACAGAAATCCACAGGAAAGTTTGTATAAAGACCCATCATGTGTATGAGGCTTTAGAATGGCTTAGTCAAAGTCCAGACCTAAATCCAATTGAGAATCTGTGGCAAGACTTGAAAATTGCTGTTCACGGATGCTCTAGATCCAATCTGACAGAGTTTGAGTTATTCTGCAAAGAAGAATGGGCAAAAATGGAACTCTCTAGATGTGCAAAGCTGGAAGAGACATACCCAAAAAGACGTGCAGCTGTAAATAAAGCGAAAGGTGGTTTTACAAAGTATTGACTCTGGGGGGCTTAATCCAAATGCATGCCACACTTTTCACATATTTATTTGTAAAAAATGTTGAAAACCATTTATGATTTTCCTTCTACTTTGTGTTGGTCTATCATATAAAATAGCAATAAAATACATTTACGCTTTTGGTTGTAACATGACAAAATGTGAAAAAAATTTGAATACTTTTTCAAGGCACGGCATGGGCAGCTTAAACCCTATATGAAAATGCAAACATTTGTCATGGCAGACATGTATAAATGTGAAAGCCATAGGAGAAATTGTTTTAAGATAAACTTTATAATAAGTGAAAATTAAATACATTATGGCTTTCCTTTTAAAAAAGCATAACACAGACATTTCTCCAAGTTTTATGCAACATTTGTATGTATAATATTTACTTCATTTTAATAGTGAACGGAAATGAATTTGGACAACTCTGCTGAGAGGACATTATATTCTTGCCTGATGCAGTTAGGAGAGCAACACCGATTTCCCTTTGCGTGCATGAACAAATATTTTCTATCTTTAACTACAGGATCAGTTGATACTGTTTCCATCTGTACCAAAATAAAGAAAGCAGATTTTTTTTTAAGGGTATATTATTTAGAATGCGCATATTTGGCAGCCGTGCCAACTTTACATTCGCAAAACACTATATAAATCATGTTTTAGCCAACAGCAGCGATAGGAAGCAGATGGTGTGCAACGTCAAAAAGTAAAAGATTTTTAATTAAGTGAGTAGTTTACTGTACACAAAAATAACAAACAGAAAAATAACAACTAACTGTTAAAAATAAGGAACATGATACAGAAATCAAGTCTTCCTCATACAAAATCATTTAGTAGATTTAAAGAGGAACTCCAAGCAAAGAAGTGAATATATAATTGAAAGATGAATAAGTAGCAAAGGATTTTTAATTCTGTTTAGCCAATTTTGTAATTCATAACCCGCACCCAACCACACTGTACTTGCTTCATGCTGCATATCATTTTTCAGAACAGGTTTACTGATGGTGACAATGGCAGAATATACCAAGGCAATGAGCATTTGCATACCCACTTACAGAGTCCACTGGAAGCTCACAAGGACAAAACGTTGCCACTCTTTATAAAAATTGTCTTTGCAAGCACCTTCATGGTGGAAGCATCAATCATTATCTTAATGAATGCTGTAGATTAAAAATAATAAACATAATATTTTCATATTACCATATCAAAGATTATATGAGTTTTCAGTGATACTTTTTACAATACATATATTTTAAAATATATTGTGTAAAAGTTGAATAATGTCACTGAGAGGACTCTCTCTTTGGTACTATGGGCTCTGCAAAGAGATAGCACAGCTGAAGATGTTTGCGTCTCCCTCTAAATGAAACTTTCTGTACATAAATAGGAGACAGCAAGAGACAGAGGGGTCAGTGCTCTCTATGTGCAAATGTCAGCTTTCACTATTGAGCTCTGTAATCAGGTTTTTCTCTGTGCAAATAGAAAACACAAAATCTGCAATATTTCAATTTACCCATTTAAAAAAAAAAAGATTATTCCCTCCAGGGCCATTATAAATAAAGAACCAAAATGTAAGAAACTAACAACTAAAAATTCTCTTTCACCTTGCTCTAGCGATATATGCTACTTGCACACATAAAGGTAAGCTCATCTTAGGTTTTTATACTGTCAGTTTGCTTGGTATTAGCATTCTGATAATACCACTTTAAAACAATGGGGGTTGATTTATTAAAACTGGAGAATGCAAAATATGGTGCAGCTCTGCACGGAAGCCAATTGAACAAGCTAAAGTTAGAAGCTGATTGGCTACTATTGCACAGTTGCACCAGATGTTGCACTCTCCAGTTTTAGTGAATCAACCCCTGTGAGCATTTAGTGAAAAACAGCTATACAGTACAGGCATACTTCACTTTTAAGTACACAAGGGGATTTATTTACTAAAGCTGGAAAGTGCAAAATCAGGCTCACTTCTGCATAGAAACCAATGAGCTTCCAGCTGTTATTACAAAAGCTTAATTGAACAAGCTGGGGTTAGAAGCTCATTGGTTTCTATGCAGAAGTGAACCTGATTTTGCACTTTCCAGCTTTAGTAAATAAACCCCATTGTGTACTTACAAGTGGGATATGCCTGTATAGCTGTTATAACTAAAGACTTTAATAATCATCATAAGAGCCTGTGTCAACGATTTTTGTTCATATCAGAACTTCTTCACTAACCATGCAAATCTATTAGAATACAAAAGCAGCTCAAAGTAGGTCAACTGCAGGTCAGAAGGAGGTAAACTACAGACCAAATGCAACTGTCAATATATTCTGAATGATCTCTAAAGAATCAACAAACTGATGTCAAACAAGCCCAAAGCCCATCGATACAATCTCTGAATTTTATTTTTGGTGTCAGTATTGCGTTTTAATCATTTTTTTAATGGTACCTATAGATCTTTCGCAGAAAGTGTCTTGTTTTTAAGGTATAGCAGACCTTTAAAGCAACAATCACAAAACAAGCCTAAAACGTTTCTCAACCCTGACATACACATGGATATTTAAAAGATATGCTTTGTTGCCAGTGCAAATCGTTTACATTTAGGATTTTTATTTTGTTTGCAAAATATTTTTATTGAGTTTCAAAAAAAATCTAGTGATTCATTTGAAGGCTTCAGAAATGTAGGATTTTTTTTTTAATAAAGTTGCAAAATAAAGTTTTTGCCTGACTGCAAAATTTTTCTGATTTTGTCACGAAATCTGTCCTAGTTTCCAATTTCTGAAGTTTGATATAGGAACCTGTGATGTCAAAGTAAGGTGAAAATGAAAAATATCTAGGCTAGAGAAACAAAATGGTAAAATAGCTAAAAGTGGCAAAACCGGAAACCTTGGGGAAATATACTTCTAAAGCTTCTGTCAAATCAAAATAATGTTTGTTTAAGGTTTAGTGTGATGTCAATTAGTACTGATATTTTTGGCAAGAACAAAATGGTGCAAACGATTTAGAGAAATCTAATTTTAACAGAAATTTTTGTGAATTTATTTTATTCTTATTAAAAATTATGAATTAGGTTATGGAATCATCAGCAGCACCCTATTTAAATCTATTATAAATGATCATGTATGTAATAAAATAGAAAATATTAATTATGACTGTTTATAATTGGGTTCCAATTCAACCTGTTGTAGAGCGATATTGTGCTTGTTCCTGTAATGTGCATTATGAGCATTGGCTCAATGTTGAGCCATTTATTCTGGATGGCAATCCAATGCACAAGCCAATGAAAGGTAACTTTGTACATTGTGGTGTGCTGTTTCACAAAATATGGTGCATGTCTGATTTTAAGTGCAGTCCAGTGGATCGCCGCACTATTCAAATAAATGAGCTGATTTAACACAATGTATGTTAATGCATTTTCATTATTGCAACGCACCAGACAGATGTAATAGTGCCCTTAGAGACTGGCTGCTCAACTCTACAGGGGAAAGCGCAAACACATATCATTTACAAAGGTTTACAAAAAGTGGTTGAGTTTCAGCAAAAGAAAACCTTGCACCTGATTGGGTATTCTTTATACAGTGAAGTTTTACCACATTCATTAAGCTTTGGGGAAAATTAATGCAACTGTACTTGCAATGTGCACAGTCTTTTCGACTTTAGTAAATCCACTCTAGTGACTTATGCTTATCATGTTTTACACCATGGACATCAAAGCTATACTAAATAATGAGATAGTCCCTAGATAATAGCTGCAACGCTGACACCTAGAGGCTGTAAGAAGGCATTTCATTGTATCTAGTTAATATTTCATATGTTTAATAATATTTAAAGTTTATCAAACCGTTATTGAGAGTTGTGGTCAAGTTCAAGCAGACATCTGTTGCTCAAAAACGGGGACATTTTTCATTTGTAAAGTAAAGAACATAGCCAATGATGTATTGACTAGTGAGCTCTTACTTGCACTTTAAGGCAGGTCATACATGGAGCGAATTTCTTTATTGCAACCACAGATTACAGGAAAGAAATTTGTTCGATTCTCCCAGCAACACAGACAGCTTTGAGAAGCACTTCCCAATGGAAGAGGACAGTGATTATTGCTAGCGGCTGTAGCAGCCACTAGCCATAATCACAGGTAAAACCCGGCATGCTGGTTGTACCCAAGTTGATCGATTGATCAACTTGGTATATTTAGCCTGCCCATACACGGTTGGAATCTTGGCCAGTTCCTGCTGGCCTCCCTAACACTTTAACTACACCAGGTAGCATTTTAGTACAGTAGTAGTAGGTGTGGCTTGGAGCATAACCACACCGCTAAGGCACTTAGGACATTCCAGATCATACTGTTGAAGATTTAACCAAGGAAATTGGACTCAATCAAAAATATTGATTTTAGAAACAGCATTTATATAAGCCTTTGACTTTCAACAGTTCTTACGTTAATTAACACACAATATAATCTTATAGATTTTGGGTACTGCTGTATTTTTTTACTCACTTACCCAATATTACTGTACTGTTTACATTAGAATATACCAATACCATTATGCTCCTCAACTTTTTAGTCTATAGGTGACTGCTGTTACTAAAGTCTACAGCTTGTGTACATCTATACTGCTTGCCGTAATGTGTTATATATTATACTTTCAGGTTCTCTCAAACTTGGCAACACCTATAATTTTTCTTTTCAGGTTACTGAGCGCATACATATTGTGAACACACTGGCACGAGAACGATGGAAAGCAAAAACCTAGAATAATAAACAAAACATAATAAACATTCATATGACCAACAACATATGGTTATGGTTTGCACATGTCTTGGCCAAAGCTTAAAACAAGTACAGTGCAGACATATCTGATCGGTGAACTATAGTGACTACAGAAGAGAAAATGTAAAATTTGCTTGGCAGGTAATTGACCTGATTCACCCCTGTGATCCAGATCCAGGATTTAAATAAACCACAATTTATGCATTCCCCACTAACATGGAGTGATTTTTCTTTTATGATAAAACAGAGAATTCTTTAGTTCCTATACCCCCTCAAACACACATGCACCACCATCTGAGCTGAATAAACATGTATAATTGAGGCCAAATACAAATAGCCGGGGAAGTGTTTGCTGAGATTATTGTGATAAATTATGTTTTTCTGTCTGAATAGCAATAGTACCATCATCATCTTTAAAAGGACGGAGCTTCTGTGGCTGCAGATGGTGAAAAATTTAGCTCAATGCTGGAAATTCTTTAAACTATCCAGTATATGCTTTTCTCAAGGAGAATATAAATCTTGGATCAAACAGGGAGGCTAATGAGGAAAAATTAAATAGTGTTGCGTTGCACACAAGTTGCATTGTATAAAATTCAAGTACCACTTTCTATGCAACATCTGAGGGTTAACATTGAAGTCTATGGCCCTCAAGCTGCATGAAAGTTGGACCAAAGTAGTGCATTAACTACTCTGAAGTCGCTGCGACTTTAAGGCCCCTTTCACACTACCGCGACTTCAAAGTCACTTGATTTTTCTGTGATTTTTGCAGCAATTTCAGGGAAAGCCTGTGTAACTCGCATCAAAGTCGGACCAAAGTAGTGCAGGGACTACTTTGAAGTCGGCAAGACTTGAAGTCTTACTAATATGAATGGTTGTCGATGGAAATCATGGGGAACGACTTGTCATGCGACTTTGCAGTCCCAAATCATAGGACAAGTCGTACAAGTGTGAAAGGGGCCTATGTCGCGCATATATGAATGGCTATCATTGGAAAACATGGCGACGATTTGTCATGCAACTTTGATGTCCATCGTTGCATGACAAGTCACACAAGTGTGAATGGAGCCTAAAGAAAGCTTATATAGATCTGTGTAGCATGTTAAAGCAAAGCATGGAATTCCTACTGTATGTCAACATCACATTTAGCGTACTATCAGTTTTTGGATGTGGTGCAGACCAGATCTAATATTCTAGAGGGAAAGTTCTGAAACAGACAACAGATTTCAAGTGGTTCCAAAGGCTGAAGGTTTTTACCTGTATGCTTTCTTCAGTATGCAGCTTTCCCCACAGCCCCCTCTAATACTTACCTGAGCCCGAATGTGGTCCAGCAATGTGCATGAGAGAGGCTGCTCTCCCGGGTCTTTGCCTCTGCCATTGGCTCCTGTTGCTGTCATTCACTGCTCACAGCCAGTGAGGAGGGAATGAGGGCATGGCCAAGCCCTGTTCTGTGTGTCTTATGGACACAGATAGAGGGGCTCAGGAGTGAGCATGCACAAGTGCCCTCATAGCAAGAAGCAGGGTGCTATGGGGCACTCAGAGAACAGGAGGGGCCAGGAGCACTGGTGGGGGACCAGAGAAGAGGTGGATAAGGGCTGCTCTGTGCAAAATAAACTGCACAGAGCAGGTAAGTATAACATGTTATTTTTTTTTAAATAATAAAAAATACCTTTCATATCACTTTAATATTGTAAGTTCAGTAAATGCCCTAAACTACACGTGCTACTAAGAAACACGTGTTCATCCTTGTAATAATATATTATGAATAAATAAAAATGATTCAAAAATTGTTTTAAAAAAAATCCATGCAAAGTTTCCAAATATAAAATGTAAAATATATATATATAGGCAATTCCCAAGGCTAAAACACGAGGCTAAGGATCCTTATTTTAAAAAATGACAGTCATTTTCAGCATCAGTGGGGTTTTAAAACGACAGTCGCCTGGCTAAAATAAGGAGTCTTATCCTTGTGCTAAAGCTTTGTAAATTGAGCCTATTTTGTGGTTAAAGACTTTATATCGAATGATATACTACACTGCAGAGGCTCTCTAAATGGTCCTTGGGGTATATGTATGTCTTGTCATGTAAAAATGTAACATGAAGGGTGTTAATTATGGTTGATTCAATAGGGTGTATAATATATAACAAATGCAAGCCACTTTACCTGATGCACCTGGTCTTTATTTATCAATGATGCCTGCAGTACAGCCCTGTCCGGGAGAGTACTGAAGACCCATAACTCACTTGTCTCAGCACTGAGACAGACTTATTTGAAACAAATGATGCATGGATAAAAGCACCAGGTTAATGTAAGGGCTTTATGTTTAACCAACTGCCAAAACAGACTTCCACTTTTTGACTTTTGTAAATGTAAAAAAAAGAGACAGAGTGACTCTTGATTTCAGTAAAGGTTCAGATATGGTGATTTTAGTACTTGCACTCATGCAATAATACAGGAATGTGGTTTGTAACATATTGAAGTATATTCTCATTTTCCCATGCAAACTGGGCAGTGTGCAGACTCCTTCATGTGCTAAAATGCCAGCAAGACAATTGGTAACGGAGGAGAGATTTCCTGGAGAGTGATTGCTGGCCTTTGATTCACCTAGACAAGATGGTTTTCATTTGCAATTATAATCAGGGGTATCTTGCATTATTAAATTAAGCAATGTAATAAATATTTGAATAAAAGTAATATATATATATGTATATATATATATATATATATATATATATATATATATATATATATATATATATATATTTATATATATATATATATATACAGTGTACATATATATATATATATATATATATATATATATATATATATATATGGCAAGTATACCAGGGCAAGAAAACACAATGCACAAACATGCATAAACCTTATAGTGATTGTAAAGTCTCTTTTTTTTTCTTTTAAAGTAACAAACATCATACTTACCTGATCCTCTTTTTCTTGGGTCCCTCACCGGCGCTGCTGCTGTGTCTCAGCCAATCAGAAGTGAGAGTGCTGGACGGCCGAAGCACTCATGCACATCACTAGAGGAAAATCAGATAAGTATTGGGGGTGCTGCAACTTACAGAAGGTTTTTTTTATCTTAATGCATAGAATGCTTTAAGATAAAAAAAAACCTTCTGCCTTTACAACCACTTTAAGGCCTCATGCACACTGGACATTTTTGCTGTTAGAAGCATCTGACTTTTTCTTTCTGCTTCTAAACACCTCAGCATGTTAGTTTATGTGTCCATGCACACACAAATGTTTAGAGACAGGGGTGTTTAGACCAAGAAAAAAAACCACTGCCAGCGTGTCCAAGAGCAGAGGTTTTGGCAAAAAAAAAACATTTGACACGTGCAAACATGTCTAAGCCCCTGTACACACGGTCGGAGATTCTGCCAACCAAATCCGTCGGATTTTGTCTGTCGGATTTAGTCCGACGGATTGTGTCCGAAACTGTTGCATACACACGGTCGGACTAAGTTGTCGAAAAATCAGATCTTTCAGAACGTGATGACGTAATTTCGTTATGATGGGACTACATTCAGGCTAGTAGCCAATAGCTTTGATGTAGGAATTTGATCTGAGCATGCGTGGCACTTGGTCCGATCAAATTTCGCTACACATGATCGGAGTATGTCCAATCGAACCAGTTGGTCGGGAAATATTTCCAACATGTTGGAAAATTGGGTCCGACGGATATTCGGACGGAATCAGTCCGATGCATACCACACACAGTCGGATTATCCGACGACACGGTCCGATAGGACACATTCCGACGGATTCTCCGACCGTGTGTAAAAGGGCTAAGAGAGTGTTAACATTATGTATGTTAAGCACTTGACCGTTAATTAATTAATGATCAAGCGCCAATGAAATGGTATAACGCAAAATTGCTTGACATGCCTAAGCGCATCTAGACACGTTCAGAAGCGTCAAGCATTTTTTTTTTTTACAAAAATTCTACTGCCAGGAGGAAAGGCATTTAGGAGAGATGGGCAAATGCCCTGTGTGCATGAGGACTATCCAGAAAGGACAGATATAGACATCATGTGGCTCTAGGTACAACTGACAGATGATGGCTTTTACTACAAGCACCGCCCTTTGCATGATTACATAGTTAGTCTGGTTAAAAAAAAGACACAAAGGGAAAAAAAAGTCATATATGTTATATGCACAATCCTGTACCAACAGTTGATCCAGAGGAAGGTAAAAAACATTGGCAAAGCATGAACCAATTTGCTGCAGCTGGGATAAAAAATGTTCCTGATCCCCCCAAGAGGCAATTGGATATTCCCTGGATAAACTTCACCTAAAAAAGTTAGTATCCTGTTATTTTATGTATATTTAGGAAAGAATCCAGTCCTTTTTTGTAAGCAATCTACTGAGCTGGCCAGAACCACCTCTGGAGGGAGTCTATTCCACATTTTCATTTTCACACTGTGAAGAAACCTTTCTGTATTTGGAGATTAAATCTCTTTTCCCCCAGAGTGCCAAGGTTCACTATATGGACACTTACAGTATGTATTTATACATGTTAATCATATCCTCCATTAATCTCCTCTTCTCAAGAGAGAATAAATTCAGTCCCTCTAATTTTTCCTCATAGCTGAGCTCCTCCATGCCTCTTATCAGTTTGTTTGGCGTTTAAATCGTGATTATCTTAACCACTTCCCGACCGGCGCACGCCTATGTACGTCGGCAGAATGGCACGGGCAGGCATATTGGCCATCGCGTGCTTGCCGCCGGAGGTGCTCCCGCGTGCCGGTCGGGACCCCCATGAGTCCGGTCGTGGGTCCCGCGGACTCGATAGCAGCGGGCATACCCGCGATCGTCTCACGGGGCGGCTGAACGAGGAGATGCTGTTGTAAACAGCATCTCCCCGTTCTGCCTAGCAACAAGTGGCGCTGATCTCTGCTCCATGTGATTGGAGCAGAGATCAGTGTTCACTAAAACAAAGCCCAGCCCCCTACAGTTAATAACACACCCCTAGGAACACTTAACCCCTACACTGCCACCCCCTGGTTAACCCCTTCACTGCCAGTGTTATTTACACAGGAATCACTGCATTTGTATAGCACTGATTGCTGTATAAATGACAATGGTCCCAAAAATGTGTCAAAAATGTCTGTTGTGTCTGCCACAATGTCACAGTCACAATAAAAATCGCTGATTACCGTCATTACTAGTAAAAAAAATTATTAATAAAAATGCCATAAAACCATCCCCTGTTTTGTAAACGCTATAACTTTTGCACAAACCAATCAATAATCGCTTATTGCGATTTTTTTTACCAAAAATATGTAGAAGAATACGTATCGGCCTAAACTGAGGGGAACATTTTTTTTTATATATATATTTTTGGGGGATATTTATTATAACAAAAAGTAAAAAATAATGCGTTCTTTTCAAAATTGTCGCTGTATTTTTGTTTATAGCGCAAAAAATAAAAACCGCAGGGGTGATCAAATACCACCAAAACCAAGCTCTATTTGTGGGAAAAAAAGGACATCAGTTTTGTTTGGGAGCCATGTCGCATGACTGCGCAATTATCAGTTAAAGTGACGCAGTGCCGAATCGCAAAAAGTGGTCTGGTCTTAAGCCAGCAAAATGGTCCAGTCTAAAAGTGGTTAATAAAAACTCTTGCTAGAAAGTGCTAATGGAGGCATCATGAAGTCTTTATAATCAGAGCCACTTTGAACTATAAGTTGGACAGCAAGCACAGATGATGAAGAGAGTACCTAGAACAATGAAGAGCCTTCTGATTCATCTTACCATCCCCTGTACCTCCTTGCACCCATGACTAATTTGTTAAATTTAGCAATATATGTCCAGAGATGGTTAAAAGAAAGAAATGTGGATTTTGAAGCTTGATGATGCACCCTATTACTCTAAGTATGCAGTCCTGGTTCCCAGCTAAACCTCAACTTTAAACGGCAATTTTTTTTTATTTCTATGGTGCTGACAATTGTTTCATAGCACTTATATATTACATTCATATCAGTTTCTGGCCTTAGGGGACTTACAATCCAAAGTCCCTGGCTCACATGTATACTTACTAGGGCCAGCTTAAAGTGGTTGTATAGTCATTTTGGGGACTTTTACCTACAGGAAAGCCTATAATAAGGCTTACCTGTAGGTAAAAAAAATATTTCCTAAACCTGTACGGTTTAGGAGATATTCCCCTCGCAATGCGCCGCTGACTGCAGCGGCGCATGCGCACAGGGGATTCCCGGCTGGAAGCCCGGCAAACGCCGGACCCTGCCGGGAAGAAATCTTGCGCGGGAGTGACGATATCGCGGCTCCGGCCACTCACAGTGCCGGAGCCGCGATACCCGGAAGAAACGCCGAGGGAACATGTCAGCTCCATCGGCGTGGATCGGGACAGATGTCGGGGCCTCGTTCTAAGGTAAGTATTTCATAATGAGCTAGTATGCGGTGCATACTAGCTCATTATGCCTTTTCCTTTGCAGGTGACCAAAAAAAAACAAAAAACACAACAGCGGGTTTACAACCGCTTTAAACAACAGCCAATTAACTACCAGCATGTCTTTGGAGTGTGGGAGGAAGCCCACACAAGCACAGGGGCACAATACAAACTTTGTGCACATAGGGGTTTATTTACGAAAGGCAAATTGATTGTGCACTTTGAAAAGTGCAGTTGTACTCTGCAAGTGCAGTTGCTCCACAGCTAAGTAAAAGCAGAAGCTCTGATGATTTGCATCATGATACCGCATGTAAGCAAGGCTGCTGTTTTTTTTATTATTTCCTTGCACGTGATTGGGTATTTATTGCCAAGTGAAGCTTTACCTCATTTACTAAGCTCTGGAGCAACTGCACTTGCAAGTCTATTTGCCTTTAGTAAATCATCCCCATAGTGTTATGGTTGGGGTTTAAACCGATGAACCAAATACTGCAAGGCAGAAGTGCTAATCACAAAGCCATTGTGTTGTCCATTCCCTTCTTGGGCTAAAGAAGATAAATCAATGGCACTTTTTTTACATTATTTCAGAATGAATGTAAAAAAAAAAAAAAAAAAAAAAAACGCGCCCAGAAGATGGAAACCTACAGATCTGTGTTCTACACGGACTTATATTCTTCTTACAACACAACTTTTTCCCAGAAAAACAGATCTAGCGAGTTCTAGTGTGCACGCTAAGTATAACAAACTAGAGAATGCCATGTATCTATTAACGTGAGAATCTCAAAGCAACCAATAAGTAAATACATTTGTTTGCAACCAAAATATTATGATGTAGAGCCCACAGCTGCGATTCAGATGTGGCAGCTGTTGCCAAAAATATTCGCACAAGAAATGTCAAGAGAAATAAATATGCTCATTTAGTGATAACTCTGCCTTACCGTTATAAACTTACAGAAAGCTTCAAAAGCCCCTCAAGTAGGAGAAATATGTATTTCTGGCATTATGTCTGCGTCAGACCTATAGTATTCACAGTTACTTATAGTCATTAGCCCTTTATAGTTTCTTGAAGGGAAATTAATGAGGACTTCTTAGTGGACATATATTACATAAATAGGTATTTTAGTCACTCCTCACCTTCCTCTGCGTAACTTCTAAAATTGAGTCTAGCTCTTTATTAGGATTACTTTCCCTCTGCCCTCTGACACTTCAGTCTGATTAACCTCCTTAGCGGTATTCCCGTGTCTGGCTCGGGGTGAATTTTCAGTACCAAAAACAGTAACCCCGAGCCACGCTCGGGATCACATTGCAGGATCCAGGTAAAGTTACTTACCTTGTCCCCAAGATCCTGCGATCTGTGTGTGCGAGCTGTCCTCCGCCGGATCTATCACAGTGCCGAGCTCCGTTCCCTGCGAGCGTTGTGACGCACTGGGATGCAGCGTGGCACCAAATTTAAAAAGTTAAAAA
The DNA here is from genome assembly GCF_037356315.1 of Lithobates pipiens. Lineage (NCBI taxonomy): Eukaryota > Metazoa > Chordata > Amphibia > Anura > Ranidae > Lithobates > Lithobates pipiens. Next base: position 218,250,092 of record NW_027507718.1, read on the forward strand.
TACACAACACATACAGTACACTGTAATCTTACAGATTACATTATTGTATCAAATAATTTCACATCCCTTTTGTCCCTAGTTATATTTATATTTTATATACTGTTCTTTCTGCCTGGAAACTGGAGATTGTCCATAGCAACCAAAAAGCGTTCCTTTACATCAAAAGCAGTTTTAGATCAGCTAGAAAACAGCGATAATAAATTAGAATCACTTGCAGAATTGAGCGATATGGATTTGTGGGGAGATCCGTCATCAGACACTGAAAGTGACAACAGCGACAATTCTGCAACTGAGAAAATTCAAGTATTTTTGATTTGATTACATTATTGAATACATTTTATTATTATTATTTGTTATAATTATTTATAGTTATTTATTATATTATAATTTATGATTTTGTGTTTCAAACTTTATCATACCCGGGATGTCTACTAGACTCTTGTTTGGAGAGATTTAAGTGAGTTATTCCTAAGAATTACAGGTCTACAATATAAAACGCCAAATTTCCATGCAAACATTGTACTGCTTTGAGCATCAAAAATCTGAAATAATCATACCGCCAGGGAGGTTAACAATGTATTGTTTTTTCACTTTTATTATAATATAAATTGAAGCCTATTTACACAACTAATAAAAAATTACACAAAATCTGTATGGCTGGTCATAAATGGATCAATATTTACTCAGTTCAGCAGGGACCAGCTAAATTTTGATACATCTATGGCCATTTCTGCTAGAAAGAAGCTGATTTATCAGTGCTGGAAATTTTTCATTTAATCAAAGCATGCAGCCAATCTGCAGCACTCATCAATGTTTTCAGACAGTGGAGGAGGATTACTTCATCCACTTCAAATGTGTGACTTGGAATCCATTGCTTTTTCTGGTCAGCTGGATGGCTGAAAAAAAGATACATCTATGCAGCTTAACCCAATAAACCCCATCATATTGTTTTCAAAACTGTAAATTCATTCATGTGATTGTAATTATTTACAACTGGATAGGGATGTGTGAAGTTACATTCGCAGGTGGTTAGGTAAACCCAGAGGAAAGTCCCCAAATATAGTTTTTTTTTTTGTAAATTACTTTTTATTACTTTATGCATAGCACATAATAAAAATGCCTCACCATGCAGGCTAGAGCTCAACAATAAAAGTTGCAAGTAAAAACTATCCAAAACATCAGAGATTCGGGCTCAGAGCTGTAGGAAGAGTTGACAGGAGCCTGACATTGCACCTGTGATCCACTGATCATGGGGGCAATGCTCTGAAGGCTTCTGTGAAAAAATAATAAATGCCCATTTTTATCCTATAAAACTATGTGCATTTAGTTTATTTTATTTTTTAAAGGTGAACTTAGCTTTAAATAAAAACTAGATTTAAAGTTTTCTTTGGAAAGTACTTTTAAATTCACATTAACATGTTAAAGCTTACCAGTATGAACCAGGCCTTCAAGAAGACAAAACACAGTGAGGGGGAGAGGTAGGTTGCCTCACCTACACACATTTTAAACTGTAACCAAGGGAAATTGATTGATTGTAAACTAAATATTTACAGTCATTTAGAGCAACAAATCAAAATATTTCCAAGGTGGGGAGGACGTTCCTTAAGCCCCATACACACTATCAGAGTTTCTGCTAATTTTTGTCTTCAGATTTACCAAAACCATGTAGTACAAGGGCTTGCATACAAATTGAAACTCCTAAGGTTTGACCTCGTATTATATGGTTTTGGTAAATCTGAAGGAAAAATTCAACAGAAAATCTGATAGTGTGTATGGGGCTTTAGAGAAGAGGTACGTTATATGAATGAATTAGGAAACATTGTTATCGGCTGCTCTGTTTGTTCCTGATAGATATGGATGATAGTAAAGGTAGAAAAAAGATAAAAAATAAAGATTTCTGAAAACTCCTTTAGGCGCCATGCACACTGAAGTTCATAAACGGACGTTTTTGGGAGTTTGGATGTTTTTTGTAACAGCCCATAAACTCCCCTCTATGTTATTCTATGTGTCCATGCACGCATGGATATTTTTGGACATTTTTGGATGTTTATCAGCAGTGGAGTTTATGGGCTGTTTTCTGAATTCCATAAAATCGCACTCAGGGGTTGTTTTTCTGACCACATAAAACGCCAAATGCTCATGCTGATAAACGTCGATAAACGCTCATAAACATGGCTCACCAGTGGTTTTTAACGTTTTCGATCCATTGAAAAAAAACGATAAAAAACGATAACGTGGAAAAACACTAATAAACGTTATTGCAACAATGTTAAAAAACATTGAAAGACTCACTGCAAAGCTACTGGCGTTTTAATAACGTTATTTTAACATCCAGTGTGCATGGCTTAGACATTCATTTAACATTACAGGTGTTTACTAAAATTTCGATCCCAAGTTAAAGTTTATGTAAACCTAATAGCAAATGTCTTATATATGCTTTAATGTTAATGTAATTTCAAAAGGCCTTTTTGCATATTTTTAAATCTGCAGCTTTTGTTCATAATTACATAGTACATGAGGTTGAAAAAAAACACAAGTCCATCAAGTCCAACCTATGACCACCAGTTCATACCTGATGATCTTCCCATGAGGGCCCTTGGTTCCCTTAGTTCCTATTATATGGTGACAGCGTTTTGTCCCTGCCTCGCATTGATCTTCGGCGTTGTCACACAGGATTCAATAAGGACTACAAGCTGCTATTTCAACACACAATAGGCAGGCATTGGTTACTGTTTTCACCATCAGGAAGCCTATACTTAAAATTTTCATGCAGCCATTAGCATGTAGACAGGACATTGCCCCAAAGAACAAAAGATCAGCAGTGCTGAGATGCAACAAAGGATGAAAAAAAATGTGAAAAAAATATTTTATTTAGCCAGATGTGTATGATACACAGTGCTTTAGCAAACTAAAGCTAATCCAAAGCATTTCTATCTTTAAAATTATATATATATATATATATATATATATATATATTTGTATTTTTCTAGTACTCATATATATATCAAATATACAGCACTCATGCTGCAATGCTTGGTTGTTGCATTTTCTCTAAAATGGAACAACTATCCAAATTTTCACATGTGGACAGCAAATGAAAAACTCATGAAAATTAACAATGACAATTTTCTTTGAATTGCTAACCTTTGCGAAACCCATTAAAGATTTTATGGTAAAAAAAAGATCAGCTATACTCTATTATATTTTATAATGTTTTAATAACAGAACTCTATATTAATTTTTAAAACTCCAAACAATTCCTTTTAAATAAAAAAAGTTTGTTTAATACATGTCTCCAACACTCTCCATTACTGCCCAGACACACGTTACATGCAATATTTGTGCTGATTTAGATTATGAACAGAATGCTACCTCAATAGCATAGCCTAACATCCATGGCTTTTATTTAAAGTGGAACTACGGATAAAAATGACATATATGATACAGTCTGCCAGTAGCATTACAACAGAAGTATTTGTTTTTCAGAGTCCCCCTGTAAAATAGTTGTATTACCTGTTGATCCTGCCAGTAAGTCTTATTTTTCATCTTTCTTTAACTAACCTAGCTGTCCAGCAAAAGTGGCAATTAAAAGGTTGATACAAGTCATTAAACACTAACAGGTGTGCTTACAATTGCCAGCTTTTATTCACTGCTTTTTTTCTGTATTACCCGTGTATTTTAAGGTACAACTGGTAAGAGAGTCATGGTTATGGCTGTAAAGGGCTCAAGTGGAACTCCTACCTTCCTCCTCTCTCTTTTTGCCCATTCACAAAAAGCCTTGTATTTTTTACAGAATACAAGGTGTTCTATGAATGGAAGATGGATCATACTGCATATACTCGCCTCCTCCCCCCTCTGCCCTCCTCCTTCTGTGAAAAAATACAAGGTGATGTTCATTGTGGTGCACCAGCGGCAAAGAAAACACTCAGAGGTGGAGGTGGATGAGATCGGTATATTCAGAAAGTCCCAACAATGTACAATCAGACCCTGTGGCTAAGTACAGCTAACTAGAGCCACTTACAATAGTAGCAGAGCATCATACTCTTGAAATGATGCTTTTGCAGCGAGGCTCAGGAATGAGGCCTGGTCATTCCACACCCAAACGGTAGGCTTCCTAAGTGAAGGTAGTGTCGTCCCATCACTTCCCCTACTCCTCGGGAACTTTACCCTGCTGCTATGGACTGTCCCTGCCAGATAAGGAACCTAACCCTACACTAGCCACTCTCACAAAGCACACCAAATCCAGGAGCCAGTGTCTTAAATAGACACTGCTCTAAACCAAGGTGGCCACCAAGGTCACATGGGGCACCAGCGTCTAATCCGGTATCTTAAATAGACACTGCTCTAAACCAAGGTGGCCACCAAGGTCACATGGGGCACCAGTGTCTAATCCGGTATCTTAAATAGACACTGCTCTAAACCAAGGTGGCCACCAAGGTCACATGGGGCACCAGCGTCTAATCAGACAGCTGTACCCCCTGGTGACCCCAGGAAGTCATGGAGGAATCAAGTTCCTCATGACTTCCTTCTCGCTTCTAATATTAGGGGTATCTTAATAAGTTAGAACAGTAAATAGAGTATTTTTTTTCCCCAGAGTTCAACTTTGAAAGTGTTAGCTGCAGTTAGGCTTTATGTTGTTAGTCAATTATGTAAAGTCCATCCAAACCTAGTAGGCCATCTAATACTACCCTCTCCACAGGTTGACAATGCTGTTATCCAAGTGGCTGCATTGCTCCTCCACAGACACAGTGCAGTGATTAAGTGTAGCCTCCATAAGACAGAAAGTGTGTTACTGGACAGATCGGCAGGTGAAAAGAAAGGAAAGAAATCCTAAGAAAGAAAACTGAGGCAGCCACCACATTCAAGGATTAGTAAGCTGCAATATATTACATTTCTTCTTTTGGGTGTATATACTGTACACTTTAAGAAATATTGCAGTCTTCTGCTACGTATGATTTATACATTGTAAAATATTACAATTTCCGACTCCTGGTGTTTTAAGAGATACGGTATCCTCAGTGCTCCTTTAGAAGTGTACTTAGCTGTACATCTATTGAAGTTTAATCATTTATATCCACTGAAGTACCTAATTTCTTATTTTACAGCTCAGCTGAAAATCCATTAGACATTAGCAGGTGTTGTATATGCATTAGGGACACTGGTGCTGTCGATGTTCACAAAGCCCAGGCTTCATCGCTCTCTTTGATGCTTCACTTAACTGCTGTCAGTCACTTAGAATATTCATGGAAAGGGTAGGGCCGATACTAAATCTAAGAGGGTGCTGGAGGGCAAAGGGAGATATTAGTTTCCATACTCTAAGCTAGAAAAATAGAGTTCTTCTTTCTAGGTAGTCATGAAGGGGTTATATTGGAATGATGTGTTTCTTCATTTGTGTTTCTTCATCTTCTGTGATTAGAAGCAGAAACAAAAAGATTTGCTGTAAATATGCCATTTGTCCCAAATAAACAAAAGCAATGCCTTCCCTTTTCATGCCAATACACTTTCATAATGCTAAAGTAAGCAATAACAAACAAGTTACACATTTTCAAGCAATGCTTATGAAACCCAGTTATATTCGTACATGACAGATTATAGAACCCTTGCAGAAAGATAGATAGATCTGTAGATAGATAGATAGATAGATAGATAGATAGATAGATAGATAGATAGATAGATAGATAGATAGATAAACAGAATAACCAATTAGAGTAGCACAATGCTAACATGCAAGCTTAGGACGGGCGGATTCATATAAGCAACAAAAACAACCAATACAATTGCCGTGATGCTAAAACATCTATAATTCACAATTCAGGTAGTCAACGTTTTACAAATGTCCAAGGTACTTCTGTAATCTAAATGTAGCGTGGTAACAAAATTCCCTGGGGCCCTTTTCAGTATTTCTTATTTTGGCCATTGAAAAGTTAAAGATATAACGTTCTTTATAACTCAAAGTCTCTAGCAATGTAATTATATTTCTGTTGTAGCTCATAAATTGCTCTCTTTTTCTGATGAGAGAATTGAATTTAAATGACCACTCAAAACAAGATCTAGTAAAACATAATAGGAAACTTTTTTTTTTTTTTTAATTTTTGTATACTACATAAGGTATTAGCATTGGTGCAGATAGCTACTGATATTATAGAGTCCCTTACAAAAAATAAAGTTTCTTTTGATATGATTGAACAGTTATCATGAAAACAACCAAACATGAATACAATAAATGGATCCATTCCCTGTAAAACTATAAAGCAGGGCTGAACAAAAAAAAAAAATCGCCAGCCCAGGAGGAGCTGCTATGCTAACTACCCAACATTAGTACAGCTATCTCCCCTGCTGTTCTATTGTGTTCTAACAGGGGGGCAGGACCCCCAGCAGAACACTCTGGTCAGCGCTCAGCGATCAGAGTGTTGATTGGGAGACGATTGGCAGAGCTTTTTTGGTCATGCCCCTTAAAAGAGGCCAGCTGAATGGCCAACTTTTGTCTGATGGACTGCAGTACACATGGGCTGAATCTCAGCTGGTTTATATTGAAGCAGCCAATGCCACCAGACTTTTGGCCCATGTGTGATTATTTCCTTCTCAAATTGGACTGATAAAGCCAGTGGTCACTAGGATGCATTCTTGTGCTTATTTTGGACCTTTGTTATGGAAAATCGTATTTTACTATGTTATACAACATTATGAATCTGTTCTTATAACTGACATCTGTTTGTGGCTGCTGTAGATCTTGTGTGAACCAATAAATCTGTTGTCTTTTATTTCATCAATACCAGTGTCAAACCTCATTCAAAGTCCCAAGGGCAAACATTTCTGTATTTGTATGATAAAGTCAGTGATGGCTGAAAAATAGGAATGTACCAGCTATAGTAACAGCTAACAATTTCAAGGTATTGCTTAAGTCCAGCCATGTTTCTATAGCGCATACTACAAATGCTTTGAGCGCCACACAGTAGTTTCTCCCTAGACCACAATACAGTTCTCTCTTGCTGCCCCTTACTAGCTTGGATGTGTTTTAGTTACAAGGTGAGGTAAAAATGCACTATACTACATTACCCTGAAGTTCACAGTATGTCTGGGTATACAGACAAACAGCTAGAAGGAGCTTTGAACTGGCACCAGAGGCAAGCAGCTGGAGGAGTCCAAGGGCTGGCACCACATGTGGATGACTAGAGATGCATTGCCCAGCCACCTTTGCCTCACCTTATCAGCCTCCATGTGCTACAGAGGGCAGTAAACAGGGAAACCTACATTCCGCAGGCATGTCCAGGAGCCATGGGTTTGAGGGAACTCAAGGATTTGTGGAAAAAGAAGTTAAAGGAGCCCACACCTGCATCTGACAATGACAAATTAAGGGGAATGCCACTACACTAACCACCATCACCAATTTTCATTCATTTTGAGGACTAGCTTTGTGACCAAATCATTCTGTCCCTCTTTCCTCCTTAGTTGTCCCTCTTTCTCGTTTAAAGTATATAAAAAATTGTATACAAATCCTTGAAAAATGTAACTACCAACAATTTTTCATTACACTAACCTTCCATCCAACCTCTAAACTATCGCATGTGTTATTTTGGAAAGCCAGTACTAAGGAAAAGTAGATACGTAAATACCTATTATCGAAGTATATTAACATTTATAATGTATTTTGCTTAATTACATGGAAACTGGTGTTTGATTATGTAGTTTCATGCTTCGGAAGGTTTAATTCACCATGCTGTTATCTTTATTTATGCTCATTATGGCTGATAACCGTGAATGCTTTCCAGTGCATTTGTGTACATTTATTGTGTGTAGTGTTCACTATTTATGTTGGATCCTGTAAGGTTTGCACCTTTTTGCCCCCATACAAAATTTTAATCAGATCGGTACAAAGCTGAACGGTCCATTTTTTTTATTTTTCAGAGAATGAAGCCTGAATGGACAGATGCTGTTTTTATCGGGATCAGTTACACCCTGTCAACCTTTGGTCATATCCTCCTAGGAATGCTAAAGGAATGTAAAATCATACTGTATTTTTTTTCTCACTTCAAATAACCATGTACATCAAATTTTCAATGGTATCTGGCATGCCTACTCTTTATTATTATTATTATTATTATTATTATTATTATTATTATTATTATTATTATATTTATTTAAAGAAGAACTCCAGGCAAGCTACTATTTATACAGTTCTATACAACATATTTAGTTATTGTGAGTAAATGTATTTTTACATACAAGGTAGCATAAGTGCCCTTTTCTGTTTTGCTATCCAACTCCCATCACCTTCTGCACAAAAGCACAATGTGAAATGGGAGCTGCATTATGAGCCAGTCAGGCTCTATTGCATGCAAATATGTCAGCAGAAAACATGCTGACAGGAGGAGAGAGGAAAGAGCGACAAGTCGATTACCTATCAGTGTGTTGCTGTTCTTTCTTTGCGCCTATAAACAGGCTGTAGACAGGCAGGTGATATCATTGTATTTTTTAGCACCAACGGAAAGTGATGACACCCTTTTCGCTGTGCTGTCTGGAATGGGTGTATAATTTACAAATCCTTTAGCAGATAAAATAGGTCAATTGAGCATTTAGATGTTTGCTTGGTGTTTGGCTTTAAAGTGTTTGTCAAGGCTGAAGGTTTATTACCTTCATGCATTTTATGCATGAAGTTAAAAAAACCTTCTCAGTGTAGCAGTCCCATAATATTTACCTGAGCTTGATCTTCCTCCACTGATGTGCATGAGGGCCTCAGCTCTCCAGGGACTCTCCCTCCTCATTGGCTAAGATAGCGATGGAAGCCATTGGCTGTCAATCACAGCCAGTGAGCCAATCAGGAGAGAGAGGGGCGGGGCAGAGCCACGGCTCTGTGTATGAATGGACATGCAGAGCCATGGCTTAGGAGCAAACATGCTTGGGTTTCCCTATTGCAAGCTGCTTGCTCTGGGAGCACTAGGCAGAAGGGTATAGCCAGGATAACCAAATAACAAACATGGCATACTTACCTGCTCTGTGCAAAAATACGGCACAGAGCAGGTAAGTATGCCATTTTTGTTATTTTTTTTTTTTTTTTCTTGTAATATTTTACTTTAATATCACTTTACGGCCTCGTGCACACTTGACATTTTTGCAGATGCTTCTGGAGGGGTCAGGCATTTTTTTTAAATTATACTATACAAAGCCACACTTAGGTTAACAATAGCGGTTGCTGCCTCCCCTCAAACTAAAGTCCCCGAGGGAACTAAAGGTGTAAAATATTATGTAAAAAATTTATTTTTACTGCCTTTAAATTCCCCTGCATGTTATCCTATGTGCCCATGCACACGTAGGCTTTTAGCAGTGTTTAGTGGCAGAGGCTTTTAGAGGCAGAAAAACCCCACTGCCAGTGTGTCCACATTTGATTTGTAAAATATGTCACATGCCATAGCAAATAGTATTCTTTAAAATAGTCTAAAACCTGAATTGAACACAAAAAGTGGTACAATGCCATTGCATAGTTATATTATGACACATCTAAGTAATACCTCTGTAGCAATGTGACTTCCCCCTATTCTCTATACTGACATGATAGAACCTGATGGATACCTGAATCATAATTACTAAGATGTAACTGACTCATAAATATACACTATTAAAAACTTGTTCAAGCATACATTATGATTCTAGGTTTTTATTGCTGTAAACTTTCTTTTCATAGGAAATGATTAAGAACAAAAGCTTGTCATCGTATGCAATTGACGTAAAGGGGTCAATTTACTAATGGAGTAGAGATTTCACTTCAATCATCCAATCATGTGCAGGTAAAAAAACTGTATTTTTTTTATTTATCCTTTATGTGAATGGATATTCCTGATAAACAGAGCCCTCCCTTTATTTACTAAGTTAAGGTGTCTGTAATCCCCCCCCCCCCCCCCCCAAAAAAAAAGACACAGCTTTGCCTCCCTGTATTAATTTGTAATGATATAGTAGAAGTGTTTTTTTTTGTTTTTTTTAATTACTTTAATCAAAGTCTCAAATACCAGTTTATGCTGCCAGTATTTATTTTCAACATATGTACAACTTCCTACAGGAAGCCTGTCGTGCTACAGAAAAGAATTCTGTAGCATGCTTAGGAGCTTACAATTTGGAGGCTAAGTTCACCTTTTTTCAGAAAAAAGCCTATGCAATCAAGGGGCCTCGGGTGATATTAAAATACTGTGTAGCTTTATAAAATGTCTATTTATTTTTATTTTATTTATTTCAGGTTCTTATATATTGCCATCAATTTACAAAGTGCTTCACAAGTATATTGTACATTCACATCAGTCCCTGCCCTGAAGGAGCTTACAATCTAAGGTCCCTAACTCACATTTATACATACACATACTGGGGCTAATTTTGTCTTGAGCCAATTAGCCTACTAGCATGTCTTTGGAGTGTGGGAGGAAACCGGAGTACCTGGGGGGGAAACCCAAGCAGGCACAGAGAGAACATGTAAACTCCAGGCAGGTAGTGTCATGCTTGGGATATTTCTGTCATATTTGTAGGCCATTTTAATCCCTCTGGAAGCCTGGTTGCAAAACTCCTACGTAGCAAATCCTGCCATTTTGCTATTTTTATATTTTAATATCTACTGCAGGGGTAGGCAACCTCTACCCTTCAGCTGTTTTAAAACTACAAGTCCCATGAGACATTGCAAGACCCTAATAATCACAGGTATCACTCTTAGAGGCAGAGGCATGATGGGATTTGTAGTTTCACCACAGCTGGAGAGCCGAGGTTGCCTACCCCTGATCTACTGTGACTCCTTGACTGCATAGGCTGTTTCTTTGGAAGAGCAGAGCCTTTAAGGTCCCTATCTCACATACATACATATACTAGGGCCAAGTTGGACATTTAACCTATGAAAATGTATTTTGGAGTTCGGAAGATTTTAATATCTATAGTGTAGACGTGGGATACCAAACATGCTTATAGGGATACAGGCAGCCCCAGAGTTACAAACATCAGGACTCATACTTATACACAGAAGGAAACAACAGGAAGTGAGAGGAAATCTTACCCTAGGAAGGGAAATTCACTCCTGTATGAGCCCTTTCACACTGGGGCCACGCTTTTCGGCCACTAGCGGTGCGCTTTTAACCCCTGCTAGAGGCCGAACAAAGGGTTAAAAGTGCCTGTGTTGCGGTGCTGCCAAAGCACTTTGCACTTCGGCAGTGCTGCCCATTCAATTCAATGGGCAAGGCGTTGTGGGAGTGGTGTATACAGCGCTCCCAAACTGCAACAAAGATGCTGCTTGCAGGACTTTTTTTTTGCACTCAGGCTTTCACACTGGGGAGGCATGAGAGGCACTTTTCAGATGCTATTTTTAGGGCTATAATGCCTGAAAAAGCGCCCTCAGTGTGAAAGGGGTCTAAGAGTTAACATAGGAAAAAGGTTTCTCCACTGAAGCTTTATCACCAATCCTTGTTTCTACAACAACCCAAAATGTTTTGAGTCCAATCACAGGGATAGAAAGTGAAACGAAATCTTCTGAACAGAGGTACAGACAGCAAAATCAATATTACAGGGGTGTTAAACCTTCCCTATGTTTTTTTTTGGCTGGATTTAGACTTAAAAAATGTACCTGTTCCAACTTACATGCAAATTCAAGTTAAGAACAAATCCACAATCCCTATCTTGTTTGTAGCTTGGAGACTGCCTGTATTAGCCCATGAAGGAGGTATGGAGGTATGTAGAATAGGAAGCAAACGGGTATGCAGCAGATGCACTTATCAGGACTTGCAACAGGAGGAATTTCCAATGTGGTTTTATTAAAGTAAACAACATTTGGGCAGGGCAAGATGGGATGCACCCCGCCGAGTCACCACAGTGGCTTTACGTTTTGCAAGTCCAACTGAGGGCACTTGCTGCCTGCTTCACAATATATACAGTATGTTTGTTTGTGATATTGTACCACCGCCCCCTCCCTTTAGAATGTAAGCTCTACGAGCAGGACCCTCTTGTACCTTCTGTATAGTACTGTAATTGTGTTGTCCCCCCCATACATTGTAAAGCGCTGTGTAAACTGTTGGCGCTATATAAATCGTGTATAATAATAATATAATAATACATGTATATAATACAATACTATAACAGGCTGGCTAATTATATCTGTGACTGCTTTATAATAGATCCCTGAAATGTAATTGTTGTTGTTTTTTACATTTAAATATTTCTAGTTTTGTTACATTTAATGAGACAAAAAAAAAAAACCCCTCCATTATGGCAATTTATTTTGCCGGAAAATGCATTCGAAAATGAAATTAAAGTAAACATCTCCTGCAAGCACATGCCAAACAATTTATGGCGCTGTTTTCTCTTGGAACGGTTTCTGCTTTTTCAATCTGACATCTGATATGCTAGTGCTGTTGTCACTTTCTCTTGGCAGTGGCTTCTGTAGATGGAAATATGCATAAGTAGCTGTAATGAAACAGCAGTTATGCAAGGGACCATGTGGACTCCGAAAGCGCCACTGTGTTAAACATCACCTAGGCTCCGCTGTCTTTTTATGCCATACTGTATAATTGCTTTGTAGCAACAGGGGTCTACGGGAAATCTAAATTGGCAACAGGGGCCCCTATTAGATTGTCCTGAGTATTCATTTTGTAACATGTCAGATCTCAAGGTGAACTCCAGCAAATAACTACGGTTTGCTAATTTTATTCAGAAAATGCTAAATACATTCATCAAATATGCACACATTTGAAAGAGGATACAGAAGGGATAATCAGGTGTTTTCCTACACGTACAACATCTAAGGGAGAAAAAAAAAGTGATACATTTTCCTTTAGATCTGATTATGTTTTGCAAACATGCAAATCAGCATATGGGGATCTTCCAGTAGACGGTTCTTTCAAGCTCTAATAAAAGCTTAAAAATCCAATTATAAAGTCTGAAAAAAAAAAAAAAGGCAATAGGAGCTAAAAATATCCAAGTGTTTGAGTCAGCACAGCAGGGAATGGTTTATAGAGCAATCATTCATTGTGAAACGGACCTCCTCAGTACATTGGTGGCATCTCTGGACCATTAGAATAATCAGCTTTCAATGTTTTAACTGCCGCTAATGCTTTCTACTTAATTATCTTTTTTTTTTTTTTTTCTTTTTTTTTTTTAAATAGTTGCTAGACCACGCATTGCTATTGCAAAGGCACTTCTATTTATAGCCTGAACTTAAAGCACTGTGAATTCAGTTTGACCTTAACTGCGCTACTAATAAACATGTGTTTGTGCTAAATTAATTCTTTTAAAACAAGCATGCCAGCTATTACATTTTCATTTATTTTAGGTCACTTCCAGGAATATTACGATGGAATAAAAAAAAAATAAAATAAAATAAACTGAAGCTAATTCAGAAGAGATGGTTCCATTACATAATAAAATCTATTGTTATGCTATTTGCTTCCCAAAGCTGCATGTACTTCTAGAATCCATTTAACCCAGACGTTACTTTGTGTTCCAAGTACATCTATTTAAGATATAAGATTAAATCACTTTCAAACAAGCGTAGCACTGCAAAATGGTTTAGAGGCGATCAATGGATTCTTCATAATTAACATCTATTATCATCTCTTTCCGTTCATAACAAGTGAGGTGGTATTATCGGTGGGGAAATATTGTCAAGCACATGTGCAACTAAAATCGTTCTCCATTAAAAACCACTGCAGCCCCAGAAGGTTTAACCCCCTTCCTTAACCCCCCTGGTGGTAACCCCGAGCCAGACTCCGGATCGCATTGCTGGATCCAGGATGAGTTTACTTACCTTGTCGCCTGGATCCAGTGATGTCCTCCCTGCACTGTGAGCGGCTCATCCTTGGCTCCATTCATCACATCTCCGAGCTCCGTTCCCTGTGAACGATGCGACGCACGAGGACGGAGAACGGCGCCAAATTCAAAAAGCAAAACACACACATTACATACAGTATAATGTAATCTTACAGACTACATTGCTGTATGTAATTATTTCACATGCCCTTTGTCCCTAGTGGTTTCTCCAGTGTCCTGCATGCAGTTTTATATTATAAAAACTGTTATTTATGCCTGGAAACTGGAGATTGTCCATCGCAACCAAAATTGTCCCTTTACTTTAAGGGTCCTTTCACACGGGGCGGATCAGTGCTGATCCGCCCCGTGGATATCCGTTTGCTCAGCGGGGATCACTCCGTCGATCCCCGCTGAGCAGGGAGATGACAGGTCCGTCTCTGCACACTGCGCAGGGACAGACCTGTCACAGCGCCACTCTCCCCTATGGGAGATCGGATGACGATGGGCCGCAGTGTCTGTCGTCACCCGATCCGATCCGCAGACGGATGGAAAAATAGCTTTTTCCTCCGTCACACTTTTTCGGATCGGAGCGGGTCGGATGTCAGCGGACATGTCACCACTGACATCCGACGCTCCATAGAGGTCTATGGAGCATACGTTCAGGTCCGCCTGAAAAACTGACAGGCGGACCTGAACGGATCGTCAGTGTGAAAGAGGCCTTAAAGTGGTTTTAGACCAGCTAGTAAACAGCGATAATAAATTGGAATCACTCGCAGAATTGAGCGATAGTGATTTGTGGGGAGATCCGTCATCAAATACTGAAAAGTAATGACAAGGACAATTCTGCAACTGAGCAAATTTCTGTGTTTTTGATTTGATTACATTATTGAAACATTTTTATTATTATTTGGTATAATTATTTATTATATTATAATTTATGATTTCATTTTTCAAACTTTATCATACCCGGGATGTCTACTAGACTCTGGTTTGGACAGATTTAAGTGACTTATTCTTAAGAATTACAGGACTACAATATAAAACGCCAAATTTCCATGCAAAATAATTGTACCGCTTTCAGCACCTAAAATCTGAAATAATCATACCGCCAGGGAGGTTAATGACCAGGCCATTTTTTGCGATAAGGCACTGCGTTATTTAATTGACATTTGCGCAGTCTCAAATAAAATTGATGTCCTTTTTTTCCCACAAATAGAGGTTTCTTTTGGTGGTATTTGATCACCTCTGCAGTTTTTATTTTTTGTGCTAGAACCAAAAAAAGACCGACAATTTTGAAAAAAAAAACAATATTTTTTACTTTCTGATATTATTTATTTATTTCAGTTACATATATAGCGCCATCAATTTATGCAGCGCTTTACATATATATTGTACATTCACATCAGTCCCTAGTCTCAAGGAGCTTACAATGTAAGGTCCCTAACTCACATTCATACATACTAGGGACAATTTAGACAGAAGCCAAATAACCTACCAGCCTGTCTTTGGAGTGTGGGAGGAAGTCGGAGTACCCGGAGGAAACCCACGCAGGCACAGGGAGAACATGCAAACTCCAGGCAGGTAGTGTCATGGTTGGGATTATATAAAACATATCCAATAAAAAAATTTAAAAAAAAAATGTCTTCATCAATTTAGGCCAATTTGTATTCTGCTACATATTTTTTGTAAAAGAAATCCCAATAAGCGTATATTGATTGGTTTGCACAAAAGTTATTGCGTCTACAAACAAAGGGATATATATATTTTTTTAGTAGTAATGGCGGCGATCAGCGATTTTTAGCGACTGCCACATTGCGGTGGACAAATCGGACACCTAACACTTTTTTGGGACCAGTGACATTATTACAGTAATCAGTGCTAAAAATATGCACTGTTACTGTACTAATGACATTGGCAGAGAAGGAGTTAACACCAGAGGCGATCAAAGGGTTAAGTGTACCTAGGGGATGCTTTCTAACTGTATGGGGGATGGACTCATTGAATGAACACAGAGATCCGTGTTCCTGCTTATGCATGAGATACTTTGGGGGCTCACACGCACCTGCTGCATGCGGGGGGAGCATGCCCGTGGGTCCCGTGGATTCAATGTCCACCAGCCACCCGCGATTGCTTCACAGAGAGGCAGATCCCTGTTCTGACAGGGGACAACACTGAGATCGTCTGCTCCTAGTAATCAGGAACAGTGATCTCTGTGTTTTCCCAGTGAGCCCATCCCCCACACAGTTAGAACACACACTGAGGGAACACAGTTAACTCTTTGATCGCTGCTAGTGTTAATCCTTTCCCTGCCATTGTCATTGATACAGTGATCATTGTCACTGGACCCCAGAAAGTGTCACTTAGGGTCAGAATTGTCTGCCGCAATGTCGCAGGCCCACTAAAAATCACAGATCGCCACTATTGCCAGTAAAAACAATAAAAAACTGTTTAAGTTCCTAAATCTATCCCCTATTTTGTAGACACTATAACTTTTGCGCAAAACCAATTAATATACGGGGATTTTTGAACAAAAACATGTAGCAGAATACACATTGGCCTAATATGATGAATACATTTGATTTTTTTTTTTTTTTTTTATTGGACATGTATTATAGCAGAAAGTAAAAAAATATTGTTTTTTTTTTTTCTAAATTGTTGGTCTGTTTTTTGTTTATAAAAAATAAAAACAGCAGAGGTGATCAAATACCACTAAAAGAAAACTCTCTTTGAGGAAAAAAAGGCAACAATTTTGTTTGGGTACAGCGTCGCACAACCGTTTCAAAAAGAAAAATCAGAAGAAGGTGTGAGGCCATGAGTAATAATTGAATTGGTGATACCCTGCAGCCAGAATAAACCACGAGGGCTGGTTCACACCACAATTTCCACATTTTTCATCCGTTTCTGCACGCACGTTTTTGATACATTGCGTTGCATTTCTTATGCGTTCCAGTACATTTTTCCTCTCTTTTTTTTTTCTTTATCTCAATTGAGGATATTCCAGTGCGCTTTTGATGCGCTTTGCTGCATTCCAGATATGTTCCATACAGAAAAAATGCAGCTTGTTCTACGTTTTTTGACTACCCTGGAACTGCACTGGTATGTACTAAGGCCATTGGAATACATGTCAAGCACTGTCAATGCGTTTTTGATGCAGAATAAAAACGCACTAGTCTTTATGTGGTGTGAACCCGTTTTCAAAGTCTATTACTGTATAAACAAAATATTTTTTTTTCAGATAAAAAAGGTTGTCTGAAAGTAGTAATGGTTTTATTATGTAGTGCGCCCGGAGTAACACTTTAACAAAGCAGACTATTATAGAAAGAATTATTTCTGCTTCTTTATTATTTATGAGAATATGCTTGAAAATA
The DNA here is from genome assembly GCF_037356315.1 of Lithobates pipiens. Taxonomy (NCBI): domain Eukaryota; kingdom Metazoa; phylum Chordata; class Amphibia; order Anura; family Ranidae; genus Lithobates; species Lithobates pipiens. The sequence goes on from NW_027507718.1 coordinate 218,267,224, forward strand.
GCTTTATTTAGGCACTGTTTACTGCCTAATAAAATCCACTAAATATTGTGACCTAAAGGTTGCATAATTTTCATCAGTTAATGGGTCTGTTAGAAAGTCGCAGACATCTGAACGGATCAGATATTGCCTCCTTATATCAAGTCCATTTATCTTGCATAGCACTATAGTAAAGAGCTCTCTACATGAAAGAATGGTTTAGTAATTTAATTTATAATACAAGCTTGACTCATGGGCATGAAGCAGCAATTCTGCTGCAGAAGTGATTTTTGTTCCAGGCATATCTTAAGAAAGAGATTAAGATACATATTTATCATCAGAAAGCATAGTGTCATTGTATATATTTTAGGCTGGATCACCAATGCAACTTTTATTTTAGCAGCCAAGATATAAAGACATGGCATTGTACATTTCCAACAGGCTATTTCTTTTTCTTTACAGTCCTATATTCATGAGTAGTTCTCTAATGCGTAAAAAAAAAAATGTAGGCGTTACGCGAATTATATGAATTTATTCATTATGTGAATTATGAATTAGGTGAATTTAAAAATCCACTGTGCTAAAGGCTAAATACTACTTAAACACTGATGTTACACACAATTGCTATGCAAGCCATTTGGTCAGTTAAAGTTATTAAAGCTGAAATCTAGCCAGAAACACTTTAAATGTAAATAATTCTTCAATAGCCATAAAGGATATAAATCCACGAACAGGATTTATATAGTTGTGTTCACCAAATGCCCTTGCACACCCAGATATTATCCTGCAAATGTAGTTGTGTCATCATCACTGTGCTATGCATAGCCCAGCGATAGCGAACCTTGGCACCCCAGATGTTTTGGAACTACATTTCCCATGATGCTCATGCACTCTGCAGTGTAGTGGAGCATCATGAGAAATGTAGTTCCAAAACATCTGGGGTGCCAAGGTTCACCATCACTGGCATAGCCTGTGCAGTGCGCAGAGCTGTGGGTGGGGCTTATAGGTCCCATCCGCTATAGGCTTCTTGTAGAAAACGACAGTAGGGGCAGAGACAAGACCAGTATCTCTACACAAGGAATAGCGAGCAGCAATGGTCATTTTTATTACAAGAAACTCCTGCACAGAGTGAAAGTTTTACGATAGATTACTGCACAGATCTGGAAAAAAAAAAAAACCACATCAGGATTCAAGGAATACTACACATCACTTATGTATTTGGCAAACATTAGCTTGGAATTCAGCTTCAAAGACTACCTATTTCTGTTTCTAGTTACTATCCAAGTTTTCAGCTAGCTGCCAACAATTCTAATAATGGTTTACTTGCAATAATGTAAATGATATGCTTTCTGTACCCTTTAGTGCCCTGTACACACGGTCGGACATTCTGACAACAAAATCCATTGCAATTCCGAGGGATTTTGTGCTAAACTTTTCTTGCATACATATAAAACAAAAAATATAACTGCGCTATCCCACAAATCCCTACCCTAAAGTATAATTTACACCTGTAATGACATATATTACCATATGAACGTATGATCTCCAGTAATATTAAGTATGCACATTAGTGCTAGTTCTGAATTAATAATAAAATAAATAGATAATACCAATCTCTTAAACATAAAAAATCAATATGCTCCTCATATAAATAGTGATATATCCTCCTCGCGCCCGCCCTATAGCCGAATTACGGCCGTAGAGCAGGCGCGTTCGTTTGGGCGGTCGTCCCTGGACGGCCTGATGTTTACTTCCGCAATGCGCGCCGCCGCGGGCGCGCATCGCGGAAGTTCTGTGTTCGCCGTGTCCCCCGGGGACAGGCAAACACAGATCGCTGTAAACGGCCAATCACAGCGGCCGTTTACAGCGTGATCGGCGTGTCCAATGGGAGATGATCTCATATGTAAACATATGAGATCATCTCGCAGCGCCGCTCTCCTTCCTCGCACAGACAGTGCGAGAGGGGAGAGATGAACGGCTGCAGCGGCAGCCGTTCTGATTCCGGAAAAAAAATAAAATAAAAAAATGAAATAAAAAGTGCCATCCGCCCCCAGCAGTGCCATCCGCCCCCAGCAGTGCCATCCGCCCCCAGCAGTGCTATCTGCCCCAGTGCCATCCACCCCAGTGCTACCTGCCCCCAGTGCCATCCACCCCAGTGCTACCTGCCCCCAGTGCCATCCACCCCAGTGCTACCTGCCCCTAGTGCCATCCACCCCAGTGCTACCTGCCCCTAGTGCCATCCACCCCAGTGCTACCTGCCCCCAGTGCCATCCACCCCAGTGCTACCTGCCCCCAGTGCCATCCACCCCAGTGCTACCTGCCCCCAGTGCCATCCACCCCAGTGCCACCTGCCCCCAGTGCCACCTGCCCCCAGTGCCACCTGCCGTCAGTGCCACCTGCCGTCAGTGCCACCTGCCGTCAGTGCCACGTGTCATCAGTGCCACATAGTGCCATCTGTCATCAGTGCCACGTATCAGTGCCATTTGTCATCAGTGCCACCTGTCAGTGTCACGTGCCATCTGTTGTCAGTGTCACGTGTCATCAATGCCACTTATCAGTGCCATCTGTCATCAGTGTCACGCGTCATCGGTGGCATGTATTAGTGCCATCTGTCATCGGTGGCACATATTAGTGCCACGTATTAGTGCCATCTGTCATCGGTGCCACGTTTCAGTGCCACGTGTCATCAGTGCCACGTATTAGTGCCACGTGTCATCAGTGCCACGTATAAGTGCCACGCGTCATCAGTGCCACATATTAGTGCCATCTGTCATCAGTGCCACATATTAGTGCCATCTGTCATCAGTGCCACCTGTCAGCATTGCCACGTATCAGTGCCATCTGTCATCAGTGTCACGTGTCATTGTCCTGGTGCTTCAAAAGTGTAATAAATAGTCAACAAGTTAGATGTGTAACTTATGTTCCTAGAACACATGATGGCGCTACCTGCATGTTGGGCCTCTCTATGTGGCCAGGCTGTGAAAAAGTCCCACACATGTGGTATTGTAATACTCAGGAGGAGTAGCAGAATTTTTTGGGGGGTGTCATTTGTGGTATACACATGCCACGTGAGAGAAATAACCTATTACAATGACAATTTTGTGGAGAAAAAAAAAAAAATGAAAAATCTTAATTTTGCAAAGAATTGTGGGAAAAAAATGACAACATCAAAAAGCTCACTATACCTCTTACTAAATACCTTGGAATGTCTACTTTCCAAAAAGGGGTCATTTGGGGGGTATTTGTACTTTCCTGACTTGTTCGGGTCACAAGAAGCGAGATAGGCCACCAGTACATCAGATGTGATCAATTTTGTGCGATTCGCACCACAGCTTGTAGACTCTCTAACTTTCACAAAGACCAAATAATATCCACTAATTTGGGTTATTTTTACCAAAGACATGTAGCAGTATAAATTGTGACCAAAATTTATGAAGAAAAATTAATAATTTGCATAATTCTGTCACAGAAACAAAGAAATATGCGTTTTTTTTCAAAATTTTCGGTCTTTTTTCATTTATAGCGCAAAAAATAAAAACCCCAGAGGTGATCAAATACCACCAAAAGAAAGCTCTATTTGTGGGAAAAAAAGGACAAAAAATTCATTTGGGTACAGTGTTGCATGACTGAGTAATTGTCATTCAAAGTGTGAGAGCACCGAAAGCTGAAAATTGGTCTGGGCAGGAAGGTGTTTAAGTGCCCTGTAAGCAAGTGGATATAGCAATAAAAAACATAAATAATTTTGAAATATAAAAAAGTAAATCAATCTTATTGAGTTAATCGAAAATGTGATAATAATAGATGAATGAAATTAAGATAATGAATATGAAAAAAACTCATTAAATCCCACCGTGAAAAATCAAATAAATAAATAAATGAATGTGCCCAATAAAGTGCTCCAGAAAAAAAGGAGTGCAACAGCCCATTTGAATTGTTGAAGGAGTGATTCTTTCAGTAAATTTCAGTTCACCAAAAAGTCTTCCTTCACCACCGATGTGCTGAATATTAATCTAAATGCGTGCTTACCAAACTGAAACAAAATCCAAGCTCATAATCAATGCCACTTAGGCTCCCGGAAGGACCATCAAGACGGGGCAGCCAAACTTCTCAGTATTTGATGACGGATCTTCCCACAAATCACTATCGCTCAATTCTGCGAGTGATTCTAATTTATTATCGCTGTTTTCTAGCTGGTCTAAAACCATTTTTGATGTAAAGGGACGATTTTGGTTGCTATGGACAATCTCCAGTTTCCAGCCAGAAAGAACAGTATTTATAATATAAAACTGCATGCAGGACACTGGACAGACCACTAGGGACAAAGGGGATGTGAAATAAGTTGATACAGTAATGTAATCTGTAAGTTTACAGTGTACTGTATATGTATTGTGTGTTTTACTTTTTGAATCTGGCGTCGTTCTCCATCCCTGTGCATCGCAACGCTTGCAGGGAATTGAGCTCGGCTCTGTGATAGATCAAGCGGAGGACGGCTCGCACACAGTGTGGGGAGACATTACAGGATCCTGGGGACAAGGTAAGCTGTACCTGGATACTGCAATGCAATTCCGAGTGTGGCTCGGGGTTACCACTTTTGGTGCTGAAAATCCACCCCGAGCCAGACTTGGGAATACCGTCAGGGGGGTTAACCCTTTCATGCCTAATCCTATTTCTGACATTTGTTGCTTCCAAGTTAAAATCTGTATTTTTTTCTAGAAAACTACTTAGAACCCCCTCTGTTTTAGCAGAGAATTTAGAGAATAAAATGGCTGCAATATTTTACGCCACACTGTATTTGTGCAGCAGTCTTTCAAACGCAATTTTTGGGGAAAAAAAGACACTTTCATGAATAAAAAAAAAAAAGAACCATAGCCCAATTTTTTTGTATAATGTGAAAGATGATGTCATGTTCTGAAATTGCGCGCACTCTTGGAATGGCAATAACCATGGTACCTAAAAATCTCCAAAATCTCCTAAAAAAAATAACAGTTACATAATAACAGTTAGGGTTACAAAGGATGTCTAGTGCTAAAATTATTGCTCCTGCTCTGACGATCGCGGTAATACCTCACATGTGTGATTTGAACACATTTACATATGCGGAAGCGACTTACGTGTGTGTTTTCTGTGCCAAGCGAGGTTGCGGGGACGGGGGCGCTTTAAAAAAAAAATTCTTCATTTTTTTTTATTTTTATTTTTTTACATTTTGAAAAAAATAAATTTGATCACTTTTATTGCTGTCACAAGGAATGTAAACATCACTTCTGACAATAATAGATGATGACAGGTACTCTTTAAGGAGGGATCGGGAATCTAAAAGATCCCAAATCCCTCCTTTGCACTTCAAAGTGTTCAGATCACCAAAAACTGCGATTCTGAATACTGTAATTTTTTTTTTTTAAGGGCGCCTTTGCAGCCGAGTAAACTGGAAGTGACCTTGTGACGTCACTTCTGTGTTTACATGAAGAAGACTGGAAGGAAGGAAGCTTCCTTCCAGTCTCACTCTAGGCGGCGGAAGTGCTGGATCATGGATCAGGTCTCCCGATGGGATGGGAGGCCTGGGAAGAGCGGCAGAAGGCGACGGGAGGGGGGGACGTTCCCTCCTGCTCCTCCGGGATAACAGCCGAATGGCTTTTAGCTGCATCAGTTGTTATCCCTGAAGAGCCGACCGCCTGCTCTAAAAAACGGCAGCTGCATGCATCACCCCGGTATAATCCCCTAAGCCGAGGCCGCATATGTGTGTACGGTCATCGGGAAGAGGATAATAGAATGCTTTTGGAATAAAAATCTATCCAAATATAGTTTACTATTTAAGATACATTAATAGTTTAGTTTATTCAGCATGAAAAGGGGGCTTAGTTGAGCTGTATATTCTGCAATATTTACATTTGTGTTAAACTCATTCAATGAATCCAAGCCATGCAAGCTAAGATAACATGCACTGCATTGATGCATTCACAAAATTTCACAGCAACCATGAGATAAAACATAGTTCAGGAATATTGCTTTATCCCATTGTTTTACAATTCTATGTACACTACAAACCTTATGATTGGATTGGTTCTTATTATTCTAAATAGGAAACCTTCATTTTGTTTGCAAATATTAAAGCAAGGATAAGTCCTTACATTTAAAGAGCACCTGTCATTTCAGATCCATCCTGTTAGCGGGCATCCACTCACCTGCTGCTGCCACGTCCCTCACCTTGTTGTGTCACTGCCGCATCACCAGCCATCCCGTCAAAGTGAATGGGACTGTCGGTGAGTCAACAGCGGGTCAGAGGAGGGGGGCTGCTGTGGGACAGAGATGAATTTTTGCTCTTTAAAAATCTTATTTATAAATAAGTACATTTAAATCAAGTATTTTTACTAGTGATTTAAATCATGATTTAAATTGTGATTTAAATCAACTTGATTTAATTTAAATCCACCCTGTTTGGTATTAAAGAATTCTGAAAAATTAGCTGCTAAAGGAAGGACTGGAAAAAATGTAGATTTACAAAAAAATATTGTGTTTTTAGTTTGTCATTTGATTAGCATTACATCTTTAAAGTTTTACTTTGTGGCTGGTTCTCTAAACTTATGAAAGGAAAATGTGAATAAAAGAGTTGTTGCCAATAAAGAGATCTTAAACAACATTTCTCAATGGTGGCTATGGGTAAACCCCCCACTCTTTTCTATGCTTTGAGGATAGTTTCGGACGAAATGCGTTAGCATTATGTGGATTGTACACTGCTATTGTGCCAAACAGAATTCTTATAAAAAGAAGCTTTGGGTTTCCGGCGATTTCTTCTATTATGGACCCACTCTTTTCTGGTTTTAATAAATGTAATAAATGAGTTGTGTCCAAACATATTTTAGGTGAAGAATATTCTACTCTTCATTATAGATAAACATATAAACTTATAAACTTATCTGCTGTACATTAGGGTCCTTTCACACGGGACGGATCCATGATGATCCGCCCCGAGAAAAAAACACTTACTCCGCGGGGATCGTTCCGTCGATCCCCGCTGAGCAGGAAGATGACAGGTCTGTCTCTGCACACTGTTCAGGGACCGACCTGTCAGAGCGCCGCTCTCCCCTATGGGGGATCGGATGAGGGCGGACTGAAGAGTCCATCGTCACCCAATCCGATCTTCAGACGGATGGAAAAGTAGGTTTTTCCTCCATCACACTTTTTCGGATCGGAGGGGATTGGATGTCAGCGGACATGTTACCGCTGACATCCAACGCTCCATAGAGGTCTATGGAGCATCCGTTCAGGTCTACCTAAAAAACTGACAGGCGGACCTGAATGGATTGTTCGTGTGAAAGAGGGCTAACAAGACTATAATTCTGAAAATGTCATTGGTTTGCCAAAATGTTTTAGTTTTTTTTAAGAATTTTTGTTTGATTTAGCACAATTAGGCCAGTTCACACTGGCATTTAAAGCGTTAAAAACGTTCCTCAAACGACTATGCACAAGATACAATAGATAGCACACAGTGCTGTTCACAAGGTCAAAACATGAAGCAATAGTGTCACGTCGCTTAAAAATTGAAGCCTCATGTTGAGTTAGGAGGTGTTTAAAGCCTTACAACACCTCCCATTAAAGTCTATGGTAATGCCTCGCAAATGCTCTGGCAGGCAGTTGCAGTGCAGTTGCGAGTTCATTTATTGTCATGGAATAGGCATTTGTGGAGTGGTTTTAAAGCGCCTTAACGCTCATCAAACACTTCAAAACTGTCCGATAGGGCATTTGGGGATCATTTTAACTCGTTATTAATGCTTTTAAAATGCCACACTAAAGCTCATTAAAGCAAGTCTAACGCTCATACTAGCACTATAAGAGCATTTGTTAAGCATTAGAAATGTAGTCAAGTGTAAACCCTTAGATGGAACCAATTAAAGGTCTGAGTCGACAGACTTTGGGTATGTCTATGGCAATAGTTTGACATCAGTTTGAGATGCTTTTGAGATCATTCAGAATTCATTGACAGGTACATTTGACCTGCAGTTGACCTTCTTCTGGCCTGCATCTGACATCCTTCAAATGAGTTGCATTTCCATAGACTTGAATAGGACTGCAAGCCTATCTGATGCAAACAAAAGGCAGTGGCTGTTTTGTTTTGTATCTTTTAAGGTCACTTTGCAGTAAAGCAAGGAAGCATAAAAACCTTTTCAGAATATTAATGGGCTTTATTAAATAAAAATGTTGTACTCACAGAAACGTACAATTTTAGGAAAACAATACACAACATAAAAGGGATTACAAATATGCATACAATATACACATGTACAAACTACCGTATGCATCCTTCCTAGCAAATGAATATGGACAATGAATGTGATAGGGATAGACTAAAAGTTACTTATTTTGGGTTATAGTGTAGATTTAGTATAATCCACTGGTGAAGTTCCTTTCTTGCACAGACTTTTTTTGGTCTTATTGAGTCTTCTTCCTTGTTTGTTCTTCCTGGTGATATGGAGTCATCTGCCCTGTATTCAGAATCTCAGAGGCCTCTAAACCAGTGGTCACCAACCCTGTCCTCAGGACCCACTATCAATCCAGGTTTTATGTATTACCTTGGGGAGATGCAGACAAAATACTGCAATCACTGAGAAGAAAATGATATCACCTGTGATGTATTTCAGTTATCTTGCAAACCTGGCCTGTTAGTGGGCCCTGAGGACAGGGTTGATGACCACTGCTCTAAACTACTACCTCAGTAGTGATCAGCAAATGGTTGTGTTTAAGTCCCTTTTCCCCTCCCCCATTTCCTGCCAACATCACTTCCTGGTTTGCTAGTCTCCGTGCAACCAGTCAAATGAGTTAATTAACATATGAACAAAGGAAATTCAGCTTCTAAAAATAATATATGATACCAAATTGCTTTCTTCCCCCATATATTTATGCCATAAAAAAAACACTAAAATGCTCAAAGAAACACATTGGGGTTGATTTAATATAGGCAAATAGACTGTGCACTTTGCAAGTGCAGTGGCACTCATTTTCCCCGGGACTTAGGCCCCTTTCACACATGCGGACCATATGTCCGTATTTCATCCATCTGTTTTTACAGATGAAATATGGACATACATGCATCCCTATGGGATAGCGGGTGTCAATAGATGAACATCCAACACTCGATATCATCCGACTCCGCTATGAATGAATGAATGAATGAAATACTTGTATAGCGCACAATGCGAACTGAATCGCCTCTAGGCGCTATGGTCCAAGTCTGCAGATGGAGGAAAATCCTATTTTTCTATCTGTCTGCAGAGCGGATCGGATGAACACAGACAGACAGTCCGTGTTCATCTGATCCCCCATAGAGGAGAATGGAGATCTGACACAGCACCCTGTTATCCGCCGGCTCAGCGGGGATCAACGGAGTGAGGCCAGGTATGAGGAAGCATGCGATCTCCCCTTAGGATGCAATGCTAGGGCCTGATAAGCCAATCCCCAGGCCTACACACTTTCAGCTGATGAGGAGGGGGAAAAGATAGGCCTGTTTATGAGGCAACAGCATCTGACGTGGAGCATACACAGGGTTAGACGGACCCCCAATTCTTACAGGGGAATGAAGCAGTAGTGAGACCTCATAAAAGGTAATGTTTTGTAAAATGAAACTGTGTTTTTTTACAATGTGGCTAGGGTGTAGTTTTATGCTGCTATTATAGGCCTTGTTCACAAGGACATACTTAAATGTAAGCCCGTTTGAGGGCTGTGTTTTGCCCACATGGGATGCACAGGTGTTCCATTGTCCAGTCACTGCTCCCATTGTGAGATCTGTGTGGGTGCGGATGTGTGTGGGTTTCTGGACTCACAGAGGTTAATTTACTAAAACTGAAAAAAACTGCAGAAATCTGGAACAGATGTGCATGGTAGGCAATCAACTTCTAACTTCAGCTTGTTCAATTAACCGTTGACCAAAAAAAAAAGTTGATTGGTTTTTATGCAGAGCTGCACCAGATTTTGCACTCTCCGCTTTTAATAAATGAACCCCACAAGGTCTGTGTTCAGGGACCTGCACCCACATCCATACAAATGTCAAATTGGAAGTAGCGGCTATGTCCATGCAGCCACTGCATCGTAACTGTCATGAATGGGACTGCCTGCACGGAGATGCACGAATCACCTGTGCGAACTGTGCAAGCAAAGTATGGACCTTACACAAGTGTATGTTTAAGTACGTCCCTGTGAACGAGACCTCAGGTAGAAATAACCAGTGGGGTTCTACAGTTGTCCTTTTTTTGGTATATGATGAATTACCACGAATTACATTCTATAAGGTTTATATGAATGACTTTTATGGTCAATACTGGTTTATAATAATAAATATAAGTCTGCATGTGAAGCTATACCAACTACCATTGAGCTAACAGTATGGATGTGCAACATAAAATAAGAAAATAAAAAATAGATCACAGCAATGTAGATGTGACTTGTTTTATACAATTAACTGATCTTGAACATGCTCTTAAGATGGCATCTAAAAAATAAAATGTATGCATGTTGTTATGCTACAGGGGTTGGAGGGATCAAGCTGATAAAGTAAATGGAATATGACAGGAAATGCATTTCAACTCAAAACATTGCTTTGTTTTCTGACTGTTGTACTAAAATTAGAAACAAATGTACCTGGGTTTAAAAATAGCACAAAGAAAAAAAATGAAGATCCACTTTCTATAACAGCCATTCAAGGAGGTTTGTGAGAAAGGCTGAATGCACTAGCGCATTCATGCCATTCAAGTGGCTGTAAAATGGTGAATTACAAGCCATTATGGTATAGTACAGGGTTAGGCTACTCAAAGCCTCTTTTGCCAGCACTGGATCCCCTTCCCATCAGCAGAGCAGTGCAGGGAAGTGTCAGTGAGACACTAATGCATTCCAATTTCAGAATTCCCCACACCGCACTGCACTGAGGGGGAGGCACTGTGCCCCCACTCATTGCAAAAGATGGGAAACATTGTTTGGTTCTTTAACTTTGCTGTAGCTGTGATCGTCAGCTTTTATGATGGGGAAGAGATTGGGTGCAGTTCTGCTAGAGGGGGCGGGGCAGTCCCTGCTTCCAGGAGGAGGAGTACTGTCTTTGGCCCCTGCTAAAGCCAATCACAGTCCTGCTAGCCCCGTCCACCATCTGGAAGGAAGATGACTTGCTTGGTTGCCACTACCAATCAGGCAGATGAGCAGGGGGTTACAGTGGTGGGACAGAAGAGCAAGGGGGTACAGTAGTGCAGCAAATGTGCAGGAGGTACAGTGGTGGGGAGGGATGAGAAGGGGGTTCAGCGTTGGGACAGAAAAGCAGGGGGATACAGTGATGAGGCAGATGAGACGGGGGTTACAGTGGTGGGAAAGATGAGCAGGGGGGTTTAGTGTTGGGGCAGATGAGTAGGGGATTCAGTGGCGGGGCAGAGCAGAAAGGAGGTACATTTGTGGGACAGATGTGCAAGGGTTTACAGCGTTGGGGCAGAGGAGCAGATGGGTACAGAGGTGGGGTAGATGTGCAGAGCACAAAGGAGGTACATTGGTGGGGCAGATGAGTAGGGGGTTACCGTGGTGGGGCATAAAAGCAGGGGGAACAGAGGTGGGACAGATGTGCAGGAGGTACAGTGGTGGGGCAGATGAGCAGATAAGTTCAGTGTTAGGACAGATGAGAAGATGGTTCAGTGGTGAGACAAAAGAGCATGGGGGTACAGTGGTGAAGCAGATGTGCAGGGAAGTACACATGTGGAGCAGATGTGCAGGGGGTTACAGTGGTAGGGCAGATGTATAGGGGGTTACAGTGGTGGGACAGATGAGCAGGGGAGTACAGAGGTGGGGCAGATGTGCAGGGTAGTACAATGGTAGGGCAGATGTGCAGGCGGTTACAGTGGTGGGACAGATGCGCAGGAGGGCTACAGTGGTGGGGCAGATGCGCAGGGGGCTACAGTGGTGGGGCAGATGTGCAGGGTAGTACAGTGGTGGGACAGATGTGTGGGGGATTACAGTGGTGGGACAGATGACAAGGGGTACAGTGGTGGGGCAGATGTGCAGGGTAGTACAGTGGTAGGACAGATGTGCGGGGGATTACAGTGGTGGGACAGATGACAGGGGGTACAGTGGTGGGGCAGATGTGCAGGGTAGTGCAGTGGTGGGGCAGATGTGCAGGGGGTTACAGTGGTGGGGCAGATTTGCAGGGTAGTACATTGGTGGGGCAGATGTGCAAGGGGTTACAGTGGTGGGACAGATGTGCAGGGGGTACAGAGGTGAGGCAGATGTGCAGGGGAGTACAGTGGTGAGGCAGATATACAGGGGGTTACAGTGGTGGGGCAGATGTGCAGGGGGTTACAGTGGTGGGACAGATGTGCAGGGGGTACAGAGGTGAGGCAGATGTGCAGGGGAGTACAGTGGTGGGGCAGATATACAGGGGGTTACAGTGGTGGGGCAGATGTGCAGGGGGTTACAGTGGTGGGACAGATGTGCAGGGGGTACAGAGGTGAGGAAGATGTGCAGGGGAGTACAGTGGTGGGGCAGATATACAGGGGGTTACAGTGGTGGGACAGATGAGCAGGGTGGTACAGAGGTGGGGCAGATGTGCAGGGGGTACATAGGTGAGGAAGATGTGCAGGGGAGTACAGTGGTGGGGCAGATATACAGGGGGTTACAGTGGTGGGACAGATTAGCAGGGTGGTACAGAGGTGGGGCAGATGTGCAGGGGGTACCATGGTGGTGCAGATGTGCGGAGAGTACAGTAGCAGGACAGACGAGCACGGGGGTACAGTGATGGGACAACTGTGAAGGGTAGTACAGTGGTGGGGCAGATGTGCAGGGTAGTTCGGTGGTGGGGCATATGTGCAGGGGTTTACAGTGGTGGGGCAGATGTGCAGGGGAGGATAGTGATCTGAGGTGTGGAGTTGCAGGAACTGGGGCTGATCTGAGGTGTGAGTGTGCAGGATGTTAATTTCTCACTACTACGCAAGTAGTTTACAGCATTTTACAGCCTTTATAAAAAAAATAAAAATTTGTGATTGTGAAGTTTACATTTTTTATTATAAAATCGGCACTCTCAATTTCTTTGAAAATATTTTTCGGCACACTGTGCTCAAAAGATTGCCTACCCCCAGTATATATAGTATGTTGCAGATTGACAGCATTTAATACATTTTATGTATAACTTCCTGTTCTAGCTTGCCATAAATATGCCTTAAAGTACTCTACTTAATTAAACACTGAAATTGTCCCAGGAAATACAAGTAGGTCTTATTTTAATTTAGAGAAATCAATCTGACTTGTCTGTCTGTCCCTTCTATGTAAGATTAAATTGCTGAAATCAATACACTTAAATAACATTCTTCAGGAAAACTTTTTATTAACTTTTAGAAGTACTGTTTTTAAAGAGAATCTCTACCTAAAATATTTATTTACTTTTGAGTGGGTGGAGCAGACTTTAATCCTAACTAAGCTCTGCTGCAAGCTGACTCTTCTCTGAAAAATACATTCTGCATATACTCTTCTAGGGGACTGGCAGCACCAGCAATAGACCATAAAGCCTTAGGCCTAACAAGCTTGTAAATACTACTCTGATGGACACAGAATTTAACAAGCATTTATATAATAATTTTCTGCCATTGACATGGTTGCATTGGAGCAGAACTCCTTGCAGCAGGCTAGCTCCCTGCCCTCATGTTTCGCATGTTCCCTTAGACTTATGCCTCCACGTCTTATAAATATATATATATATATATATATATATATATATATATATATATATATATATATATATATATATATATATATGTCTTATCTCTATAGTTCCTCAATGCCTGCCATTTCATGGTTGACAAGCCACTGATCACAGCCATTCATAAACAAATGTGAACGCCCCTCTCGACCACCACTGCCCAGCAGTGTATTCCCTATTGTGCATGCTCAAGATGATGAACTGCTGTGAGAGTAACCCTGTAGCCCCCTGAGATGTATGATATTATCTTTGGAGGCTGCAAGTGGATGGTGTCGTTCCGAGGTGACATTATCTGCACCTAGGCAAGTTAGTAGGAGTGGAAACCACCAAAAACAGAAAAAAAAATATATAGCAAATTGTATTACAGGCTGTAGAGAGGGAGCTTTTGAGGGTAACTTTTTTGAGTGAAGGTACACTTTAGGGAAACATCATTTAATGGTGGCATTAAATAATTTCACTAAAATAATATTATTTCAGGGAAACTGTATTTACATGAACTTGGAAAATGAAACACACCTGTTTTCTCTTTTTCATTTGAAGTGGAAGTCAAGACTTTTGAAAAAAATACATATTTGATGTAGAGCAGTGGTTCTCAACTCCAGTCCTCAGGACCCACCAACAGGCCAGATTTTAAGTTTTACCTTGGGGAGATGCAGACTAGAATACTGTATCACTGAGCAGCAAATGATATCACCTGTGATGTATTTCAGTTATCTTGCAAACCTGGTCTGTTAGTGGGTCCTGAGGACAGGAGTTGAGAACCACTGATGTAGAGGAACCTGCATTAAAACTGTTACTTATGGGAATAAATAGTGACCTAACACGTGAACTTGCTGGTCTACTTCCAATCTCAAAAACTGCAGACAAGGCAGACAGACTGCTGCAGAGGATAAAGTTTTTAACATATTTTAAATGATTCTGGGAGATTTACTGTCCAAAACACTAATAGAAATGACACAGGGAGGCTCTGTTTTCAATTTATTGCTATAAGCTGAGGGAGAGGCAAAGAGATGTTGATGTCACTGGAGGGTTACACCTTCAATACATACACTGAGTTGTGGTGGCCCCCAGACGTGGCTAGATCAAACAAATTTTATTGTGGTGCTTCCATTACCCAGATCTGGGCTAAGATTTAGTGCCTGATATATATCGAAAATTCTGTCTGAAGTGTAGCATTGTGAATGGTGATAGCAGAAATGATGAGGAGTAAGGAACGCTGCAGAAAAACATTTGCCTTGACTTCCACTTCACTCTCATGAGTCCTTGGGATTAAGGTGATGGAGATTCTTGTGTTACTGTAAATGCTGGGGTCCCTGATGATTATAAGAACAGTGGAGGCTACTTGGATGAGTGGTACAAAAATCTTCAGCATTAAACAACAAGTTTAATTAAATATGTCTACTACTACTCCTGGCCAGATTAATTAGCACTATCCTTGGCTTGCGAGTTAATCTGCCTAAATAAGGCAAATGTTGATGTCTACATCAAGCTGTCATGCGTTAGATTACCAAAATTCACCAATGGGCAAACAACTTTCCATGTAGGCAAGGTCCTTGTGTTACACAGTAATTGGTATATTTTTGAGAATCTAACAGATCGCAGCTAAGTTTAACCCAAATAATTGGTTGCTTAAGACTCTTTAGCAGTAGTCCGAGAAAAAGGACACAGAGGTGAGAATAATACACTAGCGTAAAACCACATCCGCCTTCACAATACTGATTCTTACTTAACAGATTCATGGGAAGTAGCACTCTAATGGGAAATGCTTTATGATTTATTTACTAATACATGTTTTGATTGTTGGTAAATCCATAGTACTTCCGTATTATTTCCAGTTGCAATCTTATCGCCTGTTAATCAGGCAAACCTTAGTTACATTATAGCAAGTCATTTAGCAAGGATTTACTATAAGGCAATCGAGAGGTTAATAAACTTTTTGGTGAACTAATGTCACTAAAAGTTTAAAGTGCAGGAAGCTGGTACAAGCAAACATGACATGTTATTTGTTCTCTGTCAGGCATGTATGGGCATTCTAAAACCATTTGTTTCACTGGTATGTAGAACTGGAAGTTCCTAAGACAAGTCCAAACGTAGGTGTCACTTCCTTCTGCTAATCTTTCTGCGTGTTATCATATCATGTTAAGCAGAATGGGCTCTCTGGCAAAATACTTCTTTTTTTCCGGTTCACTCTACCCTTATGCAAATAGGTATTTACAAGTACATGCTGTCATGCAAACAGCATTAAATTTCTTCACGATCGCTACTAAGAAAGCAGAATGCCTATTGTACTGTGTTCTTAAAAACAATTTATTTTTTATGTTCTTGAAAGAGCATTTTAATTGTTCATTTGTTTCACTTTTTTTTTTTTGTGAAAGCCATGTTTGTGTTAGGGCTTTCAGCAAATACATAGTAAAAAGGGAAAAGCTGTTCTCACGCTTTAGATGGATGATCTGATGTAGGATACCTTAGCGGTTTAGCACAGAGAAAAGTACTTTTGCTCCAACACATCTTTACATGCATACTTTTATCCAGGTGTTCCCAAAATAACACAAAAGAAGCATTGCCCATTAGGGTCCATTCACGCCAGATGTTTTGGCACATTTTATTCAATGCATGCCAATGCAAGGATCTGTGAAAAAACGGTATGTGCAAAGCAGCAGTTCCCGCAGGCATGTTTCACTGATATGTGCTACAAATAAAGGAAGCCCTGTTTCTTTTTTTTTTAGTACAACATCATGCAATGCATGGTTAACCTATGCCAGTGCAGCACAACGTGCATCAATGCACAGAATAAACAGGAGGCCAGAAGAACTCTGGCTCATCTGTCGTGCAGTAGACCCTTTGCATCTTCTGGGAAGTGAGGGAAAAAAAGTGCATGTTACAATGCAACACAGCATGCCAACACAAATACATTCACCTGTGCTCAATGCACATGTCGCTGTGTGAATTGAACCTAACTAATGTTTGCTTCTTGCACCACAAAGAGTAAACACCGGATTGGCTGATATGGGTAACAATGTCATTTTAGCTTATGTTTTCTGTAAGTCAGCTCCAATATCTGATATGAAAGCTTAAAAACTGGGAAAACACCAAACACAGCCCATCAAACATTAAGATGGCAGCATCAACATGTGAATGATGTTTGGTTGGCTGTATTAATTGCCAGACTAGTCCCAAAAGCAGAGACCATGGAGTCTTGAAGGCTTGCTATTTTTTTTAGATTTTTTAAATTACACAATATCATACCTAAAGCATTTGTTTACATCTCCTGTTGAGAACCAAACTGTTTTGACTGAATATGGCACTGTTTCATGCAAGCCGGTCAAAAAGTTGAAAAAGTCAAATTTATCACTATCCCCATCCCTGCCTCTAGAGCCTCCTTTTTGGTCCTTCAATATAATAGACAGTCTCACTAACCAGTGGGGAAGCTCAAAAGGCAAAGGAGAACAAGGCCAAGCTGGACTTCCTAGCTGGACTTCTTAGAATACACACGATCAGATTGTTGGCCAACAAAACCGTAGGACTTTTGTCTGAAGGGCGTTGGCCCAAACTTGTCTTGCATGCACACGGCCACACAATTGTTGGGCAACAAATACGAAAGTAGTGACGTACTATGTTGTTTTTCAGCTCCACCCTTTGGGCTCCATCTGCTAATTTCATGTTAGTAGAAGTTTGGTGAGTGTTGATTTGCGCTTTTCATTTCGCGCTTTTCAGTTAATTTCTGAATGGCTGTTCATCAACCAGCCATGTTGCAGAATCTGAGGAGATAATGTGTTATTTATTATTGGCCTTGGAGTTATTGCTTTGACATTATATTTTTGGTTGAATAATAATGATTTGATTTGGTATATTTTCTATATTTTTGGATGTATAGAATGCACGTTTTGGTTACGTTCTATTGGCAGATAGTATGTCTAATTTTATTTGTTTTCTTTTTTTAATGCACAATAAAAAAAAATTGTGGAGAATAATACTTGGCTATGTGTTTTACTTCAAATGACAGTTTGGGAGTAGGCGGCTACATTAAAAAAAATACAATGTAAAATTGACAAGGGACACCAACATAGTTGTATGTTTGATCTTGAAAACTACGGGATAATGGTGTTGTGGTAACTTGCCCAAAAAAAAAAAAAAAGCATAGTAATATTATTCTTGATATCACTAGAAAAAAAAGCCTTTGAAAATTTGTTTGCAATAACTTAATCAGTATCACCAGAAAATCAGCTTCATTATTATCTCATTAAAGAAGAAGAGAATGCATTTAAAAATTTCATAATTTGCCACATCACAAATGTTAATTCTCCATTACGAATGCCAGTTTACAAGACTGCTTCTGACTCGTCCTTGCTTCTAAGCATGCGTGTTTGTACTTTGGACTTTTGTCCAATGGACTTGTGTACACACACTCGGGAAAATTCGACAACGACCATTTGTTTGCGAAAATTTTTAGAACCTACTAGCCAACGTTTGACAGTGGAAAATCCGACAATTGTCAGATTGGGCATACATACGGTTGGATTTACCACCAACAGCCTGTCATTGAACATATACCGTCGGATACCATTGCATACAAACACAACAGCCTGTGTCTCTAGTCATCTGTTTCAATGTATTTTATTTTTACAAGGTAATCTCTGCTTATGCTTTTTTAATCATATGTTAACATCAGATAATTATCTAGGCACATCTAGGCACATGCTCTACAAGGTGAGATCTAATTTATATTTTAAATTTTTAGTATTTAAATCAATGTTTAATCTTTAAGACCACGTCTGTAATGTGTCCATTTGTAATTATGCTCATGAAAAGCAGGATCACCTTCTAAATGCTTTCACTGGTTTCAAGCTGTCACTACTATAGTTATACAGTTTTCAGCCAAATTTTGAAGCTGAAAAACACAGGAGGAAACTTCAGAGGGACAGGGCAAGGGAAGCAAATGCCAAGTTGAAGCATTTTGCTTGGCTGCCAGATCCTGTTATCCTGCACAACCCCCTGCACGCCTGACACCTCTCTGGGAGACACGTTGCAGGCGGATTTGGGATTTTCTGAGATGTTTCTGCTAATGTTTACCTCTTTATCTATCCTCTGAGCAAAACCCTGCAGCCAAACCTGCTTTAAAATATGTTTATTCTGCACTGCAGATGTGCAATATCTCTCTGGCCAACCTCATTGCACATATACATGCTATGAGAGTTGACTTACTTTTTGAGACACGATTTACAAAGTCAAAATGATGTAAAAGCTTCCTTGCAAAACAGAAGAGCCTAAAAATAGGGTATCTTCATCTTGCAATGTTCATGGTCTTAATGGCATGGAGGGCAGTGTTTCAATATTTGGCATATTATAAACCTGATGTGATCTGTATGCAGGAGACTTATCTGACCACTGAGACCTATACATTTCTGAAGAGGTGAAATCTTCAATATGCTCTCATCATTTTTTCCATTTTCTAGTCAGTATCTTTACTGATCACAGCATCATGATAGGTGGCAGACAAGTCCAGATCAGGTGCTACTTTTTTTTACTGTTATATCATGAAAGAAAATGTGTGTTTGCCAATATCTACATCCACAACATTAGGCCTGGCAATAGGTGGAGGGAAAGGGAGGCCTGCCAACATGTTCTTGATACAGAAGCTTAAACTCCACCCCAGTACTGCTTCTCTGTACTTGACACTACAAGCTACTTTAGCTGACCTATACACTCATGCAATGAACAATTTTTCTAAAAACACATACAGTATACTGCTCTGACAGGAAACTACAAGTAGACTTTTGGCACAACCCATCATCAGCAGGAAAAAAATATATAGCTAGTGGTGTAACAGTTGCAGGTCCCATGCTTGGGACTTATGGGGACTTTTATAAATAGTTATACTGCTTCTAAAGCTTGTTTTTCCCTCAAGAAACTAGAGGCTTTTATGGGTATGTTTGCCCTCTCTATCTTGATCTGGCTGATAGCAATCTTTTAGGTTCCCTCTAATGATAGATGAATTACACGTGGCTGTCTCTGGCTTCTGCAATAGAAAAGAACCGGCATTAATGGCCTACTGATCAAAATGTTTAAACAATATCAAGAGGAAGTTATGCACATTCTGTTAAAAACCTTTTATGAAGCTCTGCAATGTGAGTTTTTACTAATGACTATGATGGATGCCATTATTGTGGTTCTTCTAAAGAAGGATACAAATCCCAATACATCTGATTCCTATAGGCTAATCTCATTGTTAAATGTCAATGGCAACATTTTTACTAAAGTGTTGGCCCAGAACTTTCAGATACTACACAATGATCAAGTTGGTTTTATGCCTGCTAAATCTAATAATAATAATAATAATAATAATACATTTTATTTATAATGCACTTTCCATCAAAAGACCTCAAAATGCTACATAATTACAATAAAAACAAACAAACTGCTTAATTTACAAAACATTTGCTAAAAAGAAAAGTCTACATTAATATACATAGCAGAGTTTTTTCTCAATATACACACTTCCACTGATTACATGGGTAACAGTGCCTTACTAGCTCTAGATGTAGCCAAGGCATTTTACAGCATGGAATGGCACTTTATCCCCAGGCCTAATTAGTGTTTATGTTTCTTACTAGTCTAGCCGCTTCTTACAGAGGGGCACTGGCAAGAATGCCCCCTGTCAACTTTCATGTTCGCCTTAGTAATTGAGCAACTGTCTTCTCTCATCAGGAATTCTTAAATGAAGGTAGACTTTGTTTGAGGAACACAAAGGGCCAAGGTTCAATTTTATGCCAATGACACTTTGCTACTATTGACTGATACTCACACCTTTCTCCCCATAGCTATGTCCATTTGGAAGAGGAGTGCCTAAGATTGACATTTTTCCATTTTAGGAATAATGTCCTGAAACCATTTGAACAAATAAAACCCCGAGTCTGAACTAAGTAATACATTCTTCTATCAATATCTACAACAATCCTTACAAACCCAGGCTAAAACTGAAGTTTTCAAAACTGACTCTACACCACTACGTGGAACTCTGGTTGTGGGCACTAATAATAATACTAATGCTAATAAGTTCTCTTAAAGTGTATTTGCACTTTTGTAGTGAGAGAAGGTATCATCGCTAAATGTAAGCAATTCTCTGCTAGCTCAGCACAATCTGTCCCAACAACTGAGCTGGGCACTGGCTTAGTCCAGTTCTCATTAACATAAAATAAAGACACCCAGCTGCTTAAAATGTTAAAGTTTTCTTAAGACAGAGAGTGATCAAATGTAGTACAACTAATGAGATATATGCCTCCAGACACTGTCAATTATGGTAAACATTGCTTCCTAGTGCCCTTTATAATAAATGAGAGCTAAGTAGACATTTTCTTAACTTGAAGAAAAGACCATCCAAAAAAGGTAAGCTGCAATTGTTAAATTTGTTTACAGTTTTTCTATGTTAATGAAAACATGTCACTAATAAAGTAGATGTTATCCCAATTTGACTGCAAACGTGTAAATACCCTTTAAAATAGTAAATACTAGTATGAACAAATACAGGTACCATTTTGAAGCACAAATTGGAACAATGCTATGCTGCCTAAAATGACTCTATTGCAGTCATTGACCCAACTTTTTATTATACATAGAGGGGTATCACTATGTGAATCAACTCACAACAAAAGTGTCATATTGTTACTATTGGACAACGTATTCATTCTAATTGCAAGAGGTGTAAAAGTTGTGGGAGAGATGAAGCAGATTTTATTCATCTCTTATGGAGATGTCTAAACGTTTCTGCTACTGGCATGAAGTATACCCTACGTTAAATACAGTATCTGGCCTTTTGCTTAGAGGGTAATGCCCTGACAGGTATACGTTGATATTCTGATGCTTCCATTTTGGATCAATACTGTACAGATACTGTTAGTAGAGCACTTCCTTGCCAATAAATTAATCTTTATAATATGGATTTACCCAACTCCTCCTACAATAGATGCATTATTTAGAGTAATGCATTATACCCACTCATTGGGAAATGTGATATAAACAGATAGGGGCTGTCCACTGAAATGTCAGAAATGATGGTCACTATCGATAAAAAGGAAGAATAACTTAATGGTATTGTGCCCCTCCCCCACTGCTATATCTCTTTGGTTAATTAGCATGTACCACATATCCTTGGTTCTGCCTGGTTTGAGCAAGATTGAAGGGTGTGGAAAATAGAGACCTGGTATATGATGTATTGCTCTTTGACAGTTACTGTTCACATTGATTGTTTAATATTGTTTTTGAACTGTGACCATTTACAGTCATGCTACAGATGAGATCCTAATATAAATCATCAGTGTTAGCACCGTTATTAATTCATTAATCTGACATTGTAACAACTTATTTGGGAAATATACCACATTAAATTATTACACAAAACTGATTAGTGAGCTTTTTTGCAATATTTGATAATGTAGGCATTGTTAAAATTAATATTATCATTGAAAATAGATGTGTATGATGCTAAACAGCATTATACTATGCCATTGTATTCCATAAACAATTAGGCTGAATAATCAGAATTCAGGTAATTGTGCCCTTTGAAAAGAGAGAATAAAGTCGAGAGACACAATGTTAAGCTAAATTGACAAATAGTATTTTTCTCACTTTCCTCCCACACAGAACACTAGATTCTTATGTGGTTTAAACATAATTTACCTATCCGCAGATGGATTCCATTCTCTACAGTGAAGCACAGTTGGCAGATTATTAGCTTTTTCGCTGACCTGCATCAATTGAGTTATTGGCCCTATCTGACTGAGGCAAAAAGGGAGGTGGAACAAAAGGTTAAAGCTCTACAGTATAAATGTACAGAGTATATAGATGAAGGCATTCCTCTTTAGAGGAATGCTCCCAGGGTGTGCTGTAAAGCTGAAGGAACAAGGATTAGCCAACACTGAAGTGATGTAGGAAGTAGTCATTTGAGTATACTCTATCCATGTTGGCAGAAAATTCCCATCTAAGGATCAGCATGTTGAATAATTTTTTAATTTATATGCCTTGACATGCACATTTCCTTGTGACTACAGGTGTATACAGGACATATTACACATTTATTGTTTAATATAGTGCACCTTAAAGTGATTGTGATTGCATTAAAAGAAAAAACCTTCTGTGTGCAGCAGTGGGGAAGAGGCCCTTGTCCTCACCAAAACATGGGGGGCCCCTGGCAAAGCACCCTGCCCTGGTCAAGTACACTCCACATGCTTTGATAAATAAATTCAGGAAGGAAGGGGGGCTACAATGATCACTCCCCCTCTACTGGTCTGCCAGGCAGAATGCACAGATAAGGGTCTGGTACAGGACCCTGCTCTATTTTTTGAAAAGGGTCCCCCTTGACTTCCATACCAAACACTATCAAGAATAAGGGTCTGGTATGTATTTTTAGGGGGAAAACCCCACACCATTTTTCTGTGTGTGTGTGTGTGTGTGTGGGGGGGGGGGGGGGTCCACCATTAACATCTATATTTGATATATCTATAGCTAACATCTAATATAGATGAAGGGAATCCCCAACTGTTTGTTTACAAACAGAAGTAAGCAGCTGGAAGCTATCATTCACCAGCAATTGAAATTGTCTTTTTTGTGAAGGATGTATAAATCGTACAGATGTGTCACTTCACAGGCAAGTTAAGGGCATTGCCCAGGCATGTTATTTAAAGGAATTTAGCATTTTTAATGTTGCCCTTTAAGCATAATAATAAAATTGCTGCTATCCCTGCCAAACAGAAATTTTAACAACTTTTTTTTTTTTCTTTGGTAGTGCTGTGTTCAGCCTCCATTGCCATTTGTTTGACAATTTTGTGCCTATAATGCTGCGTACACACGTAGCGGACTATCCGGCGCACTTAGTCTGGCGGACTTCCCGCCAGACTGTCCGTCGGACATTCCGAACAGGCTACTTGCCCACACACGGCACTTTTTCAGTGGACTAATATGGCGTACTAAGTCCGCCGTACTATCCGCCCTACTTTTGAAATGAACGGACTCGCCCACACACGCAGAGGAAAGTCCGCTCATTTCGAGCGCGTCTCCAGGTAGGCGGGGCTCGCGAAGGAGACGTCGCTGGCCCCGCCACCGGAATGGACTTAAAGGGGAACCCCAACACCGAAAAAAATCAGCGTGGGGTCCCCCCAGGTCCACATCAGACCCTTGTCCGAGCACGCTACCCGGCCGGCCAGGAAAGGGGGGACGAGCGAGCGCCCCCCCTCCTGAGCCGTACCAGGCCGTGTGCCCTCAACATGGGGGGTGCCTTGGGGAAGGGGGGGCCGCGTGGCCCCCCCACCCCAAAGCACCTTGTCCGTTGGTTGTCGGGGTCTGCAGGCGGGGGGCTTATCGGAATCCGGGAGCCCCTTTTAATAAGGGGGCCCCCGGATACCGGCCCCCCTCCCTATGTGAATGAGTATGGGGTACAATGTACCCCTACCCATTTACCTGTGAAAAAAGTACAAAAAAAACACAACACAGGGTAAAAATAATTTATTGCACAGCTCCGGGGGTCTTCCGTCTCCGGGGGGTCTTCTCGCCGGACTCCTCCGCTATCTTCTTCTAGCTCTTTTGCTAGCGGAGGAGCCCAGCTTTCTTTCTCGCTGCCGCCCTTCTTCCGACTTCGGGGGTCTTGTCCCCCTCTTCGGTTCTTCTGCTGGGCCACCGCACCTTCTTATAGCTCTTTTACAGGCGGTGGCCCGGTCTTCTGTTGCCGCTGTCGCTGCCGCCTTCTGTTCTTCTGTTCTTCTATTCTTCTTCTTCAGATGTTGACTTGTCGAGTCCTCTGCTCACAATAGGTCTGACACGACGCGCGGCGACTTATATAGGGACATCACCGGATGATGTCCCCGCCCATTATGGTGTCACAGTCCCAGCATCCTCTGGGACTGTGACATCATAATAGGCGGGGACATCAACCGGCGATGTCCCTATATAAGTCGTGGCGCGTCGTGTCGGAGCCATTGTGAGCGGAGGACTCGACGAGTCAACATCTGAAGAAGAAGAAGAGAAGAACAGAAGAACAGAAGGCAGCGGCAACAGCGGCGACAGAAGACCGGGCCACTACCTGTAAAAGAGCTATAAGAAGGCGCGGTGGCCCGGCAGAAGAACCGAAGAGGGGGACAAGACCCCCGAAGTCGGAAGAAGGGCGGTGGCGAGGAAGAAAGCCGGGCTCCTCCGCTAGCAAAAGAGCTAGAAGAAGATAGTGGAGGAGTCCGGCGAGAAGACCCCCCGAAGACGGAAGACCCCAGGAGCTGTGCAATAAACTATTTTTACCCTGTGTTGTGGTTTTTTTTGTACTTTTTTCACAGGTGAATGGGTAGGGGTACATTGTACCCCATACTCATTCACATAGGGTGGGGGGCCGGTATCCGGGGCCCCCTTATTAAAGGGGGCTCCCGGATTCCGATAAGCCCCCCGCCCGCATA
Organism: Lithobates pipiens; assembly: GCF_037356315.1. Lineage (NCBI taxonomy): Eukaryota > Metazoa > Chordata > Amphibia > Anura > Ranidae > Lithobates > Lithobates pipiens. The sequence continues at coordinate 218,292,337 of NW_027507718.1, forward strand.
CCCCGACAACCAACAGCCAGGGTTGTCGGGAAGAGGCCCTTGTCCTCATCAACATGGGGACAAGGTGCTTTGGGGTGGGGGGCCACGCGGCCCTCCTTTCCCCAAGGCACCCCCCATGTTGAGGGCACGCGGCCTGGTACGGCTCAGGAGGGGGGGCGCTCGCTCGTCCCCCCTTTCCTGGCCGGCCGGGTAGCGTGCTCGGACAAGGGTCTGATGTGGACCCCTTTAAGTCCATACCAGGTGGCAGGGCCAGCGATGTCTCCTTCGCGGGCCCCGCCTACCTGGAGACCCGCTCGAAATGAGCGGACTTTTCTCCGGGCGGGAAAAGTCCGTTCATTTCAAAAGTACGGTGGACTGGCATACACATGGCCGGATTGTCCGCCGAAATGCAAGTCCGGCGGGAATATTGGAATGCAAAACTACTTTCTAAGTCCGCCGTACTTTCGGGTCAAAAAAGTATGCCGGAGGCTACACACAGGGGGATTGTCTGGCGGACTTGATTTTGCCGGACTTTTCCACCCGATTGTTTGATCGTGTGCACGCGGGATTAGCCTGAAAAAGGCTAGTTTTTAATATTTGACTCACATTGACTTCGATGGGAATCGGATTTGGCACCGAAACATCAGTAATGTTGGTGAACCCTCCCTGAACCTGCTTTCGACTCATCACTAGTTCACATTTATACAGGTCAGGGTATAGCGAGTAGTAATTCGTCACATTTAGCAAGATTTGTTCTGTTGTTCTTGTATGTTGGTCTCTGGAGAGACCTTTCAATTTGACCCCAGTGACAGTGTAATCAACATTGCAGAACAAGTCCAGTTGAATGTAATAACTGCTACGAGCTGTGCCTGCAAGTTTATTCACTAAGTCCACATTCCATTCTACGGTGTCTGTGAGATTGATTTATTATAACTGGAAAGTGCAAAATCTGGGGCAACTGTGCATGGTAGCCAATCAGCTTTGAACCCCAGCTTGTTCAATTAAGCTTTGACAAAATAAACCCGGAAGGTTTCTATGTATAGCTGCATCAGATTTTGCATGCCCCAGTTTTAGTAAATCAACCCCTGTAAGTCTAGTTTATTAAATAATGTTCATATGAAATTATTACCTTGGGTGGTTCTAAAGCCAGGAATATAATTTACAGAGCAAATCTCTTGCTTAATACAGATCAACAAAATTAGCAGCTGAAGTGAAGCTACTGCTAGAGTCCATATTTGAAATATATAATACTGCTGACACAATGCTTTTAAAACTTTAGGACATTGTGTCAAATGTGCTGAGAGGGCTGTAAGGCCTGGTTCCTACTTATGCATTTTTTAGTGCATTTTCAGTTTTGCAGAAACATACTACAGTCCATTTAACATGGTTTCCTATGGGTCACGTTCACATCTGTGCATTTTATGGAAAGGGCCAGGGACAAGCAGGTTCTGTTTTTGGTTCCATAGACTTCAATGGATCCAAAACGTGTAATGAAAAATGCAACATGCACCTGGAATATGCATCAACTGTAACCTGCATAGGTTTGAACCAGGCGTAAGACCACATAAACTCAGCAGCCTGCAGTGATGTCTGTGGGTATGGCCCCTGCTGAGAAGGACAGAACATGTGAACAAGACCTAAGACTGTTATTTCTGTACCCTGTAGTCTGTTAAGTATTTTCTTCCTAAAGCGCTAGTAAATGTGGAGAAAAAAAAACTCTCCCTGCAAGGTAAAGGCTAGCATGCTTACACCCCTACAGAGGCTTCCATCTTTACCCAGTCTTCCTTGTGGGTTCGTGGACTGCAGCTGCTTATATGGTTGAGCCATGGTTGAGCCACAATGACGGCACTCCGGTGTTTGCACGTGGGGGTCAAGGCTGCAAAACAGATATTCACTAGAATATCTCCTAAATAGTACACGTTTAGGATATATTTATTTTACCTACAGATAAGCTTTATTATATGAGAGTTTACTACCACTTTAATTGTGTTGATGTCAGTTATTTCAATGGCATGTAGAGAGACTTAAACTGTATATATTATCATCTTCCTTAGGGTCATTGTAAATGAACTTAAACCATTGTTTTTGTTTTGTTTTTTAATCCTGAAAGGCAATGTCCCTTCAGAGCACATGCACCGGTGACTTCTCCAGCTGCATCAAAAGCAAATGTCTCCTAAATGGTGCACAATTAGGAGATATTTACTGTACCTATAGGTAAGCCTTATTATAGGCTTACCTATAGGAAAAAGTCATGTATGGGAGTTTACTTCCACTTTAAGATAATCAGTGCCAGGCAATTCTAGATCTCTTTCAGATCGAATAATTTAATTAAGAGTCTAAGCACCATAGCACTAGTGTCAATTCTTTTAAACAACATGCTTTAAACATTCTTGAGGGATGCTGCAAACTTGCTTGTGAAGTGGTGCATCAGAAGGATATGCACAAGCAAAAGTGATATTTAGGAAGAACATATACCAGACCTCTATCATAGATGAGGGTCTGATGCGGATTGTAAGGTTGACCCCACAAAAAAAGGTAACCTTGGATAGTAAAACCACCACTAAACGAATTACTTCCATCTGCAGCCGAAGGGTTTGCTTTGGGGGCAGGAAAAACTCTCTATTAAATTTGCCTGTCTACCCTACTGCAAAGACCAAGCATTCTTGTGTAATGCAAACTCCATCACCACACAAATAAGATCACATGAGTAACTTGCAGTTTTCCTTCTTTCTGATGCACCTCTCTAGCCGTAAGGTGTAAAAAGGAGTGGATAGTTAGGTCAATAGTGTTTTGTGCACCGCAGGATAGAATACCGATCCAAAGATTGAACCAGGTTACCCACAATTATAATTACATCACTAAAATATCCAGTAAATGATCTAAGCCTGCAGGCTTCATCAATAGCTGAATTACCACTTTTGCAATACAGCGCAAAAGAAGGGTTTTTCACTGCTGCCGCTATCTTTAATACAGTCCCTACCTAACTACTGTGCTATAGAATGACATATTATATTGTCAGGCTGATGAACCTAGACTTGCATAGTAAATGTGCCACAGCCATATATCACATAGTAGCTACTTTCAACCTACATTAACCTGAAAAATCCAATAAAGTAGCCTGGCTGTCCTCCTTGTGGTTTTAATCCTGGTGCATTTTAATTTAATTAGCCATTGAATTCCATTTAATTGAGCTTTTCAGAAAACTGACCATGGACAGGCTGTCATTGACCTCTTAACTACAGCATCATCTCTGAGGCTCCAGCAAGAATGAATGACATCAAATATTGCGGTTAATTGTAAGTAGCCTACCTATATCTCTTAGAGAGACCTTTCAATTTGACCCTAGTGACAATATAATTTATAAGAACCACGGCTGATATAGAAACCTTTGCTAAGGCTTAAACTAATTGACCTAAAAGTACTATCATGATGTGTTGTCTCCTGGGGATGACATTATTGCATCTGTTAAGCTGCCTGCTTGTTTCACAGGAATAGAGAGAAATTTCAACACAGGACCAAAAATGAAATACATTATTTTAACATCTATCATGCAGATCAACAATGATCAGTTTCAGCTGGAAAAAGCAATACAATGAATAGCTTTAAACACAGAAGTGGGTTTATAGCTGGTTAAGCCAGGATTATCTGTAATCCTGGTTATCACGTTATCTTTCATATTATAGTACCCTATTAAAAAAAAATAGCCCAATGACTTTTAAAGATTGTGAGTCATTGAGTTTATTGCTACTAGGTTTCAATAATATAAGCCATCCAGCTTAACTGTATATCATGTTTCCTTTATTGGCTATTGCCATGTTATCACTGAGCTATTGTATGTTTTTGACACAGTAGGAAGTATAGTGTGCAACATGTAAGCTTAACAATGCACAAGATGAATAATCATGTTCATGTCAATTCCTACAGAGGTATTACCACCAAGGGAAACATCCACCTTTTTCCACCTGACAGCTGTTTGCATTTTATTGTGCGTTTATGGTATAATAAAATATGATGAATTGGATATCTTAGGAGGGGGATTGCTGCAAATTCAGCTATTCTACCCATGCAGGTATTCTTTTAGAATACCTTGTAGAATATTGGATGTGCCTGTAAAGCTTTAACTTTTACAAGTCATTGTAAACTGCCTTGCTGCAATATGCAGGATATAGTTGCTATGAGTTACTAGATATTTATTCATATGTCTATGAGCTTACCTAAAGCCATAACACACAGAAGGATTTAGTAAATATGCATATCACAAGTATCACTTAAAAAAGTGTCAATTTAAATTACCGTAGCTGAAGGTTTATTATAACTATTTTAACTAAAAAGTACAATATTAGTAGTGGAATTACTAAGCGATTAACACAGTGCTGCAATGGGAGAGCAGCCAGCAACACATCAGCAACTTACCATTTTAACACGCATAGGTACTGCCATCAACATTCAAAATATAGGTGAAATATTGATTGCCCGATGGCATTTTCCTCAGGTGAGACCTCTGCTGTCCCTGAGTTATCTACAGTAGCATGTGGTTAGTGACCTCTATATAGTAAAGGGGGCTTCTAGATTCCAATAAAGTCCCTGTCCATAGACTCCCGCAACGACCAGGCCAGAGTTGTGGGGAAGAGGCCCTTGCCCTCAGCAACATGGGAACAAGATGCTCTGTTGGGGGTGTGACCTAGTATATTTTAGGAAGGAGGCACACACTTGTTTCCCTCCTTTCCTGGTCTACCACACTGCATGCTCAGACAAGAGCCCAGTATAGATTTTTGAGGGGACTTCCAACTTTTTTCCTTGATTTTTGTGGGAGATGCCTTCTTAAAATCTCTATCATACATTGCACAGATGCCCCACTTCACAGTCAGGGTAAGGGCAACCCCCAGGCATGTTATTTAAAGGAATTTTACATTTTTAATGGTTCACTTTAAGCTTTAATAAAACTGCTGCTCCAAACCAAACAGAATATTAAAAATAAATGTTTTGCTTTGGCACATGGTACCCTGGGCAGTGCCCATCTCCCCACACTATATTTCATTGTCAATCCCATTTAAAAAAATGGCTATTACTTTTTTTTAACATTCGGCTCCTATTGACTTCTATGGGGTTCGCATTTAGCACCCGAATTTTAGCAATGTTCGCCAAACACATTGTAAGCTCCTTTGGGAAAGTGACTGATGTGAATGTACAATATATGGAAAGAGATGTAAATTGCAAGATGGATTTGATTTCAATTATGTCGATTTAAATCACAATTTAAATCATGATTTAAATCACTAGTAAAAAGGCTTGATTTTTTGAATTTTTAAAGAGCAACTGTCATCTCTGTCCCGCAGCAGCTGCTCCTCTGACCTGCTGTTGACTCACCGAAAGTCCCATTAACTTTAATGGGATGGTTGGTGATGCGGCAGTGATACAACATGGTGAGGAACGTGGCGGCAGCAGTAGAGTGGATACCCACTAACAGGCACTGCCATGATGGATCTGAAATGACAGGTGCTCTTTAAATGTAAGGACCCATTCTTGCTGGTAGTTAGAATCAAAATGAAGGTTTCCTAATTGGAATAATAAGCTGTCAGGTTAGTAAAACCGCAATATCAGAACCGATTCAATTATGCAATTTGTAGTGTACATAGATTGCAAAACAATGGGATAAAGAAATATTCTTGAATTTTGTTTTATCTCATGGTTACTGTGAAATTGTGTAAATGCATCAATGCAGTGCATGTTATCTCAGCTTGCAGAGCTTGGATTAAAGGAATTTACAAAAAATGTAACTATTGCATAGTATACAGCCTCATGCTACATTTCATGCTGAATGAACTAAATTATTAACCACTTCCCGACCTGCGCACACACATATCTGCAGAATGGCACGGACAGGTAAATGAGCGTACAGGTACGTCCCTTTAAATTTGCCACTGCACCATCGTGTGCGCACGTCGGTTGGGACCTCCGTTAGTCCGATCTCGTGTCCCGCGGACTCGATCGCCGCAGATCTCCCCGTTCTGCCTAGCAACAGTGACACTGATTTCTGCTCCCTATGATTGGAGCAGAGATCAGTGATGTGTACAACACAGCCACGCCCCCCAAGGTTAGCAACATGCCCCTAGGACACACTTAACCCCTACACTGCCCCCCCGTTATTGACCCCTTCACTGCCAGTGTCATTTACACAGGAATCAGTGCATTTGTATAGCACTGATTGCTGCATAAATGACAATGGTCCCAAAAATGTGTCAAACATGTCCGATGTGGCCATAATGTCGCAGTCACAATAAAAATCGCTGATCACCACCATTACTAGTAAAAAAAATATTAATAAAAATGCCATAAAACGATCCCCTATTTTGTAAACGCTATAACTTTTGCACAAACCAATCAATAATCGCTTATTGCGATTTTTTTACCAAAAATATGTAGAAGAATACGTATCGGCCGAAACTGAGGGGGATATTTATTATAGCAAAAAGTAAAAAATAATGTGTTTTTTTCAAAATTGATGCTCTTTTTTTGTTTATGGAGCAAAAAATAAAAACCGCAGGGGTGATCAAATACCACCAAAGAAAGCTCTATTTGTGGGGAAAAAAGGACGTCAATTTTGTTTGGGAGCCACGTCGCATGACCACGCAATTGTCAGTTAAAGCGACGCTGTGCCGAATCAGAAAACGTGGTCAGGTCTTTAGCCAGCAAAATGGTTCGGTCTGAAAGTGGTTAATGTATCCTATATAGAAAACTATCTTTAGATATATTTTTACTCCAAAAGCATTTTCTCAAAATAATTTGATAAAAATAAGAAAGATCAATTTAAACCCAAAAATCTGATTTAAAAAAAAAATCATAGATTTTTATCCACCCTGGTTACTGCTTTATACAGTAAAAACCCGTAATGAAGAATAAATGCTGGATGCATTCCTAAATGCACAAAATATAAGTGGTTAATAACATTTATAGGCTATAGTACCAGAGATCCTTGGGATAATTAACTGCCTTAAAACAGCGGTGTCACATCAGCATTATGGTTGTCCTAAAAGGGCCAGTTGTATCTGTCGTACTACTTTTCTCAGAGATTAGGTGCAGAAACTCAACCATACCCCTCCACTGAACCATGCCGAACAGTGGGTGTGGCCAAATTGCACTAATTGTAGGAGGATCTTAAAGGGACAATACATACCAGGAGTGCACTATGTGCAGAGTTCAGGAATGTGCTACATTCAGAGTGCAGAGTTGAGGTGAGACAAGGAGCGGGGCCGGGTCAGGGCTCCATGTGTGAATGGACACAAAGAGCTGTGACTTCCCTTGGGTGCCCCCATAGCAAGCTGCTTGCTGTGGGGGGCACTGAATAGGAGGGAGGGGCCAGGAGCAACGAAGAGAGACCCAAGAAGACTAGGATTCAGGCTGCTCTGTGCAAAACCAAACTGCACATAGGAGGTAAGCATAACATGTTTGTTATTTATTTATTTTTATTTTTTTTTAAACAAGATTTTACAATCACTTTAAGGAGCCAGGAAGGAATTTTTTTCCCCCTGTTGAAGCAAACAGAACCATGATTTTTTTTTTGCCATCATCTGGGACAACTGTAGGAGGTTCTGTTTACTGAGGTTTTCTAATTATTGATTCATTTTCTCAATTGGTTGAACTTCATAGTTGGGTCATTTTTCAACCTATGTAATTATTTGTCAAACATATTCAGAGTGGTCACCATAGCAAGGGGGTGAGGGTAAATCAATTTATGACATTTTATGAAAGCTTTATAAAGGGAATGAATGCTTTCAAATTCTGGTTGCTTGAGATACATTCTATATCATCTCTGAACTTTTATACTGATGAGAAAAACACAGTTTCAGATCTAAAACAAACATAAAAATGATAATGGTTAAAGGTTTTAAAAGCACAAAAGCAAGACAAAAACACTCTTTAGTTTCTTTGTAGAAACACCATAAGTCAATGACTATTTAATTGCAGCAATTTCTATTGTGTGTATCCCATATGACATAGAGTAGAAAAGTAATAGCTTATTTTTCCTCCTTGGTATAAACTGAGCTTGTTTGGGCAACCTTCCAATATCATATTGATCTGTATCAACCACTTGTCTTCCAAATGAGTGTCCTTCATGGGCGGCCCTATTAATGCAATAGCAACAGTCAGACAGAAGGCTAAACACAGAGGCTTATGGTTAACATTGCATGCAGCCAAGCTTCTGCTGACAAGTAGAGTTTTGTATTACACACTGCTGAAGTCAACAGTCAGTGCACTCTGTTCTCATTATTTGCATGATTGGACACGGCAGCTGACTAAATCGGGTTGCGACTATTAGAAAATCCCTTGATTAGGATATAGTAGGGCCATTTTCTGCTGTGGCACCAATAATTCATTTTTTCACCTCCATTATACAAAGGCTGAGTGTGGTAAAGTAATGAAGTGCCTCCCACTGAACTTTTTACTACAGGCCTGCTAATTTCCATAAACAACATTTGTTTATATTAGTGCTAATGGTTAAGGACATAAGATCTGTTTTAGGCATGGTATGCACATCTCTGCTAAGTTACAATCTAATGTTGTTGTGTTGGTGGCATTTAAGCATGTTTAAAGGCAAAACATTTTTTCTTTTAATTGAGTAGAAAAGAGTTAGACCTTCTGTCAGGATTTTATTTTGTTGTCTGTGTAACAGGGATTCACCCCTCTGTTAGTCCTGGTGACGATTATTAAATAAACAAAAAGTGAGGGGAAAACTTAAAGCGGTTCTTCACCCTAAAGGGGAAGTTCCGCTAATCTGATCCCTCCCCCCCTCCGGTGCCACAATCGGCACCTTTCAGGGGGGAGGGGGGTGCATTTACGTGGATAATCCAGGTATCTGCACCCACTTCCGGGCAGACCGCCGCAGACCCCCGCAGACGCTCCACCCCCCGTTGTGTTCTGGGAAACACACAGTTCCCAGAGACACAGCGGGGGACCATAAGAGACGTGCAGCGCGACTCACGCATGCGCAGTAGGGAACCGGGCTGTGAAGCTGTAATGCTTCACTTCCCGATTCCCTGACAGAGGATGGCGGCGGGGGCAGCAGCGAGACGAGCGATCGCTCGTCATCTGCCGCCGACATCGCTGGACCCTGGGACAGGTAAGTGTGATTTTATTAAAAGTCAGCAGCTGCAATATTAGTAGCTGCTGGCTTTTAATATTTTAATATTTTTTTTTTTTAGGTGCAGAACCACTTTAAATTGTAAATCTAAATTTTAAAGTTGTCCCAAAAGCAGTATTAAACACAAAAACAAAATTGTTGTATATTGAACCTTACCAATTCTTAGATGCGGTAGCTGCATTAAAGTGTTACGGTAAAGCAAGCCTGTTATACTCACTGTGGAATCAAAGGGGTTGTGTAACGAGGTTGTTTGATCCTTTCTTTTCTGATCCTCACCTTCCTCCACAGTACCCAAACCATCTCCTGATAGAACAGAGCCTTGGGGGCACGCTACACATGCTCAGTTTGGCATGTATTGCTAGAGAGTTTTTTTCTTGGGAGAGTGTATGTGATCAGCACAGAGCCAGTCAGCACTGCCCAGGCAGAGGTTCAGGGTCATGTAGCCTTATAGGACAATCAGAGGAGAATGAAAACTCCTCCTACAAGCTTTAACCAGACATTGACAGAAGTCATAAGACTGCTATATACTGCTGATGAGAAAAGGTATTTACCAGTTTATATTTTTTTAAATTGCATTTCCATGTTCTGTGTACTGTGGGAGACCAGATATAGTGAATGCAGGATCCTGGGTTTAGTAACATTATAATTTCCTTTTCTTAGATTTTTTTTACCTTTATTTTCATCTGGTGATCCAGCCAGTAAATTGTTTAGACAGACTATATACCACTGAGGGGTGCTTACAATGATCTGGTATACTTTAAAATATGCTGCAGAAACTGCTTATGTGTGAGTTACCCTTCCCCCATATTGTCAATTCTACTGTCCAAGGGTAGCTCCAATACTACCATCCAGAGTGGGGCCATCCTAAAACAGGAAGTATGTTACTGGCTGGATTACCAAGTCAAAATAGAGAAAACAAAAACATAAAAAAATAAATGCAGCCACCACATTTAAAGTGATTGTAAAGTCTTACATACACCTAGTGAATTTATTACAGCTCTTTGTTCTTTATAGCCATTCAAAATACAGAATTTAATCTGCTTGGGTGTATTCTGGCCTTCCTTATCCCACTAGAAGGACACTTAGGGCCTGGAAGGTGGCTAGGCACAGATTTCTACATCCCAATAGGTGGTCCCACGTTAGCCCACTATGGGATAATCTGAATCTCCATAATTTTCGCTCCCTACCCGACCCTCAAGTTTGGGCCAAGCATGGAGTCAAAATTCTGAAAGATATTTTCTCTGAAGGAGACCTGCTTCCCTTCTCTGCACTCAGGGTTACTTTCAAATTGTCGGGTTGGATGTACTTCTGGTACATACAAATGCATTGTGTCAGTCTGAGCCCAGTTCCCTTTCACTCCGAGTCTTGCTATGGATCCCATTGAAGAACTTCTAGCTCAGGAATCTATATCTAAACAGCTGTCTGCACTTTACCTGGCCTTGCTAAGCATAGACTTTCCTAAAATGGAAAGGCTATGGGATCTATGGAAAGCTGACCTTCCCGACCTGGATAGGAAGTACTGAGAGGAGTGTTTGGAAGATAGCACCAAATTGTTAATTTCCTCACAGAACAAATTGATTTAAGTAAAGTTCTTACACAGGGTTTATTATACCCTCCAGAGACTGTGCAGAATCTACCCTCAGAGGTCACAGGAATGCCCTAGATGTAGTGAAAGTGTTGGCACGTATTTACAAATGTTTTGGAGTTGTCCGAGGGTAGCTTGGTTTTGGAGAGAAGTGGTTGAACTTATTAACCATCGTCTTCAGCTGACTCTCCGAATAGCTCCGGATCTTGCATTGTTGTGAATTCAGGACAACGAGCAAAGGTCTAGATGAACTAAACTGTTTATAGCTTATTTGTTATATCATGTCAAGAGGGAAATCATTCTCAAGTGGAAAGCCCGTCCCCCTCCCTCCATAGGTTCTTGGGAAAAATCTATCGATGCTGTTCTTCCTGTGTACAAATTGTACAAATCGACTCTTCCTATGTACAAACTGACTTACAATAACAGGAATTGCCCTAGAAAGTTTGACAAAGTGTGTCAGCCATGGATGGCTTAGGCGGTGCTGGTTTGGCTGTGATATCTTTCTTATCTGCTCTAGTTGGAGCAATGGCTTGAGCACTGCTTCCCTTATGAGTTTTTACCTTTAGTTCTATATATGCCTATTTCAATAAGGTGGACTTTGAGTCCTTAATAATGCCTGTGTGTGATGTATTTTTGATTATGTCCATGCTACTGGCTTTGTACCATGCCTTTGTTTCAATTAAAAAGGAACATTGTGTTTTAAAAAGAAAGCAGTGGGGATCTGAAGTAACATCTGCAGATTTCAATGAGGAGAGATTTGAGAGCTGATTGGAGGGAAGAGACACCCTCCCCCCCACCTTTCACACAGCACACAGGAACAGAGCTGAGGCTATCAACCACAGACTGCGTGCTGGAACTCCCCTCACTGTCACCTATTTATCTCTTGGTAAAAACTTATCAGAAGTGACTCATACAGATAGCAGAGGAAAAAAGGCAGCAGAGAGAAATTATGCTTTGGATTGAGATTATGAAGTACATACTATAAAGGGATATTATCAGGAAAGGCACATTCCTGTACTCAGGCGCAGAACAATAAGGAGATCTGTCGACAGCCAACATGCAGGTGTGCATGCGCACACACGTGCACACAGACACCAGGCGGGCTATTTAAGCTGCACTATTGCCTTGAGTCATTTCGGTTTGGTCTATTAGATTCCTTGGGAAACTGCTACCAGTTCCTGTGATGACTCTGCTACCGACTCCCCCTGAACGTCAACTGCACTGACCCTTGGCTTGTCTTTGGATTAGGTGTCTGCCTACTCCTTCTGCTTATCTGCTCATCTGCCTGCTGTTACCGACCCTGGCCTGGGCTCCATCTGAGTCTGCTGATCTCAGCCAGTCTCCTGCTCCAGTCCTTCTTTCAGTGAGCATCCGGTCTGTCTTCCCTGCTGTTCCCGGGCACAGAGCCTATTCATCAGTCAAAAGAAGACCAATCAGACACTCATGCCCACTCTGTACTCTGGTCCTGGTGGCAGCTGGGCATAGAGATGAACGAAAGAAAGATAGCCTCTGCTCATCTCTATGCCCTAGGAGAACCGGAGCGATGTCATGATTTCATTTCCCATTCCAGTAACATGTAAACAAGGCCTTTTTCTAAAGCAAACGTTCAAAAAACGTTTTGCTTTTAAGGGTAGAGGAGAGATTTGGGGTCTTTAAAAAAAAAAAAATTAAAAGTGTAAAAATTTAAAAAAAGTAATAAAATAAATAAAAAAATGTTTAAAGAGTACAGTGGTAAACACATACGTAGGTCATGCCCACATATGTAAATGGTGTTCGCACCACACATGTGAGTCTGAGCAAGAGCAATAACTCTAGCACTATATCTCCTGTGTTACTCTGTAGTTTGGTGCCATTTCACAAGCGCCCACAATTTTAAAGCATGACATATTAGGTATCTATTTACTCGGCATAACATCATCTTTTAGATTATACAAAAAAATTGGGTCATATATTCGTTTTTTTTTTTCTCATTAAAATTATTTTTACCCAAAAATTGCATTTGAAAAACCGTGTGACAAAATGGTTGCAATAACCACTATATATAATGTTTGGGAGTTCTAAATAGTTTTCTAGCTAAAAATTCAGATTTTTACTTGTACACAACAAGTGTCAGAAATAGGCCTGATCAACAAGTGGTTAATTTTCTTTCATACAGAAGCAAATGTTAGAAAATCTCTCCAAAGTGAGAGGAAATCTCCTCTTAGATAATTATCACTGGAACAAACATACCTATATGAAAATTTCCCCTCCCCTTCTAAATTTGCCCTCACTTTCTGTTCCCATGACAATGATCACAAAGACAGATAGAGAGAGTGCATCTCTGTATTGGGATACAGAACTGCAAAATCCCACTCTATCAAAAAAAATAACTCCTAGTTTTAGATAGAAAAATGAGCAGGAAATGGAGAAAACTTCTGACAGTTTTTTTGTCTGTGTCCCTATTTATGAGATGTCACCTCATTTCCTGTTGGGGGGCATGAAATTATCTAAAACCACCCTCAGTATCGATACAGATTTGCTTTTTTTATTATTTTACAGTTTACACAGCAGTTTAGAACTTGAGGATAGACAGTACAAATACAATACACTTTAATGCAGTAGGAATCAGAGGGCCCTGCTCCTTAGAGCTTACAGTCTAAGAATGAGGATCAAGAGATACAAGAGGCAATAACTGTGGGGGATGTGCTAATTGAGAAAATAAATGTACAGTTAGGTGGCGGCCAGGTAGGCTTCTCTAAAGAGATGAGTTTTTAGGGATCATCTGAAAGTGGACAAAGTAAGAGATAGTCGGACAGATTGGGGTAGCGCATTCCAGAGGATGGGTGAGGTTTGGAAGAAGTCCTGGAGGCGAGCATGGGATAAGGTGACAAGGGAACTAGAGAGCAAGAGGTCTTGGGAGGAGCAAAGAGAATCTGGTATTTTGAGACCAAGTTAGTAATGTAGCAAATTTCATTTGTTGGTTGAGTGGCAGCCAATGGAGGGATTGGCAGAGAGGGGTTTCAAAGGTGGATGAGCTTGGCAGCAGCATTTATGATGGACTGAAAGGGGGATAGCTTATTTAGAGGTAAGCCAATGAGGAGGTAGTTGCAGTAGCCAAGGCGAGAGATGACCAGGTATTGGATTAGAAGCTTTGTGGTGACATTGGTTAGAAAGGGCATATCTTGGAGATGTTGCGGAGGTTGAGGCGGCAGGCTTTGGACCACGATTGGATGTGGGACTGAAAGGATAGTTCAGAGTCCAGGATTGCACCTTGGCATGTGGGGACGGGTTGATAGTTGAGCTGTTGATTTTGACAGCGAAATCAGGGGAAGTTGCACGTGAGCGAGGAAATAACATGACCTCCGTTTTGGATAGGTTGAGTTTGAGGAAGTGCTGTGACATCCAGGCTAATATGTCTGTTAGTAAGTTGGTGATGAGTGAGGAGACAGACAGATGGAGTGAGTTGGGGGGTGGAGAGGTAGATTTGGGTGTCGTGAGAGTGAAGATAATATTGAAAGCCATAGGAGGCAATCAACTGATCCAGGGAGGAGGTGTAGATTGAGAAAAGAAGAGGTCCAAGAACAGAACCTTGGAGGATCGTAATGGAGAAAGGAAGAGAAGAGGAGGAAGTAGAGTTGTAAGTGACACTGAAGGAGTGGTGGCATAGGTGGGATGAGAACCAGTAAAGAGTACAGTCATGGAGACCAAATGAGTGGAGTTTTTTGAGGAGGAGGGGGTGGTCCACTGTGCCAAAGGCAGCAGAGAGGTCCAGGAGAAGAAGTACAGTGTTTTCTACAAAACTTTCCTTTTTCAGTAAAAAGAGGGCTTAGAACATTTCTCAGGTGATTAACCCCCCTAGCGGTAATCCCGAGTCTGGCTCGGGGTAGGAATATACTGATAGGAGCGGTAACCCCGAGCCAGACTCGGGATGGCTTCGCTGGATGTAGGGGAGGACACAGGGAGAGTTACTCACCTTGTCCCCTGGATCCAGCGATGTCCGCCGCGCTGTGTGATCGAGCTGTCCTCCGCTCGATTCACAGTGCCGAATGCCGCCGAGCTCCGTTCCCTGCGACGTTACGGCGCACGGGAGTGGAGAACGGCGGCAAATTCAAAAAAAGTAAAAACACACAAAACACACACAGCACTGTAATCTTACAGATTACAGTGCTGTATTAAAAAATACACACCCCCTTTGTCCCTAGTGGTCTGTGCAATGCCCTGCATGCACTTTTATATTATAAATACTGTTTTTTACTGCCTGGAATTTGGAGATTGTCCATAGCAACCAAAAAGTGTAAATTTTTCAGTGTTTTTGGATTTGATTACATTATTGAATAATTTTTATTATTCTTTATTATATTATAAACTTTATCATACCCGGGATGTCTGCTAGACTCTGGTTTGAACAGATTTAAGAGCGTTATTCCTAAGCCAGGGAGGTTAATATATGTGTCTTCCTTCCCGTAAACAGTCACTATCTTTATTTCTTGTCCTGCTGTCACAGTCTGTGACCGGAATAGAAAATAAGGCAAGATTATCTCATAGACAGAAAACTTGACAGAATATTTATTATTTCCAAGATCACCCAAAACAAAAAGTTTGTGCTGGAGGTGGATTTTAAAGTACTACCTTGTAAACAGCATCATTTAATATGATTATATTAACATTCCAAGTCATTATACTTGGCTTAATTAGGTGTACAGTGTTTTGTGGTCATCTGAGTCAGTGTTTTTCTGAGTGGCCTTAAATAACCAACTCAGCAACAAGGTGTCCCCTATTAAAAATACCTGCAATCATGGAAAAGCAGATAATTGATCCCTTTTTTGGAGGATATCTTTGGGGAAATTTATGAAAACTGCTGCAGAGAAAAGCTGAAGGATTAGCTAATCCGGCTAATCCTTCATCGGTGATGAACATTCATTTATAAAGACCTATCTTTTCTTGTAGTCCTTTAGAAAATAATAGAAATATCAGGAAAGTGTTGAACAAATAATACAATGCAAAACAAAACTTTCAAAGTCTAGTACAACACAGAGCAATAACAAGAAATGATTGGAGGGTGTTTTATGCTTGGACAATATAGACTTCAAGCATACTAGAAAAGAATGTTCACTGGTGATTTGTATCTCTTCACAATATTGTTTAAAGTAGAATAAAACTTTCTTTTTTTTTTTATCATGGGAAAGCATATGATGCGTGATTTTGTTTTATTACTCTGTCCTTTGTGAAGAGATGTCTCCTCAGGTCCTAACCTGATGACCACCCGTTAATTCCTGTCTGATGAGCTTTCTGTATTCCTTGTCTGCAATGCATTCTCCATTGTGCTGCCCCACAAAGACTGATATATCGGTGTTTATAGCTACATTTTATGCCTTGGTACAGTCTACTTCTCCCTCCTATTATACACTAGGTAAACAAGCCCTTGCATGCTGCTTTCTGCTCCCACAAGCTTTCTAGTTACTTTCATGTTTGCCTTTTTATGCCCCCTTATAAAGTTAGAATACATATTGTGGTATGATGCTGTCTCACCTTTAAAAGAGAAATACAGCCAAAGCTTGTTTGGCTGTACTTCTCCTGTAGATCACTGGAGTGCAGTTCATTCTGCATTCCTGTGACCCGTTTTCAGCAGACAGCAGGCTGAAGTCCGCTGTCTGCTGATGTCACCGAGCCTGTCCTGGCTCAGGCAAGAACATGACACTGGAGTCAGGATCCACCCACATGCCTGGACCACCACCCGGCTTAGCCCCTAAGGAGCCGCTAAGAGCCCAAGCTGGCTGCTCCCATCCCTCCACAGCCCAGCGCTCCAATGAGTGAGGAGGGGGCAGAGCAGAGAGTGTTAACTGAAAGTCAGCAGCTTTCTGCTTGGGGAGCTGTGTCAACCGAGCGATCGTCACTGTTAGATCACTCAGTGGTAAAGCTGGCGGGGGGACAGATGCCGCATTGGACCGATGCTGCATCCACCTATGTAAATATGCATCTGCAAAAACCCCAAACCCCATACTTCTCTTTTAAGAAATGCTCAGAAAATATCCTACTGCCACAATGCTACCCCGCTGCTACTCCTATTGCAAATGAGAGTTTCCTGGTTCTGCGGGGATGTAAACAACAGTGCTAGGGGATCATCTGTGATGTTACTGCTCTCAAATATGGTCATAACCAAATATTGGCAATTACAGCACCCAGGATCCCTAGCAATATTATTTTCATTTCAGTAGTGCCAGGGATCTGTCATATAGGTTAGTGGAGTTAGTGCTATGACTGTTAAATGAAAGACTTCTGGCTGATGTTTGGGCAGGGAGATAGGCTGGGTTCAGGTCAAACTCATGTGCAACCTGAACTCAAAGTAACATCTGTTTGTTCCTCATACAGGTAGCCGTTCCTTCTAATATATCTAAACTATTATGAAACTGCATAATATACATGCTGAAATGGGTCAAACCAGCACCTGCATATTGCAGAACAGTGTAGAGTACATATCCACCAGGAGCAGTACATGGTTTTATATACAAGATACTGTGAAGGGCATTTCACAACACAGCATGTAGAATGCAGAAATCAGCAGGTCTTTGCCATTGTATGAGATCTGCACGATGCACAGGGGGCTTTACACACTTTGCACGCTTTGTCAGGTCACAAAGACTTGGCAGAGACCCACAGCATGTCTGCGAATGCATGAGATGTCAGGCCAAGATGGTGGCGGAGGAACACACCAACACAGAAAAACACTGGGACAACACTGGACTCTATGGACTAGTAAGAAGGTATTTTTCATTTACACACAGGAACAATTTACAGAGAATAAAAATAGTTTGGGATGAAGTTCCTCTTCGCAGGTAAAAAAAATTGACTTTATTATTTTTTGCTGCAGGATCCTGTAAAGCATTGCACCAGCAAAGTAAAATGTCACCACATTCTGTGGCAAATGTCTTAAAAAATTCAACTTTTCTTGCAAAGTGAACAGCCCATTTGCCTTTAGTAAATTAACCTCTATGTTTGTACCTACGTTTTAGAGGCACAAGTAGGCATATTTCCTGTTTAAGTCTTAAGGATACAAGTAGAAAGCTTGCAATTCATCGCAGGTCAAATATGCATAATTATATTAAATGATGTGCACAGAAACGTATTACCAAAAAAGCCTACGGTCATAAGGCGCATCAAAATAAAGGTTGCCTACAGGGGCAACATAATCCCCTATGAACCTAACTGAAATCTGGTCCTGTTTAGAGCCTGATATAAGCCACACATCAAAGATAACAAATCACATTCCAACAGCAGTCTTTCCAGATTTTTTGAAAATTTTCACCCAGATTTTTAAAACCAGGATAGCAAAATGTCAAGTTCAATGCAATTTTTGAGGATTATTTTTGTCTGCAAAGTCATTCTCTTTATACATAAAATACAGCGTCAATGGCTTCCATATGAATGCATTTTTCCATTGGATAATAACAACCTATAATCATTTTAAGCCAAACAACCTTCTTCCTAAATGTGTACAGATGCAAATTGTAACCTGTAATTTATTTGCTAATGTCCTGTGCCCTCATTTTACAGTTTTCTGTCAATGATGAATATCTAAACAGTCTTTCTTAAATCGTAAAGATTTTATAATTTATATAATACGTAACGTCCACTGATCATCATTCTGTTCATGAATATACTTATTTATTTTATTTTTATTTTTTAAAGAAAGAGGTTGCTAAAGGAAAACACAATCTAGAATGTTTTTCTTTTTTTTTTCCCTAAATATCTACTAGAGCAAATCACAAGTATATGTCCAGCTAGAGTTAAATATTTCAGAAATACTGGCTTTGGGAGGAAAAGCTGGTTTATTTACCAAGTAAAATATAACATGATTACTTGGGCTCTTTTTCCTTTTTTTAATAAACTGGAAAAAGAAATGTGTCTGTGTTGTCCATACATTTTAAGATTAATCTAGTCCAACTTCAAAGTGGAAACAACCCTCTTTAAAGTAAATGCAGTCTTGTCTTTTCTGGATAACACGAGGTTTAAACAGAAATCATTTGGAAGGAAAAAGGGAATTTGGTCAATTTTATTTTATTCATGTTGCTTTTTATATAATTTATTTTACATTATTTGTATATTTGTTCATTTTACAAGTACAGAGTGGTTCTATGAGGCATTTGCAGCACACCAAGGGTTATTTAACCTCCCTTTTTCAGCTGTGTGTGTTCTGAATAACAGAATACATGTTATCTATTACTTAGAAGAGATTAATTGACTTCATCAGAGCTTGAAAACTTCCTCAATTGCACCATTCATTGTCTGCAACTGGCACAAATGAATCATTTGCATGCAATAATTAATATTTACATGGGAAAAAAATAACATTTAGCATGTTTAGTCCTGTCACACATTATGGTCAGACTAACCCATGAACACATTCTGTATGTGTGTCAGCGTGTATGTGAATGCTCACAGTAGTGACAGGTGATGCTTCTTTGAGGGCAGGGATTGACACAAATGATCAACAGTATGTATTTCTGTGAAAAATGTAGTGTTTATTTATAATGTATATAATGTAAAAAAATAAACTGTGCTTAAGACAGAAGTCAATTTAATTTACCTTTAATTTGAGGTGTATAACTGAGATGCTTTCAGATTGACTTGTATGGGGAAATAAAACCAAATTAGGGAGATATATGGTAAAAACAATGATACAACTCTCAGGAAACTCAAACAAGGGTGGCAGTAAATCAGTATGAGATTCCCCATCTCTGCTTGCAGCTTCCTGCTTTGTTTCCCAAAACATATTTCATTGGGCTTGAAAAAAAAAAAATCTCTAACATACATTGTTGTGTTATAACAAATATAAAAAGGCATGACTAAACAGTTGCAGTTTCATAGCTATGATGATGTAACACTTTAAATCCTACAATGAAATATTTAAAGATGTAGATGCAGAGAGTTAGGGAATGAAGCAGTAGCTGCAATCTCGAAACACCCAATGAGAGAATAGTATGTGACCGGACTAAACTACGTGGCATGTTCACCAATGCCAGGAGCCTGGAGGACAAGATGGGTGAACTAGAGACACTGTTGTACGAGGAGGATTTGGATTTTGTGGGAATTTCAGAGACCTGGTTCAATAGCTCTCATGATTGGCTGGCAACCATTCATGGGTACACCCTTTATTGCAGGGATAGATAGGGTAAAAAAGGGAGGAGGGGTATGTCTATATATCAAAAATAATGTTCAAGTGAATGTGAGAGATGACATCACTGAGGGAGCTAGGGAGGAGGTTGAATCCTTATGGGTAGAGCTCCAAAGGGATGATGCTAAGGGGAAAATATTACTGGGAGTATGCTATAGGCCCCATAACCTGAGGTAGGAGGGGGAGACAGATCTCCAATCACAATTTATCATATTGGGTGATTTTAATTATCCAGACATAGTCTGGGCAGAGGAAACCACACATTCGTCTAAGGCTTGCCAGTTCCTAAATGTCTTGCGGGACAATTTCATGGGTCAGATTGTAGACGCACCAACTAGAACTAAAGCGTTACTAGATCTACTGATTAGCAACAATACAGACCTGATCGCAGATGTGGAAATATGGGGCAATTTAGGAAACAGTGATCACAAGTCAATTGGCTTCAGTATATATCACAAAAATAGGAAACATAAGGGAAATACAAAGACACAGAATTTTAAAAGAACCAACTTCCCTAAACTATGAACTTTGCTAGAAGGAATACATTGGGATAAAATCTTAGGAACAAAGAACACGGAGGAGAGATGGGTTCGCTTTAAGAGCATATTAAATAAGGGAATTAGCCAGTGCATCCCATTGGGTAATACATTTAAAAGAGCGAACAAAAGTCCTGGATAGCATAACTCCAATGTAAAAATGCATATAAAAGCAAAAGGGATGGCCTTCAAAAAATACAAGGTTGAGGGACCATCATCAGCATTCAGACTTTATAAAGAATGCAACAATAAATGTAAGGTGTGTGCAATTAGGGTGGCTAAGATAGAACACGAAAGACACATGGGGGTTATTTACCAAAGGCAAATCCACTTTGCACTGCATGTGCAAAGTGCACTTGAAATTGCACTGAAAGTGCACTTGGAAGTGCAGTCGCTGTAAATCTGAGGGGTAGATCTGAAATGATGGGAAGCTCTGCTGATTTTATCATCCAATCATGTGCAAGCTGAAATGCTAATTTTTATTTTCCTTGCATGCCCCCCTCAGATCTACAGTGACTGCATTTCCAAGTGCACTTGCAGTGAAATTTCAAGTGCACTTTGCATTTGTAGTACAAAGTGGATTTGCCTTTCGTAAATAACCCCCTCAGTGTAGGAGAGCAAAGAAAAAAAAATCCCAAGAAATTCTTTAAGTATGTAAACAGTAAAAAAGGGAGGACAGACCATATTGACTCCATAAAGAATGAGGAAGGACATCTGGTTACAAAGGATGGGAAGATGGCAAAGGTATTGAAATTATTCTTCTCCTCAGTCTTTACAAGGGAATTGTGGGGCTTCAGTAACCCTAACTGCAGTGTTTATCCTCATGACACATCACAAGAAGCACCTTCATGGATAACAGAGGACAGAATTAGAATTAGACTTGGGAAACTTAACATGAATAACTGGATTGCTTGCACCCGAGGGTGCTTAGGGAACTCAGTCAAGTAATTGCCAGACAATTGTTCCTAATTTTTACTGACAGTCTACTGACTGTAATGGTACCAGCGGATTGGAGAAAAGCCAGTGTAGCACCAATATTTAAATAGGGCCCAAAATATATCCCTGGGAATTACAGACCAGTTAGCCTAACATCAATAGTATGCAAGCTCTTGGAGGGGATGATAAAGGACTATATACAAGATTTTAGTAATGAAAACAATATCATTAGCAGTAATCCGCATGGATTTTCTGAAGAATCGATCTTGCCAAACCAATCTATTAACCTTCTATGAGGAGGTGAGTTGCCATCTAGATAAAGGGAGACCCGTAGATGTGGTGTATCTGGATTTTGCAAAAGCATTTGACACAGTTCCCCATAAACGTTTACTGTACAAAATAAGGTCTGTTGGCATGGACCATAGGGTGAGTACCTGGATTTAAAACTGGCTACAAGGGCGAGTTAAGAGGGTGGTGATAAATGGGGAATACTCGGAATGGTCAGGGGTGGGTAGTGGGGTCCCCCATGGATTCTGTGCTGGGACCAATCCTATTTAATTTGTTCATAAACGACCTGGAGGATGGTATAAACAGTTCAATCTCTGTATTTGCGGGTGATACTATGCTAAGCAGGGCAATAACTTCTCTGCAGGATGTGGAAACCTTGCAAGAAGATCTGAACAAATTAATAGGGTGGGCAACTACATGGCTGAGAGTTAATGTAGAAAAATTTTAAATAATGCATTTGGGTGGCAAACATATGAATGCAATCTATACACTAGGGGGAGAACCTCTGGGGGAATCTAGGATGGAAAAGGACCTGGGGGTCCTAGTAGATAATAGGCTCAGCAATGGAATGCAATGCCAAGCTGCTGCTAATAAAGCAAACAGAATATTGGCATGCATTAAAAAAAGGGATTAACTCCATTGATAACGCGATAATTCTCCCACTCTTCAAGACTCTGGTCCGGCCGCAACTGGAGTATAGTTCTGGGTACCAGTCCTCAGGAAGGATGTACTGGAAATGGAGTGAGTACAAAGAAGGGCTACAAAGCTAATAAAGGGTCTGCAGGATATTAGTTATGAAGAAAGGTTGCGAGCACTGAGCTTATTCTTTCGGGAGACGCTTGAGAGGGGATATGATTTCAATTTGGACATTTTCACTTAGGGGTGTACTCACTTTTGTTGCTAGCAGTTTGAACATTAATGGCTGTGTGTTGAGTTTTTTTGAGTGGACAGCAAATGTATACTGTTATACAAGCTGTACATGCACTACCTTGCATTGTAGCAAGGCGTCATTTCTTCAGTGTTGTCACATGAAAAGATATAATATAATATTTACAAAAATGTGAGGGGTGGACTCACTTTTGTGAGATACTGTAGGTTTAACCTTAAACTACGTAGAGGGTTCTTTACTGTAAGAGTGGCAAGGATGTGGAATTCCCTTCCACAAGTGTGGTCTCAAAGGGGGGGGGCATTGATAGTTTAAAAAAACTATTAGATAAGCACCTGAATGTCCACAACATAAATGGATATGCAAGGTAATACTGACATTCAATCACACAAACATAGGTTGGACTTGATGGACTTGTGTCTTTTTTCAACCTCACCTACTATGTAACTCTATGTAACTATGTAGCTGTCAGCACCAAATGGCTGTCAGCCCAAAACCACTATGATCTAAAATAGCCATTGGCATTGGGGTGTGACCCTTTCTTTTACATTTGCTACCTGACAATAAGGCTGTAGGTGCCCTGACTCATGTTATAGATCTTGCCTTTAATATAGACACATCTTTTCCATTTATTTAATGGTCAAGGATTATTTGTGTGCAAATGCGGCATTGCTTTGCTCTTGCACCTGGAGCCTGCACCAATAGTGTCATTAAGCCCTGGTCCTTGGGACATGTGACTCTACTGTCCAGGAATAACAACTTTGTTGATCAGCGTTGAGCATCCACAATTTGCGTTCCTGTTGGCATCACAAGCTGAAGGTGGCCAGTTTAGAAGCTCCATACGTAAGATACAGGCCCCTGTTTCCTACATTACAGGACCTGAAATATTTTATCTCAATTTCACCTTAGCCAGGAAGCCAATAGCACCACCACACATGATAAGGAAATTATTTTGGCATGTAGAGAGTAGAGAAACTGACGTGAAGTAGGTAAGTGTGAGGTTATATGACCCTACCCAGTGAAGTTGAGCTTAAGGGGGTATAGGCAAGCTTATATTTTATGCAAGAGTGATATAGTATATTCATTGATGAATAAAAAGCCATTGAGACATGTGGGATGGATTGAATCCTCCTTGGGAGGATATATGGCCATGCTGGGGAAGATATACAGTATCAGTATTTCATGGGGCTAAAAGGATAAATCGTGTCTGCTGAAGGAGATTTTATGTTTTTTGTGAGTAGTGGTCCTGAAGAAAATGTGGTATCTGCCACTATTAAGCCATGTCATTTTAAAACTATGACCACAGTTTTCTACAGAGTGCTCTATGTCAGTGGTCATCAACCCTGTCCTCAGGGCACACTAACAAGCCAGGTTTTATGAATTACCTTGGGGAGATGCAGACTAGAACACTGCAATCACTGAGCAGCAAATTATATCACCTGTGATGTATTCAGTTATTTTGCAAACCTGGCCTGTTAGTGGGCCCTGAGGAATGGGTGATGACCACTGCTCTATGTGCTCCAAGATGGGATTTTAAGACCCTAACAACATCCATGGTAATATGGTAAAACAATCCAACTAGAGTGAAAGTGAAAAGTTTGTAAAGGCTAAATACCTTAGTTTACACATTAAAGTGGTTGTAAACCCTTACAAACCACTTTGACCTACAGATAAGCCTAGATTAAGGCTTACCTGTAGGTCCAAGAAATATCTCCTAAACCTATACGGTTTAGGAGATATTTACCTGAAGACAGCCACCGCATGCGCCGTAGACAGCGGCGCGCAGGCGCACTGGGTAAGCCGCAGATCGCGGTGATATGCCGCGCGTGTCGGCTCCCGTGCGCATGTGCGGGAGTGACGTCCTCGCTGCTCCAGCGAATCACAGCGCCGGAGCAGCGAGACCCATGGAGACCCACCAAGAAGATGGACGCTCGGAACTACAGGGGACAGCGGTGACTTCGCTGGCTCCTGCGCCAGGTAAGTGACACATAATGGACTACTATGCGATGCATAGTAGTCCATTATGCTTTACCTTTGCAGGGAATCAAAGAGGAAGTAAACCCATCAAGGTTTACTTCCTCTTTAAATGATGCAGTTTGTGATACAGTATACAATCAATATTGACAACCCTTTTGATCTCTTGGACATTTATAAATGTAGGAAAAATCTGTGGCTCCTCTTTTGAGCCTCTATGCTACTATAGGGCATTGATGCTGGTGGGAAGATCCAGGGCTCATGGCAGGGGAGTAGGTACTCAAAACCCCCAAAACAAGATAATCAGTAAAGTGAAGTTTTAAGACATTGCCCCTAGAAAGGCAACAATGCATCTTCTTTACTAGCTTGCTTTACTTCACTTTTTTGCATGTATAGTAAAGCCCCCTGATCACTTTAAATCCCTCTTTCAATACAAAAAATAAAGTGACAATAACATTATTTGCTAAGCTAAACAAATAGTTAAATTGCTTAAAAAAGGGGGACTTTTATCTAGCAGGCCAAGATAAAGAGCAAGTTCCTAGAAGTTTCAATGTGTGAGACTCAATTTTTTTCTTTTTTTGTCATGAGGGAACCAATGATATTTGAAGGGTGTTTCATTTGGCACAGGGAGAAAAAAACACAAAACTAGAATAATTGCTAAGGACAACAGCACTATTTTTTCCCAAGCTCCAATAATGCAGAAAATAACTTGTTCATACCAGTTCCCAAAATTGCAGGTATCCTATTAAAATATTTGGGTAATATCACCACACCAAAGCTAAAATAGAAACTACTGTGTTAAAGTGGATGTAAACCCTCACATATATCCAGTGAAGTGAACAGTCTCAGATGATAAACAGAGATGAAACAAATCTCCCTACATAAGTTTTACATGTATATCTGCTGTCTTCAGCTTTATATATTGTTTAGAAAGTGCAGATCTTGATAGGAGATTTTTTCCTTCTGTTCAACACTGCAGTGAAGCCCTGGGCATACAGCCAAGACAGCTGATTGGAGCAAAGACACACACCTCCTCTCCTCATAGGTAGAGAATTTCAGATTTGTTTTTTGATTATTTCAGGGATCTGCTAATCAATTTATAGCATCCTCCCCAACTCAAAACTATGGTTGCTTTTATCACAGTTGACTGGGAACTTGTTAGGAGTTACCAGGCTGTGTAACAGAAGAACAGAGAAGAAGACAGCTATGGGACATAAAAGAGAGATAAAACACTGCAGATATATGTGCCCAGCTCAAATTTCATGAATCGGGTTTACATCCACTTTAACCACTTGCCAAACAGCTCACGCCGATATACATCGGCAGAATGGCTCTGTTGGGTGAAACCCTGTATGGGTACGTTGTACCCTTTAAGAGCCACCGGGCTATCTGCATTTGCAGGCACGAGCGCCAGCACAGGGATTTGTGTGTGTAAACACACAAATCCCTGTTCTTTCAGGGGCGAGGAGACATATTGTTTGTTCCTACTAAGCAGGAACAGAGATATGTCTGCTCCCCTAGTCAGTCCTATACCCATACAGTTAGAAACACTAACTTGGGAACAAATTTAACCCCTTGATCACCCCCTAATGTTAACTCCTTCCCTGCCAGTGACATTTATACAGTAATCAGTGGCTATTTTTAGCTCTGATCGCTGTATAAATGTCAATGGTCCCACAAATTTGTCCCACAAATTTGTCAAAAGCATCTGATCTGTCTGCTGCAATGTCGCAGTACCACTAAAAATTGCAGATCACCACCATTAGTAGTAAAAAATATATATATAATAAAAATGCCATAAATCTTTCCCATAGTTTGTAGATGCTATAACTTTTGCGCAAAGCATAAAAGTCATCATACACTTATTGCAGTTTTTTTTTTTTTTTTTACTAAAAATAAGTAGAAGAATATATATTGGCCTAAACTGATGAATAAATTTGTTTTTTAAAAACATTTTTGGGGATATTTTTTACAGAAAAAAGTAAAAAATATTTTTTTTTTTCAAAATTTGCTAAATTTTTTTGTTTATAGCGCTAAAAAACAACCCCACAGAGGTGATCAAATACTACCAAATAAATCTTTATTTGTGGGGAAAAAAGGACGCAAATTTTGTTGGGGTACAGCACTGCATGACCACGCAATAGTCAGTTAAAGCAATGCAGTGGCAAATTGTAAAAAAGTGCTCCGTTTAGGAAGGAGGTAAAATCTTCTGGGGCTGAAGTGGTTAAGTATCATTTCAATACTATGCTTTTATTAGTTTTATAAATTCTCAAAAATATAAAGTTACAAAAATATAGCATCCCCAAAATAAAAAATAAAAAAAAAGCATCCACAAAAATCATTGAAATAAAATAAGTCATGTTTTTCATAAAGCCAAAGTACATTTACAAACAATCATGACAATTAATGACACATTGAGACAAGCTGTTTCATTTCAGACTTGGCATCAAAGGGATCTTGACAAAAGTACCTGATACAGTCATGTACACAAACATTGAACATCTGGACACCAGTTAGCATAAATCACGCTATCTTTTCTACACTATAAAGCCACAACAGAAGTAAAGAAGCACGACCGACCACAAAAAGGTTTCTAAAACCCTTGTAAATGAACCAGTACAAACTGTTTCATTATGAATTATTGCAACCTCAAAGCAATTGTTGATTAAATATGGGACAAAATGTGTTGTTATTTTAACTATTTTGTGCGCATGTCAAACCAGGAAGCTCAGACGTTAAGAAATCTGCTGCAAAAGTCTAAAGGTAAACCAACACTTTTGAGAGTGTAGATTTTCTCAGTCATCTCACTTGTTTCTACTGCTAGGATGAGGTTTGGATTCACCACTACCATGGATTTGCAGAGGGTTCGAAAATTGCAGTCCCAGCAAAACTAGCAGGTTCTCAGAGGAGTTTTTCAGCTGCAAAAACGCTCTAACACCAAAAAACATCTAAAAACACAGAAAACCGACACTGACATTGTGTTTTAGTTGTGATAGGGAAAGCATAATGGATGCTGCTGACAAAATTGGTAAGAAGAGATTAATGTTAAGTAGAAACTCTTAGTTTTGTTAAAGTAGGTGTTAATGCTTACTATCATGCAAGATGTGCATCTTTGAAAATTGGGGGGTTGAGCATCCTTTGTAACATCTCAGGGCTACTTACAGCCTGTCCATGTTTACATGTACTGCAGGGGTAATAGGCTGCATGTGTTCTTTACAGGCATATTTTCTAATTGTTACCGGATGTCATTTTTTTTTCTTCACAGGCCTTTTCTTGGTTGACAGAAGCAGGCAATGTGAAACAGCACAAATATTATAGTTTCCTTTTGGGGAGCATGTGATTTACAGGCAGGGGAGTGTGGGAGATAGGGGCAGAGTGTTGTCAATACACAACACAAAGTGCCCAAACAAGGACATTTATATCAGTATCGCCAGCTGTTATTTTAATGAAAGCTAAGGATTAAAAAAAAAAAAAAAAGACGTTCCAAGTGATATTACCATGTTAAAGCTTATATGAGATTTTAGTGGTTTGTCAATGAAGTCCATGTTCTCCAGTCATAGATAGTTTGATGGAGCTGACTTGATATAGATATTGGGGGGAGGGCCCAACTGGGTTAATAATACATTTTGGGGTACCATTTCTGCCAGTCCAGCCACCCAATTTTTTTTCATATCGATAAAATTCAAAGCAGATTGGGGGTACTATAGCTGTCTGTAATGCCGCGTACACACGTAGCCGACTATCCGACGGACTTAGACTGGCGGACTTCCCGCCAGACTGTCCGTCGGACTTTCCGAACAGGCTACTTGCCCACACACGGCACTTTTTCAGCGGACTAATACGGCGTACTAAGTCCGCCGTACTATCCGCCCTACACTTGAAATGAACGGACTCGCCCACACACGCAGAGGAAAGTCCGCTCATTTCGAGCACGTCTCCAGGTAGGCGGGGCCCGCGAAGGAGACGCTGCTGGCACGCCACCTGGTATGGACTTAAAGGAGAACCCTTCGGCGTGGGGTCCCCCCCAAGTCCACAACAGACCCTTGTCCGAGCATGCTACCCGGACGGCCAGGAAAGGAGGGGTGAGTGAGCGCCCCCCCTCCTGAGCCGTACCAGGCCGCGTGCCCTCAACATGGGGGGGTGCCTTGGGGAAGGGGGGCCGCGCGCCCCCCCTACCCCAAAGCATCTTGTCCCCATGTTGATGAGGACAAGGGCCTCTTCCTGACAACCCTGGCCGTTGGCTGTCAGGGTCTGCGGGCGAGGGGCTTATCGGAATCTGGGAGCACCCTTTAATAAGGGGGCCCCCGGATACCGGCCCCCCACCCTATGTGGTGTACCCCTACCCATTCACCTGTAAAATAAAGTACAAAAAAAATTTATTGCACAGCTCCGGGGGTCTTCCGTCTTCGGGGGTCTTCTCGACGGACACTATCTTCTTGTAGCTCTTTTGCTAGCGGAGGAGCCCGGCATTCTTCTTCATCGCCGCGGCCTCTTCCGACTTCGGGGGTCTTGTCTCCCTCTTCGGTTCTTCTGCCGGGGCACCGCGCCTTCTTATAGATCTTTTACAGGCGGTGGCCCGGTCTTCTGTCGCCGCGAAGACGGAAGACCCCCGGAGCTGTGCAATAAATTATTTTATCTTGTGTGTTGTGTTTTTTTTTGTACTTTATTTTACAGGTGAATGGGTAGGGGTACATTGTACCCCATACTCATTCACATAGGGTGGGGGGCCGGTATCCGGGGGCCCCCTTATTAAAGGGGGCTCCCGGATTCCGATAAGCCCCTCGCCCGCAGACCCCGACAACCAATGGCCAGGGTTGTCGGGAAGAGGCCCTTGTCCTCATCAACATGGGGACAAGGTGCTTTGGGGTGGGGGGGCCGCGCGGCCCCCCTTCCCCAAGGCACCCCCCATGTTGAGGGCATGGTACGCCTCTCCTTTCCTGGCTGGCCGGGTAGCGTGCTCGGACAAGGGTCTGTTGTGGACTTTTTTTCAGCGTTGGGGTTCCCCCTTAAGTCCATACCAGGTGGCAGGGCCAGCGGCGTCTCCTTCGCGGGCCCCGCCTACCTGGAGACCCGCTCAAAATGAGCGGACTTTTCTCTGGGCGGGAAAAGTCCGTTCATGTCAAAAGTACGAAATGCGAGTCCGGCGGGAAGATTGGAGTGCAAAACTACTTTCTAAGTCCGCCATACTTTCGGGTCAAAAAAGTATGCCGGAGGCTACACACGGGGGGATTGTCCGGCGGACTTGAGTTTGCCGGACTTTTCCACCCGCTTGTTTGATCGTGTGTACGCGGCATTATTCATTAACCAAGGATATGCTGTCACCAATAATGTCCAATGCTTTTTCTAAAATATAATGTAATGTTAAGCTATCTCTTAAACCTGATATTTGAAAGATGTTCCATGTTGCCCTTGAAGCTGCATAAAGAGGACCTGTAGTTTTAACTAGAAACTGTGAACATCCATTACACCTAACCGTTGATTTGAATGTTGATACATTTGAAGAATGTAGACTTTTTTGGGTTATAAAAAAGAAAATGAACTCTGGAAGTTGTGCCCAAAAAAGGCAGGCAGAGGACAAAGGAAAAATGTCTAGTATTATGTGTAGGCTCCCTGCAGCTGATCTTTTTCCCAATACTTACTTACAATGCCTTATTCTACACTGTGTCTCTTGTGTGCGGATACAGTCATCTTGGTAGGGGCAGAGCTTTGCTTCCTCATGTCAGAACCTCCAGCTAGGAGAACATCACCAAATCTCATTCCAAAATCTCACTCTAAAATTACAGAGACTAGTAGGCAGAAGAAGCAGTGCATTAGTGCAGATATACAACTATGAGGCTGTAGGCTCAGGAATGCCTAGGCCCATTCACATACTAAAATGTGGACTGTTTTTTTTCCTCGTGAACCTCAAGCAAAAGGTACATTTTTCATGATACTGCTTTGGCACAGTTATCACGTCTAGATGTTTCCTATAAAAAAGTACATCTTAAATCTTCACTTTTTAAGTTCAAGTCCACTTTAAGTGCAATGTGCAGAATGGCAAAAACCTCAATAAAAGATAAAACAGATGATTTCAAGACTGACATAGAAAGATAGACTCACAGATAACTTACGTAAAGCATGTGCCCCATAAACTAAGTGTTGTGTAACAGAGTGAAGCTCCGTTTACCACAGTTTATTCCTGTGATGCAAACGTGGGTTTTCATTGACATCACATGAGATAAGTTGTATATAAACAGTATTTTTCTGTGTAAACAGAATCCACAAATATCAGCATGACTGCTTTATAATGATTCACTGCTTAGAGTGAATAATATATTAAGCAACAGAATTTTGGGGCTTGTATTAAAAAAAATTGGTAAGGGTATCTATCACAGCTATTAATTATTAATGACTAGCTTACAAATTACAACACAGTATATACATTTAAAAGTTACGTCTGATTTTTAAAATAAACCTTTGTAGATTTATTCTACATCTGGAACAAAATTTGGTTACTTGCTTTGTTCCATAAAATAGTATAGAACGATACAACTACAAACTGAATACATTATAAAAACGTAATGAGTACAAATAGGGAAAACAAAGGGATACACTTAAACATGAACTATTAAGATAACTAATATCCAAATAGCCATACAAATTGTTACCAAGCATATATAATTTCACAATTACACCCACAGGTAAAATATTAATGCATTGCTTTGGCTGCATAAACATTTAAAATTTCCTTTCAAGTTGATCCCAACACTCAGCCTCTTACAATATGCCTCTTATAAGTATGTAGAAGGAAAAACTAACACTAAGAAAATCAATATTTATTGCAAAAATCCAACGCCAGCTACAAATTCCATATTAGAATAAAAAAAAGTC
The DNA here is from genome assembly GCF_037356315.1 of Lithobates pipiens. Taxonomy (NCBI): domain Eukaryota; kingdom Metazoa; phylum Chordata; class Amphibia; order Anura; family Ranidae; genus Lithobates; species Lithobates pipiens. Next base: position 218,323,681 of record NW_027507718.1, read on the forward strand.
AGTCGGCCAATCAGGGGAGAAAGGGGCGGGCCAGGTTGGGGTTCCTTGTCTGAATGGATACACCAAGCTCTGACTCAACTCCGGTGCCCCCATAGAACTCGATAGGAGGGAGGGGCCAGGAGCAGCAAAGAGGGAACCGAGAAGAGGAGGATCTGGGCTACTCTGTGCAAGACCAACAGCACAGAGACGGTAAGTATAACATGTTTTTTTTTTTTTTTTTTAAACAAGAATTTACAATCACTTAAACTTAAATCACTTAAAACACATAAACTTTAATACAGTTCCTTCCCATACAATCCAATTAAAGTGGTCATATAAAAAAAAAACTTAAAATGGTTTAAAAAAGGAAAGAGAAAATAGATTGATACCTCTAGAAACCTGGTGTTTGGGATATATAAGTGCACAAAAACTGTCCCAATCCAGGAATAATCTGCTCTTTGATGATTCTCATCCTGTGCTGCTGAAATTATTACAATTGAATGAAAGCATTTTGATATTGAAGATACAGGAAAAGCAGTTTGATGTGCCATGTTTACTAAGTTGAGTTTGGTGTGAACAATTTGTCACTAACCTAAAGTGTTGTTTTAGATGACTAGAGAAAGAGACTTCTGAATGCAATTTCTTAAAGATATTGCTTGAGTGGAAGCTTGCTGCTTATGGTAAAATATACCTCAAAATTTACCCAGATTTTGTTTTCATGTTAAAATAAAACCTGGGTGAATAAACCCATTCAGTGCAATCCCTGAAAGACTTTCATTCCACAGCTACACAGTTAGCGCATATTATGTGTAACGAGTGCCCATTCTCTGCTGCTTGAGTAATAGAACCAAAAAATGGGTGTGGTAAGTGAAGGATGTACAGACCAGGGCTTCGGTTGGGGGCTGCCCAACATTAGGTAATAAGGTTATTCCATTCCGATAAACCACTGAAGAGTTCAAAAGCTAACAAATCACAGGTCAGTGATTAAATAAGGTAAATAAATAATTAAATGGCTGCTGTAAAGAGGTCAGGTTCTGGACAGGTTTGGTGTCACCATAAAGTTCTAATATACAGAATAACAAGTAAGCCTTCAAATGTTACCACAACCTGCTTTGCTGTTATAATAATATAATAAAGTTTGCAGTTCAACAGAAAGTGTGAAGTTATAGTAAACTACAGTTCTGTAAAAGCTGCAAAGGAATAGCACAAGTGTGCAAGTACATGCTCATGCCCTATACTATATGGAGGCATCAAGATCTAGAGTAGATTTTTAAATTAATACGTTAAATCAGAGCTCTCCAAACTATGGTCCTCCAGGTGTTGAAGAACTACACGTCCCATGAGGCATTGTACAACTCTGACATTCACAGACATGACTATGCATGATGGGAATTTTAGTTCCTGAACAACTGGAGGGCCTACTTTGGAGACCCCTGCTTTAAATCATTAAAACAAAAATCAATAAAAAAAAAAAAAAACATAATTGCTTAATTTCCTATATTCTTCAACATAAATACTGTACTATATGTAGAAAAACAGCAGCGGTTTTGAAAAACAAGAATACGTTTAACAAATGCATTCTTATGTGAATTCACATTGTGCTACAAAAGTATTTTCTGAAGTAAAGCAAAGAGTTCACATCAAGCATCTAGTCAGATGCAAGGATTAAAAAAAACTGTATACATTACTGCACTTTAATAAGTTCCCACCCATCCCAATCCACTGCACTTTAATAAGTTTCCACCCATCCCAATCCAATAAATTAAAAACATATCCATGAAGCAAAAGTAAGCAGTCACTGCTGTCTTATGGGATGGGAGAGATCCTGGGTGCTTCCATTTTTGGCCTCTGCATGGGACAGTCTTGCAGTCATACTCAAAAGCTGCTCACAATCCTGACACCAAACGCGTTTCTGGCGTCTCCATACCCACAAGCAGAGACTTGCTGATCAAAAACACCAAAGTGAATTTTCACCAGCCCTTTATGCAGTAGCCATGCTTTAGGTGCTGTCTTTAATATGATCAGAGACATCATATGCAACAATATACAGTATAAAGACTAACTAATCATCACTGTATATTTTTAGCTGCATATATTTACTCAAGGAAAAGATCTGCAGGACCAAGCAGAATGGAATTTGTGTTCTACAAGATCCGGCAAATGCACTCTACAGTCATCCCCTGTTCACACAGTTCACACGGTGTCTGATAACAATTACATAACAGCAGTACTTACACAAATATGTTTTCAGAATGAAAGAGAACCTGGCTCAAAAGTACTTGCAATGCAATTCATGAAGCTGCAGGAACAAAACGTGAGGTTACTCAGAACATGGTTTTAAAGCACTAGTCTTGGAATCAAAAAAATGTTTTGTAAAGACTGTGTGCAAATAAAATAACAGATTTTAAGAGGCTGTTCTGACTCATGCTCTATTTACACATTTCTGTCTTGTTAAACGGCACAATACCCCAACTAAAAGTATTTAACACCCACATACTGCATTCTTTTCCTGTGTTAGAACCTGTATGCAGATTACATCTGTCATGTTCACGATACTCCTCAAGTCTGAGGTTGCCACAATATTTCATAAATAATTTAATCTTAAATTGCATCATTTTGTATTGTACACATATTGCACATACTGTATATACAGCTGTGTAGACCCCCAATTCTACATGAGCACATACACAAAAAAAATAAAATATATATATATATATATATATATATATATATATATATATATATATGTATATGTTAGGTCCATATATATTTGGACATGGGCATAATTTTAGATTTTTTTCAGGTACTTACCAAAACATATTCAAGCTATAGTTATATAATTGATATGGGCTGACTCTCAGGTTTAATTTGAGGGTATGTACATCGACATCAGAGGAAGGGTTTATGAATTACAGCTCTTATGAATAATTATCCTCTTTTTTACAAGGGACCAAAAGTAAATGGACATTTGAATCAAAAGCTGTTTCATAACCAGGTGTGGGCTACTCCTTTCTTATTTATTCAGCAGGTAAAAGGTCTGGAGTTGATTCTAAGTGTGGTATTTGCATTTGAAATCTATTGTTGTGAACCTACATCATTCGTTCAAAGGTGCTGTCCATGCAAGTGTAACAGACCATTGTAAGGCTTCAAAAATGAAACAAATCCATCAGAGAGATAGCAGCAAAATTAGTAGTGCCTAAATCAACAGTTTTGTGCATTTTGAGGAAAGAAGAAAGCACGGTTGAGCTCAGCAACATAAGAAGGCATGGATGTCCATGGAAGACAACAGTGGAGGATGATCACAGGATCCTCTCTATGGTAAAGAAAAACCCATTCTCAACATCCAGACAAATGAAGCACACTCTCCAGGAGATGGGTGTGTCATTGGCAAAGTTTACAATCAAGATCAGATTTCTCGAAATCAAATACAGAGGGTTCACTACAAGGTGCAAACTATTCATAGGCATGAAGAATAGAAAAGCCAGATTAGACTTTGCCAAAAAGCATCTAAAAAGCCAGACCAGCTCTGGAAAAGCATTCTTTGGATGGATGAAGCTAACCAGAATGATGGGAAGAAAAAAGTGTGGAGAAGGCTTAGAACAGCTCATGATCGATAGCACACATCATCTGTAAAACATGGTGGAGTTTGCAGTGTGATGGCATGGACATGCATGGCTTCCAGTGGCACTGGGCCATTGGTGTTTATTGATGATGTGACAGAAGACAGAAGCAGCCAAATGAATTCTGCAGTGTTTAGAGATATACTGTCAGCCCAGATTCAGCCAAATGCAGCAAAGTTGATTGGCCAGAGCTTCACAGTACGGATGGACAATGATCCAAAACACACTGTAAAAGCAACCCAGGAGCTTTTGAAGGAAAATAGGTGGACTATTCTGCAATGGCCGAGTCAATCACCTGATCTCAACCCAATTGAGCATGCATTTCACTTGCTGAAGGCAAATCTAAAGGCAGAAAGACCCACAAACAAAGAACAACTGAAGACAACTGTAGTAAGAGCAAAGCAACAGAAAAGGAGGAAACCCAGTCTTTGGAAAATGTCCATGGGTTCCACACTTCAGGCAGTCATTGTCAGTAAGGAAATCTCAACAAAATGTTAAAAAATGTATTAATTTATGATTATATTTATTTATCCAATTACATTTGAGCCCCTGGAAATGGGGGGATTATGTATAAAAATGGTTGCAGTTCCTAAAATGTGTACTTGATAATTATGTTTAACCCCTTGAATTAAAGTTGAAAGCCTGCACTTCAAATTCATATGATTTGTTTCATTTTATTTTATTCTTGTGGCATACAGAGCCAAAAGTATGAAAATGTGCCTGTGTCCAAATATATATGGACCTAACTGTAGATACAGTATAGACATAAATATATATTCCAAATGTTAAATACCTTGAACTCTACGTAAGCTATGGCATCAAGCACAAATATAATTTACGGCTCTAAACTCGATAAGTAAAGATTTGCTGTTATAGGGAATATCTAGATATGGTAATACACTAATCAGTATCCTTTTAATCTACCTTTTGGTTTAATACCTCCTAAAAAGACAGCCTGTGCCTAGGCACAACTGTGTCTTCCGTTTCTTAGGCCTCATGCTCCTTGTGTGTAGCCCTGGTGCATGAGAATCTGCAATTAAGGTGCAGTTGGAAGGTTCAGGCGCACCATCCAGCCCCACTGTAGGCCACAGACTGAAAAAGTTTAGGAGAGGCTGACAGTTATTACTGCTGGAGAGGGCTGAATGGTGCACCAAGAGTTACTAATGATTGGGGCAGTATGTGCCCAGGGATGAATTTCCGCATTCTCCCTGAGTGTATACTGCTCTAAACACTATTAACATTAGTACTGCTTGGTGCATCATCTGGCCTTGTCCAGCCTAAGCACCTTTCAGCCTCTCATAGACTTTTACAGGCTGCTGGCAGTGGAGCTGGATGATGTGCTTGTAACTTTCAACTGCCCTTAAATACTAAAGTCTCATTTGGCCAGGGCTAAATGACCCTTGCACATGAGGCCTTAGCCATAAAAACTGCAGTGGCTAGATCATCTAAGGCACTTTTCTTTCAACTGCTGAAGGGTACATAGAGGTAATATTGATTACTAGTGGAGAGGGATTAGCACCCCTGACAGTTTTTATTGCTGTCTGTTTTAGGGAGATTCACCCTCTCTATTTGTCCTGTTTATCATTATCTTTGAAAGTAAAAGAAAACCTCGCATTGTCCCCATAAAAGTAATAGAAGGGAATTCTTCCAATGTGGACACTAGTTCTGGTGACCTGGGGGTCCCCAAGGGATTCCCTTAATTTGAAGAGATTTCTTCTCATTTGCCATTTTAGCTATTAGAAAGGAAGTGAAGCCTGATGATTAAAAATAATCTGGCAGTGGTCCCCTACTTTTTTATACAATGGCACTCATCCTATAGGTATACCTGTTATGGTCATTTACATACTTTTTATGATTGACAATAAAGGTTAAGTTTTAGTTAAGTGGCCTTTTGGTGTGTAGGGAAGCAAACCCTTGTCTAGTTCTACCCTACTTTAAAATTTCTCCTAAAACATTGCTTTTATTGTAATTGAAGAAAAAAACTTCAAGCTGTCATTGATGTTAAAGGGGGCAATACACGGTATTAAGAACTGGGGTGTGTAAACTTTTGATCAGGGTCATTTGGGTAGTTTCTGTTGCTATTATGATTTAAAAAGAGTAATCACAGTTGATTGATAAGAAATGGCTTCAGTCAAACACTAACCATGAGTGAAAGAAATGTTTTGTGTTATCATTCATATTCTCTGAAAAATTGCCAAGAAATCATAAATTCTACCAGGGTATGTAAACTTATGAGCACAACTGTACCATGTGTCTTCACAGTGAATGGGGATATAAAACCTAGTGATCATGACTGGTCATAGGATATTTATGAAATGTTGTCAATCAATACTCTAGTTAACATGACAAGGCTATTGCTGATTTTTAATGCTACAGTAATTATCACCCACCGTATCACATTATCACAGTCACAGCTGAAATCGAAACTCATCTGACGAGGCAATGTTTTTCCAATCTTCTATTGTCCAATTTTGGCAAGTCTGTGTGAATTGTAGCCTCAGTTTCCTGTTCTTAGCTGACAGGAGTTGCACCCAATGTGGTCTTCTGCTTTAAGGTTCGATGTGCTGTGCATTCAGAGATGATATTCTGCATATCTTGGTTGTAACGAGTGGTTATTTTAGTTACTGTTCCCTTTCTATCATCTCAAACTAGTCTGCCCATTCTCCTCTGACCTCTGGAATCAGCAAGGCATTTTCCTCCACACAACCGCCGCTCACTGGATATTTTCTCTTTTTCTGACCATTCTCTGTAAACCCTAGAGGTGGTTGTGTGTCAAAATCCCAGTAGAATAGCAGTTTTTGAAATACTCAGACCTGCCCAACTGGCACCAACAACCACACCACGTTCAAAGTTACTTAAATCCCCTTTCTTCCCCATTCTGATGTTCGGTTTTAACTTCAGCGAGTTGTCTTCAACATGTATAGATGCCTAAATGTATTGAGTTGCTGCCATGTGATTGGATGATTAGCAATTTGTGTTACCAAGCAATTGAACAGGCGTACTTATAATATTCTAATTCTAATGTACCTATACCTAATAAAGTGGCTGGTGAGTGTATGTAGTATACATGTATACTCCTTTTGGTTGCTATTCAAGAATTTGGTACCAATGAAGAGTTTAATTTGCAACAGGTATTGTACATACTTTCCAGAAACTATTAGAGGTCAAAGCAAAGACCTCTTACCTCATATAAAAGTATATTTTACACCAGGACTAGGGCTTTATCTAAATTTTCAGTAAGTTTCTAATATTTTTTTACACAGTGTATATCATATAATTTATATATTTATAAATTGTGATCATTTAAAAAGATGCAATGACTGTTATTTAGAATGCCTTTGACGTAAACTGTGGTATCTCTAAACATTATGCATTTTCATGGCTTTTCCCGCTTCCAATCTAAGGAATACCAATGGCCAATATAATTTATTACCTTCACAAAAGATACATCCAGCTTTCTTTAATAAGAAGTATAGCCAAAACTTTTTTAGCTCTACTTCTCCTATGGATCACAACAGTACAGTTTGTTCTGAATTCCTGTGACCCATTTTCAGCCGACAGCGGGCTAAAGTTTGCTATCAGCTGACATCATTGAACTCGTCTATGCTGTCAAAAGACAAATTCCACCTAGATGCCTGGAAGGGCAGCTGGCTCAGGCTCTCAGCTGCTCCCACCTCCTCCACAGCCCAGCTCTCCAGTGAGAGCATGAGGGGCAGAGCAGAAAGTTGGTGACGGTCACCAGGTCTCTGCAGCATAAATAATCAGTGGTCTTTGATTGGGCAGTTCTTGGTCTTAGAGCAAACTGGGGATAGATGCAGAATTGTACTGATGCTGCATCTACCAGGGCGAGTATAATTTTTCTTTTTCTTTTTCTGAACCCATACTTCTCTTTTATGTATGACCTGGTCATGTGTTTGTATTAAACCTTGCTTTGGTCCTTGGCCACCAATTATAGGGCACTGTCTAAAAGAGGGAAAACCTGCAGTACATTGAGCTGAATGAGCCACTGTCTCTGAGTAACACAACTTTCAGAGTGCGATGTAAGCCATTATACTGTTATATTGTCATTTTTGCCCAAAACTACTGGAACAAGTACAAATGTATTATTATTTTTTTTAAATGCTTTTATACTAGGCTTGTGCAATTTGTTTCGTAACAAATCGAAATTCGCCCAAATTTTACATCCGAATGTCTGAATAAAAAAATAACAAATTTCAACTAATACGAAAGAAATTATAGCGGATAAAACAAATTAATTCAACATGATTTGGTAATTCGTTAAAGATCTAATGAAACAAAATGGTAAACTCAAAGTAAATCTTATAGTCCAATCAGCCCATTAATTTTGTGCTGGAGGTTGGATTACTGGCAAAGTGCATTCCTGAGAACTGAGTGAGAAGGGTGTTGTATTGTATTTGACCAGAGGAGAAGAGATATTGTCATTCTGTGTGTTAAAAGATTCAATAAACAAATGACTTTCCAAACTATGAATCACTATCACAAATATATATTGTAATGTTCGGGGGATCAGGTAGATCGCAGGACACAGGCTTTTCACACAGCAAAGGGTTTATTAAACTTAAATAGCTTTACAGCAGCCAAAAACAAAAGGAAAAAAGGTCTGTAGTCTCACCGACTTGCAAAGTCCAGAATAGCTGTCTTTATCAAAAACAGAGCTTGGTCTTGATGGCAGGTAGCTTCCCCTGCCAGGAGCCTTCCAAACAGAACACTGCTGTCCACTTCAGTTGCTGCAATCCAAAAATAAACACCATCCACCATCCACCATGTCTTCTCCACTCCTCCACACCCATCTAGCACTTCCTGTCTTGTTTTTTAAAGACACTTCCTTAACAGGTGGGTTAATCAATTTTTTTCCTTAAAGAGACCACAACCCAAACAGAGGGGAAATATAGCGTCCTTCCAGGACCCAGCCACGGCGTCCTGTACATATCCCCCCCCCTGTGCCCCAACGCCAAGGAGGTGGAGGCAACAGTGGAGCTCAAACAATGGATTTGGGAGAGGGCATCTGCATTTTGATGCAGTCTCCCGGGCCTATGCTCCACTACAAATTTAAATTCCTGGAGTGCCAGGAACCACCGGGTAACCCTGGCATTAGTCCCTTTTCCCTGTCTCAGCCATGTTAAAGGGGCATGGTCAGAAATCAACCTAAACTTCCTCCCCAAAAGGTGATATCTGAGGGATTCCAGAGCCCACTTAATGGCCAGACACTCTCGTTCAATTATGGCATAGTTTTTCTCCGCTGGTGTTAACTTCCTGCTGAGGAAGACTATCGGGTGTTCCTCGCCATGAATAACCTGTGACAACACCGCTCCCAATCCTACATCGGAAGCATCAGTCTGGACAACAAATTCTTTTGAAAAATTGGGTGCTACCAGGACAGGGTGTTGGCACAGCGCCGACTTGAGCTCCAAAAAAGCCTTCTCAGCGTCTACATTCCACTCCACCATGACCGATTTCCGACCCTTAGTCAGATCGGTCAACGGAGGCGCCAACGTGGCAAAGTTGGGTACAAACCTCCTGTAGTATCCCACCATGCCCAGGAATGCACGTACCTGCTTTTTTGTGAGGGGGCGGGGCCAATTCTGTATAACCTCTATCTTGTTGACCTGAGGTTTCACTACCCCTCTACCCACGATATAACCCAGGTATTTCACCTCCTCCATTCCCAAAGCACATTTTTCAGGGTTTATTGTAAACCCCTCCTTCCAAAGAGAGTCCAGCACTGCCTGCACTTTGGGCAAATGTGATTCCCAGTCTTTGCTAAAAATGACTATATCGTCCAAGTATACTGAGGCATACTTCCGGTGAGGTCGTAAAATCCTATCCATTGCTCTCTGGAACGTGGCTGGAGCAGTTTGCAATCCAAAAGGCATCCTTTTGTACTGAAAACTCCCCTCTGGGGTAGAAAAAGCAGTTTTCTCTCTAGCGGCCTTAGTCAACGGTATTTGCCAATACCCCTTGGTAAGGTCTAACGTAGTGATATACCTGGCTGGACCTAGTCTCTCGATAAGCTCATCTACCCGGGGCATGGGGTAGGCATCAAACCGGGAAACTTCATTACGTTTCCGGAAATCATTGCAAAATCGCAGAGTCCCGTTGGGCTTCGGTACCAACACAATCGGGCTCGACCACTCACTCTGCGATTCCTCAATAATCCCTAGGTCTAACATCTTTTTTACTTCCTCTGAAACGGTCTTCCTTTGAGCCTCTGGGATGCGGTAGGGCTGGACAAAAACTTTGACTCCTGGTTCTGTGACAATATCATGCTCTATGACACTAGTGAGCCCTGGCAAGTCTGAAAATTTTTCTTTATTTCTCTCCAAGAACTCCTTTGCCTGCTGACTTTGGGTTTTAGACAGGGTATTTGCTACTTGGACACTCTCCACCCCAACCCGAGGCTCAAGTTTTGTACTAGCCAGGGAGGTCACTGGTTCCCTGTCTGTCCAGGGCTTTAACAAGTTTACATGATATATCTGGAAGGGTTTCCTCTTGCCTGGCTGGTGGACTCTATAATTTACCTCTCCAACTTTTTCTACAACCTCGAAAGGGCCTTGCCATCTGGCCAAGAACTTACTTTCCACAGTGGGAATCAACACTGCTACTCGATCCCCCACTTGGAAGTTCCTAATTTTGGCTGCCCTATTATAGACCCGTCGTTGAGCCTCCTGGGCTTTTTGTAAATGTTCCTTAACTAGCGGCATCACAGTTCGGATCCTCTCCTGCATTTGAGAGACATATTCAAGAACACTTTTATGCTGAATTGGTTCACTTTCCCATTCTTCTTTAACAAAGTCCAGTAATCCACGAGGTCTCCGCCCATATACCAATTCAAAGGGCGAAAACCCAGTGGAGGCCTGGGGCACTTCTCAGATAGCAAACAGGAGAGCTGGTAACAGACAGTCCCAGTCTTTCCCATCCCTTTGTACCACTCTCTTGAGCATAGACTTAAGGGTCTTATTAAAACGTTCTACCAATCCATCTGTTTGGGGATGGTAGACCGATGTGCGCAGCTGTTTAATCCGGAACAGTTTGCATACATCAGCCATAACCTTTGACATAAACGGAGTGCCCTGGTCTGTGAGAATTTCCTTGGGAAAACCTGTCCGTGTAAACAACTGGAATAACTCCCGTGCAATAGCCTTAGAGGAGGTATTCCGCAGGGGTAGCGCCTCAGGATATCGAGTGGCATAGTCGAGGATCACCAGTATGTAAGAATGACCTTGAGCTGACTTTACCAAGGGACCCACTATATCCATGGCTATCCTCTCGAATGGGACCTCAATTATGGGCAGAGGGACCAACGGGCTCCGGAAATGGGTCGCCGGAGCGGTCAACTGAGAGGTGGGACAAGAGGTACAGTATCTCCTTACCTCTGCTTTCAAGCCTGGCCAGTAAAACCGGTCGGCGATCCGTGCCTCCGTCTTTTCAACTCCCAGGTGTCCCCCTAAAACATCATCATGGGCCAGGTCCAGGACCTTGCGTCTATACTGTTGGGGTACCAATAATTGTTCTACCACATTTTCTCTCACTTTAGTAACCCGATAAAGCAATTCATTACATATGGAAAAATGTGGCCACCGCTCATTAGCACCTGGCTCTTGGGGCTCCCCATTTATTACTACAACCTGTTCCCGTGCCCTGAGAAAGCTGCTGCACTGCTTCTTTTAAGGCAGCCATCTGAGCCTGCATAACCCCTTGTTGGGTCGCTTGCTGGGCTGCTAACTGGGCCACCAACAGGTGAGTATTTTCTTGCTGCAGAGCCAGCGCCTCGTTGTGGTGCGTTTTTTGTACCTACAGCTGGGTTGCTAAGCGCTGATTAGCTTTCTCATGGCGAGTCTGCGCTTGCATTTTAGCCAAGGACAGCTGTTTAATTAGCTCCTCCATTGTTTCAGCTTTCAACAGTTGTGCAGCTTTAACCCAGGACATAAATTCACTGTACTGTCCCTTTAAATGTCAGTTCAAATCCAATGCAAAAAAAAAAAAAATAGCAAGAAAAACGCCTGTTACTTTGTCCTGCCCGCATTTGAGCACCACTTGTAATGTTCGGGGATCAGGTAGATCGCAGGACATAGGCTTTTCACACAGCAAAGGGTTTATTAAACTTAAATAGCTTTACAGCAGCCAAAAACAAAAGGAAAAAAGGTCTGTAGTCTCATGACTTGCAAAGTCCAGAATAGCTGTCTTTATCAAAAACAGAGCTTGGTCTTGATGGCAGGTAGCTTCCCCTGCCAGGAGCCTTCCAAACAGGACACTGCTGTCCACTTCAGTTGCTGCAATCCAAAAATAAACACCATCCACCATCCACCATGTCTTCTCCACTCCTCCACACCCATCTAGCACTTCCTGTCTTGTTTTTTAAAGACACTTTCTTAACAGGTGGGTTAATCAATTTTTTTCCTTAAAGAGACCACAACCCAAACAGAGGGGAAATATAGCGTCCTTCCAGGACCCAGCCACGGCGTCCTGTACAATATACATACATAAATATCGAATTTCAATGAATACGAATGAAATTATAGAGCATATAACAAATGAATTTGACATGATTCGAGATTCAGTATAACGAATATCGACACTCTACAGAAATAATGAATTATCCAAAAACGTATTAATGTAACATAACGAATATAACAGAACGAAATGATGTATTTTACAAATGACAATGAACCGAAATGAAAACAAATTTTTCCATTGTGCATAAGTCTATTTTATACATTAGGAAAAGCTTGTACTTTACTTTGATAATATAAAAAGAAATTTAAGGAAAAATGTGCAGTGAGTCAAACTACACCAGATATTTTAGAGCCACTTGCTCACAGTGATGTGCACCTACTAAAGGAGCTGTCTGTCTGTGTAATTATAACAAGTAATGTCATTGAGACAAAACAGGAAAGGGCATACAACAAGAGGAACCATTGGAAACACTTTTGATAACAACACTGAATCATTACAACAAACTAAATTAGCAGAATGAGCTCATTTTCCTCATCCTGTTTCTTCAACCATTTGTCTTTATAACATATTCCCTAAACAGAATAGTGATGTCAAGGTATAGTTTTCAGTATTTATCTGATCAACTTTCTCTTAAACTTTCCTACTATCTAAAAGATCCAAGAATAGAAACAATCCATTTGCCATGATTCATTGTGTTATCAAACTAGGGTCCATGCCACTCTTCCTGCCTCTATTGTACAATGACATATAAACATCACAGGAATTGGATCAGTTAATAAAATTGCAGTTCAAGTAAATGTATTCCATTGTATCAGAAATCTATATTTAGTCCCAGGCTTTAGAGGCTAATTATAAACCTGATGCTAGGAAACTGTCTAAAAATAGAATTCTGTATATCTTGCATGCACATATATTATATATTATGTCATGTGCATGTCTGCTAATTAGGCAGCAATAATATTGCCTATACTATAAAATTCATAGTTATGGCCTTTCAAGCAGGGATGAGCAAATTTATTTGAATTCAATATAGGCTGTCCCCTTTATTTAAAGCCTCAATTTAGTTAAAAAAAATCAGCACAAGGGACAATACTTATCATCAGTGTGATGTGTATCTTGAGTTGCTGTCTCCTCATTTAGGTAAAATCTTCCCCTTCCAATGGCCCCACCCTCTCCTCTGTAATCTTCCAGGGTTATTAGAACTGAGGGAGCTGTGACATATATCCATCCCCTATGCCTGTATTTCCCCAATCATCCTCACAACCCCCTCCCCCACAAAATTACACTTTAAAGAGAAGTTTGGGATTTAGAAAAAAATATTTATACCCACCAAGGTGAATGCAGCATCGACCTGGTCCCCCTGCCGGATCTGCACTGAGAACTGAGTGATCAAAGACCCCTGATTGCTCAATTTCCAGCATTCTGTGAGCAAAGAGCTGGAGACTGGCTGTCTTCCTCTGCCTCTCTGCTCTTCTCCGTACTCACTGGAGCAACGGGCTGTAGCAAAAAATTTAGAATCCTTACTGCTGCCCGTATTTCCCCAATCATCCTCCACCCCTCCCCCCCCCAAAAAAATTACACTTTATAGAGAAGTTTGGGATTTCGAAAAAAATATATATATCCACCTAGGTGAATGCAGCATCGACCTGGTTCCTCTGGCTCTCTTCTCTGCTCCGTACTCACTGAAGCAACAGGCTGTGGAGGGGGTGGAAGGGGCTGGCTGAGGCTGAGTCAGATGTCCTTCCAGGCGTCTGGGCAGATCCCAATCATATGGTTGAGATGTATTCAGAGCCTGGACCGACTCAGCGACAGCGAACCTTCCACATCACACTTCATAACAATGAGTTAGCACTGCCATTGCAAAATTCAGAATAAGTTGTTGAGGACATAAACATAAGCATATCCTCATTCAATTCATTCACCCAACTTCTTCCAAGGAATGAAATATACCCTAACTAGGAAGTATATCATACATACAATGCATCCATCTTACTTGTCTGAGTCCACTTTTAGATTTTGCTTCAAGTTTTCACAAATCTTTTAATCGGCATCAGTCAACCTTCTACAAGTTCCAGAAAGGTGATTTGTCCAAGGGTTTTCAGTTTGAAAGTGCCTTCCTTTGGTTCACTTTTGAAAGTTACATTCCAACCACAGGGTTTTCATTTCATGAACACTTGTACGACTGGTAACTGTAGGCTTCTTCAATTTAATATCTATAGCTTTATATATAAAGTGAAGTCCTGTTTGCATGTTCTCTGCAATATAAATGGCTCCTAGTGCTGCCCCTAACTTTCCCAGTGTAGGTGCAGTCTGCAGGGGATGGCAGTGGCTCATATCAAGACAGATTCAGATACTTATACCAGTTGTTACCAAAAACGCATCCAATTATTTTTAAAAGAATACACAGCTGCGTTAAATGATGTCATTTATATCTACCTAGAGTTCAGCTTTAAGCAACACAATTTTATTTGTGTCTAGCGTCTTTACATAACAAAATGTGCATCAATGATTTGTTAAAACATGCACTTAATGTAATTTTTCCTTAGGAAAACAAATCCATAATGGCAATATTCATTACAAAAAGCAATGTAATGTCCTATTACAAATCTGCTGAGTAGATGTATTGATGCTCGCTATTTATTGATCTGTAAAGATGAAGAGTATTCACTTTCACTTTCTTGTGAAAACTGAAGCCACACAACACAGTCTTTGGCATTGGACTATGTGTTAGTATGTTGTATGGTTTTTTTACTTAAAAATGTTAAAAGGGTAGAACTGAACTATAGACAGATGTATAATACACAAATTGATGCAGCTCTGTATTTTTTTATTACATCCTTAAAAGTATTTTTCTAAAGCAAGCGGTTTGCCTACTGAGTTTCTCTTGATATCAAGCCTCTTGTAGTCCCTGTGCAACAGAGCTCAGAGAAGGAGAAGCAATACAAGGAACCAATCAAGTGTGTTGTGGCATGGGGGCATGCCGATTAAAAGAGACACTAGTGCAAACATCAGGTTTCCTCTCTTGTCAGGCTGGACTGTGCTGTGTGGCAGATCTGTGTAAATCTCAGGACAAGATGGCCAGAAATGCAAATTCTTTTACCAGGTAAAACAGCTCTCATATGCATATTTCATCTGTGCATTAACTATTTGTCTGGAGTTCAGACAAATCTGTTTGTTTTTTTCATATTCTCTCCAGTCATTAAATTTGGTACTGAAAAAAAAGGTAGAGAAAGGGTTACATAGTTACATAGGTTGAAAAAAGACAAAAGCCCATCTAGTTCAACCAATAAAAAAATAAAAATAAAATCATACAATCTCATATATACAATCCTACACCCACAGTTGATCCAGAGGAAGGTGAAAAACCCCAGCAAAGCATGATCCAATTTGCTCCAGCGGGGCGAAAAAGTCCTTCCTGATCCACCAAGAAAAGGCAATGTTCCCTGGATCAACTTTACCTATAAATGTTAGTACCCAGTTATATTATGTACATTTAGGAAACAATCCAGGTCTCTTTTAAAGCAATCTACTGAGCTGGTCAGAACCACCTCTGGAGGGGGTCTATTCCACATTTTCACCTCTCTTACTTTAAAGAAACCTTTCTGTATTTGGAGATTAAATCTCTTTTCCTCTAGATGTAAAGAGGTCCCCCTTGTCCTCTGTGATGACCTTAAAGTGAATAAGTCAGCACCAAGTTCACTATACAGACCACGTATGTATTTATACATGTTGATCATATCCCCCGTTAATCTCCTCTTCTCAAGAGAGAATACATTCAGTTCCTCTAATCTTTCCTGGTAGTTGTGGTGTAATGGTGTGGGGGTGGGGATATGTTCTTTGCCCAAAGTGTGCATACCCCCCCCCCCCACACCATTACACCACAACTACCAGCCTGAACTGTTGATACAAGGCAGGGTGGATGCATGCTTTCATGTTGTTTACACCAAATTCCGACCCTACCATCTGAATGTCGCAGCTGAAATTGAGACTTATTAGACCAGGCACCGTTTTCTCAATCTTCTTTTGTCCAGTTTTGGTGAGCTTGTGTGAACTATAGCCTCAGTTTCCTGTTCTTAGCTGACAGGAGTGGCACCTGTTGTGGTCTTCTGCTGCTGTAGCCCAACCCCTTCAAGGTTCAAGGTGTTGTGTGTTCAGAGATGGTATTCTGCATACCTTGGCTGTAATAAGTGGTTATTTGAGTTACTGTTGCTTTTCTATCATCTCAAACCAGTCTGCCCATTCTCCTCTTACCTCAAAAAGGAATGTTTGTCCACACAACTGCCACTCACTGGATATTTTCTCTTTTTTAGACCATTCTCTGTAAACCCTAGAGATGGCTGTGCATGAAATTTCCAGTAAATCAGCAGTTTTTGAAATACTTAGACCAGCCCGTCTGGCACCAATAACCATGCCACGTTCAAAGTCACTTAAATACCCTTTCTTCCACATTCTGATGCACGGTGTGAACTACAGCAAGTTGTCTTCACCGTGTCTAGATGCCTAAATGCATTGCTGATTGGCTGATTAGCAATTTGTGTTACCAAGCAATTGAACAGGTGTACCTAATAAACTGGTCAATGTCGGTATATTAAATATGTTGTATTGTGGCAAAAGTGGAGTTTACCTTTAAATGTCAATCCTGATTGGCGATGAATGGGTCAAATGGACAGAAAATTCTGATAATGAGATATATTCAGTATATTAAAGACATTTCTAGGTGTTATATTACCTTACATGGTAAATCTTTACCAGTGAACACATTCATGCCACATAAGCAAATTCTTGTGATAACATTTCGTGCAAATCAAATACGACTCCTCAAATACAACAGATGATGTGAAATATCTTCTTTTTTTTTTGTTGAAAGGTCTGCTTACATCATTATATGTTACAACCTTAGTCTGCAACAAGTGGTAGCTTGTTTGTTCTTTTTTTTTTTTTCAAATCTTAAAAGATATATTAATATATTTTAAAAGATATACTAAATTTTACAGATCTTGCATGGGAAAAATATAGACTGCAGAATTTTTTGTAAAAATACAGACAGCGATAAATGTATACTTAAAATTTAAAAACTAGCATAATGATTACCAAAACTATTTGAACTGGCATCTTTACTATTTTATAGATTTAAAGAGAATCTGTAATCAGGTTATAAACATTTAAGAACACACAAGCAGTAAATGAGCTTTAAAACAAACCAATACTATCGTCTGTAGCTGCAGGTACTGTGGATCAATTCACAGCAATAAAAAACCACCTATCCCCCCATGGACGTATTTACTGCTTGCCCGCTACCTAAAGTTCGTGGACAAAAACTTAAAATGTTCAAGACAACTCACACCCTTCGAAACTCTCTGCAGTCAAGTAAATCCTTAACCTCACCTATTATCCTCCACACACAACCTTCTCTTTTTTTGAAGATTCACATGCCAACTAGAACCTAGCCTGCCAAAGATGGGAAAAAGATCTTTCCATCTCACCTTCGGCAGTGCCATGGGAACAATCATTTCTGAACATACATAAAGAGTCGATAAACGTCACTACACAAGAAAAGGGTTAGAAAAATCTTGTCCAGGTGGTATCGCACACCAACCCTTTTGCACAAAATTAACCCCGCTATACCAGCCACTTGCTGGAGATGTCATAAAGATGAAGGCCCTCTAATGCACATCTTGTGGTCTTGCACCTCCATGCAAATTTTTAGACATCGGGAACAGCACATCACATCTCAGGTCCCCTCATATGACCTAGAATTCATCCCAGCCCCATTCTTACTTCCCCTCTGACCCTTATAACACAAATCATACCACAAATCACTAGCGATGCACATGATAAGCGCAGGAGAGCAATGCATCCCCTTACACTGGAACTCGACCCATACTCCCACAGTCCGAGAATGGTTCACTAGCATCTGCAAAGTTTCTGAAATGGAAGAATTAATCCATATGGCCCATGACGCCCCAACTAAATTCAGAAAACTAGAAAATGGGGCTGGTTGCATTTCCAGACTGTGCCTGAATATCTCAATCTCTGCCTAACTAAAAAATCAACCACACATACTTGGAGCCCTCCCTTACACAAACTGATCCCTACATCCTTAACAAACCCGTCTCTATACTGTCGCCCCCAGACCAACACCCCCAGCATTGTTCACAAACTACAACTGAATTCCCCCACCTCCCTTTCCCCCTTATTTTTGCAAAATAAAATTGAGGAAAAGTCAGAGATGGCCCCTCCCCTACCTCCCCTTCCTCCCTATCTCACCCCCTTGGCTATATCCCTTCCTACGCCCCCCTATCCCCTTTCCCTCCCGAGATACTCGGTCCAATTACCTACCTACCCTTCACAGATGCCCACTTTGCAAAGCCCATCATCATCCACCACTTTAACCATACATGCACTGAACACATAACAAGCACCACCCATTTATCATACATCCCTCTCCTAGAGAGGAAAGATATCACGCCTGCAAAGGGTACCGGATAAATCTCTCCCTTCCACTACAATACCAACAAAATATGGTAACAACCGATCCTTTGGATGACACCCTCCTGAGAATTAGTTGCCTGTAGAAAACTATCACAAATTGAAGCAATAGGTGGGTCTAGGAACTCCGTGTATAGGTATTTCAACCTCTCACTGTTTAATTGTCTATTGAGATTTATGTAAATGCCTTTTACCTCTAAATAAAAAAAAAAGAAGGAATGAACACATTTTAGTCATTCTCTAAACTGTTTAGTTTATCATGCGCCTCCATCTCAGCACTGACTGGGAAGCCTTGCAGTCTTCTAATCTCTAATCCAAGCACAGAGCAGGTGCACTGGAAGAGGGGGCATTGTAAACTGATGAGAGAAAAACTTCAATGCTTCTGTTGTGATGATAAACTGTTCCACAGTGCCTGCAGCTATAGAGGTACGTGAGGGCTTGTGTTAAATCTATTTTACTTTTTGTTAAGAATATCTAAATAATTAAATGTCCATAGCCTGGTCACTGATTCAGTATAATAGCCAGTGGTTACTTTTAGATGCTGTTCCATTCAAAGCAAACTTTTTTGCACTGGAAGACCTTTGTAAAAACAATTTTTCTACAAATTATATTATTTAATTTTATACGTGTTTGATAATTCGTACAGTGCCCTGAAAGTCCCATATTTCCCATTCTTTCTTTCCTCTTACTTAAAAAGGGAGTGGTATATTGGGGTTCTCATTTATTTGTGGTTACATTAGTTTTTTTTATTTTAAGTTACAGATATGCTTTAACTTTTTCTTTCAGAGGTAGTATTTTGGGACTTTTTTATTTTTACTTTTATATTTATATGACATTTTTTTTTTTACTTTGAGGTGCTCAAAGCATGTTACTGATAATCTTGAAGTGGCCCTTTGCTGCTACATATTTTGAAGGAAAAAAAAAAAAGAACATTATGCACCTCATACATTTCACATTATGGAAAGCAACTACTCAGAAGGCAACACAGCTAAAATGTATACCACCCAGTGGCCAAGCAGGCGGAAGCAGGTACGTTAAAGAGGTCTGAGGAGGAGGCAAGAAGGTATTATATGTGCACACTACAGATCTTAAAAATGTCCTTTTGCTGGGCAGTTTTACACTGATAGAAATAGAAATTATAGAAATTTGCCAGCAACAGGACAGTTTTACATCAGCAGCTGGACAGTCAAAGCAAACTACTGACCAATTGTTATCTACCATCAAAACATGCTTTTTACCATTTGATGTGCTGCTGCTAAAACAAGTACAGCTTTTATGCATGCCCCAAACATTTTATTTAAATGATTTGTTTATCTTCAGTATTCCCATGAAGCCACATGAAAAAAAAACTGTCTTCACTGTAATCAAAAAAAAATATGGTACATATCCCCCAAAAATGAGTAGCCATGCCGTTTTGACAATAGTTATTATCCCTAAAATGGCCAGAAATGTATTACCAGGATTCACTCCCTTAAAGTGTTAATAAACCCACAAAAGTAAAATCAGTCTGTATATGCAGTAAAACATGCTTTCTTCTCTGATCCTCCTCTTCTTCCACTGTCCCCTAATAATTTCCTGATGCCCAGAATGGATTTTATTTAAATCACTAGTAAAAAGGCTTGATTTAAATCAACTTGATTTAAAACATAGTTTTTAAAGAGCAACTGTCATTTCTGTCCCGCAGCGGGTCCTCCTTTGACTCGCTGTTGACTCACTGACAGTCCCATTCACTTTAATGGGATGTCTGGTGGTGCAACAGTGGATGCCCGCTAACAGGCGCTGCCATGGTGGATCTGATATGACAGGTGCTCTTTAAATGTAAATGTCAGAAAACTCCTCCTACAAGCTTGACTGGACACTGATAGAAATTACAAGACTGCTCTAACTGCTGATGAGAAAAGGTAGTTAGCATGTTATATTTACTAAAATGATTGCATTTACATGTTCTTTGTACTGTGGGAGACCAGATATAGTGAATGCAGGGTCCTGGGTTTAGTAACACTTTAAGACTTCAGTGGGATTTCCCACTAAGTTTGGGTTTGCTGAATTTTAAACAGGATTTATTGAACTCTTTTACACTGAAGGTCAGTGACTATCCACAAGGCAATATGAACGGTATAGTGTCAAGGTATATGCTAGCTTGAACATGCATTGCAGAGACTTGTCCATCAACAGTGCTGTCCACCAACTTGTTGCTGAAAACTCAGTTGTCCTTTGGCAAAATGGGGCTGGACAATGTGGTTTACAGAAAAGTGTCACTGTGGCTCTTGGCTGCTAAGAGGTAAGTGCTACAACTCAAATTAACACTCTGTATGTAGTTAAAAGGTCGACCAAACACTAATGCCACATTCATTTGATCAGAATTTCGGCCCACAAAGGACCAATGAGAGTTTTTAGTTGGAAAATGGGACCGTGTGTATATTCCATCGGTCTTTTGCTGGCGGAATTACAGCCAGCAAAAGATTGAGTGCCAGCAATCAGTTTGTGACCATCCCCTCTTAGCATATCTAATGAGCATATTGTTTTTTTTCTTGAACAGCAACTGTAGCAAATCAGCTGCAGCCGCTGGGCAGTGTATTCTGACAGCAGTAGGTGATGCTTTAGCAATGTCCCGGCAAGGGGGATCCACCTTGATTGGGTGTCACTGGCTGAATTAAAAAAAAAAAAAAAAATTAATGGGCAGCTTTACACTTGGCACTGTTTTAGTAGATCTACTTTTCCCACATGTTCTCTTTAATTTAAAATAACAAACATGGTATCAGCTAAAATTTGGACATTTTTAATAATGTTTAGTGTTTAACTTAAAAGAGAAGTATGTGTTTCCTTTTTATTTGAGATTCATACTTACCTAGGTGGATGCGGCATTGGTCCTATGCTGCATCCTACATAGTTACATAGCCCTGGTGCCTCTTCGCTGAAAACCGAGTGATCGAACACCACCGATCACTCGGTTTTCAAAGCTCTGTGAGCAGAGAGCTGTAGACTGTCAGTCACAGCTTTCTGCTCTTCCTCCTCCTCACTTACTGGAGTGCTGAGCTGTGGGGGGGCTGAGCAGCTCGCTGGGAGGCTGAGACAGGTGTCAGTCCAGGCACCTGGCAGATCCAGACTTTATTGTCGCGATGACACAGTGCAGGGACTGATTTATGTGACGTCAGCAGAGAGTGGACTTCAGCCCTATCTCTGCTGAAAAGGGGTCACCGGAGTGCAAAACCAATTTCACTCTTGTGAACCATAGGAGAAGCCCAGCCAAACAAGCTTTGGCTGGACTTCTCCTTTAATTTCTAAAACACGATACTGGCTAGAAAATCAATTGAATAAGACAAGAAAAGGAAAAACTTGTCAGTGAGCAAATTCAGGCATTTCACTGTACCATATTGTGCTTTGCTGAATACCGAGATGAAAAGAAGCGGAAGTAAATAAATGATTGGGTTACTTGCCCTTCAGTATAAAAACCAAGATTTAAAAAGAAATGAAAAAAAAATCTTGTAATTTAATCTTATATTACCAGCCTTTTCCAACAAAACAGGTTCTTGAACATAAGGTAAAATATCAATGCTCTATTTTATAGTAAAGTTTACTTTATCACTACAGTATGTTGCAAGACCATTCTGTCACAGCAAGTCTTAGCTGGTTTGCCCTTTCTGAACACAAAGACAACTAGTTAGTCAGAGCAGCTGATACCTTAAGACATTTGCTGTACTATGTGCAGGTGTTAAAAAAAAAAATCAAAGCTTAACTCTTTTAAGAACTTCTGCATTCTTGTGGTGAAGTGAATATTAGTAACAGTAGATTAAATGAACATTTGTAGCTATTGTAAACCTTGTCATAACTATTGTTTGCTTTATACGCCATCCATCGCGCAATGTTCATATA
The DNA here is from genome assembly GCF_037356315.1 of Lithobates pipiens. Taxonomy (NCBI): domain Eukaryota; kingdom Metazoa; phylum Chordata; class Amphibia; order Anura; family Ranidae; genus Lithobates; species Lithobates pipiens. Next base: position 218,346,117 of record NW_027507718.1, read on the forward strand.
AAAAAATAGTAAGTACAATGCAGAGACACTGCTCTCTCCACTTTTTAAAAAAATATATAGCTAGCCTTCTTCTAAAGACTGAAGTAATGTACAGAGCTGACTTACACTAGAGGCAGGCTAGGACAAATGGTAATCTTTCTGAAAAGCTCACTCTACATAGGTGAAACAGGTTTCATTAGACAAAATAAAAAAATTTAAACTTTTTTTTCAAAGTTATCAGTACAATCTTTGTGCTTTGTACAGTTACAGAGAAATCTTCAAAAATGTACCTATTGTAAGGTTACATATGTTGAACAACAGTGTCTCTTTAAATGCTATAGACTTTCAAGCAACTCATGTCCCGTCCCCCCCCCCACTAATTTCTCTCCATGCCTCCAAAAGGGCCATTTTGTTGTTAGACTTGGAAAAATACTGATGCTCGCCTCTGAACCTCCGAGCCCTCCCCTGGCTCCCAGCCTGATCCAAACCTCAATCCATGAGCCCTTTAATGAATTGGATTATTATTATTTTTTTACAAAAACGAATCTCATTACATTTACCCGTACTCCCACTTTTAGGCAATCTATTATTTATTCCTCGCTTGGAATCATCGGAGGAATTAAACTAGTAGAACTCACCCTAATTTCAATTCATACACTCATACATAAATAGTGACTCCCTATAAAGCTGGGCCAAAATCAGGAGAAATGAAAAGCCCCTCACAAATCTTCTAATACATGCAAATTAAACCCTGGCTTACTCTTTTAACTTCTAATGTCAAAGACCCCAGTACACAACTATCAATTATTGAACACATATGTTATCACACACTTTTTACTCCTAAATTAATTACCATAAAATGCTCAACTCAATTTTCTAATTAAAACCATCATAACACTCTGTTTCTAAATAAGAGAGCAATTTCAAAAGTAGCAAGACTACAGAGCACTGGCAACAAATTTGGTCCACGGTCTCTACATGCTCTATCAACATATTTGTTACTGAAACAGTATTCAAAGTTCTTATTTGATGATACATGATACGAACCTGCTTGGCACACCTTCACCCAAAGCCACTCCCATCAGCTTTAGAATTTGTAATGGTGATGCCAATATTTTCACATCTTGTGGACCTGCCTTATGTTAGGCAGGTTTTGGTCCAAAGCATTTAAACTATTACACACCCTATTTTAATATCATATGCCTAAATACCCATGGTTTGCACTCCTTCATCTAAAACCTTCCTCTCTTTACAAATCCCAATTGAAGCTAACATCATATATGCTTTTGGCAGCCAAACTATTCGCTATGGCATGGAAAAAACAATTTGAATATTTTATGGAAGTTATAAAAATGTATGGATTTATTCTTTGTTAATGAGAAATTAACAAGCAAACTCAAGGATACTAACAAAAAAATCCTCAAAGTATTTGTTACGCTCAATACGCCCATACCTCACTTCCTATCACAAGTTATACTTCTTAATAAACATTAACAGAGGGAGATACATATTGGAAATTCTAGAAACTGCCCTTCTTTTCTCCGCCTTACCCCCCCCCCCCCCTTTTCTTTATCTCACATCTCTCTTTACGCCTCTTTTTCTGTTCTGTAGTACATGTTCTTTCTCAGCCATAAATTGCATAGAGAATTCTGAAGCAAAATTTTGATCAATGGACTTTTGGGGTACCTAAGGATCACAAATAAGACATTTATAAAAATATATTTCTTGTATTCACATATTTCAGATAATAGTAAATTTTGAAATAGCTCCAATATATCAAAACAACCTCCCTAGACAGAAAAATATAATAGTGCTTTGCATAGATCAAATCAAATTCAGGGCTTCATATCCCCTATTACAAAACATTTCAAAACTTGCATTGACACTGTTATGGAGATCCAAAAATTACCTCCACTTGTTTCATGTGTAACCTGTTTGTTTTTTTTAGGAAAATAGGAGCGCAATAATCTGCACAGGAAAAAAAAATTATATATTCAACCAGAAAATGAGAACAAAAAAAATACACTTTTAGAAAAAATTTACTTTGTGTTTGATTATATTCTACTCATTGGGAGCATGGCTAACATCTCAAGACTAACAAGAGTCATTGATCCTGGCCTTCCACTTAAGGGTGAGTGCAAGATCACATCATAGGGACTGAATAAGAAAGGGGGGTACATTAAGAACAGTATAACATATGCACATAATGGAGGGAGATTCAAAGTATTCTACTCATTAATAGCCTATGGTGTGCAGCTCATTAGCTGCATGCTTCCATAGGATAGTATTCTAACGAGCCCTGTGAGATTTTATTTTGAACAGATTATTCCTCTCCCATTCCCCTGAAGAAGTAAAAACATATAGAGAATTTTCTTGGATCATTATAACAGTCTCAATGCATGTTTTGGAGAGTTTTGTAATAGGGGCAATGCAGCCCCAAATTTGATTAGATCTATGTAAAGCACTAATTATGGATTTCCATGATCTAGGGAGGTTTCTTTGATATACAGGAACATTTTTAAGATATACTTTTAAAATATGTGAATAAAAAGAAATATGTTTGTATAAATGTCTTAGTTGTAATCCTTGGGTACCTCAAACATCCATTGATCAATAATTTGTTTCAGAAATGTTTACATTGAAGGGATATGATATCTTTGCTAAACCTGTAGCTTCCCACTCATGGTAATTACAAAACAGACAAGTAACAGTAAAACAAATTGGATTACAAGGGACTAATACATAAGCAAGGTTTGGCTGGTCTTTAGTTCTGTGCAGAATTTAATTAGTTTGCAGAATAACTCCAATCTGATGTATTAGAATTATAGCTATTGGCATTCCTTCATAGTTTCGATGGTAAGCAAGAGTTCCAGAGCTGCAAGTGCAGCCATCTTTACACAGCCAATCAGATGGTCTGAAGGGTATGCTGAAGGGGTGTTGAAATGTTTTATTATACACCAGTGGACACTCCCTAAATGCCAGTTATTCTAACTATAGTTATATTTCTAGATGGCAGTTTTTAATAATCAAACAACCATTGTATTATTTAAGACAATGAAATTATGATTTGATAGACACCAAATATGATAAGAATAGTGTGGGGTAATTTACCAAAGGCAAACAGGCTTTTCACATCACAAAGGAATTTTACCTGTGCTTAATGAATAAGCTCTGCTCCCTTCCCTGGACTGTATTTTCCTTGCATGTCATATCTCGGGATTTTTTGCAAAGTGAGTTTTCATTGCATTCATTAAACTAAGAGTAAATTTCCTTGCAAAATGAGACGTTACTTACAAAGTAAACAATCCAGTTGCTTTTAGTAAAAAAATACTATGTAAGTTTCTCTTAGGAAGTGTAATGTGTCCCATCAGCCTTCTGAACCTCGTAATAGAAAATGTGTTTGGTGTCTAATTGGTATTTTCTTACACATTAGTGTAAATAGTTTTATGATAGTATCTCCATTACAGCTGGAATTATAGACTATGAACCAGAGCTGTGTTTTAGTTGTTAAAAATAACTGTTTACAACAGCCATTCACTACCGGGCTGCATTAATATGATTTTCCTGTCCTGGCCAAGATGTCTCTGCATTCCTCTCTAGCTCATCTGCTTTGTGTCAATGTGTTTTAAGCTGGTTGCTTTCTTCTGTCAGATGTATTGCCCCCCATGAATGCTTAGCACAGATATGAGATTTAAATATGGGCATTTTTATTATTGGCTAGTGAATTTTGACGAAATGAGGGTGGCACTAAGTACTTCTCCATTCTCCCTATGCAGTTTGGGGTTGTCAGACCTCATTAGCATCACACAATCTATTAGCAGTTAATTTAATTTACTCACAGCTATAAGAATACTGCAACTAGTATGGGGAATCTAGTGAATAAAGCTGATGCACTGTGCTGGTATCTTTTGGAGGGGTGTTAAGTAAAAAAAAAAATTTAAAACACATACCTGATGTCCTGTAGATCAAGAGATTGGTCCAAAGGATGTATTTCTACAATCTATACCCTGCTAACAGATCTTCATCGTAAGCTTCCGTACATGAAACTGTGGGATCGAGATCTACAAATTTCTTTGGACCTATCGGAATGACAGGACATTGCTAATAATCTGCCTAAAATCTACATTAATACAATCCTGATAGAGTCTAACAACATAAGCCTTTTATTCTGATACTTGGGGCCAATTAGAATAGTAAATATGCCTCTCTCCGCATCCCCGGATTGTTTCTGACACTGTGGGCATGTGTGGTGGCTATGCCCCAAGATGTCTAGATTTTGAATATGACTGTTTAATTTTATAAGCTCAGTAACAGACATCAGTATCTCTAGATCCCCATAGGTGGCCCTTGTCCAGAAAATAGATAATGCTATTTCTAAGTGGCCTAAATGTTATACACATGTTTAGCAGCACGAATCGCGACAGCCTGATTTTGGAATCTATCGGTGGTACATTTGGGTTGTGTTAAATTTAAATTAAATTGGATTATGGTTAATGATACACTTACCTGCATTTAGCAAGAGCTGGGACCCCTGGATCAAATATATAATTTTCTGCAGCTTGTGAAGGGATTGGACCCTTTCTCCCAACTATTGTGATCCTCCTTTTATTCTGACTTTTGTCTTCTCATTCTATGTTTTGCATAATCTCTGCTTAATGAACATTAGTGTTTACATTAGGTTTGTGCTTTATATGGGTGAATGAAGAAAGAGAGCATGGTTCACGCCTTAACAGGTTCCGCTTTTAATAGGCCTTATATAAGATAGCACTGAACATTACATAATCTGAGATGTTGCCAGAGCTACTCTTTATTTAAGTCCTATGTAAGTAAGGGTAAGGCCCCTTTCACACTGACGCACTTTACAGACAATAAAGCGCAAAAAATAGTGCCTGAAAAGCACCCTGATACAGCTGCTGCTGTCTCTCCAGTGTGAAAGCCCCAGGGCTTTCACACTGGAGCGGTGCGCTTGCAAGTCCTGCAAGCCGCAGCTTTGGAGCGCTGTAGGAACGGTGTATTTAAAGCGCCCCTTTCCCTTTGCAAACCCGCCTGCAAAGCGCTGCTACAGCGGCGCTTTGTGGGCAGTTTTAACCCTTTTTCGGCCGCTAGTGGGTTTAAAACCACTCTGCTAGCGGCTGAATAGCTCTGCTAAAACTATGGTAAAGCGCCGCTAAATATAGCGCCGCTAAATATAGTGCCGCTTTACCGCCAGCATCCGCAACGATTCAATGTGAAAGTAGCCTTATTGATGATAGACATGCATATTACCTGTTTTTATTCTGTGAAAACTATATTTTTGGAGCACTTTTTTTCTATTGTATTGCTCAAAAACATATGTATAAAAAATATAAAAAAAGCATACCTGAACCCAACAAAAAGGATTGTGAGAGCAGACTTGGTGAGACTTAGTCCTCATTCACATTGGCATAAACAATAGGTGTTTACTTTGCAATAATAAGTTTTCCTAACATGTTGCAATGCAAATTAATGGTCTATTACTTACAGTACATTTGTCCAAAACAGACATTCGGAGAGTTTTTTAAAAAAAACCCTGACACCTTAGAAGCATCTAAAAAAGCATCTGAAGCACAAATATTATAGGTGTTTCAGAGTCATCTGAGTCCCAAAGCCCATGTGAACTTAAAATGATACCCAGTTCACACTGGAGATGTCATTGTCATATCCATTGGGATAACATAATTAATTTGAACCTGTAATAAGGTCTTTGCAGTACTAAGACCTGTTTACATAAATATCTGATGAAATCCAGACATGCATAGCTATCGTGTTGTTTAGCAAAATAATTCATTCTGAATAATGTGAAAACAACATCATCTTTTTATCCTGAATGCTACTTTGACTTGTATCCAACACTTTATTCTCTTTGATCAGAATGTCTTTAACCACTTAAGCCCTGGATCATTTTGCTGGACAAAGACCAGAGCACTTTTTGCGATTCGGCACTGCGTCGCTTTAACTGACAATTGCGCGGTTGTGCGACATGGCTCCCAAACAAAATTGACTGATTTTTTTCCCACAAATAGAGCTTTCTTTTGGCGGTATTTGATCACCTCTTCCTTTTTTTTATTTTTTTGCACTATAAACAAAAAAAGAGTGACAATTTTGTAAAAAAACAAACAAAAAAAAAAAATATTTTTTACTTTTTGCTATAATAAATAGCCCCCAAAAATAAATAAAATAACCTTTTTTTTCCTCAGTTTAGGTTGATACGTATTCTTCTACATATTTTTGGTTAAAAAAATCGCAATAAGTGTTTATTGATTGGTTTGCGCAAAAATTATAGCGTCTACAAAATAGGGGATAGTTTTATGGCATTTTTTAATTTTTTTATTACTAGTAATGGTGGCAATCAGCGATTTTTATCATGACGCAACATTATGGTGGACACGTCCGACAATTTTGGCACAATTTTGGGACCATTTCTACAGCGATCAGTGCAATTAAAATTGACTGTGTAAATGTGACTGGCAGGGAAGGGGTTAACACTAGGTGGTGCTGTAGGGGTTAAGTGTGTCCTAGGGATGTGTTCTAACTGTAGGGGGGATGGGCTTTGTGTGACACATCACTGATCATAGCTCCTGATCACAGGGAGCTATGATCAGTGACAGTGTCACTAGGCAGAATGAGGAGATGCTTGTTTACATCTTCCTCTCCATGAGACGATCGTGGGTATCCTCGATACGCGATCCTACTCGTGAGGCTGCTACTCATGGAGCTTGGCACGCACGCGATGGCACGGCAGCAAGCTCCATGGGAAACACAGGTACGCCTATTTGCGCAGCCGTGCCATTCTGCCAACATATATCGGCGTGCACTGGTCGGCAACCGGTTTATTTTACAATATACTGTATGTATCAGAGAAAAATGATAACCTTTCCATATGAATTTAGCTGTGTTTTTAGTTCAAGACTTTTTCCCAGAATCTATAGCCAGACTCATGCTCTAATATGTGCATCAAAGTCAGTGCACAAATGAACTGTACAATGTCAATACATTTCTGTGAGTCTTACTGATTCAACAAGAACAACTTGAGAGTTTATTATTAAGTTTTCCTCCAGGCACTAGGCTCCCAGTATATTTCCACATTAATTTTCTTTCCTATTACTATTAGCTGTTTTCTAATGCATAACACAGCTTCCAAAGCTTGACAAATTTAAACTGATCCACTTGAAGCTTGCATTTTACTTCAGTTGCTTTATTTGTCATTCGTTTGACTTCAGTTGTGGTGAAGAACTGACAAATTTGTTACTTTCAGATAAAGAAGCATTTGAGCATTCCTGCCAGGAAAGGAAGATTAAAAATATTGTAGAGATATGCATAGACTTACAAATTTTCTTCTTTATAAGCTAAGGAACTTCGAAGGACATTACATAAATGAACAATTTAGAGCTGTTAGGGTTCTGCGAGAAGAAGAATCTGCCTAAAGCCCCATACACACTATCAGATTTTCTGCTGATTTTTGTCTTCAGATTTACCAAAACCATGTAGTGTAAGGGCCTGCCTGATTGCATAAACATTGAAACTCCTAAGGTTTGACCTCATAGTATATGATTTTGGTAAATCTGAAGGAAAAACTCAGCAGAAAATCTGATAGTGTGTATGGGGCTTCAGTCCTACACTAATTTGGTGCAGATGCTTTTGTTCGTGTGTCCACCATCAACCAGTCCTTCTTTCCCCCCTGTAACTCCAGCTCTCCTTACTTACAGTTCCTGATCCCATCATGATGGACATGGCTCGCCCCCACTAACCACATTCGGTGCTGGTACAAGGTCCATTGGCGCCCAAGACAAAGATGCCTAACTGTGACAAGGTCCATCGGCACCCAAGACAAAGATGGCAAACTGTGACGCCTCTCCCCATCACCGAAATAGACAGATGGAACTACCATAATCGCACATACGGACTGGTGAAGGGTACAAAAATAACATTCACTTTCCACTGATCCTTTTGGTTTCAATACTTTCAAGGACAGTCAGACAGGATAGGGGCATTTTTTCAAAATTTGCCCCACAGTACAAAAACTGGATGATGGCACTCCTATGTAAACTTGCAAATATTTATTGTGTTTCAAATTGATGCAACAAAGACAGGAAAACCAAAGTGATTTATAACTTTTTTTACGTGTGACTTTACAACTGCTGCTTTCCTTTATAAATGAATAAAGTGTAGGGCTATTCTGTGACTCAGATATCCCAGATAATCACAGATTATACTAGGAAAAGAGTTGTCACTGTGACACAAGCTTCCTGACGATTATACACAGAGAGACATTACTAGTGAAATCTCCAGGTCTGAGCTTCAGTTTAGCCAAGTCCTGCACAGGGAAGGAGATAGCCAATATAATGTGGAGCCAGAAGAGGGTCCCACCCCAGCTGCATCTCCTCCCCAGTACAACACCCAAGAAGGGTGCATCTCCTGACTCCTTAGTCCAGCCCTGACCCAATTTAATACTAATTTCCCATAATTGTCAGATCCTCACTATGAATCTATGTTTAGTGCATGTGTATCAACAGTGGCAGACATAGGCAGCCTTGGTGACCTCTTGTTTCACAGATAAAAGCAGTGGAGTCTTTTAGCTGGTAGTCTGGAAGTGGTTTTGCACAGAGCAGCCCAGATCCTCCTCTTCCTGGGTCCCCCTGCTGATGCTCCTGGCCCCTCCCTCCTGCAGAGTGCCTCCACCCCAAGCAGCTTGTTATGGGGGCATCCGAGGTGAGTCTCTGCTCTGTGTGTCCATTCATAAGTGGAGCCATGGCTCAGCCCCACCCCCCTCTCTCCTCATTGGCTCGCTGACTTTGATTGACAGCAGCAGGAGCCAATGGCACCTGCCAATCAGGATGGAGAGTCCCGGACAACCGAGTCTCTCATGCAACATTGCTTGGTCAAGATGGGGCTCAGGTAAGTATTGGGTGGGGGGGGGGGGGCATATAATGCATTAAGATTACAACCTTCTGCATTTAGAACCACTTTAATATCAAGAAGCATGATGAAATTGTTGCTCTAGTTATCAGGGATTCCAAGCCTTAATCGTGTAGAGAAAATGCTGGCCATGGCTATTTCCATCTCATCAGATGAAGATGAGAATGTAGTATCAAACAAGTTGTTATTTAAGTTCTTAACATTAGTGCACATGATCTTTATTGATTTAGATAGAAGTTATTCATTAATCATGCAGAAGTTAGAGATTTTGATACAGATGGCATTAATGTTTATGTCTAAGAAATGTACATGCAAAAAAAGGCTTCTTCAGAAATACCAAGAAATTGATGCACATGTCCATTAATGAAACAAACAACTCAAATAAATACAAATATTTATTCTAGTATAAGTTTATGGATTTTTTTTTTCTCCTTTGGTAATGCAAATATCATTACTCTGACATATTTAGGTTATCTTATGACATATCATTTCCTAAACGTCAGACGTTATAATATCACAACACAGATACGAATACAAATCTTTATAATATATTTCTCATACGAAACTCGGCAGAATGAGTAGCACCTGACATCCCTATTTTAAAATATCAAGTTTGTAATAACCTATAATCCGGCTCAATGTCAACTGTGAGTAGTAAATTCAGCTGAAGAGACACTGAAGATGAACTGCATATCATCTGTAGGATACAAGATAGTGCACTTCTTATGGCAGATATGAGAAGTTAACTTAGAGTTCCATCACTGTGTAAAAGCTCTGAACTTGTGATCTGCTGCTTTTATAGTCATTTACCTTCTCATTAGTCATCACCTAATATCCTTTTAGACTACTGTGGGGGCACTTTGCCCTGTGTGTGTGTGTCATCTACTTGTAGCAGTTGTCATACTTTAACAAATCCCTAGATAACAAAAATATTCTGCACATTTACAAAAAACATTTTTTAGAGAAAGAAAAATGGTGAAAAATGATGCATAGCTGAAATATTACACGTGACAAAAAATAATTTAAGAAGTTTTCATGATATAACAAAAAAAAAAAAGGTTGTAAAAATTTGGTAAACATTTACCCAGTTGATGTCCAATGTGCTTTGTACACTGCTTGTTTCTCCATGTCTGTTTTTTGATTAAAGACATTACTTGTTAAACAAAAAAAAGATGCAAACATTAGAATTTGATCAATTTAAGTCCCATTATTTCCTGGCATCCTAAAGTTTTTTGATTAAAGACATTACTTGTTAAAAAAAAAAGATGGCATACATTAGAAATTGAGCAATTTATGTCCCATGATTCCCTGGCATCCTAAAGTATGTAATGCTCCGCAGATCAGACAGATAAAAAGTGATTCTCTTATTTCGATCATTCCTGGTTTAGGTGTTTATTTATGTATTTAAAACTATGTTTGCAAAAAGATAACTTGTTCCAAGTTAATGATTCTGAAATTTTGCTGATTCTCCCTTCTTCTAACAAACATCTATCAAGCCTTAATGTTCACTAGAAAAGGTGAACAGCTTCCTATTTGCTAACAGATACTTTTCAAGAGCTCTTAAGGTAGATCTTTAATTACTGAAACAAGCTAAACACTGGACATATTTCAAGCAGCCATAAAGGTCTCACTAACCGCTTGAGTAAGGCACATTAAGTTTTATTACCTCTGATGTTAACTCATAGCTGTTGGAAAGGAGATGTCCAGATACAAATAAGTCAACCAGAACCGCAATGCTTCCTAACATCTAAAGCAAGTGATTTTGTATATATATATATATATATATATATATATATATATATATACATATATATATACACAGTATGCAGTATATATGTGTATATATATATATATATATATATATATATATACACATTTAAAAATATCCTGAGTAAGGAGGGACATAACTATTTTTCTCAAGATCACAGTGCTTTAGATATGCCAAGTCATCAAAGCATGATACATGAATATCATAGACTCATGCTGACCTGCATTTATATTATATTTTTTAATTTTTGTAATTCAGTGCACTAAATAGTTTAGAATATCTGGGAAGTAATGTGTCAGCTTCAAAGGAGCATTATTGTAAACTTGTGCTGAACCGAAGCACGCATCAGCATCCTAATGGAAGTTAAAATATTCTAATCTGCATTTTAACACTTTTTTGGCAATGTGGATCATACTGAGAGTAAGACATCAACAATATGTGGTCATGTGCAATGGATTTTTTAATAGATCTCATTGCATGAGAAATTCCATTAGTTCTCACATAGGCATAGTTTTTTTTCACACTACTGTATTATGATTGCTTTTGAAACAAAATATGTTCTTCAGACTAGGTATATGAAAGTTTGAATCTAGAATTAAAGTATACCTAAACCCCCAAAAATATATAATAAATAGCAGCTTGCCATTTCTTAGATGAGGTGGCTGCATTTGTTTTATTTTTATTTTTTTCTGTCTCTATCACACAGTCTTAGAATAACAACACTCATTCACTTTACTGTTACTTAGGACAACAGAAACAGGACTGGACTACTGGGAGCTCCCCTTTACTTTTGCCCATAAAATAGATAGGCAAAGGCCTGAAATTTTCAGCACAATCTAACTGATGAAGAGTGCAGCACAGGCAGATAGCACAGGACACCGTAAGCTTACAGGATTTCTGGCAAGTTAAACAGTATAAAAATTAGTTAAACAAAATGCTTTTAAAGATATATTTATTAGGCCAAAAGGGAGCAAACAAGACACGTTTATTGTTAAAGGATCCTCCTTTATTAAATTGTATTGTAACTGTACTGTCTGACCTCATGTTGTAAAGCACGGTGTAAACTGTTGGCGCTACATACAGTATCTCACAAAAGTGAGTAAACCCCTCACATTTTTGTAAACATTTTATTATATCTTTTCATGTGACAACACTGAAGAAATTGCACTTTGCTACAATGTAAAGTGGTGAGTGTACAGCTTGTATAACAGTGTAAATTTGATGTCCCCTCAAAATAACTCAACATACAGCCATTAATGTATAAACCGCTGGCAACAAAAACAAGTACACCTCTAAGTGAAAATGTCCAAATTGGGCCCAAAGTGTCAATATTTTGTGTGGCCACCATTATTTTCCAGCACTGTCTTAACCCTCTTGGGCATGGAGTTCACCAGAGCTTCACAGGTTGCCACTGGAGTGCTTTTCCACTCCTTCATGACGACATCACAGAGCTGGTGAATGTGAGAGATCTTGCGCTCCTCCACCTTCCATGTGAGGATGCCCCACAGATGCTCAATAGGGTTTAGGTCTGGAGACGTGCTTGGCCAATCCATCACCTTTACCCTCAGCTTTTTTAGCAAGGCAGTGATCGTCTTGGAGGTGTGTTTGGGGTTGTTATCATGGAATACTGCCCAGGCTCCGAAGGAAGGGTGTCATGCTCTGCTTCAGTATGTCACAGTACATGTTGGCATTCATGGTTCCCTCAATGAACTGTAGCTCCCTGGTGCTGGCAGCACTCGTGCAGCCCCAGAAAATGACACTCCCACCACCATGCTTGACTGTTGGCAAGACACACTTGTCTTTGTATTCTTCACCTGGCTGCTGCCACACACGCTTGACACCATATGAACCAAATACATTTATCTTGGCCTCATCATACCACAGGACATGGTTCCAATAATCCATGTCCTTAATCTGCAAACTGTTTGCAGGCTTTCTTGTGAATCATCTTTAGAATAGGCTTCCTTCTGGGACGACAGTCATGCAGACCAATTTGATGCTGTGTGCAGCATATGGTCCAATCACTGACAGACTGACCCCCACCCCTTCAACCTTGGCAGCAATGCTGAGAGCACTCATATTTCTATTTTTCACAGATAACCTCTGGATATGATGCTGAGAATGTGCACATAACTTCTTTGGTCGATCATGGCAAGGCCTGTTCTGAGTGGAACCTGTCCTATTAAACTGCTGTATGGTCTTGGCCACCATGCTGCAGCTCAGTTTCAGGGTCTTGAAAATCTACCATCTTTATGTAGAGCAAAAATTATTTTTCAGATCCTCAGAGAGTTCCTTGCCATGAGGTGCCATGTTGAACTTCCAGTGAGCAGTATGTGAGAGTGAGAGCAATAACACCAAAGTTTGCTCTTTACTCCTGTGGCCTGGTTACAGCAGACAGCGGGCTGAAGTCCACTACCTGCTGACATCACAGAGCTGGTCCAGACAAGGGCAAGATCACAATACTGGAGTCGGGATTCGCCTACATGTCTGGACTGGCACCCTGTTCCGCCTTTCAGCAAGCCGCTGAGAGCCTGAGCCAGCCGCCCCTGCCCCCTAAACATCTCAGTGCTCCAGTGATCAAGAAGGGGGCAGAGCAGAGAGTGGTGACTGACAGTCAGCAGCTCTCTGCTCGGGGAGCTGTGAGAACTGAGCGATCTGTGGTGTATGATCGCGCAGTTCTCAGTGTTAGAGCTGGCAGGGACAGATGCAGCATCAGACTGATGCTGCATCCACCTAGGTAAGTATAAATCTGAAAAAAAAAATTTTCTCTTTTAAGGTTTACATAATCCTTATGGATTCTTTCATAACACATTGCTTTGCTTATTGAAAGAACAAAATCTTTAATATTATATTTGTTAGAATTTATTGTATAACAATCCTAAAGCAAGGAAAGTACAAATGCTAAAACTAAAGTAGAAAAATATATGGATTGCAATGTCTTCTAGTACATCCCTTTGAAATCCAAATCAGCACTAGGGATAAGGTTCAGGTTTTCTGCTACCATGATTTTGAGATTTGTGATCCTGGTGAATGTATGTGCAGATTAAAAAAGATTATTATTTTTTAATCATATTGTACTGCATGACCTTTGAACTATGGCCAGATGGCTTTTAAAGAATGGTAAGAGCCGCTCCTGATGATGTTGATGTGACAAAACGCGTAAGAAAGAGCTACCAGTGGCACTGGCTCACTTCCGGTCTAAGGCCATGAAGCGCATTTGCGGTCTCGGACTTCCTGATTTTTATGCTGGACACAAGTCTCATAATAAATGGTTAATAAGGATTTACATTATGGGGCTTGCCTGTTGTTGTCTCTGCATGTGAGATATTTGAATGGGCAGATGAACTAAGGAGAAGACAAAGATAGCCCTGGATCTGGATTGTGTATAAAGTCACAGAGTTCTGTGAATGCTGATTCACCCCTTAAAGGGGAAAAACTTCTGGTGAGTGAGGAGAGAACGGGGGGGGGGAGCATGGTGTGGAGACATCGGCACACTGCAAGATTTATGCATTCAAATGAGATCATATCATGGACTTAATTATTGTTTCATAGCACACAGCACTTTTTGCTGGATTTAATTGTTTCATAGCACTTGTCACTATTTTCTGGACTCAACCATTGTTTCATAGCACATGTCACTTTGTTGACATAGCACTTGCCACTTTACTGTATTTTGACCTTATGTGTTTTTGCACAGAGATGTATTATTGATTAATTGCTGCTGGACATTTTTAAACTGCTTTGTCACTTGCAGTATCTTAATTCTTGTAGTAAAATAGCTGCCTCTACTCTGTATTCTGCCTCTTGGATAATTTTGCCACTTCACCATCATTAAAAATGTCCTGTCCTGCTGTATTATATCCATTCTCTAAATTATTAAAGAAATTTTGATAGAAATTTTACAGTTTTGCATCTGCGTGGACAGCTTCAATGAACAATTGATATTAAAAGTGCAGCATTGTCCTTTTTATGTTAATGGTTTGTTTGGTTTGTGGTGAATACACAATCAGTGTCAGCTAGACTTGTGCACTGCCAAAAATGTGTTTGTTTGCATTTGCGTTTCATTTGTTATGATCGCAGTTCATAAATTTGTAAATTTGAAAATTCGTGAATTCAAAAATGCTTGTGTCACTAACTGAAATTCTCAGATGTCTACACTAAGATACAAGTCAGAGTATTGACTAGACATGTGCATTCGTTTTCGTCCGAATGCATTTTCGTCCGAATTTCAGCTATTTTCGTTTTCGTTTTGACAAACGATAACGAAAGCACAAAATCCGAAAAACGAAAGATCCGACATAAATAAATGCTTTATTTTCGTTTTCATTGTTACAACAGTTCGATATAGAATAGGAGATTCGACATGACTCTGACAACAATCTGTGTCTATAGAACCTGTGTTCGAATGTGCCTAACCTTACCTCTATTAGTCCAAGATTATATAGAGAAAATATTCAACAGAGAAAAAAGATTTGACAGAGAGAAAAGATTCTGCAAGATACTGTCCTAAAAAATGTTTGGGGACCCGGGTCCTGCCCCAGGGGACATGGATCAATGCAAAAAAAAGTTTTAAAAACGGCCGTTTTTTCGGGAGCAGTGATTTTAATAATGATTAAAATGAAACAATAAAAGTGTAATATTCCTTTAAATTTCGTAGGGGGGGTTGTCTATAGTATGCCTGTGAAGGGGCGCATGTTTCCCGTGCTTAGAATTGTCCCTGCACAAAGTGTCATTTATGCAGGAAAAAAAGTCCTTTAAAATCACTCGCAGCTATAATGAATTGTCGGCTCCGTAATACAGAGAACACTCATTGAAAGTCATTGATAAAAAAATAAATAAATAAAAAAGCGTGGGGGTCCCCCAAATTCAATTACCAGGCCCTTCAGGTCTGGTATGGATATTAAGGGGAACCCTGCCTCAAATTTAAGAAAAAAATTGACGTGGGGTTCCCCCTAAATATCCATAACCAGACCCTTCAGGTCTGGTATGGATATTAAGGGGAACCCCGCGTCAAATTAAAAAAATTTTTTACGTGGGGTTCCCCCTAAAAATCCATACCAGACCCTTTATCCGAGCACGCAACCTGGCAGGCCGCAGGAAAAGAGGGGGGGGATGAGAGAGCGGCCCCCCCTCCCTCCTGAACCGTACCAGGCCACATGCCCTCAACATTGGGAGGATGCTTTGGGGGTCTGTGACCCCTCAAAGCACCTTGTCCCCATGTTGATGAAGACAAGGGCCTCATCCCCACAACCCTGGCCGGTGGTTGTGGAGGTCTGCGGGCGGGGGGCTTATCAGAATCTGGAAGCCCCCTTTAACAAGGGGACCCCCAGATCCCGCCCCCCCCCTGTTTGAAATGGTAAGGGGGTACAAAAGTACCCCTACCATTTCACAAAGAAAGTGTAAAAAATGGTTAAATAAAACAAACACACTTTTGAAAAATTCCTTTATTAAAAATAAAAAAATAAAAAAAAGATTCCAGCGACGGTAATCCACTCTTGCTATTCAGCGACGGACGGTCATCTCTCCAGCGATGGCTCATCTCATCCAGCGCAGCGAATCCATCCTTCTGTCTCCGTGTAGGAGACACTGCAGGCATTCCGGCGGCTGACGTTTCTTATATACGGAGGGCGGGGCCACCCGTCACCTGACCCCGCCCCCCTCTGACGCAAGGAGAAACCCGGGGTTCCCTGTGACGTATGGGTGACCCCGCACCCCTCTGATGTAACACAGGCAGGTTTCCGTTACATCAGAGGGGGGCAAGGGTCACCTATACGTCACGGGGAACCCCGGGTTTCCCCTTGCGTCAGAGGGGGGCGGG
Source organism: Lithobates pipiens (assembly GCF_037356315.1). Taxonomy (NCBI): domain Eukaryota; kingdom Metazoa; phylum Chordata; class Amphibia; order Anura; family Ranidae; genus Lithobates; species Lithobates pipiens. The sequence goes on from NW_027507718.1 coordinate 218,362,616, forward strand.
GTCAGGTGACGGGTGGCCCCGCCCTCCGTATATAAGAAACGTCAGCCGCCGGAATCCTTGCAGTGTCTCCTCCACGGAGACAGAAGAAGGATGGATCGCTGCGCTGGATGAGATGAGACATCGCTGGAGAGATGATCGTCCGTCGCTGGATAGCAAGAGTGGATTACCGCCGCTGGAATCTTTTTTTAATTTTTTTATTTTTAATAAAGGAATTTTTCAAAAGTGTGTTTGTTTTATTTAACCATTTTTTACACTTTGTTTGTGAAATGGTAGGGGTACTTTTGTACCCCCTTACCATTTCAAACAGGGGGGGGCCGGGATCTGGGGGTCCCCTTGTTAAAGGGGGCTTCCAGATTCTGATAAGCCCCCCGCCCGCAGACCTCCACAACCACCGGCCAGGGTTGTGGGGATGAGGCCCTTGTCTTCATCAACATGGGGACAAGGTGCTTTGAGGGGTCACAGACCCCCAAAGCATCCTCCCAATGTTGAGGGCATGTGGCCTGGTACGGTTCAGGAGGGAGGGGGGGCCGCTCTCTCGTCCCCCCCTCTTTTCCTGCGGCCTGCCAGGTTGCGTGCTCGGATAAAGGGTCTGGTATGGATTTTTAGGGGGAACCCCACGTCAATTTTTTTTTAAATTTGACGCGGGGTTCCCCTTAATATCCATACCAGACCTGAAGGGTCTGGTTATGGATATTTAGGGGGAACCCCACGTCAAATTTTTTCTTAAATTTGACGCGGGGTTCCCCTTAATATCCATACCAGACCTGAAGGGTCTGGTTATGGATATTTAGGGGGAACCCCACGTCAAATTTTTTCTTAAATTTGAGGCAGGGTTCCCCTTAATATCCATACCAGACCTGAAGGGCCTGGTAATTGAATTTGGGGGACCCCCACGCTTTTTTATTTTATTTATTTATTTATTTTTTTATCAATGACTTTCAATGAGTGTTCTCTGTATTACGGGAGCCGACAATTCATAATAGCTGCGAGTGATTTTAAAGGACTTTTTTTCCTGCATAAATGACACTTTGTGCAGGGACAGTTCTAAGCACGGGAAACATGCGCCCCTTCACAGGCATACTATAGACAACCCCCCCCCCCTACGAAATTTAAAGGAATATTACACTTTTATTGTTTCACTTTAATCATTATTAAAATCACTGCTCCCGAAAAAACGGCAGTTTTTAAAACTTTTTTTTGCATTGATCCATGTCCCCTGGGGCAGGACCCAGGTCCCCAAACACTTTTTAGGACAGTAACTTGCAAATTAGCCTTTAAAATGAGCACTTTAGATTTTGAACGTTGGAGTCCCATAGACTTTAATAGGGTTCTAAAGTATGCTATATACTAGCTCCGTCGAATCTTCTTTATACATTCGACAGACACCATAAGCCTTCAAAGACAGATTCGACCGTGATTCATGTGGATTTTCGGACGAATGCAATTTTTGAACGAAAAACGAAATAAATAAAAACGAATTTCGGGAGTAACTAAATAAATTAAGTTTTCAGACGAAAACGAAATTCCGAAAACGAAATATTTTACTCTGCACATGTCTAGTATTGACATCCTCTGCAACAAAAATTCTATTTTTGGTGATATACTCCCTAAGGGAAATCACGTCTACAGCAATGCACACCCTGACAGTTTCCCCTATTAGAACCCTGAAAGTGCAGCAGCTGATTGATAATTATAAAATCACTCCCATTTGCATTCACGTGGACACAGACAAACAGTTATTTCTTCAGAATAACAAAAGGTAGGAATCTGTTTGTTCAACGTTTGTTCAAATCTGTGCAAAATACATTGATCAACCAGGGCGGAATGTTTTTTTTTTTCTCAACAAAATTGGGAGTTACTCTTTAGGCCTCCATCTCTGTGAGGGCCTTATGTGCATGCACAGGATGCACATGTGTTTCATCAATTTGCAGGCAGTATCATACAAGTCACAGATACAGCCGCTGCTCCCAATTTGATGTCCGCGTGGGTTCAGGTGCATGCAGGTGTGTGTCCCCAAACTCTTACTCTGTAGCTGCTGCTTCCTAATCAACAGGCACCCCCTTACGATGTCACAGTCCCGGAGGATGCTGGGACTGTCACCATGTGACATCAACCCATGTGACATCAACCGATGACCCCGCCCCTTGTCCCTATATAAGTCGCCGCGCAGCACGTCCCTAGCATTGCAGCCGGAGAGAACGTCGAGTCAACATCTCCAGGAGAAGAAGAAGAACAAGAACGGAAGGCGGCGGCGGCGGCGACGACGACAGAAGACCGGGCCACCGCTAGTAAAAGAGCTGGAAGAAGAAGCGGTGGCCTGGCAAGAAGAATCGAAGAGGGGGACAAGACCCCCAAAGTCGGAATAAAGAATGCCGGGCTCCTCCGCTAGCAAAAGAGCTAGCAGAAGATAGCGGAGGAGTCCGGCGAGAAGACCCCCGAAGACGGAAGACCCCCGGAGCTGTGCAATAAACTATTTTAACCCTGTGTTGTGTTTTTTTTTACTTTATTTTACAGGTGAATGGGTAGGGGTACATTGTACCCCAAACTCATTCACATAGGGTGGGGGGCCGGTATCCAGGGGGCTCCCGGATTCCGATAAGCCCCCCGCCCGCAGACCCCGACAACCCTGGCCGTTGGGGGGCCCCCTTATTAAAGGGGGCTCCCGGATTCCGATAAGCCCCTCGCCCGCAGACCCCGACAACCAACGGCCAGGGTTGTCGGGAAGAGGCCCTTGTCCTCATCAACATGGGGACAAGGTGCTTTGGGGTGGGGGGGCCGCGCAGCCCCCCCTTCCCCAAGGCACCCCCCCATGTTGAGGGCACACGGCCTGGTACAGCTCAGGAGGGGGGGGCGCTCGCTCGTCCCACCCCCTTTTCTGACCGGCCGGGCTGCGTGCTCGGACCCCACGCCGTTTTTTTTCGGCGAAGGAGATTCCCCTTAAAATCCCTGCCAGACCTAAGGGCCTGGTATGCCTCCCAAGGGGGAACCAATGCTGTTTTTTTTTTACATTTGGCGTGGAGTTCTCCCTTAGGATTCATACCAAACAGTGCCTGGTATTGGCGGGAATCCAATTCGGATCCCCGCACCAGTGTCAACCCGGCCAGCGATGCTTGTCGCTTATCGGGAAAGGAAAATAAACATTTTTCCTTACCCGATGCGAGCCAGCTCGGCGCTGGCTCCCGCGACGGAGTTCGTAGGGTGTCAATCTCGCCGCTAGAAGCAGCGAGATTGACAATATCGGCGGCACCTACTGTAAGCACCCTGGCAATTGTGATCATTATCACCAGAGTCATGAATGTAGCATATACTGTGCATGTGCCTGGAAACAGAATGAGAATGAAAAATTTGTAGAGAGCAACACCGGTAGGTTTGATTAAAGCGTAAATCCATGTTTGTTGAGAAAAAAATATTTCCCCCTGGGTGATCAATGTACATTGCAAGGATTGTAACAACATTTGTTGCAGATTCCTACATTTTGTTATTCTGAAGAAATCCATGTGTGTTTGTCTGTGCCTCTGTGCTTAGTAGGTCTAATGGGAGTGGTTTCATAATTATTAGTCAGCAGTGGTAGCTGCAGGGCACAGAGGAAATCTGCTGGGCCTGCATCCCTTTAGACGTGTTCATATTGGAAATATCTCACAGAAAATGACATTTTTGTTGCAGGGGATGCCTGAAATCTGACTTGTATCTTAGGCAGACTTCTGGGGAAATTGGTGAACCAATCACACAAGCAGGAAATTATGCTTCTGGGGAGTGGTCAGTGCATATTCTGTGTATAGAACAACTCCATGTAGCCATATTGCTTTGCATTTATAGAAAATTACGGAATTAAGAATTTAATAACATTTATTGAACATTTCTATTTTGAGCTTAATTTCAGGAATGGATTAATTGGTGAGTTTAATTCCTCTTTAACTTTAACTTGCTCCTGACACCTAAAATTAAACTCAAGCTGAAAGTAAAAGGGAGCCAGAACAATCAAGATGCACAGTGATGACTGCCAATAAGTGAGTGTGTTTAGCTGCCCCCATGCAGTTGGATAAGCCACCCGAGGGCACAATGTGGATATAGGCGTATACATGTAGAAGCAGGCAAAGAATCAGGATAAAAAAAAAGAGAAAGTGCAGTAAGAACCACAAGGTGCACCAATAAGGAAGCCAAGGGTAAAAAAAAAAACAGGGAATAAACCAGTAAAGACACCTCAGCAGCCAATAGCACAATGTTAACCACATGCAGACAATTATGATATGGGTGATTAAGTAGCTGGACAAGAGCAGTACAGAGGAGTCCTAGAAAACCATTACCCTATATTAGAGCTGAATGATTCTGGATAAAATGAGAATCACAATTTTTATGTTTAGAATAAGGATCACGATTCTCTCACGATTTTTGTGGCGTTACATCATCTTTCACATTATAAAAAAAAATTCTAAATACTGCGCTTAAAGACCGTTGCGCAAATACAGTGTGACATAAAATATTGTAACAACTGCCATTTTATTCTCTAGGGTCTCTGCTAATATATATATATATATATATATATATACATATATATATATATATATATATATATATATATATATATATATAAAATGTTTGGGGGTTCTAAGTAATTTTCTAGCATAAAAAAAATGATTTTAACTTGTAAGCAGCACGTGTCAGAAAAGGGTTCAGTCTTTAACCACTTGTCTACAGGGCACTTACACCTCCCTCCTGCCCAAGCCATTTTTCAGCTTTCAGCACTGTAGCACTTTGAATGACAATTGCTTGGTCATGCTACACTGTACCCAAACAAATTTTTTTAATCATTTTCTTCACACAAATAGAGCTTTATTTTGTTGGTATTTAATCACTGCTGTTTTTTTATTTTTTACATTTTGAAAAAATATGTTTTTACTTTGTTCTGTCAGTAAATTTTGTAACTGACTAATTTTTAGCATTCACTGATGTGCGCTGATGAAGCGCCACTGATGGGCACTGATAGGCTGAACCAGTGGGCATTGATGAGGTGGCACTTATGGATACTGATGAGGCGGCACTTATGGGCACTGATTAGGTGGCACTGATGAGGAGGCACTAATATGCTGCACTTATGGGCACTGATAGGTGGCACTGATATGTGGCACTGATGAGCACTGATAGGCAGCACTGATGGACACTGTTGGGTGGCACTGATGGGCACTAATAGGTGGCACCAGTGGGCACTGATAGGCGGCACTGGTGGGCATTGATGGGCAGCACTGATAGCCAGCACTGACTGGCAACGCTAATGGGCACTGATTGGTGGCACTTGTGGGCAGTGGTGGGCACCGATTGCTGCCACTGATGGGCACTGATTGCTGGCATTGGTGAGTAATGATTGGTGACACTATATTGTAATCAGGGCACTGATGATCAGCTCCCTGATTACATTCCTAGATGTCACCCCGTGGGTGCGTGAGAGTGGCCGTTCTGGGACGCCGTCACATGACGGTGTCCCAGAATGAGAGCCGCACCGCCCCACCTTCATTTGACAGTGGGCGGGCACCAACTAGTTAAGTGGTTAAACTGCCCTCATCTACAGACCAAAGTTCATCCCTTTGATCTAGAACATCATGATAGCACTCTATGCGGAAGATGCCCTAGTGTTTTTGGGGGATACGGGCCCATCCCTGTCTGCAGTTATGTCCTTAATATACTTCTATGGATCCTTTTTCGGATTCAATATTAACTGGAACAAATCCGTAATGCTGCCTGTGGACCCTGTGCATATGGGACATCCACTCCAGACTCATCTGTTGGCCCTGGTTACATCTACATATTTGGGAGTGGTAATTACACTGAATGTTACAGAATATACAGAAAGGAATATACTCCTTCTTATTGCCAAATTCAGACAATTGAGTAAAACATGGAGTAAATTTCCATTGTCTATGGTAGGGAAGTCGCATTTGGCGAAGATGGTATGGATGTCCCTCATGTTATATGTATTGCATAATTGCCCTATATGGTTGACGTTACGAATATTTAGGACTATTGATTGTGGAAGGGTGGAAAACCTAGAACCAGATTAGAAATATTACAAAAACCCATAGATAAGGGGGGAATTGCCATACTAAATGCAAGATTATACTTTATCGCATCACAATTACAGCATTGGCATGGTAGTGGACATGGAGGACCCTACAGAGAAGATAATAAAATCTCAATTTAAAAAATAACCTTTAGTTCAACTAACAGTAACTCACCATTTTTATAATAAAAAAAGGTTTCCTACTTTCTACTTGATTTATAGGGTATGGGAAGCAGTGCAAAATATTACTCAGCATACGGGGTATACAAAACATATGCCCATATGGGATAAGTTTTACCTTTATGAATTGAATAGACTTCAGATTGGAAAAAGGCGGGCATAATATTTTTGTACCAGTTATATGAAGAGGATGTTCTCCTTCCTTTTACTATATTAAAAGACCACTATCAGTTAACGAACAATAACTTCTACCAATATCTTCAAATACGTCATGCATTACAAATTAAAAGCTCAAAAATCCAATTACAGTATGAATACTCTAAAATTCTAACAAAGGCAACTGCGGTTGCCTGTACGAAACAAGGATTAATAGGAGAGCTTTATTCCAACTTACAAATAATAGAGAACACTGAAAAACATAAAAATAATTTTGACGGTGGCAAGGAGACAAAGAAGATCTAGATAAGGTGGACTGGACATGAGCCTGGAAGCACTTCCCAGGACATCTCTCTCGCCCTCTCAAAGGCTATCTCAGCTTTTTATCATACATAGAGCTCATTTTACCCCACAAAAACTCTATGTTTGGGGAAAATATACAACACCGTTATGCCCGCAATGCTCTCTATTTAATGGTTCTCTCCTCCACATGCTCTGGCGATGTCCAAAGAATCATCGTTATTGGGAAAAAATATTTATAACCTTACATTTACTATGCTCCACTGAGGTAACAGGGATGACCAAACTTGCGCTATTGGGAATAATAACTGATTAAGCAACACCAGTAGAGATGCATACTATGTGGATAAGATCCCTATACTAAGCCCGTAAAGTTATTTTACAAAAATGTCATATGCTGATCCTCCAACCCATAAACAATAAGTTGATAAATGTAACTATATACTTAAAGGAGAAAAATTAACATATAAGCATGGAGGTACACCCAAAGGTTTGGTAAAATATGGTCATGCTGGATAGAACCTAGTAATGAATTATACGAATCTATAATAAAAAAAAATATATTTGATTTAAAAAAATAAAACAACAAAATATTACAATGTTTCTCTTTATCTTGCCTGGGCGATGTTGTGATAAACTTGGCAGGCTGCCTGTTTTTTTTTTTTTTTTACAGCTGTCTGAGCAGAGAACTCTTTGCACTGAATCAAGGAAATGCTGTGTTAAGATCAGGAGAAGGGTGGAATCGAGATTGCGATTCCATGCTGTCCCTTCAAAATAACTCAACACCCAGCTATTATTGTCTAAACCACTGGCAACAAAAGTGAGTACACCCCTAAGTAAAAATGTCCAAATTAGGCCCAAAGTGTCAATATTTTGTGTGGCCACCATTATTTTCCAGCACTGCCTTAACCCTCTTGGGCATGGCGTTCACCAGAGCTTCACAGGTTGCCACTGGAGTCCTCTTCCACTCCTCCATGATGACATTACAGAGCTGGTGGATGTTAGAGACCTTGTGTTACTCCACCTTCTATCTAAGGATTCCTCACAGATGCTCAATAGGGTTTAGGTCTGGAGACATGTTTGGCCAGTTCATCACCTTTACCCTTAGCTTCTTTAGTAAGGCAGTGGTCATCTTGGAGGAGTTTTGGGGGTAATTTTCATGTTGGAATACTGCCCTGTGGCCTGGCTCAGTCTCCGAAGGGAGGGGATCATGCGGTGCTTCAGTATGTCACAGTACATGTTGGCATTCATGGTTCCCTCAATGAACTGTAGCTCTCCAGTGCTGGCAGCACTCATGCAGCCCCAGACCATGACACTCCCACCACCATGCTTTCCTGTAGGCAAGACAAACTTGTCTTTGTACTCCTCCCCTGGTTGCCGCCACACACGCTCGACACAATCTGAACCAAATAAGTTTATCTTGGTATCATCAGACCACAGGACGTGGTTCCAGTAATCCATGTCCCTAGTCTTGCTTGTCTTTAGCAAACTGTTTGCGAGCTTTCTTGTGCATCATCTTTAGAAGAGGCTTCCTTCTGGGATTGCAGCCATGCAAACCAATTTGATGCAGTGTGCAGGATATGGTCTGAGCACTGACAGGCTGACCCCCCACTCCTTTAACCTCTGCAGCAATGCTGGCAGCACTCACATGTCTATTTAATCTATTTCCCAAAGACAACCTCTGGATATGACGCTGAGCATGTGCACTCAACTTCTTTGGTTGACCATGGCAAGGCCTGTTCTGAGTGGAACCTGTCCTGTATGGTCTTGGCCACTGTGCTGCAGCTCAGTTTATTTGTCTTGGCAATCTTCCTATAGCCTAGACCATCCTTATGTAGAGCAACAATTTTCAGATCTTCAGAAAGTTCTTTGCCATGAGGTGCCATGTTGAACTTCCAGTGGCCAGTATGTAATAGTGAAAGTGAAAACACCAAATTTAACACACTTGCTCCCCATTCACACCTGAGATTTTGTAAAACTAATGAGTCACAAGACACCGGGGGGGGGGGGCTAATTGGGCCCAATTTGGACATTTTCACTTAGGGGTGTACTCATTTTTGTTACCAGCGGTTTAGACATGAAAGGCTGTGTGTTGACTTATTTTGAGGGGACAGCAAATTCACACTGTATACAAGCTGTACACACTACTTTACATTGTAGCAAAGTGTCATTTCTTATATATATTTTTTTTATTTTTTTTTCTAGAAACATTAGAAAGAGAGAATTCCTGTAAATGTTGCTTTGCTGCTTCTCTGCACAAAATATAGAAAGCCAGGAATCACAGATTGCCGCAATCATTCAGTGCACAGTGCTGCAGCAGGTCTTTGCTGTCAAACATGCATAATTTATTACTTGGCACACTCTCTATATGTTTTAGCCTCGTGTATATTATCACTGTGGTCTGTCTACAGACACCGCACATGCAACAGTAATCATATTTTCTGTAGTATACCGATACAGCTAGTAATGAATATTTATTGGCCTTTTGGGAAAATGTCTATTTCGAAAAGCATCTTAAAACAGCACCACAGCATGCTTGTATATGTAATGGAAAAACAGTTCACTTTCCCCCTAGCAAAATTGATTATATATTGATAAATGTGGTGCATTGATTTTGTGCTACAAATAACTTTAGCCAGAAGTAAAACGACTTTGTCTCTAGCTTCCCTAGATCTAAAGATCAACTGTAATTTAATTTTAAATTTAAATAACACCTGAAAAAAAGACTGAGCTCCAGACCTTAAATGAATACACTTACTTTATCATTTGGCTGCCTATAATATTTTTAACTAATCTATTGATTTCACTTTTTGCTGCAGGTGGATCCATTAGCTGTGGTGGAAGAAACTATAATGATACCTTCATAGTAACTGCCGCACTTGGGAATTACAGGTGTTGTGTACAGCTGCCTGTACTAATGAATTACAGGATTTCACTGTACACAGTGTACGCAGCTCAGAATGCAAACATGCATACATCCACATCCATGTGCGTGTATACTCACATACAACTGTAATGTGTTAAACAGGCAGCTGCAGCTCCCAGGTGTCAAAACAAAGCCATATTTCATGCTTTATTGTCCAATACGCCTGTGTGAATGGGCCCTATAAGTGCTTTGAGGGTTGGTCCACACCAGATGCGTTTTTATTCTGCATCAAAACATATGGACAGTGTTTAACATGGATTGCAATAGCTCTATTTCATATCAGTGCACCCAAAGGTTCTCTATTGAGTTGAAGTCAGGCCAGTCAAGTTCCTCCACCCCAAACTCGCTTATCCATGTCTTTATAAACCTTGCTTGGTGCACTGGTGCACAGTCATGTTGGAACAGGAAGGGGCCATCCCAAAACTGTTCCCACAATGTTAGGAGCATGACATTGTCCAAAATGCCTTGGTATGCTGATGCCACTGGAACTAAGGGGCCTAGCCCAACCCCTGAAAAACACCCTTCCCCATAATCCCCCCTCCACCAAATGATTTAGACCAGTGCACAAAACAAGATCCATAAAGACATGGATGAGCGAGTTTGGGGTGGAGGAACCCGACTGTCCGACTTCAACTCAATAGAACACCTTTCGGATGAATTCGAGCGGAGACTGATTGCCAGGCCTTCTTGTCCAACATCAGTGCCTGACCCCACAAATGTGCTTCTGGAAGAATGGTCAAACATTCCCATAGACACACTCCTAAACCTTGTGGACGCCCTTCTCGGAAGAGTTTAAGCTGTTATAGCTGCAAAGGGTGGGTCAACTTAATATAGAACCCTACAGACTAAGACTGGGATGGCATTAAAGTTTATGTGTGTGTAAAGGCAGGCGGCCCAATCCTTTTGAAAATATAGTATATATATATATATTGTAGACATGTCACTGGAGAAGTGGTTGAGGGGGTGTACATCTCACCTAGGTTGCTACACAGTGTGAGATGGTAAGTCCAGGATGGATCAGTTTCTCAGCAGCGATATGCTGCTGAGTTGTTATTTAATTTTGCCGGGCCTGGGTTTATATGGAATGGCAGGTAGGTTTGGTAGAGGGACCTGTCATTCCACATCCCCCGATCCAGTTCTGGGTTTGGGATCAGGTGAGCTTTGATCCTAATTAGCCTGGGAAGCTAAAGGCTCTGCAGGGTCTGCAGGTGATTGCTCTCAGCCAGGGAATGAACAATCTGTGTGTTGAAGGAAGCTGCAAGCACAGCCACTGCTGGAGCTAAAACTCACCCTGCGATATCCAGGCGAAAGACGCTGTGTTTGTAAGTGTCAGATAGGTGAGCAGAACCTGTTAGTAAGCGCCCAGCCGGGCTAGGACTTTTATTTTTGTTGTACTTAGAAAGCACGGTGTTGCTATATATTTTGTTTGCTGGACTGTTTGTACCACGAATAAACGCCAAGATCTGTTTTATAAATTCCAAGTCTGCTGTGAACTGTGTCCAAACACACCCTACCCCGGGAAGATCCCTTACAATTGGTGGAGAATGCGGGCAACGCGGTTGCTAGGGGCAACGGTGTGGACAGACTTGGCTACAGCTGCTGATGTCCTGGGTGAAAGCTGCAACTACACTCCAAAAACAGTCCAGCAACATGGAGGAGATGCTGAAGCAGTTTATGCAAGTGAGTTTGCAACAACAGCAGGCTCAGACAGAGGCCAATAGACGACATGAACAGTCCATGGCTGCACAACAGCAGATGATGGCTGCACAACAGCGGATGCATAAGGAAGAGTTGCAAGCTTTGCGCCAAAGCCAACAACAACTTATCGAGCACCTGATAGTAAATCGAGAGGCGCCTGTGGTTGCTAATCCACCCACAATGGAGGGAGCCGCTCCAGAGATTTTTTTTGGGAGAAGGACTGTGCAGAAAGCGCTGCAAAAGATGACTGCTGAGGACGATGTTGAGGCCTATCTAACAGTATTTGAGCGCGTGGCTGAGCGAGAGAAGTTACCAGCCGCTGAGTGGGCAGAGGTAATTGCGCCCTATTTAACAGGTGAACCTCAAAAGGCCTACTATGACCTCAGTGAGCAAGAGGTTAAGGACTATACTCGGCTAAAAGAGGAGATACTTGCCCGACTAGGAGTTACTACTGCAGTCCGTGCCCGGAGGGTACGCAACTGGAGCTACAGTCTGGACAAATCAGCGAGGTCCCAGATGTATGACCTAATCCATTTGGCAAGAAAGTGGTTGGAGCCAGACACTTCTACTCCTGCACAAATCCTAGAGAAGGTAGTGATGGATCGCTACCTCCGAGCGCTTCCTACTGACCTGCAACGCTGGGTGGGACAAGGTGATCCTAGGAACGCAAACGAACTTGTCAACCTTGTGGAGAGGTTCCAGGCGACTGAGGACTACCTCCGTGATGTTCCTGCAGCATCTTCACCTCCCCGGAGCGCCAGATCTGTGCCGTCAGCTGGTAAGAGACTTCCATCTATTGGGGGAGTGTGGAGGGGTGCTGATGGGGGGAAAAGGGCTCAAGTGGTGTCTCAGGGACAAAAGACTGGTGATGGTCCCGGGTGGCTAAGGGGCTCTGAAAAGGACTCCTTGCCAAAGAGACCAGGCCCTATCCAGTGTTGGAGATGCCATGAGGCGGGACACGTGTCTGCCCATTGCCCTCTTACCTCTGAACCCATGGAATGTGACGCTAGCCGGCGTCAGTCGCTATTTGCGGAACCATCTTGTGCTGCAGTTCCTGGACTAGAGACTGAACCGCAAATCTGCAACATCACAATCAATGACTTTCCTGTTAAAGCGTTAATGGACTCAGGAAGCCTTGTAACCTTGGTGCATGCTAGCCTGGTGACTGGGGACTTAGAGTCTAAAAAGCATATGAGTGTTGTGTGCATACATGGTGATACAAAAGTGTACCCTATAGTGCTGGCTAAAGTCGGGACTGAACAAGGCACCGTACAATATGAAGTGGGTGTGGTTAAAAACCTCATGCATAATGTAATATTGGGGCGCGATTTTCCATTATTCTGGGCTCTTTGGGAAAAAAGAAAAATCCCCAAAAGGAGTGAGGATACCTCTAAGGGGGTTGCCTTGTCCACTGTGAATGATAAAAATGTGCAGGATGAAAATGATTGTTTTCCTTTGCAGGTCCTGGCTGGGGAGGAGGAGGCTCCTCCCACTGAGCAAAATATACTAGACTTAGAGGTGTCTAGCGATAATTTTGGGACTGCACAATTACAGGACCCCACTCTCAAAAATGCGAGAGAGCAGGTTGCTGTTATGAACGGGGTACCTCAGGAACCAGATGCTGAAAAAAGATTTCCACATTTTTCGGTGACTAATGATCTTTTCTATAGAGTCAATAAGGTTAAAGATGAGATTGTGGAACAGCTTCTGGTACCTAAGCCGTACCGGCGTCAGGTGCTTGACATGGCACATAACCATGTTCTTGGGGGACACTTGGGGACTGACAAAACGCGAGAGAGGGTTCTCCAGAGGTTTTTTTGGCCGGCCATATATGATGACATTAAAAAATACTGTGAGTCGTGCCCCACATGTCAGGTTAGTGCCCCAGTGTCACATTTTCGCAGTCCTTTGGTTTCGCTCCCTATTATAGAGGTGCCTTTTGAGCGTATTGCCATGGATTTAGTGGGTCCCATTGTAAAGTCAGCTAGAGGACACCAGTATATTTTGGTAGTCCTGGATTATGCGACCCGCTATCCTGAGGCTGTACCCTTAAGAAACACTGCATCTAAAACAATTGCACGTGAGTTGTTTTATATGTTCTCTAGGACTGGGATCCCCAAAGAAATCCTAACTGACCAAGGTACGCCATTTATGTCGAAAGTAATGAAGGAATTATGCAAACTATTTAAAATCTCACACATCCCTACCTCTGTGTACCACCCCCAGACGGACGGATTGGTGGAGAGATTTAATAAAACTTTGAAACATATGTTGAAGAAAGTGGTGGCAAAAGATGGTCGTGACTGGGATCATTTATTACCCTACCTCATGTTTGCTATTAGGGAGGTGCCCCAAGCGTCCACAGGGTTCTCACCATTCGAGTTGGTCTATGGTCATCACCCTAGGGGTCTACTGGACATTGCAAAAGAGACATGGGAGAATGAGTCCACCCCATACAAGAGTGTTATTGAGCATGTAGCACAAATGCAGGACCGTATAGCCACTGTAATGCCCCTGGTAAGGGAACACCTCCAGAGGGCTCAAGAGGCCCAAAGTAGAATTTACAACCGGTCCGCAAGAATCAGGACATTCAACCCAGGCGATAGGGTCCTTATACTAGTCCCCACTGTTGAGAGTAAATTCTTGGCGAAGTGGCAAGGTCCTTATGAAATTGTTGAAAAGATCAGTGAGGTGAACTACAAGGTGCACCAACCAGGTAGAAGGAAGCCTTTCCAAGTTTATCACATAAACTTGATCAAGCCCTGGAAAGACAGGGAATCCTTGGGGGCGACAAATACTGTTAATGATTTGTCACAACCAATCCCTCCAGTCAAGGTAGGTGATACTCTATCAGTGTCACAGAAACAGGAGGCTCAGGAATTTTTACAGAAAAACAAAAACAAGTTCTCTGACCTCCCAGGGCGTACACACCTCATCCATCATCACATTGAAACTGAGCCTAGAAGCAGAGTAAACCTTAAGCCCTATAGGATACCGGAGGCACGTAGGGAAGCCGTATCTGCCGAGGTAAAACGTATGCTTGCTCTGGGGGTAATTGAGGTGTCACAGAGTGAATGGTCCAGCCCAATTGTGCTAATCCCAAAGCCCAATGGAACTTGGAGGTTCTGTAACGATTTCAGAAAGTTGAATGAGATCTCCAAGTTCGATGCGTATCCTATGCCCAGGGTAGATGAGTTGATTGAGAAGTTGGGTAACGCCAGGTACATAACCACTCTCGATCTCACAAAGGGCTACTGGCAGATTCCACTTTCTGGTGAGGCTAAAGAGAAAACTGCATTCTCCACCCCTGATGGGCTATTCCAGTATGTAGTGATGCCATTCGGGTTACATGGAGCGCCTGCAACTTTCCAGAGGTTGATGGACTTGATTCTGCGACCACATCGTGATTACTCAGCTGCCTACCTCGATGATGTGGTCATTTTTAGCCCTGATTGGGAAAGTCACCTCTGTAAGGTACAGGCCGTGTTGGATGCCATAAGTGATGCGGGGTTGACCATAAATGCCGAGAAGTGTGCTCTAGCCCTAGAAGAGGCCAAATATCTGGGCTACATTATTGGGAGAGGGTTGATTAAGCCACAGCTAAATAAAATTGAGGCAATACAGAATTGGCCTAGACCCCTGACAAGGAAACAGGTTAGAGCTTTCCTGGGTATTACGGGGTATTACCGTAGATTTGTGCCGAACTTTGCCTCAGTTGCTGCTCCACTAACTGACTTGACAAAGGGCGGAAAGACAGCAATGGTCACGTGGACCCCAGAGGCCGAGAAGGCTTTCCAAAGCCTTAAGTCTGCCTTGTGCCAACCACCTGTGTTAGTTACCCCCGATTTCAGGCGAGAATTTCTGGTCCAGACAGATGCCTCTAACACAGGCTTAGGTGCAGTACTCTCACAAGTAGTGAATGGTGAGGAGCATCCAGTGACGTACTTGAGTAGAAAACTAACCCCGGCCGAGAAAAATTATGCCATTGTGGAGCGAGAATGTTTGGCAATAAAGTGGGCCCTAGAATCGTTAAAGTATTACTTGCTAGGCAGGAAATTCAAGTTGGTGACAGACCATGCCCCCCTAACATGGATGAAGTTAAACAAGGAGAGAAATGCAAGAGTGACTAGATGGTTTCTCTCCCTACAAAACTTTAATTTCACTGTGGAACACAGGCCAGGGAAATTACAGGCAAATGCTGACGCATTGTCAAGGGTGAGTTGTCTGTGGGGACAAAAGGCTCAGCCCTCCGGTCTGAAAAAGAGGGGGGGGATATGTAGACATGTCACTGGAGAAGTGGTTGAGGGGGTGTACATCTCACCTAGGTTGCTACACAGTGTGAGATGGTAAGTCCAGGATGGATCAGTTTCTCAGCAGCGATATGCTGCTGAGTTGTTATTTAATTTTGCCGGGCCTGGGTTTATATGGAATGGCAGGTAGGTTTGGTAGAGGGACCTGTCATTCCACATCCCCCGATCCAGTTCTGGGTTTGGGATCAGGTGAGCTTTGATCCTAATTAGCCTGGGAAGCTAAAGGCTCTGCAGGGTCTGCAGGTGATTGCTCTCAGCCAGGGAATGAACAATCTGTGTGTTGAAGGAAGCTGCAAGCACAGCCACTGCTGGAGCTAAAACTCACCCTGCGATATCCAGGCGAAAGACGCTGTGTTTGTAAGTGTCAGATAGGTGAGCAGAACCTGTTAGTAAGCGCCCAGCCGGGCTAGGACTTTTATTTTTGTTGTACTTAGAAAGCACGGTGTTGCTATATATTTTGTTTGCTGGACTGTTTGTACCACGAATAAACGCCAAGATCTGTTTTATAAATTCCAAGTCTGCTGTGAACTGTGTCCAAACACACCCTACCCCGGGAAGATCCCTTACAATATATATATATATATATATATATATATATATATATATATATATATATATATATAGTATATCCTGCAAGCATTTAAATAGCAGTCAAACAGCAACCATATAATATATATATATATATATATATATGTATATATTAGGAAATAAAATAAAATGTTTTTGACCAAAAGTTGCAGCTCCTGTGGAATGGGCATGAACTTGTATCTTAAAGATACCTGTCTCTTTCCATATGACAGGTTTGCCAGATTCAGATGATAAACCTTTATTCCTTTACTCATCTGTAAAGACCCATCTATTCTCATCATGACAAACGTGTGACATTTCTTTCTTTTGAGGTCATTCAGCTTCCTTAGAAACCATAACAAATACTAGACAGCACATTCTATAGCTGAATTATCTCATTTGATCGTTTTTTTTTCTTAAATTCTAAAAATAGATAGAAGCTAAAAGGTATATTAATAACTTTCGTAATAAAAGGTAATTTGCAGTACTGAGCTCAGTCTGACCATCCTGGGGCCAAAGATAGAGGCTGGTTGGTTTTTATGTACAGCTGCTCCAGACTCATTTGCTCCAATCTTTCCTCTGTATAGTTTAAATTCTTCTAAAACTACTATAGAGTTCAGGCTAAATAAACTGTATGTATGGCATAAAGTTTATTGTAAATTGTTTATTGGTTCACATAGGAGCTAACGTCAAATGCTATCTTATATAATAAGCCTTGCAGCCTACTTTACATAAGTGTATAGTAAGTGTAATTAGAGTGATATAATAACCCCTGATCTGCATACTTGCTTTATTTTATTTTTTTATTTGCTTTTCTTTTTGCAATATTCAATAGCAGTGAATAAGGCCTAGTTCACATGCTGCATATCAATGCGTATCCCATGCAAAGACCGAGTCAACCAGCAGGGGGATGTACAGGTGTTAAATGCATCCCCGTGCAGGTAGTCCCACAGATGTCCATTGTGACATAGCAGCTGCACTGTATAAAGCATAATTTTTGCAGAAGTGGTAGGGATGAAGTCATTGATCTGTCCTAAAAGGCATACTCCTGCAGAGGTTAGTAGTAGTGGATTAAGACATGCTAACAGCTCAATGTATATACTAGATCAATAATGGCCCAACAAGGAGCATGACCAGAAGAGATTAAACAAACTAGTTGGGCTTTGGAGGTATCACGGGCAATCTGAGTGGTGCAATATGCTATGTTGTGAACATGGTCAGTCATATAGTATAAACAATGCAATCATTTAAATTGAACCAATCTTTTAGTTATATTGAAAACATCACTGAGCCAGTAGCTGGTATCCCACACATCAGGGAATGACATAGCTATGTAAAAAAGTCCACTTTTTAAATGAGCTGACAAAGTTGAGGACCAACTGTTTGTGATAGGTTGTAGATATTGGTTACAAATTTTTGCTGAATAAAAATTTTTTGGAGAAGGTTGTCAAGGATATTTTCCGAGAATAAAACTTGGAAGGCTACTAGGAGAGAAAATTTTTTTTTGGCATATTTAGAAGTGTTTGGAAATTTAAAAACACACTTTACAGAAAAGCTGGTAGATGTGTTTAATCCCATAGATGGCTCACCAGCAGGTGTCTGGGTGATCATACAGTTCAGAGGTTAGGACTGTTCTAAAAAGGGGATCTAAGTACAATATGAGCAGAATTACTATCTAGTAATGCCCTTTTTTTTTAAGCCAGGCTAGATCGGAGACATTCACTGGTGTCCATCTGTTGTTACACCTACTGCCAAAGAGGAGAGGGTCCAACAGCTTATACCTTTACTTTTCTCTCCTGCAGCTTCTTTCAGCCACAGGGAGGGAAAAGAAATACACTACCCTTTCAGGTACGGGGATTACATTATCCTATCCCCTTCTGATCACATAATAGTGCTAACTAGACACCCAATGCTACCACCTGGGGTGGAAAGATAGTCACCAGCCTTGTATATGTTATCAGATTGGGCGGGAAAGGGATGTCCTGCTGTTGGGGTTTCAACTAAATTGACCTGACATGACAAAGCACAGGTAAATTCAGAATGGTAAACTCTATTCTCTCAATACAGATTTCTAATAACAATAGAAACTTAAAAAGGAACTAAACCTGCCTGTCCTTTACAGCCAAGCAAGTGGCCATCTTGCCCTCTGTTTGATCTGCAGTTGACATGGTGTAGCACATGTGATCAACTATGACAACATTTGATGGCTTGACAGTTCGGTTGAAATCTAACAAAAACACACTAGTAAGGGCAACAGTTATCATTTAAGGCATGCTTTGAATTTAACCATTTTGGGAAACAGTTAAATTGGTGGATTTAGTTCCACTTTTACTTCCATGAAGCTCAATTGAACCTTCTGAATTTATTACTGCAATGCAATCAAACTGCATACAATATAATACATTTTTCTATATGGTCTGAAGTTTTTTGGTATTGTGTGCAGCAGCTAAGGTTAAAATACTTTGTGCTGCAGCACTATGAACAGTACAGCTGGACTGCAGCTTTCCCATACACACCACAGCAGCCCAAGTCTCTAGTGGTCCAACATGCCCCCTCCCCTGCATATTGCTCCAAATAATGGTGCTGCTTATAGAGCATCATAAGTGCTGTTAACTGGAACAGTGTGCCTCCAGAGTGCTTCTGCGTGGGTTATTTTTGCTGTAATAAATGTATATTAAAGTTTTACAAAAGGTTAAACAGTCTAATTGTATACACCATTGTTATTGCAAAGATCAATACAACAAGTTATAAAAAAAAGGTCTACATCATAATTAAAATTGCTGGAGGAGTACCTTGACTGTATCTATGAGTCAAAGATGAGTGTGGTTAACTGACTGATATATTACAGGGTATTTTAAAGTGGGAGCAAACTCCCTGGTTGATTTTTACCTATAGGTAAGCCTATAATAAGGCTCATCTATAGGTACAGTAAATATCTCCTAAACAAGAACCTTTTAAGAGATATTTAATTGCGAAGACATCCGTGACGTCACTGGCGCATGTGCTCCGAAGGACCGGACTACCCATTTCATTCCTTCAGAGTCCTGTGCCGTGAACAGCGTGGGAGTGATGTCTTCGCAGCTCGTCCAATCAAAGGACTGGAACCCACCAATCGCAAAGACCAGGTAGAGATGGAAGCCCTGTCAGGGGTGACACTGTACCTCTGGAGGGCTTAATTTTAAGGTATGTTTGACATAATGTACTAGTATGCAATGCATACTAGTACATTATAACTTTGCCTTGCAGGTTTAAAAAAAAAAGCCTTTAACCCTTGCTACAGAATAAAGTACTTAATAAAAATACCACAAACCATGACTGCATTACAGTAATAAATAAGGAAGGTTTAACTGGGCTTTAAAGGCATCCTGTAATTAAGCTATAGTAAATGTTACAAAACGTGAAAAATAAGAGTGGTCATTTTGTGAGAGTTTTCCTTTAAACTGAAATTGTATAACATACTGACAATGGTAAAAAAAAAATGTTTAGGAAATAATTTCCTTAATCATACTGTATGGAGATTTTGTAAATGTTTCTTTTTTTCAGTAATCCAAAAGTAAGGTTATTTAAAAGGTAAACTTTAAGAGTAAAATGTGGTCTGGAAACATGTTCCTTCAACAGTTTATATAATCAAAGATTAGTCAATAGAGCAGCTAGAAATGAGAATTCTTAAAATGAAAATATCGTTTGCTTACAGTGCAAGATGTCAGAAAGCTCCTTCATGCTTCATGATCACAAGTACACCCAGGCACACTACTCCACTGAACTAAGAAAGACAGAATTATCAATCAAGGCTTAACATTTTGACTTTGCTGTATTTTAAAGGTATTGGTCTATGCAAAATACACAATTTCATTTGGATATTAAATAGCTGTCAATATAAAAACCCAGGTTGGTGGGATGTAAATATTTGGTGATTCCGAAAGCTCTATTTAACACCCCCCCCCCGCAAATTAATCTGAGCAAGAAGGGCAGCTAGTACAGTTAGTCAGTGCTAATGTGTAATGCAGACTGATCTAATCCTAACTTGTTAATACGGCTATTTAACTTGCCCTTCTGCTTAAAGAAAACTTTAAAGAAGAATTTTGGCCAGGCTACATATTCTCAACAGGCAGTAAGTAAACTTTCAAACAAACCCTCACTGGTGTCTGTAGCTGCAGGCACTGTAGAGCAGTTCATTATCAAAATGTACAATTTGCAAAAGCGAGTCCATTTAAAGTGTCTGTCGTCCAGCCAAAACTTTTTTACATTTAGATTTACACAGTTAGACTGGGGAGTTGTTGTTAGGTTTTACTATTACCTGGGTCTCTGTTATGCCGCGTACACACAACCAGACTTTCCGGCAGACTAGGTCCAACGGAATCAGTCCATCAGACATTCCAATCATGTGTGGGCTAATCCGATATTTTAAAAATCCAATGGACCTAGAAATAGAACATGTTTCAAATCAATCTGACAGAATCAATTCCTATCGGGAAAACCGTTCGTATGTATGCTGGTCTGACGGACCAAATACGACGCAAGGGAAGCTATTGGCTACTGGCTATTGAACTTCCTTTTTTAGTCCCATCTTATATCATCACGTTCAAAATGAACAGACTTTCGAACGGACTTATTCAGTTCATGTGTGGGCAAGTCCATTCATTCGGAAGTCTGTCGGAACTCTGACGAAAGTCCGTCGGGAAGACTGTCCGACCTAGTCTGCTGCACAGTCTGGTCGTGTGTACGCGGCATTAGAGAGATTTATCCTCACTTCCTGTCCTGCTGACATTTTACCAGAGTGGGAAACTCTGCAAAAGCAGCACAGATGGAAAATATATGTTTTTATTTATTACTGTAGGGGACGGCTGAAGTGCTTATCAGATTTTAACGTGTCCCTGTTACAGATTTTCCCTTCCTTCCTGTCTGGTGAAACCATGGTCAACAGGACAGAAAGTTAAATCTCTTTTAAAAAAAAAACTCCCAAATAGCATTAAAGCTAACAGGAATTATATCCTTTCCCTTTTTTTAAAAAGTAGAAAAAAGTTTTTGTCTTGACACACTTTAAATGGGGTCTCAGCACTCTGTTCTACCCCTTTTCATATATTCTTTATAGATTAGAGATTAGAAGGCTGCTAGGCTACCAAATCACTGCTGAGAAAGTGGAAAAACGATACACTGCTGAAATGAAACAATGTATTTTTTCTGTAAATTTGCAGAATTACTCCACGTGCCTGTAGCTACAGAGGTCAGTAGGGGCTTATTTTAAAGTGTATTTACAGTTTGTTCAAATTTGTAAATATTTGAAAGTCCATAGCCTGGCCACAGTTCTGCTTTAAAAGGTGTATGCATTGATGTGCAGATTTCTTAAGCTTTCACACAGGCACCATGAATGATTGCCATGTTGTCTATAATATAAATATCTCCTATGCCCATCAGCACCTAGGGACCATAATGTGTTATTTTTCTCAATCCTCAAAAAAACAAACAAAAAAAAAACGCTAAATATGAATACTAGAAGGAGCAAACAAAATATGACAATCATTAGTGGCGCATGTATGAATTCTGTTTTTATATATTTGGACTCCTAAGTGTTATACACTTATGTAATCTACTATGGTCAGCATATAGCAGATACCAGGCCTTTTCTTAAAGTAAGCACCTTGCATACCTATGAAATGTAATACATACTTGACTGATGGTCAAAAACCCCATTGCTCCCCATTTCCTAATACTCACATGTACACATTTGATGCTAAACAGTATCTAATATTATCCGCAGACTCTTCTTTAAACTACTGTCCACTCTATTTTAATTAAGCAAAAAACTACAATTTTAAAGCAGGACTATAAGAAAAAAAAATTGCATACTAATCCACAAGCCTTATAATTGCAAGACTGGAACATAGGGGCTATTGGTAAACCACTATGCTCATTTTTTGTCCCAGTTGTGCTAATAAGGTATGTAAGACTGTGGAATTAGACTGAACGCATTTCACTAACTTTACAGTCTGAAAATAATAAGCAATTTTGGCTATGGCAAAGCAACTGTGGTGCTGGCATTGCATGCATTTTACTGCATAAATCAAATGGGTTTAGTCCAATTAAACAAAAGTAATATTACTGTTATATATGGCCAAGTAACTAAAAAGGGAAGTTTTGGGTTGTCACCGTAAATGGAAAAAAAGACAATTTTTCCAGTGACAGCTGTCTAAGGCCCCTTCACACTTCCGAATGGGGCTGTTAGTAATTACATGCGGGAGACCAAGCCATAGTTTCCTGGTGATTACTGTGAGCTAAAACTCCATTGAAAGCAATCAGAGGCTGACAACTTCTGCAGCTAATTACAGCTGTTCACATGTAATCGCTGTGTCTGCGTCCAGGAATGATCATTTGCAGGTAATAGTGATTACATGCGATAAAATGCATTTTCAAAACTCAGAGAATTTCAGTTTTTATGCTCTCCAAGTCCTTCAGTGCATGGAAGAGCACACTTTTTTTTTTTTTGAAGGGGAAAGGAAGGTTGAAATAAGCAAGCTGCATCTCTAAGCATACTATCATTGAGAAGAAACAATATAGTTGCTAAAAATAAGGGTGGGCATGGGGTAGCCAACACAATTAAAACACACGGAAGTATATTTCACAAAGAGATATCAAATAAAAGCTAATAAAACACCCTTATATGGTAGCGTTGCTGTTCATGTTGGGAAAATGTAAAATGAATTCAAACATGGCAGGTTTGGTCCGGAAATGCAAGAACTAAACGAATGCAAAGTTTGAGAGGCCTGAATTCAAAGCAAAGAATACACTAAGACCACACATCGTGCATAAATATATACATACATAGCAGTAAATATGCACATATAATTACAGGAGTGGCTCTTCAAAGTTGGGGAGGGGGGTCTATTTACACTTTAATAAATGCGTAGTGTCACTTAAATTTTTAAACAAAATCTGACTCTGGGAAACCCAAGTGATCCTCAATGATGTAACCCAAAGATGGATAATATTCACAAATATGTGTGGCAGTACACATTTATTAAAAAAAGGAGATGGGGAGGGCATGGGGTTCCCCTTAATATTCCAAATAGACTGTTATCCAGACATTCAGGCTCGGTGGCCAGACATTTGGCACCTTTCAGGGGAGAGGGGGGGAGCGGGTACCTGTTTGACAGGTACCCATCACCACTTCGGGGAGATCACTCGGACGTTCGCCCCCCTTCCTCCCCCCTCACCGTCGGGCCATTCAGAAAGCACAGCGCTTCGCGCATGAGCTGTAGGGTACCGGCTGTGAACCCTAAGGCTTCACTGCTGGTTTACCTTACCACGAATGGTGGTGGCAGCACCTGAGAGCCAATGGAAACACTGACTGGGGTACCGACATCGCTGGATTATAGGACAGGTACATTTCCTAATATTAAAAGTCAGCAGTTACAGAATGTGTAGCTGCTTACTTTTAAAATTTTGCTGGGGGCGTAGACCTCCGCTTTAAGTTACTTGCAAGGGAGGTGGCCAAGCCCCTTGGCTCAATGTTGAGGGACAAGGTCCTCTTCTTCCCCTCTATGCACCTCAAAAAGGAGATGGGGGTAATGGGGGAACTTACAGTAGAATCTTAAAGCCCCTTTATAATAAGGAGGTGCCCAGATTTTTGCCTCTTTCTGAGGGAATGAGTACAGAGAGGACACCCACATTAGTGGACGGGATGCTAGTGGGTTCTACAAGCATATTCATGGTCAGTGGATATTCATTGCCCCCCACTATAAATTTGGTGGTAAATGGACTACAATGGTCCTGTTGGGTGTAATTGGTGGCAATTATGTCCTTCCATTACCTGAGAACCTTGTCATCTTGCAGTTCTGTGTTCACCCATATAAACAGACTAATTCATTTATTACACTCATTTATTCATGCGCCTCCTTTGGAGCGGTCCCTATGCCATTCCCAGGGTCTTTGTTCTGTGGTGGAGTCTGTTCTGGAGTTAGGTATATTCTGCATATTATTATTATTATTGTTATTCAGAATGTATATAGCGCCAACAGTTTGCGCAGCGCTTTACAATTTGAGGGCAGACAGTACACTTACAATACAAATCAATACAGGAGGGATCAGAGGGCCCTGCTCCTTAGAGCTTACAATCTAGAAGGGAGGGTCAAGTTGAAACAAAAGGTAATAACTATGGGGGATGAGCTGATGGAGAAATTGAAAATACAGTTAGGCGTGGGTAGGGTAGGCTTCTCTGCATATCGTATCATTCCCAGTATTCTCCTGAGAGAGCAGGTTATAATTCCTGTAATTCACAGAGACACTTTTGGCAGATTTAGCCATTGACTAACCAATTATAGGTTCATCTAGTGTAAGGGCTTATGCCCAGTTCGAGTACATAGATGGTAACCCCTATGTGACCTCTAGAATTTATTATAGTTCTACACATTTGAATGATGCGTTTCTGCAGAGAATGCCGTTTCGGTAATTGTTTTTAATAAGTAGCATACATGGTTTTTGTTTCTTGATTTTTAATAATCTAATGGTGCCACTGCTACTTGTCCTTAAGGGAACTCTTAAGGCATCAGCATAACAAGACATTTTGGACAAGTTCATGCTCCCAGCTTTGGGGCAACAGTTTGGGGATGGTCCCTTCCTGTACCAACATGACTTCGCACCAGTGAACAAACAAGGTCCATAAAGACATGGATGAGTGAGTTTCGGGTGGCAGAACGTGACTGCCCTGGACAGAGTCCTGACCTCAACCTGAGAGAATAACTTTGGCATTAATTAGAGCAAAAACTGCGAGCCAGACCTTCAGTGCCTTACCTCACAAATGTGCTTCTGGAAGAATGGTCAAACATCCCCACAGACACTCCTAAACCTTGTGGACAGCCTTCCCACAAGAGTTATATCTGTTATAGATGCAAAAGGTGGGCCAACTCAATATGGAACTCTACAGACTAAGAATGGGATGCCATTAAATTTCATGTGCGTGTAAAAGCGGGCATCCCAATACTTTTACTAATATAGTGTATATAAAACATATTGCCTATCATTTATATCTTAAACTGAATGGGTTGTTTTGTAAGGTAAGGGTTTACATATAATTAAATTGCTTAAACATTCATAAACTGATGACCACTAGATTTCCTTTTATTCCTTCTTTTTAAATACAAAATGTACAATATGACAAGTATTCAGAATACATTATGTCGGTTTCTGCTATCACAAGCTTAGTTTTTAGGCAAAAGAGACCGACAGTGGTGCAGTAAGAGCTCATG
The DNA here is from genome assembly GCF_037356315.1 of Lithobates pipiens. Classification (NCBI taxonomy): domain Eukaryota; kingdom Metazoa; phylum Chordata; class Amphibia; order Anura; family Ranidae; genus Lithobates; species Lithobates pipiens. Next base: position 218,388,047 of record NW_027507718.1, read on the forward strand.
CTGTAAGTCAACCGTCTCTTCTAACCTTATGAACGAATTAACCATAGACAGCAAGATCGTGGTAGCACTTGCCCAACTTTCCCACCAAGAAATATAGATATATGTGCTCCCATCCCCGCCCAGTCTGATAATATTATGTCATCACTAGTGAACAAAACTGAACATTATAGCTCAATGCCTCTCTAAAACTTTTCTGTACTTAAAGAAATTGTAATTCTGCCCATCAATTAAAATTAGTTTGAAGCAGAAGTTCAGTATTATGTTATGAAAGATTTAGAACTCTAAAGCTGGGGCATAAAAGTTATATATATTTTCCCACTAGCTACATGCCTTTCTAATGTTCAAATACAAATCAAGGAATATTGAATGTTCATTTTGTGTTTTTATGTCAGTCTGCCAGCATAGACGGTTGGTTACCAAATGGGGCTGTTGCCAGGTTAGGAAACGGCTGAAGCAGGTGTTATAAATTATTTCAGGAATGCCTACCTCCCTCTAGGGTGAAAGGTTTTCTCAACATATTATCCAGCTAAGGATCTGGGTGGCAAAAATGATCACACAGTTATTGCCCATCCAAATGCAAACCATGCAAATATGATTGTTCTGCTAAGTGTAGACCACCATGATTTTGTAAACAGTAATGTTATGGAAGTAAAGAAGCAAATGAATAAACTATTTTAGAGCATATGTTCCCATCAGTGGCTGCTGTTTGCTTTTGCCAATTTAAATAACACAAACTGTAATATTTGTATAATTTCTATTATTTACAGTATATCATCTATTATATGTTATGTTATATATTATTGCAATGATGTAATACATGGTCAGCAACATACCATCATATATCCCTTTTTTATAACACCCACTATAGATAAGACTGCAATCTGATGTCACTAAGGGAGATTTCAATTCACACATTTACACTGTGTATATTATAAAATATCCTATTCAAACAAATCACAAGACTCTTAAGCACTAATACAAAAATTAACCCCTTCACTCCGACCGTACACAAATATGTGACCCCCACTGGGCTGGGCTTTTTTCTGTATTATTGCACAATTTCTTTGTGCTGGAAGTGCACCATATGGTGGGCTCCCAGCACAGAGACCGAGGTCTCAGGGAGAGCCCCCGGGTCCCATGCTAACGACCTGGACCCGGATCTCCTGATTCCGGGTCACCTGATAGCTGCAATAGTCTCTGATTGGCCCATGTTTTTTTTCTCTGTGAATGGAGGAGAGAGATACTTAAGCCTTGTACACACGGTCGGAGAATCCGTCGGAATGTGTCCTATCGGACCGTGTCGTCGGATAATCCGACTGTGTGTGGTATTCATCGGACTGATTCCGTCCGAATCTCCGTCGGACCCAATTTTCCAACATGTTGGAAATATTTCCCGACCAATTGGGCTGGTCGGACCTAATCCGATCATGTGTAGAGCATTTTGATCGGACCAAGTGCCACGCATGCTCAGATCAAATTCCTACATCAAAGCTATTGGCTACTAGCCTGAATGTAGTCCCATCGTAACGAAATTACGTCATCACGTTCTAAAAGATCAGATTTTTCGCCAACTTTGTCCGACCGTGTGTATGCAACAGTTTCGGACAAGATCCGATGGACAAAATCCGACGGGCAGAATCCGACGGATTTGGTTGTGGAAATCTCCGACCGTGTGTACAGGGGCTTAGGGGGTTACTTACGAAAGGCAAATCCACTGTGCACTGCAAGTGCACTTGAAAGTGCAGTTGCTCTAAATCTATTTTTCCTTGCATGTCCCCCTCAGATCTACAGCGACTGCACTTCCAAGTGCACTTTCAGTACACTTTCACGTGCACTTGCAGCGCAAAGTGGATTTTCCTTTAGTAAATAACCCCCTTAGAATCTCTCTTTCTCCTTGCAGAGAAAAAAAATGTGTGAAAAGAAATAAATAAATAATAATTATAATACAAAAAAATCTAGATCAAAGTTTGATATACTGGTAAGTCAGTGCCAGCGTTAGTTTTGGGTCATGGTCAGGGCAAAAGGTCATGGTCAGGGTCAGTATTTTTTTTAATGTATTTAGTATCAGTGTCAGTGTGTTTTAGGTAGGATTAAAAAACAAAAAACAAAATTGGCACTATTGTTTTTGGGCTGTACTACAGGTACAATCAACACCTAACATACACATACATGGTATTGTTGTGATCGCCAGGAGCAGGAGAATTTATTTTGGGTTGTTCTTTGGTGGAAGGTTATAGTAGGGTACAAGATTCTGCTTACCTAATGGGGAAATGTTCTATTCAAGCTTTCATGCAACTTGTAATACACGGGGGGGTACTTTTGTTCAACTACTCTGGTCAGATTTTTCCCACTGGATCAGCACTGTAGGCTATAGCTTGCAAAACTGATTGGGGACGTCTCCCTGCTATCAGAAGGTAGGATTCCCCCATCCACATTGGGAATTGAATTATGCCGCATACACACAATCAGACAATCCGGCGGACTTAGTCTGGTGGACAAACCACCGTAAAGTCCGCCGGACTGTCCGAACGAGCGTACCTGCCCACACACGTGACTTTTCCGGCGGACTAGGTCCGGCGAACATAGTCCGCCAGATTATCCGCCGTACTTTTGAAATGAACGGACTTTCCCACACACACGGAGAAAGTCTGTTCACTTTGAGCATGGCTCCAGGTAGCCGGGACCAGCGAAGGAAGAGTCTCTGGCCCCGTAACCTGGAAAAAACGGCGTGGGGGTCCCCCCCAGGTCCATATCAGACCCTTATCCGAGCACGCAACCCGGCCGGTCAGGAAAGGGGGTGGGGACAAGCGAGTGCCCCCCTCCTGAGCCATACCAGGCCACGTGCCCTCAACATGGGGGGGTGCTTTGGGGAAGGGGGAGCTGCGCGCCCCCCCAACCCCAAAGCAACTTGTCCCCATGTTGATGAGGACAAGGGCCTCTTCCCGACAACCCTGGCCGTTGGTTGTCGGGGTCTGCGGGTGGGGGGCTTATCAGAATCCGTGAGCCCCCTTTAATAAGAGGGCCCCCGAATCCCGGCTCCCCACCCTATGTGAATCAGTATGGGCTACAATGTACCCCTACCCATTCACCTGTGAAATAAAAAAAAAAACACAACACACAAGGGTTAAAAATAGTTTATTGCACAGCTCCGTAGGTCTTCTTCGGTCTTCGGGGGTCTTCTCGCCGGACTCCTCCACTATCTTCTGCTAGCTCTTTTACTAGCGGAGGAGCCCGGCCTTCTTCTTCGTGTTTCTTCTTCCGCGTGGCCCCCCCCTTCCCCAAAGCACCCCCCATGTTGCGGGCACGTGGTCTGATATGGACCTAGGGGGGACCCCCACACCATTTTTTTGGCGTAGGGCTTCCCCTTTAACTCCATACTAGGTGACGGGGCCAGCGGCGCTTCCTTCGCTGGTCCCAGCTACCTGGAGCCATGCTCAAAATTAACGGACATTGTGTGGGAAAAGTCAGTTCATTTCAAAAGTATGGCGGACTAGCACACACACGGCCATATTGTCCGCCGAATTGCGAGTCCGGCGGGAAGATTGGAGTGTAAAACTACATTCTAAGTCCGCCGTACTTTCGGGTCAAAAAAGTATGCCGGAGGCTACACACGGGAGGATTGTCCGGCGGACTTGAGTTTGCCGGACTTTTCCACCCGCTTGTTTGATCGTGTGTACGCGGCATCAGCTTTTTTTCATGAAATTTTCTGGTGGAATGAAAAAAAACAAAAAACAAACTCCTGGGCTGCCTTAGCGATAAAAGACAAGGAAGGAAACTACTGTAATGCCGCATACACATGATCGGAAATTCCGCCAGTAAAACTCAGATGAGAGCATTTTGTCAGAAAATTCGACCGTATGTATGCTCCATCGGTCTTTTGCTGGCAGAATTCCAGCGTGTTCTCTATTTTTCGGTCGGGAAAAGTTCCTATCCGAAAATGCGATCGTCTGTACAAATTCAGCCACGCAAAATTCCTATGCATGCTCGGAAACAATTCAACGCATGCTCGGAAGCATTGAACTTAATTTTCTCGGCTCGTTGTAGTGTTGTATGCCACCGCGTTCTTGACAGTCGAAAGTTCAGTGAACTTTTGTGTGACCGTGTGTATGCAAGGCAAGCTTGAGCAGAATTCAGTCGGAAAAACCATTCAAGTTTTTTCTGACGGAAAATCCGCTCGTGTGTACGGGGCATTAGTGTTGGTCTCAAATCGGAGCAGACTGTACAGGAAGATATAAGGAAATGGTAGCAAATTTAGCCCATGCATAGGCAAGGGAAGCTTTAGCAGCCGACAAATCCGACAACAGTAAACTAATCAGGTTAATAATAGGTACAACCAGGATGAAGTAAATAGGGTACCTAAAGCCATTGACAGTTGCTTTATTGCAAAGCTCAGACTTGCAGAGGTAGGGGCAGCCAATCAGTTGTGCTGCAATGCAAAGAGCGCACTGATATGAGGAGAGAGCTGCACTGGCAGCCCATCTATTAAGGGTGCATGGACACTGCCCCCCAGCTATGAGTCCTCAACCCTTATCTACATGCAGAGCGCCAGATGCATAAATTCCAATGGGAGGGGGAGGGGGGGGTTTCAGAATGTTCACTATTTTCACAATGATTTTCCTCCCGACCAACCAGGATCATCGTGCTCGAGACCAGTTTCCTGATTGGCTGAAACGAGAAGTGTTCCAATTGGCTGCCGAGGAGGAGGGAGGAGACGGAAGCCGCTGTGATGCCTACAGAGGAGATCAGGGGAAGGGAAACCCACCCGTAATGCAGAGGAGGAGAGCAGGGAAAGGAGAAGCCACCCATGATGCTGAGGAGGAGAGCAGGGGGAGGAGAAGCCGCCTGTAATGGCAAGAAGAAGAGCATGGGAAGGAAAACCGCCGCCCATTGCCTGGGTGAAGCTCTGCCCATCATAGATGGGGTAAGTGCTCCAGTGCTGCTGATGACCCAATTGACCGACCAGACTGGAGATGGGTGGGGGGTGGCTGTGGGTGCACCATTTACCAAAATTTTGAAGTGCACTTGTAGTGCAAAGTGAATTTGCCTTTTGTAAATAACCCCCCAGGGAGTTATATATTTGATGGTGTGCAGATGCGGAACATTTTATGTAGGCAAGACAATCCTTCAACTAAAACAACGCATAAATTACCATATTTACTATTCCCAATGTTCAAAAATGCTTACACCAATCAGCCGCCACCTGGGTCTATATCATAATTTTGATGTTATTCTTGTCCATTTTATTGTTTTGAAGGTAATACCTGAGGACTAAGGATGAGCCGAACACCCCCTGGTTCGGTTCGTACCAGAACATCCAAACAGGTAAAAAATTTGAAAGAACACACTAACACCATTAAAGTCTATGGCACATGAAATGAAAAATCAAAAGTGCTCATTTTAAAGGCTTATATGCAAGTTATTGTCATTAAAAACTGGGGACTCGGGTCCTGCCCCAGGGGACATATATCAATGCAAAAAAAAAGTTTTAAAAACTGAAGTTTTTTTGGGAGCAGTGATTTTAATAATGCTTAAAGTGAAACAATAAAAATGAAATATTCCTTTAAATGTCATACCTGGGGGGTCTCTATAGTATGTCTGTAAAGTGGCATATTTTTCCTATGTTTACTACAATGCCACAGCAAAATTACATTTCTAAAGGAAAAATTGTCATTTAAAACTGACCGCGGCTGTAATGAATTGTCGGGTCTTGGCAATATAGATAAAACTAATTGAAAAAAAGGTCATGGGTCCTCCCACAATCCATTATCAGGCCCTTCGGGTCTGGTATGAATATTAAGGGGAACCCCAAAACCAAAAATTAAAAAACAAATTGCGTGGTGGTCCCCCAAACCCATACCAGGCCCTTCAGGTCTGATATGGAAATTAAGGGGAACCCTGCGCCAAATAAAAAAAAATGGCGTAGGGGTCCCCCCAAAATCCATACCAGACCCTTCAGTCACTTGCCCAGTGGTTGTGAGGGTATGCGGGCAGGGGGCTTATCAGAATATGGAAGCCTCCTTTAACAAGGGGACCCCCAGATCCCGCCCCCCCATGTGAATTGGTAACAATGTACCCCTACCATTTCACAAAAAAGTGTCAAAAATTGTAAAAAAGACAAGAGACAGCTTGGGACAAGTCCTTTATTAAAAAATAAAAAAATAAAAATGTCCCGCGATGTAAATCCACGCCGCCTGATGGACCGAAAAATAAAAAAAAGCTGCATCAGTTTCGCCTCCATGGGAGGCTCCCTCTCTTCTTCTGGATGGCAGCTGTTATATAGCTGAGGGTGGGGCCACCCAGTGATGTAAATGGGGCTTCCTGGTGGCATCAGAAGGGGCGGGGTCACCTGTTTACATCACCGGGTGATCCCGCCCTTAGCTGTATAACAACTGTCACCCAGAAAAAGCATCATTCGGCGGGAGCCTCCCATGGAGGCGGAACTGTTGCAGCTTTTTTTTTTTCGGTCTGTCGGTGGTGGATTTACATCACGGGACATTTTAATTTTTTTATCTTTTAAGTATCTTTTAAGTAAGGACTTGTCACAAACTGTCTGTTGTCTTTTTTACAATTTTTGACACATTTTTGTAAAATGGCAGGGGTACAATGTACCCCGTTACCAATTCACATGGGGGGGTGGGATCTAGGGGTCCCCTTTTTGAAAGTGGGCTTCCAGATTCCAATAATCCCCCCACCTACATGCCCTCATAACCACCGGGCAAAGGTAGTGGGGATGTGGCCCTTATCCCCATCAACATGTCAGGCCCCAAAGCACCCTCCCCATGTTGAGGGCATGTGGTTTGGTATGGTTTAGGGGGGGTGCTCTCTCATCCCTCCTCTTTTCCTGCAGCCTGTCAGGTTGTGTGTGTATGGATAAGGGTCTGGTATGGATTTTGGGGGCACCCCTACAACATTTTTTTTACATTTTGGCACAGGGTTTCCCTTAAAATCCACACCAGACCCAAAGGGCCTGGTAATGGACGGGGGGGGGGGGGCCCATGCCCTTTTTTTCAATGAGTTGTATCTATATTGCTGAGACCCGACAATTCCTTATAGCCGCAATCAGTTTTAAATGGCAATTTTTCCTTAAGAAATTAAATTTTGCTGTGGTACTGTTCTAAACACAGGAAAAATGTGCCACTTTACAGGCGTACTATAGACACCACCCAGGCATGATATTTAAAGGAATATTTCATTTTTATTGTTTCACTTTAAGCATTAAAATAATCACTGCTCCCGAAAAAACTGCCATTTTTTTAAAAACAATTTGCATTGATACATGTCACCTGGGGCAGGACCCGGGTCCCCAAACACTTTTTATGGCAATAACTTGCATATAAGCCTTTAAAATTAGCACTTTTGATTTTTCATGTTAGTGTCCCATAGACTTTAACGGTGTTCCAGCGGCTTTTGAATTTTCCCCGAACACAGCACATTGTTCGGTGTTTGCCGAACATCCAAAATCCAAAGTTCGGCCCGAACTTATGCTTGAGTCGAACCGTTCACCCATCCCTATTAAGGACCCACGTAGCGGAAACTTGGACAGAAGGAAACATTCTGGATTGATGCGCCTTGAAGAGACTAAGCCACCAAGCATCAACAAGGTACTATTATACTGGCCCTTCCTTTGAGGGGCCATTGAGGTGGTCTCTTTGATCCCTGGTCAAGCATTTATAATATATTATGTGTGCTATTCAAATGACAAACTTAAAAAAGAAGGATTCACAGCTACCTGTCTGAACCAGATCCCAAAAGTTATTCACTGGAATGAGAACAGTTTTCTCCTACAGGAGAAAGCCAGCTAATGAGCACATATGAATTGCATGCCACAATGAAAAAAACGCTCCCTTCATGTTGTAAGTGTTGCCAGGATTCGATTTCTTCCGACTGATTACCGATTACATTTTTAATAAAAATGTTGAATTTTCAGGGAAGTCAGGCCAACAAGCTTACAATTCATACTTGAGCTAATGCATAAGTGTCCACACTTCACAATCTTTCAACATATACATTTAGAGCTCTTTTAAAATCACTTTTCAATAACTAACTTGTTGATTTATATGATAGGAATTTTAACAGTTTGTCTTTATTACGGGAGTTGAGATTCATGTTTGCCACTACCATGAATTCCTGCTTGTTCAAGGGTCATGGACCTGGCAAAAAAATTCAGGAATTCGCCATAGTAAAAGTACTTCCTTTTTTGCAAAGCTATGCATTCCTTTTAAAGTAATAAAATCATTTTTCAGTTCAGCTAGTATATTTGCCTTTTACACTGTCACCATATAAAATTATTTTATTTATGATTCCTATAAAAGACCTCGTAGTCAATTCCACACACATTCTACTCACTCCCAGCAACCTGTAAGTGAAGGTTTCAGCATCAAGACCTTCTGTGCCTATGGCAGCATTCACCTCCTGCTCCTGGTACGGCACCTTTAAAAACTCCTGCCAATAGAGGTACAAAACTGGATTCTGGTTCTTTTTCAAAAAATTATCCATCATGTAAAATATTTTGCATGTTTTCTAAATGAAGGTGCTGTCTGCAACCAATATTTTTGTACAGGCCAGATCCCTGTGTCCATTAGTTGCTAGGATGCCAGTATTCACATGGTCATTGGTTGTTATGGAGCACCTTTACAACTGATGACACTATGCAAAAAAAGAAAAAAAACATAGGATAACAACAAAAGTCATACCAGGCCCTCATCTAAGACAGTGGGAGTTATTTACAAAATCAACTTTGCACTACAAGTGCAATGCAAGTACACTTGAAAGTGTACTGAAAGTGAACTTGGAAGTGCAGTCACTGTAGATCTGAGGGGAAGATCTGAAATGAGGGGAAGTTCTGCTGATTTTATCATCCAATCATGTGCAAGCTAAAATGCTGTTTTTTATTTTCCATTTTATTTTATTTTTGTATGTCCCCCTTGGATCTACAGTGACTGCACTTCCAAGTGCACTTGCATTGCAAAGTGGATTTAACTTTAGTAAATAACCCCCAAAGTGTAAGATCCATATCAGGCCCTTTCCCATGCGTGCAGCCTGGCTGGCAGAAAATGCCCAAAGAGGGAACAGTGAGTTTGTAGCAGCCTACTATGTAAGGTTGGCCACGCCGGCAAAGCACTCTGTCGCCATGTTGATGTGGAGGGGTCCCTTTTTCCCACATCCCTGGCCCAGTGAAGTAGATAAGTCAATCACAGTGAACGCCTAGCTGCAAAAAAATAAATAAATTGCCAACCTGCAGATGCAATAGGGTAGATTTACTAAAAGTGGTGCACTCAGAACCTGGTGCAGCTGTGCATGGTACCCAGTCAGTTTATAACTTTAGCTTGTTCAATTAAGCTTTGACAATAAACACTGGAAGCTGATTGGTTTCTATGCAGAACTACACAAGATATTGCATGGTCCAATTCTAGTAAATAACCCCAAATCTGTCCCGGACAGACTCTACTGCAAATAAGCAGGTGCTGCTTATAGTTACTGATATGGATCCACATTCCGGAACTGTGTGACTGGCAATGGATTTACATAATGGGACATCTTTTTCTGTTATTGAAAGACTTCAAACATATGGGGGGTTATTTACTAAAAGAAATCCACTTTGCACTGCAAGTGCACTTGGAAGTAAAGTCGCTGTAGATCCGAGGGGGACATGCAAGGAAAAATAAAAAACAGCATTTTAGCTTGTACATGATTGGATGATAAAATCAGCAGAGCTTCCGCTCATTTCAGATCTACCAGATCTACCACTTAGATTTAGAGCGACTGAACTTCCAAGTGCACTTTTAGTGCAAAGTGGATTTGCCTTTCGTAAATAACTCCATGGTGTTTATTTGAATAGTCATTTTATTTTATTTTTTGACACTAACCTTACACATTCATGTGGGGGGGGGTTGGAAACCACCTTTTTTTTTTAAAGGGGAATCCCTTGCCTATCAGCTTTGAAAATGGATAGAACTGTTTTTTTAAGATTCACCTCTCACTGACTTCAAAGAAACACATATTCAACTTTAAGGATTTAAGATTTTTGTTGGACATATTTAAATGTGCCCTAGAATTAAACCAAAAAAAGTTTCACCCATCACCAGTTGTCAGGTCTCCAGGTTTTCCCCTTAAGAGGAATGCTGACAGATGAGCCAGGGCAGAAAAGCTAAAATCATATTTGACGTTTACATCTACGGATACCATGCTCGGAAAGGCAGGAAATCTCTAAGATTGGTTATCAGGTCACCAGTTCCCCTGCTCAGGAGAGGATTTACAGTTCAGCTAGAGCAAGTAACCAGATTGCTTGCTGGCTGACTTTTTTTGAACAGTTAGACCACTATAACGGACTAGGGATAACCTCAGTGCTTGGTTTAAATGTAAATTTACAACATTTAGAACGTGGTATGGAAGTGAGAGCTTTGGACTGTCAATGGTCGCTAAGGAAGCAGCAGGTGCCGCATTCTTATCAACCTATGACCCCAGCCCTTTTACTTACACTGGAATGCCTAGCCACGTAAAAAAAAGGGACAGTGATGGGAGAGGTTACATCATTGAATAAATATGGCCACTTGGTGTCACCACTATCCCCATCCTTTCCCTTATATAGCTGATGACAGCTTGGGAGCTGTCATTTTGCTAGTGATAACCATTGGGATTTTTTTTTTATTGATTTTATTTTTGTGATTGAGTTACATACTTTCTGCCTATATTTATTGGACATTTTGTTATGATTATAATCAGTAATGAATAAGCACAGGAGTGTGAAACACATCTACTGATCTTCTGTGGATTGTGAGTGCATGTCATGCCTCATCTTTTAATGGATTTACAATAAAGGAGTTTTTATTCCTGGAAGTGCCGCCGTTTTTTTTCCTTTTTACATATTGAGTTGGCTGCCGACCAGGCAGGCACCCAAGCTTTCACAGCAGTCTAGGATCTCCCAGGCTGCCTTTTGATCGGTGCGACCCAGCATATTCTTCAGCTTCAAGTTCAGGTGCTAACATCATCACTAATGGAAACCAACAGTGAAGCCCAACTGTGCATATGCGCGCCACGCTGCACATTGTTATTGGCCCTGCAGTCTCCTGGGACCTCTGATGTGTCCCATTAGGCTGCGAGGTAAGGAAGAGGACCGACATTGTTATGCACTGACTGCATTTCTTTGGACTGTATGCGCATACTATTGAATAAAGTTTTATCTGGATAAAAAAAAAGGAAGAGGACCGAGCTCTCGCTCAGATTGTGAAAGTACCTGATGTCAAAATCAGGTACCCGCTCCCCCCCCCCAAAAAATAATGTGCTAAATGTAAAGGAGGAGGGTGGGAGAAATTGGAACTTTCCCTTTTGGAGAAAATTCTGCTTTCAGCATTTAAATTATCACTGCTCCTGGCTGAATGTAAGCTTTTTAAAATGTTTTTGCGTTGGTATATTTTCCTTAGGGTGGTGCCCACCCCCATGCTATTTTTTTTTTACATAATTTTTACATAATTTTACCTATTAACTATCACATGCAGTTGTTGAATTAGCTTAGAGAATTTCAGCTAAAATCTGATTGCTATAAGAACAAAAATATTTGCCCTTGCTTTCATAAATGATAATCATTCACCTTATATGTATAAGTAGTACGTACACGTATTTTGCTACTTGTTTTGTTTCAAACACATAGGAACCAGCTGCTGTTTGCAAGATAAAGGAAATTGAATTGCAGTACTCCAGCAACCATCAGTCATTACCAAATGAAATCATCATGTATTATAACGACACAGTCCAGAGAAATGTCAAGCTCAAACAAATCAACAAAGAGAAATCAAAACTGTTCACGTACCACTGTCCATTCATATAGCTATATGAAAGTTACTGTAAAGTAATATCTGTCTCATGCAAACAACTTAGTCAAGCAAAAAATGTACTGCCTGTAGGGGAATTATGATGTGGGCAGCTGGAAAACTAAAATCAAGCTTCAAGAGATTATTATTTTGAGCCACAGCTCGGGGAAAATTACTACGGACAAAAGTCCAAGTGTCTACTTCAGACAGATCACTAATGTGCCTTCATCTACTTTTCTAAACTGATATGAAATGGTACCATGGTGGATCAGATGGCAAAAATCTGAAATAAAACATAGCCCATGGACTATTTTGTCATTGAGGCAATTATTATTTTTATGATATAGGAGAAAACATGTTTTGGTTAAAATAGATAAAACTAACCGACTTACATTTAGTTTACTAAAGCATTGTCATAAACAATCCAACTTCTTTTTTTTATAAAACCATTTTTCATCTTTTTTCTTCTCCACTGGAATCCTGTATGATATGATGACAACACAAGGGAGCAACAAAGCATTGTCACTCTTTTATAAGAAGGACCTGATCAAGACCACAATATAGCAGTCTTACTGTTTGAGGGTGGCAGCTGTGTGTCGGATCACGTATATACAGTATCTCGCAAAAGTGAGTACACCCCTCACATTTTTGTAAATATTTTATTATATATTTTCATGTGACAGCACTGAAGAAATAACACTTTGCTACAATGTAAAGTATTGAGTGTACCATTTGTATAACAGTGTCAATTTGCTATCCCCTCAAAATAACTCAACACACAGCCATTAATGTCTAAACCACTGGCAACAAAAGTGAGTACACCCCTAAGCAAAAATTTCAAAATTGGGCCCAATTAGCCATATGCCCTCCCCAGTGTCATGTGATTTGTTAGTATTACAAGGTCTAAGGTGTGAATGGGGAGCAGGTGTGTTACATTTGGTGTTATCGCTCTCACTCTCTCCTACTGGTCACTGGAAGTTCAACATGCCACCTCATGGCAAAGAACTATCTGAGTATCTGAAAAAAAGAATTGCTGCTCTACATTAAGATGGCCTAGACCAGTGATGGCGAACCTTGGAACACCAGATGTTTTGGAACTACATTTCCCATGATTCTCATGCACTTTGCAATGTAGTTGAGAATCATGGGAAATATAGTTCCAAAACATCTGGGGTGCCAAGGTTTGCCATCACTAGCCTAGGCTATAAGAAGACAAAGATAAACTTATTTGGTTCAGATGGTGTCAAGTGTGTGTGGCGGAAACCAGGTGAGGAGTACAAAGACAAGTGTGTCTTGCCTACAGTCAAGCATGGTGGTGGGAGTGTCATGGTCTAGGGTTGCTGGCACTGGGGAGCTACAGTTCATTGAGGGAACCATGAATGCCAACATGTATTGAAACAGAGCATGATCACCTCCTTTTAGATATTGGGCCGCAGTATTCGAAGGGAGGGGACATGATAACAACCTCAAACACACCTCCAAGACAACCACTGCCTTGCTAAAGAAGCTGAGGGTAAAGGTGGTGGACTGGCCAAGCATGTCTCCAGACCTAAACCCTATTGAGCATCTGTGGGGCATCCTAACACGGAACGAGGAGGAGCACAAGGTCTCTAACATTCACCAGCTCTGTGATGTCGTCATGGAAAAGTGGAAGAGGACTCCAGTGGCAAGCTGTGAAGCTCGGGTGAACTCCATGTCCAAGAGGGTTAAGGTAGTGCTGGAAAATAATGGTGGCCACACAAAATATTTACACTTTGGGCCCAATTTGGACATTTTCACTGAGGGATGTACTTACTTTTCTTGCCAGCGGTTTAGACATTAATGGCTGTGTGTCGAGTTATTTTGAGGGGACAGCAAATTTACACTGATATACAAACTGTACACTCACTACTTTACATTGTAGCAACGTGTCATTTCTTCAGTGTTGTCACATGAAAAGATATAATAAAATATTTACAACAATGTGAGAGGTGTACTCACTTGTGAGGTACTGTATATACGTGCTACTGCACTTCTACCTGCAGGGAGCGCGCACCACCGACAGGCACTCCTGCTGTGATTATTGGTAGCAGAATCCGATTTGCTGGTGTCGGGCACTCAATTGTCTGCCGGAACCTGCCAATCGCCGCGCAGAGACTCAGAATGGAGCTCTGCCTATGTAAACTAAGTAGGGTTCAGTTGTGACGTAAGGGAAGGGATGAAGGGATGGAACTATAATTCATCTCTTCCCCTAATAAAAGCAGCACACATTAAACACAAGCACTGGCTAGGCACACGGTTAACCCTTTGATCTCCCTGGCCAAGTTTCAGCACAGTGACAGTCCATATTTTAAGCACTGATCACTGTATTAGCCCTTGTACACACGATCGGAGATTCCGACGCAATGTGTTCACTCAGAGCATTTTGTCGGATTTCCAACTTGCCGGAAATATTTTCCGACAAAATGCTCTGATCGGACATACTCTGATCATGTGTAGAGAATTCTGATCGGACAAAGTGCCACACATGCTCAGATCAAATTCCTACATCAAAGCTATTGGCTACTAGCCTGAACGTAGTCCCGTCGTAATGAAATAACATCATCACGTTCTGAACGATTGGATTTTCCAACAACTTCATCCGACCGTGTGTATACAACAGTTTCGGACAAAATCCGACGGATTTGGTTGTCGCAATCTCCGACCGTGTGTACAAGGGCTTAGTGTCACTGGTTCCTGCAAAGTGTCAAAAGTGTCAGTTAGTATCCGACTGTCTACTGTAATATCGCAGTCCTGTTATAAGTCTCTGGTTGCCACCTTTACTAGTATAAAAAAAATTAATAATATTTTCCAGCATATATCCCATTTTGTAGACGCTATAATAGTTCATGTAAACCAAGAAATATACACTTATTGGATTTTTTTTTACCAAAAACATGTAGCAGAATACATATTGGCATAAATTTATGAAGAAATTTGATTTTTTAATTTTTTTTTATTGGATATATTTTATAGCAGAAAGTAAAAAACATTGTTTTTTCAAAATTTACGTTTTTTTTTGTTTACAGCGCAACATTTAAAAAAACACAGTTGTGATCAAATACCACCAAAATAAATCTCTATTTGTGTGGAAAAAAAATTACATAAATATTATTTGGGTACAACACTGCATGACCACGCAATTGTCAGTTAAAATAACACAGTGCCACAAAAAGTGGCCAGGTAAAGGGGGGGGGGGGGGTAAATCTACCAGTGGTCAAATGGTTAAAAAATTACAATAACATGTTACATGAGATTTCAGAGTAACTGAAGGGATACTGGAGACATGTCTACAAAAATGTCTGAATACGCATAGGCATAAGGAACAGGGTACAGCAAAGAGCAAAGGTGATACGCAATAATCCATAGCAGCCAATCAGATAATACTCCTTACCTGGCTACAGAAAACTGAAAATGGGTTGTTATAGGTCACTACTCTTTTACATGATCACTGCTCTGTGCACTATCTAGGTGCTTTCTTCCCAAATATTAATAATAATAAAATTCTGAACATTTCCAATGGATACAAAGATATCCTTTTTTTAAAAGCATGAATGAGCTGGAAAGAATAAAAATGGTTGTTTTGCCATTCTTCTTTACAATATCAAGTTGGTCACTAATGCGACGTTACAATACGTATGGTAGATAAAAGGAAAATATATAAAACATTTTTAAAAAGAGCACGGTGTAGTTGATTATTCAGCTCTGTTCTCTTCATGTCAACCCTTGTCCACTTCACAGTACTCCACCATTTCACAGACATGCAGCGTGTGCATTGCTGCCAGGAATCTAGATATGATTAATCTCCTGGATCCCTGCAGATACACTGGATGACATACCAGGAATTGGCAGCTTGTTTTCTAAAAGTTATTTCACTGCTATGCTGCTGTACATTAAACATTTACACGGGCATTGGCTATGAGTGTTAAATAATTTAAAGCATTTTCTAAGCTTTTCCACAGGAGTAATGGAGCAAATGGTGTAAGCAGTAAAATGGTTCTATTTAAAGTACGATTGGCAAACGAAATCCTTAGAATGAAGGTCGAGCCTAAATCATTTTATGTTCCTTTTTAAGCTGAAATTAAACCTCATCCATTTTACAGATAAGTTGAGAATATCACCTCTATTGATTAGAAATGAGACAGTAGGTTTTAAACAGTATTTTCAAGTTTTTAATCGGTCATCCCACAATTCTAGTTTGTAAACACATAGTCCTGATAGTCATATTTTTATTTATTTTTTCACATTAATTTTTATCGCAAAATTTCAGAGTTTAACAGAGAATACAATTGTTTTAAGTTATGTACATAAGAACATAGTTCTAACAGCTTCTGGCAGGTCAGTCTTAGCCTCTGTACACATGGTCGGACATTCCGACAACAAAATCCGTCCGATTTTTTCCCGACGGATTTTGTCCGAAAGTGGTGTTGCATACACACGGTCGGACAAAGTTGTCGGAAAAACCGATCGTTTGGAACGTGATGACGTTCGGTCGTTGCGACGGGACTACGTTGCGGCTAGTAGCCAATAGCTTTGGTCTCGTAATTTGATCTGAGCATGCGTGGCACTTTGTCCGATCGGAATTCTCTACAAACGATCGGACAAAGTCCGATCGGATCATGTTGTCGGAAAATTTTATATCCAGCTCTCAAACTTTGTTGGTCGGACATTCCGACAGAAAAAGTCCGATGTAGCCCACAAATGGTCGGATTATCCGACAATATGGTCCGATCGGACCTTTTCCGTCGGAATGTCCCACCGTGTGTACAAGGGCTTAAACATCAATAATATGTTTCAGATACTGAATACAGTTGGATTTCACATCTATATATACAGCAGTCAATTAAGAAAAAGTTTACCAATAAGTGTTATGTGGGATTAGATTCTTAATAGGTCTAGTATAACCCGTCAACAAGTCACCAAATATAAACATATGAAAAACCGAGAATACTAAAAGTTTAGTAAAGTAGAATAAAGGTAAAGAAGGGAATAGAGTGGGGTGAAGTTAGGGTGGACCATTTTTATACCGTTATGTATCACTTGATAATAAAGAATGGTTTGCAATGTTGGGGAGATAGTCATCTTTTTGAAAACCTTTAAATTTCACTTCTAAAGATCACTGTGTAAATGATGCAACGTACAGTAATGTTACCAGTCTCCAGGTTGTGATTTTGAGACAAATAAAGCTGCATGTCTTGTTCTGTTTTATGAGAAATGTAGTTTAATAGTCAATTTGTGCTATAGATGACACTTATGTTGCTTAAAGGATCAGCAAAGTCATCGGTAATATTTCAGCAAGCTGAGTAGATGTCAGTTACCTATTAGCCGCTAATATCTGAAAAGGAGTACAGGGTAAGACCAGTATTCAACACCTCCTACCACCGGGTCCAACTCTTATTGAACTTTTTATTTTATATTACAGAAGGGAGATTGTTTTTGTTGCAGTAGACGACCCCCCCAGAATATATACATATTTGAGGCATTGGCAGTTTGATTGTGAATGGTGTGTCACCTAGATTTTCCACATGCCCATAGTGGTGAGATGCTCCAACTTTTTGTTTTGTATGAATCTTAATAAGTTGTTTTCTAGTTCCTGGAGCCTTTGTAGACCTGCCAATCAGATCTCATTATTAGCTGCAGCTTTCCACAGGCATTTATATATATGAATTGACTGATGCTGAGGACTTTCTCATTCTATCTCTCTATCTGTGAAGCCTGCTGCTGGATGAAAAGGCTGAGCACTGACAGAACACTAAAAGTACTGTGTGTCTGTTTGGTGAAGCCATTGGTCAACACCTTGTTAGTAAGGAACTGAACTGAATTTAGTAAATAGCTCAGACAAGCAGATGTTTTATATTAAACTTACATGCACAATGACTTAATATGCGTTTCTTTTCTTTTTTGTAAACATACCATATTTCAAAAAACAAAGTTGGAATTGGACACAATGGGGGTTATTTACAAAAGGCAAATCCACTTTGCATTGAAAGTGCACTTGGAAGTGCAGTCACTCTAAATCTAAGGGGTACATCTGAAATGAGGGGAAGCTCTGCTGATTTTATCATCCAATCATGTGCAAGCTAAAATGCTGTTTTTTATTTTTCTTGCATGTCCCCCTCAGATCTACAGCAACTTTACTTCCAAGTGCACTTGCAGTGCAAAGTGGATTTTCCTTTAGTAAATAACCCTCAATGTGTCAGGTTGGCGGACCAGTGATGTCACCAAGCCGGGCGGGACCATCTGTGGGATAGCGAGGCTGATGGAATAGAGGCAGGAATCCTGTGTATAGTGCATATAATCTGATGCTCTTCAGATATTATGTGACTGCAGATCTTTTAAATATTGAATAAAAATTCATAGTTTAGACTATGAGCATTCTCTTCTTTTCATGCTTATGTGATTAAAGCGGTTGTAACCCTAAAAGGAAAAAAAGCTTCTGTTCCTTTAAGGCATGATCTATAGCATAGTGCTTCTGCAGTGTAATTTGTCCCATTCTATGTTGTAAAATACTTGGTTGATTCTGACTGTTCATTTATGCCCCTGTGTGTGCTGACCAAGGTAATCATGGCTGCTAATCCAAGATACCGTGATCAGTTTACGTGTCTCTGTCATCCTGCTCTCTGCTCTGAGTCTCTCCCTCTCTCTCTCCCTCTCCCCATCCCTCCTACTGCTATTCCGAAACCTGTGTGTGAATGCCGATCTCCTCCTCACCCCTCCCCTCCTGCTGCTATTCCCTGTGGCTTTAAAGTAACATTTACAAATAACTTACATCCCCTCTGTTTTATCAAGATACAAAGTACAGTGTCTGTTTTTCCTAAATACCTTCTTGCACAGCACCACTGTGCATTCAAGTGACCTCCCTCTGCTGGCCGGCTGACATCAGAGGGGATTCTCAGCGCCTCCCGCCACTCTGCTTAGGTCGGGAAAGGAGAGCGGAGGAGGACACGTGACAACACAGTGGTGCTGTGAGAGAAGGTATTTAGGATTAGAGTGTTAAAAAAAACTTTGTATCTTGATAAAACAGAGAGGATGCAAGTTATTGATGATTCTGATTCTGATTCTTTACAACCACTTTAACCCTTACTGAGGAACACTTGGAGGAAAAGGGTAATCAAAGCTGCTGTGCAAGGTGCTTGGAGCGTGTTATGAGCTATGTGTGGTCTTGTATGCTCAGTAAGGTCCATCAGGAAAGGTGAGGGCACACCTGCAATTCACAGTGGTGGTGAAATCACATTGGAAAGTGGAAGTGACAAGATGTTCATTTTTTAATTCAATTCATTCCAATTAATTTTTTATCATATGGGTGATATTTGAACTTGTGGGGAAATATTGAGTGACACTGGACTGTTGAAATAATCATTATTCGTCCCTATAATGGGCATTGTGCTAAATGTCTACCCACTGATGCATAAAAGTAATTTTTTAATATGTCTGATATTGAAGGTATATTGTTATGTTATTATTTTTTAGCAGCTTTCACCGTTTTGTGTGAGCATATTGGACTATATCTTAGTATACACTGATTTGCATTGGTTTATAGGAAGGTGGGAATAAAATACATTTTTGGAACACTTTGGTTTAGGTCAGGGATCTGCAATTAGCGGACCTCCAGCTGTTGCTAAACTACAAGTCCCATCATGCCTCTGCCTCTGGCTGTCATGCTTGTGGCTCTAAGAGTCTTGCTATGCCTCATGGGAATTGTAGTTCTGCAACAGCTGGAGGTCCGCTAATTGCATATCCCTGGTTTAGGTGATAGAAAAGCTCTCCACTAATGTTTTGAATGACATTTTTTTTTTTGTACTAACAGTTTTTGTTCCAAAAAAATAAATAAATATAGTCAATGAGAAATTTGGCTTTATTGTCCATAACAAAAAAGAAAACAGCACATTGGTTGATATGGTCTTGCATGGGTCTTGCAAAAACACTGACATTTCCTAGTAGATATTGTCCTCCTCTGGACCAAAACTGCAGGTTTTAAAGAAAAGCAATTAAGAGTAAGCATGAAGGCTAATGTCGCTGCACTTTCCTTATTAAAATACAATTTGCCCAGCTGTCACATTCACATTCTTTTTTTATATTTTCACTCACAAAAATGTAGATAGGGAGTTATGACTTTTCTCATGTTTCCTGAAAATACATATTTATTTGGTCTTAGTAATACAGAAGGGTTGATTTATTAATATATTCACTTAGCAGAGTTTTCTCCTGGGCAAAATTAATATTTTAACAGATTTGTGCGTTTTCTAGGCCTTAAATTTATTTTAATCTGACATGACATAATCTCTATCTTCACACAAATAAATATGACCAGTAACAAATGAGACAAACATTCCAGAAATATCTTTGCATCTATCATACTTGTCAGAACCCTTCAATTGCTCAGCATATTTCCACTCCATGTCATTTGTCAGCATTTTAGGTTTTGTAACTGAGCTGTTCATTTTATTTGAACCATTCAGCAATGGACAATGCTGAAAGCTTATTTTTTCATCAATTTTTGCTGTAGACAATATGTTGCCAATGTTAAAATATCTAGTATAAATTGTATATTACCCCAAAATTTACTAAGCACTTGAATTATAACTGCAACATGTGCATGACAATTTTGGAAGGTTTAAAAAAACTTTATTTTTTACTTTTATATTTTTAAAAAATCTGTTTGTTTTTTTATTCCTTCATTTACCAAAAAAAGTGACATAAAATTACAACTTCAAAAAACTCACTATGCCTCTTACTAAATATTTTGGACTGCCTACCTTCCAAAAATGGGTCATTTTGGGGGATATTTGCACTGTCCTGGCATTTTCATGCCTCAAAAAATGGGAACCATCAAAACATCAGGATTGATCGATTTTCAGATATACAGCATATACCATAGTTTGTGGACTTTTGTGTCTTTGTATAACTTTCCTAAAGACTAAATAATATAAACTGATTTGGGTTATTTTCACTAAATTTATGAAGAAAGATTATTTATTTGAAAAATGTTATAACAGAAACTAAGAAAAACAAATTTTTGGTATTTTTTCACGTTTTGTAAAGAAAAAATAAAAACAGCAGTGATTAAATACTACCAAAAGAAAGCTCTATTTGTGCAAATTCATATTATATCCAGCCAGCAAGTGAAGCACTAGGCTCTTTTTCACAGTTCACCTGGCTACCATAACTGCCTAAGGTTTTAACGGGCAGACTACCTGAAAGCCGAAAAATACTGCTGGGCTCTCTCTTTGGAAAACCCATAGTGCTCTGTCTGTCATGGCATGACATGCCTTTGTCATGTCATGCTATATTTATTTACAGTGAAAAAAATAACATTTACCTAAAGCCAAAAGAGCTTCCCTTTAATAAAATGAATATTATTTTATAAATAAAATGATCCATCGCTATATTGAAATGAGTCTTCTAGGTTGACTAGGTAATATTGCACAATGATATCATTTATATGTTTGTATTGTTTATATGTTTAATGATATTCAAACAATTAGGAAATTACTTTCCTAAGCCTAGGTTCACATTGGAACAATTTGAGCTCTCAAATCCCATGACAAGTCACAGTCTATTTGAGGCAATGGCACTGTTCCAATCGGTGCGACACCAAACACCAAAGTAGTTCCTGCACTACTTTTGACGATTTCAGGCTCGACTTCAATAGACATCTTTGCATGAAGCTACACAGATGTCTGTCTGATCTGAAAATCGGCAGAGAAATTTTACTTCCGATTTTCGTATTGTGTGTACAGGCCTTTACTTATTGCTGTGTCTCTAGCCATGCTTTTTTAGATTCAGATAAAGCAAAATTCCAGCCTCAACCTGACTAGTCCTAAAAGTGACCTAACCTATGTGAAAAGATGTAATTACCTATTCTCGACCAGTCACTTGAACCCCTGTGTCAGGCAGCAGGGAGGAGTAGAGAGTGCTCGACAATGGTTGGGAATGCCTGGGAGTGATGACATCAATGCATAGGCTCCCATGTCCCAGTCACTTTTGGCAGTCGCTCCCGCTTTGCCAGCTTACACAGGAGAGCCAGTTCATGTGGCCAGACCAGGACAGGTTGAAAATGGGTAAGTATATACATTTTTTTTTTTTACACAGGTTACGTGTTAGGAGGGAGAGGGGGACATGCTTAACCACTTACCCTCTGGAGGATTAACTCCCCTTCATGGACAGGCCATTTGTCACGATACAGCATTGCATTACTTTAACGGACAACTGCGCGGTCATGCAACACTGTACCCAAACAAAATATATGTCCATTTTTTTCCCACAAATAGAACTTTCTTTTGGTGGTATTCAATGATTACTGCATTTTTTTATTATTTATCATTATTAGGCCAAAATATTTTCTGCTACATATTTTTGGTAAAAAAAATCCCAATAAGCGTATATTTATTGGTTTGCACAAAAGTTATAGCATCTACAAACTATGGGATATTTTTATTCAATGCCTTCCCTACTGACAGAATGGTGATCTGCCATTAGGTAAATGGTAAATTGCTGTTCTGGCTCTCTGGCTATTGATCCGCGGGTGCTAGGATACATCAAGTACACAGGAACACGCAGATCAGCTCCCGCTGTGTCTAATCACAGCAGGAGCGGGTCACTGGCGGCGTAAATGCACACCCCAGGCCCAGAAATATCACATCAGAGTGGCCGCCCTGCCACAATATATGTTAAGACTAGTTACATTTAGGCTGAAATTCTACTTTTATTCTCACACATTAAGACTTGTGATGTTGTACCTTATTAGAGTCACTTTTAAATGGTGCCATTTGCTAGCTAATATTTAACAAACTGCAGTGTTCAATAAGTAAAATCATTTTAGTGATTATTAATAATAGTGCATCCAATGAACACTAATAATCTACAAATATAGGCAGTTGCAGCAAGGCAAAGCTCAGTGTGAAAAGGGCAGTAACCTTAAACAACCAATGAGCATTATACCGCCCAAAACAAATTTGACAGGTTGCTATAATTTGCAAAAATCTACATCTGGATGGAATCATGGATGAAGTGGATCTTCTTCTTTTTTTTTTTTTTGTTTTTTTAATGGTACATGACTTAAAGAAAAATACATTAGAAAAAAAAAAAACCTTACCAGTAATGCAGCCTGGGAGATCAGGGAAGGGAAACCTAAGCAAAAATGCTTCCTCCTGAATCCTATGAAGGTATATGTCTCCTGGCACTTGAATCACCTGAACTGGAAACCCCTGAGCACCGAAGAAGTCCTTGCCCGTGATTACTATATTTTATACTTTATCATCAGGCTGAGCCATTGTTAGTGCACCTAATTTCTTGGCTCTTATCTTTATTCTTACTTGAGACCCATGTGTCTTTAAAGCCCACCTCCAGGAAAAGTAAATATCATCCCTTGTAGAGGAGATATCCCTGTGGTTGACTGCTCATTTATGTCTAAGGGATGGGAAAAGAACTTTTACTTGATGATCAGAATTTTGCTCCTCCAGAAGAAGGTGCTCCAGTATGCTCCAGCAGTGGACTGTTTCTTTGTGTTCTTAGGTCCAATGCAGGACTTTTGTCAGAGCACAGTAGACCCAGAGCAAAGGGTACAAGAGGCTGCAGGGCCTGGTATGTCAATGCAGAGCAGCCTGTGGAAGTGACGGATCAGGTAAGTAAAACTGTTTTACTAAGTCCCCTTAGACAAAAAAGAGCAGTTAATCCCTACAGGACAAGCCCCACTGCATGGGAGGACTTTTCGTTTTCCTGGAGCTCAGCCTTAATACACCAGGTTGTTTGAGCCTTTTTTTTTTTCCCCCTTAGCATTCTATCATTATCTACCCAGTCCCTGCTCTATATCTTTAAATAACTTACAAACCCTACAATGCACTTTCTTTTTTCCTAAACTGTAAAAAAAAAATGACGTCTCCAGCAAGAAGGAATAATTGATTTTAAACAGAGAATGGTCACGTGAGCATTTCATTTGCTATTCATGAAGAAGATGGTTAACCACAAGCTGTTAAAATGTGATTTAAATAAGTGTGTGTGTCTAATCAAAAGAAGCTTAACATAGCAAAAAAACAGAGCTAAAGCAAAAGTGTTATCTTTCTCTTATTTAAATCACTTCACCAGAGATTTACAGAGAAGGAAATCATTTAAATGCATTCACTGTTGCAATGACTTGCAAAACCTCATCATATTAAACTCTTAATGAAAGGGTTAGCTATATATTTATGTCATATTATGCAAGTTTACAATACTGCCGTATGAACTGTTTAATGAGAAATTATAGGTTGGATCAATTGTATTTTCATTTCTAAGTTTAATGTTTTGAAACTGCTGTTTTATATTTTAGTTATTATTTCTAAATATTCTTTATTTTACAGATAACATTTAATACAGAATACGTCCATGATACAGATGTCAATAATAATAGTAATAATAAATGATATGGATAGGTGACAATGTCAATAGAAGGCACCACCATCCCTGAGTAGTATAGAAATCTATGGGGGTAATTTAATGGGACTTTCAGGATGCCAAGTACACAAAAGAAAGATAGCATAACACTTATAAAAACTGACAAAATGTATTCAACAATGAACAGACATTTAAAACCGGTAATGATGGCTAGAACAAACATTGCGCAGATACAGATATACATCATGTGAATAGATGGATCAAAGGGGCTTCCTCAGGGGATATTTGTTGAAAGACAGAATGGATGTGTAACTACATCAGACAAAAATACAGTCATAAACATACAAAGCAATGCCAATAAACATAAAAATATGTCATGACCGTCCATGTCCATTAGCTGCCACCAACCAGGGCTTATTACCTGCGCGCTGATGTTGAGCCACTAGTAGAAGGAAAGAACGTCACTGGGCTGCACTCATGAGACTTGCCAGAGGAGGCCCATGGCCAAAGCCGGGGCCAGTCTATCCAGAGAGTAAAAGAATAACCAGGGATGAGTTGGAAGCGGGAGAGAAAAAAGGGAGGGGAGGGGAAAGGAGGGGAATGAGAAGGGAGTAAGGGAGAAGGGAATCAAAAGGAAATAGAGAAAGAGGGAGGAGAAAGGAAAGTTGAGGGGAATGTGGAAAAAGGGAAGGGGGGGAGAGAAGAGGTAGGGAAGGGAGGGAATAGAAGGGGTAAGGGAGAAGAGAATCAATAGAAGATGGGGAAAGGGGAAGGGGGAAAGAAAGAAGAAAGGGAAGGGGGGGAAGAAAAGGAGAAAAAAAAGGAAGGGGAGGGGTGGGAGGGGGAAGGGGGCAGATGTGGAGGGGGAGGGGCAGAGGGAAAGAGGGGGGAAGGAAGCGATAAGGGAAGAGGGAAACAACAGGAAGATGAAGAAAGAGAAAGGGGGAGGGATAGAGCACAGCAAAAGTTGTTGGCTTTCAGAGTTTCACTCACTATCTAAAACAGAGGTTGACAAATTTGCTTTGAATTTAGGAGCCAGTTAAAAAAGTTAGGAGCCAGTTTTTTTTTCAGCTCCCGGGGTAAGGCCACTCATTTTCACCCCTATCCCTAACTCACAATGGAGCACCCAGTCAATAACTCCATTGAAACGCTGTTACATCAGGGGTATGGGCTGACCATAAAGAGTAAGGCTGGCAACAGATGGAACTGGCTGGCACTGGCAGGTGGCACTGGTTGCCACTGGAAGGCACGTGGAAGTGCCAGATGGCACCGGCAGGTGACACTGGTTGGCATTGGCAGGTGACACTAGTTGGAACTGGCAGATGACACTGGTTTGGCACTGGCAGGTGGCACTATTGGCACTGGCAGGTGGCACTGGTTTGGAAGTGGCAGGTGGCCCTGGTTGGTGATGGCAGGTGGCCCTGGTTGGTGATGGCAGGTGGCCCTGGTTGGCGGTGGCACTAGTTGTCACTGGCAGATGGCACTGATTGGCGGTGGCACTGGTTGGTGTTGGCAGGTGGCACTGGTTGGCTGTGGCACTAGTTGGCACTGATTGGCGGTGGCACTGGCAGGTGGCACTGATTGGTAGTGGCAGGTGGCACTGATTGGCAGTGGCACTGGTTGGCATTGGCAGGTGGCACTGGTTGGTGGTGGCACTGGTAGGTGGTGGCAGGTGGCATTGGTAGGTGGTGGCAGGTGGCACTGGTTGGCACTGGCAGGTGGCACTGGTTGGCGGTGGCACTGATTGGCGGTGACACTCGGCACTGGCAGGTGGCACTGACTGACGGTGGCACTGGCAGGTGGCACTGATTGGCACTGGCAGGTGGCACTGGGTGGTGGCAGGTGGCACTGGATGGTGGTTGCAGGTGGTATTGATTGGCGGTGGCACTGGTTGGCACTAGCAGGTGGCACTGATTTGTGGTGGCAGGTGGCACTGATTGGCGGTGGCACTGATTGGCGGTGGCACTGATTGGCGGTGGCAGATGGCACTGGTTGCAGGTGGCACTGATTGGTGGCACTGGTTGGCACTGGCAGGTGGCACTGATTGGCGGTGGCACTGATTGGCGGTGGCAGGTGGCACTGATTGGCGGTGGCAGGTGGCACTGGCAGGTGGCACTGATTGGCACTGGCAGGTGGCACTGATTGGTAGTGGCGGGTGGCACTTGTAGGTGGCACTGATTGGCGGTGGCACTGGTTGGTAGCAGGTGGCACTGGTTGGTGGTGGCAGGTGGTATTGATTGGCGGTGGCACTGGTTGGCACTAGCAGGTGACACTGATTGGCGGTGGCAGGCGGCACTGACACTGGCAGGTGGCACTGGTTGGCGCTGGCAGGTGGCACTGGTTGGCGCTGGCACTGATTGGCGGTGGCCGGTGGCACTGATTGGTGGTGACAGATGGCACTGGCAGGTGGCACTGATTGGCGGTGGCAGATGGCACTGGCAGGTGGCACTGATTGACGGTGACACTCAGCACTGGCAGGTGGCACTGACTGATGGTGGCACTGGCAGGTGGCACTGATTGGCACTGGCAGGTGGCACTGGGTGGTGGCAGGTGGCACTGGGTGGTGGTTGCAGGTGGTATTGATTGGTGGTGGCACTGGTTGGCACTAGCAGGTGGCACTGATTTGTGGTGGCAAGTGGCACTGATTGGCGGTGGCACTGGTTGGCACTAGCAGGTGGCACTGATTTGTGGTGGCAAGTGGCACTGATTGGCGGTGGCAGATGGCACTGGTTGCAGGTGGCACTGATTGGTGGCACTGGCAGGTGGCACTGGTTGGCACTGGCAGGTGGCACTGATTGGCGGTGGCACTGATTGGCAGTGGCAGGTGGCACTGATTGGCGGTGGCAGGTGGCACTGGCAGGTGGCACTGACTGACGGTGGCACTGGCAGGTGGCACTGATTGGCACTGGCAGGTGGTACTGATTGGCACTGGCAGGTGGCACTGATTGGTAATGGCGGGTGGCACTGGTAGGTGGCACTGGGTGGTGGCAGGTGGCACTGGTTGGTGGTGACAGGTGGTATTGATTGGCGGTGGCACTGGTTGGCACTAGCAGGTGGCACTGATTGGCGGTGGCAGGTGGCACTTGCACTGGCAGGTGGCATTGGTTGGAGCTGGCAGGTGGCACTGGTTGGCGCTGGCACTGATTGGCGGTGGCAGGTGGCACTGGTTGGTGGTTGCAGGTGGTATTGATTGGAGGTGGCACTGGTTGGCACTAGCAGGTGGCACTGATTGGTGGCACTGATTGGCGGTGGCAGGTGGCACTGACACTAGCAGGTGGCACTGATTGGCGGTGGCACTGGCAGGATTTACACGGAGCACTCTGTTACTGAAATGTAACAGAGGAGCTGTCAGAATTGAGCTTAATGTCGGAATGGGAGGGGCCCTGCCGGGGTGTGAAACAGACAAGTAACAGAGAGGCGGATATGTCAGATTTCAGCCTGATGTCGGGGTGGGCGGGACCCGGCCGGGGTGGGCGGGACTCAGCAGCTATCAAACACCAGCCAACGATTGGGCTGTTTAAGAAAAGGGGCGGGCCATATACACGTAGCGGCCCGCCCAGATCCCATTGGCTGGTGTTTGATAGCTGCTGGGTCCCGCCCCCACCCTGGCTGGGTCCCGCCCACCCTGACATCAGGCTGACAGATCCTCCTCTCTCCATTGCTTGTCAGTTTCACACACTCGGCGCGGTGCTGCTGAGTGTGGAGGAGGGAGGAGGACGGCAGTCAGTGTTCATGCGCTGCATGTCTGGGGCATCGATAGTGAGTGGGCTGGTGGCAGCTAAGGAGCCAGGTTGCGATTTCTGGTCGCATTGGCAACCTGGCACCTGGGGTTTGTCGAGCCCTGATCTAAAAGTTTGTACTAAGTTATAAAGTTTAATGGAGACAGAAGGTTGAGTCATCAGCACTTGGCTGTGAATTGGGGATTAGGTACAGGGGTCTGGTATGGATTTTGAGAGGGAATCCCATGCACAAAAAAATAAAAAACAATAAAAGATGTGTTGGGCCCCCTCCAAAAACCATACCAAACCCTCATCAGAACATACATTCTAGGTGGCTAGGCCAGGGGGAGGGCATGTAGCCATCTACACCATACCAGGGCACAGAACAAGGAGACCCCAACATCGCAGAAGCAAGTGAGTCTCCTGATTTAAAAGAAATGCATCCACAGTGCGCTCTCCCTTTCCTTATCCTAGCAACAGCCACTTCTGGGATAGTAGGATAAATGTAATGCTTGGGGCAAGCACCCAATATCTGCCAAGTCCTGGAAATAAATCAGGATGTAGGAATGTAAATATTGGGAGTATTTTGTTCAGGCTTTACGGGTGACAGAAAATGCCTACCTGTATTGCATTAAACAATATTTTTCCAAAAGTGCATTTTAAACTACTGGGGCCCCTTGTCTGCATGGGTTGTTTATATAAATGGTGGACCTAGCCTTTAATTAAAAAAAAGATATCCCAATCCTTCATAATATTGCAGTGACAATAAGTTATCAAATGGTTCATGAAACTGCAGGTTGAATAAAGTTAAAGTGGACCTCGTAGCAAAAATCCAGGTCCACTTATTACATAGTGTGCCTTCCATCTCAAATCATGGCATAAAAAATTAAAACATAATGTCAAAAATTTCACATGCTGCTCTAGACAAAATCAGGCTTTACACTCCACAACCGCAACTTAAGCGCTGGCTCAGCTAATCTTCACTGAAGCAATCAATTGAATCAGCTACAGGAATGCCGCACACGAAGATGCAAAATAATCTTCCTTTATTAAAATAGCAAAATGAAGAGAAATTGCCATTAATTACAACTCAGGTACCTCATCCTAAAGACAATCAAAAAAAAGAATATTGAGAAATATGTATTTTCTTAGTACCACCATATACAGCAAATCAGTTAAAAGATATGCAACATTTGAAGATCATGGACAGCAGAAGCGTCGCTAGGGGGTGGTTATTGGGGCTATAGCCCCGAATCTGGGGCCAATAGCCCCGAGTCTTTTGTTGCAGGGTCCCTGCCTAACCAGGCGGCCATGGCAGGCGGGTTGGCTGCATGCAAACGGGCAGACAAGAAGAGATGGCATCCTCTCTCTCCACCCTCTACACACCAGCACTTCTCACAGACAAGCCTTTTCAATGTGGGAGCGAGGTGTGGCAGGGAGCAGAGAGATGACATCATTTCTCACTGCTCGCCACACATCAGTACTCTTCTGCCCTCACAGAACGGTGGAGTGGAGGTCACATTCTTTCCGTCATCTCTGGAGCTCCACTCTGCAGCCAGAACCCCTTGCTTCAATGTCGGAGGTGCGGCGGGGAGCAGCGAGATGACATAATCTCTCACTGCACGCTCCACGGATCACCATTCTCCTGCCCTCACTAAATGGACCAGTGCTGCCAGCCTTCCACCAATGCAACGACAATGCACATTTGGTGGCACTGACTGGCATGGCAAGCGACAATCCACAACTGGTGGCAGGTGATGTGGCAAGTGACAATCTGCAAATGGTGGCGGGAGACATGGCAAGTGACAATCTGCAAATGGTGGCAGGAGACTTTGCAATCTGCAAATGGTGGCAGGTGACGTGGCAAGAGACATGGCAATCTACAAATGGTGGCAGTTGACGTGGCAAGTAACAATCTGCAAATGGTGGCAGGTGACAATCCACATCTCCACATCTGGTGACAGTGGCAAGTGACAATCCACATCTGGTGGCAGGTGACATGGCAAGTGATAATCCACATTTAGTCGCAGGTGATGATGGCAAGTAACAAACTGCATCTGGTGACAGGTGACGCTGGCAAGTGACATGAAATAGCAAATTAAAGCTATAAAAGATATATAACTCTATTCAGCTTCAAAATATAGAGATTTACAGAATACTTCACAAGGGGTTGCCAGATCATAAAAGGTGGTTAAGGGGCAGTATTAGACAGCTTATCATTTCAGGCAAAGATATCTATAATAAAGGTTAAGCAATAAACAATAAAGTTATGTACCATACATAATAACATCTCCCTAAAGCCTACTTTAAACCACGCAGGGCTCACCTTAAATCTGCAGATGTACAACAAAGACAAGACAGATGATATCACACCACTCACTATCTCCTGATAGCTACCTAGTGGGATACCCTGGGGGACAAAAAGTATCCATGAGGCCCAGTCTCCAGTCAGTTTACACAAACCAGCATTCCATTGAATGACAGCACACTCACCCAGTATTGGGAAAGATGTCCCTCACATAGCATTGGCAATGGGACTGGTGATGTATCTCCCCTATAGATAGGCCTCCTGCCCGCCGATGCCCGCACGGGCATCTGATGTCACCGGGCCCAGCTCAACATTATGCTTGCATGAGCAATCACACATGCACAGTGTCTAGACACTGGGTGCCCACAGGGAAAGGACAATGAAGTCCCTCCACTACTCCAGAAGACACAGAGGAAGAGCTACACAGCATGATTCTCATGCACAGCCACTTCCCACGGCGGGTCCGCATATCTGCTGGGAAAAAGACCTACTGGAGCCCCCCACGTTGCAAACACGTCAGAAAAGGGCAAAAAGTAGCTTGATGTCTGCCTTGTCTAGTAGCTGTAGGCAGAAGCACGGTAATGGGTAAGTATATTTTATCACTTTGTCCACACATGTATTTTTTTTACAGCGTTAGTGCTATGATTTGACATGGAGGGGAGGCACTATGTAAAAAAGTGGACCTTGACTTTTCCTGCAAGGTCCGCTCTAAGCTTATTTAGCCTGAATGTCCACATATCATTTGATGAACTGTCATACCTGGTTGGTTCTTTCCTTGTGGAGTTATTTACTGCTTCTTCAAAATAATAGGTACCAACCAACAAGTTTCTTTGATGTGACTTGCTCATTAATTTATAATTGCCTCCACAGATACCATAGGCCTACTGCATTCCCATGGCATTTGGATTTGCAGCAAGAACTGAGCCACAAATTTAAATGCTGATGGTGCAGAAAAAGGAGGAAATCCACACAAAATGTCTTCTGACCATGCTTCTCTTAAATGACCTTTGGCTCTAGTTCTAGCTGTAACTTTCTTTGATTTACTATACAAACAGCAATTGCCAACTATGAAAGTAAACACTTATTCAATTTCTAATTCACATAAAATCCTTTATCCATCAGTTAATGAAAAAGCACAAATTACAAAGATTAAACAATGACAGACTACCGTTTAAATAAGATAAGTCAAGGACAAACCAATATAATTAAAGTATATGCATACTTTTATTGCAAAAAAAAACTTTCACTTTTTAATCTATGATAACACAAGGAATAGCACATCTGTGGATACAATATGTTAAATAAATCTTTTGTAGAACTTTTTGTATACTCTTAATGGTTGGGCCAAGCAACTGGACATATTTACGTGACTTGGATGCCATATAAGCATCAGGCCTCCTGTTCCATCTCAGGGAACCTTCTGGTATCAAAACATCCATTACTGCAATATTCTACACTAATGTGTATTCCTGATAGAATCTAAGTATTTCTACCTCGTTTGAGCTGAAGCCCTACATATAATGGCAACAAGATAACGTTGCCTACATCTGGCTCAGAGTTGTGCACTGACTCTTTGAAAATAATGTATAACATTGCTCTTTGGTTATTTATATCAGTATGATCAGAAACCATTTTTGTATTATCAGATTGCAGAATGCCTAATTTTTCTAAATTAAATGGACTATCGCTGAGACCCTGTTCGCTACCTGGAAGGGATACAAATTTATGTATGCATGGGGATCTCCCTTGTCAACCATTCTAAGGTCAACAGCCTCCATCTCTCCCTGATAAATATAAAATTGTCAGTGAACTCTTTTATGTTGCTTATAAATCATCAGCAATCACAATACCAAGTCAAGGTATAAGCCAAGGGAATAGTCTCGGGAAAATGTGACTGCAAGTAGGCAATACTCAATACTGAAGCAGAAAATCATACCAAATTTAGCTTTGTAGTTTACGCTTAACATGCTTCTAGATTATACTGTTTTGGTTGTTAATTGATCATATAATGTTGAAGAAAGTCCCCAGTTGATAAGAGAGTATACAAAATTCTGCATAAAGGTTTTGTATCTATATTCACTGTGTACAGATGCAGCCCCTGAACAAAAACATGTGTGCCTGATTTGTGTTGCTCCAGTTTCTATCCACTAGTAGTAATCTCACGTCTCCGTGACCAACCATTGCATATTTTTTACTGAAGTGCATAAAGGAAGAGACTTTCTTCGACTGTCTGTTAAAGTAAATCTGCTCTAAAAGGACTAATGGCACTGCCTTTAATGACCCCTTTTGTTAAAATGCTGGCTTCCTATTAGATATGCTGACCCACTAGCTTCAATCCTTCAGTAAGTCAGTCAGTCAGTATCCCAGAGCAAGTATGCAAAAATGTTAAACTAACGCATTTCAGAAATCTTTACATCTTTATTCTTGGTCTGTGACTCAACATAAGCCAGAGGGTTTAGATTAACAGCCATAACATTAGCATTTTAGAAGCAGAAGACAGCCATGGCAGCCTTGACGTTTCTCTTATTAAAGGCTTTCAATTGAAGCCTAATTGTACCTTCCCCAGAAACTGATTGCTTAGTTTTAGCTGTCACCAGGGGGCATGCTGGTCCATGACAAAAAGATTTCTGCTCATACACAGACAGCAGCTGGCCCTCTCTGCAGTCTCCTGCCCAGCCATGGACTTTACATCAAATTACTTAGTATTTAGAACAAAACATAAGATTTGCCTAACAATTTTCTTTGGAACGGTCAATAGTTCTTTAAGGGACGTTTAAGTATTTTTTTTTACTAAATTTCAATGATACCAGCATTTTAACAATCAGTAAAAACAGTATTTTTAAGAAATATTGCAAGTTTGTTAGCACTGCCCAGTTTGTAGACACTGACACAAAAAAATGGAAGGTTATAACAAATATTCACTTAAATAGACCCTGTTGCCAGACCATACATTTCAACAGAAATACTCCTTTAAGAATGCATGCGCATTTATTGTATATCATGCATGTTATTAACCTGTAAAATGTTCCCTTCTATAGACATTCAGTTCAAAATACCAACACTAAGTTACAAAGTCATCCACAACGCTGCCCCCATCTACATCACTAGCCTAGTCTCAAAATACCAACCTAATCACCCTCTTCGTTCCTCCCAAGACCTCCTGCTCTCCAGCTCCCTCATCACCTTCTCCCATATCCGCCTCCAAGACTTTTCCCGAGCCTCGCCCATCCTCTGGAATTCGCTACCCCAATCTGTCAGACTGTCTCCAAATGTATCCACTTTTAGGAGATCCCTGAAAACTTTCCTCTTCAGGGTAGCCTATCCTGCCTCCATCTAACAACTGCACTATTTTCTCCATTAGCTTAACCCCCCACAGCTATTGCCCTTTTGTATAACTTGACCCTCCCTCCCAGAATGTAAGCTCTAACGAGAAGGGCTCTCTGATTCCCCCTGTATTGAATTGTATTGTAATTTTACTGTCTGCTCTAATGTTGTAAAGCGCTGCACAAACTGTTGGCTCTATATAAATCCTGTATAATAATAATAATAGACATACAAAGGCCTTAGACTGCTGCTGGGTACTATCATCTCCATGTGATGTCAGTTGCCACAGCAAATTCAGAGCTGCCACTTAAAGTTGTTGTAAAGGCAGAAGGTTTTTTAACCTTTAACCTGTGCAGCACCCCCCCAATCCCCATCTTGATCCAGCGATGTTGCATGGGAGACTCGACTGTCCGGGACTCTTCCTCCTCATTGGCTGAGACAGCAGCGAAGCACCATTGGCTCTTGCTGCTGTCAATCAAAATAAGTGAGCCAATGAGGAGAGAGAGAGGCCCGGCCACGGCTCCATGTCTGAATAGACACAGGGAGCTTCTGCTCGGGTGCCCCCATAACAAGCTGCTTTCTGTGGAGTCACTCAACAGGAAGAAGGGGCCAGGAGTGCTGAAGAGGGACCCGAGAAGAAGAGGATCTTGGCTGCTCTGTGCAAAACCACTGAAAAGTGCAGGCAAGTATAACATGTTTGTTATTTTTGACAAAAAAAAAATAGACTTCGGTAGCACTTTAAGTGGCATTGCAATATTCCCCTTTACTATTTCCTCAACAGCTAAATAAATATTTATGTAGGGAAGTGAAGGGAGGGTGGAGAAGCTGAACCAGCACAGAGAGTATAAAAACACCCTCAAAAGAAGAGAGGGTTATGAACTGCAGGGAGGAAAGAGCTGTGCTAAGGAATTTACTCCTCATGCTATGGTTGTAGCAAGTTCAAAGACACATTTAAAATACTTGATTTTTTTGCTTTACCTGCAATTTTAAAGTAGGTGACATGGTTTCTTTAAAACCCATCTCCTACATTGTTTGTTTATTATGCTGCCTGCAAAACTCCACACAACCTCTTCAGAATCTTCCTAGCTGTCCAACGCACCTCCTGCACATGCACACTGCAGATAGCATTGATTGTGGCGCATCCTAAAAACCTGTTGATGGCATTTCCAATAAAATTATCGGATTCTACAGTGTATGTGTGTCTTCGGCTTCTAAAATGCTAATGTTATGGCTGTTATTCTATTATACTGTGTAGTGCTGTTATGTCCCATATACATTGTCTGTATTTCCGACGGAAAAAGTCCAATCGGATTATGTTGTTGGAAAATCCGATCGTGTGTGGGCTCTATCAGACTTTTTCCATTTGAAATTTCCAACGGAAAAAGTTTGAGAGCAGGATCTAAAATTTTCCAAAAGAAAATCCGATCTGACTTTTTCCGATCGCGTGTAGAGAATTCTGAAGCACAAAGTGCCACGCATGCTCAGAATTTTTTTTAAGACGAAAGCTATTGGCTACTGTCACCTCGTTCCGAACGTTCGCATTTTCCGACAACTTTGTCCGACCATATGTGTACAACACAAGTTTCGGCCAAAATCCGTCGGAAAAAATCTGATGGATTTTGTGGTCGGAATGTTCAACCGCGTGTATGGGGCATAATACTGTGTGGTGCACTAGCCAAACAGGAAGATTTTGACGAACACCAGACAGGTCACAAAACAAGATCAAGACCTTTTATTAGCAAAATGATTGTCATATTTATCACTTAAAATATAAAGTCTTTTGCCATGTGCTAATGAAGATGTGTTAAAATGTTAAAGGCTAAAAACATGCTATACAGTATATCATGTTGTGGCCTAATCAAGTCAAATCCATAACACATCTAAAAGTTCGAACATTGTTATCATTTTTAATGTAGTTATACCCCTCTAAATCATTATCAAAACTTAGAAATGTATATCTGTCAAATTTTAATATCAAATTTTCTACTGTATCATTAGACTAGATTAACATTTTATAATTAATTCACACTAAAATAAAATCTAATTGCAGAAGCTCCAGTTTTTTTCTACTTGAAAAACCAAATAGCGACCTGGCGCAAACCTGCAGTCAGTAAAGTCGGAATTCTTAACCTGTATATTTGTTCTGCATCAGTAACACATTCTGTAATGAATAAAAGACAAGGATGACTATCCAGACCCTTATGACATAAAAAAAAAAAGAAAAAAAATAAGACAGCAATGGCAGCTTCCATGTTTCTGTCCTGACAGGTTCTCACAAACAAAAAGCCAAATAGCTTACCTTTCTTGGCCTTCCAAAACATCAACGTTTTTTTGTTCAATATTTTGGCAGTTAGTGCTTTACATCTGTGTGCACTTGAGCCTTTAAGTGTCTGCAGCTTTTTCATAGCAACAAATGTATCACAAATCTTGAGAACACTGAGCAAAAGCACTTCAATCAATACCTATAGAGCACCACTGAAAATTCACTGGCAGAAATAAAAAAAGAAAAGGAATAAAAAAAAAAAAAAAAAAACTATGATAAAATAATAGTTAGGAATTAAATGTTCTATTTAACTGCCACTTATCCAAGGAAAGCATGAGCTTGTATAAGTTGCAAGGGCTGCTTTATGAAAACATGGATCAGAAATTAGGGGCAATACTGCAAATAGAAAAGAAACAGATGGAGAAAAAGGAAGTATCTTAGCAGATGTACATATGTAGAACATATCTTCAGTTTTTTTCCATTCCCCCTGGACTACCTAACTTGGAGTGTTTCTTAATCCTTGTTTTTTAGCAAACCTAGAGGATAAAGAATAAAATACCCACAGAGTTATTTTGACAATTTCTGAATTGTTTATCTTGTTTACTTCTATTGCAAGCCCAATGGTATAAGAGAACATTGGCATGGATCAAATGCCCTATTATATCATGTAAGTGCTTTACTGGCAGGATCCCCAGGTGAAAATAAAAGAAAAAAAGCCTGAACAAAAGAAAATGAATGCAGTGTTGGCTGCAGTGTATTATATTTTTAGTCTTGGATTTAGATACAATTTAAAGTGATTATAAAGTCTAGTTTTTTTTTTTTCAATAAAAATAACAAACATTTTATACTTAACTGCTCTGTGCAGTGGATTTGCACAGAGCAGCCCGGATCCTCCTCTGCTGTGCTCCTGGTCCCTCCCTCCTGTTGAGTACCCCCACAGCAAGCAGCTTGCTATCGGGGGGAACCCAAGCTGAGCGGCAGCCCCGAGCCGAGTCAGAGCTCCCTGTGTCCATTCAGACACGGAGCTGTGGCCTGGACCCAACTCCCTTTCTCTCCTGATTGGCTGACTGATTTTGATTGACAGCAGTGGGAGCCAATGGCGCCACTGCTGTGTCTCGACCAATCAGGAGGGAGAGTCTTGGATGGCCAAGACACTTGTGGACATCACTGGACAGAGATGGTGCTCAGGTAAGTATTAGGGAGCTGAGGGCAGCTGTTGCACATATAGAATGCTTAAAGGTAAAAAAAAAAAACCTTTCGACTTTATAACTCCTTTAATATAATCTTGTTGGTTGTTTGAGGATTTTTATTGAAGCCAGGTATAGCAATGCTTGATCAGTTGCTCATAGTAATCCCTAGCTACTGTAAATATAAACATTTTACTATGGTGATTTACTTTCAGTAGAAAATGCTCACTTATATCACTTATAATATTGTGATATGCTCACAATATTGGCATCAATTGTAAAAAAAATGAGCCCTGATATATGTGGACATTTAGTAAACAATTGCCATTGGCTATGATTTCAAGACCTTGCACCATCTCAAAATAACATATATGTCCATACAGGGATAGGTTAAGAACTGCAGAGTGTTAATTCCCACAGCAACACTAGTATTGGTCATTCTCAGTTATTTATGAAGTATTTCAGGTCTGTGCAAAATGATTTGGGATTTTCTAAAGGTGCCCAAGGCATTCAACATTAA
The DNA here is from genome assembly GCF_037356315.1 of Lithobates pipiens. Taxonomy (NCBI): domain Eukaryota; kingdom Metazoa; phylum Chordata; class Amphibia; order Anura; family Ranidae; genus Lithobates; species Lithobates pipiens. The sequence goes on from NW_027507718.1 coordinate 218,425,565, forward strand.
ATTAGAAGGCTTGGGAATCCATTGTAATTTCAAACAGAAATTAGAGTTCCCTAGGAATTACATTACTATGTTTTTAAATGTTCTGTAATAAAAATGCATAGCTAAACTTTGTATTAGCTTTCTTTATGTTGAACTCATCATAGTGTTTCTATGAAAGGAGTAGAGAATGTTCACTTGGAAAAATTAAAGTTCACTAAGCTTAGTAAAGGTTAAGCCGTATTCTTGGTTCTTTGGTTTTACTTGGTTTTGTTTAATAAGATTGTAAACAATCACCTTGAAAAACAACCCATTCAGTTTAAAATTGACATGGCAGACAAAACACTATAAATAAGTTTCCCTTTTTTTATGAGTGATCACATTCCCTCTGTTCTCAGCTGCATAAGAGCTGGGGGAGGTGAAGCAGCAGCACACTAAGCTGGCCAGTAAATGGCTGTGCAGTGGGGGGGTGTCACAACAAATCTGATCATTGGAGAGTATACTGAGTTAACAGCATAGCTAGAGAAAAGACCACTGTGTGTTCTCCTGCTTAGTGTGGTCAGTTTTTTAATAGGAGAGCAGAGGGACTAGCAGAAACACCAGAGATTTCATATAAAGGAAGCAATATAAAGAGAACATGATACAGGCATACCCCACTTTTAAGTACACAATGGGGTTTATTTACTAACGCTGGAAAGTGCAAAATCAGGCTCACTTCTGCATAGAAACCAATGAGCTTCTAACCCCAGCTTGTTCAATTAAGCTTTGGTAATAAAACCTGGAAGATCATTGGTTTCTATACAGAAGTGAGCCTGATTTTGCACTTTCCGGCTTTAGTAAATAAACCCCATTGTGTACTTAAAAGTGGGGTATGCCTGTATTTTCTCATACAAGTACATGGCACAGCATACACATATCAGGAATATGAAGTGTTGGGGTAACAAACACTTTAAGTATTCAAAGTGATTTTTTGTTCTGGAAAATACAAAACTTAGTGTCTTTACCAGAGCAAGAATAACGTAGAGGAGAAATACTACAATGAGGATACCTGTTCTAATGACAAGAAAAAGGAAATTTCCCCAATTGGACACAGCCGCTTCCTGTTCTGTCCATATTTTAGGTCAATATTATTTTTTAAAGATCTTTGTTGAATAAAAATGTTCAAAGTAATATATGAAAATGCACATAAAAAAACAAAAAACTAAATACAAACATAGGCTACTACTGATATAGAAAACAAAAAAAAAAGAAGAAAACAGAAGCACTTAGTTGCCAACTCTACCACACATACAGCAACGTTCTATGTTTTTGAAATCAGTCTAAATATTCCAGACCCATATACTCACAAATAAAATAGGACAAGAAATAATAAAAGCCATCTCATAATTCAGTTTGCTAAAGGAGTAGAGAATATTCATACCATTAAAGTTAGTAAGGTACAACTGTTCACTTTGAATACTTACAGTGTTACTAAACCCAGGACCCTGCAATCAGTATATCTGGTCTCCCACAGTACACAGAACAGGGAAATGCAATTATTTTAGTAAATATAAATGGTTAAATACCTTTTCCCATCAGCAACATATGGCAGTCATGTGACTTCTATCAGTGTCCGGGGGAGCACTGGTTAAAGCTTGTAGGAGGAGTTGCCTTCTCCTCTGACTGTCCTATGAAGCTGTATGGTCCCTGACCCTCTGTCTGGACAATGCTAATTGGCCTTGTGCTGATCACATGCACCCTCCCACAAAAAAGCAATACACACCAAACTGAGCATGTGCAGAGTGCCCCCTAGGGCTCTATGATATCAATAGATATATTGGGGACAGTTAAAGAAGGAGAGGATCAGAGAAGACATGATCAAACAGCCTTTTTTACACAACGTGGAGGACTAACCCCAGTGAGTATAACAAGCATGTTTTATTGCATATACAGACTGATTTTACTGTTGTGGGTTTAGCAGCACCTTAAGCATGTATAGGGAGATTAAAACAAACAATGGGATTCTATTTTGCACATGATCGAATTGTATCAGTGACCCAAGCTTCTTTTTTTTTAATGGAGTTAAGTAAACACGTATTTCTCTCAGTGAACATTCTCTATATTTATCGAAATAAGTAATTAATATAAAATGCTAATGCAAAAATAAAAAGTAACACATGAAATATAGCAGCAAAGTAATATATAGAAAGGCAACCAAAGAGCAATAAAACAAAATAAGTGACAGGCTTGTGCTGAAATATAAAACATGGGGTCCAGACACATTCATCTAGAAGTTTACCAGTAATCTCTCCTTGAGAGCAACCTTACAGATAATCCCCATCAATTTTACTTGTTCAGGCCCCCGCTTTGGTCTGCAGGAACTTTGCCCTCATGCTGGGGCATAAGAGGGATTTCCATGAAGGATAAACGAATAATCTACGAAAAAATGTTAGCACAGTGAATGCTTTAGTAAGCGCAACAGAGTTTGCACAGTGCAAACCTCAATATGTGCAATATTTTCACAGTCTAACAACCATACTGTATGTGCAATAAACAAAGATTTCTGTTTTCTTGCATCCATAAATTAACAAATAAATAAAGTGCTTAAAACAGTTCACAGTCTGTGATTCTTATGTAAATCACAATTCCTCCAAATCAAATATCTCCTTCTTGTTTAAACTTTAACCATTTGTCTACCAAGGTACGTTTATAAATGGTATGGTAGACAAGAGGTTAAAGAAAGTGCGCAGCTGCATCCATGAGCTTGATACCAACTTTAACACGTGGTGAAGGGCTTTCATATAAAGGTAATCCCTATTATGAGGCTCTGAAAATGGGTCCCCCCACCAGTCTCACCCATGGTGGCTCCCAGGTTTTTTTGTTCCCCTGGGGAGCCTGCGACTATGAGAAAATGATCATACAGCTAGTGCAGGAGGTGATCAGAGAACAATCTGTGACTAATAACCCCAGAAGCAACTAGTATTATGTCACTTCTAGGGTCAAAGCTGTCATTGCTAGGCTAGTCTAACAGACCCATGATGCCTCCATAAAAATGACCTGTCACCTGCTCAATGCTATCACATCCCTCGCGATAACAATAAAGTGAGAGCAATAATTCTAGGGCCATAATTCAGGGCTAACGCTAAACTGTAAATGCTTTTAAAATGTCCTCTGTGGAGAATTTTGGATACCATTGTTTTTATGCAATTTCACAGACGTGCAATTTAGAGCATGACTTAGTACCTGTTGGGGCGGATCCGCTGCACGGACTAGCTCAGAGGAGGATTGTGCCGTTGATCCCCGCTGCTCAGGTAGATGACAGGTCTGTTTCTGCTCACTGTGCAGGGACGGACCTGTCAGAGCCCTGCTGTTTCCTTTGGGGAGATCAGATGAAAATGGACAGCTTGTCCATTTTCATCTGATCCGCTGGACGGATGGCGAACGTATCGCCATCCGACTGTTTTGATCTTGTCGGAATGGATGGCAGGCGGGTGTCAGCGGACACATCTCCCCTGACATCCGCCTGGCCATAGAAGTTAAATGGTGTCCCGCTTGGATCTGCCTGTCCGCCTTGGATCCAGATCAGAGTGGGCCCATCATGTAAAAGGGGCCTTACCAAGAAGTGGGAATAATATGGTGTTTGCATTAAAATTCATTTTAGTGACTTTCTTTCTGAAAATATGCTCTTGATAAATTGGTGCACAAATATCATGCAGTATAAAAATTGCAACTATCACTATTTTATTCACCAGCGTTTTGCTTTCAGAAAATATTGACTCTTTGGGTAGTTTAAAGTAATTTCTAGTAAAAAAAACAAAAGCAAGCAAGAGGCAGCACTTCCTCAGAGTCCTCTGACCCAGTGACCAGATTGTATTATTGTAACTTTGTAAGAACCGGGTGACTTTATATGGCATTTTTGTACAAAGCCAGGAACTGCACAGGCAACATGATTTACATGTCTGAGTAAGCATCTCAGTCCAGAAAGTAAATGGTAACCTTAATAAATTTCCTGGACAAAGATGGTGCCAACCTACTGGACAGTAAATCTGTGATTTCTGTGGGTATATTGATACCCGCAAGTGTTACACTAACCTTAGCATGCACACACTAAAAATGAAAAAAAGAAAATGATTTACTAAAGGAGTTGAGAATCTTCACACATAAAATTGTGTGAATATTCTCTTTAATCATCCAGTCATTTGCAGAGTGTGGCTCGGAGTGAATTTTCAGTACCAAAAGCGGTAACCCCAAACCACACTCGGGATCACATCGCAGGATCCAGGTGAAGTTACTTACCTTGTTCCGGAGATCCTGCAATGTCTCTCCGCTGTATGTGCAGGCTGTGTTATCCGCCGGATCTATCGCAGTGCCAAGCTCCGTTCCCTGCGAGCGCTGCGACGCACGGGGACAGAGAACGGCACCAAATTCCAAAAGTTAAAAACACACAGTACATATAGTACATTGTAATCTTACAGATTACATTACTGTATCAAATTATTTCACATCCCCTTTGTCCCTAGTGGTCTGTCCCGTGCCCTGCATGCAGTTTATATTATATATACTGTTCTTCCTGCCTGGAAACTGGAGATTGTCCATAGCAACCAAAACTGTCCCTTTACATCAAAAGCTGTTTTAGACCAGCTATAAAACAGCGAAAATAAATTAGAATCACTCGCAGAATTTAGCGAAAGTGATTTGTGGGGAAATTCATAATCAAACACTAGAAGTAATGACAGCGACAATTCTGCAACTGAGCAAATTTCTGTGTTTTTGATTTGATTACATTATTAAATACATATTTTATCATTATGCTATTATTATGTGATATAATTATTTATAGTTGTTTATTATATTACAATTTATGATTTCGTGTTTCAAACTTTATCATAACCGGGATGTCTGCTAGACTCTTTTTTTGACGGATTTAAGTGCGTTATTCCTAAGAATTACAGGCCTACAATATAAAATGCTACATTTCCATGCAAAACAATGTACCGCTTTTAGCATCAAAAATCTGACATAATCATACCGCCAGGGAGGTTAAATTGATTGGAAATTGAATTGAATATTCACACAATTTTTTGTGTCAAGATTCAGATCAGGCGCAATATATCTGATGCTAGATCCACTCTAAATACGGTGAAAACTTTACTTATAGTCTTTCTTTACTTATCTATATTTTGTATAATATTTGTAGAAAATGTGAAATAAATATATATAAACTTTTGCGTAAAATGCTGCATAGGATTCTTGTATCAAAATCCTACTTGTGCCCAGGCATTTTCTCTCTATTGAACAATTATTCACTCCCCGAGCCCATTAATTACTGCCAGAGTTATGGCTTTGATGAAATGGATGCTAGCTAAAATTCTTCAAGTTATAAAAATGTGCATCAACCATGTTCATGCTCATTTTTACACACAGCGGTTCTCCTACAGCAGAAGTAATCTGGAGAAGTGGTGATATAATTGCCTTTTGAGGCTTGATCCAGAAATTGCAGACGGCTGTCTTTGTGCAAACTGCACCTTTTCATTCTGTCAACAAAGTGTGTAAAAGGTGCTGAATATCACTGTCAAAAATGTGCTAACAATATAATCCATAAAATATAGAAATACGTTTTACGTGTTTTAATTTTTTTAAGCAGCTAGGTGGAAATGTCTAGAGATCTCTATTTCCTCTGGGAAAACAATTAAAACTGTATGAATTGACTCCCCTCTAGAGTGAAAACTTTAGAACTACAGGCCACATTTTGGTGAGAACAGTGTCATATAGTAAGGGCACTGCTTCAGCGAACCATAATAATACTAATATGAATTTTTGTCATAAAAACAAAAAGCTTTATTTTTTTGGAGGATGTAAATAAATATATACTATCTATTGGATGCCACACAGCATAGTTATCTATACACTGGGCAGTATTTATAGTTCATGCAAATACAAATATTGCATAAGTTTTACGCTATCAAGTATATTTAACTTTAAAAATGATTCAACATTGATATTTGATCAATTATTTTAAAGAGGAAGTAAACCCTGATGGGTTTACTTCCTCTTTTTTTCCCTGCAAAGGTAAAGCATAATGGACTACTATGCATCGCATAGTAGCTCATTATGTGTCACTTACCTGACACAGGAGCCAGCGAAGTCGCCGCTGATCCCTGTAGTCCGCCGCATCCATGTTGCTGGTGGCGTCTCGCAGCTCCGACGAATCACAGCGGCGAAGCCGCGATGACGTCACTCCCGCGCATGCGCACGGGAGTCGCGTCTCGCAGCTCTGCCGCTGCCACTCGGCGAAGCCGCGATGACGTCACTCCCGCGCATGCGCACGGGAGTCGACAAATTAGGCAAATCCATTCATGGATTTGCCGCATTTAGTGCGCCTGCGCGCCGCTGTCTACGGCGCATGCGCCGTAGACAGCGGTGCCCATTTTCGGGCAAATATCTCCTAAACCATATAGGTTTAGGAGATATTGCTTGGACCTACAGGTAAGCCTTAATCTAGGCTTACCTGTAGGTCCAAGTTGTTTGGAAGGGTTTACTTCCTCTTTAACCACAACACAAATGTCTTCTAAATAAATGCCATACCGAATCTCATTGTTAACACCAGTCAGCAGCTAGCCTAAGTTTCAAAAGTGATAATGTGTATATTGCTGTAATGTATAAAAAAAAAAAAGGAGAGCAACTTCTAGGATTATGTATGGAAAATGGAACAAATGTTGGGTTCTTGTCTATACCAGTCAGATTACTGCACCAGTTGGATTGTAAAGAAAGTCGTTTGTTTTTAATAAGAAATTGAAGCTTATGTTTCTTGAGGTTTGGAAATCCCGCTTATTGATTAGGCATTTCAAACACCTGAAAACAAAAATGGTCTTCTACAGGCATACCCCACTTTTAAGTACACATTCGGATTTATTTACTAAAGCTGGAAAGTTCAAAATCAGGCTCACTTCTGCATAGAAACCAATGAACTTCTAACTCCAGCTTGTTCGATTAAGCTTTGGTAATAAAACCTGGAAGCTCATTGGTTTCTATGCAAAAGTGAGCCTGATTTTGCACTTTCCAGCTTTAGTAAATAAACCCCATTGTGTACTTAAAGGAGGGGTATACCTGTATTTCACAATGAAAGCTACTTTACTTTAGAAGGACTTTCTAATTAACCCTTCAAATGATTCAAGTTTTCTTCTATGTAAGAGTTTAGCCAAGGTCCCTATCATTTGAGAAATCCTATCTCTACTGACCCCTTTATTATACTTCCTAACGAGTGCAATGTCAAGCTAATAAATGACTTTCAATTCCAGCAGCACCTCCTACCTGATAAAAGCGTCCTACATGTGGCTCCAAAATGTTGCTGTATAAATGTTATCAATAAATTGCTTCAGACAAGCATCTAGGTGTGCAAGTGACACTGTTTCTTTCTGGATGATCCTAGCAAGGCACCATCCATCAATGCCACTGCAGCACCCCTTCAATTGATGGTCATAAGAGCTGTTTGAAGTACACCTGACTCTTTACCTTTGAAGTATGAAGTGAAAGGAACACAGAAATCCCCTAAGAGATGCAGCAGTGTGAAAAAGGCTAGACTTGAAGGAAGGCCGGCAAACAAACCTGAAAGTAATTTAGTGAGATAGGAAAACATACACTTCTGTATCAGACAGTAAATAGCTAAAATGCTCACTCACTTCCCAGAGCTATATATATATATATATATATATATATATATATATATATATATATATATATATATATATTTACCTAGTTAGGTTGAAATCAGATACAAGTCCATCCAGTTCAACCAATATAAACTGTAATAAGCATAATGAACAAATAGAAAACTTCCATATACAGAATCCTATGCCCTGGCTAACACAGAGAGAAGCAAAAAATAAATAAAAATCTTCCTGATTCCTGAAAGTCAATCAGATAATCCCTCAATCAACAGTCTCTGGTGTTAAATAAATGCTAGTATCCAGTTATATTATGAGCATTTAGGAATGCATCTACCTCTTTTTTAAAACAATTTACAGAGCTGTCCAGAACAAATGTTTGAGGGCGTCTATTCCACATTTTCACAGCTCTTAGTGTGAAGAAGCCTATAAGTGGAGGTTAAATCTCGTTTCCTCCAGACATAAAGAGTGCCCTTGTTTGCTTTGTAGTGACATTAGGCTGGCCATACAAGGAGCAAATTTATTTTCTTTGGCCCCCCTGGTAGAAGACAGTGATTATTGCTAGAGGCTATAGCCACTAGCGATAATTGCAAGAGAATCCAGTAGGCTGCCAAAGTTCATTGATCAATCAACTTGGTACATTCAGCCTGCCCATTAATGGTTTGAATCTCAGCTGGTTCCTACTGAACCGGCCGAGATTCGATCCATGTATGGCCAGCCTTCTAGTGAGAAACTCTACACCAAGTTCACTATATGGACCAATTATGTATTAAAACATATGCATACACACACACACACATGCATACCTATATCCATCTAACAGTGGGGTAGTAAAGCTATATCTACTCAGTTTTACTGTGAATGTCATACTGTATTTAAACAATTATACAGCCCCAAGGTTGTAGATGGCCTCCAAATGAGACAACTGCCCTTTAGTGAATATCAAACTTTTTTTTAATAAGAATTAGATAGGAGTTTCAAATCATTTGTGTAGCCTCTCTCTCCAAAAAAAAAAAAAAAAAAAAAAGCCCCTTCTACCTCTGAACAAACAAGAGTCTTAGTAAAAAGGCAAAGACAGTAGATAGCAGAGGTACTATAAATCAATATATACATTTATCATGCTGAGCAGAGAGAGCAGATGTCTCTTCTATAAAGTGAATATAAAAGTTTGGGTTTCTATTTCATTCAATGCAACTATTAAACGGATCAGCAACGACACACCATATATTTGGCTTTATATGGAATATTTTTTTTTCCTAAAGGTTTAATCTGTAAATGAAATAAAACATTATTACTACTGGCATCTTCCTTCAACCCAGTCCATTAACATCAAAGTAATGAGAGACACAATGTTCTAGGCTAAAACTTCACATCTGCCAGCTATTTTAGTGTTTAGTTTTACATGTGTCACTTTCTTTTCAGTTCCAATCGTGGAAAATAGCAGTACGTTTACAGAGAAAGCTGAAAGGGAAGACATTGTCAGTGTTTCGATGTAAAGAGTTTCAAGCCTTTTTTCTTGTTTACTGAGCTGATCATGGTCAACACCAGGTGGCATATCATAGCAATACATGCAGCTGAACAAGCCGTTGAACCAAATCTTTTCATACAAGTCAGTTTAAACAAAACTATAGGCTAAACATATTTTTTATGTTGTCACCAAAATTTCACCCCAAGTAATTAATGTTATCCAGGGCTTTTCAGCTCTGATTCTATTGGCTGCATACAGGCTACGATTTTAGGCCTGCATTTCAGTGCTCACATTTCATTGAAGGGTTCAATACACACATGCATTGAATGAGGTTTGTGGCTTAGATGGCTGTGAACATATTTTCTTGTGCATGTTTATGATGTGACATTGCTGCAATTCCTAAAATGTATCTGTAATGTTTTACACTGACCTAATCATCTACCCTACTCAAACACCAGTCTGCTGTTTACTTCTCTGAGTTTGACAATCGAGGCCTACTGTGATGTTTACAGATAGACAAACAGAAAAGCGCCTCTGAGTGTAATGTTTTAATGTGTGGCAGAATAAAATATTCAACACTTACATATCAGTAAATACAAGTGTATTCATAGAAGGTGGAATTCTCATGGAAATGTGGCCGATGTCAAGAGTATGTTCCAAGGGGTACCAAGTCCAGGCTGTGTGTGCCGCAAGGAGCCGTAGAGAAAGCCGGCTGTATCCTATGGAGGAAAGGTAACGCTCTGGACGTGGAACAGAGTGTGACGTTAGCAAGGTCAGAGGAAACACAACGCGTTTCAGAGCATGAGCAAAGTCTGTATGGCCAATGCGCGCTCCTTTCTCAAGTGTATATGGGAAAGGAAGAGACGAAATTGAAATGCTCTATCCGTGAACAAAAAACAGCTGACATGAATATCTGATAATTGTGCTGCACAACAATAAAGGTATGAAATGGAATAATACAATAAGTAAACAGTGACATAATATAAAAACATTTTATAAAAGCATTAGTATGTGCCCGCAAAGGAATAAAATATTGCATGTGTTATGCACCTGCAGCTGTGTGCATGTGTGTGCGGGCACAAGCACACACATGCACACAGCTGCAGGTGCATGTGCATACATAACATACACACAGATGCCCAGGCATGTATCACGCACGGTCATAACAAAATGGCTATGGATTAAAATAATATGAAAAATATTATAATATAACAATGAAATATTAGGTTGTGGGACAGAATCAAAGCATCTTTAACTCACATTCAAAGTACAGTATGAAATTGATGAGCAACGCCAGTAGAACACCCGGAACCTGAGCCACTATGTGACATTCTGACCACCTTCCACGTGGACCACGGGGAACCATCACACTCTCCCTCCTTGACTTACCGGGCAGACTTCGAACTTAGATCCATCCTGCAAGCACTCCCGACTAAAGCAGACGAAGGCCAACATGCAGGCGCTTTCAGCCAGGCTCATGAACGGAGAGACTTCCGTGTCCACATTGTATCACCGAATGACCACACTGGAACGGCTTCAGAACTCCAACTTAGAGGCACTAGTGACCCAACAACTGCACCTTGAAGACATGGAGGAATAACCTGCAAATCCGAGGCCTACCGGAAGCGGCCAGAGCCGAAGACCCGGCCGATACGGCCATAGCCATCTTCCAGAGTATCGTGGGGGTCGAGCTACTGAACCGAGTTGAATTAGACCAGATCCAAAGGGCACTAGGCCCTAAACTGACCAACCCCACGAGACCCCGCGATGTGGTCTGCAGACTACACCATTACATCCATAAGGTGCATATAATCCGCAAAGCCTGGGATACAGGAGAACCAGAATTTTATGGAGCCGCAGTGAAAATCTTACCAGATCTCTCACAAGCCACCCTGCAACGTCGGGCTATGTTAAAGCCGCTCCTAGACATGACCAGAAGAATGGATGTCATATACCGCTGGAGCTATCCATTATCAGTGACATTTTGGAAAGATCAGAGGTCATTTTCCCTACACACTCCAGATGCCTTGCTGGCCCTCTTCGAATTTCTGGACACAGACCCCCATAGAGGTACTGAACTGGCTAACCCTCCCCCGAAATTTGCCAGCTGCCCACAGCTAACTACAAATAGAGGAAACTTTCCGCCAAAGCTGCAGAGAAGTCACCGCTGACCGAGGGCACCACCTCTGGAGGACACACGTGATTCGTAATGCACTTAGCTATCCACCAAAAAAAAGCTATCCCCCCTTCACCAGACTTTTGAGGATCCCATCCTATAACACAACCTCCGGTCTGGAGAAGCCCCATCCGTCCCAGACATGTTAGCGGACACCCTTAACAGCCCCCCATTTGTATACCAGAGACCATCTCCCGCAGGTGATGAGCTTTGCTGCCTCTGGTGATCGTGACAGATCGCACCCCCCACCTCCTTATATTTCCTGCAAAACATCCTGCAGGTTTTCATTTATTTGTGCCTCAATTTTACATATGGCACTCCACCAGAGGCATACAGAGATGTGGAACTTTGCCCATGACGATATATTGCTCACCACCCCACCAAGCAAGGAGATCGCACAGCAAGGAGGAATTGAGGAAACACACTCCCCCCTACTTACCTGGACAGCAGTGGACAAAGTGAACCTCTAACCTATTTACCCCATAGGGACATTGATTTCTTTAAAATTGCTTGTCCAGGGGGGACACTGCTACAACTACGGGACAGTGATGGAGCTAGAACCCCATTATTTGTGCTGAATATTAATTAGGGCTACCCCAGGATAACTTGGCACTAAGACAGACGACTGGTGAGAGGGGTGATTGTGATTGTGCTTGGAGGTGGGTGGAGGCACCCCATAGTTTAGGGGTTAAATGGGAATTGTTAGAAAGAATACATCATGATGCAAATATGCCTGAACTGATTAACATGGTTTGGGTGACTATAATGAGAGGTGGCAAGTTTTCATTCACGGTCCTATTTTAATGTGCAGAGATTTAGATTGGGCTTAATTACTTAATCGGGAGTGACCTCTATTAGGAGAACATAATAAACACCTATCAGGGGCTTAGAAAACTGAAATTTCCATAGAGACCTCCACTACTCAACACTGGGTGCAATTAGCCTCATATCTTTCTGTGAGCCATTCGGTGAGACTGGAGACACTTTTGAAACAGCCCCACAGAAGTCTATAAGGGCAAATGACAGGTGCAGCCCTCAAAATTGCAGTTGTTTTATTACATATACTGGTGTCTAGTGGAATAGGTACATTTAATACATACAATTTTGTTTATGGTAGGAAATCAGCATCAACTGTTGTATTAGGAAGCTCAACAACACAAGCATTTTTTGCAGAATTTTAAATAATGTAGGTTTTGCTTGCAATTTTTTTTTTTCTTCAAAGGATGCAAAGTTTCTCCAAACTGGAGATAAATTAAAAAAAAACTACTTGGCAGAGCATTAGGTAAACTTACATTTTGCTTATCTGGCATTAGTTAAAAACAATTGATCGTTGTCTGTGTAACTTACATTTAAATATTGTGTATCAAACACTGAGGATCAGCTCTAGTCCTGACCCATGCTCTGTCTGAAAGTTCCAGATGCCCATCTTTATTCAGGTTGTAAAGTCAGAAGTGACACAGCAGAGTGCCATTGGCTCCCGCTGCTGTCAATCAAGGTCAGTTAGCCAATCAGGAGAGAGAGGGGGCAGGACCAAACTGCAGCTCCATGTCTGAATGGACACACAGAGCTGAAGCTTGGCTTGGGTTCCCCCCCGAGCAAGCTGCTTGCTGTGGGAGCCCTCAACAGGAGGGAGGGGCCAGGAGCACCGAAGAGGCACTGAGAAGAGGAGGATCCAGGCTGCTCTGTGCAAATCCACTGCACAGGGCAGGTAAGAATAACATGTTTGTCATTTTTATAGGAAAAAAAAAACAAGACTTTACAATCACTTTAAGCCTTTTATATGAAAATTAACACCACAGTCAGTGTGCAACAAGCAACCAATGCATGACTATCCATTGTATAATCTATGTACACATACAGAATTTTTCAGTAACTACAAAATAAGGTGATTAGTTACATTTGAAAAAGGGTATCCAAAATTAACATTTATGTAGGGGCATCTTTACACCCCAGTGTTTTAGCGGTGCAACACACATTGCCATGAATTGAAGTTCTTTGCCATAAACAGCCAATTCAAAATGAATGGGCTTAAATGCACCATAACACATACGAAAATGGGACAGGCTGCATATTCCCACAGTGCAACACACAGGATGCTGTGTACTGTACTGCCTTTACAATACACAGGCATTTTTAAGGTGTGTTAAGGTGAATGAATGATACAACAATGCAGCAATGCTCACAACATACATTACTCTGTGTTGCGGCAATGGAATGAATTGGCCCTAATACAGAGAAAACTATTTATATTGAGTTTTATAACCCTTGCTGGCCTGCTCCTGTAAGCTTCGACTTTGACTATACTCACAATAAGCTTGGTTATGGCCAAGGGAATGTTTGTGCAGCTTTAGTAAATTTACATGTGCACAGTGCCCTGTCAATGATGAGAAAATGAATGCACATTACATTTACTTTTAATACAACTAAACAATCTAGCATGAGGTTGATGACTTGGCATGCAATCCTACAATATTAGCAAGAAAAGCCATTTGACGGAGACACAGGGGAAGATTGCAAGGTTTTATAGTGTATCTGTCATTAGAATTCACACTTTACAGGAATCATTAAGCCAAAAGCAAGCATAAGAAATATCTTTTTCTTGCCATGAATAAAAAAACTACTGTTTCCGAGCGCTCAGCGTGGTCACATGGTCCCTAGCTACGAATCATTACTGCAGAAAATCAATTGTTTTTACAAAAAAGGTTGAGAAACTGCCAAAGAACGTCAATTAATAACTCAACAAGAATTTGTGTTACACATTAATACAAATAGATAACTATTTACATTAAGTTGGTTGGTTTCTAAAGTACTGTATTCAAAGAAAACATATTGAAATAGCTATAGTTCCTCTTTGCTTGATCAACAGAAGTTAGTGAGTGCCATCTTGCAGACACTCCATACTTATGCCACGTACACACAATCGGATTTTCCAACGAGAAATGTTGGATGTGAGCTTGTTGGCGGTAAGTCCGACTGTGTGTATGCTCCATCAGACATTTGTTGTTGGACTTTCTGCCAAAAAATGTTGGCTAGCAGGTTCTCCAACAAATGTTTTTTGTCAGACTTTCCGATCGTGTATACACAAGTCCGTCGCACAAAAGTCCACGCATGCTCGGAATCAAGTACAAGCCGCAAGCGCTCAGTCTTGTAAAACTAGCAATCGTAATGGAGATATCACGTAAGTCTTCTACGTCACTACGTTGTAATTGTTGGCCAACATTTGCGTGACCGTGTGTATGCAAGACAAGTTGTAACCAACATTCTTCAAACAAAAATCCACGGTTTTGTTGTCGGAAAGTCTGATCGTGTGTACACATATTAGAGTGTTTTATAGCTCACTTGGTATGTCTGCTAAATCCATCCATTCATTAGTGACTCTTGATCCTTGCATTCTGAGCCTTCTGACCCACATTTCTTTAACTAAATAACTATGTAAAACTTAAGTACTGTACACTAAGTTCCAAAAAACTGGTATATGTTCCTGGGCAGCAGTTGGTCTTAGGAGCTAAACGACAATCAAAAGTTCTAACACAACCCATTTCATGTGGAAGATAGTTTTCTATTTTTTTTTTATAAAATATTTAAAAGAAAGGCAAACAACATAGAAAAACAAACAAAAATGTTATGTTCCAGTTAACCACTTGCAGACCGGACCATTTTGCTGGTCAAAGACCAGACCACTTTTTGCGATTCGGCACTGCATCGCTTTAACTGACAATTGCGCGGTCGTGCGACATGGCTCCCAAACAAAATTGACGTCCTTTTTTTCCCCACAAATAGAGCTTTCTTTTGGTGGTATTTGATCACCCCTGCGGTTTTTATTTTTTGCGCTATAAACAAAAATAGAGCGACAATTTTGAAAAAAACGCATTATTTTTTACTTTTTGTTATAATAAATATCCCCAAAAATATATAAAAAAACATTTTTTTCCCTCAGTTTAGGCCGATACGTATTCTTCTACATATTTTTGGTAATAAGCGATTATTGATTGGTTTGCGCAAAAGTTATAGCGTTTACAAAATAGGGATACTTTTATAGCATTTTTATTAATAATTTTTTATTATTATTTTTTTACTAGTAATGGCGGCGATCAGCGATTTTTATTGTGACTGCGACATTGTGGGGGACCCATCAGACATTTTTGACACATTTTTGGGACCATTGTCATTTATACAGTAATCACTGCTATATAAATGCAGTGATTCCTGTGTAAATGACACTGGCAGTGAAAGGGTTAACCAGTGGGTGGCATATATATGCCTGCCCGTGCCATTCTGTCGACGTACATCGTCGTGCGCTGGTCGGGAAGTGGTTAAAGTGATCCTAAACCCACGATAGTAAAATTAGTCTTTATATGCCGCAAAGCATGCTTGTTGTACTCACTGTGGAACCTAAGGGGTTAATCCTGCACATTGTGTAAAAAAAGCTGTTTGAGTTTGTCTTCTCCGCTCTTCCTCTTCTTCAACAGTCCTCAATACATCTCCTGACAGTACAGAGGCTTGGGGGCACCCTGCACATGCTGTTTGGTGTATATTGCTAGAGCGTTTTTTTCTTGGAAGGGAGCATTTGGGGGGCCAATCAGCAATGTCCAGACAGAGGGTCAGGGGCCCTGCAGCCTCATAGGACAGTCAGAGTAGAATAAAAACGTCTCCTACAAGCTTTAACCAGACACTGATAGAAGTCATATGACTGCTAAATACTGCTGAATAGAAAATACACTTTAGCCGTTTATATTTACTAAAATAATTGCATTTCCACATTCTGCGTAGCGTGGGAGACCAGGTATAGTGAATGCAGGGTGCTGGGTTTAGTAACACTTTATATATTACACCAATGAATCCACAAGTACAAGAGGCACAATTCAAGCTGAGTGCATATTAAAAAAGAGGTAGAATGTTGGGCCTTATCATAATCTCACAGTACCACATTTAGCTATAGTACCTTTTACTAATAATCAGTCTTATTCAATTATTAATGTAAGAACAAACTTGCTGATTGGAAAATTTCTGCACGTGAATTATTACCAGTACAGTGAATTGTATTTTTATTTTATTTTTGTTATTGTGTGTTAGTGATGTCTATGACAATATTTTGTTGAACTGTATGATTTTAAAGTTTATTTGGAACTTCATGATAAGAAGGAACATGATGAGATAACAATTTTTACTGACATTATCCACACTTCCTTATCAAAAGCTCTTAAGGAAGTTTACAACATAGCTATTTTCTTCCTGCTTCCGTATCGAAATGACTCCTAGGAATGTCATCTAATAATCTCTACATGCCCCACTTTTAGATTGAAACTGTCCAGTGTTAAAAACCCCAGCAGACATGGATTATACTAAAAAAGTGTAAAGTTTGCATAACCACCGGAAAATTTTGTGTCAAGAAACAACCATTTGTATATAGTTTTTCATTTGTTGGCTGAATTTTTAATACATTGTATTATTAAGCAGATCTTTATGTTGATGTTATCAAATATGTTTGTAGGGCAAAAAAGACACACTAAGAATCAATAAAGCAGGGTATGAACTGCCATTAATGGGGCTCCATAGCAAAATTTTTATGGAGCCCCCAGGGACCAATCTTAGTGGCACCTGGCATTGTCAATTGGCACAATAGTTTGATTTTTGAAGAGAGACAGGTTGGATATTAAAGATCTTTGTAGAGCTACTTTACAAGTAAACACAACCTATAGTCATCTGGGCTACATAGTGTTGCATAGCATTTCCTCAGACATCTTCTCAGTCCTGCACAGTGCCATCTATGCATGTCCTTCGAAAACCAGTGAACATGTTGGCAGTTATTCCATTGAAGTAAATGTAATCTGAACAGTCCATGTGTACAGGTAGCCCTACACATGCCTTTGAAGATCTCTGAAGAGAGTCTATGAAGGGCAAAAAACTTCAGTATCCCCCCCACCCAAATATTTATCTGAGCCCGATCTTCCTCCAGCAAAATGAACGAGAGCCTTGGCTCTCCAGGGACTCTCCCTCCTCATTGGCTAAGACGGTAACGGGAGTTATTGGCTCCTGCTGCTGTCAATCACAGCCGGTGAGCCAATGAGGAGAGGAGATAGGGCCAAGCAGTGGCTTTGTTTGTGAATGGCAGTGCAGAGCCATGTCTTGGGAGAGAGCTTTCTCAGGTGCCCCCATTGCAAGCTGCTTGCTCAGGGGGCAAGAGGGAGGGGCCAGGAGCTCCAGCAGAGGACCTGAGAAGAGGAGGATCGGGTCTGTTCTGTGCAAAACCATTACGCAGAGAAAGTAAGTGTAACATGTTTGTTTTTTGTTTTTTAATGTTTGACTTTAATATCACTTTAATGAAGCTGAATTACAAGTCAACATAGCCTATACTTATTTTGTATACAGGAAGAGTAGGGGACAACAGTGCATACTGAACTTACCCTTTAAAGAAATATGAAAAGGGCACAGTCTGATAAACTGCTAACCATGTACATGCTTTTTTTGCCTTGACTGAAGATTTCCTGTACCTAAGAAATCAGTAACAAGGAAAAAAATTGCATCCCGGAACAATTAGCTAACGTAAAACAGAGCCTCTGCATAGTACAGCCTATAATCTGGGTTATTATTGACACTGGATTGCACTGCAAGGCATGGGTTTACGAGAGGATAAATCAACTCCAGATAACATTTTTTTTTAAGGTGATATAAAAATAAATTCTCTCTTAAAAATCAAACAATGTTATTTAGTCATAAAGTAGATTGTGAGATAAAAGTTTATTACTATTACGAAGCCTTTTATATTCCGATGTTAGAATTTGTTTGATCAATTCTTGGCTAGCAAACGTCATTAATGGAAACTATATTGAAAGGATAGTAATTAAGCGAAGCGCATGACCTGGAAATATTCAATCAATTTTTTTTTCACATACTGTAAGTCAATAGCCCTTTTATTTTTTCAGTACATAATCAATGTTTACAACCCATGTTCTTCAACCAATGCAAGTAAAAAAAAAGTATATATATTTACTCTATATATTAACATGCAAGATGACATTACCAGCACTCAATTCACCAAAATAGTGCCTTGGGATCCACAGAAAAAAGATATAAACAAAGTTGAGGTAGGTTGCCTTTATTAAACTGACATTTTTGTTAGAATGTACACCCTTGTTTTGTACATATATATATATATATATATATATATATATTATATATAGATATATATATATATATATATATATATATATATATATATATATATATATATATATTATATATAGATATATATATATAGATATATATATATATATATATATATATATATATATATTTTATATATATATATATATATATATATATATATATATATATATATATATATTATATATATAGATATATATATATATATATATATATATATATATATATATATATATATATATATATATATATATAAAACAGGTCAATATCCATGCTACTTAATAATGTTATGAAAAGCACTATAAGCAGCCAGCAAAATTTGTTGATCAGCCAAATAAAAGTATAAAAGTCCACATGTGGCGCTAAATGAACAGTAGATCCAAGAAGGGAAAGTTGATAAACTCATCACCAGCTTCAACGTGTATGGAAAAGCCACACCAAGTGGAAATCCAATCTGCTTACCAGACAGCTGTATAAAGTAGGCATGTAAAAAACAGACCAAGACCACAGCTCCGCTCCCCAGCTATGACTAGTGGGTATGTAGAATCCAAGCTAGGAATACAACTAACATCAGGCACTCTCATACAGCCAAGTTTTCTTGAACTCCCATATGAAATGTTGAAACATCCAACCAAACGGCCAGTGGTACCCAATGAAGAAATAAGGCAGCCAATAGTGAAGCCCTGTATGGTAATATAAAAATTTATTCATAGTAAATTACATTTTAGTATTGGAAAACGCACATAATGATGTCCAAATGGTCACGGCTCCCAGCGTGCTAGGTGGGCTGACACTAGCACGCTGAGAGCCACGTCCCTTTAAAGTATGCAATGTTTTTACATATTTCCTCTAATGTTTTAAGAACTAAAAAAATAGATCAGGTATATTTACAATATTGGTCATATTAATTTCATTTTTCCAATTCCAGCCAGCAGGTGGAGCTCTACACTCTTTTTGCACGTTTATTAGGTTGTCCTTAACTGCGTTACTGAAAAAAAGCCTGTTTACAGCACCCCATAACTAAGGCTCCAACTCATACCCAACTGAGCTGTGACTTATCTCTTCCTTTGAGTGCCTGCTCTGATCACGCAGGGCCATATGAAGAGAGAGACTTTCCTCTTTAAGACCTCTGTTTAGAAAGACCCATAGTGCCCTGTGAATCATGTACAACAGTTTCAAATGTATCATTTGCAAAATAAAACTTTTGTTTATATTGGTAAAATAAAAAGATATAAAATATCAGTTTAAAAATAAACTTAAAATAATAATTAAAAGAAAACTTTAATTTTCTATTAACATCTACATTTTTCAAAATGGCTCATTGGTCTTCATTGGACATTCATCACAACACTATATATTTCCAAAGTTCTCCTTCCAATAAAGATGCAAGTTATTTTTCTCAATAACAAACATAAAACTGTTTAGAATTATCAGCACTTAATATTTCAACCTTGGCATATTCGGTGCAGACAGATTGAAAGGAGCACTTTAGACCAGTTAAATGCGAGCATTGTTCCAGGCCTATTGTTTATCACATAATGTACCATTCAAAGTCATGACTTTAGCCAATGACACTGTCAGTGATATGTGGAGAGAAATGTTTCAAGTCATTAGTGAGAGGACAGCTAAACTGTCAGCTCTAAACAAGAATCTGTTTTCAGCAAATCATCATATGTTTTATGTCTCCACTTGCCTCATAATTACACTGCCAAATATGCATGTTAAAATTGATGTGCATTTATATATCTTTTGTATTGTACGCTATTTATTCATCTGTTCTGGATAGAAGAGTTAGCATACTAGACTTCACCAGTAAAAACATTGACAAAACGACTAGGCTGTTTAAAATGAACTAATAAAAATCATAGAACTATAATAACTAAGGGGTATAAATATTAGGCAAAACTTGAGTTTTTTTTAATTGTGAGATAAAGCAATAAATGCATATCTAAACGCAAAATCAAAAATGTAATGTATATATACCAATCATTAGATGTGGTGACTGCATCAGTTTTTTTCTCTTTGGCTTTTTTCCCCTCTGTTTTCACTTGGTGATCTGGCCAGTAATACACCTCCTGAATTAAGAGACACAACAGCATTGACAGTCTGGCGGGAGAGTAGTGTACTAGCAGATTTAGAACCACTAACAAACTGAAGCCAACCCCCAGATAATACAGCAAACTTTTTGTTTTTCCTTTTAGGATAAAGCAGTGTTAATTTAATTGACTAAAACATGTTCGTCGACTAAATTAATACTATTTTGGTCAACTAAAATACAACTAAAACTAAGACAATTGAGATGGCTAAAATACAACAAAAACTAAAATGGCATTTTAATCAAAAGACTAAAATGGGACTAAAACTAAAATGGCATTTTAGTCAAGACTTATGCCCCATACACACGGGTGGACATTCCATTCACAAAATCCATCGGATTTTTTCTGACGGATTTTGGCCGCAACTTGTTTTTAATACACACGGTCACACAAAGTTGTCGGAAAATCTGATCGTTCGGAACGAAGTGACGTACAAAACGTATGCCGGGACTACATAGACGCCAGAAGCCAATAGCTTTCGCCTCCAATTTTTTTCTGAGCATGCGTGGCACTTTGTGCGTCGGAATTCTCTATACGTGATCGGAAAAAGTCCGATCCGATTTTGTTGTCGGAAAATTTTAGATCCAGCTCTCAAACTTTTTCCATTGGAAATTCCGACAGAAAAAGTCCCATACACGATCAGATTTTCCAACAACATAATCTGTCGGAATTTCCGACCATGCGTATGGAACATTAGACTAAAACTAAATTTAAATTTGACTTCAAAAATGAACACTCAATACCATAAATAATAACATATTCAATTTTTCACTGCAGCAATATATAATGAGTTTGGAAATTGTAGAGAAAGGTTAACTAATGCATTACAATTTAATAACATCCATTCAATTTTAGATGGCTAAAATGAGTTTTAGTCGACTAAAATGTACTGGAGATTTAGTCAACTAAATACGACTAAAACTAAAACAATTGCAGAAGACTAAAATGGAGCTAAAACTAAAATGCCATTTTAGTCCTAAGACTAAAACTAAATCGAAATTTGCTGCCAAAATTAACACTGGGATAAAGGTTTTACATGAATAAATAAAATCCGGTCATTATATGCACTCCTGTCAGTGGTAAATGGTTTGTCTCAACACTCTTAAAACATTTACAGAAGAGCTTGTTCTGTTGAAAAATAACAGACTTACTGGTTGGATCACCAGATGACAATAAAGAGAAGAAAGCCTAAAAAAAGGAAACTAATGCAGCCATCACATCTATGGATTGGTAAGCTGCACTATAATAAATGTTTATTTTTGGATTTAATACCACATTGATATATTGCAACTTAAAGCAGAACTTGAGGGGAAGGGGAAGTTCCGCTCTTCCACCCTAGTTTTGACAGGTACTCACTCCCATTTCTGCTTGGGTCTCCTAGGCAATCCAGGTCTTGTAGCTGCTGACTTTTTTGGGCATCTGACTAAAGAACAGCTTTAACTGTCCTTAGATGTAGTGGCTGCAAACGTTTTCTTTTCACGTGGTGATCCTGCCAGTAACGCACTTCCTGTTCTCGGACAACAATGCTCACACATCGTAGTATATCTATTGAAGTGCAGGGTTGCTACCATAGAACAAGACTGAAAAACACCTCCCTAGCTATTCTCCCTAACACAGAACAAATCAAACAGATATAACAATAGATTTTCAATGCTATATTCAACAGACCATAAAACAGCAGATAATAGAAGGTAATTATTCCAGGCAAACCGCTAAGTATGAACGTAATACATACAGTATTCATTTTCTGATTTAACTGCCAATGAATTTACTATTCTGTTTAGCCACTCCTGTCGTTTGCTCACATGCCCCATGCCACATTGCAGAACCTAGCAAGTGACACCCATAGTTTTTAATTAAGCATTTAATTGTCATGGTTCATCCGTGCTGCTTCCTATGCCCCCTCTCTGACTCCTGCCACCTAACTGGGCGATGAAACATCATTATCACCTGCCAGTGAGCAGAGAGTTGACCCAAAAAGCTTTAATTGTATACTAGAGAATAGGAGAGTGATCACTGCGAGGTATGTTTTTATGATTGGAATGGCAATATTGACGAATCCTTTAGCCAGTAATACAGTAACATATGAGTTGAGTTCTATTCCAGTTCAGTTCTGGGGAACTCAAAATGTTTGCCTGCACTGCAAAGGTTAAAAGACTGTTTAGGGCTAGGGGAGAGTAAAAGCAATTTTACTTACCTGATCCTCCTCCTCCCTGGCAGATGACACTCCCCTAGGCTAAGGACCCCGAATGATGTCACAACCTTAGACTGCTGGAGCATGGGGGAGAAGATGCTGTGAGGACCAGTCTAGCAGTATGGAGGAGCAGAGGATGGGGTAAGTAAATCTTCATTTCTATGCCCCCTAGACCTAAATGAGCAGGGAACCCTTGCACTGCAGGCACAGCCACACTGCAGGAAAGAATGTTCAAATTTCCTGGAGTTAGGTTCCATGCACACTAGGGCTTAAAGTGGTTGTAAACCTTTACAGACCACTTTGACCTACAGGTAAGCCTAGATTAAGGCTTACCTGTAGGTCCACGAAATATCTCCTAAACCGTGTGCAAAAAGACAGACGCCGATGTCTATGGTACATGTGCCATAGATAGCGGCGCGCAGGCGCACTGAGCAATATATGAGCGATATATGCCTCGAGTGGTGGCTCCCGCGCGCATGCGCAGGAGTGACGTCATCGCTGCTCCGGCCACTCACAGCGAAGAAGATGGATGCTTTGTGCTACAGGGGACAGTGGTGACATCGCTGGCTCCTGTGTCAGGTAAGTGACACATAATGGGATACTATACGATGCATAGTAGCCCATTATGCTTTACCTTTGCAGGGAGACAAAGAGGAAGTAAACCCTTTAATAAAAAAAATCAATTGCACTTACAAGAAAGGTGGAGTGAAATCAGCTTGTTATACAATATTGCACAGCTCTCTGTGGCCAGCAGTGGGGCTGTGTGAGCAAAGGAAGGCAGAAGAAGATTCGTGCTGGCACCCAACTGAACGATGAAGGCACCATAGTTAAACCCATCAAAGGTGGAGACAGCAGTGTCCGGGGATGTACCCACAAGCACCATCTTCCAGCCAGGAGCCACAATGGATTTTTCCAGCCTTCCTTTGCAAGTGGGACAGCTTAAAGTGGGGTACCCCTAAAAAAAAAAGAAAAGTCAGCAGCTACAAATACTGCCGCTGCTGACTTTTAATAATCGGACACTTACCTGTCCCAGGGTCCAGCGATGCGGGGGAACGAAGCCCCCCCTCGTTCCCCGCTCCACTCGCGGCGCCGTCATGCGTACTGTGGGCAGGCGGCTGTGGCTTCACAGCCGGGCACCCACTGCGCATGCGCTAGCGCCGTGATACACCATACAGTCACCTGGGACACGTGACAGGTCCCAGGTGACTGTGCCGCGCGAGGGGAAGTGATGTCACCAGCCTGGACAAGGAAGAAGGCAGACTACGAGGGACCCCCTAGCAACAGGTATTTAGAGGTGAGTAAAAAATTTGGTGGCAACACCACTTTAAAGGCTAGACAATTAGTATTTTCTGAGAGAGGTCAGCAACAGAGAAACTTCCATATTTATCTCATGAGAAGTTTACATCAGAAATGCTTACTCTTAACAAAGCCAAGACGCATGGTCTGTGTGACACCATGTAAGACAAGGTACTTGGATAGCTGCAAATGATCAGAATGCATAATATATGGATTATGAAAATTCTAGGAAGAGGATTATGGAACTCGGGAATAAAAGTTGAGGTGTCCTTCAAACAAAGTGCAATTTTTCTTATTCCTTTGTTATTTTATGGCAAATATTTTCATTTTCAAAGCATAATTACAAATAAATGATGTGCTCACTATTTAGCAGGAAAAGGCATTAACGAACGGTGAGATCACCTGAACATATTATATATTCAGACCAGATAAGCCACCAGTACAATAGCAGACGAAAAGACAAAATGAGAATATCTGACATAATAAATAGCAGCACAGAATGAATACTGTGTTTTGCCAAGCAAAACATTATTACGTGCAATCCGCATAGAAAGCTCTCCTGTAATAACAGAGCTCAGCTGACAATAAGTTGTAATTGCTTAGCTACTGCTGGGTGCTCACTGAATTGTGGAGATGCTCAGGATATCAATACCTCAGAGTAAAATGGACAGTGATACACTTGGGCTTCAAGCTAATGTTGGTGATTTAACAATGGCGAATTTCCCTGTGGAGCATCTTTTGTCTGCAAGACATTGGAGAAAAAATCTATCCGGCGTGAACTTCTTGTCTGCATTTTTCCTTTCATTTTTAAATATTTTAGAAACCATACGTTAATTCATGTCAACTTTGCCTCACTGGGGGGATTGAGACATGCAAAGTGAATCCTAAACTATGTATATTCTTGCTGTTTCAACTCAGGGTCTGTGAGACTTCCTCTCTCTATATGCATGTATTTTGATGGCCATCTTCTACTTCTGGAAGAAGTCTCAAACCCAGACTCCAGGAAAATGAAAAATCCTCCCTTGCTGTGGGGCTTCTCCCACACTGCAACGATTAAGTGTTCACTTACGTCTAGGGGTCAAGAAATGCAATCTCACCTGATATTCCACTCCCTCCAGTAGAAGGCACTCCCCTATGTGTGGACTGTTCCTTGGTGTCCCGATGTCCAACACAGAGCTATGGGAACTGGTCTTGCAACAAAGAGGAATCTGTGGGACTGGAAGTTTAGGTGAGTAAAACTGCTTTACCAAGTCCCCTACACCTAAACATAAATTTACAGCGGATCTTCACCCATTTATTTGACTTGGCTCAGCTGCATACCACCCTCCCTCCGATGCACATATATCAGGTTCTTTTTTTTTTTGTTTGCTTACCTTTTTTTAAATTCAAACTATGGGCAAGTTTTATTTTTTTTAAGATGCTGGAAGTGTAAAAAAAGCTGACTGGCTGAGGTAAGTTTTAAATCGGAAATGTAGCGTGGATTCTCACTACCCGTACATAAAACCTCCACTTAAAGCTGATTTTTGGAGAAACTAAAAATCATCTCTTTTGGAGTTTTTAACCATCTGACATCCGTGCTATGGCCGAATGACGTCAACAGCACGGATGTGAATTCCCTGGAGGCCGTCATATGATGGCTTCCCCTGTGCACGCTCCCTACGCGTGCCCTGCAGGGTGCGCACTGAGCGCGCTGTGATCACCAAGTCACTGAGACACGGGTGATCACCGATCTGAGTAAGGGGCCGGTCCCAGCCCCTTACCATGTGATTAGCTGTCAGCCAATGACAGCTGATCACATGATCAAAATAAAAGTTTAGTGATCGTTTTTTTTTTCTCCTCACGCTGACAGCCGATCACCGGCTCAGCTTAAAGGGACAACGGTCCTGAAACGGAAGAGGCAATTATGCCTCATAAATTAAACCTGAAAGTGCCCACAAGTGCTACCTATAAATGCCCACAAGTGCCACCTATCTATGCCCACATGTGCCACCTATCAATGCCCACCAGTGATGCCAATCAGTGCCACATAGAAGTACTGCTGAACAGTGTAACCGATCAGTGCCCATCACTTCCACCCATCAGTGCCCATCACTGACACCTATCAGTGCCCCTCACTGCCGCCTCATCAGCGTACATCAATGACGGGCAAAATTTTAACAAAAAATAGAAATCGCAGAGGTGATGAAATACCACCAAAAGAAAGCTCTATTTGGGGGAAAAAAATGATAAAAATTTTATTTGGGTACAGTGTTGTATGTCCTCGCAATTATTATTCAAAGTGCGACAGTGCTGAAAGCTGAAAATTGGTCTGGATAGGAGGGGGGTCTAAGTGCCCAGTAAGCAAGTGGTTAAAGAGGAATTTCACCTGACCCCCCTATTAATGTTTTTCTTCCCCCCAACTTACCTGATGCTGAGATGGCCACAGTTGAGATACTCAGACACCCAGAGCACCCAGCATTGTTCTGCTGAGATCCGCTTCTCTGCAGCCACCACCGTGCAGTACCATGTTCTTTTGTGATGTCATTGGAAGGCTGTGGCAGCTCTTTCAGGTTCTGGCACAGTCTATTGATGGGGCACAGCTAGGCCTACCCCCCATTTTCCTTAGTGAATGGGGTGACCTGTGGGGCTCCCGATTGCTCCTTGGATATGAATGTCACATAGGTGAATAATAAAGGATGGGGGGAGGGGCAGGCCAAAACTTAATTTAAAAAGACAGCTACAGTGCAGGTCTAATTTGCCCGAAGGGTGTACATGGACATTTTTCCGTGATCGCGCTGCCCACGTGACCCCTGCAGCATGCAAGTGGTGTTCTCTGTGATCACTGCATCCTTCAGGCTCAGCTGATCCCAGATCAGGGTAAAGGGCCAATCACAGCGGCCCTTTACAACGTGATCAGCTGTGTCCAATGACAGCTGATTAATGACGTAACCGGTTATCGGCTTATCTCTTCTCATGCTGACAGCTTGTTGAGAGAAAAAGAGAGCTGATAACTGGCTTGTATTAAAGGGACATTGGAACTAATTATCAGTGTCCTGAATATCAGTGCAGTCCCAACAGTGCCCACCAGTACTGCCAATCAGTGCCCACCAGTGCTGCCAATTAGTGCTCATAAGTGCTGCCAATCAGAGCACATCAGTGCTGCCAATCCGTGCCTCCTCATCAGTGTTACCTGTCAGTGCTGCCTATCAGTGCCCATCAGTGCCACCTATTAGTGCCACAAATCAGAACCCTTCAGTGCCCATCAGCGCTGCCTATCATTAGTGACCATTAGTGCCGCCTATTAGTGCAACCCCATCAGTGTCCATCAGTGCAGCCTATCAGTGCCCATCTGCCCATCAGTGCAGCCTCATCAGTGCCCATCAGTAAAGGAGAAAAATTACCTATTTGCAAAATTAAAATCAAACTATGAAAAATGTTTTTGTTTTTTTAAGTGTTTGGGCTTTGTTTGTGTAGCAAAAAATAAAAAACCCAGTGGTGATTAGATACCATCAAAAGAAAGCTCTATTTGTGTGAAAAAAATGATAAAAATGTAATATGTGTAGAGTGTTGCATGGCCGGGCAATTGTGATTCAAAGTGTGACAGCGCTGAAAGATGAAAATTGGCCTGTTGGGGGTAAAAATGCCCAGTAGGCAAGTAGTTAAAAGTCTGCAACTGCAGGGGAGTCATATGAAGGCAGCTGCCTCCTCTATCAAGAAAAATTGGCACAGTGACAAAAATGCCTTTGATCATGCTTAAAGCATGGCTATTCTTTTGGCTTATGTTATCAACTTTACGTTTGACAGTAGTTTGTTAACTTATTACTGTGCCATTAAAAATGCTAGCACTTTAGGAAAAAATATCTAAGAGTTAACAAGCACTTCTAAGAATGTAAAATGTGAAAACAGATCAGCATGCCTTTAATATTTTAGTATGTGAGGCCCATATAAATGTTTGAAATTTTTGATGGGCTGTCTATAGTTCTATGAAATGTGTAAGTGAAAAGTAAGTAAGTGTATGTGAAAAAGTACATTTTGACGTTGCACACTAGCAAAAAATCTTGGAAAAACATAATGGTGTAATACATATAATAAATAATATGTAAAGTGCAGCCATGGTTCAGTGCTTTAAAAAATAGTGAAACAACACAGCTATACCTTAATGCCTTAATACCCTAATAAAATAAAATAAAAATCTTAAATCTTTTGTTATTTTGTAACCTATTGCTATTTCAGTTTGTGCATTAGAACAGCTAAACTGTATTTTATTTAAACTGTTGCTTTGTGGATGATTTAAGTTAAGAAATAACATGATATGGATTCATTTAGATGGAAGGAGGCCAGCATATTGTGCTGTTACCTCCTTTAAGATGCAGCAATCAAAATCTTTTAGGCAGGGACACATCTATCTTTTTAACCGCCTCCGGCAAACTATAAAATCTACACATGTACTCTGCCTTTGCACTGCATAATGCATGACTCTTCAACACTGCAATATGTTTGAAGCACCTCACCTCCGAAACAGACAACTGAGCCTAGCATTGTGTTACATATGGTACCAGCATATGTCTATGTGAAAAGTTTAGGATTATACAGTATAAAAATAAAATGCTTCATTTTTATATATATATATATATATATATATATATATATATATATATATATATATATATATATATATATATATATATATATATATATATATATATATACAGTATATATATATATATATATATATATATATATATATATATATATATACACGTTTTATTTATATATATATATATATATATATTCGTTTTATTTATATATACATATACTGTATATATTACATACTGTATATATATATTGTTTTATTTATTAATATATACAAATATACATACACCATATATATTACATACTGTATATCTCATTATCTCAGTGTTATATCCTACCCTTGGAAACTAGACATGTGCATTCGTTTTCGTCCGAATGCTTTTTCATCCGAATTTTGGGTATTTTTTCCGAAAACGAGCGTGCAGACTCCGAAAACCGAAAGATCCGACATAAACAAATGCTTTATTTTCGCTTTCGCTGTGACAACAGTTCGATATAGATAGGAGATTCGACATGGCACTGACAATAGCGATCTGTGTCCATCGAACCTGTGGTCGAATCTGCCTAACCTTAGCTCTATTAGTCCAAGATTACTCTACATAGAGAGAAAAGATTCGACATAGAGAGAAAAGATTCAACATAGAGAGAAAAGATTCGACATAGAGAGAAAAGATTCGACATTATAGAGACAATAGCAAAAAAGGTCGAATGTGCCTAACCTAACTCTTTTAGTCCAAGATTATTCGACATAGAGAGAAAAGATTTGACATGAAGATTCGACAAATCAGTCGCGGCGAGCGGACATTCATGGTCAAATGCTCCGCCCATAGGCTATAGAAGAATTCTAATGTTGTTTGACTAGTAATAATAATTAATAAATATAATTATTACTAGTGTCATACATTAGAATTCTACTATAGCTTGTAGGCGGAATATTTGACCGGAAATGTATGATTGCGGCGTCGTACAGTTTAGCTGCTCCGTCAAATTTTCTTAGAACATTCGACAGACACCATAAGCCTTCAATGACAGATTCGACCTTAATTATTTCGGATTTATTAACGAAACAAAATAAATAAAAATAAATTTCGGGAGTAACTAAATAAATGTATTTTTCGGACAAATACGAAATTCCGAAATGAAATATTTCAGTGTGCACGTGTCTATTAGAAACCACACTGTCTCCTAAGCACATTCATAATCTTAGAGGCATTGCTGTGTTACTTATATATAAGCTATATGCAAATTAAATAGAAGTTAAAGCGGAACTAAACTGCCATGAAAGCTGACTTTTTTTTTTGTTGTGGAGATGAACCTGGTGAGAAGTGGTCAGATTTCCAAAATTGTTTTAGTTCCATCACAAGTTCCTGGCCCTAGGCATACTTGGGATGTGCGGGCTGCTGGATTCCCCAGAAATCTCCACTGCAGAGAGAACCTGTTCTCTTCCTACTGCTGAACTTTCAGCACTTTGGAGTGTAATAAATACATTCAAGTGTTACCAATACACATTATTTAGCAGGCATTCCTACACTGTGAGGCTGTTGGATTCTGTAGAAATCTTCACTGCAGGGCTGCCCTGTCCTCTTCCTACTGCTGAACTTCCAACACTGTGGAGGTGAACAGCTTTGGGTCCCTAGGCTCAGCTGCTCTAGAGATGATTTGACAAGGAAATGCCCCCTCCTGCCCTCTCTTTCATTAAGAAACATTTTTTCACTGATCACTGGCTGTTACAGAATCTATAAATGGGGGAGAGTCTGATTAGTCATATGATTATATTTCCATGCAGAGATCATGTTATAGGCAGTACGTTTTTCTCAATGGGAGAAGAGGGCAGGACAGAGGGGGCATGTCCCCATCAGATCTTCTTTAGTGCAGCTGAGTCTGGAGACATGAAGCTTTTAACCCCCCCCCCCCCCAAAACTGAAGCATCAGCAGCGAGAAAAGCACAGGGCAGCCCTTTAGTGAAGGTTTCTACAGAATCCATCAGCCCAGACACTATAGGAATGCCTGCTAAATAATATGTACAGTATGGGTAACACTTGGAAGCAGGGCTGCAACTAACAATTATTTTCATAATCGTTTAGTTGGCCGATTATTTTTTATATCAATCGGATAAAATCATAAAAAAAAACATAATATGCATTTTTGTTGTTTATTTAAAGTGATAATGAAAATTATGGGGCACTATTCCTCCCAGGAACACCAGTGATGGGGCAACACTATTCTTCCTGGGAACACTATTGATGAGGCAGCACTATTCCTCCCGGGAACACCAATGATGAGGCACTATACCTCCCGGGAACACCAATGATGGGACACTATTCCTCCCGGGAACACCAATGATGGGTCACTATTCCTCCCGGGAGCACCAATGATGGGGCACTATACCTCCTGGGAACACCAATGATGGGACACTATTCCTCCCGGGAACACCAATGATGGAGCATTATTCCTCCCGGGAACACCAATGGTGGGGCACTATTCTTCCCGGGGACACCAATGATGGGGTACTATTCCTCCCAGGAACACCAATGATGGGGCACTATTCCTCCCGGGAACACCAATGATGGGGCGCTATTCCTCCCAGGAACACCAATGATGGGGTAATATTCCGCCCGGCAACACCAATGATGGGGCGCTATTCCTCCTGGGAACACCAATGATGGGGTACTATTCCTCCTGGGAACAACAATTATGAGGCGCTATTCCTCCCAGTAACACCAATGATGGGGTACTGTTCCTCCTGGGAACACCAATTATAAGGCGCTATTCCCCCCTCCCCCTCCCATGAACACCATTGGTGCACTATTTCCTCCTCCCCCTCCCAGGAACACTAATGGAGCATTTCCCCCCTCTCTCCCAGGAAAACTAATGATGGGGCACTTCCCCCCTAGAAATACTTAGGATCATTCATGGGGCACTTGTCATAGAAATTAATGTACTGTACTGAGTTGTTACTGTACAGCCATTAGCCGCTACCTTTTCACAGCTTGGCTCTCACGGCTACTTCTCGCCTCTCACTGTTCCCTCAAGGCAGCAGTGGATGGGGCTGAGAAGATCAGTGGGGAGATGAAGTCAGCAAGGAGGAGAGGCACGGACGTGGCTGTCGCATACGGTGGCAGTGTCTTGTACACAGGAGGATTTTAACGGACAGACAGGGAGGAAGGTGCCGACCAACTAATCGATAAGGAAAATCGCTGACAACGATTTTCCTTATCGATTATTATCGATAGTATCGATTAATCGTTTCAATCCTACTTGGAAGTGTTTATTACATCCCACAAAGAACACAGTACTTCCCCCAACAATGCCTTTTTCAACTTTTTTCTGTAGAAGGACAGCACCATGTTTGTTCGGTTCAGGGTCAGCATCTGCCTCCTAGACCTACTAAGTTACTGAATTACTGGCTCAGATATGATGCCATCGTGTAAATTCAGGTGCCTGTGCAGTTTTTTGCAAGCTGCCTCTGACCTTGTGATTCAATATAAAGTTAGGCTGCATCCACACAGGTGATTAGTGCTGGTGCAAATAGTAGTGGCAGGATTTAGAGATTCCAGCTGCGGCTGTCACTGGCTAGGTGATGCTCACTACAGTATCAGGTCACCAATAACCGCAGCTATTCACAGCTCTCTGCACAGCTCTCTGCACAGCCAGAAATCACCTGTGGTGATCACTGCTGGACGTACACAAAGTAAACAGGGTCAGTGACCGCACCTAGCTGCTGAGAGCCGCCACAGGAATCTCTGATGCCTGCGCTAATATTCGCACCAGCTCTAGCTGCTAGTGTGACTGTAGCCCAACAATGTACAGTGAAGACTGTGGGAGAGGGCACCCCTTATTCACACCTGAGCATTTTGTTGTGTGATTTCCAAAATGGCACAATGCTCAAAGCTGAAGAATCGCATTATTCTCAATAAATCTCATTCACAGCTGAGCACTGGGTTGCTTGTTGCCTGTAGCATGAAGCTTAACAAAGTACATTTTGGCCTAGGCAAAGTCACTTGACTACAGTGCAAGGACTACTTTTTAATGATAAATTGTGGAGTTTTTTCAGATATGATACTGTTGCTGTAAATTGTGACATGTCAGGAATTTATTCATGCAGACCAGTAAAGTTACCGAAAGGCCCACTTTATATAATCATTTCTATTGATTTACAATAGCATTTTACAATAATGCGACTAACCGCATGCTGTAAGAAGCACTGCAGGCTTCTTGCTGCCTCCCACATGCAGAAAGCCTGATGTTTTAAAAAAAAAACAGTACTAAGATGTTTCTCACCAAATTATTTAAACCATTATTTTTTAAGTTTTAAAGGTGATTAATAAAATAGACGTTATTGGCCCACACTTTGGGAAGTGCTGTATTTATCGGCATATAACATGCACTTTTCCCCTTAAAATCAGGGGAAAATCGTGGGTGCATGTTATATGTCAATCCCCCGCCGATTGTGATCCTCTCGGTGACTTTCGGCCGCTTTCGGCCATTCTCGACAGCTTTCGGCCGACGAGAATGGCCTTGTGCGGCCGAAAGTCGCCGAGAGAGGCCGAGAGCCGCCAAGAATGGCCAAAAGCCAATGAGAACAGCCGAGAGCTAGTGAGCGCCACCGAGATACACAGGACATCTTCTCTGTATCTCGGTGGCGCCATTTTTAAACGGCAAGGCTGCAATGCAAGTCTGCAAATGACACTGACATGGCTGCAGATGGACACTGACAATGCTGCAGATGTACACTGATAAGGCTGCATTGATGGGCATTTAAATGTAAGTTTTTTTCCTTAAACTTCTCACCTAAAAGTTTTTTCCTTAAAATTCCCTCCTAAACTTGGGGCACATGTTATAGGTTGATAAATACAGTACCCAATGACCTTGTTATATGGTCTGTAAAAATTTGGTTGCTGTTGATTATACAGAACTCACACTAAGGCTGGCCATACACGCTCAAATTTTGAAAGAATTTTCTTTTGAAAATCTGAAAATTTGTGCGTTTTGTGACCCGATGGTGCCATCATTAATTTCGAAATTCGGCCAAACAAGCCTTCAATTTCACCTCATGTCGCTACAGAAAAATCATTTTTGTGGTTGGAAATCTTCTTTTCTCTCAGAATTTTCTTTTCTTGCACATGTGCATTTCTTTTTCGATTACATTTCTTGCATGATTTCCCCATCATTGATTAGAAAATCGTTAATTTTTCAAAAAATTTCCAACATGTCTGATTACTCAAATTGGCCGCACAAAAATTGGCTGTTGCTGCAGCCCACTAATAGTTTGAAATACGACTATGTATGGCCAGCCTAAAGCCCCATACACACTATCAGTTTTCTGCTAAGTTTTCCTTCAGGTTTACCAAAACCATGTAGTGCAAGGGCCTGCCTGATTGCATACAAATTGGAACTCCTAAGGTTTGACCTCCTATTATATGGTTTTGGTAAATCTGAAGGAAAAACTCAGCAGAAAAACTGATAGTGTGTATGGGGCTTAAGTTTAAACAGAGTAAACTTTTTGATTTTAGCACAGTGGAGTTGGTTACTTGACAGAATTAGTAGATAGTGGATTGCTTTCACATGGAATTGCTCTTTAATATGCAATTGTTTATTATTCCTTGTTCTATAAGAGCTAAAAACAGATACACGTTTGCATATTCCTATGAGATCCGGAAGTAAGGGCTGCCTGATTCACAAAGCAAAGTAAAGTGGTTGAAAACCCTTTACAACTACTTTAACCACTTCCCGACCAGCGCACGACGATGTACGTCGACAGAATGGCACGGGCAGGCATATTGGCGTACAGGTACGTCCAATATTCAATGCCGCCCTGCCATCGGGAGCGCGCAGCCGGCGGCACGCTCTCGCTCTGGTCGGGACCCCCGTGAGTCCGGTCGCGGGACCTGCGGATTCGATCGCCGCGGGCATCCCCGCGATCGTCTCACGGAGCGGCCGAATGGAGGAAATGCAGAGTAAACAGCATTTCTCCATTCTGCCTAGCAACTAGT
This sequence comes from Lithobates pipiens, assembly GCF_037356315.1. Taxonomy (NCBI): domain Eukaryota; kingdom Metazoa; phylum Chordata; class Amphibia; order Anura; family Ranidae; genus Lithobates; species Lithobates pipiens. The sequence goes on from NW_027507718.1 coordinate 218,460,143, forward strand.
GACGCTGATCTCTGCTCCATGTGATTGGAGCAGAGATCAGTGTTCACTAAATGAAAGCCCAACCCCCCCACAGTTAGTAACACACCCCTAGGAACACTTAACCCCTACACTGCCACCCACTGGTTAACCCCTTCACTGCCAGTGTCATTTACACAGGAATCACTGCATTTATATAGCAGTGATTACTGTATAAATGACAATGGTCCCAAAAATGTGTCAAAAATGTCCGATGGGTCCCCCACAATGTCGCAGTCACAATAAAAATCGCTGATCGCCGCCATTACTAGTAAAAAAAAAATAATAAAAAATTATTAATAAAAATGCTCGAAAATTTTGTAAACGCTATAACTTTTGCGCAAACCAATCAATAATCGCTTATTGCGATTTTTTTTACCAAAAATATGTAGAAGAATACGTATCGGCCTAAACTGAGGGAAAAAATATGTTTTTTTATATATTTTTGGGGGATATTTATTATAACAAAAAGTAAAAAATAATGCGTTTTTTTTCAAAATTGTCGCTCTATTTTTCTTTATAGCGCAAAAAATAAAAACCGCAGGGGTGATCAAATACCACCAAAAGAAAGCTCTATTTGTGGGAAAAAAAGGACGTCAATTTTGTTTGGGAGCCACGTCCCACGACCGCGTAAATGTCAGTTAAAGCGACGCAGTGCCGAATCGCAAAAAGTGGTCTGGTCTTTGACCAGCAAATTGGTCCGGTCTGAAAGTGGTTAAAGCGGTTTTGTACAGAAAATTGCAAGTTCATCTTATTCAAATGGCTTTGGAACATAGATGCAGTTATGACCATTGAAATAAAATAATATGCAGTATTTACCTTTTATTTTTAATGTTTATGTCGACTTCCGGGCTCTCCTCCCGTGGGAGTAGGCGTGTTTATCGGCTTCGCAATGGTCACTGGGAACTTTTTTAGCTATTTCCCAGGAATCAGTGGGGGACACAGTCATGCCGAAACACCAGTCACGTGACGAGGGCATGTCTGAAATTGCCATTTTGAAAGTGGGCAGGCAGCTCTATCTGCCATTACCACTATAGCACACGAGGCAAGAGGAAGGAAAACAAAGAGGACACTCAATGAGCATGTGCGAGATGGAGCGGTGGATGCTGGGAGCTCAGCGTCATCGCATCCAGGAAGTAAATGCCTGTGGGCTTCAAACGCCCACAGTGAAAATGGAAACCGCCGGACTGCTTTTTTAAAAGTTTTCCTTAGCAATGAAATCGTCACGCAGGGGGTTAAAAAGACGCTGATCGTGACTGCAAAGACACCGTAGGAATCGCCCACCAGTGACACAGGTAAAAAAAAAAAAAACGGCAGCGGAATCCCGCTTTAACTTATAGGTAAGCCTAGATTACGGCTTACCTGTAGGTGCTTGAAATATCTCCCAAACCTGCACGGTCTAGGAGATATTTGGTCTAGGAGATATTTGCAAATTAGCGATTTCTTCTGTGCATGCGCCGGAGTTAGAAAGGGCACGCCGTGCGTGTGCAGGAGTGACGTCACGTGTCTCCAGCCAGTCACAGAGCCGGAGTTTGCGGCCCCAGAAGGAAGAGGTGTGAAGAAGCCCATCGCAGGCTTTTCCTGCAGGTAAGTATCACACAATGGGCTACTATGCGATGCATAGTAGCCCATTATGCTTTACCTTTGCAGGGAGACAAAGAGGGAGTAACACCCATCGGGGTTTACTTCCTCTTTAAGTGAATAATATTGTTGTATAATATTGTTTCAGCCTTTATTTTCTAGCTTTAAATGGTTATTAAAGAGGTGCATAACAGCCACACTTCTTCTTTTACAACTAAACACTATTATATTCCAAGGTTTGCTATAAACAGTTCTGTGTTGTAAATTTTGTCACATTGTCCTCAGGTCCTGGCTTCTAATAAAGTAAACTGAGTTAAATAACATTTCATTTGACAACTAAACCAGAGCCAAACCTTAGTACGTTGTCCAGCTTTGATATTTCAGATAAATCCTCTCATTTATCACCATTTATAACTCTAATTTGACAGCATTATTTGACTGCTTCTAAATAGGCAATTATATTTTGTTACAGTATCCCGGGTGTGTTTTCATTTATAACTGCAAGGAAATTCCCAATCCTTTCCCCAAGAATTTTTTTTTTTCATAATCCTCACAGGCCAGAGCATATTTGGTTCTAGAAAATGATATTATGGTATCATTTAGCTATACAAAAAGCAACATTTTCAATTCATAATTAATTCAAGGATATTTTTTTATTGCAAAAATCAGCAGTACAGTTTTCTATATTCCTCCTTTTGCATTTAGATCACATAAGCATCCTAAGGCTACATTGACACTGGCACAGCTTTTGATTCCTGCAGCAGCTGTGAGCGGTTAGGTGTGACCACTGGCCTTGTTTACTATGACAGTTTGTTGGTAGCCACAGCTATTCGCGGCTGTCCGCGCAGCCGGTGATCACTGCTGGACGCCACGCAAACTATACTAACATTTTTTAAGGAGTTACAGTAACAGTTTCTTTTGTTCTTTTTGAGATAAAAGTTTTACTTAAATGAATAAAAGCTGATCATTATAACACCCCTATCAGCGGTAAATGGTTTGTCTCTACACTCTAACTTACATTTTTTTCTGGAAAACTTGGTCTGTTAAAGGCACCTGATATATAACAGACTTAAGCTGTCCATACATTATACAATTTTCTTTAGATTTACCTTCAACTATGTAGTACAAGGGCCTTCCTGATTGCATACAAATTGAGTGTTTAAGTTCGACCTCATATTATATCAGTGATGGCGAACCTTGGCACCCCAGATGTTTTGGAACTACATTTCCCATGATGCTCGAGCACTCTGCAGTGTAGTGGAGCATCATAGGAAATGTAGTTCCAAAACATCTGGGGTGCCAAGGTTCACCATCACTGTATTATATGGTTTTGGTAAATCTAAAGAAAAAATTTACAAGAAAATTGTATAATATACAGCCATCCTTAGTGGCCAGATCGCCAAGTGAACATAAAGGAAGAAACCTACAAGACGAAAACAAATTCAGCAACCACATCTAAGAAATGGTAAGCTGCAACACATTACACTTTTGCTTTTGGGTTTAGATATGCTTTAAATTTGGAGTGATATACATTACTGAAATACAAGTGCTTGATGTTTCATGAAACCAAGCATTTGCTGTTCATTGGAATGCATACTGATTTTCATGCAATACTCACCTATGGTAGAATCATTTCAGTGTATTTAGGACCCAGCTCATTGAGAAATACAATTGGTCACAATCATGAACAGTTTTCTGACTGGGTGTACGGACAATTAGGACTATTGTTCTTCTAGCTGAGGCACTTAGGTCTATAGGAGATATTTCAATATTGTTATATATGACATCAACTTTACCTATTGTAATATTATACACACAATGGGGGTTATTTACGAAAGAAAATCCACTTTGCACTGAAAGTGCACTTGGAAGTGCAGTCACTCTGAATCTAAGGGGTAGATCCAAAATGAGGGGAAGCTCTGCTGATTTTATCATCCAATCATGTGCAAACTAAAATGCAGTTTTTTTTCCTTGCATGTCCCCCTCGGATCTACAGCGACTGCACTTCCAAGTGCACTTTCAGTGCAATTTCAAGTGCACTTTGCACTTGTAGTTTGCACTTGTAGTGTAAAGTGGATTTGCCTTTCGTAAAACACCCCCACTGTCTCTCAACCGTAGCGACCAAGCAAACATTTTGTATATCAGACCTAACAACACCTGGAATCAGTCAGTGGCTACATATATAACCATCCACTTGGCTATAGCAAAATCAATAGCAAGTACTTTGTCCGGGAAGAAGAGAGTTCCAATAGCATAACATGGTATTCTGCACAGTCAGAGTGTAGGAGCTCCAAACATCTCCAATTTTTTTGTATTTTTTGAGGCAACCTCTATGCTCAAATATTAGTTTCTCATAAGGAAAGATTTTATTAACTGAATGTATCCAATGGCGCACTGAGGGAGGAGTAGGCTGGATCCATCTAAGTGCTATAGATTTATGGGCCAAAAAGAGCGTTTCTCTCAATAAAATTCTCAAATATCTCATCCATAGCTGCTCATCAAGACTGCCTAAAGACAAAAGGCACCGGTATGGATAATATTGTATCTAGAATATCAATACCTAGTAATCACTGGGCATAACCAAATTACATGAGCAAAGTCTGCTCTAGGACTATCACACCTAATACAGTTTAAAGAAGGTATATGGTACATAGCATGTAAAAGAGAGTCTTTTAATATGACTTAAAGCGCAACATGGAAAATACATAATTCATTTAAATAACGTGCTTTGTGGATGTCCGGAGCTGCATTTAAGTTACAAAAAAGTAAGATCTAGTTCTTTAAAAGTGACAGTTAAAAAAAAGCAGCCTTAGTGGCCAGGAAAGGAGACACTGTAAGCAAATGGCCCCCCTCCTGTTCCAGTTAATTTAATCCTCAGTAATAAGAGATGCTAATGCATCCCTCTAAATATTCTCCTGGAAGGGGACAGATAACAAGGGACCCCCGGCCTATTCTAAAGGATGTCCTCCAGAGTCCAATAGGTCCGCTTTATATACCCTCATATCTATTTTCAGAGACAAGATGTGGGGAAGAGGCCCATGTTCCACTGGAAAAAGATGATTTGCCGCCCCTCCTGCAATGTACGCCCCAATATTGATATACATGTGGTCTGGTATGACATAGAAAAAGGGGACCACATGCTCGCTTCCCTCCCTTTCCTGATCACCCAGGTTGCCTAGATAAGGGACTGGTTAGAATTGTAGGGGAAACCCAACACTCTTTGTTTTTCAAATTTTTTTGTTCATGCCCTTGCCCTTGAAAAAATAGTGGGTTACAACTCAAACCCTCATCTGTAGCAATTAGACAATAACACCTAGGTTACCTAGATAAGGGACTGGTTAGAATTTTAAGGGAAACCCAACACTCTTTATTTTTCACATTTTTCGTTCATGTGTACTTGCCCTTTAAAAAAAAGGTGGTTACAACCCAAACCCTCATCTGTAGTAATTAGACAAGAACTACATAAACGAACACAATAATACTAGTGTGTGCTGTTTCAGTGTCATGCTCAGAAAGGGAATAAAATGTGCTGAAAATGTATATATAGTATCTTCTTAACAGACTGGAGTAAAATAATAAAATGTAAAGGGTCTCTAAATCTGATGATGGAGCAACATGAAGGCAATTAAACAGCACTTACTTTACAATGCCTTTCGCAAGCCATAATTAAAATACAGATAATAGTGGCTCTGTGTAGAAATATATATATAGCAAGATTATCCCTTACTGGCAAAGCTGTAACATGGTACACAGAAAAGATTAACCTCCCTAGAAGAGGGACATCCTATAACCCAATAATTATAACAGATCCAGCCAACTGATAATACAGGTCCTGAAGCTATACCATTGGAAAAAATAACATTTAATCAATATTAGCTGCTTTTCCAGGCTTCAAGGTTAATGCCACTGTAATGATGACCTATCTCTTGTGTTTTTTTTTTTAATCATTTCTTTCCCGCATGCTGTTTCCCAGCACAATTTAAAAAAAGAAAAGAAATAATGACTGCATTATTTCAGGCACGAGGCAGATGAGTCGGGAAAAAAGACTGTTTAAATGGTATCAAAAATGCAATATGGAATGATTTTGAATAGATGACGTTGTTACTATGTAACTGACAACACGGTGACACGTAGTTAGAAAGTGATTTTACTGGTGGTGATTTAGCAAACAAATACAAAACATTCAGATCATACCGTGTTATACATCTAAAAACACAGTATTATATTGTGACACATTCAAATATCACAGAGACAGAAGAACTTCATACAAATTATCATGTAATTACTGGGATAAAATAATGAGGTTGATTTACCAAAGGCAAACAGGCTTGCAAGGTCATTTTCCTATAACTTAGTGACAGTGTTGAAAGTTCACTTTGCGAAGAAATAGCAATCTTATGCAAAATGCTTGCACATCATTGGATGGTGGAAGCCAGTAAAGCTTTATCTCTTTCGTTAAGCTAAGGGAAAATCTGTTGGCAAAGTAAAATTTCCCTTGCAAAGTGAACAGACTATTTTCCTTTAGTAAATCAATCACATTGTCTCGTCTGATTGCACCCTATATATGCACATCCTAACAAGAACGGTAAGCTCGCCTTTTTTTTCACATAAAAAAAGTTATAAAATATAGATTTGCAATACAAGCCATTTTGTAATATATTATTGTTCAAAACTACCTTCCCAAGTCAATATGCATGCCAATGATTTTCTAAAACTACCCAAGAATTAAAATTCTGCTTCTTTGCCATATGGCATTCTGTGCAATGCTTTTGTCGAGACTGCGGACATCTCATTTTCTGCTTGTGTGATTTGCTCACAACTATTTTCTTAAAAGTCATCACAAGTCAAATTAGGGGAATCCCTTGCAATTGATAGTTAATTTTAAGAAAAATCTTATAAGTCTCTTTGTGACTAGAGGGATGTGTATAATCCTTTTCTCATTACACCACTGATATTGCTTGGGTGGCAGGTCATGCCTTTTAGAAGTAAGTGTGTTTGAGACAGCTTAGAAAGGCAAACAATGTTCTAGTTCAAAATACAGAAATTTAAGACATGGCAATAAAGGTTCCTAAAATTCTTTCAATGTATATTGTTCATTTTCATAGACAACTTCAACATGTAAAAAGGCACTTATTTGTATGCGCGATGAACTGTCAGCTTCTCCCAGTCTTGTTAGGAGACTGGTACGATTGGATTCCAGCAAGCAGTACCTCTGGCTCTTTAATTAGCAGCATTTTTAGTGAATTTATAAAGTTCAGTGCTCTAGAGATGTACAGACAGCTTGGTCAGTTTACGGAAAATACATTTTACATACAGATAACAATACTGTGGGGCTCTAGTGCTACTACCACAAACAACCCCCCCCCCCCCCACACACACACACACACACACACACACACACACACACACACACACACTAGTACAGTAATTATTAAATTTGCCCTAGATGGAAAGCTGTGTCAAAGATCTAAAGATGTGTCAAAAGTGTCCGATGTGTCTGCCATAATGTCATGATAAAAATTACTAGTAAAAAAAAAAATAATAATAATAAAAATGCTCTAAATCTATCCCCTATTTTGTAGACGCTGTAACTTTTGCGCAAACCAATCAATATATATGCTTATTACGATTTTTTTTACCAAAAATATGTAGAAGAATACATATCAGCCTAAAATGAGAAAAACAAATGGGGATATTTATTATAGCAAAAAGTACAAAATGTTGTGTTTTCTTTCAAAATTGTCGCTCTTTTTTTGTTTATAGTGCAAAAAATAAAAAACGTGAACCCCCACTCCCCCCCCCCCATCCTTGGCTCCCCCCTCTATCCCATTCCCCCCTTCTTTCTCTCTACAGCTTATGGGCACTGCCCACTTCTCATTCTCTTTATTTCCTATTATTCTTAAAAAGACAGGGAACTGACTCCACGGGGATAGGGCACCCTGACCTATCACTCTCGAAACACGAGGCAACCATATACCGTATTTATCGGCGTATAACACGGGGGAAAGTCGTGGCTGCGTGTTATACGCCGATCCCCACTGTCTGTGAGTCTAAAAGACCGAGCGCCGCCGAAAAAGACCGAGCGCCGCCGAAAAAAAGACAGAGCCGTCTGCTCGGCTCCGCTCGTAGGCCCGCCTCCCTGCTGTTTCTGGAGGGAGCGCTGCCGAAAAAGACCGAGCCGACTGTACTGTGTACTCAGCTCGGCTCGCAGTCCCGCCCATACTGGGCAGGACTGCGTGCCGAGCCAAGCTGAATACACAGTAGAGTTGGCTCGGTCTTTTTCGGCAGCGCTCACTCCAGAAACAGCAGGGAGGGGGGCCTATGAGCGGAGCTGAGCAGACGGCTCGGTCTTTTTTGGCGGCGCTTGCTCGGTCTGTCTCAGCGGTGGGATATTTAAACATGGGCAAGGCTGCAAACGGCGCTGGGCAAACTGGAAATGACACTGGCAAGCTGCAAATGACACTCTGCAAGGCTGCAAACAGCGCTGGACAAGCTGCAAATGATGCTGGGCAAGCTGCAAATGACACTGATCATTCTGCAATGATAGACAAGGCTGCAGATGCACACTGATAAGGCTGCATTGACGGGCATTTAAATGTAAGTTTTTTTTTCCTTAAACTTCCCTCCTAAAACTTTTTTCCTTAAAATGCCCTCCTAAACTTGGGGTGCGTGTTATACGCCGGTGCGTGTTATACCCCGATAAATACGGTAGATAGGTGGCCTGTTGGCAGCCCACGTTGGTTCTTGTCTCGTGTAGAGACCTTAACAAAACAACCACTACCACTAAGCCCTCCCCAGATTCATAGATGCTTGGAAAATAGATGTTTCTTTCATCAATGACACTGATGTTTTGTAATTTACACGCATGAATCTCTGATTATACCGATGTTAACTTGATTGTTCTGTTATTGTGGTCTCTGTGGATCGGTTTCCTGATATAAATAAAAAAAAAAAAAAAAAAAAAACTGCAGAGGTGATCAAATACCACCAAAAAAAAGCTCTATTTGAGGGAAAAAAAGGACGTCAATATTGTTTGGTTTCAGCTTCGCACAACCGCACAATTGTCAGTTAAAGCGACACAGTGCCGAATCGCAAAAAATGGCCCGGTCATTCTGCAGCCAAATCTGAAGTGGTTAAAAAGTGCTTTAACAACACTGTCAAAGAGATTACTTATACAGATGGTAAGATGCATTATTTTATTGATCACAGCATATTTGCTAGACCAAGCTCTTTTTTTTTTTTTTTTTTTACTTGAGCTGGCCTTCTAAAACCTACTTCTGTATTACTGTTGCAACTTAAAAACTGTAACTGCAATAATTTAACATATATTGAGAGCTTAATTCTCCAAACTCTTACCTGAATAATTCAAGCCACTTAATTCAGTTAAATGGTGCTTACATTGATTGAATCAAAATAAAAAGCAGCCGCGTGCAACAGTCAACGCAACATAAAGCAATACAATCAATAGAAATAGAGCCTGCCCGGAATATTAAAAAAATAATATATAAATTAATGTTGTGTATAAAATTACTATTTTAAAAAGAGTGATTGTTTTTTCGTTTCTTTTCATCAGCATTAACAAAGGATGCATAAGATAAGTGCAAGTATTCTAAACACGTTTTAAAGAAAAACCTGCCCGGAAAGGAATATGGGCATTGCTGCTACCGGCTTGCTTGGAAGTTGTAGGTTCAGGACTGCCATCTTTATCTCAGTGACTAGCTAGTGAGTTAATGTCCAGGTAAAAGCAGCTGTATGGTAAGGCATTATTTTCCAAAGGCAAATATGCTGTTCACTTTATCTGGGATAGGTGCACTATCATTTATTAATGACAGTATTAAAACACAATTATTGATTCAAGAAAAATCAATGCAATGGTGTAAACAGTGTACAATAAGAAAACACACAGTAAAATCCACCCAAAAAATCACAAAAAAGTGAAGAAAAACCAAAAAATAGTTCAGATGCTGGTGACCACAAACTGTGAGACAATCCAAGCGAAACGGGCGCCTCACGCGAATACCACCAGTACTCACACATTCTTTACTGGATACTAGGATCTCAAAGAAACAAAATCAACTGTGCTTAACCACTTAAGCCCCGGACCATTTTCCAGCTAAAGGACCAAGCCCCTTTTTGCGATTCGGCACTGTGCCGCTTTAACTGACAATTACGCAGTCATGCGACGTGGCTCCGAAACAAAATTCTTCCCAAAAATAGAGCTTTCTTTTGGTGGTATTTGATCACCCCTGTGTTTTTTTTTTTTTGCGCTATAAACAAAAAAAGAGCGACAATTTTGAAAAAAACACATTATTTTTTACATTTTGCTATAATAATTATCCTCCAAAAATATATATAAAAAAAGTTTTCCTCAGTTTAGGCCAATACGTATTCTTCTACATTTTTTTGGTAAAAAAAAAAATCACAATAAGCGATTATTGATTGGTTTGCGCAAACGTTATAGCGTCTACAAAATAGGGGATAGTTTTATGGCATTTTTATTAATAATTTTTTTTACTAGTAATGGCGGCGATCAGCGATTTTTATTGTGACTGCGTCATTATGGCGGACACGTCGGACAATTTTGATACATTTTTGGGACCATTGGCATTAATACAGCAATCAGTGCAATTAAAAATGCGCTGATTACTGTAAAAATGTCACTGGCAGTAGTGAAGGGGTTAACCACTAGGGGGCAGTGTAGGGGTTAAGTGTGTGCGTGTGTCTTTTTTTTAACGGTAGGGGGCGTGGCTTGGCGTCTGATGTCACTGATCGTCTTTCCCTATAACAGGGAACAGACGATCAGTGGCAGCCTCAGTAGGAAGCACGAGGAGAGGTTTGTTTACACTTACCTCTCCTCAATCTTCAGCTCTGTGACCCAATCGCGGGATACCGGCAGTGATCGGGTCTGCGGGTCCCGTGTCCACGGTCATGGAGCTCAGGACCGGGTCGTGAGTGCGCCGCCGGCGGTGCGCTCGCGACCCATGGCTGGGCACTTAAAGAGCAACGTACCTGTACGTGCTTGTGCCCAGCTGTGCCATTCTGCAGACGTACATCGGCATGAGGCGGTCCTTAAGCGGTTAAGTAGAACAGGCAAAATCTTTTTTTTTCATCTATGTCCCATTGTGGAGATTTTCCTTCCTGTCCCATAGCCAAACAGGAAATGAGAAAAAAAAACCTGCAAATTAAGGGAATTCCTTTGGGACCCCCAGGGCACCAGAACTAGTGTCCTCGTCGGAAGATTTCCCTCTATTACTTTTCTGGGCACAACCCAAAATTTGGGATTTGCTTTTACTTTCACTTTCAACGATATCGGTAAACAGGACATATAGAGCGAATCTCCTTAATGGGGGAACAGACAGCAAAAAAACGGACAAGCATTCTAATCCCTCTGCACCCTATCCAAAACTAAAAAGAAAAAAATGTTGCGTTTAGTTATACAGGCATACCCCACTTTTAAGTACACAATGGGGTTTATTTACTAAAGCTGGAAAGTGCACAGTCGGGCTCACTTCTGCATAGAAAGCAATGAGCTTCTAACCCCAGCTTGTTCAATTAAGCTTTGGTAATAAAACCTGGAAGCTCATATGTTTCTATGCAGAAGTGAGCCTGATTTTGCCCTTTCCAGCTTTAGTAAATAAACCCTATTGTGTACTTAAAAGTGGGGTATACCTGTACTTTAACTGCAACACAGCCACAAAACGCCAGGACTGCAAGTGCTACCTACACACATTAAAAAAGGTATTTAGAATTGTTTTAAAAAAAAAATAGAATATCCATTTAGGTCTGTACTGTCGGAGGGCATTGTCATCTGAGGAACATGTCAAAATGGGTGGAACTCCGCTTTAAACTCTTAGGCCGCGTACACACGTGGGGACTGTTCGCCCAACTTTGTTCGTCAAACAGTTTGAGCGGACAGTCTGCTCAAAATTAGCATGGACGGACTTGGCCACACACGACGAACGAACAGTCCGCTGAAACTTGCGCGATGACGTGAACGGCACGTACGACGGGACTAGAAATACGACGTCCTATACACTGCAATGCAACCTTCGCCGTGTAAAAGTTTGACGAACAAGCCTACACACGGGCGGACTGTCCGCTCAAACCAAGTTTCAGCGGACAGTTTTACGGAATTTACGAAAAACTTTGTTCGTCAGACTGTCCGCTGAAACTGTCCGCTGAAGCCCACACACGAGCGGACTGTCCGCCGAAACACTGTTCAGCGGACAAAGATGGGCGAACAGTCCCCGCGTGTGTACGCGGCCTTAGTCTCCTACTAAGCCTTGAGTATCAAAATCTGTAACTCCATATCGTGGAAGCAGCCAGAGCAGAAAGATATATTTTTCACCAATATCTACAGTATATGGGTTTTATTTAAACTACGGAATGTTGTATTGTGTTAGCTATTGAAAAAGGAGCCAGGGAACATGATTCCATTTATTAGCTAACTTAATAGTTCAAAAACGCTTTCGTTGTATCTTAGGTTTCTTTGTTAGGCACGACACCTACCAGGATAGCTTGGTAAGCATCATTCCACCACCGACTTATGCCTAAAGAAAAAAAACTAAAGTCTTTTGCAAGCCTGGGTTTCCAGTATTATTGTGTTATTTGTAAATTATATCACTTTAACTGAAAATTTCTTATAATGAAATGATATGCAAGCTAACATTGCATTGTCAGAAGTTAAAACGATTTGGCAAAATTCAATCTCATTCAGCTGGTTCTTTACCACCAGTGATGCCCGTAGATGCTGCCTCATGCATTCTGATATACACTCGTCCTTAGTTTGTTATTCTGTGGACATAAGGTGTTACTATGGTAACACCTGTTGCCTTAGTGAATGGAAGCAGTTGTTTCAACTTTTCTTGAAGGCAAATTCTCTGTTGTGTTATCTATGAAAACAGCCACAGAATAGAAAATATATGGTACGGCCAAAAAGGTAATGCAGGTATTCCTGCAGATTCAACAGGACTGAGCCATAATCCAAAAAACAATTGTCATTTAATCAATTAGTGTGCATATCTGTTGCAGGTAAATTTCATTTTTTAGTGATGATTACTCTTTACTTAAAAAAAAAAGTTGCATGAATTTGAACATAGACACCTACTAGGAGGATCTGATCATAAAAGCAATACAATAGGTTAAATTCACAGAGCCAACAAACCTGGACAAATATACATTATTATTTTTTTTAAAGTGACAGTTTTTTTCAGTCTATTTAGAATTGAAAACTAAAAGTCTTGGCTAAATTAGAGCATAACCTTGTGGGTAGCTTTGTGAATTCTGCCTAATGCCTAAAGTCCTGATAACTTTCTTTTTGGATGGGTATTAAACTCCTGATTTATTCCATACATTTTTAAAGGTGACAGCTCCACTTGTTTTTCACCCTCCCCCCTCCGGTGCCACATTTGGCACTTTTTTTTGGGGGGGGGGGGGGAGCGGGTACCTTGTTTTGACAGGTACCTGCTCCCACTTCTGGGTAAGATCACCGCAGCGATCTCCGAGTATTTCTGTCCCCTCCTCCTTCCCCCTTCCTCACACAGGTCCCAGAAGACAGCGGGACCATTTAGAAAGCACAGCCCAACTCACATGTGTGCAGAATGAAACTGGCTGTGAAACCTGAAGCCCCACATCGCTGGGTCCCTGGACAGGTAAGTGTCCTTATATTAAAAAGTTAGCAGCTACAGTAAACTGTTAGTGATTGTAAACCTTTTATTTTTTTCATAATACACTGTATATAATATATAATTAAAATAATAAACATGTCATACTTACCTGCTCTATGCAGTGGTTTTGCACAGAGCAGCCCCTGCTCTCTTGGCTCCCGCTGCTGTCAATCAAAGTCAGTTAGCCAATCAGGAGAGAGAGGGCGTGAGACTGAACCGCAGTCCAATGGAAACACTGAGTGGCAGCTCAGGTCGGTTGCCTCCTCGACAGGAAGGAGGGGCCAGGAGCAGCGAAAGAGGGACGCGAGCAGAGGAGGATACAGGCTGCTCTGTGCACAGAGCAGGTAAGTATAACGTGTTTGATATAAAAAAAAGAAAACAAATTTACAATCACTTTAACCACTTCAATACCAGGCACTTATGCACCTTCCTGCCCAAGGCAATTTTCAGCTTTTAGCACTGTTGCACTTTGAATGATAATTGCACAGTCATGCTACACTGTACCCAAACAATTTTTTTATCATTGTGTGTTATGATTGTGTTCCTACAAATAGAGCTTTCTTTTGGTGGTATTTGATCACCTCTGCAATTTAAATTTTTTGCACAACAAGTAAGACCGAAAATTTTGAAAAGAAAAGTTTTTCTTTGTTTCTGTTAACATTTTTTGTAAATAAGTATGTTTTCTTCTTCAACGATGGGCACTGATATGGCTGCACTGATGGGCACTGATAATGTGGCACTGCTGGGCACCAATGAGGTGGCACTGATGAGCATTGATGATGCGCACTGATAGGTGGCACTGGTATGCAAGCACTTATGGGCAATTCAAAGGCGGCACTGATGGACACTTGTAGGTGGCACTGATGGGTACTTATGGGTGGCACTGATAGGTGGCACTGATGGGCACTGATAGATGGCACTGATGGACACTGATGGGTGGCGCTGATGACACTGATGGGTGGCACTGCTGGGCATCACAATTTTTTTGTGTCATAGAGGTGCCAGTCAGTGCCCATTTGTGGGCACTGATTAGCATATGTTGGGCATTGATTTTCCCATGTGGATGGCCATGGGGATGTACCTGGCCATCTACATGTTAGGAGCTTCCCTGGTGGTCCTAGCGGCTTCCCTGGTGGTCTAGTGTGGGCATCCGAGGGGGGGTTGCGCTGATAAACAATCATCGCAGACCACCCCGTCAGGAGAGCCGTTGATCGGCTCTCCTCTACTTGCATCTGTCAGATGCGAGTGAGGAAGAGCCGATCATCGACTCTTCCTGTTTAAATCGTGATCAGCCGTGATTGGACACGGAAGACCACGTGGTAAAGAGCCTCCACCGGAGGCTCTTTACCGAGATCGGGGTAGCGGTGTGTCAAACTGACACAACACCACCACCGATCGCCGCTATGCGCACCCCCATGGGTGTGCGGCGCCTGTTATCCTGCAGGGTGTCATGTGACGCCCAGTCAGGATAACTGAACCACTTCCCGCCCGGAAAGTGGTTAAAGTTGTATTAAACACCAAAACCAGCGTTTATTACATTGCATGCTTCTAATTTTGTAGAGGTGGTGGATGCATTTATTTTTTGGCTTTTTCACCTGATGACCCAGCCAGTACATCTCTTATTTTTCTGTTAACTTAATATAGTTTTGGTCTGTTAACTTACTTTAAGAGCCCAAGCTACCCTGTAACAGTGGCAGTTAGAGTGTCGAGATTTAAACCATTTAACACAGGGGGTGCCTACAATGGTCAGATTGTATTCATTTATGTTGATTTTTGTGTATTCCTAATGACACCCCAAACACATGCAGTGTGATTGCCTGCACTGGATCGCCTGGTACCGCAATATCTTGCGATTCAGCTGAAGTGCATTTTAAAAAGTAGTGCATGCACTACTTTTGATGTGATCCAGCGTGATTTCAAGCCATTCAAATGAATGGGAAGAAAATGGCCCCACAAAGGAATCACTTAAGCCTATAAAAAAGAAAACTAATGCAGCCACAACATTTAAAAACTAGTAAGCTGCAATACATTACATTGATTTTTTTGGTGGTTTAATATCACTTTATTTATATGTCTATGTGATATATAGTTTACGCAGTCATAATCCAGGCAAACAAAACTATGCTCTAAGATTTGCCTTCACAAGTTTAGAGCCACTAAACCAGTTATGCCAGACATTAAACGAATGCTATTTACCCCACTGGGGTTTGATACACTGAAATGTTTATTATTGCCTAGAGACGATCTGTCAATCCACCACAGCCTAGTCAATAATGATCCCTACAAAATTAGCTAATAAAAGGCAGTCAAACAGCAAAAGCAGCGACAACATGTTAATTAGTTAAAGATGATCAGTTTACCCGTATAAACACTACTGAAAAGCCATGCAGTCCGCTTTGCAGAAGCTGCATGACAGATGCAGCTAAGACATTAGCCTTTTTCTCTTGGGGAAATAATATCAAATGAGATTTGGCAGAGAGGCTGAAAAGGAAATCACATAAACACAATGCTGATCACAACAGGGAATCTGCAAGCAAAAGAATAGAAATAAAAGACATCCCTATGGTGTTATTACTGCTCTGAAATACATCTAATTTGTGCAATATGCCCATTATATTCATTAATGGTGTAGAAACCTGGCCTTAATCACACAATAAAACATTAGAACAGAAAGGACATAGTTACTAGGTTGAAGAAAGTCATACGTTTGTTAAGATCAAGCAAAAAAAAAAAAAACACTGTCCTTCCTTTGGATATGTAGAGTATACCCAGAAAGGCAAAAAACATAAAAAGCATGCTCCAATTTGCTTCAACGGAGAAGTAAATCTTTTTGTGACAACCTTTGTAACAGCTGCATAAATCTTCATATCCCCTTATATTAACGGGAAAGTGTTTTAATCTGCCATATCTGATTGAACTACAGTGCCTTGAAAAAGTATTCATACCCCTTGAAATTTTACATATTTCGTCATGTTACAAGCAAAAACGTAAATGTATTTTAATGGGATTTATTGTGATAGACCAACACAATGTGGCACATAATTGTGAAGTGGAAGGAAAATTATAAATGGTTTTCAACATTTTTTACAAATAAATATGTGAAAAGTGTGGTGTCCATTTGTATTCAGCCCCCCCGAGTCAATACTTTGTAGAACCACCTTTTGCTGCAATTACAGCTGCAAGTCATATTGGGTATGTCTCTACCAGCTTTGCACATCTAGAGAGCAAAACGTTTGCCTATTCTTCTTTGCAAAATAGTTCAAACTCTGTTGGATTAGATGGAGAGCATCTGTAAACAGCAATTTTTAAATCCTGCCACAGATTTTCAATTGGATTTAGGCCTGGACTTTGACTGGGCCATTCTAACAAATGAATATGCTTTGATCTAAACCATTCCATTGTAGCTCTGGCTGTATGTTTAGGGTTGTTGTCCTCCACCCCAGTCTCAAGTCTTTTGGGACTTGAGCATCTGGATATGCCCCACCTGTGAGGTGGAAGGATTACCTCGGAAAAGGAGAAGTGCTCACTAACACAGATTTAGACAGATTTGTGAACAATATTTGAGAGAAAAGGGCCTTTTGTGTACATAGAAAAAGTCATAGATCTTAGTTCAGCTCAAGATAAATAGGGGTAAACACAAAAGTGTTGTGTGTTGCATTTATAATTTTGCTCAGTGTACATATATATATATATATATATATATATATATATATATATATATATATATATATAGAAAGGCAACATTAGCTCAAGTAACCACTCACTACAACCAAGGTGTACAGAATATCGTCTCTAAATTTACAACACATCAAAGCTTGAAGCAGGTGGGCTACAGCAGCAGAAGACCACATTGGGTGCCACTCCTGTCAGCTAAGAATGGGAAACTGAGTCTACAATTCGCACAGGCTCACCAAAGTTGGACAATAGAAGATTGGAAAAACGTTGCCTGGTCTGATAAGTATCGATTTCAACATGAAAGCATAGATCCATCCTGCCTTGCATCAACGGTTCAGGCTGGCGGTGGTGGTATAATGGTGTGGGGGATATATTCATGGCACACTTTGGTCCCCTTAGTACCAATTGAGCATTTTTCAAACGTCATGGTATAACTGAGAATTGTTGCTGACCATGTCCATCCCTTTATGACTACAGTGTATCCATCTTCTGATGGCTACTTCCAGCAAAGATAATGCCCCATATCACAAAGCTCAAATCATCTCACCACTGGTTTCTTGAACATGACAATGAGTTCACTGTACTCCAATGGCCTCCACAGTCACCAGATCTCAATCCAGTAGAGCACCTTTGGGATGTGGTTGAATTGGGAGATTCACCTCATGGATGTGCAGCCAACAAATCTGCAGCAAATGTGTGATGTCAATATAAATCTTTGAGGAATGTTTCCAACACCTTGTTGAATCTAGTCCATAAAGAATTAAGGCAGTTCTGAAGGCAAAAGGGGATCCAAGTTGGTACTAGCAAAGTGTACCTAATAGAGTGACTAGTGACTAGTGAATATATGTATATATATATATGTATATATATATATATATATATATATATATATATATATATATATACACATATATATATATATATATATATATATATATATATATATATATATATATATATATATATATATATATATATATATATATATATATATATATATATATATATATATATATCGTATGCTACAAGTGTTTGCTAATTATCAAAAAGAAAATAACAATGTTAGTTTATTATGAAAAAAACCCTCTATATCTACCAAAAACATTCAATGTTCTAATTAACTAATGGAAGCCTTCAAAGTGGTTGAAAATGAAAACTGGTTTAAGTTCTACTGTTAATAAAATCTATTAGAGAAAAAAAACACACAAGTGCTGCAACTGTCACTAGCCTCTTTAGATCTAAGCAATTATTGCTTTAGTAATAAAATACTTGTGAACAAATTATTTTTGGGAAAATACAATGATTTTACAGTCAACACTATAATTTTTAGGAGTACAATTACCATTAGTGGAGTGCATTGGCCAGGGTCCATTAGAAGAGCTTATTGAGCAGGAGCCATTAGTGGAGTGCACTGATCAAGGTTTACAAGTGGAGTGCATTATCTCTACGTCAGGTCTACCACACACATATTTATATTTAAAAGCTGTTCATTTTTTTCGAATCGACAACATTATAAATGCTAAAAGAAAGTTCCTGTAATGCTCTAGATAGCCAAAATTATCCACAGTCTAAAATTCACTGAATACCAAACTTCTTTGTTCGCAAGAACAGTTACTATATCTTAAATTGTTTAAAAATGTACTGAAAACTAAAATAATTCTTCAAATGAATTGATGAATAGGGCTTTTAGTGGATTCTTGACAGGCAAAGTTACCTGAGAGGGGTTCATGTCTGGCTCAAACGTACTGTCACTAACTGTGGGAAATGTCCTTACCTCGAGCTGATCCAGGACATGAAAGTACAATCCTTACCCCAACTCAGCTGGTTCTCCTGAAGGTGGAGTCTAAGGGGAAACTGGTTTTCCATCAGTGAGAACTTCAGTGGAGTCTGGACTTAGCTGCAAGCTACCCTCAAGTCATCTAACAGGTACACACAAAGAGGTTGGTGCCAGGAAAGCAAAAGAGCAAACTGGACAGTAGTGGACTGGACTGTAATGGACTACACTGTAGCAGTCTGGACTGTGGTGTTCTGGACTGTAAAAGATAGGGCTGTAGTGGACTAGACTCTAGCAGACTGGACTGAGGCAGACTACACTGTAGCTGGATCTCCACATTACACAGAGGAGAAGGAACTTTGCCATCATAGACTGCATAGAAAAAAGGAATTCACTTTGCAACTTATACTAAAATGTATTCAAGGCAATGCAGGGGAAGCAATAGGGAGGCAGCATTTAAAGGGTAAGGTATTGGATAACATAAACCTTTCTTTCAAACTAAACTACAAATATGGGGAAAACCTGATATTTGACTCTTAGTGCTGGGAAAAGCATTGAGGCAAGCAAACAAGCAGGAATGGAGACTTCTGAGGGCATTTAATACTCCAATGCCATACTATATTATTTAAAGGCTAAGTTCACCTTTGTTCCCCCTTTTTTGTTTCTAAAGTCCAGCTCCCCTATGTACCAATATAGCATTAATAATAATTCTACACCTGCTTACCTAACTCTCTTCATAGTACGTCACTCCGCCGCCGGTGGCCCGCGATCGTGGCACAGAGAGACAGAACGGGGAGAGGTAAACAAGGCATTTCCCTGTTCTGCCTAGCAACATGACAGGGATCTACTGCTCCCATTGATCGGGAGCAGTGATCTGTCATGTTCTAGTGAGCCCATCCCCCCTAAAGTTAGAACACACTGAGGAAACACACTTAACCCCTTGATTGCCCCCTAGTGTTTAAGCCCTTCCCTGTCAGTGAGATTTACACAGTAATCAGTGCATTTTTATAGCACTGATCGATGTATAAATGTCAATGGTCCCAAAATAGTGTCAAAAGTGTCCGATCTGTCCAATGTGGCACTCACGTTAAAAATCGCAGATTGCCGCCATTACAAAAAAGAATGAATAATAAAATTGCCATAAATCTATCCCCTATTTTGTAGACACAATAACTTTTGCACAAACCAATCAATATACACTTATTGCGATTTTATTTAATTTTTTTACCAAAAATATGTAGAAGAATACATATTGGCCTAAACTGAGGAAGAAATGTTTTTTTTATATATATTTTTAGGGGATATTTATTATAGCAAAAAGTAAAATATATTGTTTTTTTTTCAAAATTGTCACGCTTTTCTGTTTATAGAGCAAGGAATAAAAACTGCAGAGGTGATCAAATATCACCAAAAGAAAGCTCTATTTGTGAGGAGAAAAAGAACATCAATTTTGCTTGGGTACATCATCGCATGACCTCGCAATTGTCAGTTAAAGCAACGCAGTGCCGCATAGCAAAAAATGGCTTGGTTAGGAAGAGGGTAAATCCTTCCGGGGCTGAAGTGGTTAAACAAACACATTGCTCCATTACTTCTGCCTTACTTCCTGGTCAGACTTTAGGTCAGGACACAGGAAGGCGTTGACCAGCTGAAGGTAGACGATGCAGGGTGTGTGCTAATGACATAATCTGGTCAGCTCCTTCCTGTGTCATGACCTAAAGTCTGACCAGGAAGTAAGGCAGAAGTAATCAAGCAGTGTGGTTTTTTTTTTGTTTGTTTTTTTGCAAAATAAGTACATTAATGCTATATTGATACATAAGGGAGCTGCGATTTAGGAAAAAAGGTGAACAAAGGTAAACTTAGCCCTTAAACTGTTTAAAGTTTTAGCAAATAACATAAACTGCAGATTGAATTGGGAATGTACGTGTTACTGATATTAAATTACAAAATGGCTTGTGTGGCAATTATACTGTATATGTTATATCCATTTTCATAAAAGATGGCGTTACTCTTTAAATCATTCACATTATTTTAAAAGGTAGAAATGACCTCACTTTTTCTGTTGTATAATAGCTACACCACAGATTTTGTTCTTTTTTATTTTTTCAAGTTCTGGATTAGCGCTCATTGTGAGAATACAAATAAAGCAGCATACAATATGTGTAAGTTCAGGAGTTCAGTGCATACCTCTTATAAAATTCAATGCAAGGTTTGATGATTTGCCTTGGCATTTGATCTAGTTACAGGTCACTTCCCAGACACTACTTAACCCGCTCAATACTGTGACATGTGCCAATGGTCCAAACTGCAAGTGAACTGATTTCGAATGCTTGCTGAACTAAGACAAATGGGAACAGAGTATTATTAGATGTTTTCGTTCACAATGAAGCTGCAAAATGTTTCCAATCCATTTACATCCGAGTTATCAGATTCCCTTAAGTATTTTACTCATCTAGCTAACTGACAGTGATGATTATAGTGCAATGCACTTCTGGATGACCCATAATGCTGGCTCACAACTGGGAGCACTTGTTTACAGAGAATGCATGGTTGAAGTAGTGTATGATTAAAATATACTGTACATACACTGTTATTCTGCAGTTACTATTCAAAATGTTTACATCTCTAGCTAAAACGTGACTGCACCTACAGTATCTCAGTGCTCTGTCCTATTAGACCAGCCAGATGAATAACTTTCATACAGTCCTAATGCCATCTACAGCAACATAGTCTTCCCACCTTGTTAGCAGGATTTTTTTTTCTCAAACAATAGGTGCTGGAACTCAGCCACGACCCCCCCCCCGAAAACCCCCCCATCCACATACACCCTCCAAATCACATCAAATATTGGGTGTGATCAGTCAAATTTCACGAACAGTAAGTAGAAGGGTCTTAATGGGGCATTAAATAACAGGATTGCATTACATACAGAGTGCAAAGTTCAGGGGGGTCACACACAGAGTTCTATGTTTACAAATGATTGTGCTGAGCAGCCCCCCCAAGAGTCAGAGGTGGTGGAACTGAGTCCCACCAAGTTCTCCCTGAAAAAAAGCCCCGCTTCTTAGTATGGTCAGCATTAGAGACCAATGGCAAGAAAATGGGCAATGTTGCATTTGAGGAATGTTTTTGCCCATGTTTATTTGTCATTGAAGGAAAAAAGATATAGGTTTACCCTCTCAGAATTGTTGCTTATCACAAACTCAAAAGAATATTCAGCCTCCTGCCTGTTTTGTTACCCAGCTTGGTGTGGGCAGGTTATTCACCTGTTTAAAGTGACTGTAAATGCTATTTCTGTTTTAAATAACAAACATGTTATACTCACATACTCTGTGCAATAGTTTTGCACAGAGCAGCCCAGATCCTCCTCTTCTTTGGTCCCCCACCAGTGCTCCTGGCTTCTCCTCTTAGATCTCAAGATGTGCTATCTATGGCCATTGACATAGACAGTGCGGCTCAGCCCCAGTCTCCATTCCCTTGTCACAGGATTTGATTGACAGCAGTGGCTCCCCCTGCTATCAATCTGTCTCAATCTGTGAGCAATCTGTCTCAATCTGTAAGAAGAGAGAAAGCCGAGAGAGCCACTGCTCCTTGGCATGGCACTAGATCAAGAATAGGCTCAGGTAAGTTTACAGGGGAAGGTGTACAGAGAAGGTATTTTACCTTAACCGCTTGAGCTCTGGAAGATTTTACCCCCTTCATGACTTAACTGGTAGTTTTGCGGTCATTCAAAATGAATGGGCTCAAATCACACCGCACTGCAACTCATGTGAATTGGGCAGGAACATGCGTTTCTGTGCGATTCCTGGGATAAACTAACCCTCAGCCTTTAGACACCCATTCACTGCCAGAACTGGTTCTGCCAGTTTCCTTTACCACCTTAACCCTCGGTCTACCGGCAGGGTCCAATGGACCCTGTAGGTAGCTTGTTGTGGTTTTTTAAAGGAAATTGTTACTTTTTTACTGCTAATTAGATAGTATAAATCTGAAAGCATAAATCTTTTGTATTTACACTTTCTCTGTAGATTCAAATTATAGCATCATACACTGGCAGGGTCCATCGGATCCATTTGCTCATCAATGGTTTCTCCATTATGAATCAAGTCACATGATTACTGTACTGCACTTTGTGAGCCATTTTCAGTCTGCAAGTTAGGACATGTTTCTGCATGTTAGGACTTGCTTTCTTAGCTTTTGAAGATTTGTTATGTTTTCTTGATTTGGTGGTGTAGTTTCATCATGGCTCACAAATGCCTCAGTAATGAAGAAATACTTAGTTTGTTAAACTCAGATTCTGAAGAAGATCAACATGCATCAGATTACGAGCCATTGAATGATGAAAAACAAAATAAACATCCTTGTAAAAGACAACTCCGATTCTGATGATATCACCCTCACAGCACCTACCACCCAAACTGATTTGCCATCTTCATCTATGAATAGAACTATTTACTATGAAGGTGTACACTGGGAAATGTCAAGACCAATGAAGGGAAGTGAATCAGGGGGAGAGAATGGTAATGGATTTGGCTCAAGGAATATTACATTCTAGAATAAACATCACGTGATAACTTCTTCACGGGCCTGCAGTTAGCTAAAAAATTACTGGAGAAGAAAATCACAGTTGTTAGAACAATTCATAAAAACAAAAAAGTATTGCCCCAAGAATTTGTGACCACAAAAAAACAAATTGTCTACTCTACTCTGGTTTCCAGAAAGACGTGATGATAGCATCATACTTTCCCAATAGAAACAAAGTTGTTACGCTCTTGAGCTCTATGCATTCCCAACCTATTGTTCAAAACCGAGAGGACAAAAAAACTGAGATAATTCAGTCATACAATGAGACAAAAGGAGGCGTCGATACGTTGGATCAGATGGTTTATACTAACTGTACTAAACAAATGACCAGAAAATGGCCAATGATTATACTTTATAACATGTTGGAGTTAGTGCTATCAATGCCTACATTATCTGGATGTCACTAAAACCAGACTGGAATGAAAGTAAATCGCACAAAAGCAAGGTTTTCCTTACACGTCTTGGGAAAACACTGACTGGAGTATCTAACGGGCCTGGCGTTTGTCAAACTTCTACCTCAGAAGAACCACCAAGAAAGAAAGCATGTTGCAGTATCTGCCCTAACAGCAAAGACAGAAAAACTTGAACAGTGTGTTGTGTGTGCAAAAAAAAAATGTATGTCAAGAACATCTGAAAGTGATTTGAACTGTGGACATTGAAACTTTTTCATCATATATTAGCATAACTTTTCTAACTACCTATGCTCTACACCTACATATCAAAATGTCATGTTTCTCTAAATTGACAGGTTCTTTATAATTTTTTCTGTGAATTTATGTGCAAAATAATATAAGACAAAATACATTTCACAGTTAATGCTCGAAATATGGAGAATACACTTTAACACAAAATGAGTAAGCATTGCTTAGTATTTCATGGTTATTCAATATTTTATTAGCTAAAATTACAATCAAAATCCATAATTACGGTTTCACAATAAAAAAAATTATATTACAACTTTTATTCATTATATGCACCAACATTTGTTCATTATATGTACCAAACTATAGTACAGGGCCCATTGGACCCTAGTGGTGCAAGGTGGTACAAAAAAAGCCGGTAGACCGAAGGTTAATCCTGTGACAGATGTACTGGCTATCAAACATGTAAAAGTCATCAAAATCTGTTTGCCAGTGGCAACATACGTTGGCATTCAAATGTTTTTAAAATGTGTTTTGGCATGTGTACATCATCTGTGTGTACGGTAGGTTTTATTTATAAGCCTATGTTGCCCCTGTATTTGTGCTTACGGTGATTAGAACTACATTAGCACACTTGCAACAACTCAACTAAGTACTATACATTTTATATGTGCAATACCATTTATATTTTCTGGAAAAGGTTTTGGGGTGTTCCCTTCTCAGTTTAGGCAGTACATTCCCTCTCTGTATTTTGTTCCTTTCCTGTATCTGTGAACTATACATTTAGCTCGCTCATTAATGTGTTTTCAAATCCTATTTCCAATGGCAGTTTTTATCCAATAATATGTAATATCACATAGTAGCTGTGTAGCTTTGATTTTACAATGTGTATTAAAGAAAGTTATCCAATTTTCATCTATATGATACTCATTTGTCACGCTATTGCTTTTAAATGAATGACACTTCCAAATACATATGCGCTAGTAGCTATGATTGATCAGGAAGTTTCCTATATTAATTTAACCTATAAAAGCCATCAATTTTAAAAACATAAAATAATTGTTATATTTTATTCTGTAAAGTTAATAACATAATTCACATACCGCATGCATAAAAATGGTTGAAAGCACTGTAAAATATCTTTTAATTAATAAGACCGCTGAAGGTGTGCAAGCTACAGTTTTAAATAGCAGCCAGTTGGTGATCATCATACTTTAGCTTGAAGGAATCCAACAAAAAAAAAATCATGGTTGGTTGCTATGGGTTACTGCAGTTTGCACACAGTAATAAATACAACCAACTCTGTCTAGTTTTGTCATGAGAAAGAGAACCCAGTTATATACAAGTGCCACAGTAACTGCCATTTTACTTTGACAGATGGTGCTGATGATGAAGCTGAAATAAATTGTATGGAAGGCAAAAGCATCTGCAGGGACAATCATAAACCTTTGCTATGGGGTATTAACAGACCCAGTAAAGCATGAAAAAGAGAGATCTCTGCTCATGGCTATTTCATTTTGTCATGACCTTAGCTCTATAAAGCTTAATTGTGACCTATTGATGTAGTCAAGTGCAGCTAGTTTGTCGCTTCTCATTGTGACATGTATCAACTCTGGTGTTGCATACATCAGCAAAAACACCAGATCCCAGCGTCATCAGTATATTACTTAGGTTATGTAAGTGTAACTTATGATTAATCGAAATATTTAGCTTTCTTGCACAGTACAAATTACTGTAGCATATGTTTGTTTTATCAAGTTTAGAACCCATTTGCAACATATAAACAATATTAACCAGATGGCATGCCAAAACTATATATACAGTATCTCACAAAAGTGAGTACACCCCTCACATTGTTAATATTTTATTATATCTTTTCATGTGACAACACTGAAGAAATTACACTACAATGTAAAGTAGTGAGTGTACAGCTTGTATAACAGTGTCAATTTGCTGTCTCCGAAAAATAACTCAACACACAGCCATTAATATCTAAACCGCTGGCAATAAAAGTGAGTACACCCCTAGGTGAAACTCATGCAGCCCAAGACCATGACATTCCCACCACTATTCTTGACCGTAGGCAAGACACACTTGTATTTGTACTCCTCACCTACATATTTGTCTGATAAACATATTGGCTGCGTTATTATTTGGTACAAATCCTAGTGACATTGTAATGTGAATACGTTTACAGCACAAATGTCCTTTATTAGGAAAATATAACATAAAGTTAGATAAAGATCTGTTGTACAAATCACATTGTCATGCTTTTTTAACTATGTATTAAAAACATGTTGATTTCAGGTTGCTAAGTTTTAGGAGGGTAAATCAATATTTTTATTTCACATTATGAAATTGCAAAAGGAATAAATGAGAATGAGAAAAAAAAATACATGCCCCCATATTGCAAAAAAACAAAAAGGTGCACTTATTCGTTTTTTTCCTCTTGCTCGGGTCTGTACTGAGCTACAGTTCTTCAGTTACAAAGCTGGACGAAGTATATATGGACTACAAGCGCTCATCATAGTTGTGTCCCATTGAGAACTACAGTACCAACTGGTTGCAGGTGGGATTTGATTTTTTTTTTTCTCAAACTCTCTGTAAATGAATGAGACAGCTTTGCAGGCAGAGCCATGCACATCCTAGCCAAATTCAAATATACCTATACATGGTGGGGAGAAGAACCCCGAGATTTTGTAGGTGGGAGGGCTGTGAATTCTGACCATATTTATTGTTGAACCCTAAATATGGGTGGAACATGAAACAGAAAGATGTGTTTAGCCTTTAAATTATAAGTTTAATGATCAGAGAATGTTAATTATATGTTCACTAATGTATCATCGTTAAGTATGTGTAAATAAGTCTGAGAAGTCAAGGCCAAAACATTTTATTTTTAGACTTAGGCCCCCTGTCACACAGACGGACAATTTGGACCGCCTGTCAGTTTTTAAGGCGTACCCGATCGGGCCATCCATTGCTCTCTATTGAGCAGTGGATGACAATGGATACATGTCTGTTAACACCCAATGACATCCGATCTGATCCTGTCCGCTAAAAACAGACAGATGGGGATCCCCATTTGCTTGGTGATCAGGTGACAGTCAAATGGAAACATAAAGGCGATCCATTTCCATTGGACAACCCAGAGAGGAAAGCAGACAAGATCGGATCAGATGTCGGCGAACGTCAATAAACGTTGACATCCACTGCTCCATAGATAGTCCGATCTGAAAAACTGACAGGTGGACCAGAATTATCTCTGAGTTCCCAGGACCTGCCTTTAAGCGGTGGTGTATATCTCTAAAGGGATTTTCTACTTTGCAAGGGAACTCTACCTTAGCTGCTGAAGATTCGCTTTGCATAGAATATCCAATTACGTGCAAGGAAAATTAAAAAATATATATTTTTCATTGCACATGATTGGATGGTGTATGTTAGCAGGACTACAACTCATTCACTAAAAAATTCCCTTGAAAATTGCACAACTTATTTGCCTTTAGTAAATCAACCCCAAGGAGTAATGTGATATCACAATGTAACAAGGTCAGTCTTCCATTCTGCTAAATGCTGCAACCTTAGGTTAATCTTGTGCGGTCTTTCCACAAACCCAGGCCTGCACATACTCCAAGGCGCTTTCTGTCTGCAAATCAATATCAGAAGATGGTTCTAACATATGGGATAATAATTGCTATCATTGAGTCTACTTGCTATCTGTAACATGTAAAAATAAAACTCTAATGGAAAAGGCACAGCGCATTTTCCATTGACCTGAGCAGACTTATGTTTGTGTTATTGTGTACAGGTATATAAAGTCCACTAGGATTAAGAACACAAGACAGAACATAATCAAAAGAACATGTCTTCATTTGTTTCCACAAAACAACTCTAGGTTCTCGGAGCGTGTTTATAGCCTGTTTCAGTATGAAAAACAAGTCTCTAAGCAACAATGGTCTGAAATACATGGGCTACAAAACCAAATAACAAGTAAAACTAAGACAAAGATACTTGGGAGAAAATAAAAGAGGAAAGCTTAGTGTGTTTACGATGAAAAAATAAACTTAGTAAGCAGCAGATGTAAAAGAAACATTCAGCGTGGACTCTAGCTATAGAATTCAATTCCAGTGATATTTAAGAGCTTTGTAAAGTTTTCCACACAAAACTTGGAGAATAATGAATGTCAATGCAAGCTATTTATTAATGAAAATATGATAGATACCGTATTTGTCCTCAGTACAGATAAACTTTACTGCCAAAAAAATTACATATAAGATTGATGTTTTCCTTTTCCACTGTCTCTGCTTTTTTTTTTTTTAGATGGAGATGTCTAATGTGTAATTCTCCAGCAATGATTTTTTTTTTAACATTTCCCGGGTCTTATATTAATTTTGGCAACAAAAGACCCAGTAGGGATTATTTTCAGGGTAGGGCATGTCATATGTGCTGTTTTCTCTCCCCCTCTCCCTCCCTGCCTGTCAGGAATCCTCAGTGGCAAGTGGAACTGAGTAAAAGTGCTTGTAAAATCCTAGCATGCACTGTATTACAGTCAGGGCCGCTGTTAGAAATCATGGGGCCCCATACAGCCTACCTGACGGGGCCCCATTGACCCCGCCCACAACCCATCCTGGCTCCGCCCATAACCCCACCCCTGCCTCCACGCTGTCAGGGCAGGAGGCAGGAGCTGGAACATTTAACATTTACAGCGCCCCACCAATCATAACTGCATCTGAATGGGAGAGATGTCAGTGTTTTGACATCTGTGCCCATTCAGTTTGTGTCTTCATACGGAGCTTTCAATCAGGTCTGCATGAAAAAGGACCTAATTGCAAAGCTTGGGTGAAAGGTTATGAAAGGAGAGTGGTTTGGGGGTGGTAAAAATGCAGCTTGGCTATGTATTTTTACTGTCCCTTCCCCCATCACATGTGTAAAAGTAGCATCTCACTATGTGCTCATGGTCATTATCATTATGATGATCAGAGCACAGCAGGTGCTGTGTGGCTCTGTCAGTGTAACATGACTGTGTGATGCTGACTTTGTTATGGCTGTGCTGAGTTATAGTCTGTAACACACAGTACAGTCATATATCAGGAAAGTCAGCACCACACAGTCATGTTACACTGACAGAGCCATACAGCACCTACTGTGCCCTGATCATCATAATGATAATAACCATGAGCACACAGAGTCTAGGGACTGCACATGCTACAATAGTGTGACCTGTCAGTGTGTGTGTGTGTGTGTGTGTGTGTGTGCAGGGGACTGCTTGCCTGTGCACCACTGCCATTGTCCAGATTACTCCTGCTGCTCTGTCTGTCTCAGCCGTCCCAGTGATAAGTCCCTTAAGCTGCAGCACTTACTGGATGAAGGGAGCCGTATAACAGTAATATCCATCCGCCGGAGAGGCATACAGTGAGCAGGAAGAACTTTAGTTTGTGCAGGTATACTGAGAACAGCATGCGGCACAGCATTGTATCCCTGCACCCGAAAATAGAAAAAAAGTCCCTCTTCTGCTTTCACCTCCTGGGCCCCTCTGGTAACCTGATGGGGCCCAGGAAATGAATATATATTCCTTATATATGTTAGTAATCAAGTGGGTGCAGGTTAATATAGTTATTTCGTTTTTTTTTTTTTTTTTTTAGCTAGAAGTTAAAAGCTGCTCGGGCCCCCCCTGCTGGCCGGGCCCAGTACAACAGGGCTGGTTGTACTGCCCTATCAGCGGCCCTGATTACAGTATTATATAATGTAAACTGTGTATGTTTCTGTAATCTATTTGTGATAAATACCTTCATATATCGCTTCCGTGGACCTCTCTCCCTCACTCCGAGCACTGCAGGGGGGGGGGGGGGGAGGCAGATCCCCAAATGATAGCAGGGAAAAGAGGAGGAGAGCAGCATCAGGTCAGCTGAGCACTGAGCCTTGCTGTAATGAAGGTATTTATCACAAATAGATTACAGAAACATACACAGTTTACATTATATAATACTGTAATACAGTGCATTCTAGGATTTTACAACCGCTTTAAACTAGGGCTTATTTTCGGGTAGGGCTTATATTGCAGTCCTCCCCAAAAATTACAGTAGGGCTTATTTTCAGGGTAGGCCTTATTTTCAGGGAAACATGGTACCTATTAATCGCCTATGGGTAATAAAGTTTTTATCCCAAATTCACACATTTTCTTAAATCAACCCCATTGCTTCACCTTCCATCCTAGTGACAATGGTTATTAGGACAATTAGAAGGGGTGCATCTCCTTAGTGGGGAAACCTGACATAGGTTCTATCATTCACCCATCTATCCAAAATGAAAAAAAAAAGGTTTTTAGAGATACTCTTCAAGGTTTTTTTTCTTAGCTATCCTGCAGCCCACTCCCATTCAAGCTTTCTCCCAGAGATATACTGATACATCTATACAGATTTGTGTTATACATAAAATAATTTATTCCAGTCCTCAGGATACATTTCTGTGGCTGCAAAAAAGTAGACATTTTCAGTTTAAACAAGAAATCCATCCAATTGGTAGAGAATGTTTTGTCAGAATTGTTGGCAAAGATTGAAAATGAAATATCGCTGAATGTTTGCAAAACATGTTTCTTTGATAGCAAAAAAAGTTTCCTTGTTTCCAGATACAGCTGTCAACCAGTGAGAGAGAGACTGAAGGCAAACAATTTCTGCTGTGCTCTCTCTTTACGTCCAGTACATACTAATAGTTTTCTTTAGTGTGTAACAATCCAACGTTACTACAGCGATCTCCCCGCTGAGCTGTTGTGTTCTGACCAGAAGACGCTCCCTCTCCCCCACCAGAACACTCCGGTCAGTGCGCTCAGCTCTGAAAACGCTGATTGGGAGTCGGTCGGCTGCAAGTTTCCAAGCATGTTCATCAGAAAAGGCCTGCTTCTGCCGGACCGGCTGCCATACACAGGCCGAATGTCGGCCAGTTTGTATTGAACAAGCCGATGTCTCCCGACATTCGGCCCATGTGTATGGGCTTTAGAAACCCAAAATGCTCTAAATCATCAGTGCATCCTTTATTAACCAGGTAAGGACCATGTACATCCTAGATTCCTTCCACACTAACCACACAGTCAGACATGCTTTTAGTTCCTATTGTTAATCTGAATGCTAAGATCTGGATCTGTGTAACCAAGCTGCTAATTGCAGCTCCTTAAAGCAGAACGATCGCTTCACAAAAAAAAAGGGGCTTCAACACTTAACTAAGTTCAGATAGACAGTTTTACCTTGGTTCTCCTGGAAAGATTCAGATACAGTATGTCTTTTGATCCTGCTTGGGAAGTGTAAGTTGTGCCTATATGTACTACACCATTATTGGAAGCTGTTGAAGCAGGCGTGGTTATCATCACTGATTCACAAGCCTATATATAGTAGATTGTCAATCAATAGCCTGCCCCGTCTAGCCCTTCCTGCTGATTTCTGCCTCTGCTACTAAAACATCGCTACCGTGAGCTGTAGTATCAGGGGGAAGGCATGAGACACAAATGACTACCTTTTAGAAGGTAGTTGCAATGGATCAATTTTAATACAGTATTTTCTAATACAAATTTTAGGATAAGCTAATGAATTTCTTCCTTTGCCTGCTCTCTGTAACTATTGTTTTTACCAATCCTTTTTAAACGATTTACATGAAAATGTGTTCTGGTTCATTTTTAATTATTTTTTCTAGCATTTGCTTTAAAGAATAATGTATTTAATTACAAAATAACATAGCCACAATTTTTGTTCCAAAAACTAAATTTTGGCTTAATGATAAACGGGACATATCATACAATCAAACTATCCTTGTTATTTTGTGTTTATGCTTATTTAATGTATAACGAACTGTCACAAAAAAATATATAAGTTCATTGAATTTGTAAATAACTAAGCCACACTTTGTACCAAAAACATATATATATATACATTGTTTTTTAAAGAAGATCTATTTGTTTTTTAATAAACAAGAGCAGCAGGCAAATCAACTTATGATTGAATAGTACATTTTGTGTAAATGGAAAGGTGCTAAACAAACTTAAGTTGTATTGGGGGGTAGTGAACCCAACCTGGTTTTACATAACTTGAGCTATCAATATATATATATATATATATATATATATATATATATATATATATGGGGGGGGGGGGGGAGGTTGGAGGAGGAAGGACAGGTGGATGGGGTAGTGAAACCAAGCCGGTTTTACATAACTTGAGCTATCAATGAGCTCGGACAAATCAAATAAAGAGACATAAACACAATCAGTGTCCTGAAAAAAGACAATTACTCCTATACTGATGGAGCTAATAAATAAAGAGCAGTGGATGATAGCCACATAGCCTCCATGGCAGTGGTTCCCTTGTGAGAGTTCCAAAGGATTGGGCTCAAAGACATCAGAGATGGGCCCGTAATGTTGAGCCTAAGGGGATAATGGTAAACTTGAGAGCCTCGATGGTGTATGGGCGAAAGCTTAAAGAGGACTTCCAACCAAAAGTTGAACTTCCACTTTAAGCAATCCTCACCCCCTCACAATTTTTTAGGGAGGGGGGTGGGTGACTAGTTTTGAGTGAGACTTCCTCTCCCACTTCCTACTTCCAACTACAGGCTGGCTAGGCGATTCCTCCAATCCCCCTAGGCAGCCCAGAAGATTGCCTGTCCACTCGGAGAGCTCAGCGTGACTCGCAAATGCACAGTATGTGACCAGCCGTGAAGCCGCAAGCTGTCACGGCCAGGTGCCCACAGTTTCATTGGGGGTGCCACGGAGAGGAGGGGGAGAGGAGCGAGGCTCAGTGCAGCTGCATCACTGGACTGGCTTGGCTGTGCGAATCGCCGTTATGTTACTTCAGTAACATAAATGGCCACTAGGGCGCACGCACGTGCCCCCGCTCGCTCCCCAAGCTGATGCGAG
This sequence comes from Lithobates pipiens, assembly GCF_037356315.1. Lineage (NCBI taxonomy): Eukaryota > Metazoa > Chordata > Amphibia > Anura > Ranidae > Lithobates > Lithobates pipiens. The sequence goes on from NW_027507718.1 coordinate 218,492,963, forward strand.
TGCCCAGTGGTCTCGATCGCCGCCGGGCTCCCACGATCGCTCGTGGCACATGGAGAACTGGCAGCTGTGTGTTCTCTGAGCAGGGAACTGTCAAATCGTCTGTCCATACAGTGTTAGTTTCCCTGCACAGTCCAATCCCCCTTCAGTTAGAACACAAAATAGGATACACATTAACCCCTCCCCCGCCCCCTAGTGTTAACCCCTTCACTGCCAGTGACATTTTTACAGTAATCAATACAATTTTAATCGCACTGATCGCTGTATTAATGCCAATAGTCCCAAAAATGTGTCAAAATTGTCCGACGTGTCCACCATAATGTTGCAGTCATGATAAAAATCGCTGATCGCCACCATTACTAGTAAAAAATATATATATATTAATAAAAATGCCAAAAATCTATCCCCTATTTTGTAGACGCTATAACTTTTGTGCAAACCAATCAATAAACGCTTATTGCGATTTTTTTTACCAAAAATATGTAGAATACGCTGAGGAAAAAAATGTTTTTTTATTTTTTGTGGGATATTTATTATAGCAAAAAGTTAAAAATAATGCGTTTTTAAAAAAATTGGGGCTCTTTTTCTGTTTATAGCGTAAAAAATAAAAACCACAGAGGTGTTTAAATACCACCAAAAGAAAGCTCTATTTGTGGGAAAAAAAGGACGTAAATTTAGTTTGGGAGCCACGTCGCACAATCACGCAATTGTCAGTTAAAGCGTTGCAGTGCCAAAAGTGATCTGGTCTTTCCTTAAGCGGTTAACCCCTTCCCGCCGAGCGTACGCAGATGTGCGTACTCGGCTTCCGGTTGGCTATCCAGGCATAACAACCGATGCTGCTAAAAGCCGCTCGGCTGTTATTCCGGAGGAGCGGGAGGGGACGTCCCCCCCTCCCGCCGCCTCCCGCCGCTGTTACAGGTGCTCCCGCTCGATCAGAAGCACCGATTCAAATTCCGCTGCCTCCGGCTGCTGGGCAGGAACTGGAATGAAGCCATAATCGGCTTTGTTCCAGTCTCCTCATCGTAAACACGGAAGCAACTTCATGACGTCACTTCCCGTTTACTCGGCTGCCAATGGCGCCGGTTTAAAAAAAATATCCGGTATTCAGAATCGCCGTTTTCGGCGATCTGAATACATTGAAGTGTAAAGGAGGGGTGGGGGGTCTTTTAGACCCCCGATCCCTCCATAAAGAGTACCTGTCACCACCTATTACTGTCACAAGGGATGTTTACAGCAATAAAAGTAATCAATTTTTTTTTTTTTAAACAATTTAGTCATTTTAAAATAAATAAAATAAATAATAAAAAAAAAAATTTAAAGCGCCCGCCGTCCCCGCGAGCTCGCCGTCCCCGCGTATGTAAACGGTGTTCAAATCACACATGTGAGGTATTGCCGCGATCGTCAGAGCGAAAGCAATAATTCTAGCACTAGACCTCCTCTGTAACGCTAACCTGGTAACCGTAAAAAAAAATTAAAGCGTCGCCTATTGAGATTTTTAAGTACCGTACTTTGTCGTCAATCCACAAGTGCGCGCAATTATAAAGTGTGATATGTTTGGTATCTATTTACTCGGCGTAACATTATCTTTCACATTACGTAAAAAAATTGGGCTAATTTTACTGTTTTTTTTTTATTCATGAAAGTGTCCCTTTTCCCAAAAAGTTGCATTTAAAACACCGCTGCGCAAATACTGTGTGACATAACATATTGCAACAATCGCCGTTTCATTCTCTAGAGTCTCTGCTAAAAAAATATATATAATGTTTGGGGGTTCCAAGTAATTTTCTAGCAAAAAATATGGATTTTAACTTGTAAACACCAAATTCTAAAAATAGGCTTCGTCATGAAAGGGTTAAAGACATAAAGGAAGTAAAAATCTAACACTTAGACTTGCTATACTAAGAGAAGCTGATAAAAATAAACAATTTAAGGCAGTTTGAATAAATACAGCAGTAGCATGCTTTTGTGAAGAACATATCACACCCTGGGTGTTAAACACCAAACTGATGTTCAGTAAAAGAAAAAATCTTGCCATGGTAACATCAGTATCTCAGTGCACTTATGGTCCACAGAGATTTTCCCTACAGCAACATGTAAACACTCTCTCAGCCAGACACCCTTTATTCCTGAAACATTTTCTCTCAGCAGAAAGAATCTCTAATAAAAAAACGAAATGGTCATGACTGAAATCTGCTCAATATTTGATATTTTTAAGCTGTCTGTTTTCTTGTTATTTTTGCTCGGTTTGGTAACTAAGGGCTTAACGAAACCTATTGCCTATAATCATGACTCGGTGATACCGTAAAACTGAAAGACATCTCAGCCTACATCTAAGTGAAGTCTTCATTTACTAAAAACAAACTTCACTTTGTAAGACCCCTTTCACACTGGGCACTTTTCAGGCGTTTTAACGCTAAAAATAGCGCCTGAAAAGCGCCTCTCGTGCCTCCTCAGTATTAAAGCCTGAGTGCTTTCACACTGGGATGGTGTGCTTGCCGGACGGGAAAAACAGTCCTGCAAGCAGCATCTTTGGGGCAGTGTGGGAGCGACGTATTCACTGCTCCGAAAATGGCCTGCCCATTGAAAGGAATGGGCAGCGTTGCCAAAGTAACTGCAAAGTTGCCTGTAAAGTGCTTTGGCGGCGCCAGAACTCGGGCGATTTTAACCCTTTCTTCAGCCGCTAGTGGGGATTTAAAAGTGACCCGCTATCAGTCGAAAAGCACCACTAAAACAACAGTAAAGCGCCGCTAAAACTTTACCACTAATGCACCCCACCCCAGTGTCAAAGTAGTCTAATGCCGTGTACACACGGCCGGACTTTTCAACAGCAAAAGTCAGACGGAACAAATCCGTCGGGCAATTCGACCATGTGTGGGCTTCATCGGACCTTTGCTGTCGAAAAATCAGACGGACTTTAGATTTAGAACATGTTTCAAATCTTTCCGATGGACTCAAGTCCGGTTGAAAAATCTGTTCGTCTGTATGCTAGATCGACGGATGAAAACCCAACACTAGGGCAGCTATTGGCTACTGGCTATGAACTTCCTTATTCTAGTCCGGTCGTACGTCATCACGTTCAAATCCGTTGGACTTTGGTGTCATCGTGTGTGGCCAAGTCCATTCATTCGGAAGGTCCGTCGGAACTCCGCTGAAAAGTCCATCAGGAAGACTGTCGGACCTCGTCTGCAGGAAAGTCCGGTCATGTACGCGGCATAAGGGAAGATGCACCATGTTTCCTCAGAGCTTATAAAAATGATAAAAATGTGCAAGAAAAGATTCCATCTTTTTATTTTCCCTGTACGTGGTATTCTTTCTAAAACAAAATTTTACCACTTCCTCTTAAAAAAAAAAAAAAATTTGACTTTTTTTTTATAAAAATGTGTTCTTAAATCCGGTCAGCAGGTGTGCTCTACTGCCTGATGATAAACGAAGAGTCCGATCTCGAGTGTGGGGGGCGGGCCTGAGCCGCTCTCTGTGTGTCAATGGACACAGAGACCAGGCTCAGGAGCGAGCATGCACGAGGGCCCCCATAGCCAACGGCTATGTGGGGGCACTCGGCAGGGGTGAGGAGCCAGGAGTGATGGCGAGGGACCCCAGAAGTGGAGGTGGGGCTACTCTGTGCAAAACCATTGCACAAAGCAGGTAAGTATAAAATGATTGTTATTTAAAAAAAGTTACATTTCGAATCACATTAACCACTTAAGGACCGGGCCTATTTTTTTTTAAACTTGTAATTTACAAGTTAAAATAATTTTTTTTGTTTTTGCTAGAAAATTACTTAAAACTGCCAAACATTATATATATGTTTTTCTAACACCCTAGAGAATAAAATGGTGGTCCTTGCAATACTTTCTGCAGTCCTACAAGCGCACTTTGTTTGGAAAAAATACACTTTTTTTAATTAAAAAGTTAAACAACAGTATAGTTAGCCCAATTTTTTTTATACTGTAAAAGATAATGTTACGCCGAGTAAATTGATTCCCAACATGCTCCAAAATTGTGCCCGCTCGTGGAATGGCGACAAACATTTAAAAAATTCTACAAGTCGCATCTTTTGAGTTAGAAGAGGTCTAGGGCTAGAATGTTTGCTCTCGCTGTAATGATCACAGCGATACCTCACGTGTGGTTTAACACTGTTTTCATATGTGGGCGCTACTCACGTATGAGTTCCCTTCTGCACGTGAGCGTGGCAGGATGGGCCACGGTAAAAAAAAAAAATTATTTTCTTATTTATTTTTATTTTTTATTTTTACACTGTTCGTTAAAAAAAAACAATGTGTCACTTTTATTCCTATTACAAGGAATGTAAACATCCCTTGATCCTAGAAAAAAAAGCATGACAGGACCTCTTAAATTTGAGATATGGGGTCAAAAAGACCTCAGATCTCATATTTACACTAAAGTGCAATTTAAAAAAAAGTCCAAAAAAAAAAAAAAAAAGTCCCTTTAACCACTTAAGCCCCGGACCATTTTGCAGCTAAAGGACCAGGCCCCTTTTTGCGATTCGGCACTGCGTCGCTTTAACTGACAATTGCACGGCCGTGCGACGTGGCTCCCAAACAAAATTGGTGTCCTTTTTTTCCCACAAATAGAGCTTTCTTTTGGTGGTATTTGATCACCTCTGCATTTTTTTTGCGCTATAAACAAAAATATAGCAACAATTTTGAAAAGAAATCTATATTTTTTACTTTTTGCTATAATAAATATCCCCAAAAAATATATAAATTATTTTTTTCCTCAGTTTAGGCCGATACGCATTCTTCTACATATTTTTGGTAAAAAAATCGCAATAAGCGTTTATTGATTAGTTTGCGCAAAAGTTATAGCGTCTACAAAATAAGGGATAGTTTTATGGCATTTTTATTAATAATTTTTTTTTTTACTAGTAATGGCGGCGATCAGCGATTTTTATTGTGACTGCGACATTATGGCGGACATGTCAGACATTTTTGACACATTTTTGGGATCATTGTCATTTATACAGTAATCACTGCTATATACATGCAGTGATTCCTGTGTAAATGACACTGGCAGTGAAGGGTTTAACCAGTGGGTGGCAGTGTAGGGGTTAAGTGTTCCTAGGGGTGTGTTACTAACTGTGGGGGGCTGGGCTTTAAATTAGTGAACACTGATCTCTTCTCCAATCACATGGAGCAGAGATCAGCGTCACTAGTTGCTAGGCAGAACGGGGAAATGCTCTTTACAACGGCATTTCCTCGTTCAGCCGCCCCATGAGACAATCGCGGGTATGCCCACAGTGATCGAGTCCGCGGGACCCGCGACCGGACTCACGGGGGTCCCGACCAGCACGTGAGTGCGCCGTCGCCGGCGCGCTCGCGATGGCAGGGCGGCATTAAAGATTGGACGTACCTGTACGCCAATATGCCTACCCGTGCCATTCTGCCGACGTACATCAGCGCGCGCTGGTCGGGAACCGGTTAAGTATGCTTGTTATATTTTCTTTATCTGTATCTGTCATCACTTTTAATAAATGGTATACTTAAATATTTGTGTGATCTCTCTTTGCACATATCGCATACAACCCCAAACACATAATCTATCCCGTGACCGTAATACAACAACATATATATATATATATATATATATATATATACAACTCAAAAAAAAAACAACAGTTTAAAAATCAATGCAGTTTTCTAAAAAAAAAAAAAAAAGGTGGAAGTTTCAGAATGACTGAAAGTGTCACTGGTAATGCTAATAAACTGGACAATAAATGTTATATGGGAATTAAATGAACAGCACACAAGCTTAGGATGAAAAAGTCCAGCTATAATTTCTTTTGTGCTCAGGCCCCCAAATCTTATGCAATTTTTAGCTTCACTTAAATATTCTCTACAGGAGAGTAAAAGATTGACGGCTTACTATGTCATTGCTGAATTCTTGTGACTGAATCTTGATAGCCTGCAATGAATTTGAAAAAGAGCTTGCCGGCAAGGAAAAGATAAGGTGGGAAGTGGAAGCTTATACATAACACATTCCACAGCAGCTCCGCTTGCCCTGCACCTCTAATCTTTTATCATGCTGTCAGTCACACTTGCATTTGTCCTTAGAGAGCTCCTCCTTCTTAACACCAGGCCAACAAATAATTCATTGCTGCACAATTGCACTAGCAGTGGCAAACCCACTCTTCTGTCCAAGTATATTATTTGCAGTTCTTTTTTAATGCATATAGTACATTCTTAATTGTGGCTAGTTAGATGCCACACCTTAGTCTATACCATAGCTAAGTCTATACCTGGACAGCAGCAGCCAACCAAGCTTGTCAGGTGTGCACGACCCTCTTACCGATGTCACTGTTGCAGTGATGTTGTAAGTGGTAAGAAATAATGTCTAGAAATCTGGATCATACAACAGATGAAGGACACGAGCCCTTGGTGCATAGTGACATCACAACTGATGACTCACGTACATCACATCTGCAGCAAATGGATCTGGCATCTACTGGTGAAGGAAGTGCAAAGAATTCATTTATTTCCATACTTATTTTAGGCGAACCATGGCTTATGGACCTAAAGTATAAGAGTATATATGCAATTAGCGGACCTTCAGCTGTTGCGGAACTACAAGTCCCATAAAGCATTGCAAGACTCTGACAGCCACAAGCATGACACCAAGAGGCAGAGTCATGATGGGACTTGTAGTTTTGCAACAGCTGGAGGTCCGCTAATTGCATATACCTGGTATAAAAGTCCAACTGCTCTATAGGACCCCAGTGGCAAAGTTCTATTTTTTACTTTCTATTACAGACTTTATAAGGATAAGCAAGCAAGTTTTTCTACCCCTACTGCAAACTCTAATGCTGCATACACACGATCGGAATTCCGGACAGAAAAAGACCGATCAGTGCTTTTCATCGGAAAATACAACTGTGTGTATGCTCCATCGGAATTTAGCTGTCCGAATTTCCAACAGTGAAAAATTGATAGCATGTCCTCAATTTTCCCAACGGAAAAACTTTCTGTCGGAAATTCCAATCATGTGTATGCAATTCCGATATGCCAAAAATCACGCATGCTCAGATTCAACTATGAGACAGAAGCTATTGGCTACTGGCTATTGAACTTATTTTTTCTAGTCCCGTCGTACGTGTTGTACATCACCGCGTTATAAACGATCGGAATTTGGTGTGACCGTGTGTAGGCAAGACAGCTTGAGCCGAATTCCATCGGAATTCCTTCGTGAAAACCATCAGAGCTTTTTCTGATGAGAATTCCGATTGTGTGTACGGGGCATTACTGTGATGTGAAATAAACTGAAAATTTAGTAGCAAGCATTAAAACCTCTAGCAATGGCCAAGTCAGGAGTTAGGAAACTTAGGTGCAGAGATCTCACTAACAAATTGTTTCCGAAAGGTAGCGGATGAAATTAGGGGGATACAACTGCTGGCATCGATCCCAGAAGTAAGTTAAAGCAGAACTTTAGCCAACTATACCATAACAAAAATGAAAAGCCCATTAAAGAATCAATCAAATATAAAAGAAAAACAGTTTTTGCTGCACTGTTCAGATTCGATCAAATGAATTCTGCCACAGTATTTTTTTCTGCCACTAGATGTCCTCAGTTTTATTGTCATCATAAGCCACTACCTCTGAGTTCAGGTCCGCATCGGCCTGACCCGTCCTATTACAGGCCAATGAAATTAAATGAGAATCAGCACAGTGATGAGTTCATCTCTCTGTCACTCTTTCTCCTTCTATTAGCATGCTTGTGAGAACTGTTTGGCTCTTCGGGTCTTGCATTTAAAAATACATGTGATGTATTAATGTTTACAGAGCTGCTGTGATATCATTAAAGCAGAGCTCCACCCAAAAGGAGAAGTTCTGCTTTGAGGCCTCCTTCCCTCCTCTGCCCCAAATGGCACTTTTTTTTTTGGGGGGGGGGGGGGTACCTGTTTTTGACATGTACCCGCTTCAACTTCCACTCTGACCACCTAAGCAATCCAAGCAGAAGTTCTCCTCTCCCCCTTCTTCCCTACAGTCATCTGGGGCACATCATAGGTCTCAGAATACTGCAGAACCATGCAGGTGCATGTGCAGTTGGCTCCTGGCTGTGAAGATGCAAGCTGTCATAACCGAGTGCCCACAGTTGAGATGCCGGTGCTGGGAATAGAAGGAGGGGACAGCTCGGGTAAGCACATTTCTGGATCTTGGGACAGGTGAATGTCTGTTTATTAAAAACTGTAGCTGCTGACTTTTAATAAACACAAAAATGACCGGAGCACCTCTTTAAGAGCCTAAACGCCACAGCGTTTACCAAAGAATTTATAGAGATAGCAGAGAATGCCCAGCTGGTCACAGTCAGGTTAGAAAAGTGTATGTCTGTGGCTCCTGACCAATTCTTCTTGTTTCTTCACCAGCACTAAGCACTTTTTTAGCACTAATTATTGAACTTTAAGGGACACGTACCCCTAATTTGACTTTACTTATTTTATTTCATAATTGATATTTTTTCATATTTACATTTGGAATTGATGTTCACTAATGTGTGTGTTATACATGATGATTCACATAACTATATTAAGTTGTTTGGTTTAAGATTTATTGGTAGTATTTGTATAAATATACCGGCAGTACACATTTGATCTTATTTGGATGAGATCATACTCTACAGAGGCTATACATCATTTCACCGTAACACATCGCTAATAATTAATTTAATATTTTTAGATAAAAGTTAAATAATAATAGTTACATTTTAGATAGATGGTATTATATGAATCACATGAGCAGCACCACATCTACTTTCATTCCCTTTCTAACTAGCTATGCCGTCTTTCCGTTCTCCTCGCCACAGAGCTGGTGCTACCTCTAGGCAAACTAGGCAGCCGCCTAGGGTGCACTGCTGCCTAGGGCGCAACAGGGGAACTCTGTGGACCCTGATGTAGGGGGGCTATGGGGACCCTGATGTAAGGGGGCTATGGGGACCCTGATGTAAGCCCCCCCGGCTTTAGGATTTTAATGCAAGGGAAGACTTTGGAGATCCTAATGAAAGGATGGGGACTCTGTTTTAAGTAGAGGGGACTCTTGGGACCCTGATGTAAGGGGGGGGGGGACTTTGGGGACACTAATGAAAGGGGTGAAAGGGGTGAAAATTGAGCAGGCCCCCAGGCCTAAGGCTGTGTAAGTGGCCCAAAATTTCCGATGGCTGTTTCCCACACACTGTGCTGACGTTCCTCAAACCGCTGCAGGATTGAATGATGTTAGCTGGAGATGATGCCATCTTCTGAAAACTTCAGCCAATCCATGAAGAAGAGGTGTCCAGCCAATGAGATGCCGTGCAACAACACTTCCACACAGCTCCCCAATCAGTCTGCACACAGTCTGCACACTGTGTAAGTGGCCCACAATTTCTGATGGCTGCTCTCTTCCCCACACACTGTGCCAACATTCCTCAAACCACTGTAGGATTGGATTATGTTAGCTGGAGACGATGCTGTATCCTGAAAACTTCAGCCAATCCATGAAGAAGAGGTATCCAGCCAATGAGGTAACATGCAAGCCATGCTGCATGCAACTTCTCTTCCTCCCAGTTCCCCAGTCAGTCTGCACATGAAGCCAACTATGGCAAGGAGGGGAGAAAGAATTCCTGTACAGCCTGCATTTTAAGCCTTTATTTTGTTTGGGGGGGGGGGGGGGGGGGGGTTGCTAGTAGCTGGTCTTAGATAAGGCACAAAATAGTCTAGCACCGTCCCTGCACTCCATACACCAAAAGCCATAAAAACATGGTTATAGATGGAGAGATCATTGAAAAAAAATGGCATATGCTTGCATGTCCAATAGGCCTTGCTTTCCATGTGTTGGACAGACAAAGCACTGGCAGCCTAAGTGCCTGTCAATCCATTCTAAATTCCTTAGTTGCTGTTTTAAGATTTTTTTTCCTCTGTTTTAGAAAGGTCAGTAGTTGGCAGGTAGTGTTACTTATTTATAACAAGATAACTATCTGCAGTTCTATATATAATTGAGCAGGTTATCTCCCTTTATGCAAGGTGATTGGAAACCAACTGCATTGCAGACCTAACTGTTAAAATGTTCATAATCACTAGCAGTGTGATTTATGAAGTCTGTTTAATTTATATCCCAAGATCACTGTTTCCTTCACAGTATGGTGCTGTATGTGAAAAGGATGAAGGAGGGAAGTTTCCCTGACATGAAAGGCAAGGTACTACTGCAAAGGAAGATCCAAACCTTTGACTCATCTTACGCAGTTGAATAGGCACACTTCTGCTAGTACAGTACATTTCTTAGACAATTTTATACATTCTATAGCCATGCAGGGATCTAAAATAAGAAGACATTACGGAACAAGTTGAAACATAGTGCTACTATTTTCCTTGATAAATGGAAAGCAGTAATAACATATCTTTTCATTTAAAGTAGCACTCCAGACTTAGTATAAATCAATTACACGGAAAACAGAATAATTAAATTAGATACAAAATGTATCGTTGGTGGTCACAAACAAAAGGTCTTGAGACCTGTAAACAGAAATGTGGATTAAAGTAGTATTAAACCCCAAACCAAGAAATGTAATATATTGCACCTAACCTTTAGGTTAAGACTTATCCTTAATTTTCCAATAACCAGATGAACAGTGTAGTGACACTATCAGCATTGGGATCAGTCCTATATTTTTACTACACCCACATATTGGTAAAATAATTGGCTTCCCCCCAGAGTAACTATGGTGAGAACCTTTGAATGAGAACCTTTGGGGCAGTAACTTAATAGTACACCCCTCACATTTTTATAAATATTTTATTATATCTTTTCATGTGACAACACCGACGAAATTACACTTTGCTAAAATGTAAAGTAGTGCTTGTACATCAGTGTAAATGTGCTTGATCTTGATAGAAAAGGCAGGGGAGGAAGTGAAGGAGTTCTAGGAAGCCTTATGACATCCAATCGTATATGTCAATGATTTATATTCAAGGAGAAAGGGGTGACCTGTAGAGTAGAGAGATAGATGTGGGTGTCAACAGTATAGGTTGGGGGTCTAGGGAGGCCTTTTAACTATGGGGGTCACCAGTGCAAAGGGGAGAGAGAAAGATACCAGTTCAGTAAGCATAAGTGCAGCTCGGCACAAATCCCAGAAACTACTACAGTGGCTTTCAGCTTCCAGGTGGATTCCACAGGTGTGATACATACATGCTTACATTGGTCCAAGCTGCACCAATGGAACTATGTAAAAATTGCTATGCCTGGAATTCAGCTTTAATGCCAGGATTATAGCTCCATTCACAAAATATAAGACTTCTTGCTGCTAAGCGGCAAATACTTGGCCATTTTAATATTGGCTTAGAATCCATTCCAGATTCCAAATGTGAGACAACTGTAATGTTAAGTTAGAATGTATTTTCTTCAGCAATTATGCAAATGTGATCTATAACTAGCACTCATAACTTTGCTATGGGGGAACAGTCACAATGAGTTAGATGTGCCTATATTTAGGCCAAGACATCAGGAGTGGGGTGGGGATTTGCAGTTGGGGTATTTAAAGTGATTGTAAAGTCTCTTTTTTTTACAAATAACAAACATGTTATACTTATCACCTATGTGCAGTGGGTTTGCACATGGCAGGTCACATCCGCCTCTTCTCAGGTCCCTCTTCTCTACTCCTGGCCTCTCCCTCCTGTCCCATTCAGACACAGAGCTGCCATTTGGCCTTGTCTCCTCTCTCCTGATTGGCTAACTGACTTTGATTGACAGCCACGGGAACCAATGGTGCCACTTCTGTATTTCAGCCAATCAGGAGGAGAGTCCCACATGGCCGAAGGACTCATGGACATTGCTGGACCGGGGTAGGGCTCAGGTAAGTATTAGGGGGTGCTGTGAAAGCTGCTGCACACAGAAGGCTTTTTATCAGAATGCATAGAATGCATTTAGATAAAAAACCTTCTGCCTTTACAACTCCTTTAAGGAGTGGTGAGCTCTATGGGGTAAATTTACTAAAACTGGTGCACTCAATATCTGGCGCAGCTGTGCATTGTGCATTGTAGCTAATCAGCTTCTAACTTTAGCTTGTTCAATTAAACTTTGACAATAAAAGCTAGAAGCTGATTGGTTTCTTTGCAGAGCTGCACCAGATTTTGCACTCTCCAGTTTTAGTAAATAATCCCTTATGCATTATCTTGAACCATGTCTCCCTCTATATTTCATAATACTATCATTTGACTTACTAGCCTGCATTTTTGAAGAATTTTACAACAAGGAAGATGAGATTCATTAAAGTGGTGCTTTTTTTCCTAGGGGGATTATGAAAGTTTTATTTAGTGGTAGACAGTGTCAACAAGAGTATTGAACTGAAAAGTATTTTGGAATCAAACGCACTAGATCTGAATGCCAGAAGTTGCCATTACATTCAGTAGGAAGTAATGTTGTTATATTTCATATGAAGTTCAGTGAATAGGAGAGGTTTGTGGTTGTCTCTGGAAGGAAGGTTTTTATGTCTACTTATGTTTAACATGTCTGACTCGCAAGGAACATGGGGTCTACCCCAATGGGCAAGAGACATGATTAGTGTGAACTAACACCAAATTTTTAGTTACTCTCGATTAGCAAAGTGACAATGCCAGGATCCTCCAACAAACATTTACAAGTAGTTATATAATGTTAACATTTAAAATGTTTATTCTTGTACTGTAGTCATGCACTATACTTTGGGCACGCCATTTAAATTTCAAATCAGTGTATGCTAAATCAGTGCATCAATACAATCTAAATTCTGATACAATATTTTAATTCACTATACATCTCTTAGTAAATTAACATTTACAAAGAGAGGTGGGTTTCATTAACAGTTTTGTAATTGATCCCAAAAACCTCAAACTACAAATCTGCATGCAAGATAATTATAAAATCCATTCTAGATACATTAAGCCCAGTTTCATTTTGAGGTTTGGGATTATCACTAAATATTTTTTCAAGAAAATGTTTGGAAACCACCTTTGAGAATAAACCTTGATTGTTCAGTGCACTTGTATAATATGATTGGTAATTTTGTTCATTGTGAGTTTAATTAAGCTCTATCCGATGTTGGAGATAAGAAGATGATGTTAGAAATGCCTCCCATGTGCCAGCAATACATTTTAGAATACTTTGGCTCATTTATAATCCAATTAGTTCCAATTGATTTTGGCTTTTGCAACAGAAGAGAACATATAATTAAAACCAAAAAAAGTGACAGAAGTTTCATACAGCTTAGAAGATGGAAACAACAGTATTTAATAATATGTTAGTTCACGCAAATATAACTAGTCCTTTAAACATACAGTACATACAAGCATACCTTAGAGGGAATCAATATATAAATGTATAAAACAATATAATACATTCTTATTTACATAATGATCAATTCCCATGTCCATTTTTCCACTGGGGGAAAGGACACAGAAGCCTCCAGTGACAAAACAGAAGGAACAAAAAAGGGTCCCCTGGTAGCAAAACTTTCCAGGCAGCACAGTAGAAAAACAGACCACTCTGAGAGAGGGACTAAAGTTCTGCTGTTTTTTCATTGGAAGCGGGCAGTTTTTTTTATTGCAGAATAGATAGAATAGCAGTCTCCGATGCATGCACAGGAGTGCCATCATCCCATGCTAGCCAAAGAAGATAGCCGAAAACTGGCACAAAGAAAATGCCGGCGCTGGCGAGGGACGGGACCGCTATTGCCACCACTTTTTTTTGGCCCACTGTGCTTGAGCATGGCTCGATCTATACAATCACGTGGATCAGCTGAAGCAACACAGAAATGACACCAGTCCAGATTTATGAATAGCCACAACAATTTTCATGTTTGTAGTATATTCCTAAATGTTTCTGTTGTATTTTACCTACATTTTCCCCTTCACTTCACTGGCCTTTCCCATTTTTTCACATCTTGTTAGTTGCCTGTTACAAAAGATTATGAAAAGCACAGCTCACATCAACCAGAGGAAAGTCCCATTCACATCATCTGAGAAATTTGTAAGGTATGTAAACTTTGCTGAATCAATCTAGTTGCCCTAAAGTTGGCACAACGAATCTGCGCAGTTACACATCCAGACCTAATGTTGTTGATGGGTCTGCTCCTTCTACGAGAAGATGCCCACGCAAGCCCAACTGATTAGTTAGCAGAGAGGGCTGCTATATAAGTAGTTCAGTAGTTATAACACACTTCTCAAAATGTGCACTTTTTGAATATTTAGAGTTGCTGCACTTCCTAAAATAATATAAACTTTTGGAAAATAATTAACCAATAAAAAGTACTACGAATTTTCTAGACATTTTATACTGCTGGCCAAGGCCTAAATGAGTTTTTTTTTTAAAAGGGAGTCTCGGGTTTAGCTTTAGGGATTTTGAGGTTTACTATTAAATATGTACATAAAAATCAATTATAGGGCATCTTTATAGATCTTTCTAACAATGAGCAGAACATTAAGAAATCATATCTTGTTAAATAAATGAATGCCATACTATAGGTATGCATTTTAAAAGATGATTCGAAATTTAGATGATCAGAAAATCAAAAATAGCCGTTTTTGAAAAGATGCTTGAAAAGTGCTCATTGTCAGAACAAATAATTCCTTTTGGAAAGTTTCTGCGATGTATGCAAGGGATTGTGGTGAATGAGGCACTTTCTAGCATTCTAATGGACTCTCATTAATGAAGTTATGAGAATTTTGGAGCCTTTGGCTTGCAGTAGATCTACTTACCTTGGGTCATATAATACTGACACTGGCATAATAGGTTGAACAGCTTATGGATTCCATGCGGGCTCTATCTTGAATTTACCAGCAGCATCCCCTCCCTGTGCTCCCCCTCCCCTTACTGCCTCTTATTTATTCTCATGTTTTTTTATTTTCAAGGAGTTGTCCTTTTTTTTTTCTTCTACTGCCTCTACCTTTTCACTACGTTTTCGCAATATTTTTTCACAATCCCTTCCCTATACAATTTCCTGATAAGCACTGTAATACGTTAGATTTATTAAGCTCTTGTGCTATGTCTGGTATACTATGTCAAGTTATGGTACTGCTGTTGTCTTTGCTACGCAGATATGGTATCTTTGTGAACTTGTGTCTATATTTTTTACACTGCCATGTAAAAACTCTTTTAAATCTTTAAACCTAATAAAATGGAAAAGCTGCTATTGAAATGGAAAAGAGTTTGACATGAAAATCAGTTCTAAAGGTAGCTCTGGATCACTGATGATCATCGGACACAGCTTGAATCTCAGTCCAATCAATCCAATGCAAAAAGCATACAACTAAATGTAACTGTTATACTGTGAACCTGTGGTAAGGTTCCACAAAGCAATTTTTGATGCAATCCTCTAATTTTCTATGTTATTAGTGACTTTTGTAAATGCTCCTATTTTCAAATGGCAAGGCACTCCCATCCATACACATGTGGCAGTGCTTAGGCATGGCTGTAGATGACTTAGTCAATTGTTTGACTTAATGACAGTTTAACTTATAGGTGGGGATTTGTCTTGAGGACTTCCTTACATGTTTCTTAGTGTCAGAAAATATACTTTATAAACAGCAGATGTCTGATAAGAATAAGCATCCTAATAGTTGTAAAATTGTACATTTTATTATGATAAACATTCTGCAATGTAATAAAAAAAGATTGAATTCAATCATTAAACTTAGCTAATAAAATGTGCATTGCGAAGTTGCGTAAGTCTAACCAATATTGTCAATAATCTCTTCCTGTAGCTTATAAATTGCTAGTAAAAACAATAAACTGCAAATTATACGATTTTATATCCTTTAAGAAAAATCCACCATAATCTTCTTCATAGTAGAAAGAGTTGCAGCACTGGCTAAAATTAATCTTTCCCTCCAACAAAGCAATCCCAGGATAATACTGATAGGATAAAATCTGTCTACAAGCACAAAATGAAAAACATAGCCAAAGCTTAAAATATGATTATTACAAAGATTAGTCAACAAAATATTTCTGTCTCGCAAAACAGACAACAAAAAAAGAAGCTAAATTTCTACTGCCCTAAATATTAACTAAAAATGTGTCACCTTATGTAAACAGCCAAGATGGAAGTAAGCGTTTTATTAGTCAAAACAAGTCAAAGCAGGCCATAAATCAATGTTGGCATCTATTATCTCATACATAGAGGAATTAAGCCTGAATTCTGGGCAGACATAAAAGACAGAAATGTATTTTCCCTGAATGTGACGCCACATGCACACTGAGTTACTCTGTTGAAAGTATGTAACCCCTATGCATTGTCATTGTTGTGTATGGATTTATGGAAGCATTATACTAATTGTGCTCCATTCCCAGCTACATTAGGGTTTGACGAAGCATCAAATATTGTGAAACGCACTGGTATCTACAACAGTTTTCCTGCAAATATCGCCCTGTCTATGTATCAATTTGTGATGAATAATTATGGATACATAAATACATTAAATGTATAGTCTCAGTAGAGATTAGCAGGAATTCATGCTTTTTTCAGGGATGGGAATGGTATTTTTCATATTTTATATGTATATGCACAATGCTCGCTCCCAGCAGTCACCGGTGGGGACAGGAAAGCTCCCGATGCATACTTAACAGTCACAGTGGTCACATGACCTCAATGCCCAATTTGCCTACTGGCATCTAAAAGTTTTTAAAGGTCTGGTAGGCGGTGGTGGGAAGAGGTTAATCTATGGATCAATACATTTTTTGTAAATTTTATATTGAGGCCACATACGCTCTTTTTTTTCTTGGGTTTATGTTGAGCACCTTTAAAGTCCTTTTTCCATGCTATTACATTTGTACAATTGGGAAGTGGTGCTTAATATATTAGGTTGTGCTCCTCATATGCTGTTTTTAGGCCCTGTAAAAAACAAACTTGTTTCGAATTAAGCGTCAGAGGGATATGGTACTATGTATATGTGGATCTCTGTGTGCAGAATGTTTCATTGATCAGTGATTTGTTATTTTATTATTATTGTTTTTATTATTTCAACCAACATTTCAGAATGTTGGTATGTACATTCCATGCTGCATAGAAACTGTGGTGGGTGCGTCAGCGGTAAAACGCTGCTCTTTTAAGCAGGGATTTACCAACAATTTCGCTGCGCTATTTGGCCTCTAGCAGGGTACTTTTACCCCCTCCGCTAGCAACTGAGAAAGGGTTTTAACAGTATAAATTTTGGTCAAAATGTATGAATAAAAAATACTAATTTGCAAAATTGTGTCACAGAAACTAAGAAAACATGCTTATTTTTCAAAATTGTCTGTCTTTTTTCGTTTTAAAAGCTCAAAAATGAAAAAACTCAGTGGTTATCAAATGTCACCAAAAGAAAACTCTATTTTTCTAAAAAAAAAAAAAAAAAAGGAAAAAAATTCAAATGGGTATAGCGTTGCATGACTAGTAATTAAAAAGTTCAACAGCACTGAAAGCTGAAAATTGGCCTGGCAGGAAGGGGGTGAAAGTGCACAATATTGAGGTGGCTAACTAACCTTAACCCCCCTGGCGGTATTCCCGAGTCTGGCTCGGCGTGAAAATTTTGTACCATTAGTGGTAACCCCGAGCCAGACTCGGGACCGCATTGCTGAATCCAGGGAGAGCTTACTTACCTTATCCCCTGGATCCAGCTTTGTCCCCCCGCTGTACGAGTGAGCCGTCCTCCACTCGATGTATCATGGAGCCGAGCCCCGTTCCCTGCAAGCTTTGCACCAAATTCAAAAAGTGAAACAGACACATTACATACAGTATAATGTAATCTTACAGATTACATTGCTGTATGTAATTAATTCACATCCCCTTTGTCCCTAGTGGTCTGCCCAGTGCCCTGCATGCAGTTTTATATTATAAAAACTGTTATTTATGCCTGGAAACTGGAGATTGTCCATAGCAACCAAAACTGTCCCTTTACATCAAAAGTGGTTTTAGACCAGCTAGAAAACATCGATAATAAATTAGAATCACTCGCAGAATTGAGCGATAGTGATTTGTGAGGAGATACGTAATCAAATACTGAAAAGTAATGACAGTAACAATTCTGCAACTGAGCAAATTTCAGTGTTTTTGATTTGATTACATTATTGAATTTTTTTTATTATTGTTATATTATTATTTGGTATAATTATTTATAGTTATTTATTATATTATAATTGATGATTTTATTTTTCAAACTTTATCAAACTTTTCAAACTTTATCATACCCAGGATGTCTACTAGACTCTAGTTTGGACAGATTTAAGTGAGTTATTCCTAAGAATTACAGGACTACAATATAAAAGCCAAATTTTCATGCAAAATAATTGCATGCAATTTCAGCAATTTCCGCTTTCAGCGCCTAAAATCTGAAATAATCATACCGCCAGGGAGGTTAAGCTATATATCATTTTTTCCACCCGCCTGCAGCAATCTGATGGCATCCCTTATCTTAGGCAAATTCAATGACGGGTGTCAAGGTCTACTTTATAACAATTAAATTGTACAGCTCTTGTTTTTGTTTTTTTATTGCTGTATATTATGTCAGTGAATAATCATGCAGACTAATATTCCTAAAAAGGTCACTTTAAAGTGTTACTTGGAGATATCTTGTGATTTCCCTGTTTAAACAAAAACATTAGTTTCCAATGGAGTCCTTGTTTAAAGAGGAACTCCGTTAAGAGACTGCTTTACTAACAGCCTCTAGATGTGCATATGGTGACACGGCAAGGATTTCAATTTTTGAAAAGACTGTATATTTTTTACTCATACATGTCATCTTCTCCTAGAGAACTTAAACATTTTTCTCTGTGCACATCTGTTCATGTCTTGTCTAAGCAGTACTGAAAGGGGTCAGCTGACATAATGCCTTTGGAGTTGCGTTGTGCACAGCAGCAGTCAGCAGTATTAACAGATGTAGACTAATCCCACTGATTGGCTGTGCGGTGAGTCATCCTTGCTGAGCTGTGTGACTGACGAGTTGGTGTTTGAAACTGAACTCATTATGAAATAGGTATCAGAATCTCTTAAAGCCGAAACACGCATTTATCAATGCAAATGACTAGCATGTACTAAAGCACTTGTAATCAATTCCCTTTTTGCATTATATTTAGCAATGCTTAACAAGAACCTGCTATCAGTAAATTCATTACTTGTCTGTTGCTAATGCGTAAGCACCTGAACCTAAAACTCTCCATTAAATATGATGATGATATACACTGCACCAATAATGGCATAATACTTAAAGTGTTACTAAACTCACAACAGTAAAATCAGTCTTTATATGTAATAAAGCATGCTTGTTATGCCCCGTACACACGAGCGGACTTTTCGACATCCAAACTCCGACGGACCGAGTCCGTCAGACTATCCGATCGTGTGTGGGCTGCAACGGACTTTAGCTTCACTAAAGTCTGACGGACTTTAGAAATGAAGCATGCTTTAAATTTTCCCGTCGGAACTCCGCCGGACCCAGGTCCGATGTAGAAGTCCGCTCGTCTGTATGCTGTTCCGACAGTCCTAAAACGACGCATGCTCTGAAGCAAGTACGAGACGGAAGTGCTCGGTCTTGTAAAACTCCAGTTCGTATTGGAAGTAGCACATTCGTCATGCTGCAAATTCTGTGCTCGTTTAAATGTATAGCGCATCTTCTTTATAATGCTAGAAGAACGAAGCCTTTTTATTTATAATGTTGTCCTTGTCCGCTGAACAGTGTTTGGGCGGACAGTCCGCTCGTGTGTGGGCTTTCAGCAGACAGTTTGGACGGACAAAGTTTTTCGGAAAGTGAAGTAGCTTTATTTATTTATATTTATTTATTTCTTGAAAAAAAAAAAAAATCTATTACTATATATTTTTGGAACTACTATTTTTTTTTTTTTTTTTTTTTTCGGGTGGGGGGGGGACGGGGGTTTGAAACAAGATGGATTTTCATTTTTTTGGGCCAAGCAGGACTATGCAAGTAGAGATAGATAGATAGATAGATAGATAGATAGATAGATAGATAGATAGATAGATAGATAGATAGAGAGATAGATAGATACCCAAACCATCATTTTGGCCTACACATGATTGCATGTTCAAAATCAGCAGAGCTTCCCCTCATTTCAAATGTTAAGCCTCAAATTTACAGCGACTGCACTTCCAAGTGCACTTGCAGTGCTTTAAAACTTGCACTAGAAGTTAGCATATTTCCATGAACATGTGTTTTGTAACATCAATAAGAATAAAATTCAATATGTACATCCCTAACGCAGGCTTTAAATTAACCAAAAATAAAATGATAACTATCTTCCCGTCGCATGTAGCAGTCGCTGCTCCCGTTCGGACAAGCGTACGGGCTCGCGGTACAGCTTTATACGCGGCGCATGCGCTCAGGCTCCGCCTGCGTCGCCCGCCCCTGACGTTCCTTGCGACCGTGTTTCCCCGCCCCTTTTACCCTCCTTCCGCTGTGGGTGTATGAGAGTGGAAAATGGCGGATGGGAGCTCAATTAGCAGCGTGAGCACCGCGGAGGAAAGGCGTGGGCCCCAAGCAAGGAGGAGATATAAGGCCACCAATATGGCATTCGAAGAGATGGTGGAGATGGTAGCTATCCTTCAAAGGGAGGATTATGATGGGCAACTTGGCCCTTACCCAAAACCCAACATACGAAAAAGCGCCATCTTGGACGAGGTGGTCACCACCTTGGATTCAAAATTCGGGGTACGGAGAGGAAAGGACCAGCTGCGGAAAAGATGGTCGGACATCAAGTCCAGGGAGCCGGACCAATATGACCGCATCAAAAAGGTCCTTAAAAAAAGTGAGTAAACTCCGCGTTTTCCGTGACTGTCGGACATAATCCTTTGATGAGATCGTAATCGTTCGTGTAGATAGTATGTAAAACTGGCGGATTTGACCGTAATCGTTCGTGTAGATCGTATATGTCAAACTGGCGATTTGAATCATAATCTTTCGTATAGATAGTGCTGTAAATAGTGACTGGACCTCTGGTGGATCGTAATCGTTCGTGTAGGTTGTCAATGAAAATATGGCGCATATGGTTGTTCGTATATGTGGGCGTAAATAGCATGAATTTGTGTATGGTGTAAACTTTATCTGGTGTTGGATTAGATTTTAATTAGTTATTATTTTTATTTTTTTTTGTTTCATGATAAACTGAATTGTCACGCTCAGTTTATCGGAAATAAATTTTTAATAAAGTTTCATAAATTTATTCAGTGCAATGTAGACTCAATAAAAAAAATGAGATAGATAGATAGATAGATAGATAGATAGATAGATAGATAGATAGATAGATAGATAGATAAAATGCTGGTTCAACATCTGGACTAGGGAACTTTTATAAGTGGATTTTGGGACATCATAGAACATTTTTGACATAATCACACACAGGTACTCCAGGCGATGATTCAAGTGTGTCCGTCTGTGAAACTTGGACAAAAGATATAAAGTATCACAGTTTGGTTAAAGGCTAGGTTCACATTGCTGCAATGTACGAGATCAAATGTGATTTGCACCGCACTGCAGTGCAAATCACATGTGATCTCTGTGTGATGCGATTTCAGCCATGCATATAGTATGGCTGAATTCGCATTGCATCCGGACCAAACTTGTACATGGCCCTTTTTTTAGTCCACAGCCGAATCGGATCACATGGGTGTTCACACCATGTGGTCCGATTCCTGTCCGAGTTTAAAGATTGCACTGTGATATGAGAACTAATTTGGAGGTGTCAATAAAACTTTACACTGATACTCCCAGCAGGTCACATAGGGCAGTGCGAACTGCGCATGCGATGCGTGAAACCACAGTAGATTTGCAGCGTTCACACATCGCAGCAGTCTGAACACAGCCTAAACTGAAAAAAAGTAATTTTAAGGATGTATTAAACTAGGAGCTTGTAATAAGCAGCTAATAATTTTACACCACTTCAAACCAATGTTTCATATTCCAATTTCTGAACTCAAATATCACTATGCTTCAATTTTTTTTTTTTTTTTTTTTTTTTTTGTGTTTTTTTTGTCATTCTCATAGGGGAACAACGACTCAGACAAGAGGCGGAGCAGCCCAGGACCCCCCGACCTCGCCAGCCTGATTGGGCAATTAGCCCCAGCCCCAGCCCCAACCCCAGCCCTGCATCGGTATTGGAGCTGCCCAGTCCTGTCTCTGCGAGTGAGCTACGGAGCTCGGTATCCTCCGCTGGACCAAGCTCCGTAGCTCCACTGGATGAGCCGAGCCCAGGGCTAGATGTGGAGGAGAGTGAAAGTGAGTGTCTGACAACCCAGCTTAAGCTAAACAATTAATGGCTGTATATGTTAACCAATTTTTTGTTTCTACACATGTTTTTAGGTGATGATCTGGTTGTGGTAGCCGAGCCATTTACATCGGAGAGTGCCCAGAGGCTGATAGGGCAGATCATGGCCTGGAATGCAAGGATGGATTTGATGGAGACCAATATCCAGGCCATACAACAGCAGATGGTCACTATGAGGCAGGAAATGAAGGACATGATCGATGTTTTAGGGAGAATATAAGCCCCTTTTCCCCTAAACCAGAATCGATCATGTCCTTCATTTCCTTGCCCAAAAGTTTATTAATGTTTTTACTCGTTTTTTAGAGGCCAAATTTTGAAGATGCACACGGTGTGTCAACATGTGCTATGTGCCATCAGAGGATCGCAATGGACGCATTTGGTGTTTGCAAACCCTTCCTCCTTCTAGTATGAGAGAGGAAGGGATTGCACACACCAAACACGTCCATTGATCACTCATGATGGCACATAGCACATGTTGACATTACCAATTTTTGGTGTGCATCTTCAAAATTTGGCTTTACCCCTTGTTTGATGTAAATAGTTCAAAATCTGATTTTATTATTTTAAATTTTAATGTTAATTGTATTTTTGATATATTTATATTTTTCTATGTTTACCAAAAAAAAAAAAAAAAAAAAAATTAAAAACAAAAAAAAAAAAATAAAAAATAAAATTTTAAAAACCAATTTCCCAAAAAAATAAAAAAAAATAAAAAAAATAAAAACGAATTAAAAAAAAAAAAAAACACAAAACAAAAAAGATCTAAATAAGACTTTAAATAAGAATTAGCACTGGTTTTAATGTGCACTATTAAAAAATAAAAAATAATAAAAAAAAATAAAAAAGGTGTGTGTCTACTTCTTTCAATACTCAATACCAGTTTGTAAAGTCATTTTGTGTTTTCTGTCACAAAGGGCCTTATTTCCTATTGTCAAAAACCACTTTGCTATACAAATGCACTAGGACAAGAATATGCAATTAGTGGAAATCCAGCTGTTGCAGAACTACAAGTCCCCTGAAGCATAGCAAGACTGGCAGCCATAAGCATGAGACCCAGAGGCATGATTGACTTGTAGTTTTGCACCAGCCGGAGGTTGGCCAATTGCATATCCCTGAATTAGGACAATGTAGGAGACAAGCATCATGAAAAGCAAACAAGAACCAAACTTCAAAATTTGAACAGACAAGACATATTTCCAGAAAAAATAATTTTTTAACTTGACCGAATAATTAAATATGGAGATCACAAGAAAAAAAAAAAAATGTTCATGATTTCACCCCAAAATATTGATGAAAAAATTACTCCAAAAAAGTAAAAAAAACAAAGAAAAAATGTTGGTGACTAATTTTTTGCCTACATATTTTTGGTACAATTCTTTAGCATTTTTTTTAAATTGTGATCTCCATATTTAATTTTTCCGTCAAGTTAAAACCAAAAACTTTTTTTTATTCTCTTTTTTTTTCATTACCACAATAACCTTTTGATTTTTATTCTGGTGACAAGTTACCACAATAACATTTTTATTTTGTTTATAACCTCAAGGAGGTTAGTGTCCCTTGTTAATTTCACATTGTCTTTTATAGAAAGGTATTTGACCAAAAAACACATAGGCAATTATATTTTCAAACAAAAAATACCATTTATTCTGGTTTAACAAACAAAAAAATGAAGGCAACACTGGAGAAACTTGTGACATTTGTGTAGCCTTTTGGCCCCAGGGCAAACGTGAAACTTTGTGGACAAGAAAATTCAAATATTACAAAATCAAATATGGTCCCAGAATCCAAGACATCAAGAGCAGCATCAGATGGTATATATGTCCCCAGGCTGTGGTACAACAGGCTGCATCTTTTTGGTAGGACCAGAGTGAAGCCAGGTCATCACCTTCTTCTCTTCGCTCCACCCTTCGCTGCACCCTTCCCTGCAGACTTCCCTGTAGCCTTCCTGGGAGGCTGTGTCTCCGGTGGTGGACTCGTGGCAGGAGGAGGAGGAGGAGGAGGAGGAACAGGAGGAACCTGCTCCACAATATTACTGTGGGCAGATAATTCTCCACTGAACCCCTTCTGTAATGCCAGGAAAATGATCCTTTCGCAGTGGAGGCGTTGGCCCATCTCTAGTTGCTGGAGCCGGCTGGCAATGTAGCAGCCATAGGCCTCTTCTGCGTCAGGGGGGCTGTTTAAAACATTAGTTGCCTCTCTAATTAGTCGCAGGGATTCCTCCTGTGCCTGCGTATTTTTTTTGGCCCTTCTGGATGGAAGACGGAGGGGAGGCACTTGAGAAGTCGTCATGCTTCTGCTAGGCCCGGCCACCTCCTGCCTGACAGAGGGCATGGACTCCTCCTGGCTGAGAGTGGGCATAGCCTCCTCCTGCCTGCCACTTTCCCCACCTTCCTCCTGGCTGAGCTCCTCCTGTGTATAAAAAAAGGGACATTGTTTTAGTTTTTTGTTCATCAATCCTAAACATTTTTCAGCTCCTGACTTCAAAATTCTGTTAATACATATAAAAGAGTATCATTATGACACCACTATTTCTTGTTTCTGCTGGTGACAAACATTTCTGGCCACTACTGTAAATTGATATGTCCAAATTTTAACTATTTTTTAACAACAATAATAGCGTACAAATTCGAATAACATCTAGTTAACATCATTAATATTATGAATATCACTATTTTTGTACGGAAAATACCTGGCTCCAGATGGGTGCATCGGCTTCTTCCAGGATGGAAGGCTCATCAGCCTCTGCTGAGGTGGAGGGAATGCTGCAGGGAAGGGTGGAGGGAAGGGTGGAGGGAAGAGTAGAAAGCGACTCCCTGGGTCTACACCGGTCGTCCAGGAACCGTAGCTTTTCAAAGTACCACAGCCTGGGTACATACACATCACCTGGTGCTGCTCCTGATGTCTTGGATTGTTCGATTTTCCTCTTTTCCTTTCTGTACATATTTTGCAATATTTGAATTTTCTTCTCCACAAAGTCCACGTTTGCCTCTGGGATCCAAGTCTGCACAAATGTCAAAAGTCTCCCCAGTGTTGCCCTCCTTACGGGTTTATTAAAATAATCCCTGTGCTTGGCTTGCCACAGATTTGACATCTCTCTATACTTGTCGATAAACAGAGTTAAAAATTCTGGATCTTTGAATTTTTGATTCATTTTTCTGAAAGACAATACACAAGCCAAAAAACATAATGTTAGCTCAGACTCTCCTAATCTTAGCCCAAGATAGACTCCAGGATCTGCCACTTATTTGGGGAAATGGTTTAAACTTACCTTCGTTTTTCTTGCTCCCAACTTCTGCTCCTACTTTCGCGAACGAACATACGACATGTGGGGTTTTGTCGTTATATACAGTGCGTTCGCGTAGAACTACGCCTGCGTTGCCCGCCCCTGACGTTCTTTTAGTCAAGTTCATGGCTTCCCGCCCTTTCTGCGCACTTTAACGTACGTACGACATGTGCATTTTGGCGTAAGACCCAGTGCGTTCGCGTAGAACTACGCCTGCGTTGCCCGCCCCTGACGTTCTTTTAGTCAAGTTCATGGCTTCCCGCCCTTTCTGCGCACTTAACGTACGTACGACATGTGCATTTTGGCGTAAGACCCAGTGCGTTCGCGTAGAACTACGCCTGCGTTGCCCGCCCCTGACGTTCTTTTAGTCAAGTTCATGGCTTCCCGCCCTTTCTGCGCACTTAACGTACGTACGACGTGTGAAATTTGTCGTAAGATCCAGTGCGTACGCGTAGAACTACGCCTGCTTTGCCCGCCCATGACGTTCTTTTACAAGAATATTTCCCGCCCCCTTTTCTCTACGGTGCGCAGTAGGAGAAACATGGCGGAAACACAACAGGTGCTTGATCTTAATGACTCCAGTAGTCATGAATCCCCGGAGCCACAAACGTCCCGATCCGGAAAGCGGAGATTTAAGGCCTCAAATATGGCATTTCAAGAGATGGTGGAGATGGTGGCAATCTTGCGAAGTAAGGATTATGATGGCAAGCATGGACCATACACCCATCCGAACTTGCGCAAGGCCAGAATCATGGCCAAAGTAGTAAAGACCCTGCATACTCGTTTTGGGGTACGACGGTCAAAAGACCAATTAAGGAAGCGGTGGTCCGACCTGAAATTGAGGGAGCCGGATCAATACAGAAGGATCAAGAAACTTCTGAAAAAAAGTAAGTACTTGTCGTGTGTTCCTATTTTAGGATTATTGCATACAATACAGATCCATATGCTTTACCTTTGTACAATGTCAAAAATTGCTGCTTTAATGTTGTATACAGTTAAAAGAATCGTATCGTTTTCAACCGCTCGTAAAGTGTTCGTTGCAAACCTCGTTTTTGATACAGGGTTTGAACAGCATTTTTTGGCTGTGTAATTTATAAAGACACAACAAATGATTAGGACATTGTGGTTTAGATGTGTTTCAAAATACAATGACTAGAAAAGAACATTCAGTGTAATTGAAGGAGAGGACACTTGGCAGCTGGGTAAAAACACATCTGCACTCACGAGCAAAGGTGTGGGACACCAGAGAACATTTATTAGGGTAAACCACACGCCACACGGGGTTCCCTGGTATACTTGGGGGGGGGGGGGGGGTGGGGCATGTGTGAACCTTGGCACAAAAAGCTAATTATTTGCTTTTTTGGGCAAAGTGAATTGATTTCTCATGTCTTCACATTTTGCATCTCTTCATAAACCGACAATTCTACAACACTTTTAATCAAGGTTTCATCTTCCTAGTTCTGGCCTTAAATATCTGTGTGCTAAAGTATACCTTTTTGTTTGTTAATTTCTCATAGGGGAGAAAAGCCTCACAAAGCAGGATCCCAGGGACCGCCACCCTTGCCAGCAGGAATGTGAGGTTAGCCCCATCCCCCCCGTGGATGTGCATGTGGAGGAAGGAGAGGTGGAAGAAGGAGAGGAGATGGGCACCCCACCAGGTGAGTGTCTGACATCACAGCTTCAGGTAATCGATGTATACCTGCATATTTCCCAACACATTTTTTTACATCTATTTTAGGTGATGTTGTGGTTATGGAAAGCGACACATTTCCAAGCACCAGTGCCCCCCCCGAGGATGTCGAGGAAGGAGAGGTGGAGGAAGGAGAGGTGGAGGAAGTAGGGGAGATGGGCACCCCACCAGGTGAGTGTCTGACACCCCAGCTTGTTGAAATCCATGTATGACTGCATAATTTGTGACCCAATTTTTACCATCTATTGTAGGTGATGTTCTGTTTGTGGAAAGGGCCCCATTTTCCAGTGACAGCGCACAAAGGCTGATTGGCCAGATAATGGGCTGGAATGGGGAACTAGATGACATGCGGACTAGCCTGGATCTCATGAAGACTCAGATTGACAATATGCAGCTGGAAATGAAGAACATGATCGATATTTTGGGGAGAATATAATCCGTTTCTCCAGAATATCGATCATGTTCTTCATTTCCCTTGTTTTAGTTCAAAGATTGTTATTACTTCACCAATTTTTACGATTGTGGCTGATTGTTGTTATACATTTTTCATATTTTTTAGCGAAAAATAAAAACCCCAAAAAAAAATAAAACAAAAAAATTGACAAAATGAAAAAAAAGGAAACCAAAAAATGTTTGCCAAAGAAAGTTAAATAAACCCAAAAAAAACATTTAAGATCACTAAATATTCCATGGCACATGTGAATGTGGCCAAATTAAAATTTTGAATCATCAAGAATGTGTGGCGTATTCTTTCAATGCTTAATACCAGTTTGGGAAAAGGGATTTTGTGTATCCAGTGACAATGGGCCTTATTGAATTTAATGAAAATACACTTGGCACTACAAGTGCACTAGGATAACATAGGAGACAGCACAAACCAAAAGCAAGCAAGAAAACACATTTCAGATTTGAGGTTATTTTATTTTTTTCCTCTTTTTAAAATTTAAAGATTGGGTGGCATTGCAATGGCCCCCCTACCATTAAAATAAGTGACATATCTTTCACGCACTTCACGTGCACTTAGGGGGGCCAAGCCAGTACGGCCAGTATCCAGGCCTGTCATGGATTCTGTCCAAACTCCAGCCTCCGGCATTATTCCCGATAAATACGTATTGGAGTATTGTTTTAAAAAATTATGCAGAATGCAGCATGTGAGGATGACAGAGTTCAGTTTGTATTCGGCTAGGTTTAGAGCCGTCAGAAATACACGGAACCGGCTGGCCATTATTCCAAAAGCATTCTCCACCACTCTTCTCGCTCTGGCCAGCCGGTAGTTAAAAACCCTCCTCTCCGGGGTGAGGGCTCTTTGGGGGAATGGCCGCATTATGTGGTTGTCCAGAGCAAAAGCCTCATCCGCGATGAAGACGAATGGTAGTTCCTCCACATTCTCCGAATCAGGTGGCAAGCCCAGGCCACCTGTCTGTAGACGTCGGTAGAACTCCGTCGTCGCGAAGACTCCTCCGTCCGACATGCGGCCATTCTTCCCCACGTCCACATATAGAAATTCGTACTGTGCCGACACCACCGCCATTAACACAATACTGTGAAACCCCTTGTAATTAAAGAAGTATGACCCCGAATGGGGTGGTGGCACAATGTGTACGTGCTTCCCATCTATGGCACCACCGCAGTTAGGAAAGTCCCACCGGGTGGCAAAATGGGATGCCACAGTCTGCCATTCCTGTGGCGATGAAGGAAACTGGGGAGGCAAAAAGCAGAAAAAAAACAAAATAAGTACTTTTGCACATTAAACATTGTACATTACAACACAAACTTTAGTTCACGCTTCTGCCTAGTCACATGACACCGATCGTCTGCTCCCTGTCATTGGGAGCAGTGATCAGGGTCATGTCACTGCTAGCCCATCCCCCAGACAGTTAAGAAAAACACTCACCCAGAACACACTTTAAACCATTCCTTGGCCCCCTTGTGCTTAATAAAACACATTCACTGCATGTGACATTTTTACAGTAATCAAGACAATTTTTGACAGCATTGATCACTGTATTAATGACAATGGTCACAAAAATGTATGGAAATTGGCCAATGTGTCCGCCATAATGTGGCAGTCACCAGAAAAACCAAAAACCACAAAAATAATAAAAAACGGTTAGGCAACGCCATTACTATTTTCAAAAATGGCAAGATTTTACAAATGCCAGCAAAATAGACCATATTTCCGAAACGATTGAACTTTTAACCAAAACAATCAAGAAACGCTTAAATTGTGATTCATTTTAACACATTTTTGTTTACTAAAAGAATACGTATCAGCATCAAATGATGTCCAAAAAAATCATGGTGATATATTTTTGTGCCTATCTTTCTTTAGAGTGAAAAGAGAGAAAAAAAAGCATATTTTGAAAAATGCATTTTGGGTTTGTTGGTGGTTAATCACCAAAACTAAAAAAGCAGAGGTGATCAAAGACAACCAAATACAAAATTGCTTTGTGCTAATAAAATGAAGATAATTTACTAGGAGGAGCCATGTTACAAGGACGCACAATTGTCAATTCAAACAACGCACTGCCAAATCACCCTAAAAAGTGATGAAGGTCAGGAAGGGGGGAAAATCATTCCAGGGTTGAAGTGTGTTAAAAACTACAATATATAATTCAACATTAATTTAAGGACACACAGACTCGTTGGAATTATATTAAGTGTGTGGGGGGGGGGGATCCAGTTAAAGGACACACAGACCATTTGGGATACTATTAAGGGGGGGGGGGGGGGGGATTCAGTTAAGGGGACACAGACCATTTGGAATAATATTAAATGTTTGGTTTGAGGATAAAGCAATAGAATGGAGCTGACAAAAGACATTTTAAGTGACTAGACTAGGTGGATATGGGCCGACCATAGCATGTTGGTGAGGTTTAATGAAGGCAAATATGCATGAAAAACAAAAAAGGAGCAGTAAAAGATTGCAGCATGCATGAGGAAAAAAAGGGGACATTCACAGCATATTGCAATCATGGTAATTCGAGATTGAGGAAAGAAATACAAGGCATTAGCAAACATTAAAGATAATAAAATGTGATGTTAAATGCTAAATCTTACCTTAATATAGTCCTCCTGCAGGACCTGTATAATGGCAGAACAGGTCTCTGGGATAATGATCCCCAGAGCCTGGGGGGAGATGCCTGTCGAGAACTTCAGGTCCTGAAGGCTTCTCCCTGTCGCCAAGTAGCGCAACGTGGCGACGAGCCTCTGCTCCGGAGTGATGGCTTGCCGCATGCAGGTATCCTGCCTGCTGATATAAGGGGTCAGCAAAGCCAGCAGACGGTGAAAAACGGGGTCCGTCATCCGGAGATAATTCCTGAAATCATCAGGATTATTCTCCCGGATCTCACGAAGCAAAGGCATGTGCGAGAACTGGTCACGCTGGAGCAACCAATTCTTCGTCCATGAACTCCTCAACACCCCGTCCAAGGACTGCTCTTGGGTTGCAGAATGAACTACAACACCAAGCGCAAGCAAAGCACGAACTCGACGACGAGTACGTACACGCAACATGGCTTCAAAACGGTCGGATTGTCAAAAAACGAACTTAACAGACGTCACTGAAGAACAGCAAGGCCTGTGAAGAGCGAGCTGAAAGTCAGCGAGCGCAGTTAGATCGCACTGCAAAATACAGACACGAACTGACTACACGCACTAAAAAACAGATACAAACCTCACAAGCACAAACTGAAAAGCAGTGAAAAACGTTCTGAAAAATACGAGTCTGAAAAACGCGAATCGTCTCTCACCAAACTTCTACTAACACGAGATAAACACGAAATTAGCAGAAGGAGCCCAAAGGGTGGCGCACTTGGTATTGAACTTCCGTTTTATAGTCTCGTCGGACCTGGTGTACGTCACCGCGTACCAGACGAGCGGACTTTAGTAGGATCGTGTGTAGGCGAGTCCGTTGCGTCGGAACTCTGTTGGAACTCCGGCGGAACCCCGGCGGAATTCCGTTGGGAACTCCTTCGTATTTAAGTCCGCTCGTGTGTACGGGGCATTATACTCACTGTGGAACCTTAAGGGGTTAATCCTTTGCTTTGTTTATAAAGGCTGTTTGATCCTGTCTTCTCTGATCCTCCTCTTCTTTCTCTGTCTCCAAAAATTAACCTGATATTTACAGAGCTAGGGGACGGGCTGCACGTGCTCAGTTTGGTGTGTATTGCTAGAGAGTTTTTCTTTTTCTTGGGGGAGTGCATGTGATCAGCACAGGGCCAATCAGCACTGTCCAGACATCTCTAGACAGAGGATCAGGGGAGAATGAGAACTCCTCCTACAAGCTTTACTAGGAACTAATAAAGGTCACAAGACTGCTACATACTGCTGATGAGAAAAGGTATTTATTTGTTTATATTTGCTAAAATAATTGCATTTCCATGTTCTGTGTACTGTGGGGGATCAGATATAGTGAATGCAGGTTCTGGGTTTAGTAACACTGTAAGCAAATGGTAAAAAAAAAAAACAAGCAAAGATTGCAAAAGCACCAATCAGAAACAAAAATATTCCCCAAATGTTTTCATTTTAAAGCTGAAGTTGAAGTGTTACTAAACCCAGTAATATGAAAATTGTTCCTCTGCCCCACAGTGCGCACAGCTTATAAATCTTCTTTTTACATTAAAATATTGCCACTATATACCTTTTTGGCTGATTTGTATACCACGGTCAGTGATAAACTGCAGTTTGTCCAGTGCTGAGTTTTGAGGTAGGAGCAGATTTCCACTAGAGCCTGTATACACGCCCACATGTGTGATGTCAATATCATGTGACCTGAACAGTTCAACTGAAACAGGAAATGTTCTCTCCAGCAATAGACACTAAACTGAGCAAGTGCAGGACGGCTACCCTCACTGTATTATACGGCCTTGCAAAGAAAGACAGTGCAGGAGGGAAGGATCTGTCCATATATTGTCAAAGAGCCTTTTTACACAATGCAGATGATTAACCCCTTAGGTTCCACAGTGAGTATAACAAGCGTGCTATTCTGCATATTTAGACTGATTTTACTGTTGTGGGTTTAGTACCGCTTTAAGCTTTAAAAAAAGTTGTTTTTTTTCTCACCAGTTTTAGCTACATTACTTACCTGCGATGAAGTATGTCAATGTGAGGCTGCTGGATTGTGCAGAGATCTTCACTGCAGGGCTGCCCTGTCCTTTTTCTACTGCTAAACTTATGGCACTGTGGGAGTTAACAGCTTCAAGTCTCTGGGCTCAGATGCTCTAAAGATGCTCCTACATGTACCTGCCCCCTCCTGCCCTTTCCTCCATTGATAAAAGTTCTTTCACTGATAATGCTGCCTATAACATGATCTCTGAATTGTGGAGATAGTCACCAATCACAGGATTAACTCTCACAGAGCAATGCAATCAGCAAAATAACTTTTCTCAATAGAGGAGAGAGCAGGAGGGATCCCTAACAGATCATCTTTAGTGCAGCTGAGCCCAGAGACTTGAGACCTGTTAACTCCCACAGCTCTGTTTCAGTTTGGCAGCAGGAAGAGGACAGGATAGCCCTGCACTGAAGATTTCTACAGAATCCAGCAGCCTGTACACCATGGACACACTTACAGGCAAGTAATATAACTAAAGCTGTAGAGAGAAAAAACAAACAAAACATTTTTAACTAGACTTCATCTTTAAAGTAGTAAATTACATTTAAAACTTGTAAACCCAATATGACATCACTGGACAAAGTCCCAGATACAGTGCAGCTTTTTAATCATTCTTTGGGAGTTTAAAGTTGAACTTGAAAGCAGCAACACCAATCAATGCACTTATATATTAAAGTGACTCTTTTCTTTTCAGTGACTCTGACACTTTAGGGATAGGTGAATGCCTGTGTTCCCCACTGCACATCATGGTTTCTCTTGCTTGCCCTACTGCTGAGTCCTGAGTTTGGACTTAGCACCTGTCATAGTGGTAGGGTTCAATACTAAGTTGGCCCATCCTTTGCAGCTATAACAGCTTCAGCTCTCCTGGGAAAGCTGTCCTCCACCCCAAACTTGCTCATCCACACTATATTGCCCAAAGTATTGGGACACCCCTCCAAATAATTTGGTGGAGGGAGGGATTATGATATGGGGTTGTTTTTCAGGGGTTGGGCTTGTCCCCTTAGTTCCATTGAAGGGAACTCTTAAAGCGTCAGCATACCAAGACATTTTGGACAATATTATGCTCCCAACTCTGTGGCAACAGTTTGGGGGTGGCCCCTTCCTGTTCCAACATGACTGCACACAAAGCAAGGTACATAAAGACACGCATGAGCGAGTTTGGGGTTTAGGAATTTGACTGGCCTGCACAGAGTCCTGACCTGAACCCGAGCACATTTGAGATGAATTATAGCAGAGACTGTGAGCTAGGCCTTCTCATCCTACATCAGTGCCTGACCTCACAAATGCTCTTCTGGAAGAATGGTCAAACATTCCTATAGACACACTCCTAAACCTTGTGAACAGCCTTCCCAGAAGAGTTGAAGCTGCTATAGCTGCAAAGGGTGGGCCAACTCAACAGTGAACCCTACAAACTAAGACTGGGATACCATTAAAGTAAATGTGTATGTAAAGGCAGGCATCCCAATACTTTTGACAATATAGTGTATTTTAAGTATACATAGGGTAAGTAACTAAATTTGACAGAGTATCAACTTCTTGTAATCCCCAGTACAGTAGAACTTCAACATAGGAATGGAAGGCTAGGAGTCAGCCATGTGCTGCAGTGCAGGAAGAGGCATAAAAAATAAACCAACACACACACATATATATATTAATATATATATATATATATATATATATATATATATATATATATATTTCAGCTGTGTATTTAGCTGTTTTCTTCATCTTTGAATATGAATAGGGATGTATGTGTATACAAGATATCATTATAAAAGGAAAAGCACGCTGCAAGCACAGTTCTGCAATTTTCTCATATCCCTCTCCAAATCAAAACAACAGATAGATATTCTAAGTCCGATGCCAGCCAAAAATGAAGGTTATTTGAATGTATGAATCACCTTCAGGAAATATATAGCATATCTATAATTGAAAAACAAAGCCATTAATGATCTTAGCAAAGACAACAAACATGCCTGACATGTTTATAGGGATTTTCAAGCTGGAGAAAAATAATGGAGCACTGAAAGGAAAAAAAAAGAAGTTATTTGATGAGGCTGCTTATGGCAAATGCCCACTTAATAAATAAAGACAAAACAGTTTTAGCCTTCAAGTGAAAACCACAAATGTCCGCTTAGCACAGCTCTAAATAACGCTCTGATGGCTACGGTAATGAATGAGCTGGACCATGTCCAATGCACCTTTTATTTATAACAGTGGCACATATTCATGAAATGGAGAACAGGAGAGCTAATATTTTACTGGCACCAATTTGTATAGATATTTCATACACTCAAAATGTGCACTGTAATTGTATGCGATGCTCTACACCAGCCATTCTCAACCAGGGTTCAGTGGAACCCTAGGGTTCCTTCAGAGGTGGCTAGGGGTTCCTTGAGCTGTCACCAATTTACCTTCTGTTTGATGATGCCTACATAGTTCTGAGCAAATGTCACTTGAAGGAGCCAGTGGTATGACACCAGAGATCTTTATAGCTCTCTGTAGGGGCTATTCTTACCACCACTGTAAAAAAGGGCATTCTTCTAACTGACCACCAATGTAAGGAGCATTGTTCCCACTGACCACCAATGAATGAATTTTTGAGAAAGTTTTATTTTTAACTAACCTCTTAATGCCTGTTGCTAGGGGGTCCCTCATAATCTGCCTCCTTACTCACCTCAGCTCCTTACGTTACTTCCCTCGGCACAGGAAGGGAGATCAGCTCTGCCCCCTCCCTCTAGGCAATCATATGGGACATGTCACAGGTCCCAGATGATTGTGAGGCCAGTAACAGCACATGGTGCAGCTCGCACATACGGAGTGGTTGCCCGTCTGTGAAGCCACAGCCGGCGCCCACAGCTAAAATGCCGGCACCGTCCAGCAGAGGGGGAGACGAGCGGAGCTTCGATCCCCCACATCGCTGGACCCTGAGACAGGGAAGTGTCTGATTATTAAAAGTCAGCAGCTGCAGTTTTTGTGGCTGCTGACTTTAATTTTTTTATTTTTTTTAAGTGGAACTCCGCTTTAAATTTTGGCAAAAAAACAGATTTCTTTTTTAAAAAATATAGCCACTTGTTAAACACATTTCATTTTTTGTTACATAAAAAAATAAACCAATACAGAAATACACGCAAAAACCACCAATACAGAGAACTGTGCTATATAAACTTCATTTATTAAGTCCCCCCCCCCCCCCCCATAAAACCAAAAAACAAAATACCTTCAAAATAAGGGGAAAGGGGTAATTTATCACTGCAGATTGTGCCTAAGCAACACATAATGAGCAAAAGTGAGAGTTCCAGCTTAATTTTCACGGAAATCAATCTTACAGATGTCAATCTACAAATTCTACACTTATATCAATAATCCAAGTTAGGTTGGTTTAAATTTAAAGAAAGTGTGATTTTCCCATTTAAATGAAAGCAACAGGTTTATTTCAACCCTCCACCTGTCAACAACATTGTACTTACCTTTCCTTCTCTTTCCTCCCACTACATTTGAAGCCATAGGAAATACCTGGTACTTCTGAGTTTGGAAGAGTATGTAACTCACCATGTGACAAAATCGGGCCAGTTAGGATTGCTAAATGGAAGTGCAATAACCCCGTAAAAGTTACCATTTCTAGCTGCTGAATGGAGCTGCAGCGATCAGAAAGAAGCTAAGAACATGATAATGGGGAAGCCTTGATTAACTGTAAAGTTAACAAATCAGCAATGGGCATTTTAAAAAATCTCAATTACTGCTCCAGACTCCAGACAGTTTACTATGCTTCAGTTATGAATGAACCCAGTGTGTGAGTGTGTTCAATTAGAAAGGAAAATAACATATTTACTAACCTCTTCCCCCACTCTCCATTCAGAAACACCCCCCGCAGTATCTGGTGGGAGAGAAGGAAACCTAAGCCAGCAGCCCTGCGGGGCGGGTCAGCAGTAGGGGTAATCGGCACTGTATGTAGTGATTAGGGTGTGACCAGGCACAACTGGCACACCCCCTGTGCATGTCTATGATTGGTTCCTTGTGCTGGTTCTTTCTCTCACACTCAATGAACAGGTACTGCAAGAGGCTGATGCTAGGTCACATTCAGAAACTAACATTGCTCGAGTAAAAAAAAGGAAAAATGTATTCATATATTGATAATTACAGAGCTACATTAATTTGTGTCATTTATATCTGCCTTAGTTTTTAGGGTTTATGCACACTGGACACTCCCTAGACACCATTTTTAGCAGCAGAAAAAGTTGAATGCTGGTAAATGCATGCACCACATTGACCTGCATTTAGCAGCGTCAGGCACTTTGGTATTAATTCATTTCACTAGCCATTAAAATGAATTAACACTCAAATACTATACGTCCTGGTGTTTATACAGTGTTTTTTCCACATCAAGTGTTTTTCTGCCAAAACGCTCCTCTCCTGAACATGATTCTTATGCAGTCAGGAGAGGAGCATTTATTGCCTTTGAGGCCCCATTCACACCTGAGCATAGCGTTTTCAGGCATCTTTTTTATCGTGATTGTGCTGTGTTTTTTGCTGCGAATTTGTGCAGCGCAAAAGGCCAGCAATGTAAAAAGAGGAAAAATGCCCAAATCTGCCCAATTGGAGCGTCAAAAAAGGGTCCAGAACTTGTTTGAGCTTCAGGCGTTCGGCTTCAGGCGACTTGGAGTGGAGACGTGAACCATCTCCATTGAGAATAATAGATTTTTTCCCCTACCGCGTTTTGTAGCTTCAGGCTTCAAGCTACAAAACGCTCAGGTGTGAATGGGGCCTTAATGATGCTGCTCCTAGTAAAAGCCTATGTGTGCATGGACCATATGCTTTTATTGAGTTGTGTTCAGGAGCTTTAGCAAAAAATGCCAAAAGCTCCAAAAAACATGAGTTTAGGAGCAATCATGTCCTCCTTTCCCTTCTGTCCTCAAGACTAGGCATATTAAGTTCTTTCAGACTCTCCTGATTTGTTTTATATGTTTTATCACTTAGAGCTTTTACCATTTGTTGCCGATCTCTGGACTCATTCTGTTTTACCAATATCTTGTTAGTGGTTTCCAGAAGTGGACACAATGGGGGTTATTTACGAAAGGCAAATCCACTTTGCACTACAAGTGCACTTGGAAGTGCAGTCACTTTAAATCTAAGGGGTAGCTATGAAATGAGGGGAAGCTATGTTGATTTTATCATCCAATCATGTACAAGCTAAAATGCTGTTTTTTATTTTCCTTGCATGTCCCCCTCGGATCTACTGCGACTTTACTTCCAAGTGCACTTGTAGTGCAAAGTGGCTTTGCCTTTCATAAATAATCCCCAATTTTCTAAATGAGGTCCAACTAAATCGCTATCAAAGGAAATCGGGTCTAGGGATGGTCCCGATGTTCGGATCAAACGTAAGTTCGACTCAAACATCGGGTGTTCATTTGTCCACAAACAAATCGAACATGTGGGGCGTTCGTGGCAAATTTGAGTGCCGTGGAGTGCCCCATAATGCACTACAATATCACATTGCATTGACGGCTGCTAATTGGTCAAAGCATGCACCTAACCTGCATGCTTTTGCCAATCACAGCGAGATCTGCTGGGAGAACCATGATTGGCTAAAGACAGTGTGCCTTCGGCCAATCATGGCTCATGGGGCTAAGTCCACGCCCCACACTATGTAAGGCTGCTTACACGGTGGCCGCATGTAGTGTGATAACGTGGAGAGATTGAGAGAACTTGAGCTAGATTAGGCAGGTTAGTGGCATGCAGTCAGTTTAGTATATACAGTATCTCACAAAAGTTAGTACACCCCTCACATTTTTGTAAATATTTTATTATATCTTCATGTGACAACACTGAAGATTTGACACTTTGTAATGTAGTGAGTGTACAGCTTGTATAACAGTGTAAATTTGCTGCGCCCTCAAAATAACTCAACACACATCCTTTAGCCAACTTTGTGTACACTGAACTGCCCAAGGGGTACTGTAAGTCCAAGCTTTTACAACTTTTTTATGAGATCATTATATAGAACTGTATCAAATGCTTTGCTGAAATTACACAGAAACACCTTTATCCAAAACATTTCTGATATAGTCAACAAATTCAATCAGATTAGACTGATGTGATTTGCTCTCTATGTTGCTTTGGGTCCAGCAAGTTGTGTGCTTGTATTTATCGGTGTATAACACGCACTAGCGTATAACACGCAACCCAAGTTTAGGAGGGAATTTTAACGAAAAAAACTTTTAGGAGGGAAGTTAAAGGAAAAAAACTTACATTTAAATGCCCATCAATGCAGCCTTATCAGTGTCCATCTGCAGCCTTGTCCATCATTGCAGTCTTACCCAGTGTCCATCTGCAGCCTTGCCCAGTGCCTTTTCAGCATTGCCCAGTGCTTTTGCAGCCTTACCCAGTGTCTTTGCAGCCTTGCCAGTCTCTTTGCATTATTTGATTATTTAAAATTGGTGCCGATCTCCGCTGACTGTAAGCGGAGATGAGCAAGCGCGGCCGACATACAGAAAGCCGAGTGTACTTGGCTAGACTCGGCTCATCTCGCAGTCCCGCCCATCTCCGCTGACTGTGAGCGGAGATAAGTGAGCGCCGGCGACATACAGAAAGCTGATTGTATTCGACTAGACTCGGCTCTGCTCATAGTGAGGGGCGGGACTGCGAGAGGGGCCGAGACTAGCCGAATACACTCAGCTTTCTGCATGTCAGCAGCGCTCGCTCATTTCCGCTCACAGTCAGCGGGGGATCGGCGTATAACACGCACCCATGATTTTCCCCTGATTTTAAGGGGGAAAAAAGTGTGTGTTATATGCCAATAAATACGGTAATCATTGAACCTTCCTTTTAAGATAGATTGCATTCATTTTACTACTATAGATGCTGCCTCTGCCTCATCAGGTATGACCTCTCTGAGTCGATGAGGGAGGGAAGTTGAGGAACTTATTTTTCCTGGGTGTATCCAGGAAGTTGTGGAGAAAGGCTTTAAAGGGGCCTGAACCTGCATCTGAGCATGGTTAGTAAATGGACACTTTGCCACAGATGTCATAGAAGCAGAATAGATTTTGAGTTAAACCAACGGTTTATAGGTATCTGGTTTCTGAAGAATCCCTGTACACTGTCAGAAATGTTGAACTAGTATATTTTTACAAAATACTGTCACTTGGCTTCCATCATAATTTGCCCAACTGCAAAAGACAGCAGAAAGCTTTTCAAAATGTACTGTATGCTGTCTTTATCACAAAATATGAATTCCCTTTACAAACACAAGTAGCTTTTTAAGCATTAAGAAGAGACGAAAAATACGATTTCAGGAAGTCCTGCTTTTCTTGTTTATGCGAGAGCTTTTCTTCTAGAGCAAAATTTATTTTAAACGTAATTTCTCTATCTAATCCACAATGTTGTCCTTGATGTGTTTACTAGTAAATTGACCTCATTTTATGAAACATAAAATCAGAATATTATTGTTGAGCTGAAGGAAAATTTTAGATTTTAAAGTTAAAGTAGCTATGTCTTTTCAAGAAATACTATTTGTATCTGCACTGTCCCCTTAAAAATGCAATTTCAGAGAAACAACATTCTTCTCAGTATGAAAACACCAAGAGATGTACAGTCTTACCGTGGCCATACTGCTGCTTTAGCAAAAAAAAAAATTGGGACATTTATAAAGCACAGCTTGCGTTTCGAAAATGTGCTCAGCAAGTGAAGCATCGTTCATTTTTATGAATATGAAAAAAAAGGGTCAGCCTCTCCAATCATAGAGTGTTCTTTTTAGCACTGGAGTCTCCATGGCCTGCATTTAATGAGTTAGGACCCTTTCGCACATGTGGACCGTTGACGGATGAAAAACAGACATCAATGCATCTCTATGGAAAAATGGATGTAAATGGATGTTCATCTTTGTACATCCATTTACATCTGTTTCTGTCAACATACATTTTTTGGAGCGGATCAAACGCTTATTTTTTTTCTTCCATTAAAAAAATGGATCGGATGAAAAAATTATGTAAACAAACAAATGGTCCATTTTTGCATGGAAAAATGGATATGGGACTTGGATGGTAAAAACTGGTGTAAAAATGGATGAAAAAACTGATGAAAAATTGATGTAAACTTCATCCGTTTTTTTCTTTGAAAAAAACGTGACTGAACTGATGAAACAAACAGTCCATACGTGTGAAAGGGGCCTTACTCTCGAATTGTAAGGTACAACTTACTGCAGGTAGATCTCAATCACACAAAACTAGATTAAACTAGCTTAAAGACTGGATCTACTTTTCTTGCAGTTACTAAATGGTGCTGTGTATACAGTGTGTATAGAATATGGAGCCTATAGCACCAATAAGAAAATACATGGAACCAGAGATGCTGTAACTTCTTTACTTAATTTTCCCATGGCTCATATCCTGATAAATAATTATTCTGGTTAAGTTTGTCATTGGAGCTTATTTGCATTTTGAAGGCTTATGCCTAGTACACATGGACCAAATGTCAGGAGATACTGGCCGGTTCAATAAAAACCAGTCGACATTCGAGCCATGTGTATGTCAGTAGGTTTGACAGAAGCCGGCCGTTTGTTCGGCTTCTGTCAAATAAACAGCCACTGGAAAACAATCAGTCGACCCGCTCCCGATCAGTGCTCTCAATCAATAGCAGAGAGCACTGGTTGGAATGTGTTCTGGTGGGGGGGGGGGGGGGCATCCATTTGTCAGAACACAACAGCTCGGATCATTAGTAGTGGCTCCAAACCAAAACTGTCAATTTTTTTCGAAAAAAAAAAAAAACGTATGCCCCATACACACGATCAGACATTGATCAGACATTCCGATGACAAAATCGATGTATTTTTTCCAATGGATGTTGGCTCAGACTTGTCTTGCATACACACGGTCACACAAAGTTGGTTGGAAATTGTGAACGTCAAGAACGTGGTGACGTACAACATGTACGATGAGCCCAGAAAAATGAAGTTCAATGGCCAGTGCAGCTCTTCTGCTTGATTCCAAGCATGCGTGGAACTTTGTGCGTCGGAATTGTGTATACACGACTGGAATTTCCGACAATGGATTTTGTTGTCGGAAAATTTGAGATCCAGAGCTCAAATTTTGTGACAGAAATTCCGATGGAAAATGTCAGATGAAGCCTACACACGGTCGGAATTCACGGACAAAAAGTTTTCGGAAAAATTCAACCGTATGCATGGGGCATTAATGTGTACCAGGCTTTAGGCAGATAATATGTATGCTACAATATATTTGCACAAATACTTTGCATATATTTAAAACATCTTTACAGATATTTAGCTTTTTTAACTGTTTCTGGTATCCTTCTTTAGCAGTACATGGAGAAAGCAAATTTTTACAGAAAACGTATCGTGATAAGAAAATAGCTAAAACCAACATGAACTGCAATGGATCTTCAGGATTCTACTCATGATGGGCGAAGGAGAGGTCAATATTTTATTAAATATTAGCTAATCTCCATTTATATCACTTCATCACTTAAAGTAACTGATCTGCATATTGGCACATTTGTCATAGAAGAGAACAGTTCACAAATCAGAAACTGAGCCAGTTTGCATTACATTTTTAAAGAGTTTTCTTTTTATGACAATATTCTCGCAACCTCTTGCTTTTCATCTTTTTTTTTATTTTATTTTTTATTCACATTCATATACAGCTGCGTGCCCTTGTAGTTGCCAAGCAGACAGTTTTAAAGAGTTTTATTGTGTTTCATTGATGAAGCAGTATAATCTAACAAGCTAGCTTTGTACACTGTGCTGAGTTGTCACAGAGCAGAGCAGTAGGGAGGATCAATAAATGTTAATCACAAAAATCTAGATGTGGATTGAAAACTGCAGTCCTCAAATTGCTGTAGGTGTGACCTTAAAACCACATAGGAGACAAACCAAAACCAAAGGTCATATAACGTCTGAAAAAGAAAAAATACATTATAGTGTCATGTTCTGATGTAATAATAACTGATATTTATATATATATATATATATATATATATATATATATATATATATATATATATATATATATATATATATAATCTTTTTATGTGACAACACTGAAGAAATTACACTTTGCTACAATGTAAAGTAGTCAGTGTACAGCTTGTATAACAGTGTAAATTTGCTGCCCCCTCAAAATAACTCAACACACAGCCATTAATATATAAACTGCTGGCAACAAAAGTGAGTACACCCCTAAGTGAAAATATCAAATTGGGCCCAATTAGTCATTTTCACTCGCATGTGACTTGTTAGTGTTACAAGGTCTCAGGTGTGAATGGGGTGTTTTAAATTTGGTGTTATCACTCTCACTCTCTCATACTGGTCACTGGAAGTTCAACATGGCACCTCATGGCAAAGAACTTTCTGAGGATCTGAAAAAAAGTTACTCTACATAAAGATGGCCTAGACCAGTGATGGCGAACCTCGGCACCCCAGATGTTTTGGAACTACATTTCCCATGAAGCTCATGCACTCTGCAGTGTAGTTGAGCATCATGGGAAATGTAGTTCCAAAACATCTGGGGTGCCAAGGTTCGCCATCACTGGCCTAGACTATAAGAAGATTGCCAAGACCCTGAAACTGAGCTGCAGCATGGTGGTCAAGACCATACAGCGTTTTAACAGGACAGGTTCCACTCAGAACAGGGCTTGCCATGGTTGACCAAAGAAGTTGAGTGCACTTGCTCAGCGTCATATCCAGAGGTTGTCTTTATGAAATAGACTTATGAGTGCTGTCAGCATTGCTACAGAGGTTGAAGGGGTGGGGGGTTAGCCTGTCAGTGCTCAGACCATACACCAAACACTGCATCAAACTGGTCTGCATCCCTGTCGTCCCAGAAGGAAGCCTCTTCTAAAGATGATTCACAAGAAAGTCCGCAAACAGTTTGCTGAAGACAAGCACACTAAGGACATGGATTACTGAAACCATGCCCTGTGGTCTAATGAGACCAAGTTAAACTTATTTGGTTCAGATGGTGTCATGTGTGTGTGGCAGCAACCAGGTGAGGAGTACAAAGACACATGTGTCTTGTCTACAGTCAAGCATGGTGGTGGGAGTGTCATGGTCTGGGCCTGCATGAGTGCTGCTGGGACTTGGGGTCATGTAATTAGGGAATGCATGAATGCACTGTGACAATGATTTGTACACCACAAGATGCATATAGTTAAAAATGATGAAATCCTTGATGAACAGCAAAAAAAAATCAGCAAAAGCACTGTATGCAATAAAAAACATAAAAAAAGGAAATTCAAATCCAAAAAATGTGAGAATAAAACCTCCATGGTTGCTTTAAGTTTTAATAGTCATTGTAATACTCAATGCAAGTTTATAAGGTAGCACCGGCCTATAAAGCTGCTGTACTAGGTTCCCTTCCATCAATACATAGGAGTGTATATAAACATATATTTATTTACATTCTGTCTCTATGTAAACACTGTAATGCATGTTCTCTTTTATATTCCCAATAAGGAGAATGTTTCAAACAGTTTTCATCGTCTCTTGTTAAAGTAATGAAAAATGAACTGGGAATGT
Source organism: Lithobates pipiens (assembly GCF_037356315.1). Classification (NCBI taxonomy): domain Eukaryota; kingdom Metazoa; phylum Chordata; class Amphibia; order Anura; family Ranidae; genus Lithobates; species Lithobates pipiens. The sequence continues at coordinate 218,536,835 of NW_027507718.1, forward strand.
GGTAATCTTTTATAGCAAACCATTCAAATCAGTAATTATGGGATTCATTTAATGGATGACTTGTTTTAAATCTGTATACACTGCACTAAAATGCAAGTAATATAAAGACTACTGACTAAGTGCATTCTATCAGTGTTATCCGAAGCATGTGTTGAGAATATAGAGCAGGACATAATCATTTACAGTATGTATCCTTAAATAATGTATGTATATATAGAGTGAGGCCTTTTTAATTCATATGTAATGTACTACATTCCATTGAAATACATACAGGAGAGGAGGTGGTGTTACATTTGTAATATTTGGGCTCAGTACTTGGACAAGGCTTTTTGGTACCCAGCATGAACATACCAAAGTGGTCCCACCCAAGCTTAGATGGATAGAGCTTGCATGTTTCGCAAATACACATGTAATGACATGCCTAAAGTGTCCACCACTTTTTGGTCCATAAAAACGAAACAAGATGTAGGAAGGATTGGGGATTTCACAACATGGTGAAATCAGTGTTACTTATAAAATGAGCATGGCAAAACCGAGCTAGAGCTAGGTGTTCAGCAGGGTAGCTAAAATTTGTTCTTCTGCCTGGGAACTCAGGGAGCTTAACCACTACAATACAGGGCACTTTCGCCCCCTTTCTTCCCAACCCAATTTTCAGCTTTCAGCGCTCTCGCACTTTCAATGACAATTGCGCGGTCATGCTATGCTGTACCCAAATGAAATTTTTTATAATTTTGTTTGCACAAATAGAGCTTTATTTTGGTGGTATTTATTAACGACTCAGTTTTTTTTTTTTTTGCGATATAAGCGAAAAAATAGCGGAAATTTGGAAAAAAAAACAATATTTTCTTCTTTCTATTTTAAAAGAAATCCAATAAAATCGAATGTTGTCATAAATTTAAGCCAAAATGTATTCTGCTACATGTTTTTGGTAAAAAAAATTCCATTAAGTGTATAATAATTGGTTTGTGTGATCACAGACATATGTACGCAAATGATCATGTACAGATGTGTGCAGGTGATCACGGACATATGTGTGCAGATAATCATTGGGACATGTGATTTTAGTGGCACACGTGTGGGACATGTGTGTTTTTATTATTTGGGGACATGTGTGTTTTGGGGACATGTGTGGGGACATGTGTGTTTTACACTAGACTGGTGATCAGTGAGTAAAAAGCTGTAAAAAACAGCTCATACTCACTGATCACCAGCCAGCTGCAGCGATCCGCTCTCCTCGCCTCAGCGACGACTTCCGTGTGAGGAGAGGAGAGCCGATTGCCTACAAACCAGCTGGCTGTTTACATTACATGACGACTGTGATTGGACACGGCCGTCATGCAATCAGGAGGGCCAACCACAGAGCCCTCCTGCCGATCCAAGATGCGGCGTGTCCAGGTGACACGAGCGCATTGGGATCGCGTCGTTGCGCGGGCACGCGCACGCGTGATTCCCCTCCTTCTGAAGGACATTCCTGAACGTCCAGTCAGAAGGAGAGAGCTCCCACCCGGCCAATGTATATAAACATTGGCCGGGTGGGAAGTAGTTAAAACCTGCAAATGTTTATGTGCCAATTACTGATTTTATAAAGACGCTGTACAAAGATTTTTTTATTGTGGTGCTACAAAAACAAAATTTTAAAAGTTAAAATATTATATACAAGTTTGAACTTGTTTAAAGAGAGATGCTGGCATAACCAGTCAGCGGCAGAGAAGCTAGCAAGTCCAGTCTCAACCCCAGATGGCATTTCCTCAGTAGCAGTGCACCTGCCACTCTCCTGCCATTGCTGGTGAAATGCTGGGCATTACTGTGCAGGAAGCAGATGGGTGGGAGGGAAACTACAGATAGAAGGCAGTTCAGGGTACAGATGCACCTATTTTTTTTTATCAATCACGGCTGTTTGTGTCATTGACCTTGCTGAGCAGCCAGAATCCATACAAAGGGATGGGAGCTGAAAGGGAATGAGGCCGGTAGGTGTAGAATATGCAGACTGCAGTGCTGTCATATCAACCGCCCTGTGTATGGCGAGGCACCTACTACAGTGTGGTTGTTTACACACACCCCATCTATTGTGTTCCCTAATCCTCCTGTGGTTCAGACAGACTCTGTGGCTAATATACCTAACTGAAAGTAGACTGGAGCCTTTCTAGAGCAGTGAGCAATTGTCATCCTTCCTGCATGTGTGACTCACTTTCTACACTGTATACACAAAAAGATAATTGTGTTTATTTTGAAGTTATGCATTGTAATGCATTTAAAAGTATTAAAATAATATTATAACTAATATTTAAAAAAAGGAATCCACAAAACAGTGCCGTTTAATACTAATAAAAATGCCAATGCTACTAGACAAAAGTAGATGCATCCACTAAAAAATGACTACGTCAACTAATACAAAGCCGTAATGAATGTGATCCCCATTCTTTTAGAAAACTCCTTTCTCCAGTCTCTCTGTTTAGTAGAAACCTCTGTCCCCTATCCTTCCTCACTAGGACATCAGAAAGATTCCCATTAGTAAGTTCCAACTGCCAAAACAGTTGATTATACAGCTAAAGAGAAAGGTGTACGAAAAATAATAAATCATACAACATCCCTGTTGTTAAATAGCATTGCAAACAATTCCTTGATGTGCCACATCATGACATTAAGGAATTGTTTTCAATATTGTTTAACCTCTGAGATCCCATGAGTTTTATTCCCCTTTTTTCTCTTTTGTTGTATTATACCTCAACATTGCATTTGAGTGCTGAGGATCTGTGCAGTGTCTTGGTGAGGTAGTACACGGACCAGCAGCTATTGCTGGCTGGTTGGCTTAAAGTGTACCTGAACTCTAACTTCCCTTCCACAGGGGGTGAGCTCCCTAGGAGTCTGCCTGCTCAGTGGGGAATCTGTCCACTGATCCCTACTGAGCAGGCAGATGGCTGGTACGTGTCTGCTCCGCTGATGCAAAGTGGACACAGCCTGCTCTCCTCTATTGTCAGTCAGATGTAAATGGAACGATTTGATTGTCCATTTACCCCTGACTGCCATCCGATCTGATCTGCCAGACAGATGGAGAAACGACCTCCATACATCTGTTTTTAGCAGATAGGTTTAGGTGCCAGCGGGTGCAAATGGACATGTCTGTTTATACCCGCTGCTTGATAGAGGAGACTGGGGGGTATGATCAGTTCTACCTAAAAAAATGACAGGCCAACCCCACGGTCTGCTAGTGTGAATCGGGTCTAAAAGTGAAGATCTACTATGTTACAAATGCACATCTAAGTAATCGAGCCTCAGCAGTGCCAAGAAAATGTTACATTTTGACTCTGACTATTTCTCCTAAAAACAGTAGAGGACTTTCTGTACTTAGCCACTTCTGTGCTTTGAGTATTGTATCTGCATATATGTTAAGGTGCAAACTGAGTGCTCCTCACAGTTCTCCATCCTGGAAAAAAAGCTGCATCTGTCTGCTTCTGTTTCACTTCCAGTCCATCTTTCTAGTTATCAGATCACCAGTCACCGAAGGGCAGCTTTGACACGAGAAAGCGAAACTATGCCTCTACTAACATGGCCACCTCCACATAGGTGCTCAGTACAGAACAAGGCATGGTAAATCACCAAAAGGAAATATCAGCTGCATAGGGCCTTTAGGCAATAATCATTTGCCCTGTACTTGCATTTTCTTCATCATAGCTTCCGCAGATCAGGCCTTCTTTAGGAAAGAAGTATATAGAAAATCTAATAACTGATGACCTTTATATACAGTAGGTTTATGTGATCATGCACTTTTGGAGAGCACCGGTGTGTGGGTTTATTCTCAGAGGACTGTGGCTGTATGCAATACTAGAGACACATGATAGATTCTCTGGATAGAGGAGTAGTACAGACTGTGCTTTGACATATTTCTCATAGTAATATTTAAATAATTATTATGAATAATAACCGCTTAAAGGAAATATCTCTTTTAGAACCATAAACACATGATTTTTGTACCATAAAGCAGGTGAGGCTATACGCTGATGCAAAACCCTATTCTCAATCATGCTGACTTCAGACTATCTTCCATTTTCAATAATACGCATGACCAACAATGACATGAAATGTGCTGATACATTACTTTTATAAAGAATTTAACCCTTTACTTGCTTTAAAAAATTAGACAAACTACTCCTTATCCTTCACAGTCCTCCCCTAGAAAATCGAGCATCCTTATCCCGTTATCTTCCCAGTATGTTTGTTGCTTTACTTGACCCCCCCTCTCTTTAAACTATACGGTGGGTTATGACTTAAGTCATACTCCTCAAATTATTGAAATAACTTTATTGAATAAGTAATTGTAAAGAAAGATTCTGGCTAGTATGACGTATGGGTCACATAGTGGTTGGTGGGTCATCGTCCTTTCTCAGCATGAACAGCTTAGAAAGTAGTATTAGTGAAAGGGTATGCAGGGTCTGAATTCTATTTGAACTGTTTATTTTGATGTACTGCAGAGCAGAGATTATGCTGGTTTTATTAAAACAAACACTTTCAGACAGTTCTTATTAAGGCAGAAAATTCTAAGTTTTATTTTTTATCCTGGTGAAAAAAATATATATATTTATTTTAGTAAGAATTTTAATCTGTAGTTTCATATGACTTTTGTTTCAGGCTTTTTATACCCATTTAAAAATAAAAAATAAATACAGAAACAAATATCGTGCAGGAAAACAATGATACAATAAATGGTTTCTAAACTTTTTTACATATTTCTGAGCAGCAGCATACTGAAGAGTATATTTTAAAAAATGAGAGCAAAAAATACATATCATGAATAGTTTCTATTATTTATTTCAAGCTGTAATTCAAAAAGTTTTACAGAGTCTTAGTAAAGGGAGTCTGGTGTTTTCAATGTTTTCTAGACAGCGATACAACTCTTGGGAGAAGTGCCTCTGTCATCACATCTCTGGGGAATTCTTATTTAGCTTGCCTACATCACTATAGATAAACCAAAACAAAACAAGATATCGAAGTAATTTCTAAGCTGATACAAACAAGGATTATTTCCAAATGGGTTACCTGCAGAATAAAGTAAATCTTTTTTTTAAATGTATTGTATAACAAGATTAAAAAAAGGCTGCGCATACCTGTATATTTTTCTTACCTCACAGCCCAATATGCAAAAGCCTTTAAAGTGTATTAAAACCCACACTCAAAGCAGGATAAATAAAATATCCATAAAATTACAAATAAAAAGGTTTTACTGTTATGCCGACCTTTAGATGTGCCTCATCAAATGGCTCTTCTGTCAATAGATGTTGACAAGACTTTTTTTCTCAGAGAATAGGTGCAGGAACTTCCACCTTCTAAGTCACTTCTTGTCTCCAACCCTTACCCACCTCTGAGTACCGTCCCTTGATTCCACCCCCTACCCACCTCCCAGTAGCGCCCCTTTAAAGAGAATACAGAGCCAAGTATCATTTTGTGGTGCTAAGTAATTTGTATGGAAGTTGTTAATAATAACAAGAAAAGCTACTTATTCACTCTCTTGTTATCTCTCACCTTGATTATTACAACTACCTTCACTTAGGCCTAACTTTACACAGGCTATCCCCTGGTCAGTCTATCCTGAATGCTGCTGCCAGACTCATCTACCTTACCAACTACTCAGTGTCTGCCACCCCTCTCTTACAATCCTTCCACTGGCTTTTTGACTGGCCAGAGAAATTCATAAAAAATACTAACAACATACAAAGCCATTCACAACTCTTCCCCAAGCTTTATCTGCAATCTTGTCTCAACATATCACCCAAACTGTCCTCTCCGCTCCTCCCAAGACCTCCTGCTCTCTGGCTCCCCTTTCTCCTCCTCCCTTGCTCATCTCCAGGGCTTCTCCTATCCTCAGGAACTCTCTACCTCAATCTATCCGGCCGTCTCCTTCTCTGGACACTGTCAGGCTTTCCCTAAAAATGTATCCCTTCAGAAAAGCCTATCCCACCTCCATCTCCACCTAACAACTAAACTTCTATTTCTTCCACAAGCTTATCCCTCACAGTTATTTCCTTTTGTACCACTTGCGCCTCCCTATTAGATCGTAAGCTCTTATAAGCGGACCCTCTTAACCCTCTGCCATTTTATTGTACTGTCATCGTTAATATTGTAAAGTGCTGCACAAACTGTTGGTGCTATATAAATCCTGTCTAAGTTAGAGGTCTCCGAACTTCTAAAAAAGGGCCAGTTTACTGTCCTTCAGACTTTAGGGGGGTCGGACTGTGACCAGTGGGAGTAAAAAATGTCCCAACATCACTCGGAGTAAATAATGTCCCTTCATTGGTTTTACTGGGAGTAAAGCCTCGTACACACGAGAGGACTTATGTCCGACAGACTTCCGAAGGAGTCCTGCCGGAGTTCTGCTGGAGTTCCGACAGAGTTCTGATGGACTTTTCGACTGAGCGGACTTGGCCACACACAATCACACCAAACTCCGACGGATTCGAACGTGATGACGTACGACTGGACTCGAATAAGGAAGTTCATAGCCAGTAGCCAATAGCTGCCCTAGCGTCGGTTTTAGTCCGTCGAAATAGCATACACACGAGCGAATTTTTCGAAGGGACCGGGTCCGGCGGAGTTCCGTCTGAAAAATTTGAAGCATGTTCCATTTCTAAAGTCCGTCAGACTTTTGCGAATCAAAAGTCCGTTGCAGCCCACACACGATCGAATAGTCTGACGGAATCAGTCCGTCAGACTTTGGATGTTGAAAAGTCCGCTCGTGTGTACGCAGCATAATAGTTCCCCATTGTTGGTATCAGTTGGAGGAATAGTTCCCTATTGGTGTCAGTGGGAGGAATCACACCCCATCATTGGTTTCTGTGGGAGGAATAGTGCCCCATCATCATTGGTGGGAGGAATAGTGGCTCATCACTGGTGTCAGTTGTGGATGGAATTAGTTTTTTTTACAAAAACAATGTGAAGCCTTTGCTACACAGATGAACACCCCCACCTTCAGTCTGCAATGCCCCCCGTTTTATACTGTAATTCATACTGTAATAAAAATGTATTAAAGGAGGAGTATGTTTTTTTTTTCCCAGTGTACTGGGGGAGATGGAGCATCATTCCGATGCTGCATCTGTCCCCCGGCGTCTCTGCACTGATCATGCGCCTACTGTTTCCATGTTAAGGGGACAGAAATTTTACCTTCCACAGCAAAATAAATTTCCTTCTTCCCTAAAGTTTACATAAAGACAAAAACATGGGAAATACGCATTTTTGGGCTTTCTTGCTTTACAAAAAATGACTATAAACGACCCTGTGTACATAAACTGATAAGATAACTTAGAGGAGGGTTCGGGTCAGCTGAAGAATGCCCAACTGCCCTTAACGTCTGTTTACTAGCAGCAGCGTACATGAAGCCTAAGATAACAAGTAGTTCATGAGAACAAAAAGGCATCAATAGGTTAAGGAAGTATAAATAATGGAATTTCTTGAACACCAGCTTTTTTCGTGAGAACGCTATATACCTGGAGTGTATAGGAACAGATGGTATTTATTCAAGCAAGGTAAATGCTTGGAAGTACTGGTAACATTAATAACAATCTTGTTTGAATTTTACTCCTGCTTTACACATAACAAAAAATGTACATAACAATAAATACATCTGTATTATTTAAAAAACTGATATCTTCTCTTCTCAGATCATCACAGTACAAAAAAATGTCTATACTGAATGAATAGCTTTCTTGTTATCATTAACAAATTCCATAAAAATTACTTAGCACCACAAAATGATGCTTGGCTCTGTATTCTCTTCTGTATTAAACTTCTATAAAATCCTATGATCATTTAAATATTTACTGTGGTAGTAATCTGCCTTATAGTGAAAAGGGATTTTTAGCTTCAATAGAACGCCTCCAACTGTTTCAGGTTATATACCCACAGCCCCCCCATAGATAACAGGGGATCCACTAGCTGTTCCTTTTAACACGTTGAGGTAGACTAACATCTGACAGCTCAGACACAATAGCGTCCTTACAACACTGCTATATGTGAAAGGCATGTCACAATAGAAAAAAACTCAAGAGCTAGAAGGAAGGACCACCTGACACTCAAAAAAACATATACATGCTCTTTCACCCTTTTATGACCAAAGATCATCGATACCTAGCTACCCGGGCCATATTTCTTAGCATCAGCATGTGTGGGTAAATTTGACAGTGACTCTATGACTAATTTGTATGCTTAAATCATTTTCTGATTTTTTTTTAGTAACACATACTACTTTTTTATTGTTTGTTACTGACCCTGGATTTTTATTTATTTTTTTATTAAATGCAAACAAATGCGCCAAAAAGTAAACCAAATACCGTTTTTTTTATTTTTCTCCTTACTTAAAAGGAGAAGTCCAGCCTGGGCTTGTTTGGCTGGGCCTCGCCTATGGGTCACAAGAGTGCAATTCGTTTTGCACTCCAGTGACCCGTTTTCAGCAGAGAGCGGTCTGAAGTCCTTTCTCTGCTGACGTCACTGGAATCAGTCCAGGCACCGTGTCATCCCTGATGGAAGTCTAGATTCACCAGGTGCCTGGACTGCTGGCAGTCTCAGCCTCTCAGCGAGACGCTGAAACGGCCACTCCCTACCCCTCCTCAGCTCAGAGCTACAGTGAGCGTGGAGGAGCAGAGCAGGAGAGGTGAAGATTGACAGTCAGCAGCTCTCCTCTTGGGGACCCAAGAGAACAAAGCCATCAGTGGTTTTTGGTGACTCGGTTCTCAGTGCAGAGACGTCGGGGGACAGATGCAGCATCGGACTGATGCTGCATCCACCTAGGTAAGTATACTGGGGGAAAAAAAAACATACTTCTCCTTTAATACATTTTTATTACAGTATGAATTATAGTATAAAACATTGCAGACTGAAGGTGGTGGTGTCCATCTGTGTAATAAAGGCTTCACATTGTTTTTGTAAAAAAACAATAATCTTACAATCTGTTTTTGATGACATAATACAGTATATAGCTGACATAGTATTCACATGACTGGGAAGCCCTGTAATGGGTTCCTGATCATTAGTGATGTACATCTGGGACTGAGGGTAAGCAGCAAAGTATAGTATGCTTTTTTTTAAAAGGGGGCTTTTGTTACTACAGACATATGTAACGTATATTCAGCATAAGACATTGTGCTGGAGAGCCACAGCATATAATATTAAAAGAGAAGTATGTTTTTTTTTTTTTTCTAATCATACTTATCTCGGGGGATGGAGCATGCCAGTGACATTCTTACAGTAATCAGTGCATTTTTAATCTGTTTTAATGCCAATGGTCCCAAAAATGTGTCAAAATTGTCCGTGTCCACTATAATGTCACAGTCATGATAAAAATCGTTGATCGCCGCCATTAGTAGTAAAAAAGAAAATTATTAATATAAATGCCATAAAACGATCCCCTATTTTGTAGGTGCTATAACTTTGTGCAAACCAATCAATACACGTGTATTTCGATTATTTTTTTTTTTTTTTACCAAAAATATGTAGAATGAATACCTAAACTGAGGGAAAAAAATGTAGATATTTTTGGGGGATATTTATTATAGCAAAAAGTAAAAAATAATGTGTTTTTTTCAAAATGTATGCTTTTTTTTGTTTATAGCGCAAAAATAAAAACCGCAGCGGTGATCAAATACCATAAAAAGAAAGCTCTATTTGTGGGGAAAAAAAGGATGTGTATTTTGTTTGGGAGCCACGTCACACGACCACGCAATTGTCAGTTAAAGCAACGCAGTGCCGAATCGCAAAAAGTAGTCTGGTCTTTGGCCAGCCAAATGGTCTGGGGCTTAAGTGATTAGAGGAAAAACGATGTCCTCATTAAGGGCCAGTTCACATCAGATGCAGTTCCGTGTGTTTTTTTTTTTTTTTTGCACAAAATGCATGCACAGTGTTTTCCATGTATTCCAATGGCTCTAGTTCACACCATGCAGTCAGTTTTCGGTCAGTTTCCAGTTAGTTTCTGCACCAGAAACTGACCGGAAACTGACTGCATGATGTGAACTAGAGCCATTGGAATACATGGAAAACACTGTGCATGCATTTTGTGCAAAAAAAAAAAAAAATGTGCATGCATTTTTAGTGCAGAAAAAAAGCACATGGAACTGAATGGAACTGCGTCTGGTGTGAACTAGAACTTATGTTGATATGTAATTCATTATATTCTGGGTGATTTTTATTTTGCAACACATTCTCTATTCAACAAAAAGACTGCATTCTTCAACTATTATACAGCAAGGAATTTGAATTATCGTTTGACTTGTACACAATTGCCCTGATCATTTGGGTACAAAAAGCTTGAGAAATCAATATGTGTTATGCAAGATCAGTGTAAATACCATTTATAACTGTACCTTGCGTATTGACAGCTCTTGAGTAAGCAAGATCGTAGATCACTTTCACAGTATATTTAAATTCCCTTTCAATTAGTCTATTCCTTAGAGAATGTACATATTTCTTCAAAACTAGGAAATACCTGTCAAAGCTAAGCAATATCCCTCATCTGAATGGCATGTTCAACACTGCCTCGAAATATACAAATATGATAATAACCCACTTTCTAATTTAATTTTGTTGTCATAAGTGCTGTTACACAATTACTTTTTATTTATGTATGTTTTTGCCTCATAATATATAAGACTACATGAAGAAAGTAACATCTGAGAGAGGAAGAGAGAGGGAGAGTCAATGTGTTTGTTGTATATGCATATACAATATGCACAAATCTATCTGTCTATCTATCTATGTTTTTATTTATAATTATTTAAGAATACCATTTACATTAGCCTACCGTATTAGGTTTAACTGCAATCCACATCTTTATCTATTTATCTATCTATGGTATCATTTATAATTATTTAAAACTACTATTTATATTAGCCTACTATATTAGGTTTAACTGCAATCCAAATCTTTATTTATCAGTCTATCTATGTTTTTATTTATAATTATTTTTAACTACTGTTTATATTAGCCTGCCGTATTATGTTTACCTGCAATCCTAATCTTTATCTCTATCTATCTCTCTATCTATCTATCTATCTATCTATCTATCTATCTATCTATCTATCTATCTATCTATCTATTGCTCTATCTCTCTCTCTGCATATCTATCTATCTATCTATCTATCTATCTATCTATCTATCTCTCTGCATATCTATCTATCTATCTATCACAGGGTTTCTCAACCAGAGTTCCTCCAGAGGTTGTTCCATGAACAATGAGCAATTTCTGCCTCTCGGAAAAGTTCCCACTGACACCACTGAGCTTGTTAGCTATCTGTAATGGGGTAATTCTATCCAGCGAACAAAAGTGTGAAGCATTCTTCCCAATGACCATCACACTAATGTATCAGGAGTTGTAGATCTAGTCATTTTCAACAAGACCAGTTATTTCAAGGGTTTCTCTGTGTTGAGATGGTTGAGAAAGTCTGGTCTCCTCTAGTTTCTATCTACAGCAGCCTTTCTCAACCTTTTCAACACAGAGGAACCCTTGAAACAATTCTCCAGTCTTGGGGGAACCCTGCTAAATGATTGAAATCTACAACTTATGATACATTAGTGTGATGGTCAGTGGGAAGAATGGTCCTTACTCTTGTGGTTATTGGGAAGAATTACCTCCTTGCAGATAGCTAAAAAGATCAATGGTGTCAGTGGGAACTTATCCGAGAGGCAGAAATGGCCTAATGCTGAAGGAACCCCTAGCAACCTCTGGAGGAACCCTGGTTGAGAATCAATGATCTACAGTATCTATCTATCAGTCCACCTATATCATGATTTGAAAGTTGTGGTGTGAAAATATGGATCAATATACTTCTATCTATCTATCTATTTATCTTTGTTTAAGAATAACAATGACACTGTATTACAGTATTAGGTTTTACTGTGACCCAATCTAAGACGTATCAACCTATAGAAATGCTTACTTTCCTCATATAAGTTAGTGCATTTAACAAAACTAATCAAGAAATACTAAGTTCATTGCAACTTTTTTGACCAACCCAATCGCTTCCTAAAATATCTATGCCTGTTCAGTTTTTAAAGATGGAACTGATTTGTACATAACCCACTGAACCCATTTCTGCTGCTGTGATTTCTTCTAGATCTTTCTTAAAAATTGCATGCATCTCATTTTATATTCTGTGTATCATGTAGTCCTACTGCCTGCTGTCAACCATTGTGACATGATGAATAAACATTGTGTTTATTTCACTGTTTTAACAAGCTTTGTATTAACGTAAAATGAAAGATTTCTTCAGAAAAATAGAACAGGCAGACAGCTGACAAACAACACATTCTTTTTGACAAAATACAGTATTTACCATAAACAGGATATTATACAATGCAACACTCAGAGCATATTGAGCATTTCTGAAGTATTTCAGAGAGATATAACTAATAAAATTATAATGAGGAACTCTACAAGCAATCTCTAAATATCTTGATTCTATCTAGAAATTAATAGAGTAATAGTCATAGCTGAAGAGTTAGCTATACATGGCTGTTCCCTTTTCTGCATTATATATATTATATTATTATTTGACATTAAGTTCTCTTTATAATTTAGAGCTGATGCATAGATCAGTGGTGGCTGGTGGTATATTGTTTGGGGGCGGCGGCGGCAAACAATCCACCCGTCGCCACCCTCCCAGTCGGTCTGACGGGTCACAGGCACCCCCCGCCCAGTCGGTGTGTTGGTCACCAGCCCCACACTTACCCCATCTAGGCCGTGGGCAGTGCTTCCTCCGGGTGGCGGCTTCACTCTGCCTCTCCTCCTCCTGGTGCTTCCCTGCGTCTCCTCCCTCATCCTTCTCAGTGGTCAATAGGATCGCTTCTCCTCTCAACCAATTGAGTGACAGGTCTCAGGAACAGCTTCCTGATTGGCCGGGAGGAGAACCAAGAAGACAATAGCGAATATTAATTCACTATTGTCACACAACTGGGTGGGCTCTGTGCATCCTTTTTTGAAGCCTAGTAGAGTCTCTGGCTCTAATCACATGCTTCTAAAAAAATTTAAAAAAAATTTGGAATCCATGCATCCGGCACCCGGCATGTAGATTACTAGAGTTCCTGCAGAGGTTGCTAGTGGTTCCTTGAGCAAGGAGCAATTTCTGCCTCTCAGATAAGTTCCCACTGATGTCAATGGTGTTTTTAGCTATCTGTAAGGAGGACACCTTCCCACTGACCACAAATGTAGGAAGCACCCTTCCCACTAACAATCACACGAATTTAGAGTGAGCTATAGCAATATTATATTTTAGCAAGGGTTCCCTGATACTAGAAGTTATTTCAAGGGTTCCCCCATGTTAGAAAAAAAAAGTTGAGAAAGACTGCTCTTCATTGTCATAACGGGTCCCATGTCAGTGAAAGAAAGAAAACGCAGAGTTGTGGTTCATAACAACAACCGTGTTTACTAGAATTGGTTCCTTGATTTCCACTGGGAAACTGACACTTCTGAGTCGATCTATGTGGTCCTCTGCAGGTTTTACTGGTTCTTTCTGACCCTCTGAGTACCGAATTATACCACTTAAGCCCCTACTGTCTTTAAAAGTGACACAAAGTAAATGTGCACAATTTTATTTTCCTAGACCTGAAAAGCAGTCAGTAGTGGAGACACTAAGGCGTTGATTTACTAAAGGCAAATGGACTGTGCACTTTGCAAAGTGCAATTGCCCTCTGCAAGTGCAGTTGCTCCAGAGCTTAGTAAATGAGGCAATGCTTTGCTTTGCAAAGAGTACCCAACTATATATTTAAGTTTAGAAGTGTAAATGGGCTTAACTTTAACTTACTTTAACCGGTTCCTGACCGTCGCATGCTGATGTACGTCGGTAGAATGGCACGGCTGGGCAAATGGGCGCACTTGCATGTCCCTTTAAATTTTCCGCCGTGCCACCGCATGCACACCGGCCGGGACCTCCGTGAGTCAGATCGTGGGTCCCGCGGACTCAATCGCCGTGGGGATACCCACGATCGTCTCACAGGGAGGAAGAATGGGGATATTCTAATGTAAACAAGCATCTCTCCATTCTGCCTAGTGACAGTGTCACTGATCTCTGCTCCCTGTGATCGGGAGCAGAGATCAGTGACGTGTCACACATAGCCATGCCCCCCCCCCCACAGTTAGAAACATGCCCCAGGACACACTTAACCCTTACCCTGCCCCCTAGTGGTTAACCCCTTCATTGCCAGTGTCATTTACACAGGGATCAGTGCATTTGTATAGCACTGATTGCTGTATAAATGACAATGGTCCCAAAAATGTGTCAAAAATGTCTGATGTGTCTGCCATAATGTCGCAGTCACGATAAAAATCGCTGATTGCCTCCATTACTAGTAAAAAAAATATTAATAAAAATGCCATAAACTATACCCTATTTTGTAAACGCTATAACTTTGAGCAAACCAATCAATAAACGCTTATTGCAATTTTTTTTTACCAAAAATATGTAGAAGAATACGTATTGGCATAAACTGAGGAAAAAAAATAGTTTTTATATATTTTTGGGGGATATTTATTATAGCAAACTGTAAAAAATAATGCGTTTTTTTTCCAAATTGTCTTTTTTTGTTTAAATAAAAACCGCAAGGGTGATCAAATACCACCAAAAGAAAGCTCTATTTGTGGGAAAAAAGGACCAAGTTTGTTTGAGAGCCATGTCACCCCACCGCACAATTGTCAGTTAAAGTGACGCAGTGCCGAATCGCAAAAAGTGCTCTGGTCAGGAAGGGGGTAAAATCTTTCGGGGCTGAAGCGGTTAATAAATCATGAGCTATTTTAATAATGTGATTCACTCCTGCAATACACAAGTTGATTTAGGGCAGCACTGTATTTTGTGACTTCATTAAAGAGGATCTTCACTGAATCTGAGCACAAACCAAAAACACTATTTAATTCATTTTTAATATTCAAAGCAAATTTCCCCCATCTATCTATGTCTCTATGCTTTATTTTGTTGAGAAATCACTTTGAAAAACAATGCCCTAGCATTTCTGACTGGGACCAACTTGAGTAAGGGCAAATGATTAATGTAGCATTTACTTTCTGAAATCCATCTACCCTTAGCTCAAGCAAGAAGAGTGAAGACTCCTGGTATGTATGACATAATTTGCCTAGGCAACAAACTAGTAAGTAACTTAAAGTGTTACTAAACCCACAACAGTAAACTTAATCTGTATATGCAGTAAAGCATGCTTGCTATACTCACTGTGAAACCTAAGGGGTTAATCCTCTGCACTGTGTAAAAAGGCTGTTTTTCTCTGATCCTCCCCTTCTTCCACAGTCCCCAAACCATCTCCTGATAGAACAGAGCCTTGGGGGCACTCTGCACATGCTCAGTTTGGTGTGTATTGCTAGAGATATTTTTTTATTTTGGGTCGTGCTGGAATACCCATCAATGACAATGCCATGGCTGAGGAAAAGAGGTTCCAACCCAAGATTTGATGGTACATGGCCCCATCCATTGTCCCTTTGTTGCAGTGTAGTTGTCCTGTCTCCTTATCAGCACAGGGCCAATCAGCACTGTACAGACAGAGGGTCATGCAGCCTCACAGGACAACCAAAGAAGAATGGAAGCTCCTCCTACAAGCTTTAACCAGTGCCCTGCTGGACACTGATAGAAGTCACAAAACTGCTGATGAGAAAAGGCATTTAGCAGTTCATATTTACTAAAACGATTGCATTTCCATGTACTGTGTACTGAGGTAGACCAGATTTAGTGAATGCAGGGTCCTGGGTTTAGTAATACTTTAAGAAATGTAAAAAACAAGTAAATACAATATACTTTCCTATCTATTTTCTTATGCTGCAGAATGATGATTAAAAATAATCAGTGTTGATTGGGAGGGTGAAGTTGCACTTTAATGTGATTGTTATAAATATTGATAACATTATGATATTTACTTAATATACAGCCTATATTAATATATCTGGTAAGGTTTTGTTAGTTCCTGTATAGAATAAGCAGCAAACACTTGTAAAAGACCAAAACTACATTCATATGCTGAAAATGAGCACTTAAAATTGCTATATATGGCGAACAGGGATGGCCTAGAGTCACTTGTCTTAGGGCTTGATTCAGAAAAGGCCTTTGATCGCCTTGGCTCTCACCTCTACTGTTTGCATGTGTTGTGCCCCTGGTGGCGTCCATTCACAGCAATCCGGACATTCAGGGAATCCCGAGAAAGGGAGTTTAAACTGGCACTGTTTGCGGATGACATAATACTCACCCAACCTAGGGTCTCACTACCCAACTTACACACAGAATTGGATGTCTATAGGTCCCTCTCAGGCTACAAAATAAACGCGTCCAAGTCAGAGGCCCTCCCTATTAGCATGCCAGCTGCAGAAGTCCAGCACCTTCAGCAGTGCTTCCCATACCACTGGAAAATGTCAGTCCTGAAATACTTGGGAGACCAGATCACCCCGTCCTTCATCTCCCTATACCAGGCAAATCCCCCCCCCCCCCTTTCCGCTCCATAAGAGACCTTATCCAGAAATGGAAAGTCCATCACATATCCCTTTTGGGAAGGGTGGCCTCAATAAAGATGACCATTCTTTCCAAGCTCTTGTATTTATTCCAAACACTGCCTATCCCAGTGCCATACATACAGCTAAGAAAGCTTCAAGCGGACTACTGGAACTGGAACTACAAACGACACAGAGTTCCACGCTCAGTCCTGCTGGCTTCCCGATCTGACAGGGGACTAGCGTTACCCAACCTAGTGAAATATTACCAAGTGACACAACTACATGCCCTGGTTCCCTCAATGGTCCTATAACAAATGGAGGGAGATTGAGAAAATTTGGCTAGCACGCACCCAAACAGCCTACTCTGGAGTGCGAACACAGAGGTAGAACCGGAGAGGCTCCTGGGATCTATGACGTTGCTTAATTCACTTTGGCTCAAACTCTCCCATGCCCAGGGGCTCAGCGCCGACTTGCTGACTTCTTTTCTATATAACCCCGAGTTGCCTGCTGGTCTCACCCGCCAGATGTCCTTACCCTGGGCGGCACAGAATCTGTTCCACTTCAGCCACCTGGTGGATCCTAGATCACGCAAACTACTATCCTTTACCGAGCTTCAGAAAAAACATGACATACCCCACCAGGTGTTTTATGGATATCTGCAAATACGGCACTATGCCCAATCTATTACCCCAGATCTCCAATTTTCAGCGCTATCCCCCTTCGAGAGCATTATACTGGAGGGATCAGTGCGCCGAGGCCTGATCTCTGACATCTACCGGATACTCAATGCTTACTCCATTTTGATCCAGGGCAAGCATGCATACATGCATATAAGATTCTCTACCACTGGTAACTGACGCCGGATGTCCTCCACGCTATCTATCCCTCCAGCTCAGATGGATGCTGGCGCTGCCACGGAGATAAAGGCACCCTATACCACATTTACTGGAAATGCCCCAAGATTGCTCCATATTGTACGGAGACAGAGTCCCTGTTGTCTGGCCTTCTGCGAGTACAGGTCCCGATGTCTACAAAAATATTCCTCCTAGGGGTTTCACCCCTACAAATCTCTAAACATCCAAAAAAATTGCTCAGACACGTCCTAACAGCCGCATGGTGTATGGTGGCCCTTCACTGGAAACGACACTCAACACCCTCCCAGGAAGATCTGTATGCCAGAATCAAAGATTGTAGAACTTATGGAAAAGATGACAGCTAGACTACAAAACAGACTAGAAATGCACGATAAGGTCTGGGAGGAATGGCACTGACGTGAAGACCCGCCCTGAGTCGAGGGTTGAGCCCACCCCCCTTATCTTACACCCCCTCCCTCTTGTTCTATCTCCTTAACCCCTTCTTCCCCTTCTCTGCTATTCTTCTCCTTTTCTTTCTCCTTCAATCTTTCTTCGGCCTAATAAAGGCCTATGGCAGAAGTTATCTGCTGTTTGACAGTTCAAATAATGTGCCCATTGCATATACTTACAACATAATATTTTGTTCATTGCTCTTATATATGCACTGGCTCTTTTCTTTTAATGCAAACTGCGCATTACATCATTTGATTCATGTTATTTGGAAAATAAAATGATATATATATATATATATATATATATATATATATATATATATATATATATATATATATATATATATAAAATAGTTTTTGCAATCTGTCTGAGAAAAGCTATAACTATTGTAGAGATCCAATTATATTTGTATGTTAATCTCTAGTATAGTGTACCGAGGCTCATTAGATGTTATATTTAATGGATTAAAATTTGTTTGTGGAAAATTTCTTGTAGGTAGATTATCTTGGCATAATTGGGATACCACTAGTCTATTCCAACGGTTTATTGTCCAGAGCGTTACTGTCTGTTTTGGTTTACAGACAGAAATCAATCAGTATCCCTCCTTATAACTAACTGAAACTAGTTCCATTCCACTGCACAGAGAGAAGCTGCTAGGCAGCTCTATTGATTACATGGCAAAGCATGCTGGGGGATTATTTAAAACTGCAGCAACACACACAGCTAGAGGCCATATGGATTTTACTGTGCCTTTAATACAAAGCTTGCCCTGTTTTCTTATTTACTCCAAAATCTCCTGCTGTTGCAGTAAGTGATACAATCTGGCGGCAGCAATTGCAGCGGGTAGCCTGCAGAGGGACTTTTCATTCTTTAACTTAGGTTAAAGTTATTTGCTACGCTAAGGCTAAACACTAGAATAAAAATGCAGTTACCACTATAAAAAAAATTATAAAATAGTACTGTAATAATATACTGACAACAACAACAATAATAATATTATTAATAATAATGTGCTTTCTACTGTACATAAAAAAGGAACAAAGTCCATAGAGGAGTTTCTTGGTCATATGCAATTCACTGACCTGTCAATATCCTTTCATTACACATAATTAAAATAAGGTTTATTTTATATCTTCGTCCAGAATCCCTGTATATTATAGTCATGAAATGTTTAAATTATATAATTTTTAATTGCAGAAGAATGAATGAATGAGATAATAATAATAAAATAGGTAAGATGGCTAAAATAATAACATTACTAAGTTTGTCTTAGCTACGTTAAATGCACATGTTATGAATTGTATGTACTATAATGAGATTATAATGCATGTTCCACTGATTACAGATATTGTGTGTAACACTGTCACAATAGCAGATGCAAGACCAAATTCATTTAACTGACAAGTGTTGCTAATTCACTGTACAAGTGCTGTGAATGGCGTATGTTTTGCAAGGAACAAACACTTTGCAGGATTTTAGATGCTGTTACTATCCTGATAGTTGTGGACTGAAAGACAAGGCAGGTCAGCTTAATGTCAAATGAATGGACCTAATTCAAGCTGATACATGCATCAGTGAAGTTCTGACTAGACTCTCGATTGCAAGACATTAAACCAATGTAATTTGAGCTTTATCTACTGTAAGCGATGTAAGTTTGACCATAACTAAAGTGCAGTCGTTTTGTAAGCCTAGTAACAATTGTTGACTTTTGTCTACTCTAGTCCCATTTACAGTATATGATAAATAATTATAAAATGCAGGACCATGAAGGGATATTATTATCGTATTAATATAAATAAAAGTTAAGTATAGTCACCCAAGATTGTGATGATTACCTGTCACTTTACCAACACTAGAGAAATTTGCTAATTATCGATTGCCCTAAATATTTTCATGCAGATCTACAGGAAATTGTGCAATTCAGAAATCCATGCAACTGTGAAATAGATATTGTATATATAGGCAACTCCTATCCTCATATTGATTAGCGGTTCCAAATTAATAATAACTACTGCAGTAGGGAACAGACACAAAAGATACACTCAGCATCTTTCCAAATAACCATTCTCCTTTATTATGACGTATTTGAAGGTTTTTAGACACATGATTAGGTAGGTATCACATTAATATTACAATTGCACATTTATGGTAACAAGGGGCGTTACATAGGCAGGCTAATTCTAATCAGGACTCGAAAGAATGCAAAACATGTACTGAAAACATTATTAGTGCCATGTGCGCAGTGAGGGCATTGTGCAATACATATAAAATAGAATACAAATACCGTATTTATCAACGTATAACACGCGCCGGCGTATAACACGCACCCCAAGTTTAGGAGGGAATTTTAAAGAAAAAAACTTTTAGGAGGGACGTTTAAGGAAAAAAAAAACTTACATTTAAATGCCCACTATTGCAGCCTTATCAGTGTCCATCTGAAGCCTTGTCAGTGTCATTTGCAGCCTTGTCCATCATTGCACCATTGTCAGTGTCATATGCAGCTTTGTCATGCAGCCTTGTCCACTATTGCAGCCTTGTCCACTATTGCAGCCTTGTCCATCAATGCAGCCTTGTCCCCTTGTCTGTGTAATTCTTCAGCTTTGTCTGTTTTATTTTTCACTTTTATTTTTTAAAATGGCGGCGCCGAGATGTCCTGTGTATCTTCGCGGCACTCGGTAGTTCTCGTCGGATTTCGGCTGCCTTCGGCCCTTCTCGGTGGCTTTCGGGCGCTCTCAGGCATTCTCTGCGGTTTTAGGCTGCCGGGAAAGGGCCGAAAAGCCGATGAGAAGAGCCAAATACGGCTGAAAGCCGGCGAGAAGGTCCGAAGGCGGCCAAAAGTTGCCGGGAAGCGCCAAAGGCGGCCGAAACCCGCCAGGAAGGGCCGAAGGTGGCTAAAAGCTGCCCAGAGGCTCCAAAATGGCGGGGGATCTGCGTATAACATGCACCCGCGATTTCCCCTGATTTTAAGGGGGAAAAGGTGCGTGTTATATGCCGATAAATACGGTATATACAGAACCATTACAAACTGTGATTTAGAGGCTTTACTTTACTAAAGCTGTAGGGTGCAAAATCTGGTGCAGCTATGCATTGTAGACAATAACTTCTAATTTTAGCTTGTTCAATTAAGCTTTGACAAAAAAATAAATACCGTATTTGCCGGTGTATAAGGCGACCCGGCATATAAGACGACCCCCTAATCTTACAGGACAAAAATGCTTTTAAATCTGTACTTACCGTATAAGACGACCCGGCTTTCGAGGCTTCCGAGGCTTCATATTTCTTCCTTCTTCCTGCATTTGCTGGAGCCAATCACGGCGAGCGATGTATTCTATTAATGAATACAAAGCCTGCTTGGATTGGCAGAGGCTGTAACATCATCAGCCCGTGCCGCTCTGACTCTCCAAGCCAATCAGAGCAGGCTACAGAGTAGCCTGCTCGGATTGGCAGAGGTCGTTACTCCAATCCGAGCAGGCTTTGTATTCATTTGAATACATCGCTCACCAGGATTGCCTCAGCGGTATATACTGTATGTAGCCGAAGCTACATACAGTATTACCGAACACCCAGCCGGCATCCGAGGAGCTGACCCGGCGTATAAGACGACCCCTGCTTCTTGGCCAATTTTTTTACGTGTAAAAGGTCGTCTTATACGCCGGAAAATACGGTAAATGGAAGTTGATTGTTTCTATGCAAAGCTGTACCAGATTTTACACACTCTATTTTTAGTAAATCAACCCCATAGATTGCAAGTTTCCCTCCTGCTTTGCACAACCTTCCCAGCACACTGCTGTATGCACAGTTTTTGATTTGTTGTAGATCATTGGGCAGCCCCTTCAAACGAATAGGCGCTGCCCTACTGCAGCACACATTTAATGTACTAAAACAAAACAGACACCAAACTAAACAAAACAGACTCAAAATGGTTAATTTACTAAGGCAGTAGAGTATTCAATTAGCTCACAGAAGATGTCTCCACTTCAGAAGAAAGTTATTATCCAAGATTTTACAAAGCATGGCGTCAGCCATTAACCCCTTAATGCAGCAAAGTCCATCTATACCTTTAGCAGAGAAACAGCCACAAAGCATAATGTTTCCACCTCCATGCCTGACTGTAGAGATGGTGTTCTTAGTGTCATAGTCAACATTTTTCTATCTACAAACACGGCAAGTCCCCCTCCTCAAAAGGGCACATGTACTATTATGCCAATGAACATTTAAATGATTCAGAGAAGGATTGGAAGAAAGTGTTGTGGTCAGATCAGACCAAAATGGACTCAACCCATTGTGTTGCTAACTATGACCCTAAGAACACCATCACTACAGTCAAGCACGGAGGTGGAAACATGATGCTTTGGGGCTGTTTCTCTGCTAAAGTTACAGGGGCAACTTTGCTGCATTGAGGGGCCAATGGACAGGGCCATGTATAGTAAAATCTTGGATGAGAACCTTCTTTCCTCAGCCAGAACACTTAAGATGGGTTGTGGATGGGTCATTCAGCATGAAAATGACCCAAAACACACCACCAAGGCAACAAAGGAGTGGCTCAAGAGGAAGCACATTAAGATCATGGAGTGGCCTAGTCTGTCTCCAGACCTTAATCCTATAGAAAAAGTATTGGAGGGAGCTGAAACTTCAAGTTGCCAAGAAACAGCCAAGAAACCTTAAGGATTTAGAGAAGATCTGTAAAGAAGAGTGGACCAAAATCCCTCTTGAGATGTGTGCAAACCTGGTCACCAACTACAAGAAACATCTTATCTCTGTGCTTGCCAACAAGGTTTTCTCCAAGTATTATGTCATATTTTGCTTGGGGATCAAAAACGTATTTTACTCACTAAACTGCAACTTAATTTATAGCATTTGTTTTCATGTGTTTTTACACATACACCTATGATAAAAATTATAGACCCTTCATTTCCTTGTAAGTGGGCAAACTTACAAAATCTGCAGGGGATCAAATTATTTATTTCCCCCACTGCATTAGTACAGGAGTTCAGCGGGACCATATATTGGGTCTCCTTCTTGCAGAGTATTTTCATAGCAAGTAGTGATTGATGAAATCTGATACTGATAATGTGACACTAGTACTTCTATTATTAATTGACTGCACTAATTGCACATTTTGCAGCAACAACACTGTTCTGTTGTTGCTGCAAAGTTGTGCAGAACCTTGCACCTAGTAAACCTAGGTGCAAGTTGGGGTGTGACTACGCGACGACAGAAATTGACGTCAGAGTGCTGGCAAAAAGTGACATTAAGCACGATCCCGGTGTGGCTAGTGGCATGTGTAAGCGGCTAGAGCCTGACTATATGATAAAGATCGCTAATGATTTTTTTACTGGTTTGTAAGTACCATTTTAAGAGGTTTGATGTACAATAAAAAAAAATTAACTGAATTACGCTATGAGGATTGTTTGTTCCTCTATATTTGAGTCACAGTTCTAGTGAAGACTGTCAGAGTGAAGAGAGCGGACCAGAGGCTATAATTACACTGCGGTTGGATTAACAGTTTTTTTTGCCGATCTACTTGACAATGTTAGGTGGAGAGTGCAGTGACGAGGGGAGCGTGTCTCACTAATAACTTTTTTCTAGGTATCTGGTTTATGCACTCTTTTTAAGCACACTGAAGGTGGTGGTGTAGTGTCTAAATGTTATATGAAGTGATAGAGTGCTGCTAGAGTAATCCTCAATATTAACTCTTTGTTATAGCTTCTTCCCAGCAGCAGTAGAAGTTAAGAGTGGTGTGCTGTTATCTAAGGGAGAGTGGGGAACTCTTGATTTCTGATGATGGGGGGCTTTTGACATATAATGTAAGGGGATGGGAAGCCCTTGATATCTGCTTATAATTATTATGAGAATACAATTCTGTGCCAGTTGAAAAGGAGGGTTGCACACTACTGGCATCATAAGTTATTACTAAAATCAGTAATAATCAAATGCAGTGGCATTTATGTAATATGATAAAGAGTAGACTATATTTATATAGTCTTACAAATATAACTGGCCCGCGATGAAGTTGAGTTTGACACCCCTGCTTTAAACAATCACAAACGCCCATTGCAACAATACGTTTTATTTTTAAACCAGGACAAACTTTTATGCAAAATTAAATCTTCATAAGGGACAACAGCAAATATTTTCTGACATGCCACAACTAACCAATGTACTAACTTTGTTTTGTTTTCACCATTGTTTTTTTTTTTTTTTTTACTTTCCCAATAATACTGCTGTGTGGCCAGTACTGCAATGTAAACTGTAATTTACATGCAGCACAGCATAAAATCTGAAATAACATTTTTTTTCTGTGAGAAATGCTCTGAATCACATTGTATAGATTTGGAATATCCAGAGGAAAATAGGATGTATCGTTACCTTGGCATGAAAAATTACAGAGCTTTAAAACAGATTCAGATACAGCATCACGTCACTACTGGCCTTTATCTTAATTCCATGCTTCTAGGGGTCGGCTGAACTAAATGTATAGCAATTTCAAGTCCATTTACTGGGACTCTTTGACCCTGCTGTTTACACTTTTATTCGTTGTGTCATTTAGCGTCCTTCCTGATAGTCGTTAGACTATTTAGACTTGTCCAAAGGGAGTTACAGTATAAGAAAGTATACAATGGCCAAAGGTCCCATGGAGGCTATTAGATAGCAATAGCTGTTGAAAAGTACAGATGTAATTCATGACTATGGTTTGCAAATGCAGATGTCTCCTGACAAAATAAAGTGGCAATCACTGTTTTATGTGATTAGTTAGCATTAGCATCACATTTAGTATGTTATTATTTCTTACCTAGACAGGTACCATTAGAAGCCAAATTACAGTTTGTAGCAGAAAATAATATAGAAAATAGGGGTAATTTTTAAGTAGTATATCTGTAATGTTGAGAAAGAAAATTTTACTCTTTAAAAAAATAAATAAAAAAAAATCCAATGTAGGCAGTAAGCATTATGCCCCGTACACACGAGCGGACTTTTCAACATCCAAAGTCCAAAGGACCGAGTCCGTCAGACTATCCGATCGTGTGTGGGCTGCAACGGACTTTTGATTCGCCAAAGTCTGACGGACTTTAGAAATGAAGCATGCTTCAAATTTTCCCGAAGGAACTCCGCCGGACCCGGTCCCCTTCGAAAACTCCGCTCGTGTGTATGCTACTCCGACGGACTAAAACCGACGCTAGGGCAGCTATTGGCTACTGGCTATGAACTTCCTTATTCGAGTCAGGTCGTACGTCATCACGTTCGAATCCGTCGGAGTTTAGTGTGATCGTGTGTGGCCAAGTCCGTTCGGCCGAAAAGTCTGTCAGAACTCCGTCGGAACTCCGGCGGAACTCCTTTGGAAGTCTGTCGGACATAAGTCCTCTCGTGTGTACGGGGCATTAGAGTTCATCATGATACCTTAAGCTTGGACTTATTTACATTTCACATTCAATTTATAATCCAATGGTAATTGTATTTCTTGGACTTACCAGGTTGAAGATACAGTAGGAGATTTATTTTATACTGGCTACACTCAGATACAGCAATACCGCCTGATTATATCACTGGACCTAAGTATTTCATCATTCAGAAATGACCAAATAAAGTGTTTCTGACCGATAACAAAAACCTACAGGGCCTACAATAGTAGGTACAGCTTATGACAGCACACGCATACAGATCTGAGCACTCAGTGGATTCTCTTTTAGAAAACTCTAGTTGTTTGGATAACAATGATCAATTTAAGTTGCAGTTTTAAACTTGTATTTCTGGGCATTTCTTCCATCATCCTCAATCAGTGGTACAATGCCATATAAAAAAAAAAAAAAATCTCTAATGCCGTGTACACACGACCGGACTTTCTGGCAGACTAGGTCAGACGGTCTTCCCGATGGAGTTTTGGCGGACTTCCGATGAACTTTCCGAACGAACGGACTTAGCCACACACAATCACACCAAGGTCCGACGGATTTGAACGTGATGATGTACGACCGGACTAGAATAAGGAAGTTCTTGTTCATGTTCTAAATCTAAAGTCCGTCTGATTTTTAGACAGCAAAGGTCCAATGAAGCCCACACACGGTCGAACTGTCCAGCGGATTCATTCCGTCGGACCTTTGCTGTCGAAAAGTCCGGTCGTGTGTACACTGCATTAGTTTCATTATCATTGGAGTCTGTTTGTATTGTCCTAGCAACCAGACAGTTTCCCCTGTTAATTTTCCTATTTTCATTAAAAACACCAAGCGAGAAGCATATAGGCTTCCAATGACAGCACATGCAATGCTTATAATTGTGAGGTTACCAGTGTGACAACAAACATAAAAACATCTAAGCTAAAGCCCAAGTATGGTGGACAAAGCTAGGAAATCCTACTGAATTTCAATATTGATGTCATCATACAAACACATGGCAACACTTATAATGAAACCATTTGGTGGGCAAGCATACTAATGTAAAAATATTTATGCAAAAATGTTGGGATAAGATACTAACTACATAAAAACCCACAATTATACTAGCTGTATAACCAGTGTGTAATGTGATTATATTAATATAAAGCTTACCCAGAGGCACCCTTAGACATAAGGATGTTTGATATGTACATATGATCCAACTACAATGTTTACTGTGAAATATTTTTCTATGGACATTTAAATTTGGTTTCCCAAACATCCACATTTATGGCTTTGTGGGAAGGAGAGAACAATGCAAGATAACATCCCTGATTATTTTGTGAAAGAACAAAAGTGACAGAAAAAACCCCCAGAACATCGATTCTCTATTTTTAAAGTCAGTCATCTAAGATTTTTGTGGAGAACAGAGGAGTAATGGCAATACTGGCCAAAATTGTCCAGAAGAAGCAATAAGCATCATCATCTTGTGCCTATAGGGGCTTTAATGTATAGATATATCTTTGATAGCACGGATAAACTCAAAGTTTATAAAAGAATATACATAGCATGCAAAAAGCCAAATACATCCAACTAAATTTCCCAAACTATAAAAAATGATATTCCAGTGAATTACCATACCGGAAAACAATGTATCTGTTTATACAACAAAATAAATGTTTGCATGCTTTTATTATCACAGTTAATAGCTTAACTAAATTCAGATATTATTTTATTAAAGAATAAAAAAAATTGTCCTGTACACTATATTTTGGGTGTCTATGATCTATTTCTTCAATTATTTTATATATATATATATATATAAAATAGTATTACTATTATTATTTTATATATATATCTATATATAGATATATATATACAGTATCTCACAAAAGTGAGTACATCCCTCACATTTTTGTAAATATTTTTTTATATCTTTTCATGTGACAACACTAAAGTAATAGTAGTGAGTGTACAGATTGTATAACAGCGTAAATTTGCTTTCCTCTAAAAATAACTTAACACACAGCCAGTAATGTCTGAACAAAAAGAATTGTTGCTCTACATAAATGGCCTAGGCTATAAGAAGATTGCCAAGACCCTGAAACTGAGCTGCAGCACAGTGGCCAAGACAATACAGCGGTTTAACAGGACAGGTTCCACTCAGAACAGGCCTCGCTATGGTTGACCAGAGAAGCTGAGTGCACATGCTCAACATCATATCCAGAGGTTGTATTTGGGAAATAGACATTGCTGCCAACATTGCTGCAGAGGTTGAAGGGGTGGGCTGTCAGCCTGTCAGTGCTCAGATCATACATCGCACACTGCATCAAATTGGTCTGCATGGTTGTCGTTCCAGAAGGAAGCCTCCTCTAAAGATGATGCACAAAAAAGCCTGCAAACAGTTTGCTGAAGACATGCAGACTAAGGACATGGATTACTGAAACCATGCCCTGTGTTCTGATGAGACCAAAATTAACCTTTTTTGGTTCAGATGGTGTCAAGTGTGTGTGGTGGCAACCAGGTGAGGAGTACAAAGACAAGTGTGTTTTGCCTACAGTCAAGCATGGTGGTGGAAGTGTCATGGTCTGGGGCTTCATGAGTGCTGCCCACACTGAGGAGCTACAGTTCATTGAGGGAACCATGAATGCCAACATGTACTGTGACATACTGAAGCAGAGCATGATCCCCTTCCTTCAGAGACTGGGCCACAGGGCAGTATTTCAACATGATAATGACCCCAAACACACCTCCAAGATGACCACTGCCTTGCTAAAGAAGCTGAGGGTAAAGGTGATGGACTGGCCAAGCATGTCTCCAGACCTAAACCCTATTGAGCATCCGTGGGGCATCCTCAAATGGAAGGTGGAGGAGCGCAAGGTCTCTAACATCCACCAGCTCCGTGATGTCGTCATGGAGGTGTGGAAGAGGACTCCATTGGCAACCTGTGAAGCTCTGGTGAACTCCATGCCCAAGAGGGTTAAGGCAGTGCTGGAAAATAATGGTGGCCACATAAAATATTGACACTTTGGGTCCAATTTGGACATTTTCACTTAGGGGTGTACTCACTTTTGTTGCCAGCGTGTTAGACATTAATGGCTGTGTGTTGCGTTATTTTGAGGGGGGCAGCAAATATACACTGTTATACAAGCTGTACACTCACTACTTTACATTGTAGCAACGTGTCATTTCTTCAGTGTTGTCACATGAAAAGATATAATAAAATATTTACAAAAATGGGAGGGGTGTACTCACTTTCGTGAGATACTGTATATAAAACATTATTTATGAATGGCATGAAGTTGATATACTATATACTTTTTTGTGGTGTGTGTAGGAAACAGACTGCATGTCATATGGTTTCATGTGATGACACACAGCTGTAAGTCTTACACGGCTCCAGAAAATGCTGGTGGTAATGCTTTTACTTGTTTGTAAATTATAGCATAGGTTTTCTTTAATTCAATATTTCATTACATTCCTGCCAGAGTACCCTATTTCAACTTCTAAAACACAAAGCAGATACATTAATTTAATCCACTCAACCTATTTGTCAGGCTTTCTATTTTACTATTCTTTTGTTCCTTTCTTACCTACATGTTAAATCATAATTATTTGTTTTTCCACTTTTGTGATGCTGAAAAATGTCTAAAAAACGTCTATGCCTTCAACACCTGTCTCAGGGTATTTTCTCACCAGCATCTACGGCTGGTAAATGTCCAGTTAAAAGTCTTCTCCATAGTGATTCAGAAAGTCTTCAGACTTCAAACTGACATAATTGAAAGAAAGCTCCGCTTCATCCTGTTTACAGGGTCCAGGTGTTTTCAGCTAGTACACATATATAATAGAGACTGCTAAAGCACATACTGGAATGAAATGGGGGTTTTTTTTCCACCCCTATATACTTCTCACTGACTACTTTAGCAGTTCTGACAGCCACTACAGTTATAATTGTTAAATTATATATATATATACTTATAATTGTTATATTGTTTTAGGTTATAAAAGTTATAATTATAACCTTTAATAAACAATGTAATCATATAAACATGCACAGATGTATGAAACAATGTATTATTACTGTAAAACAGACTTTCATCTAAAAGTCCCAAATCCCCTTTACATTTTTTAATGTATTATTACTATTATTATTATTATAAATTAATTAAAAAAATTATTTTCAGAATATATATAAAACATTATTTATGAATGCCATGAATTTGATAGTTTTTGCGATTATTATATTATTATTTTTGTGTAATTATTATTATTATTATTATTATTACTACTATTACTATTATTTTGATAATAATAATAATGAACTGCTTCATACATCTGTGCGCAAATATATGATTACATTACAGTTGATTTTTACTCAAGCTTTTATTATTATTACTCAAGCTTATCTAAAATATTATCACCAAGTCCCCTTATGCCCTACGCTTTGGGCAACAAATTAAGCAGGTTAAGTCACTCAATATTTGCTCCACCCTGCATAGTAAATTCACACTTCTTTCAAAGTTTTGAACTAATTGTAGGAAACATTTAAATAACAGTAAAAAAAAAAACTGAAGTTAAAAATTTTCAGTAAAAAAATGCTTTATGTTATGTGGTGTGAAAAGTCATTCAAGACTTCTTAAATTGCCTCCTTATTTGGAATAAAAGCTAATAATCCCATATACAGCATTAGAATAACAACTAAAGAACATCAAGCACATGTCATTAAAAACTACAGGGCCCTAGTGCACAATCTGAACAGAGCCTTCTAATCCTGTGAAGCTCCTCCATTTATTTTTTTAAATAAGGATGGCATTGCTTCCTCCTGAATCTGCCTAAAATGATTTTTCAATGCTAAGATATCAGAATAGCAGAGAAGAAATTAAATGTAATATGTGCAAATATATATATATATATATATATATATATATATATATATATATATATATATATATATTTATATACAGTATATATTACCCACAGCTGGTAAACATTGCCTCTGACGCTTAGGCCACATCCCTATGAGTTAATGGGCTGTTTTAACTTCTGAAACTGCCTACCCTCCCTTGCGAATAAACAGTTGCTTATTATGCCCTAGATCAGGGGCGTCAAGCTAATGGACCTCCAGCTATTGTGGAACTACAAGTACCATCATGCTTCCGCCTGTGGGTGTCATGCTTGTAACTGTCAGCCTTGCAGTGCCTGATGGGACTTGCAGTTCTGCAACAGCTGGAGGGCTGCCAGTTTGACACCTGTGTCTACTAGATCATGGGTGCTCAGCCTGTAACCCTCCAGCTATTACAGAACTATAAGTCCCATAAGGCATTGCAACCTGCTGACAGTTAAAAGCATGAATCCCAAAGGCAGAGGCATAGTGGGAGTTGTAGTTCTACAACTGCTGGAGGGCCACAAATTCAGCATCCATGCCCTAGATCAAGCCCTTACATGACATTGATTAAGGTAGACTTGCATTTGCCAACAGACATATTCAAAGCCACTGAAAAAATATAATAGAACATGCCTGCTACACCTAGAGTACCATGTAAACAATGAGATTTCAGCAATCAAATATTATCTCCACTGCAAAAATCAGATGTCATCAAATGACAAACTAACAGCACTAACATAGCCAAGCTTACTTTTGTATGTAAATGACTCCAAACATTAAAGATTCCAATGCAAACTACTGTTGGATCATGTCTATACATTGAAATAGCAGAGTCATGACTTGTCTTCAATATTAACAGCATATACTGTTTGTTTGTTTTTTGTCTTGTTTTTTTTTTTTATTATGTCTCAAATATTAACACAGGTTTTTTGTTTTTTTTTTGTTTGTTTGTTATGGATGTGCATTGCATTGGCAGGCCTATATCCTAAGCAATGTGTTGTAAAGCTCATACAATTGCAATCGATTCATATGGCCTTTTGCTGTAGTGCGCACGTCTATTTCACAGGTCAGTAAAACATAAAACACGCAACATATGCCACCATATAAAATCCGCATCCACTACATGGCAACGTTAGCTTTTAAGTTAGCCATTAAAAAAAGGTCTCGGAAGAGTATTTTAAATGAACCAGAGCTGGGGATTCCCAACACATATCCACACTTCAGCACCACACCAGCTGAACAGCTCCCTCCAGCTCATTGGCCGATGCAGGAGCAAGCTCAGAGCTGCAATTCCAGCCAGACAATAGGAAGCAAAAACAGCATTTTAAACCTAGAAACGACAGTTTTTGTCTATATTGTAGCCGTAATTGCTTTAAATTAAGGTAAACCTTATTCATCACAAGGCAGAAAAATAAAAACCCAACTATTGACTGTCACATTGTACCAGCAAGAATATGAAATTGTTACTGGTACAATGCATGGGGGGAAAAAAATAGTTTTTCAGCATACACTATACATTGTATAATAAACACTATACAAACGTAAACATACAAGTACAATAAACACATACATATTGCTTGGAAAATAGAGTCAGTTCTCAACCCCACATAACAAGTTTAGAGATGTTTCCAAAACAAATCAGCTTTAAAGGCAAAACTTTTTTTTTTTTTTTCATTTTGGACAGAGTAAGGAAGGGTTACAAAATTTTTTTTTCAATCTGTGTCCCATTGGAGAGAATTTCCCTTCACTTCCTGTTTTATAGCCACAACAGGAAGTGAAATTAAATCCCTCCAATACCTGGTAGTTCCCACTGGAAGTTTTCCCCTTGTCATCAAGAGGGTGACTCTTCTTTACGGGGCCAAAGACAGCAATAGAACGTGAAAAGTGTTCCAATTCACCTCCCCTTTTTCTAATGTTTATAAAAAGTTGTGCCTTCTGTTATACTTTAAAACCTTGTTAGAAGTATGCAACCACACTTATAAACTGTGAAAAGTGCCAATTCCACCAGAAATGTCACAACAACAACAGGACCACAGACATTCTGTAGTCAAAGACAAGGCCTCCAGCTTTCTGCTACACCTCTATGCATCTTTCTAGTGAGCTTCTCCAATGCTTTCAGCTATTGTAGCAAACGCTTGGGCAACAAACAATTCATTTGATTTAGAAAAGCACTTTAAACTCAAACAAAGCCCGTTTTCAAACACCTCTAGCTAACGACAGAAGACTAGATCCAAAAGTTTCATTACCTAGCAGGATTTGGTTTACTACAGGTCGATCAACTGTTCACTTTGCAAGGGAAGTTGCACTTTGCAAGGGAATTTTACCCAGAGGTAAGGCTCTGTTGTCTTCCATCTTTTAATCATGTGCAAGCAAACAAATTCTGTTTTTGCATTTTCCTTTAACGTGATTGGGTATCCTTTGCACTGTGAATCTTTACAGCATTCACTAAGCTAATTTCCTTGCAATGTGCAACTTCCCTTGCAAGCGAACAGCCTACTTCATTTCAGTATATGAACCCATGTGAATCAAAGCAGCCCAGACACAACCCCTTGTAAACCAGGGGTTGGTTTACTGAAGGCAAACAGGTTGTTCACTTTTAAAGGGAAATTGAACTTTGCAAGGGAATTTTATCCAGAGGTAAGGCTCTGTTGACTTCCATCTTCCAATCATGTGCTAGCAAAAAATGCTGTTTTTGTATTTTCCTTGAACGTGATTGGGTATTTTTTGCAAAGTGAAACTTCACCGCATTCACTAAGCCTTGAACAAATTCCCTTGCAATGTGCAACTTCTCTTGCAAAGCAAACAGTCTACTTAATTTCAGTAAATCAACCCGTGTGAATCAAAACAGCCCAGACACAAAGGGAGTTGATTTACTGAAGGCAAATGGGCTGATCACTTTCAACAACTTTCTCACAACTCAAACAGGGCCCATTTTTAAATACCATTAGTTAATGACAGAAAACCTAATCCAACAGTTCCATTACCGAGCAGGTGTTGATTTACTACCGGTCAATAAACTGTTCAGTTTGCATGGGAAGTTGCACTTTTCAAGTGAATTTTACCCAGAGGTAAAGCTCTGTAGACTTCCATCTTCCAATCATGTGCAAGCAAAAATACAGTGTTTGTATTTTCCTTGAATGTGATTGAGTATCCTTTGCAAAGTGAAACTTCACTGCATTCACTAAGCTTCAAGCAAATTCCCATGCAATGTGCAAATTCCCTTGCAATGTGAACAAGCTACTCTGTTTTTTAGTAATTTAGAAACTTTGTAATTTTAGTAAATCAACCCATGTGAATCAAAGCAGCCGAGGCACATAGGGGGTTGGTTTACTAAAGATAAATGGGCTGTTCACTTTTAAAGGGAAGTTGCCATTCACAGTGGAAATCTTACCTTAGCTTGGTGAACGTGGAGAAATGCGACTTAACAATACCCAATCATGTGCAAAAAATAAAAAAATGGCATTTTGTTGGCACATGATTGCAACATGGAAGTTGGCATTCGCTAAATTCCAACTTCCCTTGCTTTTGGTAAATCAACCTCATTGGTCCAAATGGAAGCCTGGGGAGCACTCCCCTTGAAAAAGCCTTTAGTAAATCAGCCCCAATGATCCATGTGGAAGCCTAGGGAGCATTTCTTTGCTAAAGTGCAACTTCCCTTACCTTTAGTAAATCAACCCCAGAGATCCATGTGGATGTCTAGGGAGCCTTCCTTTTGCAAAAGTGCAATTTCCCTTGCCTTTAGTAAATCAACCCCAGTGATCCATGTGGACATCTGGGGAGCCTTTTTCGTTGTGAAAGTACAACTTACCTTGCATTTAGCAAATCAGCCCCAGTGATCCATGTAGAAGCCTAAGGAGCATTCCCTTGCAAAAGTGCAATGTTCCTTACCTTTAGCAAATCAACCCCAGTGATCCATGTGGATGTCTGGGGAGCCTTTTGTTGTAAAAATACAACTTCCCTTGCCCTTAGCAAATCAACCCCAGTGACCAATGTAGAAGCCTAAGGAGCATTCTCTTGCAAAAGTGCAACGTCCCTTACCTTTAGCAAATCAACCCCAGTGATCCATGTGGACATCTGGGGAGCCTTTCTTTTGCAAAAGTGCAACTTCCCTTGCCTTTAGTAAATCAACCCCAGTGGTCCATGTGGAAGCCTGAGGAGCATTCCCTTGCAAAAGTGCAACTGGATGTCTAGGGAGCCTTCCTTTTGCAAACATGCAACTTCCCTTGCCTTTAGTAAATCAACCCCAGTGATCCATGTGGAAATCTGGGGAGCATTCTCTTTGCAAAAGTGCAACTTATTTTGCCTTTAGTAAATCAACCCCAGTGACCCATGATGAAGTCTAAGGAGTCTTCCCTTTGCAAAAATGCAACTTCCCTTGTCTTTAGTAAACCAACCCCAGTGGTCCAAAGCAGCCCTGGCACCATGCCTACACCCATAGGCTTCCAAAGGAACTTTTCCCCATACTTTAGTAAGGTTGTACCATCATCAGCGACACATCAAAAGCCAAGTGAAATAACATAAAGGGATTGGACAGGATGCAGCGACTTACCACAACCTCTGCAGAGCACCCTGCCAACGTCTTTCTTGAGGTTCCTGCCAGTCTCCAGGGGCGGGTAGGAAGCCCTGAAGACCGAGGTGGTGTTGGTGGGATCCATGAAGAAGATGTACCTAGTGTCCTCCTTGAGCTTCAGACAACCGGAGCCGAAATCCCCCTGCACGGTGATCAAAGAGTCCTTGTCCAAACCGGCCGACTTGACCGGCCAGACCTGATGCACCTTGACCAGGTAGGTGTGGAGAGGGGCAGGCGAGGCTGCTGAGTCGGTAGCTCCGGTGAGGGCGATGGTGGCGATAGTGGTGAGGCTGGCCGCAGAAGCCGCAACGACCCAAGCGGTCGCCTGTTGGGTCACTTGGGGCTCCTCGTAGCCCTCCAGCTGTTGCCCTTTGGCTCTCGTCACCAGGTCCCCTTGGTCAGGTAGGTGCTTCCTCTTGCCTTGCTGCTGCACTTTGCCCTCTAGGACCACTCGGGAGCGCTGAGCCAGCTCCTGCACCGAGCCGGCGCCGGGGGACGTGTAACACACGGCCGGGGGGGACACTCCAGCCCCGGCACCTGCTGCAACGAGCACCACTGCAGCAGCGGCGGCGGGGAGAGGAGGAGCCGGGGGATGAGTAGACGCTGCAGCACCAGAGGAACCAGCGCTACCGGGAGCGCCGCTCACTGCAGCACCTCCCGCACCTCCAGCGGATGGCGAGGACGACGAGGATGACGAAGACGCCGTCACCGCGGCAGAAGTCCACAGGAAAAACAGCAGGGCACCGTAACAGCAACCCCAGCAACAGGAGCAGCCGCCACCTGCCAAGCCGGAGCCCCCGGCGCCCGGCAACAAGCAAGGTGCGAGACCGGTACCGGCGGCCAGAGACGTGCTAGACGAACAAGACGACGTGTATTGCAATCTCATGGTAAGCGCTCTTCTCCTTGGCTTTCAGGTGGCTTGTTTTTTTGTTTTTGTTTTTTGTTGAGGTTTTTTTTTTTTTTTTTTTTTTTTTTTGGAGGTGCCCCCCCTCTCCCTCCCCCCACCCCCGTGTTCCTGGGGAAGAGGAAGGATTCCTATGGGGGAGAAGGGTTGCTGCTTTAGGTAGGTAGCAGAGGTTATTTCTTGGCGCAGCAACAAGAGGTTGGTGGGGCGGAGGTTTATAGAGGTGCTGCTGATCAGAAGGAAGGTGGGGGGTTAGAAAATTTCCAACAAAAAAAAAAACATAGTGCTAAAAAAAAAAAAAAAAAAAAAAGAAGAGAGAGAGAGAGATGTTGCTTTTCAAGCTTATGGAGAGAGGATGCTGTAGCCAAATCCTGGTGTGTCTGCATGGAGGAGGAGAGGAGATGAATGCTTTATAGAGAGCAAACCTCCTGTGTGGAGTGAAGGAGATGCTGCGGCTGAGGATGCTGCTGCTACAGACTGACACACACATACACACACACACACACACACACACACACATACACACACACACACACACACACACACACACACACACACACACACAGGGGATAGAGGAGGAGTTCCAACGCTCAATATTGCTTCCCCATGCCATGTGTAGTTCCACCGCTGTTTACATTTGGGATTTGACATCTTTTCCGTCGCGCTTTGACCCCTTCTGCCCCCCCCCTTCAAATTTCAGAATGGGAATTTTTCTTCTCTAATGCGGTAACGTCGCTATCATTTTTTTTTTTTATTATTATTTGATTTTTTTAGGGACTTAACGTCATTATCATTTTTAATTTTTTTTAGGGACTTAACATTGTTATCATTTTGTTTTTTAAGGACTTAACGTCGTTATCATTGTATTATTTTTTTTTAGGGACTTAACGTTGTTATCATTGTATTATTTTTTTTTAGGGACTTAACATCGTTATCATTTTTTTTTTAGGGACTTAACATCGTTATCTTTTTTTTAGTATTTTTTTAGGGACTTAATGTCATTATAATTTTTTTGGGGGGACTTAATATCGTTATCTTTTTTTAAATTTTTTAATTTTTTTTTTAGGGGCTTAACGTCTTTATCGTATTTTATTTTTTATTTTTTTTAGGGACCCTCCCCCCCAAGTGTTTTAGGGCTGGTTCACACTGGTGCGATGTGAGAGATCCAAACTGCAGTGAACATCACGTGCGATGCGATTAACCACTTGCCGTCCACGATATAGACGAATGACGGCCACAGCGCAGACCTGAATTTCCGGGAAATGTGACGGCCTCCCCTTTTGCACTCTCTCTGCGCGTGCCCTGCAGGGCGCACGCGGCGCACACTGTGGTCACCGAGTCATTGAGACTCGGGTGATCATAGATCCGATTGGGGGGCCGAACCCGGCCCCCTATCACATGATCAGCTGTCAGCCAGTGACAGCTGGTCACATAATGTAAACAAAAGATCCGTTATCATGTTTTTTTCTCCTCACACTGACAATGTGAGGATAAAAAAAAGCCGATCACCAGCTCATCTGCAAGGGACATTGGTCCCAAAGAGGAAGAGGCAATTATGCCTCATCTGTGCCCACCAGTACCCCCTGCCAGTGCCACCTGCCATTGCCACCTGCCAGTGCCCACAGTGTCACCTATAAATGCCCACAAGTGTCGCCTATCAATGCCCACCAGTGGTGGCAATCAGTGCCACCTAACAGTGCTGCCTATCAGTGTAACCAATCAGTGCCCATTATTGCCACCCATCAGTGCCCATCACTGCCCCCTGTTGGTGCCCATCAGTGCCGCCTCATCAGCATACATCAATGAAGGAGAAAAATTACTCTTTGCAAAATTTGATAAAAAAATATAATTTTTTTTTAAACAAAAAATAAAAACCACAGAGGTGATCAAATACCACCAAAAGAAAGGTTTTGTGTACAGTGTAGCACGACCATGCAATTGTCTTTGAAAATGTTTCAGCGCTGAAAGATGAAAATTGGTCTGGACAAGAGGGGGTTTATGTGCCCAGTAAGCAAGTGGTTAAGGAGCATTCTATATACTCTCCCTATGGGGCGTATTACTTCAAAATAACTAAATAAATTTCATTATTTGAAATTTAAGGTAGAAATCTCTGAGTTTACTACCGCTTAAGGGCTGGTTCCCACTGGTGCAATGTCAGACATTGGATGTAATTCGCACCGCACTGCAGTGAAAATCACATGCGATCTCTGTGCGATGCGATTAAGGAGCATTCTATATACTCTCCCTATGTGGCGTATTGCTTCAAAATAACTAAATCAATTACATTTTTTGAAATTTAAGGTAGAAATATCTGAGTTCACTACTGTTTAACCTCCCTGGCGGTATGATTATTTCTGATTTTAGGTGCTGAAAGTGGTACAATTATTTTGCATTGAAATTTGGCGTTTTATATTGTAGTCCTGTAATTCTTAGGAATAACTCTCTTAAATCTGTTCAAATCAGAGTCTAGCAGACATCCCGGGTATGATAAAATTTATAACATAATAAATAATGATAACAAATAATAATTAAAAATGATTCAATAATGTAATCAAATCCAAAAACACTGAAATTTGCTCATTTGCAGAATTGTCGCTGTCATTAGATTTAGTGTTTGATGACGAATTTCCCCACAAATTGCTATCGCTCAATTCTGCAAGTGATTCTAATTTCTTATCGCTGTTTTCTAGTTGGTCTAAAATCACTTTTGACATAAAGGGACACTTTTTGGTTGCTATGGACAATCTCCAAATTCCAGGCAGAAAAAACAGTATTTATAATATAAAAGTGCATGCAGGGCACTGGGCAGACCACTAGGGACAAAGGGGGTGTGTCATTTTTTTATACAGTACTGTAATCTGTAAGATTACAGTACTGTGTGTGTTTTGTGTATTTTTACTTTTTAGAATTTGTCGCCGATCTCTGCTCCCGTGCGTCGTATTGTCGCAGGGAACGGAGCTCGGCAGCACTCGGGCACTGTGTGAATCGAGCAGAGGACGGCTCAATCACACACAGCGCGGGGACATCGCTGAATCCAGGGGACAAGGTAAGTAAGTCTCCCTGTATCCAGCGATGCGATCCCGAGTCTGGCTCGGGGGTTACCGCTCAAGGTACTGAAATTCCAGCCCGAGCCAAACTCGGTATTGCCGACAGGGAGGTTAAGGGCTGGTTCACACTGGTGCGATGTCAGAGATCGGATGTGATTCGCCGTAAAGATCGTATGGCTGAATTTGCCTCAAACTCGCACAGGACCATTTTTTTTTTTTGGAATGGATTTGCAGGGTTGCAGGCATCGCAGCAGTGTGAACTGGCCCTTAAGGTGCAAGAATACACTGAAAGCTGGTTCACATCAGATGTGGTGGGATCAGTGCCAGGACAAGGTCATCTAGAGCCCGGGACAAATATGCCAAACTGCACCCCCTTCCCCCCAAGATGTATGAGCATTAAGGGCCAGTTCACACTGCTGTGCTGCAGGAACCCTGCAAATCCACTGCGGGATCCCGCATCGCATGTCTCCTGGCAACAGTTCACACTGCCCAATGCAAACTGCTGGGAGTGTCAGTTAAAATTTATTGACACCCCCAAATCAGTTTGCAAATCGCAGTGGGAACTGAAAACTCAGACAGGTATCGGATCACATGGGTGTGAACACCCATGCGATCTGATTCTGCTGCGGACAATAAAAGGGTCCTGTGCGAGTTTGATGCAAATTCAGCCATATCATCTTTAAGGCTGAAATCGCATCACACAGAGATTGTGATTTTCACTGCAGTGCGGTGCGAATCACAACCCGATCACTGACATCGCACCAGTGGGAACCAGCCCTTAAGCGGTAGTATTTCTACCCTAAATTTCAAATAATGAAACAGATTTTGTTATTTTGATGCAATGCGCCACATAGAGAGAGTATATAGAATACTTGAATAAACATTTTTTGGAAACTCCTTTTCGTTTGCAGCCGCTGCCATAGTGACTGCTGTCTTGTGCGTCCAATACGTGTCTTATTTCTGTCCTTAGAGTACTTTCACACTGGGGTGGGGGTGCATTGGCGGTAAAGCGACACTAGTTTTAGCAGTACTTTATTGTCTTTTTAGCGGCACTTTGCGGCCACTATTGGGGCATTTTTGACCCCTGCTAGCGGCCAAAGAAAGGGTTAAAAGTGCCTGTGTTGTGGCACTGCTGAAGCGTTTTGCTGGGGCTTTGGCAGCACTGCCCATTCATTTCAATGGGCAGGGTGTTTGGGAGTGCCATATACACCGCCCCCAAATTACCCCAAAGATGCTGCTTGCAGGACTTTTTTTCCTGTCCTGCTAGCGCACCACCCCAGTGTGAGAGCACTCGGGCTTTCATACTGGGGAGGCATGAGAGGCGCTTTTCAGGCACTTTATAGGCGCTATTTGTAGCACTAAAACGCCTCAGTGTGAAAGGGGTCTTACTCTATCTCCACGAACATAATCTCGCACGTGCCCAGTACTTATCAAGCAAGCCTTGTTTTCCTTGCCGGATTACCATAAAAGCCATGTTCCACAAATCGGAGCCGACCTGCTGCTGTATTACTCGCAGGATCTTGGAGCTGACGTAGAGCAGGGGAAATGACATAACCCCGGCATGTAACCATTTTCCGGCATAAAGTGCTTGCCAGAAAGATGGAACAAAGAGTGCATGCGTTGGTAACGTCATTCCTCAGAAAACAAAGAATTACACTGAAAAGAAGAAGGTAGGAAGAGTGACACATATAGCACCCAGTCACTAGTTTGTAATGGGTAATATGCCTGAAATTGAACAGGATGGGCTTACTACCACTTTAAGTGATTGATTTATTAAAGCAGTATAAAACCTTTGTTTTTCTTTCAATTAAAATAACAAACATGTTCTACTTACCTGCTCTGTGCAAAAACATCGCACAGAGCAGTTATATAACATGTTTTCTTATTTTAATTGAAAGAAAAACCCAGTCCTCTTCTGGGGTCCCCCACCCGGGCTCCAGTCCCCTCCTCTTCGGCGGGTGCTCCCACAGAAAGCTGCGCATTCCTGAGTCCTTCTGTGTCCATTGACACAGACAGCGGGACTCATCTCTGCCCCCCCGTTCCTGTGTCACATCTTTTGATTGACAACAGCGGGAGCCGATGGCTCCCGTTGCTATCAATCAGGCCAACAAGGAGGCAGACAGAGGCTGGAGCCACTGTGCTCGTGCACAACGCTGAATCAGATTGGGTTTAGGTAAGAAAAAGGGGGGGGGGTTGGGGGAGCTGTAGCACAGAAGTTTTTTTCCCCCTTAAATGCATAGAATGCATTAGGGTGAATTACCGTAAAGTGGAAGTTACGTAATTTTTTTGACTTGTACCTACAGGTTAACTAAGCAAAAGACTTACCTGTAGGTACAGTGAATATCTCCTAAACTTGCACAGTTTAGGAGATATTCACACTGCATGCAGCCGGTGATGTCACCAGCACATGAACTCTGAAGGGACAACATACGCGTGCCGTCCCTTCAGAGCTCTGTGTCGCAGTCAGTGACTTGTGCGTGTATACATGGGAGTGATGTCATAATGGCGCAGCCAGTCAGACAGTCTGAGGACACAAACCCGGTAGGAAAACTGGATGAAGATGGAAGCACCTTCAGTGGTGACAGCGTGCCACTAGAAGGCTTCCTGATAAGGTAAGTATTTCAAAATGTGCTAGTGTGCGATGCATACTAGCACATTATGCAATTGTCTTATGGGGTAAAAAAAATGCAGTTTACTACCACTTAAAGGCTTTAGAACCACTTTGAAGGCAAATAGACGGTGTACTTTGCAAAGTGCAGTTGCAGTCAGCAAGAACAGTTGCTCCAGAGCTTAGTAAATGATCAGAAGCTGTTGACTTCCATCATCCAATCATGTGCAAGCAATTAAGCTGTTTTTTTTATTTGTTTGTTTTTCTTGCACCTGATTCCGTATTTTTGGCAAAGGGGAGTTTTACCTCATTTACTAAGCTCTGGAGCAATTGCACTTACAGAGTGCAACTGAACTTTGCAAATTGCACAGTCTATTTGCCATTAGTAAATCAACCCCTATGTGTGAGGAAAAATCCCCCCAAGCATAAAGACCCGTTCGTCCCAGTACAAATCCGCTATCCTGCTGAAATTCCCCCTCCAAGCACAAATTTTTAACCCTCCCATCCCCCAATTCCCATCAACTCAAATACCCCCTCCCCTGAAAAAAAAATAACACCTCCTAGCACAAATCCTGTACCCCTAAATTTTCCCCTCCTAGTACACATCTTCT
This sequence comes from Lithobates pipiens, assembly GCF_037356315.1. Classification (NCBI taxonomy): domain Eukaryota; kingdom Metazoa; phylum Chordata; class Amphibia; order Anura; family Ranidae; genus Lithobates; species Lithobates pipiens. The sequence continues at coordinate 218,578,593 of NW_027507718.1, forward strand.
TCCTCCCACTCCAAATTTTCCCTCCCAGCGCAAATCCCTCCCATCTCAATCCTTCCTCCTAGCACAAATCTTCTTCCCCCATCCTCCCTTCCAACACAAAGCAACAATCTTAGCCCCCATCCCAAATTTCTCCTCCAAAAATAATACTTACCCCCAGCCTCCCCCAAATCCACCCTTCCAACACAAATCCCCTCCCCACTGATCAATGCAGCTTTACCTGTGTCCATCAAAACAACCTGATCAGTGCCCATTGGCGCAGCCTTGCTAGTCACCAGTGCCCATAGGCGCAGCCTTGCTAGTCACCAGTGCCCATAAGCGCAGCCTTGCCAGTGCCCATCAGCGCAGCCTTGCCAGTGCCCATCAGTGCCACCATGGGGAAAGGAGAGCCGCCCTCCAGTTTACACAGAGCGGGGATCTTCCGCTGCAGTGTTCAATAAGTCCCGCCTCCTGGACCGAAAGCTCCTATGATGGACATCTCACATCCCGGTATTGGACCATTGTGACATCCATCATTGGAGCCGGGTCGCGCTGGGTAGTCAGCCATCAACCCTCCTCTCCCAATGCCGCTGATGCCGTTGGTCCTGGGCGGTGTACCCCCTGCCCTTCGTACACATACCCCCAGGGGTAAACATGCCGTGGGTTGAGAAACACTGGTTTTTAACACAGAGCTCCCTTCCCTGAATGACAGAGCCGATCTGTGGGTGGCAGCGTTCAATTTTTGGCTAGCAGCAGCTGATCGGCTTGTGCTGTGACAAATCAGCAGTCAGTGTGATCAATCCAGCGGGTCGTGGACACTTACTTCGATGCCTGGTCTTCCTTCTGGGTTCCATGACTTCAGCCGACTGATAGGGTCTCTTCTGTATACCCTGTCTGTCAGCAACTTTTTAAAATATGAATTTACTACCACTTTAAAGTGGAACTAACCCCACACCAACATGTGTTTTCCAACTTACCTTAACTTACCTGTAGTGCTTTAGTTTTCTTAAAAGAACATACTTATCCACACAGCAAATCAAGTGTTCCACTGCGATCCATTGTTTTGGTGCCACACAGTGGGGTTGATTTACTAAAGCAAAAGGACTGTGCACTTTGAAGTGTAGTTGCTCCAGAGCTTAGTAAATGAGCAGAAGCTCTGCTGACTTCCATCATCCAATCATGTGCAAGCAAAAATGCTGTTTTTTTTTTTCATTTTCCTTGCATATGATTGGGTATCCTTTGCAAAGTGAAGCTTTACCTCATTTATTAACCTCTGGAGCAATTGCACTTGCAGAAGGCTATAGTCTATTTGCCTTTAGTAAATCAACCCATATGTGTCATAAACAGCTGCAATGTATATTTCCTTTTTTTAAATACTGTGTTCATATTTTTTTTTTATCTATTTTTGCATTTCAGCTCTCCTGCATGAGACACATGTGGCAGGATAACAACTCAGGAGAGCAAATGGGAGGCAGGGCTTTCTTGCTTAAGGGGTCTTTGATAACATCAGACCACTCTCGTGAGTGACTTAATTTTAATTATTACTGGCCAACTAGGGATAAGTGAACCTAGAAAAATTCAATTACATAGGAATGTTGGCAAAACCATGCAAAAGTTCACGTATCCCTATGGTCAACAATTAAAAACCTATACTTCTAATGTTCTTTTTGGTAAATTGTCTAAATTGAGACTCTGGTTCAGGTGAACATGCATAAACCATCCAGTCAGATTTGCTCATCTCCTCCCTTTCACACACCTTCCAAGCTGTTTGTCAGATATCCTTTAGATTTATGGCAACTAAATAATATGAGGACTTTCTCAAACAATCAATTTCATTTATTTCTAATCAGAAGCTTTCACTCTCCCCCTAGTTAGTGAATTCAAAGGAGATTGTGCCATCACAGTGTTACATGCGTGTGTGGCTGGCTTGGTGGCAGCCTATGCAACTCTAGATGTCATTATATTAAAAAAGAACTGAACACTGGGAGCTATCCCCAAAAAAGACAGGCAGAGGGCAAAGGACTAGTCACCAGTATTACCCGTGGTCTCCCTGCAGTATAACTATAGACAAAACGTATTCTTTTTTCCATTTTGGATAAAGTAAGGGGGGTGGCTTATAACTCTGGCGAGAGTTTTATTTATTTATTTAATTTTTTTGTCAATTTTGTCCCATTAGGGAGATTTCTCTACACTTCCTGTTCCATAGCCCAAACAGGAAGTGAGTGGAAATCCCTGCAAATTAAGGGAATTGTTTGGGGACTCCTAGGTCACCAGAACTAGTGTCCCTCTTGAAATATCCCCCACCCCTCCCTTATTACTTTTCTGGGGACAACTCAATGTGGGATTTTCTTTTACTTTAAATGATGATGATAAACAGGACAAATAAAGAGGGTGACTCTCCCTAACAGGGGCAAATATATACTGCAGCAAGGCGCCTCGGCTGCACAAATCGATGTACCTGTATGTCGCTCCATGCATGTGTTAGTATGGGCGTACAGCCATGGGTCGGGCGGACACAATGTCCGCTGGCCACCCGCGATCACCATACACAGAGGCAGAACAGGGATCTAAACAGGGTGGATCCCCATTCTGACGGGACAATACTGAGATCTGCTGTTCTGTGATCAGGAACAGTGATCTGTGTGTTGTCCCAGTAAGCCCATCCACCACACAGTTAGAACACACCCAGGAAACACAGATAACCCCTTGATCACCCCCTAGTTTTAACCTCTTCCCAGCCAGTGTCATTTTTACATCGATCAGTGCATTTTTTTAGCACTGATCAATGTAATAATGTCACTGGTCCCCAAAAAGTATCACTTGGGGTCAGATTTGTGTGCCGCAGTGTCCCAATCCTGCCAAAAATTTTAGATCATCGCCATTGCCAGTAAAAACAATAAAAAGAAACAAAAGTCCATAAATCTATCCCCTATTTTGTAGACGCAATAACTTTTTTCACAAATCAATCAACATATTGATTTTTTTATTTATTTAACAAAAACATGCACAAGAATACATATTGGCCTAAACAAATGATTACAATTTTTTGGGGATATGTATTATAGAAGAAAGTAAAAAATATAGTTTTTTTTTTCAAAATTTTCAGTGTTTTTTTGTCTATAGCGCATAAAATAAACACCACAGAGGTGATCAAATACCACCAAAAAAAGCTCTATTTGTGGGAAAAAAAGGATGCAAATTTTGTTTGGGTACAGTGCTGCACAATCACGCAATTGTCAGTTGAAGCGACGCAGTGCTCTATCACAAAAAATGGCCTGGTCATTAAGGGGGTAAATCCTTCCAGGGCTGAAGTGGCTAAAGTCTAAAGTTTTGCCTTTAGTTGTACTTTAAACATATATTACAGATATAGGGCTATGTGGCTAAAGGCGCAGGAGTGCCTAGGCACCCTCACGTACCAGGAAGTGCAATGCCCTTTTTAAGGAAGATTTTTTCAGGGTGCTGTTTATGCACCCTTAACATTTTTAAATTTCCCTATAGCAGCACACCTTCCTTTTTTTAGAGTTCAGTTCCACTTTACATATAGCCCACAATTCAAGTGACATGTGACAAATACAAATCACACTAAAGCCTATGTCACAGTGGCAAAAAAAAAATGCAGTCAATGAGAACTCTGAGTTGCAGAAATGCCAAACTGTTTTTTTCAATGAGCATTTGAAATCTGCAACATTTGGAAATAGCAACAGAATCATCGTATTTTAGTAGCTATTCATGTTTTTCAACACAGATTCTGATAATCATGGCTGCATAGAACAGTATTGTAGCCAACTACAAAAGAAAAACAAAAAGAGAGATTTCAGCTGCTACAAACCTGTTACAAAGTTGCCCATGTGTCAGTATCCCAAGGGCCATACCATGTATGTGCTCCATTTCTCTGCAACATATGTAGATGGTTACAATATTTCTCACTAAGCTATGAATTGATCATGCATGATTGTAACATTTTGTAACAAATTTTAAGTGCTGCAAAAATGAATCACTTTGGAACAGAAGTGACTACAATTCAATATTTTTGCTTATTTTTATCAGAATTATCACAATTGTAGCCATATTAAAGCTGAACTGACCGCCCTACAGCAGTTTTACTGGTACAGGGTGGCAGCTCTGCTCAGAACCATGTATATGTATTAGATCCTGCACTTTCACTTGCAGGGGGCACACACGCAGCCGTGCGCCACTTCCTCTGCGATTCTTCACAGCAGAAGCCGATCTGCAGCTTTCGGGCACTCAACGTCCTCCGCACTCACCAATCATCGGTAAACAACGCAGAACAGGGATCTTCCTATGTAAATAAGGCAGATCCCCATTCTGACGGGGGAAGGGATTTTTTTCCCTAGAAAAAGCAGCACACATAAACACTGGCTAGGCACAAAGTTAACCCTTTGATCATCCTAGATGTTCAACCCCTTCCCAGCCAGTGTCATTAGTACAGTGATTGCATATTTTTAGCACTGATCACTGTATTAGTGTTGTTGGTTCCTACAAAGTGCTAAAAGTGTCAGAGTCCGATTGCCACAATATCATATTCCCGCTGTAAGTCGCTGATTGCCACCATTACTAATATAAAAAAAATCCATAAATATATACCATAGTTTGTAGATGCTATAAAGTTTGTGTAAACCAATCAATATAGGTTTATTGGGATTTTTTTTTTTTTTACCAAAAACATATATATTGGCCTGAATTGATAAAGAAATTACATTTTTTTTAAAACATTTTATTTGATATGTTTTATAGCAGAAAGTAAAAAATATTGTTTTATTTTTCAAGTTTGTCTGTATTTTTTGTTTATAGCGCAAAAAAATGAAAATTGCAGAGGTGATCAAATACCACCAAAAGAAAGTTCTATTTATGGGGAATAAAAAGACATACATTTTATTTGGGTACAGCATTGCATGAATGCACAATTGTCAGTTACAGCAATGCAGTGCCATAAAGCAAAAAAATGGCCTGGTCACAGAGGGGGTAAATCTTCAGGAGGTAAAGTGGTTAAACCCAAAAAGCAAACATTTATTATATTGAAGCTTACCAATTCTTGAATCTGATGGCTTTTTTTTTTTTTCACCTGGTGATCAGGCCAGTAAATCTGTTGTTTTTCAAAAGAACAAGGTCTCCTGCAGGGTTGAGACAAACCATTTAACACAGACAGGGATGTGTACAATTACATATTTACATAGTTAGGTTGAAAAAAGACACAAGTCCATCCAGTTAAGAAAGAAAAAAAAAAAAAAAAAAAATATATATATATATATATATATATATATCATACAATCCCATATACCCAATTCTATACCCACAGTTGATGCAGAGGAAGACGAAAACCCCCAGCAGAGCATGCTCTAATTTGCTAAAGCAGGGGAAAAAAATCCTTCCTGATCCCCCGAGATTTTCCCTGGATCAACAATAATAAGTTCTTATTTATACAAAACCTTTATCCCCCCCCCCCCCCCAAAAAAACAAAAACAAAAAAAAACAATGCTTTATAAGCATTATAAAGTATGAACTGGAGTTTGGCTTCAATTTGATAGTGAATCAAAATCTGCTCATCTAACACTCCCCTCCTCCCACAGTGACAATGCTGCTGTCCAAAGATGCCCCCTGTGCTCCTTCATCCAGAGTGGGGGCTAACAGTTTTCCATCAGGCTCCTTTGGAAAAAGTTGATTGAACAACCAATGAACGGAGCTGTGCCAGCATAAACTGCTCAAATTCCTGCTAAATCAGCAGAATTCAACATTGTATAGCCAGCTAAAAGCAGATCCTACGTCAGGGTGTTAGTGCAAAAAACAGCTATGGGTTTGGCAGCCCTAAATGCATGGAACATACAAGCTAATAATTGCTGTAATCACTGCGACACAGACCCTTCAATGACTTCAATTCAATATTTCCTAGCAACAAAAACACTAAGGACAGCAGTTCTATAGTTTCTACAAAATGGATTGGGTGACATGGCCCTAAGGCGATTGAAGAAATTGTGTGACATTGCAGTCAGCTATCTGTGAATTTCTGCATGTCTCTGTTATAGTATTACATTACCAATAAGGATTGCCCATAAAAGCACGAGCTTTGATACTATATATTAATATATAGCACAGGAAACTGTGGATAAGATGCTTTTTACCATTTCACATTTTTTCGCTGATCATAAAAAAATAAAATAAAATAAAAAAAACAAGAAAAAAAAGATTAGGACAGTGCCATTGGAACTAAAGTCAGCAATACTTACCTTGTTCCAATAGTCCGATATAAGACCTCGCTGGTGCTGACATCTTCTCTCTGGCTGTGTCAGTCTTCGGCCATCTTGATTGGTCAGAGTGGGATGGCGTAACTCCAGTGCACGTGCAGAGGTTCAGTTATCCCAGCACATTGCAGAAGAGAGCTTGTATGTCACTTCTACAATAAAGAGCCTGCATACTTGCATGGTTTTTTTTTTGTTTGTTTTTTAATTAAGGCATTAGTTTTCACTTTAAAGTGGTTGTTAACCCACTTCTTATAAATTGTATTATCCACTCTGTACTTTATCATAATAACATGTGTCCCTGTGCCTTTGTAATGTAAAAAAAAAAAATCAGCCGATCTGTACCTGTATAAGCTTTGCTCCGGGCGCTCAGCTGACTTATCAGCTCCCTTGTTTCTCCGGCTCACAGCTGCAGTTGGCGGGGCCAAGCCGTTCTGCTGACATCAGCTGGGGAGAAAGGGGAGAGAGGATAGAGAGTGCAGCGAGAATCAGCTGAGCGGCGGAGTTTTTACATTACGAAGGCACAGGGAGACATGTTGTTATGATACAGAGTGGATACTACAATTTATTAGTATATATGAGAGTAGCAGGAGCGGGGTGGGGGGCGCTAGTATGAGCAGGGAGGAGACACAGACATGAGAGAGCTTCAGATAGCAGGCTGCGAATGACGGAAGCACGCAAACTGACCGCGGTGTCAGGGCTCAGCAGCCATGATTATCGTGGTCAGTTTGCAGAGGGGAGGGTATAGCCAGGCAGGATCAGCCAGGTATTACAGGTGTTACAGCAGGCCAAATGACACAGCACAAGCACTGTGCTGTATAACATGCTTTAAAGTGGAAGTAAACTCCCCTATCGTTTTCAGCCAAGGAAGCTGCCATCTTTGCCTCTGTTTAATCTTAAACTGCTATGGTGCTGCACATGTGATTCATTATGACACCAGCCATTGGATGGTTTGATAGTTTGGCTGAGAGCACAGCCAATGTGCAGTTAGCATTCCCGGCATGCCTTTTTTATGAAACTATTTAAATCCATGGGTTTACTTCCACTTTAAAGGAACAGGATCTGTTAAAAAAAAATTCCAGCCTGTGCTAATGATGGTAGATCTCATGGAGCTTTTACAATCAGATTGTATAGATAGTGTATGGCCAGCTTAAAGGGGAACTCCATTTTCCCTGGGAAATTTTTTTGCAAATAAAAATAAATAATATAATATATACAGTTGTCACACAAGCCATATATTAATATAACGTTATTAAAAATGACCTTTCCCTTTCAATCTGCAGCACTGTAATTTTCTGTAAAATGCAACACAATATGGCTACCTGGAGATGTTTTGTGCAGAGATGGTATACAGAAACGCCCCCACAGGTGGTGGTCTCAGCGGGGGGCATGGATAGTTTAAAGAAACTATTAGATAAGCACCTGAACGACCACAACATACAGGGATATACAATGTAATACTGACATATAATCACACACATAAGTTGGACTTGATGTCTTTTTTTGACCTCACCTACTATGTAACTATGTGTTTTACCAGTCTCCCCAAACCACGAATGTAAACTAAACCTAAGACAGTTATTTTTTTATTTTTTTTATTTTAAACAATTTTATTGAAAAGAGATAATAGGCACAAAGGTTCAGATATACAGCGAGATCCCCAACAATCGGGGGGAGTAAGATGTTAACAAAATTGCAAATTAAACATACAACAAGTTCGGTAAGATTGTGTACATGAACATTCTTGGATTGAAAGGACCATAAAGGTGTGAGATGTATAGGTACAGACTGCTAGGTATAGGGCAACTACCAAGAGTGGGGAAAAGGGGGAGTTGAGATGGAGAGGAGCATAAGGGGGGCTTGGTATGATCTGCAGCAGGGGGCTAAGGAGATATCTGTCCCCGTGTGGTGGGAGGGCCCATCTGGGGGATGGGGTCGGAGCTCAAAGCAAGGGGGGATGGGTCTGTTTCAGAAAGGTCCAGGGGTAAATGGTAGGGCAGGGTAGGTAATAGATTTCCAAGTCGCTTCATGTAGGTTCCTAAAAGACGCTTCGGATAAAGGCTGGAGTGACGTCATGTTGGGGGTCTGTGGCATGGAGTGCAGTGGTATGTCTGTGTGCCTAGGTTGGAGGAGAATGGGCAGGTGGGTGTGGAAAAGAGGGGAGAAGGAGAAAAAGAGAGGGGGGGGGGGTGGTGGGGAAGGGAAGCAGCCGTGGGATGTAAAGGTACAGGAGAGACTGGGGACGTTTGGGGTCCCCTTCCCCAGGACCCCCCGGAGCATGGAAATTGACACATAATTAGATATCTTGTTCGCCCTTCTGGTCTGGTGATCTCCAAAGTAAATTAATATCATGATATGTAGATCCTCACAGCCAATCCTTAATTCAAAATGTCCCTATTTGTATGCGTCCAGGTAATCAGCAGTGGTCTGGAAGTGTTTCCAACAGGCCCATTTTGTGCTGAATTTAGAGGGGGTATCTCTGGATATGTGAATCAGTTCCTCCATTTCAGCCATTTTGCTGATTCTGGTGAACCATTCTTTAATGGAGGGAATTGTGGATGAGCCCCAGTGAACAGGGATGCACTGTTTAGCTGCGTTGAGCATGTGCATAGCTAAAGAGCCATGGTAAGTTCGTCTCGGCAAGGGCGAGAGGTGAAGGAGGCACTGGGATGGGGTTGGATCAATGTCGTATGTGGTAATTTGGGAGGTGAGTCTGCAAACTTCTCTCCAGTAATTCTGCAGTGAGGGACACGACCACCAGATGTGGAGTGGAGTTCCTCTGTCTAGGTTGCATCTCCAGCAAATGTCAGTGGCGTTGGGGGCAAATTTGTGAAGAAGGGAGGGTGTACGGTACCATCTCGATTGAATTTTATAACCGTTCTCCTGAACGCTGACATTTAAAGATCCCCTGTGAATTGTATGGAAGATGGCCTCCCATTGCTCGTCATTTATTGGCAATGCTAGGTCTTCCTCCCAACGTTTACATGCAGTGGTGGAACCGGGACGTTCTCCATCAAAAAGTAGATTGTGTGTGAGCGCTATTAGATGTCTTTGGGGGGTGGATTGGGTGCACAGTGTTTCGAACGGAGTCAGTGCCCTAGAGCATTGTGAATTCGCGTTCAGGGAGCGCAGGTAATGAGCGATCAATAGGTAGGTCCAAGGAGGGATGGGTGGTCTATCCACTGAACTGGCGATGTTCTGAGTGGGAGCAAGTGTCCCCCTCTCATAAAAGTGGCAAGCGTTCAGTCTGTCTTTAGGCCAGTTATCTAGTAAGAAGTCCGGGGACAAGCCAGGCGGGAAGTCTGGATTGCATTTAATCGGGGTTAAGGGTCCCGGGATTGAAGAGATCGTCGTATGGGAACAGATCTGCTGGAAGCATTTCAGCGTAGAGCGTATGAGGGGGTGGGGGATGGTGGGGATGGCTACATGAGACGGTTTCATCCAAGGTAAGGAGGCGAGTGGGAGGGAAGAGAAGGAGGCCTCCAGAGAGACCCATTCTTTGTTGGGATCGCGAACATTCCAATCAACAATTCTAGTTAAGTGGACTGCTCTATAATAGTTGAGTATGTCTGGAAAGCCCAGGCCCCCAAGGTGTTTGGGGCGAGCTAGGGTTTTTAGGGAGATTCTAGGCTTTCGATGTCCCCAGAGGAATTTAGAGCAGATGGCATTATACGTTTTAAAAAATGTTGGGGGGACCTGTATAGGGACTGTTTGGAGGATATACAGCAGACGAGGCAGAACATTCATCTTAAGGACCGCAATTCTGCCGAACCAAGAGAGAGTTTGTTTGTTCCATTGTTCAAGGTCGGCCGTGAGGTTGAGTAGGATGGGGAGATGGTTTTTAGCATACAGGTCGGCTAGTGTCCTCGGGATTTGCGTGCCCAGGTATGTGATGGAGTCATTCTTCCAGCTGATAGGGAAGTTCGTTTCGCATTGCGTTTGAATCGTCTCTGGGAGGGAGATGTTAAGGGCGTAAGACTTGGAGAAATTGATTTTAAGGTTGGAAATGGTTTGAAATTTTTTGAACTCTGATAGAATAATTGGTATTGTAGTAATAGGGTCTGTGAGGAACATCAATATGTCGTCCGCAAAAGCCGCATATTTACATTCTTTAAGTGGGGTGAGGATGCCCTTAATATCATTATTTAGGGTAAGGGTTTGGAGGAGGGGTTCCAGAGTTAGGATAAACAAAATCAGGGAGAGGGGGCAGCCTTGCCTAGTTCCATTACTGATGGGGAAGGCGTCTGACAGAGTGGCATTAACTCGCACCCGCGCAGAGGGGGCTGAGTATAAGGACATGATCATGGACATCATATGAGGGCCAAGACCCAGATTAAGGAGTACCGCTTCCATATAGTCCCATGCCACTCTGTCAAACGCCTTCTCCGCATCCAGAGACAGGAAGAAGGCTTTCTGTTCAGTTTGTGTTATCATGTGGTGGATATTAATAGATTTCAGGGTGTTGTCCCTGGCTTCACGCCCGGGGACGAAACCAACCTGGTCAGGGGAAATGAGGGTTGGAATAAATGGGAGAAGTCTGTTGGCTAAGATTTTGGCAAATAATTTGACGTCCACATTGAGTAGGGAAATTGGTCTATAGCTGCTTGTGATCGTCGGGTCTTTGTCGGGTTTGGGTATAACGGTGATATGGGCCTCTAAGATACTGCGGGGGAGGGATTTGGATGTAGGGACAGAGTTGAAGGCCTTAAGGAAAGGAGTTCGAAGTGTTTTTGCGAATAGTTTATAGTAAGCAGAGGTCAGCCCATCGGGTCCAGGGCTCTTGCCTGGTTTTAATTGTTTGACGGCTTGAAGCCATTCTGTCGCTGAGATAGGTGTCTCCAATGACTGAAGGGTATCAGAGGAAACTGTTTTGAGGGGAAGCCTAGAAAGGTATGCCTGAAAATCATTAAGACGCTTTTGGGGATCTGGGGGGCGTGAACAATCAGAGTTGAGGTTGTAGAGGGAGGTATAGTAACGCTCAAATTCCCGGGCAATATCAGCGTTCGTTTCAAGGGTGGAGTCAGTTGGGGAGTGGATAAGGTGAATCGTTTGTTTGGCCTTCTTGGATCTTAGCGCTCGTGCTAATAGGCGACCTGACTTGTTCCCATGTTCGTAGAAAAATTTCTGTGAGAGGGCAAAGGATCTTCTCGTCTGGTAGCCCAGTATTTCTTGGATCTGGGTGCGAGTATCCAGTAATTCAGTATGGGTGTCTACCGCTAGGGTTTTCTTGTGCTTAGTTTCTAGAGATCTGAGTTTCGTGTATAGGGTTGTCAATGTTGCCGTTCTTTCTTTCTTGCGGGCAGAGGCCAGGGAGATAAATTTGCCTCTTAAGACAGTTATTTTTAAACTTCCTTTAACAGGCAAATCTTTCCAGCAATAGTGGCAGTTGGAAGGTTGAAAAACATACCATTTGACACTGACAGGTGTGCTGACAATGGTCAGCCATTTCATCATATATATCATGTAAAATCATTATCTCAAAAGGAAAAAAAATTGTTGCAGTGACTGCCTAAAAATTGTTTGCTGAGCCCGGCTTAAATTTGTTAGTCAAGTCCTTCTAAGGTGAGGTTCACACTAGCCCATGCTCTGAAAAGTGGTTTGCGGTAAATTTACCTTTTTTCTTTCTTTCTTTTTTGCCTAACAGCAGTTTTACAATGGGGATGATGAGCTGAAACTGTGAGCCAAGAATTTGGCTAATTTGAATGGACACATTTGACAAGCATTACCACCTTGAACTTGACATGCTGCAGCATATGCCCTCTCTGGCTGTATCTTAGACTTCAGGTGGGTAGTTGGGGTGGTTGGCCATTAATTACGAACGTAGTGACGTACTAGATGTGGTATGTAGTATTTCATCTCTTTAGCACCACCCTTCTGCTAATTTCGTGTTAGTAGAAGTTTGGTGAGTGTTGCTTCACGCTTTTCTTTTCGCACTTTTCATTTAGCACTTTTCAGTTTGCGTTTTTAATTTCATGCTTTTCAGTTTGTTTCTGAGCGGCCGTTCGTCAACCAGCCATGTTGCAGAATCGGAGGAGATAACATGTTATTTATTATTGGCCTTGGAGTTATTGCTTTGACATTATTTTTTGGTTGAATAATGATTTGATTTATGTTTTCTATATATTTGGATGCATATAATGCACTTTTTGGTTAAGTTCTGTTGGCAGATAGCTTGTCTAATTTTATTTGTTTTCTTTTTTTAATGCACAATAAAAAAATTGTGGAGAATAATACTTGGCTATGTGTTTTACTTCAAATGGCAGTTTGGGAGTAGGCAGTTACACCAACATAGTTCTATCTTTGATCTTAAAAACTACAGGATAATGGTGTTGTGATAACTTGCCCAAATAAAAAAAAATATAATAATATTATTCTTGATATCACTAGAAAAGCCTTTGAAAATTTGTTTGCAATCAGTATCACCAGCAAAGCAGCTTCATTATTATCCCATTAAAGAAGAAGAGAATTTGCGCTGCATTTTGACATTTCACAATTTGCCACGTCACAAATATTAATTCTCCATTACAAAGGCTAGTTTACAAGACCGATCGCTTCTGCTTCCAAGCATGTGTGTTTGTACTTTGGACTTTTGTCCGACCGGACTTGTGTACACACAATCGGAATGTCTGACAACAGACATTTGTTGGCGGAAAATTTGAAAACATACTAGCCAACATTTGTTCACGGAAAATCCGACAACAATTGTCCGATGGAGCGTACACATGTTTGGATTGTCCGCCAACAGCCTGACATCGAACATTTCCCATTGGAAAGTCAGATCGTGTGTACGGGGCTTAAGTCTGCTAGTACACTTAACACTACTTCCCCAGATTTACAATGTTGCTGTCCAAAGGTGTCTCCATTGCTAGTGGAGTGGAGACACCCTAACACAGGAATTGTGGTACTGGCCAAATCACCAGGTGAAAATAAAGGAAACCAGCACAGCCACTACATTTAAAGCCTTTTTTTTTCTAAAATAACAAACATATTGTGTACTTACCAGCTCTGTACAGTGGTTTTGCACAGACCAGCCTCAATCCCCCTCTTCTCCGTCCCCTCGCTGGTAATCCCCATAACAAGCCACTTGCTGTGAAGGCACTTGTGAGTGTTCACTCCTGAGCCCCACTCTGGGTGTCCTTTATGCCGCGTACACACGATCAAACTATTTGGCGGAAAAGTCCGGCAGTCTTAGAAAGTAGTTTTGACTCAAAAACTGTCACTTTCACTGGACAATACGGCCATGTGTGTGCTAGTCCACCGTACTTTTGAAATTAATGGACTTTCCCGCACGGAGAAAAGTCTGTTCATTTTGAGCGCGGCTCCAGGTAGACGGGACTAGCGAAGGAAGTCAATGTCGCCACCTTCGGCGGCAAGATTGACATGTTGCTGGCCCCGTCACCTGGTATGGACTTAAAGGGGAAGCCCTACGCCGAAAAAATGGCATGGGTGTCCCCCCCTAGGTCCATGTCAGACCCTTATCCGAGCACGCTAACCGGACGGTCAGGAAAGGGGGTGGGGACGAGCGAGCCCCCCCCCCCCCGAGCTGTACCAGGCCACGTGCCCTCAACATGGGGGGTGCTTTGGGAAAGGGGGCCGCGCGCCCCCCACCCCAAAGCATGTTGATGAGGACAAGGGCCGCAGACCCCGACAACCAACGGCCAGGGTTGTTGGGAAGAGGCCCTTGTCCTCATCAACATGGGGACAAGGGGCTTTGGGGTGGGGGGGCCGCAGGGCCCCCTTCCCCAAAGCACCCCCCATGTTGAGGGCACGCGGCCTGGTACGGCTGAGGAGGGGGGCGCTCGCTCGTCCCCACCCCCTTTCCTGACTGGCTGGGCTGCGTGCTCGGATAAGGGTCTTATATCGACCTTGGGGGGACCCCCTTGCAGTTTTTTTGGCGTAGGGCTTCCCCTTTAAGTTCATACCAGGTGACGGGGCCAGCGACGTGTCGGCGGCGACATTGACTTCCTTCGCTAGTCACGTCTACCTGGAGCTGCGTTCAAAATGAACGGACTTTCCTCCGTGTGTGGGCAAGTCCGTTCATTTCAAAAGTACGGCGGATAGTCCGGCGGACCATGTCCACCGGAAAAGTCCCGTGTGTGGGCTGGTCCACTCGTTCTGAAATTTGGCGGACTTTCCGGCAGTTTGTCCGCCAGACTAAGTCCGCCGGATAGTCTGATCGTGTGTACGCGGCATAAGACACACGTGGGGTTCCTCCCCGCCCCCTCGTCACTGGCTCTGATTGACAGCAGCAGGAGCCAATGGCTCCCACTGCAGTATATCAGCCAATCAGGAGCAAGAGACTCTCATGCACATCTCTGGATCGAGATCAAGCTCAGGTATGTATGCAAAAGGTTTTTTCCAGGTATGTATCCAAAAGGTTTTTTTAACCAATTTAGCCCCAGACCAATTTTCAGCCTAAGGACCAGAGGTCTTTTTACAATTTCGCACTGCCCTGCTTTAACTGGTAATTGCGCGGTCATGCAATGTTGTCCCAAACGAAATTTGCGTCCTTTTCTTCCCACAAATAGAGCTTTCTTTTGATGGTATTTGATTGCCTCTGCAATTTTTATTTTTTGCGATATAAATGGAAAAAGACCGACAATTTTGAGAAAAAAATATATTTTCTGCTTTTTGTTATAAGAAAAATCGAATAAACTCAATTTTAGTCATACATTTAGGGCAAAATTTATTCAGCCACGTGTCTTTAGTAAAAAAAATGTCAATAAGCGTATATTTATTGGTTTGCGCAAAAGTTATAGCGTCTACAAACTAGAGTACATTTTCTGGAATTTACACAACTTTTAATTTATGACTGCCTATCTCATTTCTTGAGGTGCTAAAATGGCAGGGCAGTACAAACCCCCCTCAAATGACCCCATTTTGGAAAGTAGACACCCCAAGGAAATTGCTGAGGGGCATGTTGAGCCCATTGAATATTTTTTTTTTGTCCCAAGTGATTGAATAATGACACAAAAAAAAAAAAGTTTACAAAAAGTTGTCACTAAATGATATATTGCTCACACATGCCATGGTTATATGTGAAATTGCACCCCAAAATATATTCTGCTGCTTCTCTTGAGTACGGGGATACCACATATGTGGGACTTTTTGGGAGTCTAGCCGTGTACGGCACCCCGAAATCCAATCACTGCCTTCAGGATTTCTAAAGGTTGCAAATTTTTGATTTCACTGCTCACTACCTATCACAGTTTCGAAGGCCATAAAATGCCAAAATAACACAAACCCCCCCCCCCCCCCCAAATGACCCCATTTTGGAAAGTAGACACCCAAAGGAAATTGCTGAGGGGCATGTTGAGCCCATTGAATATTTTTTTTTGTCCCAAGTGATTGAATAATGACACAAAAAAAAAAAAAGTTTACAAAAAGTTGTCACTAAATGATATATTGCTCACACATGCCATAGTTATATGTGGAATTGCACCCCAAAATATATTCTGCTGCTTCTCTTGAGTACGGGGATACCACATATGTGGGACTTTTTGGGAGTCTAGCTGCGTACGGCACCCCGAAAACCAATCACTGCCTTCAGGGTTTCTAAGGGTGCAAATTTTTTATTTCATTCCTCACTACCTATCACAGTTTTGAAGGCCATAAAATGCCAAAATAGCACAAACCCCCCCAAATGACCCCATTTTGGAAAGTAGACATCCCAAGCTATTTACTGAGAGGCATGTTGAGTCCATGAAATATTTTATATTTTGCCACAAGTTGCAGGAATATTAAAAAAAATTTTTTTGCACAAAGTTGTCACTAAATGATATATTGCTCACACATGCTATGGGCATAAGTCAAATTACACCCCAAAATAAATTTTGCTGCTTCTCCCGAGTACGGGGATACCACATGTGTGGGACTTTTTGGGAGAATAGCCACGTACGGGACCCTGAAAACCAAGCACTGCCTTCCGGATTTAAATATAAAACACTACCAAAAAAAACTGTTAGCGATCGCAGGGATCAGGCCTGACTCTGCGATCCCTGCAGTTATGTGTTTAGTGTTTTGTAAGTGACAGTGATCGATCGATACTGCACTTGGGTGGGCTGGACGGAGGGGCAAAATGCAGGTGCTAGCAGGTATCTGGGCTGATCCCGCTAACAATGCATTTTTTTGGAACCCTAAACTGCTGGGGACGCTAGTATAGATCTGATCAGATCAGATATTGATCTGTTCAGATTCTATACCACTACGGGAGGTGTATGCTTTGCGCATGGCTGTTAGCGGTACTGGCACTAACCTAGCGGTGCCTGGGGCGAAGCAGACCCTGACCCTAAAACCTAATTGATATCACCCGCCGGGTGATCAAGGGGTTAAACCTTTATTGGGTAATAAATGGTGGGTGCCCTGATGCTATAAAAAGCAAACTAACTAACCAGAGTCACCCGTGACACTTATACGGTGATCACTGGTGAAAGGGTTAACTAGGGGCAATCAGGGGGTTCAAATTTTTATTAGGTAGTATATGGGGGTCCCTGGCGCTATATAAAAACCTGACGGGGAACCTAACTGGCTAACCAGCGTCACCAGTGACACTTATACGGTGATCGCTGGTGAAAGGGTTAACTAGGGGCAATCAGGGGGTTAAAACCATTATTGGGTAGTATATCGGGGTACCTAGCGCTATAAAAACCTGGCAGTGAACCTAAAAAAATAACTAGCTACCTAGCGACAGTAGCGACACTAATGCAGCAATCAGAAAAATGATCGCTTAGTGACACTGACAAAAGGGGGTGAAAGGGTTAACTAGGGGCAATCAGGGGGTTAAAACCATTATTGGGTAGTATATCGGGGTACCTAGCACTATAAAAACCTGGCGGTGAACCTAAAAAAATAACTAGCTACTTAGCGGCACCAGTGACACTAATGCAGCGATCAGAAAAACGATTGCTTAGTGACACTGGCAAAAGGGGGTGAAAGGGTTAACTCTAAGGGCAATCAGGGGGTTAAACCTTTATTGGGGGGTGGTAGGGGGCTACCCTTGACCTAACACTAACTGCCCTGACACTTTTTACTTTTACAACTGACACTGAATGCAGTGATCAGAAAATAAATGATCACTGCAATCAGTGACACTCTGACTGGGAGGGGGGGCGGGGGGCGATCGGGGGGGGGGGGGGTTGTGTGCCTATGTGTGCCTACATGTCAGTGTAGTGTTGGTGCACACTTACTTTTAGTCTTCTCCTCATAGTCCGGTCAAAAAGACCGCCCCGAGGAGAATGACATCACTTCCTCCCTGCCTGTGTATACAATACACAGTGGGAGGAAGCTTCTCATTCGCCAGGAGCGATCGAGAGGGGATGGCCAGAAACCAACGGCCATCCCCTCATCCCGGATCGCTCCTGAAGCGAAACGGACCGCCGCATCCAGCGGGAGGAGGTCCGATCGGACCCCCCACCCGCTGGAAGGCAAGCACGTACATGTACGTACTTGTGCCTGTACATGCCATTGTGATGACGTACAATGGCATGCGGCAGTCGTTAAGTGGTTAAGGTAAAAAACCTTCTGCCTTTACAAACACTTTAAAGGATATGTTCACCTTTTGGTACATGTTACACTGGAATTTAGGATGTACCCAGTAAGATATTTCAACACAGCTCAGCCCCCCCCCCCCTCTCATGACCCTCCTCCAATGACAGCGGGAGGTGGTTCCTCTACCCCGGAGCTACTGTCACATTTAAAAATAGCAATGATCTGATCTGTAAACTATAAATCCCGCTTTCCACCATGACAGCCCATACAGACACAGAGCTCTAAGCAGTGTCTGCAGGAGCCTGGCATTGCATCTGCAATCCACTGAACCAATGCTTTATAGGCTTCTGTGGAAAAAATTCACATATGTATTTATTTTATACAAAGCTGAACCTAGCCTTTAGGGATCAGTAAGCTGCAACATATTACACAGCGGTCCTATTTCCCGGTAGAGGAAGGAACCTGAGGGGCTGAATGGTCCCCCTTTTAGTCCTGAGCCATTGAGACAAGCTCACCTACATCTCATCCTGGTGGAGAGGATATAGGAACTGGCCAACTCAATCTAAGAGATTATGGTGCGACCATCTCCCGTTGCTGTCTTACACCATAAATATTGGAAGCCCTTATGCTAATCGCAGGCTCCTATACATACAAAAGTGTGAGGTCGATGTGAAAATCGCTCTATCTGCATAGAGAAATACCTCCTTGTTTGTCCTCTTTTTCTTCCTGCATATTTTTCTTGGGGTACTCCCATGAAAAAATAAAATTGGCAAAGCTCCCGAGGAAGCGTTAATTAAAACGCGAAACATGTAGAGCGCCAGAATATATCTAAATTGGTTCTGTAATCAATACCCTGTCTATTGTAATCTTTTCTTATACTGAGTATTAACGCACATTTTTTTATTCTCTGGGTTTATATACCTAATGGAAACGGATATGGATATTGCCAAAAATTTACTAGTTTAGACAGGATATGAAACAGTACTTGATATGTTTTATACTCATTTTTATTTTCTTAATAAATAACTTTTTATGTTAAATATATTCTTTTTTCTTTTTCCCTTTTTGAGTATTTAAATATATTATTATGCCTAAAAAGTCCAACACAACGAACACTTTTTATTGAGGTTTTTTTGTGTGTGTTTTCCCCTTCCCCGGTTTCTCCCCTCCTTTTGTTTTACTTCAAGTTATTTAAAGGACGTGGCATTTGGATTTTTTTATTCTACAGTGTATCCACAGAACCACCCTGTGATAGATACACATTTTATCTATTGCATTAGTACAGTGACAGTACATATTCCTACAAAGTGTCAGTGTCTGATTTGTCTGCTGCAAAATCACAGTCCTGCTATAAGTCGCTGACCACCGCCATTACTAGTAAAATAAATAAATAAAAATTCCATTAAAATATCCAATAGTTTGTAGACACTATAACTTTTGCACAAACTGCACAAACCAATCAATATATGCTTACTGGGATTTTTGTTACCAAAAATATATAGCAGAATATATATTGACATAAATTGATGAAGAAATTTGATTTTTTACATGTCTTTATTTGATATGTTTTATAGCAGAAAGTAAAACTTTATTTTTTTCTAAATTGTCAGTTTTTGTTTTGTTTATAGCAAAAAAAAATGCCGAAATTATCAAATACCACTAAAATAAAGCTCTATTTGTGGGAAAAAAAGGATATACCTTTTTTTGGGTACAGTGTCGCACGACCTCGCAATTGTCAGTTAAAGTAGTGCCGTATCGCAAAAAATGGCCTGGTTATGCAGGGGGGTAAATCTTTTTAGAGCTTAATGATATGTTAATGATGGTTAATGTCACTATCCAAAGGTGCCCCCGGTGCTCATTCATCCAGAGTGGGGGCATTATAATACAGGAGCTGTGTTACTGGCCAGATCACCAGGTTAAAACAGAGAGGGAAAAAAGTTTAAAAAAATTAAAATAATGTAGCCACCACATCTGAGGATTGATAAGCAGCAATATATTACATTTTGGGTGTAATACCGCTTTAACTGAAACAGTTGCAGGAGAGCTTGTTCTGTGGAGAAGTAACAGACTTACTTGCCAGATCACCAGCTGGAAATAAAAGAAAGAAAGCCTAAAAAGAAAACGAACGCAGCCATCACATATAAGAATTTGTAAGCTGCAATATAATCAATGTTTGCTTTGGGGTTTAGTATTACTTTAAGGCAACACTATTTCAGGCATTAAGTAGCACTGCACTAAGGCAAGCCATTTATTTTTAATGGGCTGGCAGCATACCTTAATGTATAAAAAAAAAAATGCTGCAATATTGTGGTGTACTGTAGGTGTGTTGGCAGCTACTGTGCAAGTGCAATGGGGGTGCACTTTTCAATATACCTTTTTCAAAGGTTTATTTGGGTTGATTTACTAAAGAATAATAGGCTATTCACTTTACAAGGGGATTTTTCCTTAGCTACATGAATAAGGTGAAGCTCTGCTGACTTCTATTATCCAATCATGTGCTGGCAAAATACATTTTTAAAATGTTCCTTGCGCATGTATCCTTTGCAAAGTGAATTTTTGCAACATTCACTAAGCTAGGTGAAAATCCCTCATGCAAACTGAACTTTGCCTTACAGGCATACCCCACTTTTAAGTACACAATGGGGTTTATTTACTAACGCTAGAAAGTGTAAAATCAGGCTCACTTCTGCATAGAAACCAATGAGCTTCCAGGTTTTATTAGCAAAGCTTAATTGAACAAGCTGGGGTTAGAAGCCCATTGGTTTCTATAAGAAGTGAGCCTGATTTTACACTTTCTAGCTTTAGTAAATAAACCCTATGGTGTACTTAAAAGTGGGGTATACCTGTATTTATTTTTTTCAGGTGCTTATATAGCACCATCAATTTACAATGCTTTTTTACATATACATTGTATATTCACTGCCCTTGAGGAGCTTACAATCTAAGGTCCCTAACTCACATACTAGGGCAAATTTAGACAGGAGACAATTAACCTATCAGCATGTCTTTGGAGTGTGGGAGGGAACCAGAGTACCCAGAGGAAACCCACACAGGAACAGGGAGAACATGTAAACTCCAGGCAGGTAGAGTCGTGGTTGGGATTCAAACCAGCAACCCTTTTGCTACTAGGTGAAAGTGCAAACCACTACACCACTGTGTTGCCTTTAGTATAGAAGCCAGGCCCAGATTTACTCCCTTTGCCACCCCAAGCCTGGGTCCTTCAATGCCGTCCCCCACACACACATCTACTAAGACCCTTTACTAACCTAGTCAATGAATTAAAGTACACAATAAATTCAAATGAGAGGACTTACCATGCAACAAAGCAGGCTGAGGGTTCTGCTGAGAAGGCTGGGTGCAGATCACAGGAATGCTACAGGCTTCAACTTGTCCAGATGCGAGAGCAGGGGATCCAACTCTGCCCAGGAGATCTTCTGTAAGGTGACCCAGATGCAGGACTGGTGATCCCTCTGTTTCCTCTCAGCGTCCCTGGTTGCTCTGGTGACTGAGCTCCATTCCTGGAGAGAGAAGCATAGCTCTGCCTTGCTAAGGTGCTTTGCCTTTGGTCCATCCAGCAGCCGTCCCTCCGCCTCTCTCCATCTATTCAAAAAATGGCACCCCCACCGGGTGGCGTAATGACGCTACTGCGTATGCGCCAGTGGCCGAGCGCGTACGAGCTTTCCCGAGCTCAACCGGCTTCAGATCGGCACATGTGCAGTTGCGTGGTCGGCTCGCGCCCATCTTTTCTACGGGCACCGGTACCCGTAATGGACTTTAACGGGCAGCCCAAAAAATGTTTAGTACGGGGGGGCCGCCGCCCCTGCACCACTGCTGCCCCAAGGCCTGGCCTCGGTGGTCATGTGGGAAATTCGGCCCTGATAGCAGTCCCAGTGTGTCCTGCATTAACATGCATTGGAGTAATGTGCTGTGAAACGCTCATGTTACAGAAACACTTGCATGTTTACAGCCCTTAACTTAATTTTTCCCCTAAAATTAAGTCTGATGAGAAATGTATGCAATCCTGGCCAAAAAATTGTGTATTAGCATGATAAATGCTGTCAGAAATAAATATTTTCACACCAAGTGTAGCATATGCAATATTCAATTTTTTTATCTTTCTGTTTAGTTATTAAGTTGTGTAGTGTACTTTTGAGGCCCTAACACTGTTCTTTCCATTAGTGTACATAACTGAGACCTTTTTATTACAGCTGAAGCTCATACACCTATGTTCTCTGTCTACGTATATACTATAACATGCTACACATTCATCTGTGTACTCATAAGGGATTAGACAGCAGATATCTGGAACACCAGTGTCAAATGTTCCACCTGGTTTTATAGGGCTTTTCTGGACAAGCTCCAAATGAATGTGTTAAGTAGAGCAGGATCTTATCATACCTGAGGGATGTGGGATTTGTGATGCATCTGACAGTACGGTAATGAGTGGATTTATAAAAAAAAAAAAAAAAAGAATGTTTCCTAATTCCCAGAATCTTTAAGCCATTAAATATTTAACTAATAATCTTTGCAACATTTGGTTTTGTTTGCAATATAAAGAAGCATGCATTCACATATTTTACAAAACATCTGAGAAAATATATTAAAATGTTAGTGAAAAATATAAATTGAGTTATTATTGCACTATTTACCTTAAAGTATTTTTCATATAACTCACATTTAAAAAAAGCATTCACCTGCACAGTTAAATTATTGTATTAAATATAGAGATTTATACATTAGATGCTAAAGCTGATCATACACTGATCGATCATTGTGTGGGCTCCCCTGCTCGAAATACGTCATTTGCCAATCAGCTGCAGCCACTGAATAGTGTATTCTGACAGTGGTGGTTGCTGCTGTCAGAATACAATAAGGCAAGTAGACTGTGCAGTTGCTCCAGAGCTTAATAAATGAGCAGAAGCTCTGCTGACCTCCCAATTATGTGCAAGCAAAAATGCTGTTTTTTTTTATTTCCCTTGCATTCAATTGTGTACTTTTTTGCAAAGTGAAGCTTTATCTCATTTAGGCCTGAGCGTATCATGTTCAGGCCTTTTTAGAGTGTTTTTCTGTCGTTTTTTTCACTCCTTTTTGCATCATTTTTGCACAGGTCAAAAGGTTACCAATGTAAAAAGCAGAAAAACTCCTGTAATCTGCCTAAAAAGAAGCTCATGCACTTTTTTGAGCTTCAGGCATTTTGCTTCAGGTGACAGAAGGCTCAGATGTGATTAGGGGCCATTTAAATTAATGGGATTGTGTTTGTTGGGTGTTTTGGAACTTTTGAGATGAGCATTTTATGAATGTTTTACAAGCTGAAAGCTCTCAGGTGTGAATGGGCCCTTATTCAGAGTGCAAGTTGCACTTTGCCAAAGTGCACAATCTGTTTGCCTTTAGTAGATACACCCCAATGTCTCAACAGGTGGAATTCCTCCATCTACCGCATTTGTGTGGCTGTTGGCTGAATGAAAAAAAAAATGAATTATGTATTGACAGCCTAAGGTGAGCTCTTAAAGTGGTTGTAAACCCTTACAACACACTTTGACCTACAGGTAAGCCTAGATTAAGGCTTACCTGTAGGTCCAAGAAATCTCTCCTAAACCTATACGGTTTAGGAGATATTTGCCCGAAGACAGGCACCCTGTCTACGGCGTATGCGCCGTAGACAGCGGCGCACTGAGCACGGAATTTTCAACTATGGAGCTGCCGCGCGTGACGTCTCCTGTGCGCATGCGCGGGAGTGACGTCATCACGGCTTCGCCGAATGACAGCGGCGGAGCTGCGAGACCCCACCGAGAAGATGGATGCGCCGGACTACAGGGGACAGCGGTGACTTCGCTGGCTCCTGTGTCAGGTAAGTGACACATAATGGACTACTATGTGATGCATAGTAGTCCATTATGCTTTGCCTTTACAGGGAATGAAAGAAGAAGTAAACTCATCAGGGTTTACTTCCTCTTTAATGAATAACAATAGTTGAGGAAAAACATATCCACATAGAGAGTTTTTTTATTTTTTTAGGTATACGTGTTTATTTACTAAAGGACTTAAGGACAATCTGTTTTTAAAGTAAATGCTGTGTTTGCTTTATCCACTTTAATACCAGGCACTTTTACACCCTTCCTGCCCAGGCCAATTTTCAGCTTTCAGTGCTGTCACACTTTGAATGACAATTGTGCAATCCCTCAACATTGTAGCCATATGAAATTTTTATAATTTTTTTTCACACAAATAGAGCATTTGTTCGGTATTTAATTATTTAATCACCGCTGGGTGTTTTATTTTTTGCAAAATAAATGATAAAAGGCCTGAAAATGTAAAATAAAACAGTTTTCTTTGTTTCTGTTATAACATTTTGCAAATAAATAATCTTTCTTCATAAATTTAGGTCAAAATGTATACTGCTACATTTATTTGGTGAAAATAACCCAAATCAGTGTATATCATTTAGTCTGTAGTTATACAGTCCACAAACTATGATATCTATATATATATATATATATATATATATATATATATATATATATATATATATATATATATATATATATATATATATATATATATATCTTGAGGCCTGAAAATGCCAGGACAGTACAAATATCCTCCAAATGACCCCTTTTGGAAAGTAGACAGGTCAAGGCATTTAGTAAAAGGTGTTTTGAGTTTTTTTTAAGTCATTTTTTTCAAAAAAAATTTGGAAATTAAGAAATTAAAAAAAATGTCACCGCTCTAAGTTGGTTTCCACATGTATCACCTCCACTGCACGCTAGCAGATGCTGGCCCTGTTTGTCACAGGCTTAGCTATGACTAAGCCTTGACGTTAGCGTGAAACATGTTAGCTTGAGTGCTATGTTTCCTTGTATATAGTGTGGAGCGTCTTTCTTGAATATGTCTAAATAAAGGTGATTTTATTGGATGTGCAGCCGACAAGATTCTTCTCTTCTACTACCAAAAAAGTATTTATTTTTTTCAAATGTTTCTTTTTTATTACATTTTTTTTACATACAGAGTGACCAGAGCAATACAGTATTACAGTATTACCATAGCAACACCGTACTACTCCAGGAAGGTGTGTTTTTACACACACTGATTGCATATAACATTTTCCAGTTATAAGCACCCATTTTTTTGGAATGAAAACTATTACTTTAACTTGTGTTTACTATTGGGATTAGCCACATCTAATCACATGGTACAGATGGGCTGTGATTGGCCCTGTCTGTACTATGTATTCACTGTGACCAATCACAGAGCTCATCACAATAGTACACATGAAAGGCATGATTCAAAGCCTTTCGTTGTGTACAACTGTCATGTGATGTGCTGTGATTGGTCACAGCAATGACATGGTACTGACAGGGGGCCGGTACAGTGATCTGTCCAGTGGACAAAGTGGAAGACAAATCGCACCGGAGTGTGACCCGTAGGGCACGCGCAAAGTGTGATAAGCCCCACGGACTTGCACTGTGAGAAGGAGCAGTAAATCACAGCTATTAGATGGCATTGCAAAGCAGAAAGCAGGGAGAAACCAATTTCTTAAAAATATATATATTAAATATTCTATATTGCTGTTGTTAGTATTGTATATTTAATATAGTATTGTTTTTGTTAACCACCTACCGCCCATGCCTTAGCCAAAAGATGGCTACAGCGCAGACGTTACCTGCCGGGAGGGAATCCCTGGACGTCCTCCTATTTACTTCCGCAATGCACGCTCCTGAGAGCATGCATCGGGGAAGTTCTGTGCTGGCCGTGTCCCTTGGACACAGCCAATCACAGATCGCTGTAAACGGCCAATCACAGCGGCCATTTACAGCGCGATCGGTGTGTCCAATGAGAGATGATCTCATATGTAAACATATGAGATCATCTCTCAGTGCCGCTCTCCCTCCTCACACAGACAGCGTGTGAAATGGGAGAGATGAACGGCTGAAGCGGCTGTAAGTTACAAAAAAAAGTAAAATAAACTGCCATCTGCCCCCACTGCCATCTGCCCCCAGTGCCACCTGTCCCCAGTGCCACCTGTTAGTGCCATCTGTCCTCAGTGCCACCTGTCCCCAGTGCCACCTGTCAGTGCCATCTGTCCCCAGTGCCACCTGTTGTCAGTGCCATTTGTCCCCAGTGCCATCTATTATCAGTGCCACGTATAGGTGCCATCTGTCATCAGTGCCACGTATAAGTGCCATCTGTCATCAGTGCCACATAGTGCCATCTGTCATCAGTGCCATATCAGTGTCACGTGTCATCAGTGCCACATATTAGTGCCATCTGTCATCAGTGCCACGTATCAGTGCCATTTGTCATCAGTGCCACCTGTCAGTGTCACGTGCCATCTGTTATCAGTGTCACGTGTCATCAATGCCACGTATCAGTTCCATCTGTCATCAGTGTCACGTGCCATCGTTGCCACGTATTAGTGCCATCTGTCAACAGTGTCACGTATTAGTGCCATCTGTCATCAGTGCCACGTGTCATCAATGCCTCGTATCAGTGCCATCTGTCATCAGTGTAATCGGTGCCACGTATTAGTTCCATCTGTCATCAGTGGCACGTATTAGTGCCATGTGTCATCAGTGCCACGTATAAGTGCCATCTGTCATCAGTGCCACATATTAGTGACATCTGTCATCAGTGTCACGTGTCATCAGTGCCCCGTATTAGTGGCATCTAAAGCTTAAAATTGGTCTGGGCAGGAGGGGTGTTTAAGTGCCCAGTAAGCAAGTGGTTAATATTATTATTATTCTTATTCTTATTATATTCTTATTATATATTGTTATGATTATATATTGTAATAAATAATTCCTTATTGTATTAAATTTTTTTTTTTTTTTGCATGTTTAGTTGATAATATTTAAAACAATGTAGATTCCTTTTAACGTGAAAACTTGAGTATAACTTGAGTATAATGTTCAAAATCTGTTATCCTGTTATCAAAAATCCTCAAGCAAAATAAACAAACCATATGTGATACCATCGCAATGTAAATCTTTTGGAAAGCAGACCTTTCAGTAACTTCACTGAATGCATCCTTCACATGTCATTATCACAGCAACAGTATATTTATCATTATCATGTCAAACTTGAACCAGCACCTCTGTCCATAAAGTAGATGCTGACTCATAATAATGCCTCAAAACTTGAAATTTAAGCACCACACCACTGCTAAGATGTCCAAATATAAATGTATTCCAATAAAAGTCAGGGGGACAATCCAAAATGTAACTAGCTTGTTTTAGGGATCCAAGAGTGACCCCTTCATCAGGGTTTGATTGGCAACCAGCTAGCTGACAAGGCCTGTGCTTGTAATCACACTGGGAAAAAAAAACATTAATGGTCCAGTTCAGGTTTAGTCTATCCACATTGTTTTTATTCAAGCACTGATAAAGGGGGCACTCATGGATGTTTGAAATGTGTTGGATAGTGTTTGACTTGCCCCCTGACTTTTATTGGAATAAAGTTGTATCTGGACCTTTAAGCGGTAGTGCATGACTTCAATTTCAAATTTTGTTACCTTACACTAAAATCCAAGGAGACTTTGAAGATCAACTTGGGGTGAAGAAGCTGCCTGCCCAGGAACCAGATCATTTACATCAACATCAATACTTTAAAATAGCAAAATCAGCGTCCTCAACGCATACCACTTTCAAACGAAGGGGAAGCACTCCTACATGAAACGCTGGGAGGGGGAATTGGGTGAGGAGCTCCCCCTTGAGACCTGGCAGGCGGTGTGGCGCCAGGCAGCCAAATCCTCTCTGTGTACATTGTTCAAAGAGAATTTCTACAAAATTCTTTTCTTCTGGTACCAGACCCCGGATATTCTCCACAGGATATACCCCTCTACCTCGGATCGCTGCTGGCGATGTCTGAGGGAGCGGGGCTCCCTGTTCCATATCTACTGGGCCTGTCCCCTGATTGCCCCATACTGGCTTACGACCCGTGAGCTGCTCCAGCGTCTATTCTACGTTCCTGTACCCCACTCCCCCAAATTTTTCTTGATGGGCCTGTCCCAACCCGCTCTGACTAGGCCGGGCCGGAAGCTCCTTCGGCACATCCTGACAGCGGCCCGCTGCCTGATAGCCCTTAACTGGAAGAATCCACTGCCCCCATCTAGGGAGGCCCTTTACTCCAGGATCAAGGACGTCGAGCTCATGGAGAAGATGACTGCCAGGATGAGGGACAGGCTTGAAGAGCATGACCTGGTCTGGGGGAGGTGGCGGCTGCTGGAGGATTGATGGTGTACCGGTGTGGACATGGTGAAGTGGATCGTTGGCACTCTATTTCTTTTTCTCTGTCTTTCCCTCTTTCTTCCCTTCTCTTTCCTCTCTTCTCCTCCACTCTTCTCGTTCGTACTAATGATGGTCCTTATTTTGTTTTAAGTTTGGCATGTAAGTTATGCAGCAGACCCCGGGTGGCCTTTCGGATTCCAGCACGGATAACTGACTTTTGGTGTCTTCCGTCCTGCTGTGCATCCTGGGTCGGTTGGTCTGATCCCGCTGTATTTCCCGGTACTGTACTTTTCTGCACTGCCCACTTACGTTGGGCCTCCTGTGTTTTGGAAGCCATGTTACTATTGCTGTATGCCTGCACTACTACTTTTGTTATGCGACCACGAAAACTTAATAAATTGTTATTTGAAAAAATAGCAAAATCAGTGAGCTAATCCTATATGGGTCCAGATCTATTTTTCCACTTTCCTCTACAATAATGCCTAACAGAGATGTTGAGCTCTTTCCAATGTAAAAAGAAGATGAAGGCATTGTCAGGTGGACTACTGATGTTGATTTACTAAAACTGGAGAGTGTAAAAGCTTAAAGCGTAACTCCACTTTTGTTGAAAAAAAAATTCCCCTCTGGGTGATCTATGTACATTGCAAAGATTATAACAACCTCTGTTGCAGATTCCTACATTTTGTTATTCTTAAGAAATCCCTGTGTGTTTGTCTGGGCCTCTGTTCAGAGTGGGTCCAATGGCAGTGGTTTCATAATTAACTGTCAGGTGTGGAGCTAAAGGGCACTAATGATGAAATCTGCTGGGCCTGCATCCCTTTATAACTTTTCCTATTGAAAGTATCTCTAAAAAGAAAATTCAATTTTTGTTGCTGGGGATGCCTGAAATCTGACTTGTATCTTAGGCAGACTTCTGGGAAAATTGGTGAGCCAATCACACAAGCAGGAAATGATTCTTCTGGGGGGTGGTCAGTACACATTCTGTGTACAGAACAGCTCCAGGTAGCAATATTGCAATATATTCTCAAACAATTACAGAGCTGCAGATTGAAAAGGAAAGGTAGTTTTTAATAACATTCAATTACAATATGATTAGTGTCGCAATTATATGCGCTATATTATTTTTTCTTTATATGCTATTTTTTTCCCCACGAAAGTGGAGTTACCCTTTCATTGAACAAGCTGAAATTAAAAGGTGATGCACAGTTTTACCAGGTTTTGCATCATCCAGTTTTAGTAAATCAATCCCACTGTGACCACTTTGAGAGGTCCATAATACATGCATGTGCTACACAATACTTAGTATGCATGGCCTTAACTTAAATGTATGTGGTGCTTGGTCTACTTGAGGCAATACCTCCATTTTAGTTAAAAATATTGATATAATACATTTAATTTGGGAGCAAATTGGTTTGTAATTTATTATTAATTTATTATTATTATGTTATGAAAAATCATGTTTGCAAAGACTATCATTTTCTAAACTGCCATGCAAACATAGCAACTGTTTTTGGGGTGCACAGGTTGTACATTGAAAACCATATTTTCTGCTCATGTGATTAGCCTATTTTAGTAACCTTTGCAGTTAAGAGGAGGATAAAAACATCTCTGTCATTCTGAAGCTTCCCTCCAACCACTTTGCATATTATTTTGTATATACTGTGATTCTGTACTTGCCAAATATGCTGCAGAAATCTCCTTCTACTAAGTCTGGCTGCAGCCATTTTAACTGTGGGCAGCTGAAGCTGCTGCTGCTGAAGCTCACTTCCTGGATTTACACAGAGGCACACCTCCAGCTCTCCATCCTTCAGCTCTCATTGGCCCTCTTATGACTCATCCCCCTTCCCTTCCTGGCAAACTCTCATGAGAGTTAGAGAGAGATCTGTGCATGATGTCATAAGCCTAGGCTTTTTTCTCAGACAAGACAAAAACATGAAGTGGGCTGTATAAGGTATTTACTGGCAAAAAATAAAATGTTTTCCTATCCAGAGGTAAAATAACAAGGGCAGAAGATTTAATAGATGGAAAGTTGAAAAAATGACTGGAGGTCCCCTTTAAGGTTTACAACAGTACGCCTTTCATCTTCTGCAATCTGTGAACAATATATCTGCATAGGTACTGAAAATGAAAATGCTCTCTTTCTACAACACTTGGACTGATGAAGGGATTATAGAAGGAAGACCCTTCCACTCATCAGTTAGTATGTGGAACTTCCTGAAATTGCCAGTCTTAATCTTGCAATGTTTACATCTGTCTTGGAGAGGATTGAATGTTTCTCATAAAGAGCGAAGAGGATTACTTGTCTTATCTGCTATTTCCTTTGATTTTAAAGCTCAACATCAGTCACAAAAACTTTAATTTAAATATATTCTTCAATCACAATAAAGGCTAAAAATCCATTTTGTGTGCACCAAATGTCTTTGTTAAAACCCTGTTATTACCTTGTAAAAATAGCAGTGACATGATCACTGTGCTGCTCCTTGCCTGTGCAGAGAACAGGCTCCTGCACCAACCGATGTCAATATTCCCATTGCACATGTACTAGGATACAGAGACTGGAAACATTGCAGATCAATGTATATATTTGCCAACACAGCAAGGATTTTCAAATAACATCCAAAGGTTTTATTTAAAGTGATCACATCACAGTGGAATAGTACAACGTTGCAGGGCCATGCAGACTCCCAAACTGTGTTATTGCACATATCTGGAAAAAATACACACATGCCTCTGGTATTCCATTGTTTATCCTGGAATTCAGTGCTAAATTATTATAATAATCCTTTAAAGAGGAAGTAAAGGCAAAAAAATAAATAAAAAAAAACACACCCTAAGGCAAAGGCATAATGAGCTAGTATGCCTAGCATACTAGCTCATTATGAATAACTTACCTGAATACGAAGCCCCCAAAGCGGTCCTCCGTATTCCTCTTCGCCGCTGCCATGTATAACAGAGCGACTTCCGGGTCTCGCTGCTCCGGCGCTGTGATTCACCAGAGCCGCGATGACGTCACTCCCGAGCACGGGAACCGTCACGAGCGGCATATCGCCACGCCCTGCCCAGTGCGCCTGCGCGCCGCTGTCTACGGCGCACACGCCGTAGACAGCGGTGGCTGTCTTCGGGTAAATATCTCCTAAACCGTATAGGTTTAGGAGATATTTCTTGGACCTACAGGTAAGCCTTAATCTAGGCTTACCTGTAGGTCAAAGTTGGCTTTAAGGGTTTACAACCACTTTAAAGAGGAACTTTTGTTCTTTATAAAGGGTCAAGAATAATCCGAAGAAGAGCACTACTGTCATGCTTACCTCTTGCTCAGGTGGTCATTCACTATAGCTACTGTGTTCTTCACGTATAGTAGCCCCCTTTCCCATAAGGCCTACTGGTACCACCTCTGATTGTCAACTCTTTCCCAGCCAGTGTCATTAATACAGTGACATTGCATAAGTTTAGTACTGATCACAGAATTAGTGTCACTAGTGTCCAATTTGCCCGCTGCAATATCACAGACCCGCTATAACAGTGGCAAGGTCATAAAGGGACATTAAATACCAGACGTGTGCGTTATGTACAGAGTGCAGGGTTCAAGTGTGTGCTACATACAGAGTGCAGGGTTCAAGTGTGTGCTACATACAGCATGTAAGGTTCAGGTGTGCACTGTGTACAGATTGCAGAGTACAGGGGTGTCCCCTTTTACACCAAATACAGTGGTCTATTCCCACCCCTAAATCCCCCTTTCTTGGCAGTACCTGATAGAGAACTGTGGCTGCAGAAGAGCAGAATAGGTTACTCAGGAGGAGATTGTAGTTTAGCTGCAGGGCATATGCGGCAGTGGGCACAGGTTTCAGCAGCTGTTGCTGCCAGGCAAGCAACTGGTTCTGAATACCTATGTAAAGAGACGACAGGCGGAGCACAGTTGCGATCACTCCGCAGCCGGCACTAGAGGCACAGGATTGGCAAAAGTGTTGTCTGTTTCTTCCCACCATTGGCTCCAGCCTGCTTCTATTTAAAAATAATACCAATTGGCTTCAAACTCTGCCTGGATAGGTGGCTTCTGGTGCTGCATCAACTCATCAAGGGGTTCTTTCTTACACATGCAGAGCCAACACTAACCTAACTTAAAAAAAGGACTGATTTTTATTGACATTTCTATATTGAATTTATATATATTGAATTTCTCTAACAGACATTTACTGACAGTTATAAAAATCACAGATTTTTACAAACTGTCAATAAATTTACTGACTATTGGCAACCCTCACTGGTACTCGGTTGCCCCCAGACCTTATACCCAATGCTATAGTGTTGGCTACCATGCTGGGACAGACTTGAATTGAGCACAGCAAATAGGTACTTGTGGTTGGAAGACAGGCAGAGTGGTCAGTGACAGTCCAGGTTCAGGGCAAGTTGAGTTCTGAGCATATTCAATATCTGATCTGAGATCATCAAGAAGGGAATCCAAACTAGCAGGCAGGGCAGGCAAACAGGGAGCTTGGAGCACGTTACAACCTCTTTCACAAGCAGGAGACTGCATGCTTGGCTGGCTTAAATCAGGTTTGGCCTCTACCCAGAGAATGACTACATCAATCATCTTGCAGGTTGGCAGACAGACAGACAGACAGACAAGCAGAATTCATCACAGCCAAAACCAGGATGCTGGAATGAGAGCAGCAGCTTTTGTGGAACAGGAGCGTTACAAGTTCCTGACAACCACACTAATAAAGAAAACCCCACAACTGTTTATTTCTTCATAAAAAGACAATGCATTTTGGGGACTTTTAAGGTACTCCCCTCATCATGTCTCCAGGCTGACTGTGAAAAGTAGAAATACAGTGCCTTGCAATAGTATTCACCCCACTTGGCATTTTTCGTGTTTTGTTGCCTCATAACCCGGAATTAACATGGATTGTTTGAGGATTTGCATCATTTAATCTACAGAACATGTCTACAACTTTGAAGATTTTTTTTTATTGTGAAGCAAACAACAAATAGGACAAAATAACAGAAAAGGTCAATGTGCATAACTATTCACCCCCCTAAATTAAATACTTTGTAGAGTCACCTTTTGTGGCTATCACAGCTCCAAGTTGCTTTGGATAAGTCTCTATGAGCTTGCCACATCTTACCACTGGGATTTTTGCCCACTGCTCATTAAAAAACTGCTCCAGCTCCTTCAAGTTAGATGGTTTGCACTTGTGAACAGCAATCTTTAAGTCTGACCACAGATTTTCTATTGAATTGAGGTCTGGACTTTTACTAGGCCATTCCAACACATTTACATGTTTCCCCTTAAACCACTCAAATGTTGCTTTAGCAGTGTGTTTGGGGTCATTGTCCTGCTGGAAAGTGAACCTCCATCCTAGCCTCAAATCACAAGCAGAGTGGTACAGGTTTTGTTCAAGAATATCCCTGTATTTAACACCATCCATCTTTCCCTCAAGTCTGATCAGTTTCCCAGTCCTGACTTCTGAAAAACATGCCCACAGAATGATGCTGCCACCACCATGTTTCACTGTGGGGATGGTGTTCTTTGGGTGATGTGATGTGTTGGGTTTGCGCCAGACATAGCGCTTTTGTTTGATGGCCAAAAAGTTACATTTTAGTCTCATCAGACCAGAGCACCTTCCTCCATACATTTTGGGAGTCTCACACATGCCTTTTCTCAAACTCAAAACATGCCATTTTGTTTTTTGCTTAAAGTAACTCTATAGAGCGTACGGCTTATTGTTCTCCTATGTACAAATACTCCACTCTCTGCTGTGGAATGCTGTAGCTCCTCCAGGGTTACCTTAGCTCTCTGTACTGCCTCTATGATTAATGCCCTCTTTGCCCGGTCCTTTTTGGCCATCTCTTGGCAGGTTTGCTGTTGTGCCATATTCTTTCCATTTAGTTATGATAGATTTGATGGTGCTCATCAAAGGGATCATCAAAGATTTGGATATTTTTTTATAACCTAACCCTGACTTGTACTTCCCAACAATATTGTCCCTTACTTGTTTGGAGAGTTCCTCGGTCTTCATGGCAGTGTTTGGTTAGTGGTGCCTCTTGCTTAGGTGTTGCAGCCTCTGGGGCCTTTCAAAAAGGTGTGTATATGTAATGGCAGATCACGTGACACTTAGATTGCACACAGGTGGACATAATTTAACTAATTATGTGACTTCTGAAGGTAATTGATTGCACCAGAGCATTTTATGGGCTTCATAACAAAGGGAGTGAATACATACGCACATGGCAATTATAATTTTTTTATTTCTGAAAAATAGTTTTATGTATACATTTTTCTAATTTTACTTCACCAACTGATACTATTGTTTTCTGATCCATCACATGTAATTCATATTAAAAAAAAACATTGAACTAGAGGCTGTAATATAACAAAATAGGTAAAAAGCCAAGGGGAGTGAATACTTTTACAAGGCACTGTAAATCGGTTAAATAGGGTAGCTCTCAAAATTTCCACTCACCTGCTCACATTTGGCGCATGGAAATAAGTATGTTGAGGGCGAGCGTGGAGCAAGGCTGCCAATCTTCTGTTATGGACGGCTGCTGCCTGTAAAAAACATGGCCATGGGCAGGCTTTGGAACTGCGCAGGCGCAGTTTCGAGGCCAGCCTGAGCTCAGACGGGATGGGCAGCAGGGCGTATGGTTGGTGACATCACCGCAGAGGCGCTTTTTATGAACTACGGGCTACAGCAGCCGGGCCGGGCCTGGGACACAGCGGCCCGAATGTGGAGGTATCACATTAGCGCTGGCTGCACAGGGGAAGCAGAGACTGGAAACCGGGCGGAGTTGGTACAGCTGTCCTCTCCACCACAGGGTAAGACCAGCCGTTGAGAGGGAGGACTACAATTCCTAGAGGACCCTGCGAGCAGTAGTGCCAAGGCATGCTGGGAATTTTAGGTCACCAGTAATATCCAGAGTGTCTACAGGAGCTGTGCTTCTATCCCTACCTGCTTGTAGAGTGCTGAGACTTGTAGTTCCACATCTGCAGACCAATAATAGGCTGCATGCTGACAGGAGGAGAGAAAGCAGATGACCAAACACTTTCCAATCTGATTGCAAATGGCCAAACACTGTCCAATCTGATTGCAGATGGCCGTACGCTGTCCAATCAGATTGTACAATCTCCTCTAAGCCCTTGTACACACGGTCGGAGAATCTGTCGGAATGAGTCTTATCGGACCGTGTCGTCAGATAATCCGACTGTGTGTGGTATGCATCGGACTGATTCCGTCCAAATCTCCGTCCAACCCAATTTTCCAACATGTTGGAAATATTTCCCGACCAACTGGGCCGGACGGACCTAATCCGATCATGTGTAGAGCATTTTGATCCGACCAAGTGCCACGCATGCTCAGATCAAATTCCTACATCAAAGCTATTGGCTACTAGCCTGAATGTAGTCCCATCGTAACGAAATTACGTCATCACGTTCTGAAAGATCGTATTTTTCGCCAACTTGGCCCGACCGTGTGTATGCAACAGTTTCGGACACAATCCGTCGGACTAAATCCGACGGCAAAATCCGACGGATTTGGTTGCCAAAATCTCCGACCGTGTGTACGTGGGCTAAGATGGCCATACACTGTTCAATCTCCTTTAACCACTTGCAGACCGGACCAATTTGCTGGTCAAAGACCAGACCCCTTTTTGCGATTCGGCACTGCGTCGCTTTAACTGACAACGTGCGACGTGGCTCCCAAACAAAATTGATGTCCTTTTTTTCCCACAAATAGAGCTTTCTTTTGGTGGTATTTGATCACCTCTGCGGTTTTTCTTTTTTGCGCTATAACCAAAAATAGAGCGACAATTTTGAAAAAAACGCATTATTTTTTACTTTTTGTTATAATAAATATCCCCCAAAAATATATAAAAAAACATTTTTTTCCCTCAGTTTAGGCCGATACGTATTCTTCTACATATTTTTGGTAAAAAAAAATCGCAATAAGCAATTATTGATTGGTTTGCGCAAAAGTTATAGCGTTTACAAAAAAGGGATAGTTTTATAGCATTTTTATTAATAATTTTTTTTTTTTTTTTTTTTACAAGTAATGGCGGCGATCAGCGATTTTTATGGTGACTGCGACATTGTGGGGGACCCATCAGACATTTTTGATACATTTTTGGGACCATTGTCATTTATACAGTAATCACTGCTATATAAATGCAGTGATTCCTGTGTAAATGACACTGGCAGTGAAAGGGTTAACCAGTGGGTGGCAGTGTAGGGGTTAAGTGTTCCTAGGGGTGTGTTACTAACTGTGGGGGGGTTGGGCTTTCATTTAGTGAACACTGATCTCTGCTCCAATCACATGGAGCAGAGATCAGCGTCACTAGTTGCTAGGCAGAATGGAGAAATGTTGTTTACACAGCATTTCCTCCATTCGGCCGCTCCGTGAGACGATCGCGGGGATGCCCGCGGCGATTGAGTCCGCGGGTCCCGCGACCGGACTCACGGGGGTCCCGACCAGGTCCCGATGGCAGGGCGGGATTGAATATTGGACGTACCTGTACGCCAATATGCCTGCCCGTGCCATTCTGTCGACGTACATCGTCGTGCGCTGGTCGGGAAGTGGTTAAAGTGGATCTTCAGTCCTTCTCTGGACAGTCTCCTGCCCCTCCAGTGCCATGTAGATTACTTTTAAGGCCTGGCTAGTAGCTCAGGACTTGTCTACCTGGAAGTTATGTGTGTTCCAGTAGACATTTGTATGTTCCAGCATATGAAATTTAAATAAATAGAAAATCTAAAAGGCTGAGCACTAAAATCTACTTAAAATTTCTGAGTGCAAGTCTAACAAACACAGTCTGTTAGATTAAATGAAACAGACTCTCTCCTAACCTGCAAAAAAAAAAAATCCTATTTTAGGCTTTTTTTTTTTTTCTTTTTTTTTTCGTTTTTTTTTTTTTTGCTACATCAGCGATTTTTTCACGAGGCCCCAATCAACTTTACGTTCATTTGCACCTTCCTCGTCTTCACATCATTGTAGCGTTATTTTTAATTTTTACCTTTAATTTCCCTTTTTTTTTTTTCCTTTCCTCTCTCAGTGTACACAAGCACTTTAAAAAAATCAATAATATATCACTATTACAAGATTGATTTCTCATACATACAATCTACTGTTATCCTTATCTTCTATAAATTAGCATCCTTTTAACCATTAACCTATCCCACCTCTCCCTTTCCCTTTCCTACTACCTTCACCGTTACTACGTCTTTATATTACTTTTTAAGCGGTTTACTCATAACATAAATTAAGGTCTACTTCCCCTTTCTTAATTTTAATCTTGATTCTCCAACTCATTTCTAATCCAAGGGGTATCCCATCTCATCAGCCCATGGTCTCCATATTTTTTCAAACTCTCTCAGGTTCCCCCTTTTTACATATATTGTCTTCTCCTTCCAAATTAATTCACAGATAACTTGGATCCATTCACTCACCAGTGGAGGCCTCTCCGCCTGCCACCTTTGTGCTATTATTCTACGTGCTTGGAATAGGCAGCGCACAACTGCCACCGTAGTGCATTTCTGTTCTCCCCGCGCCTCCCTATATCCCAGCACGCAGATTATCGGGTCCATTTCCAGTTTTACCTCAAAAATTTTATTTATAGTTTCCACCACTCCCTGCCAATATCGAAACAATTTCGGACAACGCCACACCATGTGCATAAGATCTCCCTGTCTTTGGCATCTAGGGCATCTATCATCATCTCTCCTACCGAATTGGTATAATCTCTTAGGGGTATAGTAAGCCCTGTGCAACAGCATCAGATGCGAGGTTTTTTGTGAGGGGGAGACTGATGTTATTGGCCCTAGTTCCATTATTCTCCTCCACTGCTCATCTGATATTTCCCCCAGGTCCTCTTCCCATCTCTTCTTCTGTTTTAAGTGGTCTACTTCCTGGTTGGCGTTTGAACATAATTGTTTATATATTGCCGATATACACCCGCTGGTTTTATCCATTGTAGGTAGCTCCTGAAGCATAAGTATCTTATCCCATACTGGCATATGTACCCCAAACTGGGCTGCCAGCGCGTGTCTCAGCTGGAGGTATCTAAAGAAGGATTGTTGTGGTAAGTTGTATTCCTCCCTTAGGTCCGAAAATGACCTTAGGGTATTACCGTCATAAAGTTGGATCAACCTCGTTATACCCTGTCTTTCCCAATTTTTAATCTTTCCTATTGAAATTAATTCCGGGAGATTTTTATTATCCCACAGTGGCGTAGATTCTGACAAACCCGTATACCCCATTAATATTTTTACAGTTTTCCACACTTTGCCCATCATAAGAGTTACAGAATTTTTGTGCCGAAAGGAATCGGCCTCTAATACCTCGGCCACTGTATTGTGAGGGGCGCCTTTCATCATAATCCCTCTTACTAAATTGCCACCAGTTTCCAAGTCGCAGCCCGCCAGATGCTGCAGCTGCGCTGCCAGATAATAGTTCCTAGGCTGCGGCACTGCTAAACCCCCTCTATCTATTGGGAGCTGTAATGTCTGAAGCCGGATCCTAGCTGTGCCCTTCTTCCAGATAAGTTCCCGAAAGAGGGTTTCCAGTTTCTTGAACCATTTTTTACATATCCATACTGGAGCATTGTGCAAAATGTACAGCAGTTGAGGCAGCCATATCATTTTAATCAGGCTACACCGGCCCGCCACCGATAAAGGAAGCCGGCTCCAGACGTCACACTTTTGTTTGAATTTATTAAATAAAGGCATTCGATTTTTATTAAGATACTGATCGGGATTTACTGTCAGGTATATACCTAAGTATTTCATAGCTTCCACCACCTTCACCTGGGGAGCCCCTGGCGCAATCACATCTTCTAGGGGATCGACTCGGAGCAGTTCTGATTTCCCCCAGTTTATAGCAAGCCCCGTAAACCTTCCGAAACCTTCTACTAATTTAACTGCTTGGCTCAAGGATTGATTGGTATCCCCCAAAAAGAGGAGGACATCGTCCGCATATAAAGCGATCTTTTCCTGTCGCTCTCCCTTTATTCGGAACCCTGTTATCCCCGAATCTGCTCTAACAGCTATTGCCAGTGGCTCCATAGCAAGCGCAAAGAGCAGAGGGGACATTGGGCAACCTTGCCTTGTCCCCCTACTCATTTCAATCTTTTCGGAAAGCTTGTTGTTAACCCTTACTCTTGCACTAGGGGCATAATACATCATTTTGATCCATCCTATAAAGGAAGGCCCGAATCCTATTTTCTCCAATACACACCATAAGTACTCCCACTCTATGCTGTCGAATGCCTTAGTTACATCCAACGACATTATAGCTCTTGCCCCCATATTCTCTGACAGAGTCTGCATATTCAAGAAAGCCCTTCTAATATTCATACCAGTAGTTCTTCCCTGAATGAATCCCGTTTGATCTGGGTGAACCAATTTACTAATAAATTGATTCAATCTATTTGATAAAACCTTAGCTAATATTTTGACATCCGAATTCAATAACGATATCGGCCGATAAGAAGCTACCTCTAATGGGTCCTTTTCTGGTTTGGGAATCACGATAATGATAGCTTCTGTCATCGAGGAGGGCAATTTACCCTTCTCCGCGGCATCCCTTAATGTCCTATGCAGTTCTGGGAGCAGCGTTTCTCCATAGTATCTATAAATCTCCCCCGGTAACCCGTCAGGTCCCGGGGCCTTATGGTTAGCCATCCCAGACACTGCTTGTTGTAGTTCACTAAGGGTTATCGGAGCGTCTAAGACTTCCCTCTCCTCTTGGGTAAGGGTCACCAGTTCCACTCCCTCCAATAAGCTATCCATTTCCCTTTTCTCCCGCATCCCTTGTGATTGATACAATTCTTGATAGTAGGCTCTAAAGGTTTCCACTATATCTTCACCACTTAGAGACAACTCCCCCATCCGAGTTCTGATTCTGGTGACAACTGACGGCTGTGAGTTTGTTTTCACCAGCCTGGCCAACATTCTGCCCACCCCCTCCCCCTCCGCAAAATAACGCTGCCTCTGACATATACGCTTATTCTCTTCCTTTTTTGTAACTGCTATTTTATACCCTAGTTGTTTGGTTAACCATGTTTTTTGATTTTCTGGGGTTGGGTCTATTACATAGTTGTTTTCGGCCTCAATCAATTCTTTCCTAATACATTCCTCCCAGACCCTTGCTTTTCGCTTGGTTCTTGCTACCTGCTGGATCAGGATGCCCCTAAGAAAAGCCTTTAGGGCATCCCATGTTACACTAATTGGAGCAGTACCCTTATTAAGCCCTATGAACTCTTGCATTGTTGACGAGATCTCCTCAACGTCTTTTATTATTTCAAGCCAGAATGGGCTGATTTTCCATCCTCCTTGTGTAGTAATTTCCCCGGTGTTTAAGGTCACCACCATCAATGAGTGGTCAGAGACTCCTCTGGGCATGTATGCTATATTCCTTATATTTTGTACTAATTCTGCGTTTCCTAAGACCAGATCTATTCTAGAGAGGGTATGATACGATCCTGAAAAACAAGAGTATTGTTTAATTCTCGGGTTTCTCTCTCTCCATACATCCATTAATCCCATTTCCTTCAAAAAACCACTCAACCTGGTTACTCCCATATTCCTAGATCTCATCCTGGGGGGAAACCTGTCAATCTCTTCATCAAGGACCTCGTTAAAGTCACCCAACGCTATAATTGGGGTATCTTCCTTGTCTCCGATAAATTCCATTAATCTGTACAAGACCTCCATTTTAAACGGTGGAGGGATATAAATATTTGCCAAGATACAACATCTACCCTCCAATACACCATATAGAAAAATATACCGGCCCATTTTATCAATACTGGGCTGTCTGCAGGAGAAACTCACTCCGTCTCTTATTAGCACACTCACTCCTCTTGAATAAGAAGTATATACCGAATGATACTGCTGTTGAAATTTCCTGTTTTTTATTTGCGATATAGACAACTTTGTCAAATGAGTCTCCTGCAGGCAGACCAGTCCAACATTGAACCTCTCTAACATGGAAAAAACAGTCGCTTTCTTAATCGCACTACCCAGGCCCCTCACATTCCATGACCCGATATTAAGTGTTTTAACCTGTATCATCTATCAGGTAAAGGAGCGAAAGGGAGAAAACTGATCCAAGGAGAAGGTAACGGGGCAGGCAAACAGGGCAATTATATACAAAAAGAGAAAGAAAGGGAGAAAAAAAAAAAAAGAAAAACCCCACAAGTATCGCCATAAACCAAGTGCGCCCATATACTTTTCTCCTCCTTCTGACATTTCAGTGCTCTATTTACTTGTAGATTAACTTTAACCTTTAAGTGTGTATCTTTATCAGTGTACAAACTAGTGTTAATTTCATTCTTTTGATCATCTATCGTGTAATATTCATTTTTTACCTTCCCCCCCACCTCTCCCTCCCCCCATTCCCTCCCAACCCTACCACCCTCCCCTTCCACCACCTACCTAGGTGCTCCCTAGGGGGATTATACGTGACCTTACCCTCCATACACCTTCTCTTATTTTTATTTTATTTTTTTCCCCTATCCCATGTGCCGCCCCCGCTGTCTACCTACCAACATTCCTCAAATTCACCTCCCGCTTTTCATTATCCCTTTCTCTTTTCTCTCCTTCCTCTCCTTTCTCTCTTTTCCCCTCCTTCCCCCCATCAAGCCGCTGTTCCCCTCCTTATTTCTTCTATAACCATCTTTGCCCCTCTTCTCCTACTCCCTCTCCCCTCTCCCCTCCCGCTCCCCCCCACCCACCCCCTCCCGCTGGTTTCCCTCCCCTTCCCCATGATTTCTCTGCAGGGTCTCCTTGTTGGCTTCCAACCATAGTGATGCCCCAGTTGGGGAATCAAATATCTGAGTCCCATTCAGCATCGTCACCCGCAATCTCGCTGGGTATAAAAGTGCATATGGTACTCTATATATCTGTAATGTAGATTTAATTCCACGAAATTCCGCCCTGCGTCTCTGCAAATCAGGGGAGTAGTCTGGATAAAGTGAGATCTTCATGCCTTTGTAAAAGATGTCCCCCATCTATCTCACTTTACGCATCAATGTCACCTTATCTTTATAGTTGAAGAACTTCAGCAGCATAGGTCTAGGACGGCCTCCTGGGGGCGGAGCTCTAAAGGGAACCCGATGGGCCCGTTCTAGCGAAATAAAGGATGAGAAGCTTTCCCTACCAAAGAGTTCAATAAACCAGTCCTCCAGGAATTTTATGGGATCAGGGCCTTCGCTTTTCTCAGGTAACCCCATCATCCTAATATTATCTCGTCGGGATCTATTTTCTATTTCGTCCATTTTAAGGGCATAGCTGCCCAGTTGCTTTCCCATACTCTTAATCTCTAACTGTATTGGGTAAACGTCGTCCTCCAGCTGGCTTATCCTTGTTTCCAAAACAGTAGTTCTCTCCACTACTCTTTGAATGTCTTGGCGGACCATTGCAAGTTCCTCCTTCATTCCAGTTAGTTGAGCGGCCATTTCACTCAGTGCAGATTTACATGCATTAACCGCTTGTAGAACATCCTTTAGTGTTGGGGATTCCTCCGCGGGTGTACTAGTGCTA
This sequence comes from Lithobates pipiens, assembly GCF_037356315.1. Classification (NCBI taxonomy): domain Eukaryota; kingdom Metazoa; phylum Chordata; class Amphibia; order Anura; family Ranidae; genus Lithobates; species Lithobates pipiens. The sequence goes on from NW_027507718.1 coordinate 218,621,063, forward strand.
AATATAAGTTCCGAGTCACTTTGGGTATCCCCCTGAGTTTTATTATTTTTACTCTTGGGTCCACCAACTACCACAGCCATTGTAGATGGCTGACCTTGGCTTTTTCTATCAGCGGGGGCCCCCTGTGAATTTTTTGATTGCACTGTCTGTCCTGCTTTTGTTGGAGTTTGACCGGGTGTATGAACATACCGCTCTAGCTTTGCCGCAGCAGCAGCTGCTGTCTGGATATTTTTTTCTTTAGAGGAACGCAATTGTTGTGACCCCACAGTATCCTGCGGTGGTTCCTCTCCTCGTCGCCTCGACATATTAACGCACTTGTTAGATTATAATGAGGAGAGAGAAAGAAGATAAGAAAAAAAAAAAAAGGGAAAGAACTAATGCAGCCCCTCCAAATTCCAGAAGGAAGAGAAGTGCATACGGGGACGAGGAAAAAAAAAAAAAAAAAAAAAAAACAAGAGGGAGAGAGGAGAAAAAAAAATAAATCCTTAATTATAGGTTGTTGGGGTTAAATGACAATACAACGCTGAGTTTTTTTCCTTTTTCTTTAAAACTGGCTGCTAGGTGCCGGCCCTTAGAAGATATGCAGCTATATATAGGATTATAAAGTTTTTAGCTGATAAGGTATTCATCCAGAGAGAGATCCTTTATATATCGCCTATTTCAAAGAGACAAATAAGCAGGGGCTGCTTAAAGCAAGCATAGAGACAGTTTATATCCCAAGTATCTGCAGCTCTCATCAGGTAGATGTAAACAGTTCAGTTCAATATATGCGATATAATATAACCAAGGACCTTAATATCCTGTTTGCTATAACAGTAGATAATAGGGCATAAAAAAAGAAAAAAAAAATCGTCTCTATATACCCCAGGCCAGCTTAGTCAGGTCTATCTCTGGCAGGTAATAGAGGAGACAGTAGGATACCAGGAGCCAAGAAGCAAACGCTAGGCGCACATACTATGCCTCCCAGCCCCCCATCTCACCATACAGGATACCAGCCTCCCCGGGTGCGCTGCGCCGTTTTCTGTCACTCCCAGAGCGGTGTCTCCTTCACCTCCCTCCGCCGGCTTGCACGACCTCGGCCGGCTTCGGCCGTTCCCGGAGCTCCTCAGCGCCGTCCGAGGCTTCACAGGCAAACCCAGCACTCACCCTCAGCAGCCGTCGGAACTTTTAAGCGTGGGAGAGACAGCGTAGGGCGGCTTACTCACATCTCCTCACGCACTCACATATCGCACACCGTTCACTTCCGGCCACTCCCCCTACTGCTGACCCATAGCTATATATATTTTAGGCTTTAGCTCACATAGAGAGACCTGAAAGTAATATTTTTTACTTAAAGTAGATGTAAATCTTCACATATACCCAGAGAAGTGAACAGCCTCAGATGATACACAGAGATGAAGCAAATCTCCCTACAAGTTTTACATGTATATCTACTGTCTTCAGCTTGCTATATTCTTTAGAATACTTACATTGTGTTAGAATTTTTACTTCCTCATTCTGCACTATAGTGAAGTATTGACTTACATTGGAAGACAGATTATTGCCCCTCTACATAGGCAGAGACTTGCTGTGCTGTGGCAAGGCAAACTCTCTGCTAATCTATAGCAAACCTCCCACAACACACATGTCCAGCTGCTTTTATCTCCCATCTCAGAGAACTTGTCAGAAGTTATCATGCTGATAACAGAGAAACGGAACAGCAGAAATACACAGAACTCAGTGCTTTGGAGAGAGATAAGAAAACACTACAGATATATGTGCCTAGGTCAAATTTCATGAATCAGGTTTACTTCCACTTTAAACCTGGCCCAGTGATTCAGATCAGAAGTGTGCATGCATCTCGTATCCCTGAAGATGTGAATACGTAACGGTTTCTCTGGCTGTCGTGATCGTCAGGTGTAACTCACGCCGACTACAGAGGTGGTCCATGGCATGCACACCAAGCACTACCATTGATGAAAGAGCAGCCCCAGTGCCGGATGGACACCAACAAATGTAAGCAGCCATTTGGCTATTTGATATGTTTTTAATTTTTTTAAATAAACTTTACAATGCTATGGAAGCATCTATTGTTTCTTCTATGTCCCATGCTTAACCATCCGGAGAGGAGATTTCTTTCCCAATGCTATTCAGTCTCCATATGTGAGCAGGCACAATCCTGTACAAGCCTTCATGACTTTCTTTTTAATTAAAAAAGTCATTTGTATCTGGTAAGCAGATTTTGCATTCAGCACTGTGAGGTGTCGTCTCTATTTCCTGGTGAAGGAACTTCTCCTATTCACATAGAAGATTCTATATACACCTAGAAGACCTCAGTGTTCACATTCCAACTGGTTGTTATAATTGGGACTTTCTAATCACCTTTTTTTCATTTGCCTACTAGTGTGATCGATCACCATTGTTGCACACGTTATTGTGTTATAGTTAAACAATATGGATATTGAGTTTTTATTTGCTATCATTTTACTCCTTCAATTGTTTTCACACACTTATACATTATCGTTATTGTTAGTACTACTATTCACCAGCGCCCTCTATTTATTACTATTTCTTATTGATCATGAGTGCAATCAGGGGAGCAGCTTTAACAATTTTTGTTATATTAGAGTGTATTAATTTTTGGCACGGAGTTTATCTATATATTTTTTAGATTTGTTTCTTATTTAACCACTTGCCAGCTGTCTACCACATATTTACTGCGGCAGGTCGGCTCTATTACGTGAAATCACGCACCTGTACATCATTTCATGCAATAGCCGCTGGATGGCGTGTGTGCGCTGCTGGAGGTGAGATCGCATGCTAATTGAACACAGGGGATGCCAATGCATGTTTCTAGCACTGATCATTGTATTAGTGTCACTGATCCCCCAAAAAAGTGTCAGTTCAGTTAGTCTAATTTGTCCCCAGCAATGTCGCAGTCCCACTAAAAACTGCTGATCGCCACCATTACTAGTAAAAGAAAAAATAAATAAAAATACCATAAAAATATCCAATCATTTGTAGATGCTATAACTTTTGCAGAAACCAATTTTTTTTACCAAAAATATGTAGCTAAATACATATTGGCTTAAATTTATGAAGACATTTGATTTTTTTAATTTTTTTTATTGGATATGTTTAAAAAGCAGAAAGTAAAAAATATTGTTTTTTTTTGTTCAATATTGTCGTTATTTTTTTGGTTATAGTGCAAAAAATTGAAAACACAGGAGTGATCAAATACCATCAAAAGAAAGCTCTATTTGCGGGAAAAAAAAGGACATCAATTTTTCTTGGCCACAGCGGCACGCGACGTGCAATTGTCAGTTAAATAATGCAGTGCAAAAAATTTCCTGGTCATTAAGGGGGTAAAACCTTCCAGAGCTGAAGTAATTAAATAAAAAATATCCTCAAAGGCAGAGTTTAAAACAATAGATTATTTAAGCATATAAAATGAGTAAATGACTGGTAGTTGGCACATGGTATGAGGAAATATACTGTGAATATCCTTATTGTTGAAAGTGATTGAAAATATTTAAAGTTACACTGTCAGAAAGCAAAAAGGGGATGACGTTATAGAGCAAAGCAGCAATTATCTGACTCCAAGGACATATATTAGTTCTGGGACAGTAACCTCACCTTTAACTCCACTGAAGCTGAAAAAGGTCACTTTCATTTCCAAGAAACTAGCATGCAATCTGACAGTCAGAGAAGGCAGCTTCTATCCAAGGCTTCTCTCACTTTCATTCTGTTTCTTGGTAGAAACCTTTTAGTAAAAGAAGCTATGGAAGTATAAAGCAATTTACATAAGTTGAAAGACTAAATTCAAGTAATGGCATTGCCAAATATAGTTATTTGGTGGCACAAGTAGTTTTCTTTTGTCACTGGAAGCATTTAAACCCAGTCCAATGACAACAAAATTTACAAACTGTTCCAAAATAAGCTTTTAAAGATTTGCATTTCTTTCTCTTTTTTTTTTTCCTTCATTAGGTAGGTGTCAAAATCGAAGAAGCCTAAAGTAAGTGCGTGTGTGCGTGTATGTATGTGTATCAGGGCAGACTGATCTTTTGGGCACTCGGGCACTGCCTGAGGGTCAGGGGCCACTAGGGGGCCCCATCAGGGTTGTCAGCCTCAGTAAAACAGGGCCAGTTTACAAAAATCTGTGTTTTTTTACATCTGTCCTTGAAATGTCCGACACAAACATGCTTTTGATGTGAAAACCCCGAGGCTATAGCTGCTCCGCCTCTTCACTGCCTCCTCAGCCAATAGGAACACAGCTTATCTGCTCCCTTCTCCAGCGACTTATTTGACATATGAGCAGGAGATGCCAACTGCTGGAGGACAGGCGAGAGAGGGGTGTACAGCCTGCAGTGTGTGCATGTGTGACTTTGTGTGTGTATACTGTATGTATCAAAAATAAAAATAAATACCGCGCTAAACCTAAATCTACACTAGTACAACAAAAAAATCGCTGCAGCTCAGTTTTACAAGATACATGTAAACACAATAAGATAACAAAAGAAAAAAGCCACACACATACATAAATACTATAAATAAAATTAAATATAAACACCTATGAGTGATTAATTGATTGCAATAGTAGTGAAAAAAAGTTGATCTACCCCTCTAATAAATCAAACATACCATCATTTATAAAAAGAATTATAAATAACAAGTGTTAATAATGAAATTTGAAAAATCCCAGTGAAGTGATAAGAAAAGTCCAATAAATGAAAAATAGTCTGTTCATTTGCAATATGAAGATGTTTTAAATATGGATAGAGGTTTGTTGTTGTCAGATCGTCCTCCGAGAGAACAAGACAATTCCTATAAATAGGTAATTCTAACCTCATATTCAGTGCAACATAGGGACAATAAAAGAATATTGAATAAACATTGGAACGTCCTTAGAACGGACAAAGTTTTATGTCCCTTGATACCAGAACAGGCCAAAGTTACATTTAGGGGTGTACCTTCATTGCAAACTAAGATTGCTGCAAATATAATCAACTCACCTGTTCGTCCTTCCTTTTTTCATCATCTAAAGGGATACTATCCTTGAAAGAAATGCATTGTATGTTCCCATAATAGGCATGGAAGGTCTAAAACTTCGGAGTTCAGTTCCACAGTAACTAACCGTGTATATCCTATAAAAGGGTTTTACACGTGTGCCACAAGATATGTTGTCTATTTGATAATGTGTCCATGTGGCAAACAATACATTGAACGCACTACCCGCACCTTTTGAATTAGAGTAGGTGAACATATTGCCAAAATAAAAAGTGGGGACACTAAACATACGGCTCCAAGATACTACAGGGAACACCACAACTGTAACCCTGAGGGTACTAGTTTCCTAGTGATCGATAGTTACATTCCCCCATGGAGAGGAGGGGCAATGACTAGAGGCGTTTCCCAACTCAAAATGTACTGGATTTATGAGCTCCAATCGTACCAACCATGGGGAATTAACGTTGAATGGGACATAAATTCATTTTTGAATAAAGGTTAATCCCTGTGTATTTGATTTTCATATTGTGATTTGGGGCACCATGTGATCTCTGTATATCCATGTTTTTGAGATTTTTCCTTATTTTATATTTTATGTTTGTGTATCTTAATTTTGGATTGATCTTAAAGATATATATATATATATATATATATATATATATATATATATATATATATATATATATATTTTTAGCGATATGGTTTCTGTTTTTGTATGTTTATTACATGTTTTAGTGTCTTGACCCTTTCTGTGAGGGCCAGCTCCCTGTCACCTATGAGGTCTAGACCTATTATATGTTGTTGGTGTACATGCGTTATTACATTAAAGTGGATGTAAACCTACTCTCATCCTTTCTAAACTACTGCAATATTGGTTATCTAGAAGGATATACATGCCTCCTGCATGTATACTTATCTGTCAAATGTCTCCCCTGCGAAAAACTGCAGATTTTGTGGGTGGGTCTGTTTTCCAGGGCTCAGTGGGTGGAGTCGTGATGTCAGTAGACTCTCTGCCCACCTCTACACTCCCCTTATGAACATACATTTTCTCCTGTTTATTTCTTACACTGAAATTCTGCTATGATCACTAACATCCAGTCAAAATTCAGAAAAGTCCCCACATGACTTCAGCATGTCAAATCATGCTGAGGTGTGGAGCAGCCAATCCTTGCAGAGCAGCAGAATAAAGGAGTGGGAGGGAATAAAAAAAAATGCATGTGTCCTAGGCTAGTACACGAAATATGTAAATCACCTGTCACTCACAGCAAGGGGAAGGATTTGACAACGTTTTTCTCTGTTGAGATTCATCTCACTGAACAATAAAAGAGGATTGTTCAGAGCTGGATTAACTTTATGTGGCAAGACAGGGCTCAAATGATGGAAAATCTTATATTCTACATTATGACATCAAAAAAATAAAAAATTCGGGTTTACATCCACTTTAACATTCCAGTGATTATTACACCCAGGTGTGAATCACGTATATGTATCACTAGATATGTCCTCCTTCTAGCCATTCAGATTTTTTGTTTTTTTTTCCTTTTTTTCCCTTTCCTTTTTTAAATTTTTCCAATTCTGTTTTTATTTTTAATTATTATAAAGTATTACACATAATTAAACAATTTCAAACATATATATTACTTACATACATAATAATCACATAGCCATTCTGATTTTAAATAAGTTTTTTTCGTGTTGATAACAACCTTCAGTTTTGACTGATAGTACCGGGGGATTTTCCATTCCCCGGAATGCAGGGATATGTTTTGGAGTGAGGCTTGAATGGCATTTTTGGTTTAGACACCATGTTTGGTGTGACAGCCATTAGAGGAATAGTAAAAAAAAGGGGGCTAATGTGGCGCTACCTAGAGGAATAGAACTCAGTACTAAATATACCATATATTTAGTACTGAGTTCTATTCCTCTAGGTAGCGCCTCATTACCCCCCTTTTTTTACTATTCATCCTATAGGTGTAGAGATCACTTTGTTTATGTTGGCGGCTTCCTGTATTTGAGGTATTATTAGATAGCTGGTTTGGTTTGTGCGCACTAGTACCTTTGTCCAACATTAGAGGAATACACTTCCCATTTCGGGCACCATTTTTTTTACGCCCGACGCTGTAAGCGCACAGCTTTGTCCTTCAGCCATGTTGCCCTTTCCTTTTTAGCTAATAAATGCCAGTCTATTGTTGGACTGTGTTTTATTTATTTATTTTCATTTTATTTTTAGAGTACATATGTTTCTCATCGTGGACATTTTGTATATATTTTTGCCTAGCGGTGAGCTTAAGGGAGTTATCATTTCCGGGCAGATTCATGTTGAGGCGCACATCAAGCCAAAGAAAAAAACGAGTCCAACTACTTCCTGGTTGGACTCATATTGAGGCCTGATTTAGATACCATAGTGAAGCTTGCATAGCAAGCCAAATCGCCATCTTTACAAACCGGAAGTGATGGTTTGAGTGTGAGTTATTAATTCCTGGTCAGATTCATGTTGAGGCTTGCACAGCAAGCCAAGAATACATTTGGAACTGGTGTGAATCACTGCTTCCAGTGTAGACTCATATTGAGGTCTGATCTAAATACTATTGAAACAAAAAAACACCCAAAAAGGAATGAGTGTATAACCTCTATGGGAATTTAAATTGGGTTGCTGGCATTATATTAATATAAAGCTTTTTAATATTTAAAAATTATTATTTATTTAACTAAAAACAAGTAGCATTACACATAAAAAATTGGATGTATACTAGAAGTACATAACATATATACATAGAACAATAAATGACCAGGTCTATTGCAAGAGATAATCTTTACAAAAAATAACCCAACGTTTCGAGGAATATATAAACAGTTGACCTCTTCTTCAGGGGTAATTCATGGTCAAATCAAGTAGATCTGTACTAAGAAAAAAAAAAACACATTACAAGTTCTCATGTCAGTCACGTACATAGATACCCATAAGCAAAATGCAATTTTAATAGCTAATCGTGTACATTTCAATATAATACACTGATGCAATCATATTTCACATAGCAACAAATGCATATAAATATATACGCATTACTAATCATATGTGTAGATGGTGAACTTCATATAACATCCAACAAGAAGGTTGATCTACCCCAGCTCCACCGAGGTCAGAGGGCCCAAGGGATGAGGAGGAATCCAAATATGTAACCAGGACAGGGAGGTTATTGGGGAAAAAACGTACACCCCCCAACCCCATGGATCTCGTGTTCCTGTGAATCAATTCGGAATCCCAGCCACCATATGGCATCACAGAAGGCACCACCACACGGGCCCACCACGCTCCAATTGGGTGTCCAAACTGGTTAGGTAGAAACACACATACAAACATGTATCATATAAGTACCTCGCCAGGCATCCCCGTCAACATTGGGGTAATATCAAGAAATTCTGTGATTCCATACAAACTGAGCTGAAAAGACCTACCCTCACTGCTGCTGCAAGATATATTAGATCACAGGTGTGAATCCTCTCATAGGGACCAGGCTTGAGAAATCCCTCTATAGGGGCAGGGCTCAAATATCACCACACTGAAAAAGTGTCCTGTACCCAAAATCTGGGCAGTTCAATACAGGCATCTTGGTGAAAAAAGAGAAAAAAATATTGAGGGATCAGGCCTCTTTTGCAGAAAAAGAGGCATACAACTGGAGAAACATTCAAATAAAACCCAAATTAAATTTTAAGGCAAGATCTTCCAATAATGACCCAGAATTATGCGACGCATCATCATGCTCCTCGTTTTCCTCTAAAGGACAATCTGGAACAAACAGGTCCAGAAAGTCCAAGAGAAAGCCGAATAATAGTGATGTGAGTGACAAATCACAAAAGAAACGAGTTACTGAAATGCTCAATGTGGGGGTGAACTCGGGTACCACCCCAATGATGCAGGGGAATACCTCAATGACGAGAAATACAGGGCCAATGAGACCCCAATAAGATACAAACTTACTCTTTCCCAGAATGTCTGTTATAGGAAACAAAGCACCACCTTACATTACACAGAATGATCACTCTGTGATGGAAGCTACCAGCATGGAGTCGCAATGAAATACATATGTGGTAAGCAAACCTCAACCTTCTTGTACTAATTCTAATTTGGATTTAAATGTGGTAAATTTATCTACTTATGCGTTGTCAGATATTGAACTAAAAGTTCTCTCTCGGGGCTTAAGCTTTTGCCCGAACCCGGATTTGAATAAATTCGAGGCAATCAAGGATTTGCAATTATTCGCTTGCAAACTGATCCTCAAACAATTATATTCCAGGGAAATACCCACTGAGCCTGAATTCGACAAGCTCAAAGCTCTTGATGCACTTGTCAGTTTGTTGGAGGAAAATGAGGCTCCGGATCTGATTGATAGGGAAGACGATACAGCAATTTTGGCGCCGTGCATATCGACATATTTTGTCAATACAGACATGTAATCCTAGTCTTCCTCTGGGAAGACATGTCAGTAATGTACATAATGGCATTACTCCTAAGATATCGTTTCTAATATTGGATAGGCTACATGCAGGGATAAGAGGTGGGGACTTAAATAAATTACTTCTCCAATCAGAACAGCGCTGGATTTTTCGTTTGAATGCTACCAAATCACCAGGCCTAAATGGCGCGATTTCATACAGGCCTTTCTTGGAGGGCTTTTCCTCTGGGGGCTCCGAATGGGAGCCTCTCGAGTGAACGACCCTCCTTAGATCGGTCTGGTTCCCTAGGGACCCCAAAAATTGGAGTTCAGCATCAGGAGCTCCAAATGATAATGGATTTTTGTATTTAAAGAAAAAATCTTTCAAAACATTTTTTTCATGTGGCAGTTGCCAAGTCTGCATAGAAATGCCTACTTCCTTAGATTTTCATCCAACCATCAAGGTATTTTCATATTTGTATAGCACCTAGCAAGAGTTATGACACTGCTTGCATCAGGGCCGAGGGTTGTTGAGACGCCATTTACTGCACCTTGCTGGCCCCTTTTACTAGCCAGGATCTGCCTGTATTGCATAGAGAATCATAGAGACTCAGTAATATGATAATGGATTTTTGCATTTAAAGAAAAAAACATTTTTTTCAAAAAATTTCTCAGCCCACCTCTATCTGCTATAAGTCGAATGCACCTTCCAAAAAATATAAATAACAATAAATAACAAATAAATTTCCCTCTGCAAGCAGTATATATTTATTTATTTTTTTCCAACAATTTATGGTTTATGGTTATGCCCAGCGACGGTGTGGTCAGGGCTTTTCCTCCCCCTTGGAGGTGGGGGATACCGGAACGGGTTTTCGGAGAAAAATCCTTGTGGTCTGTGTTTCATTTCTTTAATTTCCGGGTCCTTCCCTTTCACCGATGGTGTCACTCAGCACAGGGGAGGCCGACCTTCCTTTATCCCAGCGGTCTGCTCGCGTTATGAGGGCGACCATGCCGGATCTGCGCCGCGGGTGGATGATGCGGGCCGGCCTTGCACATGCTCCGTGGGGTTCCGCCGTGTGTGGGGCTCCATGGCATGGGTGCGCCTCCCTGACGTCTCGGTGGAGATTGCCGTTAGGGGTGACGTGCGCAATTGTGGGGGGGGGCATCGCGCGCCGTCCACCCGGACTGGGCTGAATTAGCCTAATCAAGAGCACCATGTGACACCTGTATTTAACAGGTTGATCACAAGTGCTCTCTCCTGCCTGCAGCTTATCACAAATTTTGGGACAGACAGAGATTATCTGGTAAGCTACATGGACATATATACAATATGCTGTGGCTGTTAGAGGCATGTGTGACACTGGGATGGAGTCATTGTCTATATTTTACGCCCCCAGATTTTGGGTACGGGACACTTTTTCAGTGTGGTGATAATTGAGCCCTGCCCCTGTAGAGGGATTTCTCAAGCCTGGTCCCTATGAGAGGATTCACACCTGTGATCTAATATATCTTGCATCAGCAGTGAGGGTAGGTCTTTTCAGCTCAGTTTGTATATAATCACAGATTTTCTTGATATTACCCCAATGTTGACGAGGATACCTGGGGAGGTAATTATATGATACATGTTTGTATGTGTGTTTCCACCTAGCCAGTTTGGACACCCAATTGGAGTGTGACGGAACCGTGTGGTGGTGCCTTCTGTGACGCCATATGGTGGCTGGGATTCCAGATTGATTGACAGGAACAAGAGATCCATGGGGTTGGGGGGTGTACGTTTTCTCCCCAATAACCTCCCTGTCCTGGCTACATATTTGGATTTCTCCTCATCCCTTGGGCCCTCTGACCTCAGTGGAGCTGGGGTAGACTAACCTTCTTGTTGGATGTTATATGAAGTTCACCATCTACACATATGATTAGTAATGTGTATATATTTATATGCATTTGTTGCTATGTGAAATATGATTGCATCAGTGTATTATATTGAAATGTACACATGATTAGCTATTAAAGTTGCATTTTGCTTATGGGTACCTATGTACGTGACTGACACGAGAACTTGTAATGTGTTTTTTTTTTTCTTAGTACAGATCTACTTGATTTGACCATGAATTACCCCTGAAGAAGAGGTCAACTGTTTATATATTCCTCAAAACGTTGGGTTATTTTTCGTAAAGATCATCTCTTGCAATAAACCTGGTCATTCATTGTTCTATGTATATATGTTATGCACTTCTAGTATATATTCAATTTTTTATGTGTAATGCTACTTGTTTTTAGTGGCTTTTTTCTGTTTTGTTGAATAAATAATAATTTCAAATATTAAAAATCTCTCTATTAATATAATGGCAGCAACCCAATTTAAATTCCCATAGAGGTTATACACTCATTCCTTTTTGGGTGTTTTTTTGTTTCTATGATTATAGGGAAGTGGGTTCATTTTGGCATTCTATATATATAGGGTGGACATCAACTTATTTTTCTCGATCTAAATACTATAGTGAGGTTTGCATAGCAAGCCAAGTTGCCATCTTTACAAACTGGAAGTGATGATTTGAATGTGAGTCACTGCTTCTTGTGTAGACTCATATTAAGGCTTGATTTAGATACCATAGTGAGGCTTGCACTGCAAGCCAAGCAGCCATCTTTACAAACCAGAAGTGATTTTATTTTTATTTTTGGTGGCCATGGAGCTGGCTTTCATTAGGGGTGATCCTCTCACTCTATAAATACGCAGTGACTGCAGTGGACAGGCACCCTAGATGATGTCTTATAGAGATGAAACAGGTCGGGGCAGGCTCTGCTGATGCCACTGCGATATTTGATTTTACTTACATGCCTTTTAATGCCTTCTCAAATGTGAGTGACCATTTTACTTATTTCAATAAAATGTCTTTTATGTAAATGGAATCACACTGTGTGGCCCAATTTTTTTTTCCTTTTACCATATATAACACTGAGAGGATCCGTTCTTGATCTTTGGTCACTGTTCCCTTGGTGGATACCCATTGATGTTATACATTGTGACAGACCCCTGCCTGATTGGTCTACATCGGAAACCGTGTATGCTGATTTTCTTCCCTGGGTGTGTTACAGCACAAGCTCTGTTGACTCATCAGGTGTATGACTAGTTGGGCTCAACTTGTCTGGTAAGCCTCTTTCCTTTTGGTGATGGATTATGAAGAACTAGTTCACAGATTTATCTCGCAAGTCACTTTATATATTGGAGTCACTTTAGGGACTTACATTCTAATATATATATATATATATATATATATATATATATATATATATATATGCACTGTTGGTTTATGTAAACATCATCATTGTTGTTTGTATATTAGAGTAATATTGTATGTATTTTATCATGATTTATGCACATCAGTAATGGTTTGTTACTAGTTTGATCCCGTTAGGGGGATCTCATTTTCACCTTCACTTTTAGTGATGCACTTTACCACTTTCCCATTTGCTCACATAGTCCCCCGAAGTAAATCCAATGTCAATCACAATAAACGCCGGACACCGACTCAAAAAAAAAAGAACTCTGCACCCGATGCAGCCTCAAGCCATCTGACAGTTCTTACATAACTAAGGAGCAGGGCTAACCAATGACATCAAGGGTTGACCTTGCCCCTTGTGACATTATCGACCGGGGTATGCTGAGTCAATGATGTCACAAGGAGGGGGGGTCAAGTGGTGATGTCATTGGGTGGCCTCACCCCTTAGTTATTTAAGAACTGTCAGATGGCAGAGCTGTCAGATGGTAGGAGCTTTCATCGAAGGCAGTGCTTGTGGGGAAGAGGCCCTTATCCCCATCAACATGGGGACAATGTGCTTTGGGGGTCAAAGCCCCCCCCAGCTCCAAAGCACACCTCATGTTGCGGGAATGTGACCTGGTATGGTTTAGGAGGGAGCACTCACCCCCCCCCCCCTTTCCTGGCCTGCCAGGTGGCATGCTCGGATAAGGGTCTAGTATGGATTTTTGGAGGGAACCCATGCAGTTTTTTTAAATGGTCATGGTTGTTAAGGATGCCATCGGATGCCCACTCCTTAACAACCTGCTATTCTGTTTTCTAAAAATACAAAAGGAATGCCAAAGATACAAAACAAATTCCAGAATTCAGGAATTTCAGAATACATTTTGTATTTTAAGCAGTGTTCATTCACAAAAGCATTAAAAAAAATGTATGAAAAAACAGCATGGGGTCCTCTCCCGAGCCATATTAGGCCTTTCAGATCTGGTATGGATTTTAAGGGGACCACACGCCAAAAAAATGTTTTAAATGTTGTGGGGGGGGGGTCCCCCCAATATCCATACTAGCCACTTAACTGAACACGTAGCCCAGGAGGTCAGGAGGGGGGAAGCAAGTGCCCCGCTCCTGAACCATGGCCACATGCCCTCAACATGGGGGGGTTTTGGGACAGGGGGATCCTCCTCAAAGCACCTTGGCCCCATGTTGATGGGGACAAGGGACTCTTCCTCACAACCACTCCTTTGACAAAGGGGCCCCCAGATCCTACTCCCACATGTGAATGACTGTGGGGTTCATAGTAACTCTACCTATTCACCAAAAAGTGCTTAAAGGGTTAATTAAAACACAACATCAGTTTTTGACAAGTATTTTATTTAAAAAGAAAAACATAACTCCAACCCCAAAAAAAATTAAAAATAGGGATACAGCAGAATGACACAGGGGTGGGGTTACTGGATGACTCAACCCCAGTGTTACTGGATGACTCCACCCCCATGTATAGGTCTCGTTGGGTGAGTATCATTCCCTAATGACAAACATGGGGTGGGGTTACCTGGTGATGTCACCACGTGATCCTACCCCATAATGACACTCGCCCAATGAGAAATACACATGGGGTGGGGTCATCCGGTTACGTCACCTGGTAACCCCCACACCTATGTTTATCAACCATGCAGTCGTGTTTGGGAGGTAAAGGTTTTTTTTGTGTTTTTTTTTCATTTGGGTCAGAGTTTTTATATATTTTTTTAAAAAACTGATGTTGTGTTTTTATTAACTTTGACTTGATTTTTGGTAAATTAGTAGGTGTACTATGTACCCCATACTCATTTACATGGGGAGGGCTGGGATCTGGGGGCCCCTTGTTAAAGGGGGCTTCCAGACTCTGATAAGTCACCCCCCACAACTACCGGGCCAGCTTTGTGGGGAAGTGGCCCTTGTCCCCATCAACATGGGGACAAGGTGCTTTGGGGGTGCAGTGCTCCACCTGCCCCAAAGCACCCACCCATGTTGAGGGCATGTGGGCTATTATTGTTCAGGAGGGGGGTGCTTGCTTGTCCCTCCCTTTCCTGGCCAGCCAAACTGCATGCTAGGATAAGGGTCTGGTATGCATTTTGGGGGGATCCCACACCATTTTTTAAAACAATTTTTGCATAGGGTTCCTTTTTAAAGGAGAAGGGCCTGGCATGGATGGGGGGAGACACCATGTTGTTTTTTTTGTCTGAATTTGTATTTGCCGGCAATGCTGTTTACACTCAGCTGTCATTGGTTGTTAAGGATGAGGCCTCCCGCCCGCTCCTACACAACCAGCTATTCTTCACACAGAATAAGAGTTGGTCGGTCATTATTCGACTGACCCGAATTTGAATCATTCTGAAAATATGTAATTCTTTAGAAAATTCATAAACAATACTATATTGAACAATACCAAATGTATTCTGAAATGAATCAAGGAAACAAAATTAGTAACAAAATCATTTTATCCGAAACTAAACAAATGTTTACGCTCTGCTCTCTAACAGAGAGCAAATCCAAGGCATGTTGCTGCGCTCGGTACCCAACCCCCCAGCTTAGACCCCAAAGCAGACAAGTGATCGTATCTGATCCAGGGGATCCAATTTCTTTCAAATCTAGTGTTTATCACAAAGAATACTAACTAGCTTTTTGTGAAGCATTATCCAAGATACTGTAACTTGTGTTTAGTTTTCACAATGGAACAAAATTTTCAGGTGTTTTAAAAAGCCCTGCAGGAGTTAAATGTCATTTTTGTATATGTGCGCTGTAATTCTTTGTTCTATTTGTATGAATTATGGCTGCACTATCTTTAATGCATTTTTAGGGTGTGCCCCCCAAGTATTTGTCTATTGTACAGATCCTGACCATATCCCTTGGGATGGAGCACCCTACCCCCCACCATTACCTCTTATTAGTGTCCACCTGTGATATAGGAGGAGTCCTTTATTTCTCCCATATAGAGGAGTGTATTTTTCCCAGGGTTCAGAGAAGCAGGATCTTTCATTCTATGAATAGTGTAGGATCCACTGATAATGGGGTACTTTGACGCAGTAAGTGGTCTTATGGCTGCACCATCTTTAATGTATTTTTTAGGGTGTGCTCCCCAAGTATTTGTCTAGTTGTCACAATGGTTACCACTGGAGTTTTTCAAGCTTTTGGGACTGACTTTTTCACATCTAGTAAAATATAAAAGATAAGAGATTTGGTATGTCTAGGAATATCACCACCCAACTCATTAACAGGTGCCATTTTATCATTTTTAACAGGGTTAACAGAGGTCACAGAATTAATTAAATTGAAAAAAGCATAAGATTTCAGGTCCACCAAACATGGTACATGGTCCCCTCATGTCCACAACCTCTGAAGCATAGAGGGGGCATCAGGGAAGATCTTAGCAAGTCTTGATGGCACCATATACCAGAGAGAGAAAACTATAATTTGCCTTGACAAGAGTGATGTTAAGGATCCCTTTGTGCACCTTAGTAGACCATCTAGACCAGTCCTCCTCAATGGCCAAATCCCAAGCTAACTGGTGGGGTAACTTCGGTGAGGTCTCAGAAAGCAAAATGTACATTCTCAAAACTCCCTTTCTCAAACCAGAATCCCACATGCACCTATTTTAAAAAAGTGTCCTTATTGTAATGTCATCTGTAGTCTATTGCTCTTTCTATTTGCTGTTACATTCTCTTTAGTGTGACCTGACTCTAGTCTCTTCTGTACAGTGCACCACTATTTTCTTATCTCTTTATTTTCTTTGGGTTCAGACATTTCCCTCAGTGAGTGCAGCAGTACGCCAGTTAGTTTTCTTTGCGTTGGCGCAGGAATATCTACTTTTACCATTCATATGTAGTCTGTTTGAGGGAGTGTAAAGATTGGTGTATTTGGTGAAGGTGGAACATTTCAAATGGGGGCATCCAAAGAGTTTGATGGAAATAATCTACTGGTTTTATCTCTCATTGGTCAATAAAATGTCCTATCCTGTACAACCCCTTGTTAATCCACCATGAAAAACAGTGAAGGAAAAAGCCCAGAAGGAAAGGGTTATTGAGGGGCCACCTGAGGGAGTGAGTTTTACAAATAGAGTCCCAGAAATGGAATGTGATAGGGTTGGGCACATGTCTTCCTAACGTTCCTAAGAGGGAATCCACATAAGTAAATCTATTGGTAGTGGAAATGCCACGTGGGCTTCCAGCATGACATAATTGGGTTGATAACAGATGAAGAAGATTTGCATCAACTAATTAATTGAGCCACCTAGAATTATCTCTGAAGCTCTGGGACCCCGAGACCAACAGAAGATTTTGTAGCATATAAAGTGTGGCGTGCCACTCTGCAGCCTTTTTGGATCCAAATATATTTGAAAATAAGAGACCGAAATCTTTAGGCCGCGTACACACGGGCGGACTGTTCGCCCAACCTTGTCCGCTGAACAGTGTTTGGGCGGACAGTCCGCTCGTGTGTGGGCTTTCAGCGGACAGTTTCAGCGGACAGTTGGACGGACAAAGTCTTTCGGAAATTCCGAAAAACTGTCCGCTGAAACTGTGTTTGAGCGAACAGTCCGCCCGTGTGTGGGCTTGTCCGCTGTACTTTCGAAATGAGCGGACTGTTCCCGCTCGGAAAGTCCGCCCATTTCGAGCGCGTGTACAGGTAGGCGGGGCCCGCGAAGGAGACGTCGCGGGCTCCGCCGCCTGGAATGGGCTTAAAGGGGAACCCCAACGCCGAAAAAAATCGGCGTGGGGGTTCCCCCAAAGTCCACACCAGACCCTTGTCCGAGCACGCTACCCGGCCGGCCAGGAAAGGGGGGCGAGCGAGCGCGCCCCCCCCTCCTGAGCCGTACCAGGCCGCGTGCCCTCAACATGGGGGGTGCCTTGGGGAAGGGGGGGGCCGCGCGGCCCCCCCACCCCAAAGCACCTTGTCCCCATGTTGATGAGGACAAGGGCCTCTTCCCGACAACCCTGGCCGTTGGTTGTCGGGGTCTGCGGGCGGGGGGCTTATCGGAATCCGGGAGCCCCCTTTAAGAAGGGGGCCCCCGGATACCGGCCCCCCACCCTATGTGAATGAGTATGGGGTACAATGTACCCCTACCCATTCACCTGTGAAATAAAGTACAAAAAAAAACACAACACAGGGAAAAAATATTTTATTGCACAGCTCCGGGGGGTCTTCCGTCTTCGGGGGTCTTCTCGCCGGACTCCTCCGCTATCTGTGTGTAGCTCTTTTACTAGCGGAGGAGTCCGGCTTTCTTCCTCCCCGCCGCCGGCCTCTTCTCCCGACTTCGGGGGTCTTGTCCCCCTCTTCGGTTCTTCTGCCGGGCCACCGCGCCTTCTTGTAGCTCTTTTACAGGCGGTGGCCCGGTCTTCTGTCGCCGCTGTCGCCGCCGCCGCTGCCTTCCGTTCTTGTTCTTCTTCTTGTTCTTCTTCTTCTTCTCCTGGAGATGTTGACTCGACGATCTCTCCGGCCGGAATGCCAGGGACACGCTCCGCTGCCACTTATATAGTGACAATGGGGCGGTGTCACATGGTATATGTCACATGGGTTGGTCACATGGGTTGATGTCACATGGGGACTATGACATCGTAAGGGGGCGGGGTCACCATGTGACCAACCCATGTGACATATACCATGTGACACCGCCCCATTGTCACTATATAAGTGGCAGCGGAGCGTGTCCCTGGCATTCCGGCCGGAGAGATCGTCGAGTCAACATCTCCAGGAGAAGAAGAAGAAGAACAAGAAGAAGAACAAGAACGGAAGGCGGCGGCGGCGGCGACAGCGGCGACAGAAGACCGGGCCACCGCCTGTAAAAGAGCTACAAGAAGGCGCGGTGGCCCGGCAGAAGAACCGAAGAGGGGGACAAGACCCCCGAAGTCGGGAGAAGAGGCCGGCGGCGGGGAGGAAGAAAGCCGGACTCCTCCGCTAGTAAAAGAGCTACACACAGATAGCGGAGGAGTCCGGCGAGAAGACCCCCGAAGACGGAAGACCCCCCGGAGCTGTGCAATAAAATATTTTTTCCCTGTGTTGTGTTTTTTTTTGTACTTTATTTCACAGGTGAATGGGTAGGGGTACATTGTACCCCATACTCATTCACATAGGGTGGGGGGCCGGTATCCGGGGGCCCCCTTCTTAAAGGGGGCTCCCGGATTCCGATAAGCCCCCCGCCCGCAGACCCCGACAACCAACGGCCAGGGTTGTCGGGAAGAGGCCCTTGTCCTCATCAACATGGGGACAAGGTGCTTTGGGGTGGGGGGGCCGCGCGGCCCCCCCTTCCCCAAGGCACCCCCCATGTTGAGGGCACGCGGCCTGGTACGGCTCAGGAGGGGGGGGGCGCGCTCGCTCGCCCCCCTTTCCTGGCCGGCCGGGTAGCGTGCTCGGACAAGGGTCTGGTGTGGACTTTGGGGGAACCCCCACGCCGATTTTTTTCGGCGTTGGGGTTCCCCTTTAAGCCCATTCCAGGCGGCGGAGCCCACGACGTCTCCTTCGCGGGCCCCGCCTACCTGTACACGCGCTCGAAATGGGCGGATTTGCCTCCTCCTTACGTGGGCGAGTCCGTTCATTTCAAAAGTTGAGCGAACTGTTTGCCCAACCTTGTTCGTCAAACAGTCCGCTCGTGTGTGGGCAAGTCCGCTCATGCAAATTTTGAGCGGACTGTTTGCCGAAACTGTTTGACGAACAAGGTTGGGCAAACAGTCCGCGCGTGTGTACGCGGCCTTAGAGGTAAAGAGGGAAGAGAGTAAAAATAGAGAGTAAAAATAGTATAACATTTTTGAAATTATAGTCTTTTTATAACGACACTTATAATACCCATCCAAGAAAGAGAATACACAGACCATATCTCTAAGTCCTTTTTTTACAGAATTGTAGAGGGGAATATAGTTAACTTGGTATAATGTAAATATATCTGAAGTAAGCTTATTGCTAGAGTATGAAAGGGTTCCCAGAAACCATTTAAATGGAAAATATATCTTAAGAGACATCAAGACATCATCAGGGAGGCTAATGTTAAAGTGGAGGGCCACCCTGAAAAAAAAAAATACATTAAAAATGAGAAAAAAATCTGAAAAAAAATGAAAAAAATGAAACTTACCAGAAATGCCTGTTGCTAGGCACATCGTCCTAATCTGCCTCTTCCTCCTCCGCAGAGATCTTCTATCTTCTCTCCTCCGTGCAGCGTCTTCTGGGTAATGGGTCGCGCTGTGTTCTGGGAACACAGCGCGCCCCATTCACAAAGCGCTGCACTCCACAAGGCTCCACTGCCTGTTTCCCTTAGCCAAAATGGCGGCGCCGGGACCCGAGAGCCGAGGGACGGGTCAGCCGAGGGACGGCCGACATCGCAGGTGCCCTGGACAGGTAAGTGTGCTTATTAAAAGTCAGCAGCTACAGTGTTTGCAGCTGCTGACTTTTAATTTTTTTTTTTTAAAACCTACCCTACTCTTTAAGCTCTTTCGATATTTCCTGATTTCCTCAAATGCCTGAGATATCCTTATATTTGGTTAGAAGCTTGAGTAAGTTAGGAAGGATCACGATTGGTGATGTGATAAACATCAACAGGTTGTCCGCAAAGAGAGCACTCTTGTGACTCGTTCACATGCTCTGGATACCTTAAAGATCAGGGTTAGATCTGATCACAATCACCAGTGTATCACGATAAGGAATAACAATGGCAACAGGGGACATCCATGCTTGACCCTGTCTATATGTGTATCATGTCTGATCTGTAGCGATGTACAGTGATATGGATGGTAGGGTTGGAGTATAAGGCATGCAGAAGGTATAGAAACATAGGACCAAAGTTTCATTTCTGAAGGATATGGAAAGGGTAGAGTCAGGGCAGAGAGTATAACTTCTTATGAAGGTCTACAGACAGTAACATCCTTTGTCTGTTCCCCAATTGAAATGTAGAAGCATTCCAGCAGGAACACAAAAGGGATTGCGGCACTGATGCATGCATTATCATGGCTCACCATCCTTGGTGACAGTACAGTGCATGCATTCTTTATCAGCAGCCATCAGCGTTTCCAGGGGAAAAAAAAGCAGAGCTGCCCTATGCCAGTTCTTGTGCCATACTCACACAGGTACTCGTTGATGGCCCTCTGCTGCATATACAGCCACTGCAGCATTGCCAAAATGAGTTCCACCTGGTGAGCATGTCACAAATCAGGCGGTTTACCGGCAGGTAGAATTCCCACTGAATTTTAGCCAACTGAATACTGGCTGTCTATGATCGCCTGAAATGGCTACAGACTCTCTTCTGGCCTGCCTTAGAAGATCTTGAAAACCTAGGTACCTGTTTAAGAAATGCTGCATCACCAAATTGAGGACATATGCCAGGCATGGCACATGTATCAGCTTTCCCTGTTGAAGGGCAGACAGAAGGTTAGTGCCATTATCGCACACCACCACCCTTCCTGGCTCAAGCTGCTGTGGCGTGAACCACCTCTGGGCCTGCCCCTGCAGAGGTGAAAGAATCTTTGCTCCGGTGTGGCTCCTGCCCCCTAGACAGGCCAGCTAAAGCACTGCATGGCATCTTTTAGCCTGACTTATTGAATGGCCTCTTGAACGCTTAGGGGGTACCGGTGGTTCATAGGACAATACAGCAGAGGAGGGCATGGAGGAGGAGGGGGTGGAGCTTACAAACCTTGCATCATCACCACCAGCTGTATGGAAACATGGTGGCAAAACAAGCTCCAGCACTGAGCCCTGTCCTGCGCAATATAGGGTTTGTGCCTGACCATGCTTGCTGTACCATGTGTTAGCAGTAACGTGGACTTTGCAGCTGACTGTCTTGCTCAACGATGCCACAACATTGCCTTCCATGTGATGGTACACAGCTGGAATGGCCATACTTGCTAAGAAATAGCTACTGGGAACCTGCCATTGAGGTACAGCACATTCTACAAAATCACTGAAGGGGGCAGAATCCACCAGACAGAACGGCAGGAGTTGTAAAGCCAAAATGAAAAGAACCAGGTGTAACCGATACGCCCACTGGAACACACACATGAGTGCTAGCCCTGGCTCACTTCCATGGTAAATTGTCAAAATAAGAAACGGCTGCACATCACGTGGGCTCCAAGTAAAGATTATTGGAACATGAAAATATCCAAAAGGACACCAGCAGTGGTCAAGGTAGATGTGTTTTACACAACAGAAATGTGCTTAATCATTACAAAGAAACACCTAACTGATACGTTTTGTATAGATACATCCCCTGTACGGGTGCTAGGGGGACGTCAATCAGAGGCAAGTGACAACCTTGATCAATGATTAAATCAAAACATACAAGTATAAACACATAATAACAAATATTCACCAAGGGAAACATCCAAACAAAATGAAAGAATCAATAGAAGAAAAAAAACAATCATAATAAATGAATACATGCAAGATGATAAATATCACGCTTTCAACGAAAAAAGACATCGGGTAAACACTGACAAACTAGAATTAAAAGTTCATAATATATAACTACAGATACACATTAAATGTTGAATGTGGAAGCACATTGTACCATGTGACAACTCTGAATATATATAAAGTCGCACAAGGTCAAACATTACATTCACAGGTGGGCGGTAAAAGTTAGGGAAAATATACCAAAGTTCCATCAACCCTATAGAGTGGTAAATATACCAGTTACCTATGTCCACTCTGGACATGTATGAAACCATATGTGGCCAAAGATCTTACATCTGCAGATGGTGTCAGGACTGGGCTCAGCCCTTCCTTCTCTGAGCTTGCCGCTCAGCTGTCGGCTAATTGCCAGCTCCCATTTCTCTCCACAGATACCCAGATGTTTTTGATCCTGCTCGTCAGTCCTGCCTACTTAAGCCATCAGTCCAAGAAACTATCGCCTGCATTCCTGTTTAAAGACTGGCTTTGCTGACCCAATGGAGAAAGGCCCTGGACCTACCTGTCTATGGATTTCATTGTGGAGTTACCCAACTCCCAAGGTAACACTGTTATCCTTATGGTGGTTGACCGGTTCTCAAAGATGTGTCATTGCATTCCACTTAAGAAGTTGCCCACTTCTAAGGAACTGGCTTCCATTTTTTCTCGGGAGAGCTTTCGCTTACATGGGCTACCCAATGTGATTGTCTCGGACAGGGGTAGTCCGTTTGTGTCCCGGTTATGGCGAGCCTTTTGTGCATAGTTGGGAATTCAGCTTGCTTTCTCCTCTGCATATCACCTGCAGTCTAATGGGGCTGCAGAACGAGCCAATTAGTCCTTGGAGCAATTCCTACGTTGCTATATTTCTGACCATCATAATAACTGACCTATTACCATGGGCAGAGTTTGCTCACAACAGTGCCTGAATTCTGCTTCCCGATTGTCCCTGTTTATGGCAAATTATGGTTTCCAACCTTCCATGTTGCCTGACTCGTTTGTTTCGCAAAGTATTCCTGCATTAGAGGAGCATCTCCGTGGTCTTCGTTCCACTTGGGTACAAGTCCAGGAGGCTTTGCATCATGCTAATGATAGGTACAGACTCCATGCTGACCGCAGACGCCTGCCTGCACCTTCCTACCAGGTTGGGGAGAGGGTCTGGCTGTCATCTCGCAACCTCAGACTTTGTGTTCCCTCACTAAAGTTCACACCTCAGTTTATTGGGCCTTTCTGTATTTTTTGCAGGATTAACCCAGTGGCTTACACATTAGACCTTCCTTCTAATATGTGTATTTCAAATGTATTTCATGTCTCCTTATTAAAACCACCTCGGTGCCACGTCCTCACCCTGTACAGGTTGAGAACCATGAGGCGTATGAGGTACAGTCCATTGTTGACTCCTGTAGGTTCCGTGCGAGCATACAGTACCTGGTGCATTGGAAAGGGTACAGTCCGGAGGAACACTGTTGGGTCTCATCCTCGGACATACATGCCCCTGTCCTCCTGTGTGATTTCCATAGACGTTTTCCCCTCAAGCCTGGTGGTCCTTCGAGGGGGAGGGGTCATTGAGGAGGGGGTACTGTCAGGGCTGGGTTGAGCAATACCTTCTCTGAGCTGGCCACGGTCAGCTGTCGGCTAAATGCCAGCTCCCATCTCTCCCCACAGTTACCCTGCTGTTGTTGATCCTGCTTGTCAGTCCTGCCTACTTAAGCCATTCAGTCCAGAGGACTCTACCTTTGCCTTGGTCACATCACAAGAAACTCCTGCGTTCCTGTTTAAAGACTAGCTTTGCTGACATCCCTTCAGGCTACAGATCCTGCTTGCTGTTCCACTACTTTGATCCCTGACTCCTGGCTTGGCTGACGATCCATTCTGGTCACTGAACTTTGGCTATGTTTTGACTACGTTTGCTCTTTTTACTTTTATTATTAAACTAGTGTGATTTAACTGTACTTCGGTCTTGGTCTGATTTCATGGTTTCTGACAGATGGGTGATAAATGTTGGGGAAAATATATTGAAATCCCATCCACCCTATAAAAGTTGCATATGATGACATATTAAGCCATGTGGCAACCCTCGACATGTATACAATCACACATGGCCAGACGTATCACGTGTATGGGTGGGTAAAAGTTGGGGAAAATATACTAAAACCCCCATAGCCCCTATAGGGTGGTAAATGTACCAGTAACCTACGTCCACCTTGGACATGTATGAAACCATATGTGGCCAAAAATCTCACATCTGCAAATGGGCAGTAAGAGTTGGGGAAAATATACTAAAATCCCATCAACCCAAAAATTTTGCATGTCATAACATATTAAGCAATGTGGCAACCATGGACATGTATAAAATCAAACATGGCCAGAAGTGTCACATTCATGAGTGAGCAGTAAATATTGGGGACAATATATTAGAGGCCCCTCAACCCTATAGGGTGGTAAATATATCAGTTACCTGTACCCACCCTGGGAATGTATAAAGCCACATATGGTCAAAAATTGTCACATCCACAGATGGGTGATAAAAGTTGGGTAAAGTATGCCAAAATCCCAACAACCCCTTGAAAGGAATTATACAACTTGACGGCCACCCTGGTTTATCCAGGCAGACCACCGGGACCCTCGGATCCATGAGACACCACATGAGACACGGGAAACAAGCTTGAGTGTTTTCACAAGTTGCCTGTCTTTATTGAGTACAACAGTAGCTTATATACCAGTAAAAATACGTATCTAAGCCCCCGTACACATGGTCGGACATTCCGGCAACCAAATCAGTTGGATTAATTCCGACGGATTTAGTTCGGAAGAGGTCCGTAAGTGATGTTGCATACACACGGTCGGACTAAGTTGTCGGAATTTCCGGTTGCCAAGAACGCAGTGACGTAAGCCGCGTACGACGGCGATAGAAAATGGAAGTTCAGCACCACGTCCGGCACCCTTTGGGCTCCTTCTGCTGATCTTGTGTTTATCGTGTGTTAGTAGAAGTTTGGTGAGAGACGATTTGCACTTTTCAGATTTGTGCTTCAGTTCGGTACTGCACTTCAGTTTGTGCTTGTCTTTGTGTATCTGATTATCAGTGCAGGTAGTCAGTAAGCATTTGTTTCTCATTGTGGACTATATCTTGGTATAGTACGCTTTGATTTGCATTGCTTATTGTTTGCTTGCTTCTGCTTTTCAGGTCGTTCTTTCAGGCATTGCTGTTTATCGGTGCTTTCTGTTGTCCGTTCTGACCAGCCGACCTTTTTTAAACCATGTTTCGTGTACGTACTCGTCGTAGAGTTTGTGCTGTACAGGGGCTTGGTGTTGGGCTTTTAGCTTTCACACAAGTCCATGAACAGGGAGAGGAGGCGTTTGTGGACCAAGAATTGGTTGCGCCAGCGTGACCAGTTCTCGCACATGCCTTTGCTCCGTGAGATCCGGGAGATTAATCCTGATGATTTCAGGAATTATCTCCAGATGACGGACCCCGTTTTTCACCGTCTGCTGGCTTTGCTGTCCCCTTATATCACCAGGCAGGATGCCTGCATGTGGCAAGCCATCACTCCGGAGCAGAGGCTCATCACCACGTTGCACTACTTGGCGACAGGGAGAAGCCTTCAGGACCTCAAGTTCTCCATAGGCATCTCCCCCAGGCTCTGGGGATCATTATTCCAGAGACCTGTTCTGCCATCATTCAGGTCCTGCAGAAGGACTATATGAAGGTAAGTTTTCTCCTTTTACATCACATTCTATATATTTAATGATTGTTAATGTATTGTATTTCTTTCCTCCTTCCCTAGTTACCATGATTGCAATATGCTCTAATTGATATGCTCTGCCCCTTTGTCCTCATGCATGCTGGAAGCTTTTCAAGTTCCTTTTTTGTATTTCATGCATATTTTCCTTCACTAACTTCCCCACCATGCTCTTCTGGGCCCATAAAACTATAGTCTAGTCACTTAGCAATGTCTTTTGTCAGCTCCATAGTATTGCTTTCCCCTAAACACCCCCTAAAATGTCTACAAATGTTATGTGTGTGCTTCAATTCATGCAGAGTGACATATTTTTTTTGGTTGGGCCAAACTCATTAGGAACCCCCCTCCCCCCAACTGCTAGGTCAGCTGATAGCAATCCTCTATCTGCTGACTTTTCCAAACTCAATACACACTCTACCTACCTTTTTTATGGTCACATTTATGGACGAATTCACCAAAGCATGTAGTGCAAGGGCCTGCCTCAATACTTTCAAATGCTATAATTTTTTTTCTCCTACTATTATCTTGATAGGTAATAGCAGAATATCAAAATGTGCTTACATTTTTTAAAATTTTTGGTATTATGACACTTCTTACCTGTCCGGTGGGCTGCCAATAGTGTAAGTAAGGAGGGGCTGCCCAAAGTATCACACATTATTTAGGCATTCAGCTCTCAATCAAGTGGAGAGGGTTACCTGTCCAAAACATCCCCCTCATTTTTTGCAAGGGCCCATCAGATGGGGGGATGGGGGGGTGACGACTCTGATAAGGGGACCTTATACTTTAGGCTTTAAATACTAATTTCCCAAAATGTTATACTGATCTTGGCCAAAAATGTTGGTATCTAATCTGCTTGCAATGTTGATGTGCAAAATGACAAATTTTTTGTCTTGTTTCACTCCACAGTTTCCTTCAACGCCACAGGAATGGCAGACTGTGGCCTCCCACTTTGCTAGCCGTTGGGACTTTCCCAATTGTGGAGGTGCAATTGATGGGAAACACGTCCGCATCGTCCCACTCCCCAACTCAGGGTTGTACTATTATAATTACAAGGGGTTTAATAGTATCGTGATGTTGGCTGTGGTGTCAGCGACCTATGACTTCCTGTATGTGGACGTGGGGCAAAATGGCCGGATGTCGGATGGTGGAGTGTTTTCACGGACGGAATTCTACTGGCGTCTCCAGAGTGGCAGTCTGGGCTTGCCACCCCCAGAGGAGAATCAGAAAGGACTCCCGTTTGTATTCGTCGCGGATGAGGCGTTTGCCCTGGCAAACCATCTGATGCAGCCTTTCCCGATGAGGACCCTCACCCCGGATCAGTGGATCTTTAATTTCCGGCTGGCCAGAGCCAGAAGAGTCGTGGAGAACACTTTTGGAATACTGGCCAGCAGATTACGCCTATTTTTAACGCCAATCCACATGGCTGAATATAAACTCAATCACATAGTGCTTGTCTGCTGTGTTCTGCACAATTTCTTGAAAATACATTCAGAAAACTATGTGGTCTCAGTTGGCCCAGATGCAGACTTGCCAGAAAATGAGAATCTCAGGGCCCTTGAAGCTGCTTGTGCTGGCTTGCCCCCCCCAAAGCGCCCGCGAGGTCCGAACCCAATACATGGAGTACTTTGTGGGTAGGGGGGCCATTGATATGCCAGTCAATGTCTGAGAGGCATTTTTGTAATACATTTTTCTTTGAAACTACAATAACTACACTAATCTTTGTTTTCATTTACTGCTTGGCTTGGTTTTAGGTGTCTCCTAGGTAAAAAAAAAAATTGTTGTTGGGCCTTTTTCTACAACAGTGCAAACCCAAGTTCTGAGCGAGATGAGGGGACAGTCTCTTCTTCAGATAATCTTATTATGTTGTGGGTCTGCTACACACACACCTTGTTTTTGTTACTAATGTATGTAGTGCATTACTGACCAAAATCTTGCTCATTTTCCACACCATGGCAGAAATATGTGGGGTCAGGAAAATGGCATGATTGGGAAAATTTACACATCACTGTGGGTGTTATTTACTAAAGGCACATCCACTATGCACTACAGGTGCACTGCAAAAGTGCACCTGAAACTGCACTTGGAGTGCAAAGTGGAGTTGCCTTTAGTAAATAACACCCATTGTCAACGAAAACAACAATTTTACTCCAAATACATCTTTTGCCCATTGAAAAAGGAAGCCACACATTGTTGATAATTTAACTTTTTAATCAAAGCACATTCACATGTGCGTTTAGAAAAGGGTTTTACAACAAACCAACATATTGGGTGTATCCAAAACATTCTTTTAGTTAACCTTTTTGTAACTTGGCATTTTTGTGTAAACAGGCATGTATCAAAGCGTAACATACAGAACACAGGAACTTACAAAGTTCAACTTTGAAAAGTGAAGACAATATCAGACATGAGTTTGTACAAACTGGGCTGATATTGCAAAGTGAAGACAATATTAGACATGAGTTTGTACAAACTGGGCTGATATTGCCTTCATCAGATGGGGTGTCACCCCTGGAAAAGCCCAATTTGGAAGATGCACACAGTGTGTCAACATGTGCTATCTCCCATCATGGGGGATCAATGTACATGTTTTAGGGGTACAACCCCTTCATCTCAGCCACTTTCCACAAAACACGTACATTGATCCCCCATGATGGGAGATAGGGCATGTTGACACACTGTGTGCATCTTCAAAATTTGTCTTTTTGTAAAATACAAAAGTTGTTTTTTCAAAACACAAAAATAAAACCCTAGATAGTTTGGGGTGTTTCAGACTCTCCCCAAAACATCAATGATGTTCTTCATTTTATTTTGAACATCATTGATGTTTTTCTGTATATTTTCTAAATCGCGATTGTACCCCATTATCTCCCCAATCAGGATCTGGGCACTTTCACTGGTAAAATGTGATTCTTCTTCCACATCACCTAAAAAACAAACAAAAAAAACACCATGTATTATAAATATGACGACATACATTGATTAGCTTACCGGAAGCTGTGGTTTCCGACACTCACCCGTTGTGGTGACAATTTGTCCAACTTCAACAATCTCTCCTTCATCCTCCTCCTCCTCCTCTGCTTCTGGTGTTGGAATTTCACCTTCTTTGGGAGGTGTGGAGTCCCTGGTGTCCTAAGGCCACGTACACACAGGCGGACTGTTCGCCCAACTTTGTTTCAGCGGACAGTCTGACGAACAAAGTTTTTCGGAATTTCCGTAAGACTGTCCGCTGAAACTTGGTTTGAGCGGACAGTCCGCTCGTGTGTAGGCTTGTTCGATAAACTAAGTCTCGCGCATGCTCAGAAAGAATTTACACGGCGAAGGTTGCATTGCAGTGTATTGGACTTCGAATTTCTCGTCCCGTCGTACGTGCCGTTCACGTCATCGCGCAAGTTTTCAGCGGACTGTTCGTTCGTCGTGTGTGGTCAAGTCCGTTCATGCTAATTTTGAACGGACTGTTTGTCAAACTGTTTGACGAACCTAGTTGGGCGGACAGTCCGCCCGTGTGTACGCGGCCTCAGACTTCCCGAGTCTTCTCTCCCCTATGAGAATGTAAAAAAGGAAGGAATACTTAGCACACAGAGGGCAGAAATAGGAATATGAAACATTGCTTGGAAGTGTTGTACAATTGTGTTTTTTGCCCGTGTTCAAAGGTGAGAACATTATTTTGGACACTTTCAAAAGCTGGAATACTTACCTGCAGTGTGAAGAAATGTAGTGAAGTGTAATTTGTGAAAACATTGTGTTGGGAGTGGGCTAACAAACAATGTTTATTACAAATGATTGAAACCATGAACTTGAAAGTGGCTATTTTAAACTGTACAACATTAAATCAAAGCACATGGAGCATTATGCAAGCAAGAATAATCATATGAACACACGACAACTACTTACTTTTTTGAAGAACACGCTTGATCCTTCTGTACTGATCGTACTCCCTCAGTTTCAGGTCTGACCAGCGTTTTCTCAGTTGATCCTTGGATCGTCGTACCCCAAAATTCTTCTGAAGACTCTTCACAACTTTAGTCATGATCTTGGCCTTTCTGATATTTGGGTTTGGGTAAGGTCCATACTTCCCATCATAGTCAGTCCTCTTTAATATTTCCACCATCTCCAACATCTCTCCAAAAGACATATTTGAGGCCTTAAATCTTCTCCTCAAGGATCGGGACGTTTCAGGCTCCGGGCTTTCCTCGCCCTCCTCCTCGTTAGTGGAACTCTGATTGCGCACCTGTGTTCTCTCTGCCATGTGCTCTCCCCACTGCGCCAAAAGAGAAGGGGCAGGGAATAGTCGAGAAAGAACATCAGGGGCGGGCGGAGTTTCACGCATGCACACTGTATATAAAATGCAACACGCGTGTGTCATGCGTACGATCTGTGAACAGAGTGAGGAACTGACGCGCCGATCGTGCAAACGAAGGTACAATTTTTAACTTGGTACATCACTAGCCTAGACTGCTTCTATATAGGCCTATGTTGGGACAAGATTAGGAGGGTTTAGCATGGCATTATTAGTATTTTAGGGTTTGTCTTGTGTTTTGCCTTGCAGACAAGATGGATCCCTTCAAGAACTCCAATTTTATGGGGCTATTCCTTGATCTGCTGAGGGAGCTGCCCTGCTTAAATTTTTTAACAAAATTTTAAAATATATAAAAAACAACAAAAAAAGATTGTGTAGATGTGACAATTTAAAATATTGTATTGCTGAAATTAGTAAAAAGACTAAAGAAATACGTTCGGGAGAAGTGTGTGTGAATATGAGCATCAAAACAAGTTCCTCCTTGCAGCATTGTAAAGAACAAGAGAATGCACTGCATGAAAGAATTTTTAACATTGCAGCGTGACGAATGTGCTATATCGATTACGAGCAGTAGTTTTACCTGAGCAAGCGCTTCCGTGTCCGAATTGGATTGTGAGCATGCGTGGCACCTTGTCCGTCGGAGTAGGCTATACAAGATCGGGCTATGTCCGATCGGAGCATGTTGTCGGAAAATTTTATAGACAAGTTGGAAAACTTGGTCCGTTGGATACTCCGATGGAAACAGTCCAATGGAGAACACACACAGTCGGATTATCCGACAACACGGTCCTATCGGACATTGTCCATCGGAATGTCCGACCGTGGGCTAAGAGTGCTTTCACACTGAAAGCGCCTGGGCGTCGGCGGTAAAGCTTCGTTTTAGAGGCGCTATTCGGCAGCTAGAGAGGCAGCTTTAACCCCTTCTAGCGGCCAAAAAAGGGTTAAATACACCCGCAAAATGCTGCTGCAGCGGCACTTTGCCAGTGGTATAGCAGCGCTGCCCCATTGTTTTCAATGAGCAGCAGTGGTGGAGGAGCGGCTTTTTTCAGGCGCTATTTTTAGCGCTGTAACGCTTGAAAAAACGCCTCCAGTGTGAAAGGGGTCTTAGGGTTATAGAAAGCTTACACTCAGGACTTTCTTATCAAGAGTTAGACTGCTGACTAGATAACAAGAAATAGCTGATGACTTGCTGACACAGGATGTTACTCCGAGAACCGCTTTCTACAGTTACTCATAGGGTGTGGTTCTATGCAAATTGTTAGTTTAAGCTGTTTATGGCAAAATTCATACATACAAAACGTTCATTTCTACTTTATATAAAATGAAAGGGAATCTTAAATGGAGTCAGTTGTTTATATATTTCTCTTACACCTATAAAATGGTGAAAGTACCAGTCACATGTACCCAATGTACCCACAGCAAGAGAGTTGTGGTTGGAGACAAATACTGATCCAGGGGACCAATAGCCGGCAATGGATATAACAGAAAATCTAGAGCAAAGAAGAGGAGCAAAAAAGAACAGCCAGTCAGAGCTTTTCAGGTGGCGGAAAGAAGTGTTGTTCAGACTTATTCATAGAAATTACTCCCCACAAAATTGAATTCCAGGGGAATATGAGTCTGGAGATGGAAAATCCAAAACACATCCCTCCGACACAAAAACCAAAAAGCATCCTCTCCCCTTTTGGGGATCCTGATCTTATCAATGACCTGAGCTTGTAAAGCCACCCCCCCATGGCATGTGTTGAAGTGTTTTGACACATTTGTAGATACGTTTGTTTTTACACTATACAGATGTTCCTGGAAGCGGTCACAGAGACACCATGTTGTCCTACCCACATACTGGACTCTACACAGGGTACAAGTAATAAGATATACTATATACCTCGTGTTACAATTAAAGAAAGAGTGAATTTCAAATTCCTTCTGGTGTGTGGTAGAGCAAAATTAGTTTCCTCCATGAATGTGGTTATATTATGACCACTCACTGCCCTGCACTTATAGTTCCCCTTGAAGTGTAACCAGGTGAATGATTTTAAGGTTTCCTTATAAAAGAAACTGGGGATAAATAGCAACCCAGTGTGGGGGCTCTACGTGAAACCACATTCACCCCATCCCGCAGAATATCCACACATGTTTCATTTGAATGTAGGATGGCCAGGTGTCTATTGAAAATTCTCTTAATTTCGTTGAGCTCCTTACTCTAGGGCGTGGAGTGATTTTTTGTTGTTGTTTATTGCTATAGGGGTCTATTTTCCCTAAAATGTCCCCTCTACTCTTTCATTTGACTATGGACAGAGCCCTGTCCAACATCCATTTGGGGTAACCCCAATCAGCGAATCTCCTGTATAAAACATTTGTCATCACTACAGATGACTGCATCTAACTCGTATTGGCCACCGTTGATACTGCTGATGATGCCTCGGGTCACCTGATTGGGCAAATGGGAAGGAGTTACCCAATAGGGATTTTATTTACAGTGTTGAAGACACCTTCCCATAACCTCCAGTTTGGTGAACATCCAGGTAACACACCTCTTTGTCGTTCGCATATCCAGTGAAGGAAAGGTTTCTATCATTACAGTTAAAGTGTTCCAGAAGTGCTGGCACCTCAAGTAGAGCCTGATGGATGACCTAAAGGGGTTCTCCCCTCCAAAGATGTGGGACCGTTCCCACCAACCCATGTAAAGTTTGGCTAGGGAAGATGAAGATTTGACGCCCATCGCGGTCCCACATCGCAGGAGGTAGAACTCACCATCAAACTAAAAATCATTTTGCGACAATAGATAATACAAGACTTCAATTATATACAATCTGTGTATGATAGACTAGTAAGGGTTTCCAAATAGAACAAAACTGCTACTACTGCAAGGCGCTGATGGATAGAGGAGTACAGGCTTGTCACATCACTGGTGACCCAAGAAAAAGCATCTTCCCACGTGAAATCATTCATGATGTTAAGGAGATGGTTTGTATCCTTAACCTCCTGGCATCCGCGCTATGGCCGAATGACAGCCACACCACAGATGTGAATTTCCGGGAGGCCTCCCCTGTGCCCACGTGGAGTGCGCTGTGATCACCGAGTCTGTCAGGAACCATGAAACAGACAGAAGTACAATCAAATCACACTTGTTTATTAATAAAAATAAAAGGTAAATAGAAAAGAGCGTAGTCAAGCATAGCCAGAGTCCAGTAGCCAGATCGGGTAGTCAGCCAGTCCAAAGTTCATAAACCAGATTGGGTAATCAGCCAGTCCAGAAGTCAGGGATCCAAGGAGAGCAACTGCAAGCAGGATAAGAAGCCAGGAGGGATGTCTACAAGCCAGTCTTGAAACAAACAGCAGGAGATGGTTCCTAGTGATGTGACCAACGCGAAGGCAAAGGAAAGAGTGAGCTGGAAGGCTTTAAATAGGCAGGTCAGACGAGCATCATCGGGAACAGCTGGTAACTGTGGAAAGAGAAGAGAGCTGGCAATTAGCCAACAGCTGAGCGGCCAGCCCAGAGGAGGAAAGGCTAAGCCAGCCCTGACAGAGTCACAGAGACCCAGGTGATCACCGATCTGAGTAAGAGGCTGTCCTGGCCCCTTACCATGTGATCAGCTGTCAGCCAATGACAGCTGATCACATGATGTAAACATAAGCTCGGTGATCATTTTTTTTTCTCCTCACGCTGACAGCAGATGAGAAAAAAAAAGCCGATCACTGGCTTATCTTAAAGGGACATCAGTCCCGAAAAGGAAGAGGCAATTATGCCTCATTTATAGAGTAATTATGCCCACAAGTGCCACCTATCAATGCCCACAAGTGCCACCTATCGATGTCCACAAGTGCCACTTATCAATGCCCACCAGTGCCACCTATCAATGCCCACTAGTGGTGTCAATCAATGCCACTTAGAAGTGCTGCCTATCAGTGTAACCGATCAGTGCCCATCACTGCCACCCATCAGTGCCCATCACTGCCACCTATCGCGCCCATCAGTGCCGCCTCATCAGTGTACATCAATGATGGACAAAAATTACCCGTTATAAAATTTTAAAACAAAAAAAAATGTTTTTAAAAAAATCTGTCTTTTTACTTTAAAAAAAATAATAAAATCGCACAGGTGATCAAATACCACTAAAAGAAAGCTCTATTTGGGGGAAAAAATAATAAAAAATGTATTTACGTACAGTGTTGTATGACCTCACAATTGTCATTCAAAGTGTGACAGCGCTGAAAGCTGATAATTGGTCTGGATAGGAGGGGGGTTTAAGTGCCCAGTAAGCAAGTGGTTAAGGTAACCTGGAAGTTGCTCAACCAGTGGCTCAGGCACTCATTAAGAGAATTTATACCTGAAATGATGGGTCTACCTTGTAGGATTTAGACCTCTGTGGGTTTTGGGTAGATGGTAAAACATTGGGAGGATGGGATGCTCAGGTAATAGGGATTTGGCTTCTTTCTGATTAAATACACCTAAGGCTTGGTTCACACTGGAACCAGCTGCGGATCACACAGAAACACTGTGCGTCCCCGTTCTCCGTTTCAGGGATGAATCAGGGCCGAATCTTTGCCTGAATTCGGAGCCAAAGACACACAGTGTTTCTGTGCAGTGTGCTCCGCAGCTACCCCAGAGATATGTGAACCGGCTCACATTCTCCCGCTATGCGAATTGAATGCCCGCATCCAATTCGCATAGGTGTGAACCCTGCCTAATTTAATCCCCCTCTCTACTAGGTTGGTGATGATTGGTTGATGGGACTTCAGTATATTTTCCCCAACTTTTAACATCCATCTACAGATGTAAGCTCTTTGGCTACATATGGTTTCATACATGTCCAGGGTGGACATAGGTAACTGGTATATATACCACCCTATAGGGTTGATGGAACTTTATTATATTTTTCCTAACTTTTACCGCCCAAATGTGGATGTGATATTTTTGGCCTTGTACAACTTTATATGTATTCAGGGTTGTCACATGGTACAATATGCTTCCACATGCTACATTTAGTGTGTATATTATTTTATGATTTGTTTCTTTTCTTTATTGATTCTTTCATTTTGTTTGAATGTTTCACTTGGTGAATATTTGTTTTTATTTATTTATACTTGTATGTTTTGATTTAATCATTTATCACGGTTGTCACCTGCCTCTGATTGACGTTCCCCTAGTACCTGTACAGGGGATGGATCTTTATAACACATATCACTAAAGGTGCACTAACGTATGTCAATATACTGCAGTAAAGGTGCACTAATCCATGTTAATATACTGCAGAAAACATGCACTAACGCAGTTCAATATGCTGCAGTAAATGTGCACTAATGCACCTCAATATATTGCAGTAAACGTGCAGTATCGTATGTCATTATAGTGCTGTAAACGTGCACTAACACACCTCAATATACTGCAGTACACGTGCACTAATGCAGTTCAATATACTGTAGTAAACATGCACTAGCGCATGTAAATATATTGCAGTAAAGGTGCACTAGCGTACATCAATATACTGCAGTAAACGTGCACTAATGCACATAATTATACTGCAGTACACATTCACTAATGCACAATAATGTACTGCAGTAAACGTGCACTAATGCACGTCAATATATTGCAGTAAACGTACACTAATGCATGTCAATATACTGTAGAAAGGTGCAACAACGCACATCAATATACCACAGTAAACGTGCACTAACATACCTCAATATACTGCAGTAAATGTGCACTAACATACCTCAATATACTGCAGAAAATGTGCACTAACACACCTCAATATACTGCAGTTAACCTGCCCTGAAAAACAAAACTGACACTAAACTAAAAATGAATGGCTGACAAATGCCAGTTTAACCCCTTGACACTGACATAACACATATCTGCGGCCTCACTGGACTGGGCCTTTTGTCATGGGGCAGCATATACAGTTTTGCTCATAAGTTTACATACCCTGGCAGAATTTATGATTTCTTATCCATTTTTCAGAGAATATGAATGATAACAAAAAACTTTTCTTTCACTCATGGTTAGTGTTTATTTTATTATTTTTATTTATTATAATCATTATTATTATTATTATACATACACTTGTTTTTTTTTTCTCTCTGCAAGTAGAGAGAAAATTACAATATATCTTTTCTCTTCATTCACAGAGAGAGAAAGACAGGGGCGGGCTTCACAGTGATTGATCACTGTGGTAGCCAATCAGAGGCTACCACAGTGATCAGGTGATCCTAAACCAGCACAAAGACAGATACACATACAGTTGTGCTTATACGTTTACATACACTGGCAGAATTTATGATTTCTTGGCCATTTTTCATAGAATATGAATGATAACACAAAAACTTTTCTTTCACTCATGATTACTATTTGGTTGAATGACAATTACTCGTGCAATACTGTACCCAAATTATTTTTTTGTCCTTTTTTTCATATAAATAGAGTGTTCTTTTAGTGGTATTTGATCATCTCTGGGTTTTTTATTTTTTGCACAATAAATTAAAAAAAAAACGAAAATTTTGAAAAAACACGCATTTTTCTTTGTTTCTGTGATAACATTTTGCAAATTATTATTTTTTTTTCATAAATTTTGGGCACAATTTATACTGCTACATATCTTGGATAAAAATAACCCAAATTAGTGGATATTATTTGGTTTTTGTAAAAGTTATAAAGTCTACAAGCTGTGATGCAAATCATAAAAAATTAATCACACCTGATGTACTGGTGGCCTATCTCATTTCTTGTGACCCTAAGGCCGCGTACACACGGGCGGACTGTCTGCCCAACTTAGTCCGCTGAACAGTGTTTCAGCGGACAATCCGCTCGTGTGTGGGCTTCAGCGGACTTTTTCAGCGGACAGTCTGACGAACAAAGTCTTACGGAATTTCCGTAAGACAGTCCGTTCAAACTTGGTTTTGTCCGTCCAAACTTGGTTTCAGCGGACAGTCCGCTCGTGTGTAGGCAAGTTGGACGGACTAAGTATGGCGCATGCTCAGAAAGGGTTTACACGGCCGAAGGTTGCATTGCAGTGTATAGGACGTCGTTTTTCTAGTCCCGTCGTACGTGCTGTACACGTCATCACGCACGCTTTCAGCGGACTGTCTGCTCATCGTGTGTGGTCAAGTCCGTTCATGCTAATTTTGAACGGACTGTCTGTCGGATTGTCTGCCGAACTTAGTTGGGCAGACAATCCGCCCGTGTGTACGCGGCCTAACAAGCCAGGAAAGTACAAAAAATACCCCCAAATGACCCCTTTTTGAAAGCAGACATTCCAAGGTATTTAGTAAGATGCATAATGAGGTTTTTGATGTTGTCATTTTTTCCCCACAATTCTTTGCAAATTTTTATATTTTTTTTCCACAGAATTGTCGTAATAGGTTATTTCTCTCACAAGGCATGTGTATACCACAAATGAGACCCCAAAATACATTCTGCTACTCCTCCTGAGTATTACGATACCACATGTGTGTGACTTTTCCATAGCCTAGCCACATAGAGAGGCCCAACATGCAGGGAGCACCATTACGTGTTCTAGGAGAATAAATTTCACATCTACACATCAGCAGTTTGAACACTGCTGATTGGCATTCTCAATTCCTTTGATATATTTTTATATCCCTTTCAACTACCTTTTCCCGCAGATACTTTGACAAAGCAAGTTTTAACATGAAAAACCACAGACCAGTTCCACATCATGTAAACCTTTTTACTTGGCCACTATGTAAAAGGAAGAGAATAGAAGTGTAAAAAAATGTGCCCTGAGGTTGTTATGCTATTTTCAGTAAGATAGAGAATATTCAAAAAGGAGAAAAAGTAAGGATGTGCTAAGAGAGAAGATAGTGTAGAAAAAGGGCAAGGATGGAAGGAACTAACAAAGGGGATGACGGAGGGGTGGGGAGGAGGCAAGAGGGAGACAACAAGGAAGGTCATGTCACACACAGTATGCATGATATTTCTACAATTTCATGTGGGCCAAGTGGGCTATACCACATTCCTATTCCTCTTTGAAGGAATGAAAGAAATGTAAAATGTATTATTTTCAGCTTCCACTTGGGGTTAATTTGCCGATATAGCAGTTGGAATCATTCTAAAATATTCCCAGTTAGCTTTGGAGTGTCCAAAACAGGCCCGGACTGGGACAAAAAATAGGCCCGGGCATTTTGGATTGAGCAGCCCATGACATGTTGACCGGCCCCTTCCCCACTCTCCACCCTGACAAATCCCCTGAGAGTGGGGAGGGGGGAACGCAGCAGAGGTGTGGTGGGGGGGTGAGGTGGGACCAGGAAAGGGCATGGGGGGATGGAGAGCACAGGGAAGAACCTTGAGAACATGGGGTGGGGCGAGAGCACAGGGAGGAAGAGAAGAGCACAAGGGGCAGCAGAGAGCATGGGGGGAGGTGGAGAGGACAGGGGGCAGAAGAGAGCATGGGGGAGGTGGAGAGCACAGCAAGGGTGGTGGAGAGAACAGGGAGGGCGGCAGAGAGCATGGGGGAGGTGGAGAGTGCAGGGAGGGCAGCGGAGAGCATGGGGGGAGGTGGAGAGCATCGGGGGAGATGGAGAGAGCAGGGAGGCAGCAAAGAGCATGGGGGGAGGTGGAGGGCACAGGGAGGGTGGTAGAGAGCACAGGGAGGGTGGTGGAGAGCATGGGGAGGTGGAGCGCACTTGGGGGATGGCATAGAGCATGGGGGAGGTGGAGCGCACTAGGGGGTGGTGGAGAACAGGGGGGAGGTGGAGCACACTGTGGGGGAGGTGGATCGCACTGGGGGGGGTGGCAGAGAGCATAGGGGAGGTCGAGTGCCCTGAGGGGGTGGCAGAGAGCATGGGGAGGTGGAGCGTACTGGGGGGTGGCAGAGAGCCTAGGGAAGGTGGAGAGCACAGGGAGGGCGGCGGAGAGCATGGGGGGGTGGAGTACACTGTGGGGTGGCAGAGAGCATGGGGGAAGTGGAGTGCGCTGGGGGGTGGCAGAGAGCATGGGGAGGTGGAGCGCACTGGGGGAGTTGCAGAGAGCATGGGGAAGGTGGAGAGCACAGGGAGGGTGGCAGAGAGCATGAAGCACACTGGGGGGGTGGCAGAGAGCATGGGGGAGGTGGAGCACACTGGGGGGTGGCAGAGGGCATGGGGAGGTGGAGCACACTGGGGGGTGGCAGAGAGCATGGGGGAGGTGGAGCACACTGGGGGGTGTCAGAGAGCATGGGGAGGTGGAGCGTACTGGGGGTGGCAGAGAGCCTGGGGAAGGTGGAGAGCACAGGGAGGATGGTGGAAAGCATGGGGGAGGTGGAGCGCACTGGGGGGTGGCAGAGAGCATGGGGG
The DNA here is from genome assembly GCF_037356315.1 of Lithobates pipiens. Taxonomy (NCBI): domain Eukaryota; kingdom Metazoa; phylum Chordata; class Amphibia; order Anura; family Ranidae; genus Lithobates; species Lithobates pipiens. Next base: position 218,660,460 of record NW_027507718.1, read on the forward strand.
AGGTGGAAAGCACGGGGGGGTGGCAGAGAGCATCGGGGAGGTGGAGCACACTGGGGGGTGGCAAAGAGCATGGGGGGGTGGAGAGAACTGGGGGGTGGCAGAGAGCATGGGGAGGTGGAAAGCACGGGGGGGTGGCAGAGAACATGGGGGAGGTGGAGCGCACTGGGGGAGTTGCAGAGAGCATGGGGAAGGTGGAGAGCACAGGGAGGGTGGCAGAGAGCATGGAGCGCACTGGGGGGGTGGCAGAGAGCATGGGGGAGGTGGAGCGCACTGGGGGGTGGCAGAGGGCATGGGGAGGTGGAGCACACTGGGGGTGGCAGAGAGCATGGAGGAGGTGGAGCAAACTGGGGGGTGTCAGAGAGCATGGGGAGGTGGAGCGTACTGGGGGGTGGCAGAGAGCCTGGGGAAGGTGGAGAGCACAGGGAGGGTGGCGGAGAGCATGGGGGAGGTGGAGCGCACTGGGGGGTGGCAGAGAGCATGGGGGAGGTGGAAAGCACGGGGGGGTGGCAGAGAGCATCGGGGAGGTGGAGCACACTGGGGGGTGGCAAAGAGCATGGGGGAGGTGGAGAGAACTGGGGGGTGGCAGAGAGCATGGGGGAGGTGGAGAGCACTGGGGGGGTGGCAGAGAGCATGGGGGAGGTGGAAAGCATGGGGGGGTGGCAGAGAGCATGGGGGAGGTGGAGCGCACTGGGGGGTGGCAGAGAGCATGGGGGAGGTGGAGCGCACTGGGGGGTGTCAGAGAGCATGGGGAGGTGGAGCGTACTGGGGGTGGCAGAGAGCCTGGGGAAGGTGGAGAGCACAGGGAGGATGGTGGAAAGCATGGGGGAGGTGGAGCGCACTGGGGGGTGGCAGAGAGCATGGGGGAGGTGGAAAGCACGGGGGGGTGGCAGAGAGCATCGGGGAGGTGGAGCACACTGGGGGGTGGCAAAGAGCATGGGGGGGTGGAGAGAACTGGGGGGTGGCAGAGAGCATGGGGAGGTGGAAAGCACGGGGGGTGGCAGAGAACATGGGGGAGGTGGAACGCACTGGGGGAGTTGCAGAGAGCATGGGGAAGGTGGAGAGCACAGGGAGGGTGGCAGAGAGCATGGAGCGCACTGGGGGGGTGGCAGAGAGCATGGGGGAGGTGGAGCGCACTGGGGGGTGGCAGAGGGCATGGGGAGGTGGAGCACACTGGGGGTGGCAGAGAGCATGGAGGAGGTGGAGCAAACTGGGGGGTGTCAGAGAGCATGGGGAGGTGGAGCGTACTGGGGGGTGGCAGAGAGCCTGGGGAAGGTGGAGAGCACAGGGAGGGTGGCGGAGAGCATGGGGGAGGTGGAGCGCACTGGGGGGTGGCAGAGAGCATGGGGGAGGTGGAAAGCACGGGGGGGTGGCAGAGAGCATCGGGGAGGTGGAGCACACTGGGGGGTGGCAAAGAGCATGGGGGAGGTGGAGAGAACTGGGGGGTGGCAGAGAGCATGGGGGAGGTGGAGAGCACTGGGGGGGTGGCAGAGAGCATGGGGGAGGTGGAAAGCATGGGGGGGTGGCAGAGAGCATGGGGGAGGTGGAGCGCACTGGGGGGTGGCAGAGAGCATGGGGGAGGTGGAGCGCACTGGGGGATGGCAGAGAGCATGGGGGAGGTGGAGCGCACTGGGGGTGGCAGAGAGCATGGGGGAGGTGGAGCGCACTGGGGGGTGGCAGAGAGCATGGAGGAGGTGGAGCGCACTGGGGGGTGGCAGAGAGCATGGGGGAGGTGGAGCACACTGGGGGGTGGCAGAGAGCATGGGGGAGGTGGAAAGCATGGGGGAGGGGATGGCAGAGAGCATGGGGGAGGTGGAGCACACTGGAGGGTGGCAGAGAGCATGGGGGAGGTGGAGAGCACTGGGGGTGGCAGAGAGCATGTGGGAGGTGGAGAGCACTGGGGGGGTGGCAGAGAGCATGGGGGAGGTGGAAAGCATGGGGGGGGTGGCAGAGAGCATGGAGGAGGTGGAGCACACTGGGGGGTGGCAGAGAGCATGGGGGAGGTGGAGAGCACTGGGGGTGACAGAGAGCATGGGGGAGGTGGAGAGCACTGGGGGGTGGCAGAGAGTATGGGGAGGTGGAAAGCACGGGGGGTGGCAGAGAGCATGGGGGAGGTGGAAAGCACGGGGGTTGGCAGAGAGCATGGGGGAGGTGGAGCACACTGGGGGGTGGCAGAGAGCATGGGGGAGGAAAAGAGTATGGGTAGTGTAGAGAGCAGGGAGGGGGGGGGCTTAGCAGTAATAACCAGGATATGAGGAGTGGTGGGGGCGGCTGCATATAGAACAATCATTCTCTCCATCCTCCTCCTGCAGTCCCTGAATGCTTCTCCTCTCCCTTTCGCAGGCATTCCAATACTGCAGGAGGAAGATGGAGAGAATTATTCTTCAATATGCAGCCGCCCCCACCGCTCCTCATATCCTGGTTATAAGGGGGTGAGCGCAGAGCATGGGCGGAATTCATGTTTTCTGTTATCTGGTGTCCTCCCGGATTCAGCAACAGGTGTCTTCTCTGGCTCCTCCCCTTCACAGTCACGCCCACTGGCAGGCTGCCACCGATGGCCGACCTATACGGGCAGCCGCGGAGAGGCCAAAGGCTTCACATCTAGCTCCACCCCCTCTGTTTACATCCCCCCGCCGATGGGCTGAGTTTAACTGGCAGCTCAGCGGCTACGGAGAGGCTGCATGAGCAGCGCGGGCTCAAAGAGCCTTGTGCCCCTCATGTACTTACAGCATGGCGGCCCCGGTGGCCCCGGCGGCCGCGGTCCACCGGGCAATTGCCCGGGTTTGCCCTATGGCCAATCCGGGCCTGGTCCAAAATATTTTTAAAATTTAAATGAAAGGTATATGGTATAATGAGCATTATATTATTAATTACCTGGGAAGCATTATTTGAAAAAACACTTACCTCATGCAGCTTTGAGCCTAGGTTCACACTAGTGCAGTGTAATTTTGAACTTATTTTCAATGCAATTTTGAGTGCAGCTGCAGTGTGAATTGGTGCAATTTGAATACTTTTGAATATGAGTTGATACTATTGAGACTCATCCCTGCTGTCAGCAGCAGGATGAATCATCGGTTGTTAAGAATCCCGGACCTACCAGGCCAACAAAGGGGGGGATGAAGTAGCACCTCCCCCTCCTGAACCATACCAGGCCACATGTTGTCAATACCTTATAGCAGAGCCTGATGTGTAGAGGAAGGCCTCTCTTACAGCCCTGGCTCAAGGACCACCAGTAAAAGACAGTGATCCCGAAAGCAAAGCGAGGTATGAGTGCCTGTAAGGTGTCCAGCCAACCATATAGGTAAAGAAGAAGCTGCTTTGCCAGAGATGGGTCAGAAGGCCAGAACAGCAGGTGATAGCAGCAGCAGCAGATCCTGAATTTGGAGGAAAGCAGGCAAGCAGTTGCTTGGCAGGCAGATGGCTGGTCACAGGTGCAGAAGAGGTTGACAGCACATGGCAGGTGAAGGACCAGCAGAAACAAGATAAGCAGCATGCTGAGCTGAGTAGATGGATAACTCAATGCATGATCAGATGAACCAGGTCAGCAACAGATGATCATATAGAGCAGGGGTAGGCAACCTTAGAGAGGTGGAGATCTACCTGAACAACACAGGAGTAGTCAAAGATCCCGGGTCACAGTGTCACCTCCTCGCACTTGATTTAAACCTCTAATTGCAGGACTACCGTGTCGCAAATGCGCGCATTGCACAGCAAATCGAAGAAGGCAACACGTAGCTTCCTTACCACCTATCAACACACACTTGGATTGCTGTTCGGAGGAGTAGCACTTGTGCTCGCTCACACGTAACTTTGGGGGGGGGGGGGGGGTAAAACAGCAAGATATAATAGAAGTATATGGCTAAGCGCAGCAAACCCACAGTAAAGCTGCAGGTACACTGCACTGTACCCATGGTGTGTATTAGGGATGAGCTTTGTGTTTGAGTTGAACCCATGTTCGACTCGAACATCGTCTGTTCACCCGTTTGACGAATTCCAAACGTTATAGGCCATTTGCGCCAAATTCGAGTGCCGCATCACGGCTCATAATTCACTGCGGCAATGCAGTGCATTGCTGGCTGCTGAATGGCAAAGCATGCACTATGACGCCTGAGTGGGGGCCTTGTGTAGTGTGTTGTGGTGTCGGAAAGAGCTAGACAGAGAGACAGTGTCATTTGATTTAAGTTAGATAGAATAGGCAGGTGAGTCAGTTAGATTCAGTTACAGTGTGTAGAGGATATATATATGCATCCCAGGTGTGTTGTATATATATTTATACACTGTATTCAGTTTAGCTAGATCCGTTCCTGTTATTCTCTTCCTAATATACTGACAGGCAGGGAGCTGCACTATTTTCACTTAGTGTACTGTGTCCTTTGCACAGTGTGCACCTAAAGCTTTACCTAAATACAATTGCTGGCGTTTTCATACAAATACAGGCAGAAAGCAGCAGTAGTTTGTTTTAGTGTCCTTTGCACAGTGTGCACCTAAAGCTTTACCTGAATACAATTGCTAGTGTTCTCATACAAATACAGGCAGGGAGCTGCAGTGTTTTGTTTTAGTGTCCTATACACAGTGTGCGCCTAAAGCTTACCTGAATACAATTGCCGGCATTCTCATACAAATACAGGCAGGGAGCTGCAGTTGTTTGTTTTAGTGTCCTTCGCACAGTGTGCACCTAAAGCTTTACCTGAATACAATTGCTGGTGTTCTCATACAAATACAGGCAGGGAGCTGCAGTATTTTGTTTTAGTGTCCTAAACAAATACAGGCAGGGAGCTGCAGTATTTTGTTTTGGTGTCCTATGCACAGTGTGAACCTAAAGCTTACCTGAATACAATTGCCGATGTTGTCATACTAATAATACTACAGGCAGGCAGTTGATTCTGCTAGATGCAGTATAATCAGTATATATATATATATATATATATATATATATATATATATACGTCCCAGCTTTGTGCAGCTACATTTCTCTGCAGGCCATTAGTATGTCTGGAAGGCCAACAAGGAAAGGCAGTCATGAGCCAATAAAAGAGGGCAAGCAGTGCTGATCATGGACATGGTGCATCCTCATCAGCACGTTAGCGTGTCCTTTTTTCTGGCAGCTAGCCGTGTTGAGCCGCAACATACCGAAGACTTGGTAGAGTGGATGACTAAGCTATCCTCATACTCCTCATCCTCTCTCACCCAGGCTCAGGGTACTTTGTCTGGCAAAGCAGCTGCCAATGCGGCCTCTTCCCTCAGGCTCAATGGCATCAGTCACTCCTTCGAAATACCTAGCTAGAGGAAGGCAGTAACACGAGCCCAGAGAGAGGGGGTGCCCAAGAAGGACAGCAATCTTGCAGTCATGTTCCCCCAGCTGCAGCATACTGCCAGGTTTGCTCCAGTGATGAGGAGGGAGGGGATGATGAGGTCACTGACTCCACGTGGGTGCCTGATAGGAGGAGGAGGAGGCACATCCAGGTGCCATCTTAAGGGCAGCACACTGACTGCATCAGACCGCAGAGCTCCACATGTGCAGGGCACTGCTGTCTCTGCGCGTTATTCCAAAAGTTCTTTAGTGTGGGCCTTTTTTGAGATGAGTGCATCAGATCGCACCGCTGGTATTTGCATCATATGTCTCAAGCGTATCTCATGTGGCCAAAACATCAGCCGCTTGGGCACCACATGCTTGACCAGACATATGTTGAACTGCCATGAAGTTCGTTGGCAAGCGTACCTAAAAGACCCACACCAAAGAACAAATCGGACCTCTCCTTGCTCCTCATCAGCTGGGATCTCCAACCCCACTATACCTTCAGTCCTCTCTAAAATCTGCACTGAGAGGAATGAAGGTGTAGAATTAGGTGTGTCACAGTCAAATACTTGCGGGCAATGTGCTATCGGTACACCGACATCAGATTGTACCAGGCAAATTTCCCCACCCTAGCTGCTGCATTGCCAAAAGAAGTTCACTCCCAGCCATCCACATGCCCAGTGGTTGAATGCTAGCTTGGCAAAATTGCTAGCACTTCAACTGCTGCCTTTTCAGTTGCTAGACTCTGCCCCCTTCCGTGAGTTTGTGGAATGTGCGGTTCCTCAGTGGCAGGTTCCCAAACGCCACTTTTTCACACAGAAAGCTCTCTACCAGCATGTGGAAGGCAATGTCTTGGCCGTGCTGGACAGGGCAGTCAGCGGTAAGGTACATATTACTGCTGACTCATGGTCCAGTAGACACGGACAGGGACATTACCTATCTTTCACGGCGCATTGGGTGACTCTTCTGGCAGCTGGGAAGGATGCAGGACAAGGTGCAGTAGTGTTGGAGGTTGTTCTGCCACCACGCCTCCTAAATTCTACTACTGGTGATTCTGACACACCTCTCTCCTCCACCCCTCCTCTTCTTCTTCCTCCATGGCCTCTTCCTGTGCTTTGTACTCGGAACCAGCGGTGCTCTGTAGGCGTTTAAGGGGCTACACAAGTATGCAGGCAAAAAGAAGTCACGCAGTGCTTGTGCTCGTGTGATTGGGGGATAGGAGCCACACTGGGGCAGAGATTCTGTCAGCTCTGCAGGGGCAGGCTGAGAGGTGGTTGATGCCACACCAGCTTAAGCCAGGAATGGTGGTTTGCGACAATGGCACCAACCTCCTCTCCGCCCTCCGACAGGGACAACTGACCCATGTGCCCTGTTTGGCTCATGTCCTTAACTTGGTGGTGCAGCGGTTTTTGGGAAGGTACCCGGGCTTACAGGATGTCCTGAAGCAGGCCAGGAAAGTCTGTGTTTATTTTCGCCGATCATATAATGCCAGTGCTTGGCTGGCTGACCTCCAAAAGGAATTTAACCTGCCCAAGAACCTCCTAATCTGTGACATGCCCACCAGGTGGAACTCAACGTTGACCATGCTGCTGCAGCTGCACACGCAGCAGAGGGCCATCAATGAGTACTTGTGCGACTATGGCACCAGGACAGGGTCAGGGGAGCTTGGTTTTTTCCCCACGCCAGTGGGCCATGATCAGGGATGCCTGCACTGTCCTGTCACCATTTGAGGAGGCCACGAGTATAGTGAGCAGTGATAGTGCATGTATCAGTGACACTGTCCCTCTTGTCCATCTGTTGGAGCCCACACTGCGTGGAATAATGGACAGGGCACTTGAGGCAGAACAGAGGCAGGAAGAGGAGGACTTCCTTACCTCTCAAGGCCCGCTTTATCCAGACAGTGTTCCTGCTGGCCTGCCGATCACACAGGAAGAGGACGAGGAGGAGGAGGATTGTGTCAGCATGGAGGTGGAGCCTAGCACTCAGTATCGGTAGCAGTCTTTAACCGGTTCCCGACCAGCGCATGCCGATGTACGTCGGCAGAATGGCACGGGCAGGCATATTGGCGTACAGGTACGTCCAATCTTCAATGCCGCCCTGCCATCGCGAGCGCGCCGCCAGCGGCGTGCTCGTGTGCTGGTCGGGACCTCTGTGAGTCCGGTCGCAGGTCCCGCGGACTCGATCGCCGTGGGCATACCCGCGATCATCTCACGGGATGGCTGAATGGAGGAAATGCCGTGTAAACAGCATTTCTCCATTCTGCCTAGCAACTAGTGACGCTGATCTCTGCTCCATGTGATTGGAGCAGAGATCAGTGTTCACTAAATGAAAGCCCAACCCCCCCACAGTTAGTAACACACCCCTAGGAACACTTAACCCCTACACTGCCACCCACTGGTTAACCCCTTCACTGCCACCCACTGGTTAACCCCTTCACTGCCAGTGTCATTTATACAGGAATCACTGCATTTATATAGCAGTGATTATTGTATAAATGACAATGGTCCCAAAAATGTCCGATGTGTCCGCCACAATGTCGCAGTCACAATAAAAATCGCTGATCGCTGCCATTACTAGTAAAAAAAAAATAATGAAAAATTATTAATAAAAATGCCATAAAACTATCCCTATTTTGTAAACGCTATAACTTTTGCACAAACCAATCAATAATCGCTTATTGCAATTTTTTTACCAAAAATATGTAGAAGAATACGTATCGGCCTAAACTGAGGGGAAAACATGTTTTTTTTATATATTTTTGGGGGATATTTATTATAAAAAAAAATTGTCACTCTATTTTTGTTTATAGCGTAAAAAATAAAAACCGCAGAGGTGATCGAATACCACCAAAAGAAAGCTCTATTTGTGGGAAAAAAAGTACGTCAATTTTGTTTGGGAGCCACGTCGCACGACCGCGCAATTGTCAGTTAAAGCGACGCAGTGCCGAATCGCAAAAAGTGGTCTGGTCTTTGACCAGCAAAATGGTCCGGTCTGTAAGTGGTTAAGGGATCATATACAGTCCTAAAAAACCCATGGACTTGTACGTGGCTGGGAGGAGATGGCTGCGGATCATGTCGTCCTTAGTTATCCAGAGGACTCCAGACCGAATGCCTCAGCTAACCTACACTGCATGGCCTCCCTAATCCTGCAAAGCCTGTGGATGGATCCTTGTATTCATCGGACCAAGGAGAGGGATCATTACTGGCTGGCAACCCTCCTTGATCAATGTTAAAAGGGTAAGGTTTCAGACCTTATCTTGCCGTCGCAGAGGGAACAGAGGATGAAACATCTTCGGGAGGCCTTGCAGAAAGGTCTGTGCAATGTGTTCCCAGAGCCTGGGAGGTTACAAATTCCTGGTCCTGGACAACGTGTTGCTGAGGCTTCGGTCAGTCACAGAAGGAGCGGTGGAGAAGGTGGCCGTCTGACTGATGCGTTCAGACATTTTTTTAGTCTGCAGCCCCAAGGTATGATTGGTTCCAGAAACCATCGCCAGTGTCTGATTTACATGGTGCAGGAATATCTAGGGGCAAGATCAGACTTGGACACCTTTCCCACTGAAAATCCTCTGGGTTACTGGGTCTTGAGGATGGATCACTAGCCAGAGCTTGCACAGTTTGGAATTGAGCTACTGGCCTGTCCTGCATCCAGTGTTCTTTCAGAACGCACATTCAGTGCTGCTTAAGGCTTTGTAACCAATCACAGGGTGCGCCTGTCCACCGACTCGGTTAATCGACTGACCTTCATAAAAATGAATCAGTCTTGGATCACCACAGCTACCAAGCATCTGATGCTGATGTAACCGAATAATTTTTTTTGAAATGTCAGATCCCTTCAAGACTGTCTATGCTGATGCTGAATGACTATCCTGTTATGCTGAGTGACTATCCTCTTCCTCCTCAATGATCACGTTGATTGCTTGTAAGAACATTTTTGGTTCAGGGCACCGCCACCAGTGGCTAAGGCCCAATTTTTCAGCCCCTGTTTAACAGGGGCGTGTAATTACAATTTTTGATGCAATATATATTTTGCAGGAGGGTTCGTTGCTGCGCTCAACTACAATATCTGTGAGGGGTTGCAGTGTTGTGGCACCAGCACCAGTGCCTAAGGCCCAAATTTTCAGCCCCTGTTTAACAGGGGCATGTAATTGCAATTTTTGATGCAATATTTTGCAGTAGGGTTCGTTGCTGCGCTCAACTACAATATCTGTGAGGAGTTGCAGTGTTGTGGCAACAGCACCAGTGCCTAAAACCCCACATTTTCAAAAACATTTGTCATTGGGGCAGAAAGTGAGCTGAAATATTCTGAAGAAGTGCATAACAGTGAGGAAAGTCAGTTTGAGCAAAAATGCCTGCGTGTTGGTGTTGTCACTGGAAGGAAAAGATGCCCTGGCGTCTGTGGTATAACTCTAAGGCCGCGTACACACGCGCGGACTGTTGGCCCAACCTTGTCCGCTGAACAGTGTTTGGGCGGACAGTCCGCTCGTGTGTGGGCTTTCAGCGGACAGTTTCAGCGGACAGTTGGACGGACAAGGTTTTACGGAAATTCCGAAAAACTGTCCGCTGAAACCTTGTTTCAACGAACAGTCCGCCCGTGTGTAGGCTTGTTCGTCAAACTAAGTTCCGCGCATGCTCAGAAAGGATTTTCAAGCCGAAAGTTATAATGCAGTGTATAGGACGTCGTATTTTGCGTCCCGTCGTACGTGCCGTTCACATCATCGCGCACGGTTTCAGCAAACTGTTCGTTCGTCGTGTGTGGCCATGTCCGTCCATGCTAAGTTTGAGCGGACTGTTCGCTCAAACTGTTGGACGGACAAAGTTGGGCCAACAGTCCGCGCGTGTGTACGCGGCCTAAAGGTAAGTATACACAGTTAGCGCTCTTATTGTTCAACTGGTGGGCAAAAGAAAAAAAAATTAACAGATTTTTCACACAAGTGAGGTGGGTGGAGGAATGCTCCCCACTGTACCATTGTATTCTGACAGTAGGGACACCCCGCTGTCAGAATACACTGATCAGTGACTGCAGCCATTTGACTTTGGCCATTGATCAAATGAAAGTTTTCTAGCATGACTATTCCACAGAAGTCTACCGATCAAATTCTGTCTAACGGGAAGGGGGAGGGCCACACACAGATTTAAATTTTGCCACTCCCTGCTGAACTGGTTAGATTTCAATCTGTCTGTACCCAGCTTTAGGAGGACTGATTTGGTGGTATGAAGGAGGGCTGGCAACTAGGAGGGTGGAGCTCTGTGGGTGCATTTAACTAAAGCTGTGTACACCTTTTTTGTGGTGTAAATCTAAAGGTGAGTATACTTTTTTTGTTCAGTTGGTGGGCAGAAGAAAAAAATAGAATGGATTTCCCCATAAGTGGTTAGCATTTCTTCCCAGCAGTGCTGGAGCAATTGGTTCAAATACCTACTATGCACTATCTGTTGGGAGTATGCATGTTCTCCCTGTACCTGTATGGGCTTCCTCTAGGTACTCCAGTTTCCTCCCACATTTCAAAGACATGCTGGGAGGTTAATTGGCTCCTGTCTAAATTGGCCCTAGTATGGAATGACACAGACAGGAAGTTTCACAAATCCGGTATTGCTGGCGCTAACGCAGCTTATTCTGCAAATACATTTTAGCACTTAACCTTAATGGCAGCTTTTATGGCTTGAATCAAGAGCATGTGAGCTGGTCTGGGGGGAGTCCTGGTTACTGCTGGGCTGGACAGTGATCGGTGCTGCTGTGTGCTGAACATTCTATGCCAGCTCCACACTCCCCCACTGCTGCTCAGACCGTGCAAGCCTCAATCCAGCCAGGCACATTTAAACAGCATCCAAACCTGGGAAGGATCACTCTTCTCCTGTCTGGACACTGGTATAGCTGCAGAGAGGAAGGACACAGTGTGCACATGCACAACCTCAGCCCAGCGTGCAGGCTGTAGCAGAGTGTCGGTCATGGAGTGGTGTGACAGCAAGATAATTACAATGAAGAGATCTTCAGCATGTAATAAGCATAGAGCCTGACTCCCCCCCTCCCTCCTAACAAGACTCCGCCCAGGGCAGCTGCCTCTTCAGCCCACCCCTCCTCCCAGCCCTGCTTGAAAGATTTAAGGGTTCAATTCCCACAAAGGGTACCACCTACTTAAAAGCTTGCATTGTACTTAGCAGCATATGCTGAAAATAGGCAAGTGCCAATTAGCCAATGCACATCAGTTTGGTTGATTCCATAATATTAACTCTTCAAATGCATGCAATGATATGTAAGTATTCAATAATATTATGGTAAGGAATTCCAAAAATGACACACGAGTTAATGTGCAGTTTACGTTTTTTTTTATTTTCCGGTGTATAAGACCCCTTTTACACTTAAAAAAACTGGCCAAAAAGCAGGGGTCATCTTATACGCTGGGTCAGCCCCTCGGATGACTGCTGGGTGTTCGGTAATACTGTATGTAGCTTCGGCTACATACAGTATATACCGCTGAGCCAATCCCAGTGAGCGATGTATTCAAATGAATACAGAGCCTGCTCGGACTGGAGTAACAACCTCTGCCAATCCGAGCAGGCTACTGGCCAAAAAGCAGGCTACTGGCCAAAAAGCAGGGGTCATCTTATACGCTGGGTCAGCCCCTCGGATGACTGCTGGGTGTTCGGTAATACTGTATGTAGCTTCGGCTACATACAGTATATACCGCTGAGCCAATCCCAGTGAGCGATGTATTCAAATGAATACAGAGCCTGCTCGGACTGGAGTAGCAACCTCTGCCAATCCGAGCAGGCTACTCTGTTGCCTGCTCGGATTGGCTTTGAGAGTCAGAGAGGCGCGGGCTGATGATGTTACAGCCTCTGCCAATCCAAGCAGGCTCTGTATTCATTAATAAAATACATCACTCGCCGTGATTGGCTCCAGCAAAAGCAGGAAGAATGATATGGCACCAGTTCTAGCTCCAGCAAGAAGGAAGAAATATGAAGCGTCAGAAGCCTCAGGAGGGGGGTCATCTTATACAGTAAGTACAGGAAAAAAACGCTTGAAAAACTGTAAGATTAGGGGGTCATCTTTTACAACCAGTCGCCTTATACACCGGGAAATATGGTAATTTGCTTGTGCACTGGAAAAATCAACACAGCTACCTTAGGTGGGTTGTAGGTTGGCTGGAGTTTAAACATCAGTGCAAACCAGTAAGCCAATGAGCTAAGTACGCTGAGACCTGCTTAATAGTGTAGTATGATTAAAGAATGAACATAAATAATTACTGCTTTATAATAACATAAAAAAACATATAACAGATATGTAACTGTAAATGTTCCATACATGTAACTTTACAGAATAGCAGACATTATTCTGTAATACTCATTCATAACTGCATTCATTGGCAAAAAAAGAAAACAAACTAAAAATAGTATTGGAATATATACAAATAGATGCACACCAGGTAGAGCACATCTCACAAAAAAAATGTTTTATTCATATTCATGTGATCGTGGCTGCAGTGCAGTCCTATATAATAAACTTGGTAGCAATTGGTGCTTGCAAATCCGTGTAAACGCCATTTAACGTGGATTCGGAATTTACAAACGCATGTTCGCTGCTAATAGCGATCTGTTTCATTCACGTTTGCCTAGTTGAAGTCTTAATTGGCTTAATTGGGCACTATTTAATGTAGAGTGACCATTACTTCTCGGTTTTCTTAGTAAATCAACCCCATAGCCTTTAGGTGGGGCCTAATTCTGGGGTGGGATTCTGCTTTTGGAGAACACCATATGCCTGCAAATTAACCTCCTTCTATCAAGTCTAAAAACTTTGTTCCTCCAGCTGTTGTACAGTATATTGAAATTTTACTTTGCAAAGCTATCAAGTTATGAGAAATGCCCCATAAAGGTTAAAGCAGTATTTGTTTCTTAATTTTTTTGTTATCTCTTTTATTTCAGAAAGTGAGGAAGACTTCAAAAAGGAGGAGTCACCAGAGCAAAGGGTGAGGGTAAATAATCCAATGGGAACAAATGAATTGGTGAGAATCATCTAAGACGGGAGTTCTCTTCACTTTGGGCAGATTTTCTCTCATCTCCTGTTGCATCTCCAGGATAGGGGAAATCATCCTAGCAGACACAGACAGCAAACAAAAACTTGATAGGGTTTTTTAACTCTTCCCTATTCTATTAAAAACGAATAATAATTACCATGAGACATTTTTATATTTTGGTTGACTTATTATTTCATTATCCTGACACACTGTTAAAAAGGGGGTCATGCATGTGATAAGGTTAGCTATTGAAAAGAAGGAATGCTAGAAGGAATGTTAGCAAGGCTAATTGTAGTCATCCTGCTTTATATCTGAAACCTGCAATGCCAAGCATTGGACTGTTTAGCCTTACATGGGATTACTATGATTCATATCAATATGGTTTATCTATCTATCTATCTATTGTATACATCTCCTTTTTTCAAGGTAATTTTATATGATTTATAGTTGCGAAAAAACTGGAGCAAGGGTGATTTGGAAAAGAGTTAATTATATGTGGCATTCTATGCCATTCCATTTTAGCATGTTTTCATGTAAAAGGCATGAGACAATGGACTGATTAAATTGGACTGATTAAATTTGGGCTGACAGTTGTGATGAGTGTAAAGGTAGCTGGTGACTTTGATAAAATAACTGGTGAAGCACACAATTTTGCCCAGGAATTAGCTAAATTGTGGGAAAAAACAATATTAAAATTTTAATATTCCTATATTACATTACCTTTCATTAATTAAAACAATGTTAGTGCTCTGAATTACATTGTTATTTTTATTTTTTTATTTAGCGACTGTTTTTTTTTTGTTTTTTTACAGTGATAGGGGTGTGGCAGTAGATGGTAGCAGAGTGTTAGCCTTAGTTTCACAAAGCTTGTTTGGTTAGGAAAGGAATCCACTGCAGTACAGTTATAAAGGGAAGATGAAATTGCTGCAATGGGGAATTTTCTAATATTGCAGTATTCCTTGAGTTTCTGAAATTTTGATGCAAGTAGGCTGATTTTCCTAAAGAAGTTGAGAAGACTCACTTGAATAATCCAGTCATGTGCAAATAAAATATATAAACAGCAATTTTCTTTTCAAATGATTGGATAATTGAAGCGGATCATCATTCAATTTATTGTGTGAACATTCTCAATTCCTTTAGTAAATTAGCCTCTGTATGTGAACTGAGTTATTAATCATGACCTGGCTTTGGAAGCAAAAACAGTATTTGATAGCTGCTGGACATAGTGACATAGAAACTCATGAGTCTGGCGTATTTAAAGGAAACAAGTCATTATAGAAATATGGAAGCTCCCACTACTGACCTCTGCTTATGAAAAACTATTAGCCTGGCTCTCATATTGATTTTTTTGCCTTAAAAGTTGATGCATTGAGTCACTGACCTGGAACAAGCATGAATATAGGGTTTTATGACTATTCTCTAATTCTAATTATAATTCTAATTTTATGACTATTCTCTAATGCTATGCTCATTTTCTGCAAGGCGCAGAAAATGGTGTTAAATCAAAAACCAAAAATATAATATATTTCACCTTACAAAATTAGCTGTGATGGCTGCTTTTTTTCCCCCCTCTATTTTTACCTGGTGATCCAGCCGGTGACACGGCTTCTGTATTACTAAAGTGACTCCACTCTGAATGAAGGGGCACATTTGGACAGCAGCATTATCAGTCTGGGGGGAGAGGAGTGTTAAGTGTACTAGCAGATTTAAATAACGCTAACAACTTGAAGCCAAACTCCAGCTAATACTTTATAAGCAGTTACAGCAAACTTTTTTTTTTTTTTTAAGAATACCAGTGCTGAAAGTAATATATAATTTCCCACTGAAGATCCTATTTATCTGGCTGTCTTGCTTTTCCAAAGCATTCAATACAAATACAGTTTATCAATATTTTTAACCAAAAGTCATATAACTTCCACCAAAGCTTCACACAATTTTTAATTAATTCAACCACAGTACTAGGCACTCTCACCCCTTTCTTGCCCAGGCCAATTTTCATCTTTCAGTGCTGTCTTACCTTGAATGACAATTGCGCGGTCATGCAACACTGTACCCATATTAATTTTTTTATAAAAAAAAATCACAAAATAGAGCTTTATTTTAGTGGTATTTAATCACCACTAGGTTTTTTATTTTTTGCTAAATAAATGAAAAAATACAGAAAATGTTGATCATTTTCCATAAATGTATGCCAACATGTATACTGCTGCATTTCTTTGATGAAAATAACCCAAATCAGAGTACAAACTATGATATATACAGTATATCTGAAAATCAATCATGTACTGAAGGCCTATCTCATTTGTTGTGATGCAAAAATGCCAGGACAGTACAAATATCCCCCAAATGTCCCCTTTTTTGAAAGTAGGCAGTCCAAGGTATTTAGTAAGAGGCATGGTGAGTTTTTTGGCATTGTAATTTTTTTTTTGCCACAATTTTAAATTAATCCGTTTTTTTCACAATTTTTTTTTACATACTGTCGCCAGTGCAGCACAGCATCATCATATAACTGGTGTGAGGGCACTGACTGGTGACAGTATGTAAAAAAAATTTTTTTATATTGTTTTACTTTTTTGATATATTGTTTCTCTTTTTTTTACATACTATGACCCGAGCAATACAGTGTTAACATTGTACTATTCTGGGAAGGTGATCAGGATTCTTTTTTTTTTTACACACTAAGATTGCTTATTACAGTAAAATTTGCTGTTATAAGCAACATTTTTTTTCTGAATGAAATCTATTCCTTCACTATTTACTATTATGATTAGCTATGATTGGCCACAGCCAATCATATAGTATGGATGGGCTATGATTGGCCTTGCCTGTACCATGTGATCAGTATGACCAATCAACACAAACGTACCCAATCAATGGTATGAATGGAAGCCATCCAATGTGTTCAATTTTCATGTGATTAGGTGTGATTGGTCACAACGATCGCATGGTACTGGCAGCGAGTGGGTACACTAACCTATCATTGGACACAGCACTTGACAGATCATGCCACGGCGAGGCCCACGGGGCATAGCGGGGCTCATTTTGGGGAGAATGTCACATGGCTGTCCCTCCCAGCTTAATTTTACTATAGAACGGAAGGGAAGGTGACTAATTAAAGATGTATGAATCTTGGGTGAAAGTTCTGTGAATTTTTGCATTAAAGACAAAAAAAATTTGTTCATGTCAGAATATTTAACATTACTGTGACTTAGAGGGGTTCTAAAAACAAAAAGTTTTTTTTTTTACCTTGAATGTTTTCAATGCATTAAGGTAAAAAACTCCACACTACTTGTTCCTCCTAATCCCTAAATACATATCTGGCCCCTCCCAGCATCCAAAGTTGTCCCATCTGCAGCAGCATTGTTCTCTCTCTTCCTGATCTCACAGGAGGCTCTGTCTATGGACTCACACAGTCTGGTACGGTAAAGCATTCACACGTGTGCCCCAATAGCAATGGGGGAACATGCAGGAGAGGAGATGCACACAGCTTTGGCAAGGCAGTCCAGAGAAGGAGGTAAGAACTGCTCTGTGCAACACCATTGCACAAAGCAGGTATGACATGTTTTTTATTTTAATAAAAAAAATGCCATTGCACCCACTTTAACTTGCTGCATGCTTGACCCAGACCAGTCACTTAGAAAATTACAGCAAGCATTTTCAGAAGATGGTCAGCGGTGGTAGCCCCACATTTCTTTTACTGGAGGTTTCTTTAAAAAGTGGGCATTTTAGGTACACTATATTGTCAAAAGTCATAGCTCCCAACTGTTTCTGATTTCAAGGGCCTGTCCCTGATTTGCAACAAAGTCCCTTTGTCCCTCTTCCCCATTTTTCCCCCATTTTGGTCTGATCTATATAGTTGTATATAAAATGCACTATTTATCCTTCAAAAAGTGTTTCCCAGTGCTAAACCTTTCACCAAATTTCTAAATTGCTGCATTTGTAAATTTCAAAAGCCAGTATAAAGGAATACTAGTGGTAAAAAAAAAAGCAATAATAATTTTTTTTGTAGAATTCGCCATTAAGTGGATGTGACGGGGGTGTTTTCTATGCTGGGGATAAAACAGAGGCGCCACTCGAAGTGCAATAGATCAAATGATTGTTTAATAGCACATGTAAACATGGTACTCACAAAGGTACAGTCAAAACAGGCATATGGGCATGTAATGCCGGATGTCCGTGAAGCAAGTGGGATCCGTAGGCTTGATGGCTGCAGTGTCCGCTAGCAGGCCACGCTGGTGGATACTGTCACTTCCTGTGTCTGGAATGCACACTGGGAGCTACGGGGATGAGATCACTTCCAGAAAGTTTAGTCAATAGGCGACATGTTTGCGGAGCTACGCTCCTTATTGAGGCCTAACAGGGGCAATGATGGGTCAGGGCTTATGTAGTCGGTGAACGGCGCTGATGGGTCTTAATGACTCACAGCTCAGTGTTTTTTAAAAAAAAGTTTAACCTGTTATAGCTGCAAAGGGTGGGCCAACTCAATATTGAACTCTATGGATTAAGACTAGGATGCCATTAAAGTTCATGTACGCGTAAAGGCAGGTGTCACAATACCTTTGACAACATAGTGTATTTTAAATTATTTAAAATACAAAAGCAAAACGCTATGTGTGGTGAAAACGAACATTGCACCCTGAACACACCATCTCCACCGTGAAACATGGTGGTGGCAGCAGCATGCTGTGTGGATGATTTTCTTCAGCAGGGACAGAGAAGCTGGTCAGAGTTGATAGGACGATGGATGCAGGGCAATCTTAGAAGAAAACCTTTTAGAGTCTGCAAAAGACTTGAGACTGGGGCGGAGGTTCACCTTCCAGCAGGACAACGACCCTAAACATATAGCCAGAGCGTAAATGGATAGGTTTTAGATCAAAGCCTATTCATGTGTTAGAATGGCCCAATCAAAGTCCAGACCTAAATCCAATTGAGAATCTGTGCCAAGACTTCAGAAATGCTGTTCACAGACTCTCTCCATACATTCTTGAGCTATTTTGCAAAGAAGAATGTGCAAAAATGTCACTCTTTAGATGTGCAAAGCTGGTAGAGACATCCCCAAAAAGACTTGCCGCTGTAAGAAAGATGGTTCTACAAAGTATTGACTCAGAGGGGCTTAATACAAATGTACGCCACTGATGTATTTATACTGAGATTAAATTACATACAGGTGGACTCTATTTACTAAGTAGGGGACTTCTGAAGGCAATTGGTCCCAGTAGCCCCCTTTGAGGTGTATCAAAGTGGGCTGAATACAAATTCACGCTACACTTTTCAGATATTTATTTGTAAAAAAATTTGAAAAGTGTTTATCATTTTCCTTCCACTTCACAATTATGTGCCACTTTCTGTTGGTCTATCGCATAAAATCCCAATAAAATACATTTACGTTTTTGGTTGTAACATGACAAAATGTGAAAATTTCAAGGAGTACCAATATTTTTTCAAGGTACTGTAAATACCAAATAGGTAGATCAGTCAGGGGATGACTAGCTGCTTAGCACACATTTAGCAAGGTACTATTCCTAATTTCTGTTGTCTATTTCCTAAAAAACTTATAACAGGTAAAAAAAAGTATTAATTTTAATTACCATATGACTTCTTGCAGTAGGAAGATGAATAAAGGAATGCTTTTCTGAGAGGTCCCCCAAACGAGATAGTCTCAAGACTTTGGTAAGGCTAATGTCAGTAGGTCTGGAACAACAACTGAGATAGTTACACTCCTAAAGAATACACTCAAAAAACTTTATAGCTTTGCACAAACTTCTATTTTAACATTCTGAAAGTTAAAGAAAATGTAATACTAATTGCCTTATATAGGGGTTGCCTTAGCTTAGCACAGTGTTTCTCAAATCCAGTCCTCAGGCCCCCCCAACAGGTCATGTTTTCAGGTTTTCCATTATTTTTCACAGGTGATTTGATCAGTTTCACTGCCTTAGCAATTACCACAGCCATTTCATCTGAGGGAAATTCTGAAAACATGACCTGTTGGGGGGGCCTGAGGACTGGATTTGAGAAACACTGGCTTAGCAGAACAATTAGAGACATAGTGAATAGAGTTGCATGTTGCGTTTGTTAGGCAAAATGTTTGAGCTTTATTTAAGCAAATTTCTCCACTAAAAATAGTAATATATAAAATAAAAAATCATAGTATAATACACACAAAAAACAAGCTTTAACACAGAGGATTAGGAGCTTTATTTTAGTCAATGTTTTTCAAATCTCGTTGGACTTTGCAGAAAATAACTGTCAACTTTTGAAAGTAAAGACTTGTACCTAGTATTTTATAATCTTATAAATGTATAGTATTGGACCACAATGCATTTTGATGGATAATACCACACTTCAGGGGCTGGTGCATGCAAATCTATAAAACAAAACATGAAAAGACCAGTAGGATCCAATGTTGTACCTCTCAATGAGGAGGAAAAAATGAAAGGGAGCAAATTACTCAACCTTATAAGTATTTACATCTTAACAAGTCTTGAAAAAGGGGGACAAGGAGTCAGAGGCTGCTCAAATTGTCTGTATCAGGAGCTGTGGAAGCGACCCACATAAGAGGTATAAACATTGGTAGCACCCAGCCAACCACTCTGTGGTATGGAACAAATAGTGGATGTAATAAAAACACTTAAAAATACATGGTAGGTGCTGAACTCAAGATAATGTAATGAGAAGAGGCGTCCACATGGGAATAAGTACATCTAATTTAGTTTCATAGATAATTTTACACACATTATTTCCTTTCCATTCACTTGCTCCCTCTAGCAACCTCACAATATAGAGTATTTACAGTATACTCAATACAGTTTACAATATACCCAATATATATTTTTATATATGAAGCCCACTTACACCACTATCTGGACCTTTGTCCTTCGTCTTCTTGGGGATCATGTTTATACACCCGGTCCTCTTCTGCAGGTCCCTTCCACAGCTCCCGGCACAGACAATTTGGGCAGCCTCTGACTCCTCGTCCCCCATTTTCCAGACTTATTATGATGTAAGTACTTATACGGATGAGTAACTCTCTCCTTTTTTTTTGTACATGTCCTCCCCATTGAGGGGGACAACATTGGATCATACTGGTCTACCTATGTTTTGTTTTATAGATTTACGTGCAAACGCTCCAGAAGAGTGGTATTATCCATGAAACACGTTGGGCTAAATTGGATGCACTTATTCCCATGCAGATGCCTCTACTCATTACATTATCTTGAGTTCAACACCTTTTTAAGTGTTTTTATGACATTAAGGATTTGTTCCATACCACACAGTGGTTGGCTGGTTGCTATCAATATTTGTTTCTATATATGGTCTGTAATATGTGATTGACAATTTTATTCATTGCTGAATGTATCATGTAATTTTGCCATGTTCCTTATTTCACCAATAAAAACATGATTATGGGGGGTGAATATGAGATTCATCAGTTCATTACCTGTGACACGAGATATTTAACTTACCTTTTGATGTGCCCCTGCAATTTCCAATATGTTGGCGGAACCAGTAGAACCATGGCTATAAGGGTGGGGGAGCATATAGATAATATAAAAAAATGGGTTTAAACATCATAGTTTGTTCAACCATTTCAGGTTGGTACACAACAAAGACCCCTCCCTACTCAGGTTCTGGGGCATTGACAGAGTTCGCCAGCATTGGAGAGGTACAGACATGACAAAGAAGATGTCCCAGCTGTAGACGCAATGGATATATAGACTCCAATCTCCAGCCTAGGGGAATAAATATTGACATTGATCTTAAGTGTTTTTTAACTATTGAGAAATTGTTTTATGGGCCATCCACATTACATTACCTTAGTGGATCGAGTTTGTTTTTTATTTCAATCTTATTATTATTGGTATGGGGGTGTTCTTTTCTCTGGTTCTCTAGTTTTTCTAGTTTTTACATACATACATATTGTTTTATATGTTTTTTATAATATTTACATTTTTCATGTAATTCATTGGCAGTGCTATCATATTGGCAATGTATATGCATGTGTCCCTGCCTTTTATTTATTGGCCACTAGATGGCGTTATTTTGTGGGGTATTCCCATATATATATATATATATATATATATATATATATATATATATATATATATATATATATATATTATATACTTTTTGGCCACTAGATAGTGCTATTTTGTATTGTTATTTTATAATATGTTAGGATTTTAACTATGATGGATTTTTGTATTATTCGATCATTTTGCGATTTTAATATTGTTTTATAAATGCTTTTAGTCTACTAATTGTGATTTAAGGCTGGTTTACATTATATGGTGGGGACAGTGTTTGCATCGGCATCCCCAAGAGGAAGATTTTGCATCATATATTTGTCTTCTCCTCCATTTTGGAGGAGTTCCACCAATAGTATCCTTACCATTCACTTATAAGCAAGCTAGGATCGGTGTGACATCACTTCCTGAAGACGCCAACCCGGGGAAACATATGTCAGAGTAGAGGATCTGCCATTCCATGTCCTGATCCTACATCACACTCAGACTTTGCCCCTAGGAGAGACACGGACTACACACCATCATTCATGGACTAGCCGACTTACACACGCTGATTACACCTGGTGCCTGGATCTGCACTGTAACATGTGAGCATAATTGCCATTTGTTGTAGTAATTTTTGACCTTAATAAACTTACTACACTATGAGACCTTCCTCTATGTCTCTTGTGGAGTCATTTTTCCCATCCTAGTTTCATCTCAATGGGCCAGTGGACTGTGCTGTCAGTGGAATCAATTGGTATTCCAGAAGCGCTGTTTAACCTTCCTGTAAAAAAAGGTTCATTATTTTCTGGTGAGTGGCCACCCATCTTTTGAGTAACTAGAAGTTTATTTTTTCAGCATCACATTTTGGTGTTGGGATTCATCACAGATGGACTTTCTAGCTTGCTATACTATGTATATTTTTATTTGCAATTAATTTTATATGATTTACTGAACATCACTAGCGTCTCAACCTTTAATATATTGTTTGCAGATTTCGGTGACTTGTTTACTCTTAAAGGGGCAGCTTATACTATGCTTGTTCACTGATTTTACAGGGCGCCATTTGTTTTTTTTTATTCTTTCAAATTGGTGAGTCTAGGTATGCCCAATAGGCTCTATTTTGTATTATAATCTTAAAAAAAGAAATAAATAAATAAAAAATGCCAAGATGGCCCTCCAGTGGTTAAAGCAGAAAAAGGTCATCCAATATTCTAAAGTACGCTGCGCTTTCAAACATAAAATCCAAATAGTGAAATGAAAAAATGTAAAGATGTGCTGTATGTCAACAGCAATAAAGTGATAACGTGCTAAGTTACAAACAATATTCCAAATAAAGTGCTTTCATGCGGGATATGGTAAAACGTCCTTATGGTGAGAAAAAAAACAATCAATAAAATCCTAAAAACAATATGATGGTGAACCAAACTAAAAAATCCTTATTACAATAATATGTATATGTTGAATATATATATATATATGTGAGAAAAAGTGCTTCAATGTGCTGTTGCGATTCAGTGGTTGCTGTGATATCATTCCAATAGTAAAGTGCTGTGTGTACACTCAGATGTTCCCCCCAGGTAATGGCTGCTCACCTTAGAGCATGTAACCTTGCTGATTAGGCTTGGTCAATGCACACATTGGAACCTGTAAATGGTGCAGTGGTAAATTCAGATTCCTGTGGAAGCCTCACTCTGTGCTTCAATATGGTAATGGAGTCCCCTTTTGTGCCTCAGTAATATGAATAGAAAAAGGAGGACTTCATAGTTTAGTATGTTAAAATTTTTATCATGAACACAGTAAAGATCCCTTACAGGGTACTCACATTTGCATGGTGCTACAGGGTGCCACTCTAAAATAGCATAAAACCGAGCTGTAGCGGCTGATATCGGGGTGGTATGCTGATCGTCCTTAGTGGATGCACTAACTAGCCTTCTATCCTGTCCCCTTCCCCAACACGTGTCGATACAAGGGGTTAATTTGTATCTTCCTCAGGGGCTGGATGATCTTTGCATGGTTTATGAGACATGTGCAACGCTAGCTGCTGATTCAAAATAAGAGTGTCTGTTGAGAGACCCGATTTGGGCTTTTAGTATAGAGGTGGCTCGCAGGACATTACATTGTTAGCAGAAAAAGGTAAACGTCCTGGAATGGCCATAACAGTTTCCTGACTTTAACTCTTTCAGAGCCGCCCTATAGCCAAATGACGGCTACAGCACGGATCTGCTTTGCCAGGAGGGTGTCGATAGACATCCCCTTTTACAAGCTTGCGAGGTGTGCACTGTGATTACCTGAGTCAATG
Source organism: Lithobates pipiens (assembly GCF_037356315.1). NCBI lineage: Eukaryota > Metazoa > Chordata > Amphibia > Anura > Ranidae > Lithobates > Lithobates pipiens. The sequence continues at coordinate 218,684,069 of NW_027507718.1, forward strand.
AGACTTGGATGATTACAGATCCGAGTAAATGGTCAAACCCGACCCCTTACCATGTGATCAGCTGTCAGCCAATGACAGCTGATCACGTGATGTAAACAGAGGATCGGTAATTGTTTTTTCCTTCTTCTCACGCTGACAGCATAAGGAGAAAAAAAAGCCGATCACCAGCTCCTGTTGAAGGGGCATCGGTCCTGAGCAGGGAGAGGCAAAGCCACCTCATATGTGCCCACAGTGCCCACTAATCAGTGCCCACAGTGCCCACCAATCAGTTCCCACAAGTACATCAGTGCCACCTATAAGTGCCCACGAGTACCACCTATCAACGCCCAAAAGTGGTGCCTCATTAGTGCCACCTAGCAGTGCTGCCTATCAGTGTTGCCTATTAGTGCTCTTCAGTGCCACCCATCATTGCCCCCCTATCAGTGTCCACCAGTGCCACCTCATCACTGCCCACCAGTGGCGCCTATTAGTGCCCACCAGTGCCCACCAGTGCCACCTATTAGTGCCCATCAGTGCCGCCTTATCAGTGCCCATCAGTGTCGCCTTATCAGTGTCCATCACTGCAGCCTATCAGGGACCATCAATGCAGCCTCATCAGCGTACATCAATGAAGGAGGAAAATTTCCTGTTTGCAAAATGTATTAACAAAATATAAAACGGTTTTGTATTTTTTTTTTATTCTGTCTTTTTTCGTTTTTAAAAAAAATTATAAAAAAACCCAGAGGTGATCAAATACCACCAAAAGAAAGCTCTATTTGTGGGAAAAAATGCTAAAAATTTAATTTGGGTACAGTGTTGTATGACCACACAATTGGCATTCAAAGAGTGACAGTGCTAAAAGTTGAAAATTGGTCTGGGCAGGAGGGCGGTTTAGGTGTCCAGTAAGCAAGTGGTTAATATAATCGATTCACTCTGGGGAGATCTCTAACATGCAGTTCATGCAAGATGCCCAAAGATTTTGCATGCATGACCTGGAGGCATTTTGCCAAGACGAATGGGCAGCTATACCACCTGCAAGAATTCTGGGGCACATAGGCAACAATTACAAAAGACTGCACACTGGGGGAGTGGCTAATGTGTGAGGAAGATGGAAGTCTGACTCCAGAGATCCACACTGCAGGGGTGGATACAAACCTCCAGCGATGAACTCAAGACTCGGTTCTCTCTCACAATAAGGCAGACTGCTTCCCGATCACTCAAGCGACATTCCCCACAGGAAAAAAGACCTTTCCTGGCCCAAAAAGTTGATGGCTTTCTTTCACCAAGTGGCTACAGCCCAGGCAAAATGGCGCCAGATCACATGCCTCTCCTTGAGGTGGCCATCAGACACAACATCCTGCTCATCCTGGCAGCTCTGGGCAAGGAAGCTCTCCATATACCTCCCTTTCTCCTGCACCTTCTACACCACTACAAGGGAGCCCTGCCAAGTAGAGAATCAGACTGGATGACCAAGGAGACACTGTGGGTCAGTTCTCTCCTATTCCTGATTCTCTCAAACTTACAAGAGAATTAGCAGACTCTATGCTGTAATTTACAGCTACTAACCAGCCTGTCTCAGAAACTTCATTAAAAGATATGCTAGTCTCTCAGAGGAACCCTCTATGCAAATATAATGTAGCTTACCAAGCATTTCACTGGAGAGGTACATGCTATTGGCAGCAGGGTTGATCATATAGAGACTAAAATGGTCGAGTTTGCCCATACAATTAATGATCTTGTGGATGCCCATGATGATAATATGGATGAACATACTTGGTTCAAAGATAAATTAGTGAATCTGCAGGACCATTCCAGAAGAAATAACTTAATGATCAGGGGGATCCCAGAATCTGTGCAACCACAGGCGCTCCCCCAATATACCAGAGAGCTCTTTAAGGCATTAGAACCTGAGCTTACAGATTCTGACATGATAATAGACAGAATTAATCATATACCCAAGCCATCATTCATACCTGAGCATGTGCCTAGATATGTGCTTATGTGCATCCATTATTATCATGTGAAGGAGCAGCTCCTAACCACCTCTTGCAACTTGGGTAATCTCCCACATCCATATAAGCAGTTGCAAATTTTTGCAGATGTATCTTAATTTACTATGCAACTTCGTAAGAAGCTGAACAAAATGACTAAATCCTTGAGAAACCACAAGATAAACTACAAATGGGGAAACCCAAACAAACTCCTTATTTTCAGGAATGGGGACACTCATGTAATTTACACTCTGGAAAAGGGGCTGCAGCTTCTGAGGTCATAGAGAATCCTTGACAACGCTGCAACATATGATAGGGGCAATCACACCCCTGCCTGGCTTTCCCCAGAATGGAAACAAATTCCCTCAGCCATGTCACCAGTCACCTCAGGTCCTACTCTGCTATACAGATTTACATTAATCTGATCTGCCTCGCCTGCTTTATGGAAGTCCCCATGCTAGCAAACTTCTACCCCAATTGTCTTTTGCAGTTAATACTGCACACAAATCACAGATCCACCATTTTAGTTCTAGACCTCTGATTTACCGGTTTCTATGCTCTTCTTTGTTTTTTTGTTTTTTTTCTGTCAATGTGTCAACCACAATCCTTCAGATCTGGACACCAAATGTACGTCTATTACATCCTACGATGGCCGTCATCACTCATAGAAGATACCTTCCGCAAGCTACTACTCAGTCAAATAAAATTTTATCCGTGAGTACCTCAGCATCTGACTTTAGCACTTATATGGCAATTAACCTGCTCTCAAAAAACGCTAAGGTACTAATTCATCCAGCCAAATGGTCCTCCCTGTGGGCCAAAGCTCTTAATCACCATACTGACATACTATGTGTACAAGAGACACATTTCCATCAATTGGCCCCTCCGAGATGGACACATGCCTCCTACTCCCATATATTCTCTGCCTCTATCCCAACCCAAAAGAGAGGTGTATTAATCGCAAATCAAGACTCTGACACTTTCCATTTGGTGGAAAAATTAATCTATCCAGGTGAAAGGTTTATAATATTAATATGTAACCTAAATTCTTCAAGATACATACTAGTAAACCTTTATGCACCCAACAATCATCAGATTTGTTTTCTAAACAGACCGCTACGGAAAGTAGCTAAGATCAAGCAAGGAGCCCTACTAGTGTGTGGAGATTTTAACATTACCCCAGATCCTCATCTTGACTCTACTACCATACCCAAATGATCCCCATTCTCGTTACAACCTTTTCCAGGTCAATATGATCTCTATGATGCATGGTAATGTCTTCATACAACCGAAAGAGACTTCACTTTCTGCTCTGCAGCCCACGCTACCTATTCAAGGATTGACTTGTTTTTATCTAATAAATGGCTCCTGCAAAAAAATGGATGGTTCAATAAATACTATATCCTGGTCAGACCATGGCACTATATGTATCAAAATCGCAGATTCATGTGCTCCTCAACCCAATTTCCTCTGGAGAACCAATTACACCCTTTCGCATAGCAAAGAAACCAAAGCTACTCTGGAAAAGAACCTCTTGGAGTTTTTTCAGTTCAATGATCAGTCTGTTGCTGATCCATTTACACTATGGAACTCTCATAAATCTTTTATGCAAGGGATATTTATTCAGTTAGGAGCTAGAGGCAGAGGCAGCAGCAAATAGACCTGCTACTGACTGAAATAAAGCAATGCGAATCAACAAATAAACTCAGTCCGGATCCAGCTTTAAGCATCAAGCTTACCAGTCTAAGGAGAGATAGTCGTACTGTCCTACTGGAGAAGTTTGAGAAAAATTCTAAATGTCTAAAAATGACCTACTACACCTATGATAACAAGGCAAAGAAACTGCTTGCTAGATGACTACAAGGTCATAGAACCAAAACTAAAATACCCTTCTTATATCACCTCATCACCAAGGGAAAGGTCCTGAACCCAGGAAATTGCTAACACTTTCAGCTGTTATTACAGCTCCTTGTACGAATTGCGTGAGGACCACATGACCCCATCACTTTATGACATAACACACTTTTTAGATAAAGTACATCTATCTACTATGTCACCTACCCAGTTGAGTGAATTAAATACCCCTTTCAGACTCGAGTAGTAACCAAAGCCATCAATTATACCCCCAAAAATAAATTGCCAGGATCAGATGGCTATAGTGGGGAATATTTAAAAATTTTTTAAAATATACTAGCACACTACCTAGTTAAGGTGTTTCATAATGCTGCGACCTCTTCCTCTTTTCCTCAAGAAATGTTGAAGGCGGTTATAGTTACATTGTCGAGACCTGGGAAGAATCCCAATTCCCTGCAAAAATTTAGACCAAATTCATTGCTGAACAATGACTTAAAGTTATATGCAAAATGTATAGCCTTTAGACTTGTCGACATTCTGCCTAGCCTAATCAATCCAGACCAAACAGGGTTCACCAAGGGTAGACAGACTTCTGACGCCACCAGAAGAATTGTCAACATTATCCTTTATGCTAAGAAATTTAAAGTGCCTTCTCTGATTCTGGCCTTGGACGCAGAGAAGAACGTTTAATCGCATCCATTGGGCTTATCTCAAAGAGGCTTTAAAAAAATTGGGCTTTACCGGACACATATTCACCTCAATACTAGTGCTATATACCTGCCCTTGAGCCCAAGTGCTCCCTGAGGGTATGTTGTCCCAAACCTTTTTTGATTACAAATGGGACTAGAAAGGGTTGCCCTCTGTTGCTGTTAATCTTCAATCTATTAATGGAACCTCTAGCCTCACATATACCTTCCCATCTGAACATCACTGGCTTTAAAATTGGCAGTCTTGTTCATTCCATCAGCTTGTTTGCTGATGATATTATATTGATGCTAACAAAGGTAGCGACCTTGTTGGGTGCAGTCCAGGGTGCGCTACAGCTATTTCACATTATCTCTTATTACAAGGTTAACTCAACTAAATCATACATGCTGAAATTGGGCATAGAACCCCCTTTGAAGCAAAGCTTGCAACAAAACTTTCCTTATGTGTGGAAGGAGGAAGGCATTACCTATCTAGATACTATACTTACTAGCTCAACTACATCTTTATTTAATACAAACTATGCCCCTCTGCTACTTAAGGTATGTAGTTTGTTGGCCCATATGTCCAACTTTGAACTCTTCTGGTCTGGTCGTCTTGCAGCCTTCAAGATTATGATCTTGCCTCAACTGCTTTTTGTTTTTAGGACACTACCAATAGAAGTCCCTGACTCGTTTTTAAATCCCTACAAGCCATAGTTAACTATATATGGAAGAATAAAAAAGCTGATGTGCCTTTGACAACCTCATTAAGCATATAAAAGCTGGGGGCATGGAACATGTAGGCCTGAAAGACTATTATTTAGCAACTGTGATGTCCCAATTAAAACACTTCTACACTCCAATCTCCCACTCGTGGTCTGAGGTGGAGTCTGAATTTAGCCCTAGTAAAAATTTACCCAATCTCCTTTTAGCCCAGCACATTACATCTAAAATCAAACAAGAATTGTTTCCTACTATTTTAGCCTCTGAAAAAAGGCTTGGAGAACATTTGTCCCCATTGGGAAATATGAACAAGCTACCGCCATCCCTATCCCTAACGTCTCTCTAGAATGATATAATAGAGGGATTCAGCGGGTACACAATCTATTCCAAGAAGACAGTGTAAAATCCCTTTTGATCCTTCAATCTGAATATTACTTACCAGAGAAGTTTTTTTTATATTTATCTACAAATAAGATCCTTCCTCTGCAGTAATCCAGAGTGAATGTGCTTCATCATTAGTAGAATTGCATCCCACCTATATAAATCTGGATCACCCAAAGGCGGTATTTACCTTATCGATGGGATCATAAAAGCCAAAAACTATTTCTTTAAATCAAAAAATTTCCTGACTGGGAAAAGAGACCTTGATCAATTCTTCATCCCCTATCAATGGGAACAGGCTATGTCCTATACATACAAATCCTCAAAAAGTGCCAATCTATAGGGATTAATGCAGAAAATCACACAGCCTTGGTACTGGACCCCATACCAACTATCCAAATTCCATCTACATACGTCCAACAATTATGCTGCTAGGACCTGGGACACCATGTGCTATACCATAATTCCTGTCAATGGAGGCTGCTGAGAGGTAATGGCTCAGTATAGCAAGGGCAGACTGAAGTGGATAAGGAAGAGGGGGAGGGACAGATATGTGTCCCTTTTGTGTGGCTTTTAGGTGCTCTTGCCAACGGGCTGAGTGGTTGGACGTTAAATGCCTTGTTAAAGCGGGGGTTCCACCCTAAAGTGGAACCTCCGCTGATCGGAACCCTCCCCCCCTCCGGTGTCACAATTGGCACCTTTCAGGGGGGTGGAGATACCTGTCAAAGGCAGGTATTTACACCCACTTTCGGGCATAGACTCCCGTGGGTGTCTACGCTATTTCCTGTCCTGCTGGGACACACACGGGTCTCAGAGACAGCGCGGACAATTCCTATTGCGCTGCGCGAGTCGCGCATGCGCAGTAGGGAACCGGGAAGTGAAGCCGATTCGCTTCACTTCCTGATTCCCTCACCTAGAATGGTGGCGGCAGCAGCCGAGGGCCGATCGATCGATCGGCCTCGGCTGCCGGCATCGCTGGAACCCGGGACAGGTGAGTGTCCATTTATTAAAAGTCAGCAGCTGTAGTATTTATAGCTGCTGGCTTTTAATATTTTTTTTGTAGGTGGAATCCCTCTTTAAGCATGTGGTACCCAAATGGTTGGTGTTTTGCCACATTTGATGTGACTGAGACACAGTTTGCAGATAGCAACAGTGTGATCTGCTACAAATATGCTGAAAAAGGCCCAGACAGTTGAGCATTGGGGAGTGGGCCCGGAAGATAACAGCTGCAGAATGTGATAGAGTAGGGTGGCTGCTATCTACTCTTTCTTGATGTCAGCCTCCTTGGGCTTCCTCCTCTGCTCTATCTGGCACCCAAGTCGCATCAGGGACCTCATCATCATCATCATCTCTTCTCCTCCATTTTCATCATTATCACTGGAGACAACTTGGCAATATGCTGCGATTTGGAATGCCAATTTGTCTACCAGTGTTCCTCACTCTCTCTAGGCTCATGTTCCTGTCATCCTAAACCTCAGAACCAACATCTGAATCCAGTAATGGCTGAGCATCATCAAGAAGCAAGTGGCTGATCCTGTGGTCAAATAACTCAGCTGACTCCTCAATGGCTGATGTTGGGACTATGGCAGGAATAGATGATGACAAGGAGGCAGGTTCAGCCACTCTGGATGCTGCAGGGGACTGCACACTTGTTTCTGCTTGTGTGACAGAGGATGAAGAGGATGAGGAAGGTTTAGTAAGCCAGTCCACCACCTCCTCTACATACTGTGGCTGGATAGCACGGGCAAACTCACTAAACAAAGGAAATGATGCCCTGCCTGAGGACTGACCACCATGTCCACCTTTGCCTGTGGACACATTTGTTGCTGGCCCCCTCACCAAGGTGCCAAGGGAATGTCTGCCTCTCCTTGTTGTCCTCCCAGACATTATTGGGAGGGAGGGGGTGGTGCTTATAAGCAAATTCATAGAAGTTTAAATCTGTATGTAGATGCACTTTAATCAATGTAAAGAGGTTGTTTGGTGCACTTTAATTTGAGTACTCACACTACACAGATGCACTCCACGGAGACACTATAATATACTGTAATATAATGCGCCAAACGTACAGTGACGCACAGAACTATATGGCATTAATTAGCCAGCAACGCACACAAAACTATATGGCATTATTAAACTGGCAGTAACACACACAGAACTATATGGCTTTAAACTGGCAGTAACGCACACAGAAGTAAATGGCGTTAAACTGGCAGTAATGCACAAAAACTATATGGCGTTAAACTGGCAGTAACGCACAAAGAAGTAAATGGCATGAAACTGGCAGTAACGCATAAAACTATATGGCGTTAAACTGGCAGTAACGCACACAGAACTATATGGCGTTAAACTGGCAGTAACACATACAGAACTATATGGCATTAAACTGGCAGTAATGCACACAAAACTATATGATGTTAAACTGGCAGTAATGCACACAGAAGTAAATGGCGTTAAACTGACAGGAACGCTATAAAATAGAACCAACTATCAACCATCACTACACTGACGCTATCTGAACTGATCCTACTCTAGCTATACACTAATGTAAAGATTACCGAGACAGTCTCACTACACTATACTGAAACTATGAGTTGTCTCTACTCTACACTAATGTATGTATGAATGACACGGTCCCACTACACTACAGTGAAACTATCTGAGCTGTCCCTACTCTAGCTGCACACTAAGCTGAATGATGGTCCTCCCCACTACACTCACACTATCCCTAGACTGACACGCAACTAATATTCTACACTGACAAATGAAGCAAAATAGCAAAATATAGTACACTAACTAACTAATAGCACTGAACAGAGCCTGTTCTATCTCTCTCCACACCAAAATCACACTGAAAATGGCTGCCATTGAAAGAATACTTTTATACTGTGGGGCGGGAATGAGTCATGATTGGATAAAGTCATGATGACAGTGTCCAATCATGACTCTGACAGTGCTCTGTGCCCTGATTTGCTGAAGCTTTCACTGCTTCAGCCAATCAGGGCTTGCAATGCACTGTTCAGCGCCGCAATGCATGGTCTGGTGTTGTAAGTGGGGTACCCCAACAATCTGTCCTTGGACCAGTTCTCTTTAACTGCTTCAGCCCCAGAAGATTTTACCCTTTTCCTGACCAGAAAACTTTTTGCAATTCGGCACTCATTTTAACTGACAATTGCACAGTTCTGCGATGTTTTACCCAAACAAAATTTACGTCCTTTTATTTTCCACAAATAGATCTTTCTTTTGGTGGTATTTGGTCACCTCTGTGGTTTTTATTTTTTGCGCTACAAACAAAAACAATTTTGAAAAAAACACAATATTTTTTACATTTTGCTATAACAGATATCCCCGTAAGTATATTAAAATAGTTTAGGCCAATATGTATTCTTCTAAATATTTTTGGTAAAAAAATCACAATAAGCATATATTGATTGGTTTGCTCAAAAGTTAAAGCGTCTACAAAATAGGGGATAGTTTTACGTGTGCCAGTGGTCTGCGTTTTTTGTCAGGACTGTGACATTATGGAAAACGTTGACACATTTTTAGGATCATTGGCATTTATACAGCAATCAGTGCCATAAAAATGCATTGATTACTGGAAAAATGTCACTGGCAGGGAAGGGGTTAACACTAGGGGGAGATCAAGGGGTTAATTGTGTTCCCTAGTGTGTGTTGTAACTGAAGGGGGGAGGGGACTGTGTAGGGGAGAGGAAAGATCACTGTTCACACTCTCTATGAACAGATGATCTGTCTCTTTGCCCCGTACACATGGTCGGACATTCCGGCAACCAAATCCGTCAGATTAATTCCGACAGATTTAGTCCATGCGAGGTCCGGAAGTGATGTTGCATACACACGGTCAGACTAAGTTGTCGGAATTTCCGGTTGCCAAGAACGTGGTGGCGTAAGCCACGTACGACGGGACTAGAAAAAGGAAGTTCAGCACCACGTCCGGCACCCTTTGGGCTCCTTCTGCTGATCTCGTGTTTATCGCGTGTTTGTAGAAGTTTGGTGAGAGACGATTCACGCTTTTCAGATTTGTGCTTCAGTTCGGTATTGCTCTTCAGTTTGTGCTTGTCTTTGCGTATCTGATTATCAGTGCGTGTAGTCAGTAAGCATTTGTTTCTCGTTGTGGACTATATCTTGGTATAGTACGCTTTGATTTGCATTGCTTGTTGTCTGCTTGCTTCTGCTTTTCAGGTAGTTCTTTCAGGCATTGTTGTTTATAGGTGCTTTCTGTTGTCCGTTCTGACCAGCAGACCGTTTTAAACCATGTTTCGTGTACGTACTCGTCGTAGAGTTTGTGCTGTGCAGGGACTTCGTGTTGGGGTTCTTACTTTGACACAAGCCCGTTCCATGAACAGGGAGGGGAGGCGTTTGTGGACCAAGAATTGGTTGCAACAGCGTGACCAGTTCTTGCACATGCCTTTGCTCCGTGAGAATAATCCTGATGATTTCAGGAATTATCTCCGGATGACGGACCCCATTTTTCACCGTCTGCTGGCTTTGCTGTCCCCTTATATCACCAGGCAAGATACCTGCATGCGGCAAGCCATCACTCCGGAGCAGAGGCTCATCGCCACATTGCGCTACTTGGCGACAGGGAGAAGCCTTCAGGACCTAAAGTTCTCCACAGGTATCTCCCCCCAGGTTCCTCATTCCCTAATTACCATCATATGCTCTAATTCATATGCTCTGCCCCTTTGTCCTCAGGCATATTTGCCTCACTATGCTCTTCTTGGCCCATAAAACTATAGTCTAGTCACTTACCAATGTCTTTTGTCAGCTCCATAGTATTTCTTTCCCCTAAACACCCCCTAAAATGTCTACAAATGTTATGTGTGTGCTTAAATTCATGCAGAGTGACATTTTTTTTTTGGTTGGGCCAAACTCATTAGCAACCCCCCTCCCCCCAACTGCTAGGTCAGCTGATAGCAATCCTCTATCTGCTGACTTTACCAAACCTAATACACACTCTACCTACCTTTTTTATGGTCACATTTATGGACGAATTCACCAAAGCATGTAGTGCAAGGGCCTGCCTCAATACTTTCAAATGCTATATTTTTTTATTTTTTTCTCCTATTATTATCTTGATAGGTAATAGCAGAATATCAAAATGTGCTTCCATTTTTTTATTTTGCAATTTTGATTTGCAAAAGTACAAATTTTATGTCTTGTTTCACTCCACAGTTTCCTTCAACGCCACAGGAATGGCAGACTGTGGCCTCCCACTTTGCTAGCTGTTGGGACTTTCCCAATTGTGGAGGTGCAATTGATGGGAAACACGTCCGCATCATCCCACCCCCCCCAACTCGGGGTCGTACTATTATAATTACAAGGGGTTTAATAGTATGGTGATGTTGGCGGTGGTGTCAGCGACCTATGACTTCCTGTTTGTGGATGTAGGGCAAAATGGCCGGATGACGGATGGTGGAGTGTTGTCACGGACGGAAGTCTACTGGTGTCTCCAGAGTGGCAGTCTGAGCTTGCCACCCCCAGAGGAGAATCAGGAAGGACTCCCGTTTGCATTTGTCGCAGATGAGGTGTTTGCCCTGGCAAACCATTTGATGCGGCCTTTCCCGATGAGGACCCTCACCCCGGATCAGAGGATCTTTAATTTCCGGCTGGCCAGAGCCAGAAGAGTCGTGAAGAACACTTTTGGAATATTGGCCAGCCGGTTCCGCCTTTTTTTAACGCCTATATACATGGCTGAATATAAACTCAATCACATAGTGCTTGCCTGCTGTGTTCTGCACAATTTCTTGAAAATACATTCAGCAAACTATGTGGTCTCAGTTGGCCCAGATGCAGACTTGCCAGAAAATGAGAATCTCACGGCCCTTGAAGCTGCCCGTCCTGGCTTGCCCCCCCCAAAGCGCCCACGAGGTCCGAACCCAATACATGGAGTACTTTGTGGGTAGGGGGGCCATTGATATGCCAGACAATGTCTGAGAGGCATTTTTGTAATACATTTTTCTTTGAAACTAAAATAATCTTTCTTTTACTGCTTGGTTTGGTTTTAGGTGTCTCCTAGGTAATTTTATTTTTTTTTGGGCCTTTTTCTACAACAGTGCAAACCCTGAAAAGTTCTGAGCGAGATGAGGGGACAGTCTCTTCTTCAGATAATCTTATTATGTTGTGGGTCTGCTACACACACACCTTGTTTTTGTTACTAATGTATGTAGTGCATTACTGACTAAAATCGTGCTCATTTTCAGCACCATGGCAGAAATATGTGGGGTCAGGAACATGGCGGGATTGGGAAAATGTACACATCACTGTGGGTGTTATTTACTAAAGGCACATCCGCTATGCACTACAAGTGCACTGCAAAAGTGCATCTGAAACTGCACTTGGAGTGCAAAGTGGAGTTGCCTTTAGTAAATAACACCCATTGTCAACGAAAACAACAATTTTAATTCAAATACTGCTTTTGTGCATTGAAAAAGGAAGCCACACATTGTTGATAATTACATTTTTTAATCAAAGCACATTCACATGTGCCTTTAGAAAAGGGGTTTACAACAAACCAACATATTGAGTGTATCAAAAACATTCTTTTAGGTAACTTTTTTGTAACTTGCCGTTTTTGTGTAAACAGGCATGTATCAAAGTGTAACATACAGAACACAGGAACTTACAAAGTTCAACTTTGAAAAGTGAAGACAATATCAGACATGAGTATGTACAAACTGTGCTGATATTGCCTACATCAGATGGGGTGTCACCCCTGGAAAAGCCAAAATTGGAAGATGCACACAGTGTGCCAACATGTGCTATCTCCCATCATGGTGGATCAATGTACATGTTTTGGGGGTGCAACCCCTTCATCTCAGCCACTTTCCACAAAACACGTACATTGATCCCCCATGATGGGAGATAGGGCATGTTGACACATTGTGTGAATCTTCCAATTTTGGCTTTTTGTAAAATACAAAAGTTGTTTTTTCAAAACACAAAAATAAAAACCTAGCTAGTTTGGGGTGTTTCAGACTCTCCCCAAAACATCACTGATGTTCTTCATTTTATTTTGAACATCATTGATGTTTTCTGTATATTTTCTAAATCGCGATTGCACCCCATTATCTCCCCAATCAGGATCTGGGCACTTTCACTAGTAAAATGTGATTCTTCTTCCACACCACATAAAAAACACTATGTGTTATAAATATGACAACATACATTGATTAGCTTACTGGAAGCTGTGGTCTCCGAGACTCACCTGTTGTGGTGACAATTTGTCCAATTTCAACGATCTCTCCTTCCTCCTCCTCTGCTTCTGGTGTTGGAATTTCGCCTTCTTTGGGAGGTGTGGGGTCCCTGGTGTCCTCAGACTTCCTGAGTCTTCTCTCCCCTATGAGAATGTAAACAAGGAATACTTAGCACACAGAGGGACAATTGTGTTTTTTGGCCGAGTTCAAAGGTGAGAACATTATTTTGGACACTTTGTAAAGCTGGAATACTTACCTACAGTGTGAAGAAATTTAGTGAAGTGTAATTTGTGAAAACATTGTGTTGGGAGTGGGCTAACGAACCATGTTTCGTACGAACGATTGAATCCATGAACTTGAAAGTGCCCATTTTAAACTGTACAACATTAAATCAAAGCACATCTAGCAGTATGCAAGCAAGAATAATCATATGAACACACGACAACTACTTACTTTTTTGAAGAACACACGTGATCCTTCTGTACTGATCGTGCTCCCTCAGTTTCAGGTCTGACCAGCATTTTCTCAGTTGATCCTTGGATCGTCGTACCCCAAAATTCTTCTGAAGACTCTTCACAACTTTAGTCATGATCTTGGCCTTTATGATATTTGGGTTTGGGTAAGGTCCATACTTCCCATCATAGTCGGTCCTCTTCAATATGTCCACCATCTCCAACATCTCAACAAAAGACATATTTGAGGCCTTTAAAGCTTCTCCTCCAGGATCGGGACGTGTCAGGCTCCGGGCTTTCCTCGCCCTCCTCGTTAGTGGAACTCTGATTGCGCACCTGCGTTGTCTCCGCCATGTGCTCTCCCCACTGCGCCGAAAGAGAAGGGGTGGGGAATAGTCTAGAAAGAACGTCAGGGGCAGGCGGAGTTTCACGTATGCACACTGTATATAAAACGCAACACGCGTGTGTCGTACGTACGATCTGTGAACAGAGGGAGAAGCTGACGCGACGATCGTGCAAACGAAGGTACAATTTTTAACTTGGTACATCACTAGCCTATACTGCTTCTAGATTGAGGCCTGCATTAGTGGAGTTTAGCCTGACATTAGGGTTTGTCTTGTGTTGTGTCTTGCAGAGATTATGGACGGTTTCAAAGACCACAGTTTCCTCCCTCTGTTCATCGATAAATACAGGGAGCTGCCCTGCCTGTGGCAATCAACGCACCCACATTACAGTAACATACTAAAGAGGCAGGCAGCGATGGAGAAACTGGTTGAGTTTGTGAAGCCGGTGATAAATATCCACTATTTAAAAGTGAAAAATGGTGGCCTCAGGAGTACATATCTGAGGGAGAGGAAGATGGTGCTGGAGTCCATGCAATCTGGAGCTGCAGCAGATGAAGTTTATGTCCCCAGGCTGTGGTATTATGACAGGATGCAGTTTCTGTCAGACCAGGCTGATGTCAGGGAATCACTCTCTACCCTTCCTTCCACACATCCTTCTATGCTACATTCCACACCCGCTGAGTCTTCCGACGCCCAACCTGGGCCTTCCACTCAGGAAGAACTGGAGGAGCCCAGCTTGAGCCAGGTATAGTATTGTTGTACATATTTTGGGAGTAAAAATGAATGATGTAAAATAGTTTTTTGCTCTCTAATGGCTGATTTTATAAAGTGTTTCACATATCAATAGACAGTAGTGGCCAAAATCTTTGGGCCAAGAATGAAAAATGCTAGGCTCAGAATGATAGTCTTTTCTATTGGTTAACAATTTGCAACAGTCTTGAGGTGAAAATTGTGTGTGTTTGATGAACCAAAAACTAAAACTATGTCCCTTTTTCATACACAGGAAAACATCAGCCAGGAGGAGGGTGTGGAATGCAGCAGCCAGGAGGTGGCTGTGGAAAGTGGCAGCCAGGAGGAGGCAGGGGTAAGCGGCAGCCAAGCGGTGGGTGGGCGGAGGAGCCTGACGGAATCCCAAGTTCCTTCCCCCCCGCCTTCCATGCAAAAGGGCCAGAAAGGGGGGGAATGTGGAGGAGTCGGCTCTGAATCTCATCGGGGAGGCTTCAGCAGCCCTCCAAGCCACCCCCACCTATCAAGAGGCCTTTGCCGCCTTGGCTGCATGTAAACTCCAGCAAATTGAGGAGGGGCAAAAGATCTTGTGTGAGGAGCTAATTCTCCACACCCTCAACAAGGGTCTGTTGGGCCAAATCACAAAAGCAACACACTTGTGTGAGTTGGCCCTCCTCCTCCTTCTGCCACACCTCCAGCACCACAGCCACAGCCTAGAAGGAAGCATGGAAGGAAGACCAGAGTGTGATAACCTGGGTTCAGTCTGGTCTGACAGAAGATGCAGCCTCTTGTAGTACCACAGCCTGGGAACATAGATGTCATCTGCTGCTGTTCCGGGTTTCTTGGACTTCAGGACCAGACTTCTCTCCCTCAGACATGTACTCCTCAGGCCACCAATTTTTGCGTTTAAATAGTTGATGTGTGCCCTGGGGGCCAAAGGCTTTGCTAATCTCCCCAGTTTCTCCAGTGCTGCCTCCCTCTTTATTTGTTACTGACACCTAAATAAAGGTTTTTTTTTTGTTTGAAGAAATACTTGCGTAAGTGTTTTACTTCAAAAAGGACAGTTTATTTGTGAGCAGGCAGGTACATTTCAAAAATACAAAGTGAAATGAATAACAAGGGGCACCAACACCAAACAACCTCCTGTAGATTAAAAAAGAAAAACAAAATACAAAAAAGATAATAATGGTGTTGTGGTAAGTTGACACACAAAACAAACAAAAATGCAAAGATGAGCCAACTGTCAAAAAAGGAGATGTTGATTAAAAAAACCAACCACAAAAAAAAAAAAAAAAAAACAACAAAAAAAGATTGTGTAGATGCGACAATTTAAAATATTGTATTGCTGAAATGAGTAAAAAGACTAAAGAAATACGTTCAGGAGAAGAGTGTGTGAATATGAGCATCAAAACAAGTTCATTCTTGCAGCATTGTAAATAACAAGAGAATGCGGTGCATGAAAGAATTTTTAACATTGCAGCGTGACGAATGTGCTATATCGATTACGAGTAGTAGTTTTACCTGAGTGAGCGTTTCCGTGTCCGAATTTGATTGTGAGCATGTGTGGCACCTTGTCCGTCGGAGTAGGCTACACATGATTGGACTATGTCCGATCGGAGCATGTTGTCGGAAAATTTTGGAAAACTTGGTCCATCGGATACTCCGACGGAAACAGTCCGATGGAGACCACACATAGTCGGATTATTCGACAACACGGTCCTATCGGACATTGTCCATTGGAATGTCCGACCGTGTGTACAAGGGCTTTCTCTCCTCAGAGAACTAGAAACGGTGTGTTTACGCACACAGATCCTGGTTCTTCTTGTGTCAGCAGCGATCGTGGGAGCCCGGCGGTGATCGTGACCACTGGGCACTCACATCTGTTTCGGGGGTGAGCAGCGGGCGCCCCTAGTGGCCACAGGGCTTCACCCAGCCATGCCATTGTGCTGCAGTACAACTGCAGCAGCTGGTCGGGGAGTGGTTAAGTTGTTCATAAATTACATTGAAGTTGCTATAAATGTCCTATCTCTTCAGGATCTCTTTAGGATATAGTAACTTTAAAAAAGACCGCAATAAAATAAAGAGGTGGTTGAATACATGGCAAAATTAGGTTTAATATTGAAAAATGTCAAGCAATGCCCTTGAAATCTAAAAAATATGAATGCAATGCAAAATATATATATCAGGTGGAATCTTGGATGGAAAAGTATCTGGGGTTCATAGTAGAGTACAGGCTTGGAAATAGCATCCATTGCCAAGCTCCATCAAGCAAGGCTAGAATTTTAGCATGCATTAAAAAGGGTATCTACTTAAGACACAGGACTATAATTATACCACTCACAAAACTCTGGTTAAGCTGCATTTTGAGTATGCTGTTCAGGTCTGGTCAACAGTCCTCAGGAAGGATGTCCTGAAACTGGAGAGAGTCCAGAGAAGAAAAACAAAGCTAATAACTGGTTGAAAGACCTCAGTTATGAAGAATGACTACAAACACTAAACATATTCTTCCTAGAGAAGAGATGCTTAAGAGGAGATATGATCACAAGATACAAATATCTGTTTATTCTAGCATAGGGAGAAAACGATTCTGTTTTAGATCTTTTAGGAAGACACTCAACAACTGTATGTGTAAGGGGTTATTTAATGTTGAAGTACTAAGGATCTGGAACTCCCTTCCTCAGTTGGTGGTGTCAGCCGAGAGTGTTGATAATTTCAAAAAGCTTTTAGTTGGGCATGTTAGTGGGTGTAAAATACAGGGATGTGGTAAATGGTAGCAACATAAACACACACACACACACACACACACACACACACACACACACACTGAACTGAATGGACTGGTGTATTTTTTCAACCTTACCAGCTTTGTAACTATGCAACAATGAAGGTTGTGCAGAATTGAATCATGTGCTGATTAGTTAGGATGGAGATGAAACAAAGATGAACTAGGGTAACCATAAACTATAATGAGGCCTGGTACTAGTGGAGCAATGTATCACTGACACATAGCAGGGGGTAAAAAGCCCTGCAATTAGTACAACCACTGGGACAGAGTAAGGCTGCTGTGTACCACCAGAGAAGGAAAAGAGACTATTCACTGGAGATACAGTGGTGTGAAAAAGTGTTTGCCCCCTTCCTCATTTCCTGTTCCTTTGCATGTTTGTCACACTTAAGTGTTTCGGAACATCAAACCAATTTAAACAATAGTCAAGGACAACACAAGTAAACACAAAATGCAATTTGTAAATGAAGGTGTTTATTATTAAAGGTGAAAAAAAATCCAAACCATCATGGCCCTGTGTGAAAAAGTGATTGCCCCCCTTGTTAAAACATACTATAACTGTGGTTGTCCACACCTGAGTTCAATTTCTCTAGCCACACCCAGGCCTGATTATTGCCACACCTGTTCACAATCAAGGCATCACTTAAATAGGAGCTGCTTGACACAGTAAGGTCCACCAGAAGATCCTTAAAAGCTACACATCATGCCGAGACCCAAAGAAATTCAGGAACAATTGAGAAAGAAAGTAATTGAGATCTATCAGTCTGAAAAGGGTTATAAAGCCATTTCCAAAGCTTTGGGAATCCAGCGAACCACAGTGAGAGCCATTATCCACAAATGGCGAAGACATGGAACAGTGGTGAACCTTCCCAGGAGTGGCCGGCCGCCCAAAATTACCCCAAGAGCGCAGCGACGACTCATCCAAGAGGTCACAAAAGACCCCACAACAACGTCCAAGGAACTGCAGGCCTCACTTGTCTCAGTTAAGGTCAGCATTCATGCCTCCACCATCAGGAAAAGACTGGGCAAAAATGGCCTGCATGGCAGAGTTCCAAGGAGAAAACCACTGCTGAGCAAAAAGAACATCAAAGCTCGTCTCAATTTCTCCACAATACATCTTGATGATCCCCAAGACTTTTGGGACAACATTCTGTGGACCGATGAGACAAAAGTGGAACTCTTTGGAAGGTGTGTGTCCAAGTATATCTGGCGTAGAAGGAACACTGCATTTCATAAAAAGAACATTATACCAACAGTAAAATATGGTGGTGGTAGTGTGATGGTCTGGGGCTGTTTTGCTGCTTCAGGACCTGGAAGACTTGCCGTGATAAAAGGAACTATGAATTCTGCTGTCTACCAAGAGATCCTGAAGGAGAATGTCCGACCATCTGTTCGTGTACTCAAGCTGAAACGAACTTGGGTTCTGCAGCAGGACAATGATCCTAAACACACCAGCAAGTCCACCACCGAATGGCTGAAGAAAAACAAAATGAAGACTTTGGAGTGGCCTAGCCAAAGTCCTGACCTGAATCCTATTGAGATGTTGTGGTATGACCTTAAAAAGGCCGTTCATGCTCGAAAACCCTCTAATGTAACTGAATTAGGACAATTCTGCAAAGATGAGTGGGCCAAAATTCCTCCAGGACGCTGTAAAAGCCTCATTGCACGTTATCGCAAACGCTTGGTTGCAGTTGTTGCTGCTAAGGGTGGCCCAACCAGTTATTAGGTTTAGGGGGCAATCACTTTTTCACACAGGGCCATGATGGTTTGGATTTTTTTTCACCTTTAATAATAAACACCTTCATTTACAAATTGCATTTTGTGTTTACTTGTGTTGTCCTTGACTATTGTTTAAATTGGTTTGATGTTCCGAAACACTTAAGTGTGACAAACATGCAAAGGAACAGGAAATGAGGAAGGGGGCAAACACTTTTTCACACCACTGTATATTGCATACAAATGAGTTGCATGCTGAAAAACATTAGGGCCCATCTTCATTCCCCTCCTCAATGGGTTGAGGCACCAAACAGAGTAGGTTAGGAGGAGAACGGAATTATTTGAGATCCCGTGACAGGTGCAGTAGAAAATCTGTATGCATTTTTCAGGAATATGGGTCCATTTTCCAGGCACACCGACATGCTTATAAAGCAATAGCCACGCAAGTGTTTAATTAGGCAGAAGTTTATTCTTTAGGAAAAAATAGGCAACCAAACCTGAATCCAGATACAGCACAATCTGGTCCTTTATCATGCTGGGGGAAGGCAGAGAGAGGCAGAGAGCTCAACGCCAATGATAATGCTGGTTTGTTACTTGGAATTCCGTTGTTGTTTTACAGGTTGTTAGGGTGACCCCTCCCCCCCTACTTTTTTTAATACATGACCCTATGTTATCCTCATAAATTAAAAGTATAATAAAAACAAAAAAATGAGATAGAGAAAGGGAGGGCTATAACCCTGGCACAACGGGGAGATTTCCCTTTTACTTCCTGCCCCATGGTCAAAACAGTGAGGGAAGCTCTGGTTGCCACAAGGGTCAACAAAAATAGTGTCCTGTTGGAAGATTCCCTCTCTATTTCTGTCTTAGTGCCCACCCACAATTTGAGATTTTCCTTCACTTTTACTCTCTGTGATAATAGTCACCAGGACAAATATAGAGGGTGAATCTCCTTAATGGAAACATGGACAACAATTAAGTTTTGCCTTTAGCCCCCATTCACACCGTTGCGACTTGTCATGTGATTTGATAGTTTCAAATCGCATGACAAGTCTCGTCCGCGATGGAAGTCCCCCTGATTTTAAAAGTAGTTCTTGCACTACTTTTGCAAGTTCAGGTATGACTTGCATAGACATCTGTGCATGAAATCACTGATATCTTACAAGTAAAGCCTGAAGTGATACTACTTTGAAATCATGCTACTTCAGTTGAAGTAGCACGATTTCAATGTCGTGTTCAGTGTGACCAGGGGTTTAGTGATGCTTGAAGGACTGGAGTAGGATGGGATCAGGAAAAATATGTTGACTTTTGAAAAGTTTGCAACTGCCAAATACACAAGCAAGAAAACAAAGATAAGTATTTTATGGAATTAGAGGTGATATCTGAAAAAATGGCTGTAAAGATGCAACTTCAGAGAAATACAGTATGTGGCGGCATTACTCAGTATAATAGAAAGAAGAACATCCAGGCTAGTGCAAATCTAACATCAGTGGAAAAACGATTTTGTAAGTGTTTTAGAGAAGTAAAGAAAATTGTTCAGTAATACATGTTATCCTGGCCAAAGATGAAGGATTCCAGGAAGAAGCCGGTTTATGGCTTTTCAGGTGTTTACTGAAGCTGACAGAGTTTCAAAAAAACTAAACTGAATGCTGCACTGAGAGACAAATTTGTTTGTGGATTAACAGTGAATCTATACAAAAGGCTGGTGAAAGAGCAACTGGATTTGCTAAAGGAATGAACAGTACTACTAAAGATACCTTATAACTGTAGAACAAATGTAAAGATGAAATGATAGACAGCTTTGTACTACATAGAGTTGGCACGGGTCAAAAGAAAATACAGAATAAACAGAAACTGGAACAACTACAGCTATGAAAAATAATTATTAATGATTCCACCTACAGATATAAAATGCTTATTGCATGAAATATAGTTAGAAAGGTAAAATGGTGGTTGACTGCATTACCATTGAAAACACATGAAAAGAAATATGTATAGAGAAAAATACACAGCCAAAATTTCACAAAGCTCATCCTGCACAATCAAAGGTAAATAGAAAATTGGACTGCCTGTAATTAGATGACATGATATTTTAAGTATTTAGAGGCTATTTTGTCATGTTTTTGGGGCTGCGTTCGATATGTGCAATGAAAGATTACACAAATACTTAAAAGTATAACATTTCTTAAAAATAATGACATATACAGATACTATTAGAAAATATAACAAGAATACTTAACTAAAGATGTTGTTTCTGCCATGGAGTCCACCTGCTTTTCATACAGCATGGCCAGGTAATCAGACAGGCGCGTGCCTAATGGCAGCTCTGTTATGAGACTAGCCTATTCCAGTTTGGGCTCTGGAAGATACAGGCTAGTATGTGCGTAAATGACCAATCAAAGTTCTTTGGACAGTGATATCACCTTTCAAGTGGGATAGTGGGCTCGGTCATCCTGCATTCCTCAAGCTTTACATCAGTCAGAGAAAACAATACATATGACCTTATATGGCTCCTGGACCAAGATTTGGAGGCTTAGAATTCATTAGTGAACCGCAATATGAACCAACAATAATAAGGAAATATAAAATAAAGTTTCCCCATCAGGTGCAATTTTGTAACTAGCATTGTGCCGTTATAAAATGTTTCCTGCTCGGTGTGTGAAAGTTTAGAAAATGTTTGCTGTGAAGTACTGACTGGTAGTATTGTGGACAATGTACAGTATATGTGTTACCTAGGTCTCTCATTTACCTATGGAGAGAACAAACTTTTTGTTTACTCAGATTCTTAATTCTTAGGTTATGTTCTGGGTCCCAGAGTCTAGAAGCTTTGGGTGGCTAAAGGTGGCTAAAGCTGGTTACCATACCTTGTGATTAGTCTCAGCTGTGCACAGGCCTTTTTTGTATGTAGGCTTACAGATGCTTAGGGCACTCTTTCTCTCACTGTTGTAAGTGCCTGCTCAAAAGGCTGGCTGCTGACAGAACACCAAAGAGGAAGTGCTGCCTGTTTGTTTTGGGAAACCCTTTAGGGAGAACCCTGTTAGCTAGGAACTCATTTCTAGTTTTGTTAGTGGCTAGTATGAGCAGATGCTTTGTTTATTATATGCTATTGATTTACTGTAAAACTCTTCCTTCAATAAAAATTGGATTTTTGTACTCACCATAAAATCATTTTCTCTGAAGTTCATTGACAGACACAGCTCCTTTAATTCTTGACCTTAGAGTTATCACGCCACCTTCAGGAGAGGACTAGGCAGAACATGTAACACAAGTAAAAACAGCAAGACTGCACAGAACCGCCCAGGGGGTGGTCCCTCTGGCTATAACCCCTCACCCTGCTTCCTGCAGCTCAAAAAGCAGTACAAACATAAATAGGAGTGGCGGGTGCTGTGTCCGTCAATGAACTTCAGAGAAAAGGATTTTATGGTGAGTACAAAAATCCCATTTTCTCTTTCGTTCATTGACGTACACAGCTCCTTTAATTCTTGACCTTAGGGACGTCCCCAAGCAGTGTCGAAAAATGAGGGGTGGAAACAGCAAAACATAACTTTACCCACAACAAAGGGAACACCTCAACAGAGGAGTCATCCTCTGAAATGGCTGCCATCAAAACCAGCAGCCAACTTGTGCATCAAAAGATGCGTTAACAGACTAGTAACTTAAAGAAAGTGTAATTGCAACCTTACACAGCCGCCTGCAAAACCTTGCACCCAAAGCTAGCATCCGGAGATGCGTTACATCAACTTTGTAGAATTTAGTGAACGTGTGAACGGACGACCAATTTGCCACCTTACACACCTGGGAGACAGACGCATGATGTCGGAAAGCCCAGAAGGTCCCAATTGCTCTGGTGGAATGAGCCATGACAGGAAAAGGGTGCACTCGCCCCTTTAAGGCATAGGCCTGAACCACAATCTGTCTGATCCACTGAGAAAAGGTGGATGAAAAGACTGGCAGACCTTTTTTCGTGCCAGTCACCGAGACAAACATAGAGTCTGACGGAAGGGAGCCGTAGCAGACAGATACACCCATAGAGCCCAGACCACATTCAGGAAATATAAGGCAACCTCTTTTGGGTGTGTCGGCTTAGGACATAAGGAAGGTAGCACAATGTCCTCATTTAGATGGAATGCCGAAACCACCTTTGGAAGGAAAGTGGGCTGAGGATGTAGCACCACCTTATCCTTGTGGATGACCAGGTAGGGAGACTTACATGACAAGGCCGCCAACTCAGAAACCCTCCTGGCAGATGTAATAGACACTAGAAAAACTACTTTCTGAGAGAGTGTTAACAAGGAAATCTCCATAATGTTCTCAAACGACGGTTTCTGAAGCGCCGATAGTACCAGATTCAGATCCCACGGAGGTAGCGGGCGTCGAACCGGAGGGACTACACGTCAAACCCTTGCACAAAGGTACTCACCAATGAGTGAATCACCAAGGGGTGTTGGAAAAGGACAGCCAAGGCCGATATCTGTCCCTTGATGGTTCTTAAGGCAAGTTTCTGATCCACTCCTTGCTGCAAAAACAGCAGGATCCTGGAAACTGAATAAGTGCATAGACGCCATCCCATCTACTCAAACATGGAGATGTAAGCCTTCCATGTACGATGGTAAATCTTCCGGGAAGAAGACTTCTGTGCCCTCAGTATAGTGGAAATTAGCGAGTCTGACAGACCTCGGTCCTTTAGTACCCGGTTTTCAACAGACATGCCGTTAAAACCAGAGACAGTAAAGCAGGATGAAGTATCGGTCCTTGCGCTAGAAGGTCCTCTCGCAGCGGTAGCCGCCAAGGAACATCCGCCACCAGTCGTACTAGGTTGGTGTACCAAGGATGCAATCAAAATTACTGGAATCCCCTCGGCCTCCACTCTGCGCATCAGACATGGTAGAAGCTTGAGTGGGGGGAAGGCATAAATCAGCCAATAATTCCCCCATGGAGCCACCAACGCCACCAGGGGTCTCTTGTCATGGACACAAACCTCTGCATCTTCCGATTGAGCCGAGAGGCCAAGAAGTCCACATCTGGTGTGCTCCACCTTAGTTAAAGGAGCCTGCCAGTTTTCTACGTCCGGGATATATATGGCCGACAGGGCCTGCATATGTCGCTCTGCCCACAGGAGAATGTGAGCGACCTCCCGTGCTGCAGCTGAGCTCCTTGTTCCTCCTTGATGGTTGACGTACGCCACCGCTGTGGCGTTGTCTTACTGGATCCTGACCACCTGCGGTTCATGAACAACTTCACCGCAGCTTGAAGAGGCTGCAGCTTGTCTGAAGGGAGAAAAACTCTCACTGAGGAGTCCAACAGCAACCCCAGTTACTCCAGGCATTGAGTCGGCACTAACACCGACTTCTTTAGGTTCAGCACCCAACCAAACTCCTGGAGAGTCTGCATGGTGATCGCTACATCCTCCCTTAATTCTGAGGCGGAAGCTGCTCTCAGAAGGAAGCCATCTAGGTAACCCACAATTGCAATCCCACATTGCCTTAACAGTGGCAGAATTGGAGCTAACACTTTGGTAAAGACTCGGGGTGCTGACGCCAGGCCAAAAGGGAGAGCCACAAACTGATAGTGCTCTTCCCCGACTGCAAATCGCAGAAACCTCTGATGCCTGAGGCATATGGGTACGTATGTAAATACGCGTCCTGGATATCCAGGGATGCCAGGAAGTCCCCCTGATGGAGGGCAGCGACCACGGAGTGAACTGATTCCATCCATAACCTTTGCACTTTCACAAAGCTGCTGGGGGTCTTCAATCCAGGATTGGACGAGGTAGGTTATAGGGAAAAAATCTGTTTGGTGGACAAGAAAGAGACTCTATCTTGTATCCCGATGAAACCAGTTCGCAAATCCACTGGTTAGACAGTAGAGAGGTCCACCGGGCTGCAAACTCCCGAAGGCGACCCCCCACCCGAGAGTTAGACGGGGCAAACCTTCCTGCGGTAACATTTTTGTTCGCAGACTTGTTTGGCTTGCAAAAGCAGGGACGCTTTTGTCCTTCAGCAGGCGCCTTGTCGGACTGGGAACGCTTACCTGCCGACCCAGGTGGATGAAAAAGCCATTTCTGAGCGGAAAAAGAGGCCTCTTGCCTACAGCGTGGCGCCTTACCCTTCCTGGACTGTGGGAGCAACATGCTCTTCCCACCTGTAACATTTTTAATAATGTCATCCAGGGAAGCTCCAACAAGCCTCTCACCTTGGAAGGGCAAATCCACCAGAGCTTTTTTAGATGCCTGGTCCGCAGACCAGCTGTCATGGTTATGCAATAGAGATCGTCTGCTTACCTGTCTCCATGTGTTCATTTCTAGAGACCAGCCGACCCTCACCTGAATGCTTTTATAATCCATCCTTTGGCATGGCTCCACCCTAGCTCCTATCAGAGAACTCTATATTAACCTGTGCACTGCTAGCCAACCCTGCTGATTAACCTTTGTGTGTTAGCTTTCTGTTACCTGCCGTGTGCTCTTCTATTGTTTTCCATTACCGACTTTGGTGTGTCCTTGACTATCCCTGTTTGCCTGTGATCCTGACCTTTTGGCGTGTCCCCGACCTTTCCTGTCTGCTTGTGGCCCCGACCTTGGCTTTGTCCCTCACCATCCCTATCCTCCTGTTGCCTACTGTGGGTGAGAACTGGGGGACCCTGGGGGTCGCGACCTGGAGCCAGTTGCAGCCAAGTCCATCCTCACCACTCGAGGCTCTGGTGAACACCTGCTGGCTCTTAGACTCCGCGCCCCAGGGAATCTTATGCTCTAACCCCGGTGGGATCCATCTTGGTGTTCTGGCGGCCCTGCCTTCCTATCACCTTGACCCCTGTCCACAGCAGTCAGCCGTAGGGTCCACAACCTTGCGGTGCACTCCTAATCCCTACGGTGTGCATCTGTCACCTGGCCTCAAGGTGACCCGACACCAGTATTTTAGCCAAATCAGGCCAACCTCAAACCATAGCACCACTGCTGATACTGGTGCTCTAGAGAGCGGGGGGACCATATCCAGGGCAGAATCACAGACATACTTAGGGCCATGCACCAACTGGTCTGCCAGCTCTACGCAGACCGGGGGAGACAGTTGCTTCTCCAGTTCATGGTGAAACAGCTTTGCCCATTCAGTAAGCACCTGCGACACCAAGGCCATAGCCAGCACAGGTCGTAACTCTGACCCCACTACCATAAACATGGACCGGGCCACTGCTTTGGCCCTCCTGTCGGCCTTGAAGGCAGGAGTCCCTTCTAATTTACTTTATTTAACCTGGATACCGGGGGGTCAACGATCGGAGGAGATGCCCATTTTTTCAGGAGGCTCTCCTCAAAGGGGTCACCGCCATTCTTCCTGGGACTGAAAAGGCCTGCTGCAGACTTCCCCATTCCTTGTAGATGAACTGATCAAAATAAGTCAAATACGGATACAACATAGGCATGCAGGCAGATTTTTGGGACCCAAAAGGGACTGCCACCTCAGCAGAGGTTCCTGCTGCATCCTGTATTTTCAGGGTATCCCGCACCGCAGGATACTAGCACTTTTTCCTGCAATAACCCGGACAGAGAGTCATTCTCACTGTCCAAACGGTCCTGAACCGCATCCTCTGACACATCAGAACAGGGGCCGCCAGTCACCGCGGGACCCGAGTCTGAATCAGAGATCTTCTCAGAAGACGGGGGCAGGGGGCGTTTTTACCCCCCTTGCACCCGCACGCCGCTTCCACCCTTGTAACAAAGGTCTCCACGACCGCCAACAAAGCATCCATAGGAACCGCAATTTTTGCAGGTGAGCCGGTTGCAATAGCTGGAGAAGTAGCACCAACTTCTAATGCCATGCTGACCCTCACTCGCCTGCCACAACTTAGGGACTTAAGGCAAGGTACACAAATTCCACCCTCCTAGCTGCTCACAGACTGAGGGGCCCCTCCGCAGGACTCACCACCCTGACCAAGTGCTGTGCTGTGATGCTCTGTCCTGTTTCAGTCACAAAGTGCTCAGAGTGAAAACCGCTCTGTTCTGAGGTAAACAGACCCAGCAAAATGGCCGCAGCCAGGGTCTGAAGTCGGCCATCCTTAGTACAAAAATCACCAAGGAAATGGCAGCGGAACCTTCTAAAAAAGGGCTAACAGTGTTACACTGCATAAGACTACAGAAAAATTGGGCGGCCTCAGCAAAATTGGGTGGCCCCAGCAAAATAGCCGCAGCCTATCCTGAGATAAATTTACTCAGGCACCTCACATCGCAGTAAAAAAGGGCAGAAAAACAAAAACAGACCCTAACAACCAGCGCAGCCCTGCCACAGAGCCCCCCCGGAGGACCCTCGGCCTAGGTACATACACCACACCTCATGCACAGTCACACAGCGGCCCCAGCAGGGGAGGAGGGAATGAGGGATAGGGAGAGAGGAAAGGGAGAGTGAGAAACCTCCTAGTCGACCTACCAGGGAATTCCCAGCTGCTCTATCCAGGCCGAGGCAGGGAGAGCCATACTTACCCTTCCTGATGGGATTGCTGGACGCATTCCACCACAGACCCATCACCCAAGCAGTACGGGGTGGTTGCTGGTCATGACACACTGTGACATGGACAGCAGTAGCCTGGTCATATGTGTGTCCCGGAGAATATAGCTCACCGGCCGCCACTTGAGCAGAAGGGGCATGTCGTGGCTGACCCAGTATGTAGGTAGGGTCTGCTCATGCTCTATGGCCAGGCTGGGGAGACTACAAGGATCTATATTATCCAGCCTGTCACCCAGCCAGCTGTTGATAGTAGATCACAGGATCAAAAATTGTAGAAAAAATGAAAAAAATTCCAGGACCAATGGTCCCCTCAGGGTGCCAGGTCCTTCTCCTACACTAGGCAGAAAAAAACTGAGCTGCAGGAAGCAGGCTGAGGGGTTATAGACCGAGGGACCACCCCCTGGGTGGGCGGTGCTGTGCAGTCTTGCTGTTTTTACATGTGTTACATGTTCTGCCTAGTCCTCTCCTGAAGTGGCGTGATAACCCTAAGGTTAAGAATTAAAGTAGCTGTGTCCGTCAATGAACGAAAGAGAAACAGTGTTTTCTTGCTGAATAAAGGTGTAGGACAGATCTATCCAGAGTCCTGTACATCAGTTAGATTACATATATAAAAGACTTGTGAACAGCTGAGACTATTTCATGAGCTCTAGCTAGCAGTTAAGAAGTGCACTTAGGAATGGAGGCTTTATCCCACCCAAAGTTCACAAAAGCATTTTGGCTCCAGGATGCAGGACGATACTTATTAATATTATGAGGAAAAAATAGTTCTCACCATATCAGACACAAAGCCACTTTGTGTAGGTGAGAAACGTTGGTGACACATATACACCACACCATCCTCAGTCATGACAGTCTATCCTTCCAGTTAGTACACAGATACAAAGATTTATAAAGATAGTATTTGGCATGAGCCTACAAAAGACACAGCAAAGAGTTAAAGATTTTACAAGTGTGCTATAGATTAGTGGTCTCCAAATTGTGGCCTGGGGGCTGGATGTGGCCTTTTAGTTGCCTTTATCTGACCCTCAGGGGAATATTCCACCAACTGACACCAATGATGAGGCACCATTTCCCCTACTGACAACCATCAATGGGGCAATATGTATTTCATTGAAATCAATAATGGGGCACTGATAACAGGGAATTTTTTACACCCGCTAGCCACAGTCCAGCCCCTCTAAAGGCTGAAAGACAGTAAATTGGTCCTTTGCTTAGAAGGTTTGGAGACCCCTGCTCTCGATTATATAATTGTGCAATTGCTACTAAGACATAGCTGGATCCCACATTGTATTGAGTTTCACTTCAATGAAAGCAATCTATGGTGGGAGATGTAATATCCCTGGTTAGGTGGCTCCAGAAACACAGAGGGGCCATTTAAGGCCACTTCAGATTCACAGAGATGAAAAATAGAGCACCACGCAAATTACTGAGTGCTAAATCATAACTGTACTTTCTTTATATACTATACTGCAACACGATTCTCAGGTTTCCAAGTGTCTCCTTCCAAAGGTCTTTTTATGTTGGTTGGAGGAAAAGAGCATAAGTGGGCTCCTTGTAATTAAATAACAGGTTTCTGCAGACTGAAAACCCTGATAAGGGGGCACTTGAAATCCTTTCATCTTAGTACATAAACAAACAGAAAATAAACATTCTGTTTGGCTGATCTTACTTTGTGAAAATTCTGCTGAAATTTGCAGGTTTTTCAGGAAGATTTGCCAATAGGGGAATGTAATGCGTTCATAGAAAAGGTAAAATGTAGGTGTTTTAGGATAGTTTTGTAAGACGTTTAAGAACTTTGAATGGCTCTTGAACATTTTCCTTTGTGTTCTCTGTATTGTTTGGAGGGGGAGAATGTTTTTTTGTAATTTTTTTCTCAGAAAATAATTTTAGTGTCAGAGGATTTCCAATTAAGGTGGAACTCCAAAAACACTGGACAACACATTTTTTTGAATGTTTTGCTTTCTGAAAAAATGTTGGTACACAAACTGAATCTTGAGAAATATGAAATTAACTTTTCATGGTACCGTCTGACGACATTGACACATTTGATGGTATTAAAAACCACATTTTTTTTTACAAACATTATACATGTTTAAACAATCCATAGATATACATTACATAAAAATACAATACATGAAAATAGAAGTTGGAATCCTTCTAGATGGTTCCTACACCCCCACCAGGGGAGCCACCTCTGATTGAGAAGCTGCTCAAGAAGTAGTGTAGGTGTGGGCTGTCAGGCTCTCAACATGTTTTGCAGTTGCCCGCTTCTTCAGGAGATTAAAGGAGGAAAACATACTAAAATGCAAATGAAGACATATGAATATTCATATATGGTTGCATAGCAGATGCATAAAGTATATTTTGTACATATATTTGTATATATTGCTTAAACAGGATGATATGAGAAAAAACTCACCCATGAGTATACAAACAGCCAAACACAGCCACCAAGGGCATCACAGGAGAAAGTAACAGTCTATCACATGATCATTTTGCTATTGCCATACCATCAGAGCAGCAAACTGCACTGATTTCTGAGGTCCTCTGAGCCAACTTCTATGCTCAACAGCACAACAAATGTGAGCAGCCCAGGGATTTTCTTAAATGCCCATATTGGTTCTTTGAAGCTTAAAGTAATACTAATGGCAAAACTATATTTTTGGATAGAGGGGAGAGGGTTTAAAACACCTGTCAGGCTTGTACTGCTGTCAGTGTTGCCAATAGGAATAATTACCCTCTCTATTTGTCCTCTTTACCATTATTGTCAAAAATAAAATAAAACAAAATCCAAAATTTTGAGCTGTCCCCAGAATAGTAGTAGTGGGAAATCTTCCAACAGAGACACTAGTTCTGTTGACCCTGGTGACAATCAGGGATTCCCTCACTTTTGAGGTCTTTCTCTCTCACTTCCTGTTTTAGCTAAGGGAAATCTCTCTAATAAAATACAGAAGGCAAAAAGAAACCTGACAGGTTTCCATTACTCTATCCATAATGAAAAAAAAAGTTTCTTGATCATACATCATGGGACACAGGAGCTTCATTACATTGTGGGTTATATAGGCACCTTTGGTGATTGGACACTGGCTAACCCCAATTAAGGAGAATTGTCTAAGGTGGTTGGTCCCGTAAAAACATGTGCTATGAAGAAAGCTCTATGCAGGTCCCTGCAGGGGTCTAAGGGCTATGCTAACCGGATTCATATCTCGGGCCGATATTTTGACTCCCAAGAGGATATGGTACCCGGGCCTCATCATCCGAAGAAATTAGGTTTTGCCTGTATGTCCTCTCCTTTGGAAGACTGGGCTCTGGGAAAACCAGACTTGGTGTACTATGTAAACAGTGGCACGAAAGTTTCTGGCAGAGTCTTTTACAAGGTCCAGGTAAGAGGTTCCTCTGAGAAGGAACCCAAAAATCCTGAAGGTTGGCAGAACTCTGCCCGCCGTGATGGGTGAAGGTTGGAATCTGTCTGTTTCAGTAGTTCCTGCGGCGGGGACAGGTAAGAGAAGTTAATCCTATATAAATCATATATTATGGATTTCTTCATGTGAGTAGTTGGATGTCTTACCTGGTTTCCGCCACTAGAGGGAGCAAAGAGCAGCCTGATGCATACTTACATGCCTTTTCAGGATACACACTCAGTGAAGCCAATCTCTGGATTGCTCACATCCTCTGCTGCAGGCTCTGCCACAATAAAGGTAAAAAAGAGGTCCCACGTAGTCTGGGGGTCCCGTGCAGCTCAGCAGGTGGTCCTCTTCCTCCCCCTTGGACACCGGCAGTCCTCGTGCGCGTGCGCTGGGCGCACTCCTATAGTAAAATGAAGAGGGGGGTGTGGTTGCAGGGCCGTGCACGCCGGCGTGCACGGCGCTTCACTGCGCAGGCGCCAAAGCGGCAATTTTAAAAGCCCAGAAAACCAGGGACCTGTAAGAGGATGACACAGAGCTACGGGCAGTAAGCATCCTAAGAGTCGGATCCAGACAAACCGAAGACACCTACTCAGCATCAGGTTGTGCAGTTAAGCATATATGTTTATTGTGAGACTTGTAGCACAACAGTGATTGCACTTTTGTACTAGTACCTCTGCTTTGTAGCTTAGGACTATGTCTCCTCGTAAGAGGGTCTCAGGGGGAGGTAATAAGGGCACTGGTAAATCACTGCCTAGGTCTAGGGGTCCTAAAGATGCCTGTAGGTTACCACCCCCCCTGCAAGACTGGAGCCAGCCTCACAGGATGAGTCAGTGCACCTGTCAGGTTTTGCAGCCTCTCCTAATGTTTCAGCCCCAGCGTATGTTACTGAAGACTCCCTTAAGGCTACATTGGAGGGTTTTCAAGGGAGAATTATGAATTTTATTTCAGCTTCCCTGAAAATAGCAGAAAAAGGGGTAGATCCCCTCACTCTGCTGAAATTCCTCTTTCAGATGACACCTCTGACAATGAGGAGAGATCCCTATCATGGGATAGGGATCAAGAGCAGTCGGATGAATCAGAGGAAGAGGTAAGAGTCTCCTCCTCTCAGGCACTCAAGAAGCAGGTCCAATATTACACTGAATTGGTGCATACCAGAATGCCCACTGCTGAGGCTGCTGCATCCTCTGTTTCTTCCCTGGGGGTCAGGAGAATTCCATATACTGCCTTTTCCTTTCCAATTCATCCCTTAATGGATAAATTGTTGTATAAGGATTGGGGACATCCCGATAAACTGTTTTCTCCTCCTAAAAGGTTTTCAATGCTTTATCCTCTGGAGGAAAGTTTCACCAAGAAATGGGGGGTCCCATCTGTCGATGCGGCTGTTTCTTGTGTGAATAAAAACCTGACCTGTCCTTTGAAAAATGCTCAGTTGTTTAAGGATCCAACTGATAAGAAGCTGGAAACGTTATTGAAAGCCTCCTTTTCCATGGCTGGCACTACAGTTGCAACTGTGGGGTTGTGTCAGTTCCTCAAGGAACAGGTTAAGCAGATGCTTGGCCTTCTTCCCAGTGAGGAAGTGGAGAATTATGCAGAAATTCCTCAAATTCTGTGTTTCATGATTGATGCGATTTTGGATTCTGTCCAACAAGCATCTCGTTTGTCTCTCTTGTTGGTACACATGCGAAGGGCCCTGTGGCTAAAAAATTGGGCAGCTGAGCTGTCGTGTAAAAAATATTTGACTGGGTTCCTGTTTAAAGGGGAACGCTTATTTGGGGAGGACTTGGATAATTTCGTCCAAAAGATTACAGGGGGTAAATCTACTCCCCTACCAATCAAAAAGAACAAACGTCCATCATTTAAGCGTTCTCCTTCTCCTGGAGCATCAAGCTCTAAGCAGTGGCGACGGCCTTCCCAACCTCCCTCTAGAGGAAAGGCCCAAGGTCACACCCAGGGGCAGAAAAAGCCTTGGGGGCAAAAGCCTGCCAAGCAGAGCCCAAAAGCTTCCTTGTGAAGGGGCACCCCCCACTCAGCTGAGTGGGGGGAAGGCTCCTGCAGTTTGCAGAAGCCTGGCGAGAAGAGATTCGGGACAAATGGGTAACCTCCTCAATATCTCTGGGCTACAAGCTAGAGTTCCAGGAGATTCCACTATCTCGCTTCCTAAGGTCAAGGATTCCCAAGGATCCAGTAAAGCAAAGACCGCTACTTCTGACCTTAGATCACTTACTATCTCAGGGGGTGATAGTGGAAGTGGATCCAAAAGAACAGGGTTCGGGGTTTTACTCAAATCTCTTCACCGTTCCAAAGCCAAATGGAGATGTCAGACCTATCCTGGATCTAAAGGATTTGAACCAGTTTCTTTCCGAATGCAGTCAATACGCTCTGTGGTATCTTCCCTGCAAGGGGGAGAGTTTATGGCATCAATAGATATCAAGGATGCATATCTTCATGTGCCAATATTTCCCGCACACCAACAATATCTAAGGTTCGCGGTAGATCAGCGCCACTTTCAATTTGTGGCCCTGCCTTTTGGTCTCGCTACAGCTCCTCGAGTCTTCACAAAGATTCTAGACCCTCTCTTGGCAAACCTAAGAGCTCAGGGCATAACCGTGATAGCTTATCTAGACGATTTGCTACTCATAGAGCAGACAGTAGCGCTCTTGAACCACAGTGTTATCAAAACATTAGAACACCTGAAACACCTAGGTTGGATTATAAACCTAGAAAAGTCGTCCCTGCAGCCTGTTACCAGGTTGGAATATCTGTGCATGATCATAGACACCGCTCAGGGCATGGTGTTTCTACCAAGGCCAAAGGCTATGGCTATAGGGGCTCTGGTTCACCTAATACTGAGCAGAAGGACTTCCCCCATTCGGCTGTGTAAAAAGGGCCAGGCGGCATCAAAATCCACTCTCTCAAGATGGATTAGACAAGTTATTTTTCAGGCCTATTGTGTAAAGGGGAAGAGTCCTCCTTTTCAAGTGAAAGCGCACTCAACTAGGGCTGTAAGTGTTTCTTGGGCAGTGCATCACCAGGCCTCCCTGGCTCAGATCTGTAAGTCTGCAACTCAGTCCATACATTCACCAGATTTTATCAGGTGGATGTCAGAGGGCAAGAGGATATCGCCTTTGGGCGCAGTGTACTGCAGGCTGCAATTTAGTTTCTCTGGTCCATGGCGGTCTATAATTCTGATCTGTGTCTCCCTCCCCTCAAACTGAGCATTGCTTTGGGACATCCCACTATGTAATGAAGCTCCTGTGTCCCGTGATGTATGATCAAGAAAATAGGATTTTTATATACAGCTTACCTGTAAAATCCTTTTCTTGAGAGTACATCACGGGACATAGAGCTCCCGCCCTTCTTGGGTTTTACGTGGTTTCTTATTGCTTTGCTACAAAACTGAGGTGCCTCCCATATGGGAGGGGTTATATAGGGGAGGTATTCTCCTTAATTGGGGTTAGCCAGTGTCCAATCACCAAAGGTGCCTATATAACCCCCTATGTAATGAAGCTCCTGTGTCCCGTGATGTACTCTCAAGAAAAGGATTTTACAGGTAAGCTGTATATAAAAATCCTATTTTTGCCTAAAGTAATTTTTTTAGCGCGTACTTGCCACAAGTGTGGCAAAACATATGACAGCTGTTCCGACATTGGCGAGACATTTCTGCTGTCACCAGTTGTTCTACAGCAAGTCTTTAAATGGCTTACTTGTTATGTAAATTACACGTACAATGCTATGTGTTCAAACAAGCACATCAAAATACATGGAATCTAATACCAATGAAATGAGTAGCATTCAAGCTTCTTTTCTAACCTTTTCTAACCTTTCCAGGCAAAATCCATCCAGCCTAAGCATGCCTAGGCATGCCTACATTGTACCAGTTCCACAAATGTTATACACTATGCCCTGAGTGCATGCCTGGACATGTAAAAAATACATAAATCATCTTATAAGGCAAGCAAAAAGTAAACCTAAAACAAAAAAATATATATAAGGCAAAATTGCAAAAACAGTGACATTATATAGACCTCTTCACATTTCAGCCCTCTCTCTGGCTTCCTCCTTGATCATGTGCTGCTGACCCTCTTGAGGCAGAATGACACCCACATAATTCTATCCATTTTCTGTAAACTCAGCCTGTTGCTGACACATGGGGGGGGGGGGGCATTGTCACGCAGGCTGGACTCCAGCACTGAGTCAAGCTCACACATCATTGAATGAGCACCACTCACCCCAAAAGAATGACCCGCCCCTGCCTCCACTGAGATGAGAAAAGGAAGGACCACTAACATCACAAACCAGCAGGAAAATGTATGTGTAGGTTTTTTTTGTTATAAAAACTGTGGGGAGGGGGTGGTCACTTTTAATGCACAAAGTTCCACTTTAGGTCAGTGTAGTGCAAGCATGGGGGATATCTGAAGATTTAATCTTCTTCTGCAAATGCTCCAAACTTTGCACACATTTTGGCCTTTTCTCTTCCGCCAAAAACTGCAATTAAAAGTATTTTTAGGGCTTTGACAAATAGCACTCTTATTTGTGCTTACTTGATACTCTGCTATAAGGCTATTAAAAAAAAGGCTTACCCCTACTGGCAATGTTTATGCTCAGAAGTGATATTAAAGTTTGTAAAACATGGTAAAAACACTTGTAAAGGTTCTTAAATTTTCAGAGTAATTGTCTGTAGCCTAAATGGGTTCATCTGCTGTTATTAATAAGTCAATCTATATTATGGAAGTGGAAAAAATAGGCATGTGTGCAACTGAATGACATTTCGATTACCATGAACCTTTTTGTGAATGACCTTAAAAGCATTCCTATAATCCTGTTCAAAGGATAATCTGCCAATGTTAGCAGAGGTCATGCTGGAAGTCAAGACTTTCTTAAAAGCTTCCTTAAGAAAAGTGCTTCATTCAGTTTCTCAAATATACACCTAGTTACAAAACTAGCTGTTATACACTGACTAAATGCACATTACCTTTTGTCAACTTTAAGCCCAAAAGTATTTTTTTCCCCATCAGAATACCTTTTCTACTCTTTTAATAGGCTGTAAGTTGCTTTAGAATGTTTAGATGTTGAAAAGCTTTCTGGCTTTTTCATCCACAATACAACTAAAACTGACATAAAACCTATGTACATTGGCGGCAGCTTTTAACAATTGGTGCCATCAGGGTATTGTGGATTAACAAAAAAAAAAAAGTAATGCATCAAACAAAGATGGGGCACACTTCTTTGGAGGTAACCTATTTTTAGAGTGAAAATATAAATATAAATTGTTTTTTGGCCATGCTTCAGCTTTAAGTTTCAGACACATGGCCTCACATTATATGGGGACTCGAGGACCTCAATTATGAGGAAGCGCCAAATATATTCTCCCTGCAGATGAGACGCTTGAGAGGAGATATGATAGCGAATTAACAAATATCTTAACGGTGATCCTAGTGTAAGCATGAAACTTTTCAGTCCCAGGGAGTGTAAAAAGACACGGGGCCACACGATGAGACTGGAAGAGAAGCGCTTTAACCTTAAGCTGCGTAGGGGATTTTTCACTGTCAAAGCAGTAAGGATGTAGAACTCTCTTCCACAATCAGTGGTGTCAGCAGGAAGTATGGATAGTTTTAAAAGACTCTTGGACCTTCATGTTAGCGAAAACAATATACGGGATATGGGAAATTATTTTTCTACTCGCACACACCTACACAGGTTGAACTGGATGGACTGTTGTCTTTATTCAACCTTACCAACTACATAACTATGTAACATTCTCATTAAGGGCACTTTGATATGATGCAGAATTCATAGCTGACCCAATGACTACAAGCTGCCCAGGTCCTGGAGCAGCAAAGAAACCCTAAACCATCATATTTCTGCCACCATGCTTTACAGTTGGTATGAGAGTCTACTTCTGAAATACTGTCTCCAGTTTCTATCAAACATGATGTTTGTGGTTTTCTGAGACTTCTTTTAGCACTAAACAGTCAGATATTGAACTAAAATTAACAGACTCTCTAGTCTTGAACAAATTAGCAGCCATTTGAAGTCTACACCAAGTATTATTTTCATTACAGTGGAATGATTGCTTTCAAATAATTTGACAGTCCTTTAAAATCCATTTCCAGGTGTATAGGCATTCATGGTTTTCATTCTGAGGGCCTTAGAAAGAGAACACAAGATCCTAGATATTTGAGTTTTGAATAAGACCCTAATGGGGTTCTATGTATTATTATTATCATTCTATTATTATTATTATTATACAGAGTTTATATAGCGCCAACAGTTTACGCAGCGCTTTACAACATTAGGATTAAACCTAACCTGGCACGCCTCATTCTAATTTCATAGATTGGAAGTTTTGGGAAATTTAGGTGTGTACTTGTCCTTTCCACATGACAAACCTGCATTTTGCTCCCCCAAAGTAATGTTTTGTTATCTGTTTTTTTAAACATTTTACTTTAATGGATATATTAATGTACAGTAGGTAACCGCGAGATTGTGTCAATCTCGTCGCTTCTAGTGACGAGATTGACACCCTACGAGCTCCGTCGCGGGAGCCAGCGCCGAGCTGGCTCGCATCGGGAAAGGAAAAATGTTTATTTTTCTTTCCTGATAAGCGACAAGCATCGCTGGCTGGGTTGACACTGGTGCGGGGATCCGAATTGGATTCCCGCCAATACCAGGCACTGTTTGGTATGAATCCTAAGGGAGAACTCCACGGCAAATAAAAAAAAAAACGGCATGGGTTCCCCCTTGGGAGGCATACCAGGCCCTTAGGTCCGGCAGGGATTTTAAGGGGAATCCCCTTCGCCGAAAAAAACGGCGTGGGGCCCCCCAAAATCCATACCAGACCCCTATCCGAGCACACAGCCTGGCTGGTCAGGAAAGGGGGTGGGGACGAGCGACCCCCCCCCTCCTGAGCCGTACCAGGCCGCGTGCCCTCAACATGGGGGGTGCCTTGGGGAAGGGGGGGCCGCGCGCGTGTGTGTTTTTTGTACACACCAGACCCAGAAAAGTAACCCTCCCGACCTTACGGCACAATAAACAAAACTGAGACAAAATAATTCTCCCAATAAGGGCGATGAGAGTATTGTGATTGATTACTAAATTTTAATGAATATCAAAAAACCACATCAAGAACACAACAAAACAGAGACCACTACATGTATAAGCCACAGATAATTAAAAAGACAATCTTGTCATATTAAAATAGGGGGTGCAGCTGCACATACACACCATACTCACCAACACACATTCACATATGCACAAATAAATGAAGCTAATAGTAGCTATTAATCAAAAAGCATATGGCAACTTATCGATGTATAGGTGGTAAAACAGCGCAGTCAAAAAAACAAAGCAAATATGCAGTCCAGCAATCTAGAGCCAAATAATAAGGCACAGTCCACAGCTTATTCCATAGGTACTCATAATCCCTTCTATAGCGATTGCGGGTTATGTTTGTTTAATGAACAGCTAAACAGCGGAGTGTGGATAGTGACCATAAGTATAGTCAAAAAGCAATCAGGCACAGTTGCTATATATATATTTTAGTTTCCTCAGCTAAGCAAAGCAGGATAGATGAGATGGGGAAGAAAAGGCAGGAGCAAAGCATCGTAAACAATTTACATATGTGTCCATGACACTCTCACCATATGTTTGTTTGTTGGCTGCTTCCAGCTACCTGCTTCTAACTACCTCTACCCATCCAAGTAGATCAATCCACATCCAAGGTAGATAATCCAGAAAGACAATCCACTGTGCATTAAATATGTAGTAATACATACTCCAGAAGGCTGTATGTTTAAAAATCCCACTGCGTATCCTCCGCGGGCTGCCGCCATTCAATCCGCGCTAGTGTAGTGAACTGACATGTCCCCTAGGTGACGCGTTTCGTTAGCCTATGGGACGCTAGCTTCCTCAGAGCCGGGAGGAGTCTCGGATCGGCTGTTTAAATAGTAATGGAACTAAATATACAACAGCACTTGGTGCCATACCAATTTTCATTCATACATAACCTTCAGCATGAAACCTAATTGAGTGCACAACTTTTATAAATCAATAGAACCAAATGAAAGTGAACACCTGTCTACCCATTCTGGGAGAAAGTGATCTAAAATCGGCAGAATCACAGGAAAAAACACCACATCTAGAGTAAATAAAATCAAAGAATTAAAAAAATTACTGCAAAGAATTGCAGAAAATTACTACAATTCCCGAGAACAAAAAAGATGAAAATGAACCAGAAAGGCACCTTTTTACAACCATTCGCTCTCTAATTCCCTCTTCACTTTATCATTTCTTCAAAAAGGGCTGTAAACTACATTCCGTGTTCAAGCCAAACGGAACCATCGGATTTAGATAATATGTCCACATCTTTTCCTTTTGCAATAAAATGTTATCAAAATGTTATCCTGTTTGCCAGATTATTGTGCTCTACAGCCAGTATCTCACTCTCGTCTTCCCCATCCATGTTTTTCTACTACTCGTTATGGACCCTTGGCTTGTTCCTCGACCACCCTTCTGTCTGATCCCAACCTGCAACTACTTATTCCTGAACTTTGGCTTGTTTACTGACTACACTTGTTTACTGACTATGCTTTCTGTTTGATCCCTACCTGCTTATCTGCTGCTAGATCCTAGCTTGCTCACCTTCTGGTCTGGCAATCCTGTGGACCGGGACCTGGTACTAATATGCAGCAAAATCCATCTCCACCATCAGGAACTCTGGTGAACACTGGTTAGTAATTAGACTTCACACCTCAGGTGAGCCTGTGTCATCCGCCAGGGTAACTGCCGGTGCCTATCGCGCTGGTTAGTGGTAGTCGTGCAACTGCTATAGCAACTGGTCTTTGAGCCTGACCCCTGATCATGACACCATGGGGGTTATTTACTAAAGGAAAATCCACTTTGCACTGCAAGTGCACTTGGAAGTAAAGTCGCTGTAGATCCATTTTAGCTTGCACATGATTGGATGATAAAATCAGCAGAGCTTCCCCTCATTTCAGATCTCCCCCTTAAGCCCCATACACATACTCAGATTTTCTGCTGATTTTTTCCTTCGGATTTACCAAAACCATATAATATGAGGTCAAACCTTAGGAGTTTCAATGTCTATGCAATCAGGCAGGCCCTTGCACTACATGGTTTTGGTAAATCTGAAGAAAAAAATCGGCAGAAAATCTGATAGTGTGTATGGGGCTCTAGATTTAGAGAGACTGCACTCCCAAGTGCACTTTCAGTGCACTTTCAATTGAACTTGCAGTGCAAAGTGGATTTGCCTTTCGTGAATAAACCCCCATGTCTTCACGCTTTATTTTGCTGAAAAATTCTTTTGGAAAGCACCTCCCTAGCATTTTTACCTGTGGCCATCTTGAGTAAGGGCAGATGATTGATGTATCATTTTCTTCCTGCGATCTATTTGCCCTTAGCTCAGGCATGCAGACAGGAGGGTGTGCTTAGCTGAGTAAACCCCTCCAGAAGTCTCCTGGGATGTATGACATCATTTTCCTAGGCCCGGAAACCAGGAAGTAACTGAAGAAATGTCAGTTAAAAAAAAGTAAATATGATATACTTTCCTATCTATTTACTAATACTAGCAGCATAAAGATTAACCACTTGCCGACCGTCGCATGTACATATACGTCGGCAGAAATGCACGGCTGGGCAAATGGGCGTACATGTACGCGCCTTTAAATTTGCCGTTGTCTGGTTGCGTGTGCGCCGCCGGCGACACCCGCGCGACCCTGCCACGAGGTCCATGGGGATCCATGGGGATACCCACGATCGTCTCGAGAGGAAGAACACGTATCGGCCTAAACTGAGAAAAAAAATTGTTTTTTTTATATATTTTTGGGGGATAATTATTATAGCAAAAAGTAAAAAATAATACGTTTTTTTTCAAAATTGTTGCTCTATTTTTGTTTATAGTGCAAAAAATAAAAACTGCAGAGGTAATCAAATATCACCAAAAGAAAGCTCTATTTGTGGGGAAAAAAGGACGTCAATTTTGTTTGGGAGCCACATCGCACGACAACGCAATTGTCAGTTAAATCGATGCAGTGCCGAATCGCAAAAAGTGCTCTGATCTTTGGCCAGCCAAATGGTCCGTGGCTGAAGTGGTTAAAAATAGGCAATGTTGGTTGAGAGAGTGAAGTTCCTCTTTAGGATAACAAACTAATACATATATCTTTTTTAAGGACAAGCACTACTTTTTATTGGTAATATTGTCTTGCAAAAGTTATTATTTTTATACAAATGTTAGACAAAAAAAGTTAAAACATTTTAAAAATAAATAAATAAATAAATTCTACTTTGATTAATATTCTTATTGTAAATAAAAAGTATATATTTTATTCTACAATTGGTCATTTAAAATTACTCTAAAATTACAATTCTGAAACAAAGCATTGCAAAGTCATATAAAGGTTGTTTTTACAATTTTGCACTTTTTAATAATGCAACAAAAAATGACAAACAAATTTAACAATAATTTTAAACAAATAAATATTTTTTTGAACGTTTTTTTTTTTAACCTATCAGTTGCTTTAGCTGACATCATAGGCAAACACGCATCCCTTTGATCTGCAGATGCAAAGTAGGAGCTTTGTAATCAACATTTTCTCTTTTGAGGTTTGAATACTGGAGCTGTTGTTGGTCCTGATGAGTTTTCTGGTAAAGCCGATAATATTTTTTATCCTTCTAAACCCAAAAGGCTATGTTCCTTCAAACTGTAACATATCTGAAATTGAAGGGATAATAATAAACATAGGATAAACAAATAATATGTACTGTAGATCTCCCTACTTCAAATGATTTAGAAGTGATTTGTTATTTTCTGGCAGGAATAAATTTTACACTAAGATGTAGGATTATACAAGATAAAGTGTGGCATCTGCAGTTCTTGTAGTTCATTAAACACAGGCACATACAAACACAATGTTGGCAGCTGCTGCTTGCCTGTCCATAGCAAGTTATTAATTATAACACCCCAAGGAGAATTTATCCTTTTAAAAATATTACTTCATACTTTTGCTGGGATTTTTTGACTATCTACATGATCAATCCCATTGATAATGTACTTTATGCTTTTATGCTTTTTGGAATACCTAGTTTTTGAATCATCTTTAACATTTACTATAAGTATTATAGGTGTTCCAAAATACCACTTGCCAGGAAAAACAGTCAGATAGGATGGGGGAGCATAGCTTGAAGCATCACTTATAAATGTTTGGTGAATACCTGTGATCTTTTTAAATTACCTGCTGGCTAGTTGGAGTTGGATTTAGTTGTGCTTGATTATTTGATAAAAAAAAAAAATTTTTTATACTGTTTATGTTCACAGCCTAGTACACTTGTCCCTTTTTCTGTAAATTATAATTTGCTATTTATATGTAGCACTAACCCCCGAAGGAGCTGCTGGTTTTATTTGGGCTTACCGTTATCTCACTTGTTTGCTTCTCCGTCTTGGGGTTCCCATGGTAGATGGCCCAAAGAATGTGGAAACTGCAAAAATTATAACCTGGTTGTTGAGTAGAGAATGAAAGAGTTCAAATTGGTTTTAGCAGTTTGGATGGAAACAACTTGAAGAATAAGTTTACCTTTTTTAGAAAAAAATAAATAAATCCATATATTTTTTCTGCAAGAGCCTGAAAACATTGCACCCGTGATCAGAGGTGCAATGGCAGGATTCTGCAGACAAGCCCATATGGATGGTAAGTTTGAAAGCTAGGTTTGTGAATGAACTACAAGGGTGCTCATCAGCTCCCTCACATTTCCTTTAGACAAGCCTTCTGCCATGGTGGATGATGATATTTGTAGTTCATTTATTCACAGGAAACAAATCCGAATCTGCTGTCACACTGAGGGATCAGGGGGAGAGGGGACAGGAGCTGGAACATGATACATATTACACCCTAAAAATGGATGTAACCTGTTCCAAAAGGTTAACTTACACTTTGAGGCCTTTTTACAATATGCTGTGTTATATATATATATATATATATATATATATATATATATATATATATATATATATATATATATATTTTTTTTTTTTTTTTTTTTTTATTATTTTTTCATTTGGTCCTTACACAAATAACACATTACACTTGTGCATCATGAAAAGCAAAC
Organism: Lithobates pipiens; assembly: GCF_037356315.1. Lineage (NCBI taxonomy): Eukaryota > Metazoa > Chordata > Amphibia > Anura > Ranidae > Lithobates > Lithobates pipiens. The sequence continues at coordinate 218,726,927 of NW_027507718.1, forward strand.
ATTCCAGTTTACTACTACAGTGTAGTATGTATACATCTTAAAAAATATTTGTTACATCTCAACACCTTGACTACATAAAATCTGATCTTCTTGCTCACTAACAGTAGGCAACTCACATTTAGCATGGGAATATATTATGTAGAAAGCATGCACCTTTTAGAATGCTTTAACTGGAAAATGAAGTAACTACTTAAAGAAAAAGAAAAATTAAGAGGGTAGGAAGTCAGAAAACTGTATGGAAGATAATAGAATGAAAAAAAGGGAAGGGGAGTGAAGCGGGGAATAAGGGATTTGCGGAGTGGCAGTCTTTTCATCGCTCCAGATACAGTATGTTGTGGATGGGAAGCATGGAGCAGCAACATGGAGGTATGAAAATTACTTGCAGACAGCTGTGGCCTATAGCAGTGGTAGCAGGTGTTAATTTTTTTTTTTTGGGGGGGTGGCAAACAAGCCAGGACCCCTCACTCGGACTACCAGAAGGGAAGGTGGTGATCCATGGCCTTACCTTATCCTTAGCTGTCATACTTGATGAGCTGGTTTTTGGGGGAGACCACAAAGCCCCAGAGTTGATATTATTGCTTGGCTCCTGGGTGGCCTCTTCATATACCACACAAAATGAGGTAAGAGATTGATCACATTATCCTAAACAATGCAAACTGTAAACAGTAATATCATCAGAACAGCTAACATAAAAATAAACAGTTATCAAATTAAATAGTAAGCTAATTAACAACTAGTCATCTAAACAAGCCTAGATGACTCAGGTCAGTTGCCATCCAAACAGTTCGGCATCAGTTCCCCAGAAAGAAGACCCAGGGCTGTCCTTATTAACCAGCTTTCAGTTGTGTTATCTGTCCACTAGACAAGTCATTATAAGACAAAACTCATACAATGTTCCAGCAGTCTGAAAAAGTGGAATTCATTTATCTTCATAGATTTCTTGGAGACGATTGTTGATAAATATTTCTGTTCCATGTGAAGCTTCACCAACCCAGTCTGCAGGGGGGCCAGCACATTTCCACTGACCATTAACCCATACAAGATAAGATTACACCTTTCCATTCACTCCAGAAGGGATGCCTTAGTGTCTTTATTCAGAGAATTAAAGGGGTTGTAAACCCTCTTTTTAAAAAAAACAAACAAACATGTCATACTTACCTCCATTGTGCAGTTCGTTTTGCATTTATGTCCTTTTAGTGTCCACGTTGGAGAAGGCTCTCCTAAGGTAGACACCCACTCCCAAGTCCTGCATCTTTGTACATTCACACAGAATGCAGGACTCGGCCTCGCCCACCCCCCCCCCCCCCGGCATTTGCGTCTTTGTATTTGATTGACAACAGCAGGAGCCAATGGCTGTGCTGCTATAAATGTATACAATCAAGAGCCCAGACAATGGGCAGAGAGGAAAAGCAAGTCTCTGCTGAGGGGACGAATAGGCTCAGGTGAGAAAAATGGGGGGAGGGGCTAGGGGGCCTGTCACTGTCAGAAGTTTTTTCACCTTAATACATAGGATGCATGCAACCCCTTTAATCCAAGCCTCACTCGCAGCATTCATCACATTGTTGCCCATCATTAGAGAATGATTGCTCTCTCAATGGGATCAGAGGCTGAATTGAGCTCTTTTCCATGCTCTGACCGGGAGAAGCAGACAAAATCCCTGATCTCCTCCATGGGTCATAATCATTGAGTAGAAAGCTAGCCCCTAGTCCCCTCCAAAAGTAACTATCCTGGTTGAGTTTGTCACAACTGTTTGGGTGGTGCAATCAGCTGCACCGCTTTCATTCATCAAGATAAAGGATACGAAGTGCCCTGGAAGGATGAACAACAAAGGTAACATAGAACAAAGGTAAAATTCAATGTGTGATGGGTAAATATTAAAACATTGGCTTATTTATAGGCATACCGGGTACAGCTTATTCCTTTAAATAGATGGCCCTGCTGGCTTGATTACTCAATTGATTATTATTGTTATACAGGATTTATATAGCGCCTGCAGGTTGTGCAGTACTTAACAAAATTAAGGTAGACAGTACAGTTACATTACAATTTGGTACATGAGGAATCAGAGAGCCCTGCTTATTTGAGCTTACAATCTAATAGGGATGGTCAATTGATACAAAAGGTAATAGCTGTGGGGGATGAGCTGATGGAGAACGTAAAACAGTGTATTAGTTAGAAGCAGGATAGGCTTCTTTAAACAGAAGGATTTTCAGGGATCGTTTGACCTCTTCTGGACCAGCGGCTGCAGTTTTACTGCGGCAGGCTGGCTCCCCTGCGCGAAATCACGTTACTGTATGTGATTTTGCAGGGTCCAGATAGCAGGCGCGCATGCCTGCTGCACAGTGGGGGTGCCGATGCTCGTGGCCAACGGTCGCGATGATTGCCGGCCACGATCGATCGTGACAAGGAGACACAGAACAGAGAGTGTGTGTAAACACACACTTCCCTGTTCTGACAGGAGTGACAGATCATGTGTTCCTATTAGCTAGGAACCACGATCCGTCACTTCCTATAGTTAGTCTCCTCCCCCTTCAGTTAGAATCACCTCTCGGGGAACATAGTTAACCCCTTCACCACTCCCTGGTGTTAACCCCTTCATTGCCAGTGATATTTTTACAGTAAGAAATGCATTTTTTTATCGCACTGATAGCTATATTAACCACTTGGGATCCGCGCTATTGCCAAATGACGGCATTAGCGCGGATCTACTTTTCCGGGACTACGTCTATTGACGTGGTCCCGGGTACGAGCGGCCTGCGCGCGCCCTGAGGGGCGCGCGCGGCGCGCTCTGTGATCGGCGAGTCCGTGAGACTCGCCTGATCACCGATCCGTGCAAGGGGTCGATCCCGACCCCTTATCACGTGATCAGCTGTCAGCCAATGACAGCTGATCATGTGATAGAACGGAGCCGGTAATCGGCTATTATTCCTCCTCGCGCTGACAGCGCGAGGAGAGAAAAAAAAAGCCGATCACCGGCGGCCGTGATCAGGACATCAGTCCCGATCACGGCCAGCAATACAGCTGACCACCTGCCCCCTGCCAGTGCCCACCTGCCCACCGCAGTGCCATCCTGAATAAAAGTAAGTGCCCCCCAGCAGTGCCACCCAGCAGTGCCCATAGTGCCCACAGTGCCACCCACAGTGCCACCCACAGTGCCACCCACAGTGCCATCCAGCAGTGCCACCAACAGTGCCACCCACAGTGCCCACAATGTGCCCACAATGTGCCTCAAAGGTGCTGCACCCCAGTGCCGCCCATCAGTGCCCAGCAGTGCCGCCCATCAGTGCCCAGCAGTGCCACCTATCAGAGCCACCTATCAGTGCCACCTATCAGTGCCCATCAGTCCCATCTATCAGTGGTACCTATCAGTGCCCATCCGTGCCACCCATCCATGCCACTTATCCGTGCCACCCATCCATGCCATCTTATCTGTGCCCATCTTTGCCCATCAGTGCCGCCTTATCTGTGCCCATCGGTGCCGCCTTATCTGTGCCTATTAGTGCCGCCTTAACTATGCCTATCAGTGCCCACCAGTGCAGCCTATCAGTGCCCACCAATGCAGCCTATCAGTGCCCACCAATGCAGCCCATCAATGCCCACCAATGCAGCCATCAGTGCCGCCTAATCAGCGCACTTCAATGAAGGAGAAAAATGACCCGTTTGCAAAATTTTATAACAAACTATTAAAACATGATTTTTTTTTTTTTTTTTTTGCATCTTTTTTTGTTTGTTTAGCAAAAAATAAAACTCCGAGCTGTAACTAAATACCACCAAAAGAAAGCTCTATTTGTGGGAAAAAAATGATAAAAATTTCATTTGGGTACAGTGTTGTATGCCCGCGCAATTGTCATTCAAAGTGCATCAGCGCTGAAAGCTGAAAATTGGTCTGGGACTGAGGGGGGTTTAAGTGCCCAGTAAGCAAGTGGTTAATGCCAATGGTTCCAAAAATGTGTTAAAATTGTCCGATGTGTCTGCCATAATGTCGCAGTCATGATAAAAATCGCAGATCTCTGCCATTACTAGTAACAAAATAATATAACTTTTGCGCAAACCAATCAATATACACCTATTTGTATATATGTAGAAGAATACATATCGGCCTAAACTGAGAACAAAAATAGTTTTTTAAAAAAAAATGTGGGGGATATTTATTATAGCAAAAAGTCAAAATTGTTGCTCTTTTTTTGTTTATAGCGCAAAAAAAAAAAAAAAACAGAGGCGATCAAATACCCCCAAAAGTAAGCTCTATTTGTGGGAAAAAATGGACGTCAATTTTGCTTGGGAGCCACATTGCACGACTGCGCAATTGTCAGTTAAAGCGACGCAGTGCCAAATCGCAAAAAGTGCTCTGGTCAGGAAGGGGGTAAATTCTTCCTGGGCTGAAGTGGTTAAAGATGGATTGATTAGGGGACAGTCGGACAGATTGGGGTAGGGCGTTCCAAAGGATGGGAGAGGCTCTGGAGAAATCCTGGAGGCGAGTATGGGAGGTGATGACAAGGGACCTAGAGAGCAAGAGGTCTTGGGAGGATTGAAGAGCATGGCTTGGTTGGTATTTTGATACTAAGTTAGTGATGTAGCTGGGGGCAGAGTTGTGGATGGCTTTGTAAATTATTTTTAGTACTTTGAATTTTATTTCTTGGGTGAGTGGAAACCAGTGGAAGGATTGGTAGAGAGGGATGGAGGACAATGAACCGTTGGTAAGGTGGATGAGTCTTGTAGCAGCATTCATTATGGACTGAAGGGGAGATAATGTATGTAAACGTGATCCAATGAGGAGGGAGTTGCAGTAGTCGAAGCAAGAGATAACCGGGGAGTGAATTAGAAACTTGCTGGTGTCATTGGTTAAAAAGGGGTGAATTCTAGAGATATTGCAGAGGCTAAGGTGGCATGATTTGGACAGGGATTGGATTAGGGCCTGAAAGGACAGTTCAGAGTCTATGGTTACACCTAGCACCCTGGCATGTGGGGATGGACTGATAGTTGTGCCATTGATCTTGTCAGAGAAGTCAGGGGAAAGGGCATGTGGGGGAGAAAATATTATGAGCTTGGTTTTAGATAGATTCAGTTTGAGGAAGTGGTGTGACATTCAGGCTGATCCAGGCTGTCTGTTTGTAAATCAGTGATGTGTGAGTAGACTGATGGGGTGAGCTGAGGGGTAGAGAGATAGATTGGGTGTCATTGGCATATAACTGGTGGCAGAAGCCATAGGAGGCTTTCAGCCGACTCAGGGAGGACGTGTAGATCAAGAATAGTATAGGTCCAAGGACAGAACCTTGGGGGACCCCAATGGTTACAGGAGTTGGAGAATGAATGAATGAAGTCATTTGTATAGCGCACAACGGGAACTGAATCGCCTCAGGGCGCTGTAATGAGCTTTGTTGTCCAGCTTCTAGAAGAGGAAGGTCTTGAGTTTTTTCCTGAAGAACTGGTGGTTTTCTTCCAAGCAGATGTTGGTTGGTAGAGCGTTCCATAGCCGTGGTCCTTCCTTGGACAGCGAATCTCCTTTCCCCCTTTGATTTGTACTGGGATTTGGGAATGAGGATGAGGTTTTTGTTAGATGATCGAAGACTGTGGTTGGGTGTGTAGTGTTTTATTTTCTCAAGTAGGTATTGAGGAGCATCTCCATGCATGCATTTGTGGGTGAGGCAGAGGGTCTTGAATGTGATCCGATTCTTTACGGTTAGTCAATGTAGGCTCCTCAGGGAAGGGGAGATTGATTTCCGTGTTTTTTTTCCTGGTTATCAGCCTTGCCGCCATGTTTTGGATAAGTTGTAAGCGCGCAAGTTGATATCGGGGTAGTAATATGTAAAGGGAGTTTGCGTAGTCAAGTCGTGAATTAATGACTGTTCCAACTACCTCTGCTTTGTCATTCTTTGGGATGAAAGGGATGAGCCTGCATAGCAGGTGGAGCAGATGGTGAGAGCCACTGACTACTGCTCCTATTTGAGCATCCATTGACATTTGTGAGTCAAAAATGACCCTGAGGCTCCTCGCCTTGGTCTTTGGGGAGATGGTCTGCCCAAAGATAGTGGGTGGTGTCCAGGGGGTCTTGGTTCGGGAATTATGGTTTGCGTGTATGATAAGAAGCTCTGTTTTTGATTTGTTGCGTATGAGGGAGTTAGTGGTCATCCAGTCTTCTATCAAAGTGAGGCAATTTTCCAGTTGTTGATGATGGTCTCTTTGTCCGGTGACACGGAAGTATAGTTGCGTGTCATCAACGTACGAGTGGAAGCAGAGGTCTGATGATCTGATGATTTTGGGGAGTGGGCGGATGTATATGTTGAAGAGGACTGGCGACAAGGGCGATCCTTGAAGGACTCCGCAAGCGACTGACTGGGTTTCAGAAGTAAATTCTCCAAGTTTTACTGTCTGTGAACGATTTCCTAGGAAGGACGCAAACCATTGAAGATGTGAGCCAGTGACTCCTGCTACTTTTGTAAGGCGGATGAGTAGGGTATTGTGGTCCACTGTATCAAACGCTGCACTGAGGTCCAACAGTACCAGGAGACATGATTCTCCGTCATCTGCTACGTCGATGGCGTCGTCCCAAATCATGGCCTGGGCAGAAGCCTGATTGCAGCGGGTCCAGGAGTTTGTGTGTATCCAGGTGGTGTTGTATCTGTTGTACTACGGTTTTCTCCATGATCTTGGAAATGGTGTTGAGGCTTGTTATCGGCCTACGGTCGTTTGGGTCCTGAGGGTCGAGGTTAGGTTTCTTTAGCAGGGGTTTGACGATGCCTTGTTTTAGGGCGCTCGGAACAATCCCTTCTTTAAATGACTGGTTTATGAGGTTATAGTGGGAGCAACGATGTCGGAGCATTCTTTCAAGAGTTTTGTGGGGATGATGTCAATTGGTGATGTACTGTCTCGAAGTTGTTTGATGATGTTTTTAGTGGTGTCCGCAGTAATTGGGGTCAGAGAAAACTTTGGCGGTTGTGGGATGTTGGTGTAGAGAGGAGAAAGTGGAGTTGTAAGTGACACCGAAGGTGCAGTGAGATAGGTAAGATTCGAACCAATAGAGAGCACAGCCGTGGACACCAAGCAAATTGAGGTTTTTTTTGAGAAGGGGGTGATCAACTGTATCGAAGGTAGCGGAGAGGTCCAAGAGTAAGACTGCAGAATAACAACTATTGGTTTAGCGGTTAGTAAGTAATTTGTGAGTTTTAGGAGAGCAGTTTCTGTGGAGTGTTGTGGACAGAATTCAGACTGAAGGGGATCAAGAAGGTTATTCTCAATGAGGTGTTCACTCAGTCAGTTGTAGACTAAACGTTCAAGTCGTTTGGAGGCAAATGGGTGTAAGGAGATGGGTCTTAGGTTGTTAAGATTGGTGAGGTCCAGTAAGGCCTTTTTCGGTATGGGAGTGACTAGTGCATGTTTTAGGGGGTTGGGGAAAATGCCAGTAGAGAGAGAGAGGTTGAAGATGTAAGTTAAAAAGTGTAGGATAGAGTCTGAGGGTGACTGAAATATTTGAGAAGGAACAGGTTCCAGGGGGCAGGAGGTTAGCTGGGCATTAGAAAAAAGTTTAGAAAAATATTAGTCAAGCGTGAAAGTTGTCGGCCAAACAGTGCCTGCAGCCAGGCAGATCTGCCTGTGGTGTCTTTGTGAGTGTGTGGTCTGACTCTACAGAGAGAGCTAGGAAGAGGTGGAGGAGGGGTAGAGAGGGAAAGAAGGAAGAGAAGGTGGTTGAGAAGTGGGAAAAAAGAGTGGGGATGAGGATAGAGGAAGGAGAGAGAGGGAAAAGGGGAAGGAGAGGAAGGGAGGAGACAAAGCCCATGGTGTGTGTGAATGTGGCCTGTATTTGCCTGTGATGCTTTTGTGTGTATGTGGGTAGTTTTGTGTGCATATGAATGTGGGGTCTGTATCTGTCTGTATGTGTGGATGTAGAATGTAGGATGGGTGTGGATGGATAAAGGAAGAGAGAAAAGGGGGAAGTGGGAGGGAGGAGAGGGCAGGCGAGAGGAAGGAACAAGAGAAGAGGAGAGGGATGGATGAGAAATATGGAGAGGATATAGGGAGAGCACAGCGAAAGGGAGAAAGAAGGAAAGGGACGGGGAGGAAAAGAGAGTAGGTAGGAGTCTGTGGTGAGTCAGTGCATGTGCATGTGGTTTGTATCTGCATAGTTGCCAACATTGTAAAAAAAAAAATCGGGACACTTTTTTGGTAGTAGGCGGAGTTGTGTTATAATTAAAGGGCGGGGCATGCGGTTATAGGTGTGGCATAGGAAAAGGATAAAATGCAGCGCGCGCATCGGCAAAGTATGGGCATGGTTTACATAAAATAGTGGGTGTGGCTTACATGGGGCGTGTCTCAAAGGGGTGTGGTTAGTGTCTGAGATGAAGGCGGGATGGAAATGGAAAGGGAAAGGGGGGGTGGACGGATGGAGGGACAGCAGCCCCCCGATCCTACACCACAATAGCAATGTGTTTTCCAGAGTTTGACAATCAGCAGATAAAGATACTCCAAATACCTGGTGTTAGCGCTTCAATCATCCCGGCGCCATGATTGTTATGGGGTCAGGATAATTGAAGCGCATTATTTCTATTATTACATTGTAATATGAAATGAAATCATTCAAATCACCATAATGCCGAATCAGTGGGAGCCATGAGCGCGTCACTAGCCATGTTGCCTGCCACCAGATGCCATCAGGTGCCCCATCAGAGCAGCCTTCCTCACATCTGGTGTCCATCAGAGCAGCCTTCCTTACATCTGGTGTCCATAAGCGGAGCCCCTCCTAACATCTGGTGCCCCTCTGACATCCAGACTCTGACTGCGCCCCTCTGACATCCAGACTCTGACTGCGCTCCTCTGACATCCAGACTCTGACTGCGCCCCTCTGACATCCAGACTCTGAGTGCACCCCTCTGACATCCAGACTCACTGGCGCCCCCCTGACATCCAGACTCACTGGTGCCCCCCTGACATCCAGCCTCACTGGCGCCCCCTCTGAAATCCAGACTCACTGGCGCCCCCTCTGACATCCAGACTAGCCCCCTCTGACATCCACAGACTGGCCCCCTCTGACATCCCATCCACAGACTGGCCCCCTCTGACATCCCATCTACAGACTGGCCCCCTCTGACATCCCATCCACAGACTGGCCCCCTCTGACATCCCATCCACAGACTGGCCCCCTCTGACATCCCATCCACAGACTGGCCCCCTCTGACATCCCATCCACAGACTGGCCCCCAACTTTCCACTGGCCCCCGACATCCCGTCATTAACGTTGCTGTGCGGAGACTAACTTTGGACTGTGGCGCCGCCAACTGCACTTTACACACACACACTGGCAGCAGGGGTGGGCGGTGCCACAGGTTCTCTATTGAAGACCAGCTTCTGGTCTTCTTAAAAATGGCGGCCGGTGGAGACATTGCCTCCGCCGGCCGCGGACCTCTAGCGGCCGGCGGCGAAAAACAGGAAATTTGAATTTCCCAGGACAAACCGAATTTCCCGGGATATTTCCCAGGACAAAATTAATTCGGGACAAATGGCCTAATCCCAGGAATGTCCCGGGAAATTCGAGACCGCTGGCAACTATGTATCTGTAGTTTTTTATATGTGTGTGTCAGTGTGCCTGTGGTGTTTTTTTGTATGTGTGCGTGTGTATGTTTGGTCTGTATCTACCTGTGGTGTTTATGTGTATGTGTGGTCTTTATCTCCCTGTGGTGTGTGTGTGGTCTGGATTGACAGGTGGTGTGCATGTGTGTGTGTGTGTGGTCTGTATCTGTCTGTGGTTTGTGTGAGTGTGTGGTTTGTATTTTCCAGTGTGGTGTGGTCTATATTTGCCTGTGCTATCTTTGTGTGTGAGTTTGTGTATGTGTGTGTGTGTTTATGTCTGTTTGCATGTGTGTGGTCCGTATTTGCCAGTGGTGCTTTTGTGTGTGTGTGGTCTGTATCTGCCTATGGTGCCTTTGTGTGTGTGGTTTGTATTTGCCAGTGGTGCCTTTGTGTGTGTGTGTGGTCTGTATTTGCCAGTGGTGCCTTTGTGTGTGTGGTCTGTATCTGCCAGTGGTGCCTTTGTGTGTGTGTGGTCTGTATTTGCCAGTGGTGTCTTTGTGTGTGTGGTCTGTATCTGCCAGTGGTGCCTGTGTGTGTGTGTGGTCTGTATTTGCCAGTGGTGTCTTTGTGTGTGTGGTCTGTATCTGCCAGTGGTTCCTTTGTGTGTGTGTGTGGTCTGTATTTGCCAGTGGTGCCTTTGTGTGTGTGTGTGGTCTGTATTTGCCAGCGGTGCATTTGTATGTGTGTAGTCTGCATTTGCCAGGGGTGCCTTTGTGTGTGTGTGTGGTCTGAATTTTCCAGTGGTGCCTTTGTGTGTGTGTGTGTGTGGTCTGCATTTGCCAGGGGTGCCTTTGTGTGTGTGTGTGGTCTGTATTTGCCAGTGGTGCCTTTGTGTGTGTGTGTGGTCTATATTTGCCAGTGGTGCCTTTGTGTGTGTGTGGTCTGTATTTGCCAGTGGTGCCTTTGTGTGTGTGGTCTGTATTTGCCTATGGTGTCTGTGTCTGTGTGTGTGTGTGGATGTGGGGTCTGCTGTAGCAAATTGGATCATGCTTTTCTGGGGTTTTCCGCCTTCCTCTGGATCAACTGTGAGTATGGGATTGTGTATATGGGATTGTACGGTCGTTGTTTATTTTTTTTTTATTTTTTTATATTGGTTGAATTAGATGGACTTTTTCAACCTGACTATGTAACTATGTATCTGCCTGTGGGTTCTTTTCTTTCTTTTGATGGTATTTGATCACCCCTGCGGTTTTTATTTTTTGCGCTATAAACAAAAAAAGAGCGACAATTACGAAAAATACTGTTTGCTATAATAAATATCCCCCAAAAATATTTAAAAAAACATTTTTTCCCCTCAGTTTAGGCCGATACATATTCTTCTACATATTTTTGGTAAAAAATAAATCGCAATAAGCTATTATTGATTGGTTTGCGCAAAATTTATAGCGTTTATAAAATAGGGGATAGTTTTATCGCATTTTTATTAATATTTTTTTTTTTTACTAGTAATGGCGGCGATCAGCGATTTTTATTGTGACTGAGACATTATGGCAGACACAGCGGACATTTTTGACAAATTTTTGGGACCATTGTCATTTATACAGCAATCAGTGCTATAGAAATGCACTGATTCCTGTGTAAATGACACTGGCAATGAAGGGGTTAACCAGGGGGTGGCAGTGTATGGGGTTAAGTGTGTCCTAGGGACGTGTTACTAACTGTGGGGGGCTGGGCTGTGTGATAGTGAACACTAATCTCTGCGTTAATCACTTGTCAACCGTCACTTGTTGCTAGGCAGAACGGGGAGATGCTGTTTACTTCCGCATCTTCCCGTTCAGTCTCCCCATGAGACGATCGCGGGTATCCCTGCGGCGATCAAGTCCATGGGACCCGCGACCGGACTCATGGGGTCCCGACCGGCATGAGCGCACCGCCGGAGGCACGCACGCGATGGCATGGCAGCAATTTCAAATGGACGTACCTGTACGCCAATTTGCCTGCCCGTGTCATTCTGCCGACGTACATCGTCGTGCGCGGGTCGGGAAGTGGATATATACAGTGCCTTGAAAAAGTACGGTATTTATACCGCACTGAAATTTTGCACATTGTGTCATGTTACAACAGAAAACGTATATGCTATAGTAAAGTCCTATAGCATATACTGTACATTGTAAATGCAAAGCTTTTCTTATCATCAATGATAGGTTTGCAGTATGCCATTACATCTCCATCCTTGCACTAACAAGCTAAAGTAATGTTGGAAGATTACAGTGGCAGATATATCTATATATGAGAGAAAGTTCATACACTCGGCTTGTTTTCTTTGTTTTACAGGGACATCTGCACTCTTTACAGAACGGTGATGAATTAATAAAAAAGAAGAGTCATATTTTACAAGCACCATAACTTTCAGAATAGGATAACATCAAATTTATGCTTCTGTTAAAAAAATGCTATAAATATAAGTTAACAGGATTTATAGTTTATCTGCAATGTTTATATTTGAAGCCATTTTCGCTATGGAACTCTGTTTTTATTTTCTTACTAATAAAGACAATATTCTTGTCATGCACTTTGTCCAGTTTGCAGATTTAAAAGTATTGCATATGATGGTGGCTCATATAGTATACATAAATGCATAGGGAGCCATTTACAGTACATTTAAAGAACCTACAACTTGTAACTTGCAACGTGTAATTATACCACAAACACTTACGGTATGTTATGACCTTATAAAGTTAATATTAAACATTTTGACCCATACAGTGCCTTTAAAAAGTATTCATACCCCTTGACATTTTTTTTTCTACATATTGTCATGTAATAACCAAAAATTGAAATGTATTTTATTGGGATTTTCTGTGATAGACCAACACAAAGTGGCACACAATTGTGCAGTGGAGAGAAAATGATAAATGGTTTTCAATAAAAAAAATAAAAAATATTTGAATAGTGTTGCGTGAATTTGTATTCTGCCCCCTTTATTCTGATACCCCTAACTCAAATCTAGTGGAACCAATTGCCCTCAGAAGTCACCTATTTAGTAAACAGAGTGCACCTGTGTGTACATGTGTGTTATACTCAGTATAAATATGTACTCTCTGTTCTGTGAAGGCCTCGGAGGTTTGTTAGGGAACCTTAGAGAACAAACAGCATCACGAAGGCCAAGGAATACATCAGACAGGTCAGTGATAAAGTTGTGGAGAAGTTTAAAGCAGGGTTAGGTTATAAGAAAAGCCCAAGCTTTTAACATCTCATGGAGCACTGTTCAATCCATCATCCGAAATTAGAGTATGGCACAACTGTAAACCTATCATGGCATGGCTGTCCACCTAAACTGATTGGCCAGGCAAGGAGAGCATTAATCAGAGAAGAAGCCAAGAGGCCCATGGTAACTCTGGAGGAGATGCAGAGATCCACAGCTCAGGTCGGAGAATCTGTCCACAGGACAACTATTAGTGGTCCACACCACAAATCTGGCCTTTATGGAAGAATGACAAGAGGAAAGCCATTGTTGAAACAAAGCCATAAAAAGTCCTGTTTGCAGTTTGCGAGAAGCCTTGTGGGTGGACATAGCAAACATGTAGAAGAAGGTGCTCTGGTCAGATGAGACCAAAATTTTATTTTTTGGCCTAAAAGCAAAATGCTATGTGTGGCAGAAAATAAAACTGCACATCACCCTGAGCACACCACCCCTACCATTAAACTTGGTGGTGGCAGCATCATGTTGTGGGAATGCTTTTCTTCAGTAGGGACAGAGAAGCTGGTCAGAGTTGATGGGAAGATGGATGGAGTCAAATACAGGGCAATCTTGAGACTGGGGCAGAGGTTCACCTTCCAGCAGGACAACAACCCTAAACATACAGCCAGAGCTACAATGGAATGGTTTAGAGCAAAGCATATTCATGTGTTAGAATGGCCCTGTCAAAGTCCAGACCTAAATGCAATTAAGAATCTGTGCCAAGACTTGAAAAGTGCTGTTCACAGATGCTCTCCATCCAATCTGACAGAGTTTGGGCTATTTTGCAAAGAGGTGTGCAAAGCTGGTAGAGGCATACCCAAAAAGATTTGCAGCTGTAACTGCAGCGAAAGGTGGTTCTACAAAATATTGACTCAGGGGGGCTGAATACAAATGCACGCCACTTTTTTTGAGGACTTTTTTACATGCCCCTGCTAAACAGGGGCTGAAAAATTGGGCCTTAGGCACTGGTGCTGGTGCCACGACACTGCAACCTCTCCCATATATTCTATTTGGAGTGCAGGAATGAGCCCTGCTGCAAAGCATTGCATCAACAATTGTAATTACATGCCCCTGTTAAACAGGAGTTGAAAAATTGGGCCTTAACCACTGGTGGCATCACCCAGAACCAAAAATGTTCTTCCAAGCTATCAGCAGGATCATTGAGGAGGAAAAGCATAGTCAGTCAGCATAACAGGACAGTCACTCAGCATCAGCATAGGCAGTCTTGAAGGGATCTGACATTTAAAAAAAAATGATTCGGTTATATCAGCTTCAGGTGCTTGGTAGCTGGTGGTGATCCAAGACTAATGCCCCGTACACACGAGCGGACTTTTCAACATCAAAGGTCCGACGGAACAATTCCGGCAGACCATTCAATCGTGTGTGGGCTGCAGCGGACTTTAGATTTGTAAAAATCCGACAGACTTTAGAAATGGAACATGTTTCAAATTTTTCCGCCGGACCCAATTTCTACCGAGAAATCCGCTCGTGTGTATGCTAGTCCGACGGACAAAAACCGATGCTAGGGCAGCTATTGGCTACTGGCTATGAACTTCCTTATTCTAGTCCTGTCGTACGTCATCACGTTCGAATCCGTCGGACTTTGGTGTGATTGTGTGTGGCCAAGTCCGTTCATTCGGAAAGTCCATCAGAACTCTGTCAGAACTCCGTCAGAACTCCATCGAAAGTCGAAAACCCCCATATACTACCTAATAAAGATTTTAACCCCCTGATTGCCCCTAGTTAATCCTTTCACCAGTGATCACCGTATAAGTGTTACGGGTGACTCTGGTTAGTTAGTTTGCTTTTTATAGCATCAGGGCACCCACCATTTATTACCCAATAAAGGTTTAACCCCCTGATCACCCGGCGGATGATATCAGTTAGGTTTTAGGGTCAGGGTCTGCGTCGCCCCAGGCAGCACTAGGTTAGTACCAGTATCGCTAACACCCATGCGCAAAGCATAAACCTCCCGTAGTGGTATAGAATCTGAACAAGATCAATATCTGATCTGATCAGATCTATACTAGCGTCCCCAGCAGTTTAGGGTTCCAAAAAAACGCATTGTTAGCGGGATCAGCCCAGATACCTGCTAGCACTTGCGTTTTGCCCCTCCGCCCAGCCCACCCAAGTGCAGTATCGATCGATCACTGTCACTTATAAAACACTAAACACATAACTGCAGCGTTCGCAGAGTCAGGCCTGATCCCTGCGATTGCTAACAGTTTTTTTTGGTAGCGTTTTATATTTAAATCCGGAAGGCAGTGCTTGGTTTTCCGGGTCCCGTACGTGGCTAGGCTCCCAAAAAGTCCCCCACATGTGGTATCCCCGTACTTGGGAGAAGCAGCAGAATTTATTTTGGGGTGTAATTTCACTTATGCCCTTAGCATGTGTGAGCAATATATAATTTAGTGACAGCTTTGTGCAAAAAAAAAATAAAAAATTATGATATTCCTGCAACTTGTGGCAAAATATAAAATATTTCATGGACTCAACATGCCTCTCAGTAAATAGCTTGGGGTGTCTACTTTCCAAAATGGGATCATTTGGGGGGGGGGGGGGTTGTGCTATTTTGCCATTTTATGGCCTTCAAAACTGTGACAGGTAGTGAGGAGTGAAATCAAAAATTTGCACCCTTAGAAATCCTGAAGGCAGTGATTGGTTTTCGGGGTGCCGTACGCAGCTAGGCTCCCAAAAAGCCCCACATATGTGGTATCCCCGTACTCAGGAGAAGCAGCAGAATATATTTTGGGGTGCAATTCCACATATAACTATGGCATGTGTGAGCAATATATCATTTAGTGACAACTTTTTGTAAACTTTTTTTTTTTGTGTGTCATTATTCAATCACTTGGGACAAAAAAAAATTATTCAATGGGCTCAACATGCCCCTCAGCAATTTTCTTGGGGTGTCTACTTTCCAAAATGGGGTCCTTTGGGGGGGGGGGGTTGTGTTATTTTGGCATTTTATGGCCTTCAAAACTGTGATAGGTAGTGAGGAGTGAAATCAAAAATTTGCACCCTTAGAAATCCTGAAGGCAGTGATTGGTTTTCGGGGTGCCGTACGCGGCTAAACTCCCAAAAAGTCCCACATATGTGGTATCCCCGTACTCAGGAGAAGCAGCAGAATATATTTTGGGGTGTAATTCCACATATAACTATGGCATGTGTGAGCAATATATCATTTAGTGACAACTTTTTGTAAACTTTTTTTTTTTTGTGTCATTATTCAATCACTTGGGACAAAAAAAAAATATTCAATGGGCTCAACATGCCCCTCAGCAATTTCCTTGGGGTGTCTACTTTCCAAAATGGGGTCATTTGGGGGGGGTTTGTACTGCCCTGCCATTTTAGCACCTCAAGAAATGAGATAGGCAGCATAAATTAAAAGGTATGTAAATTCCAGAAAATGTACTCTAGTTTGTAGACGCTATAACTTTTGCGCAAACCAATAAATATACGCTTATTGACATTTTTTTTTACTAAAGACATGTGGCTGAATAAATTTTGCCCTAAATGTATGACTAAAATTGAGTTTATTCGATTTTTCTTATAACAAAAAGTAGAAAATATATATTTTTCTCTAAATTTTCGGTCTTTTTCCATTTATATCGCAAAAAATAAAAATCGCAGAGGCAATCAAATACCATCAAAAGAAAGCTCTATTTGTGGGAAGAAAAGGACGCAAATTTTGTTTGGGTACAACATTGCATGACCGCGCAATTACCAGTTAAAGCAGTGCAGTGTGAAATTGTAAAAAGACCTCTGGTCCTTAGGCAGACAATTGGTCCGGGGCTGAAGTGGTTGATATCTGTACAAGACTCAGGGGGGGCTGGTAATGGGCAGGGGGCTACCCATGCCATTTTTCGCACTGATTTTCATCCATACTGCCGGAACCAGACATTACATTAAAACCGCAAGCAGTTTTAAATGACTTTTTTTCTGTTAAATGTCATTTTGTGCAGGGACTGTTCTATGTAACTATGTCTGTTCGAAGCTTCTGGTGTGAACCAAACCGCGGGGTGTTCGGCTCATCCTTAACTGTGACAGGAGGGAGGCAGTAAGATTGGGGGGCACTGTGCCAGGAATGGGGGCAGTATGACAGTCAGTAAGACACTTAAGACACACTATACTGGCTCAGGTGCTGGTCAGTGCACTGTGTATTCTTTTAGACTCTGCTGTGGCAGAGAGTGTGTAGGCTACCAGGTGGGAGCAGCCTTGGGGCAGGGAGCAATTCTCTTGGTAGCGGCAGGAGAAGCCTGGAGGCAGGAAGCGGGTGCTAGGGTGGTGGAGCTGGGAGGCAGAGTTAGTGGTTCTAGCTGCTTGCTTGTCTCATGTCAACATTGCATCGTGGCTCATGGCTGCCTGAAACACCTAGTACAGGCTGGATAGAAGGGGCAGTGGGGTGGCAGATGGAAGGACCAATTTTCTCCATATTTTTTTCTTGACTCCTGCAGGAAATTCAGTGGCTGCAGGAGCCAAGAGGAGAATTGAAAGGATTTCTTCTTTAATGTGCCGCCCCTCCTATCCAGGTGTAGACAAATGTGACAGTGGAGCAGCATGGGCCCCCTGCAACATGGGGCCAAGTTGCAGTTGCGACCCCTATAGTTACACCACTGCTTTAGTTAATTGTTAGCCGATACTTGGGACACTTCTGATTCGATCCGCTAAAAACAGAAAGATGCGGATCTGTTCCACTTCTGACTAGCGGATCTGATGGCAGTCAGGTGTAAATGTACAGGTAGGCCATTTACATCTGACCACCCATAGAGGAGAGCAGGCTGTGTCTGTGTCCGCTCTGCATAACCGGAGCAGACACAGACCAGCCATCTGCCTGCTCAGCAGGAGTTCCCAAATCCCAGCTGAGCAATTGGACTCTTGGCAGAGTCTGCTCTGTGTGGAAAGAGCCTGAAAGGGGAAAAAAGCTTGACATGCAGCCCCCTTATCTAGGGACTGCTAAGCACCAATATATTAAATTTTTGTTCTTAACGGCTTTGTAAACCCCCATGTTTTTTCATCTTAATGCATCCTATGCATTACAATGAAAAAACTTATGACACTGACCGGCCCCCTAGCCCCTGTTTTACTCACCTGTGCCCGTTCGTTCCCTCGGAAGAGACACGCTGTACCTCTCTGCCGAGGTTCTCGGCTCTTGATTAGATAGATTGATAGCAGGGCAGCTATTGGCTCCCGCTACTGTCAATCAATTCCAATGATGTGGGCGCTTGTGGGCGGGGCCATTCTGTGTCTATGGATGCAGATGCTGGACTTGTTAGCGCGCCCGCATGGTAGCCGCCTAGGGGGTTTACCGATGCGAGGAGGAGCCACAAGTGCCACTGGTGGACCGGAGAAGACGATGTACAGGGGACACACTGCGCAAAACGAACTGCACAGTGGAGGTAAGTATGACATGTTTGTTATTAAAAAATGAGAGGTTACAACCCCTTTAAGTTTATGCATTAACATTAACCTTTGAGGTGAACCTAACCAGGCCTAGAAAGGGTAGTCACTGTAGTTTCTCTTTCTGCCTGTACAGTGTCAGTTAACCCTGAACTCGAGCAAACTACAGTACAAGTCAGCTTTCATGAGGGCCTTATAGCCTCTCACTGGGCCAACATTTCTGCTGTAAAAGGCATAGAATGCTAATTAATATATCGTCACACACCTATTCCTGAGATAAGACTGCAATACTATAATAACTTAAAGTCAAATTATATTTGAGAAATTAACAATTTTTAATAGACAGGCTTGTAATTGCTGATGAGACATGCAATGTCACTTCTGAAAAAAATACACTTATCTGCCTGTTTCCAATCCCCTGTAGACTGTACACCGAGTTGCGTATGCACAGCTCAGTTTACTATCTGGTACATTGCGTGTATGCCGGGATGACAGCACTTCTGTGCATGAGTAGGAGTGTTGCCATCCTGCTCCAGCTAATCAAGACAGCCAAAGTCTGGCACCAAAAGCAACAGGGGTGGAACCTTGCAGGTCTGGGACAGTCGGAACAAAGGTAAGTGTAATGGAAATGTGTAGGTTCTGTATATAATTGTATTCTATTTTATATATATTGCACAATGCCCTCACTGTGCACACGACACTAATAATGTTTTCAGTACATGTTTTGCATTCCTTCAAGTCCTGATTAGAATTAGCCTGCCTATGTAACGCCCCTTGTTACCATAAACGTACAATTGTAATATTAATGTGATACCTACGTAATCATGTGTATAAAAACCTTCAAATGCATCATAATAAAGGAGAATGGTTATTTGGAAAGATGCTGAGCGTATCTTTTGTGTCTGTTCCCTACTGCAGTAGTTATTAATTTGGAACCACTAATCAAAATGAGGATAGGAGTTGCCTATCATCAAAATATCCATTTCAGTAAGTATTTTTGCCTTTAGTTCCAGTTTAAGGGTGAAGATTCATACTTTTACAAATGCCCATTATTGAGTGGTTACCTTTAAAGTTAAGAAACCATATCATAATTTGTCAACTTTGTAAAATACAGCTGCATTCATAAAGTAAATGCCTTAAAGGGGTTCTAAAGGCAGAAGGTTTTTAATCTTAAAGCGGTAGTAAACCGCTGTTTTTGTTTTTTCTCTGTGTGCAGCAGCCCCCCTCAATCCCCTAATACTTATCTGAGCACCAACATCGATCTAGTAATGTTGCACAAGAGCCTTGGCTGTCTGCGGACCCTCCCTCATTTTCTGAGACAGCAGCAGGTTCCATTGGCTCCCACTGCTGACAATCAAAGTCAGTGAGCCAATGAGCCAATGAGGAGAGAGAAGGGGTGGGCAGCTCTGAAAGGGCACACAGAGCCGCAGCTTGGCTCGGGTGCCCCCATAGCAAGCTGCTATGGGAGGGACCAGGAGTGCCAGTGAGGGACCAGAGAAGAGGAGGATCTGGGCACAGAGCAGGTAAGTAAAACATATTTGTTATTTTTACAAAAAAAAATAAAAATTGACTTTAAAGAGGGATTCCACCAAAAAAAAAAAAAAAATTAAAAGCCAGCAGCTATAAATACTACAGCTGCTGACTTTTAATAAATGGACACTCACCTGTCCCGGGTTCCAGCGATGCCGGCAGCCGAGGCCGATCGATCGCTCGGCTCTCGGCTGCTGCCGCCACCATTCTAGGTGAGGGAATCAGGAAGTGAAGCGAATCGGCTTCACTTCCCGGTTCCCTACTGCGCATGCGCAAAACGCGCAATAGGAAATCTCCGCGCTGTCACTGGGACCCGTGTGTGTCCCAGCAGACAGCGCGGCAGGGCAGGAAATGGCGTAGACTCCCACGGGAGTCTATGCCCGGAAGTGGGTGTAAATACCTGTCTTTGACAGGTATCTCCACCCCCCTCCCCCCTGAAAGGTGTCAATTGTGACACCGGAGGGGGGGGAGGGATCCGATCAGCGGAGGTTCCACTTTAGGGTGGAATCCCGCTTTAATATCACTTTAAAGTTGACTTTAAACCCAATCGCTAAAATCCCATATAAGTTTTAATATGTTAAAGTAATTTGAAAACTCATTTTTAATACTTATAAATCTGCAGCTTTCGTTAAAACAATATCTAATGACCCTGACATGAAGGTTTTTGTTCAAGTACTTCCTCTTATACAGTAATGATGCTCTGTCTGTCTCCCAAATGTCCTCCTTTCACATGTTCTGCCAATAGAGAATACAATGTGAAAATACACATTGACAATCTTTTGTCACTATTAGGTAACCAGCTCTAGGAAATTAAATGCAGCAGCTGCTGGAGTACAAGCGTATAGACATGAAGTGGCTGCTAAGAGGCTTCAAGAGAAACAGTGAAATGAAACAAGGGATATAAACTGGTGGAAATAGTATTTCATGAAAAAAGACCATGACGATCATTACGATGTACAGTACAGTCCTTTTAGAAAACTAAATGTCATTCAGATAGGGTTTACATCTACTTTAAGAAAAAGTAATGTTTTCTAAAGGAGGTGCAAAAGTTTTGATGTGAAAGAATATTACCTGTTACTATATCACAAAACATTGTTCTAGTGATACAGTTATGCCCCGTACACACGAGTGGAATCTCCGTCAGAAAAATTTTGGATGGTTTTTCCGACGGAATTCCGCTCAAGCTTGTCTTGCATACACGCGGTCGCACAAAAGTTTTCTGAGCTCTCGTCCACCAAGAACGCGGTGACATGCACACTACGACAAGCCAAGAAAATTAAGTTCATTGCTTCCGAGCATGCGTCAAACTGTTTCTGAGCATGCATAGGAATTTTGCATGTCGGAATTGCTACAGAATTTCTGATCTGAACTTTTTCTGTCGGAAAAATAGAGAACCTGCTCTCAATCTTTTGCTGGCGGAAATTCCACCAGCAAAAGTCCGATGGAGCATACACACGGTCAGAATTTCCCACCAAAAGCTCACATCTGACTTTTGCTGGCGGAATGTCCGATCGTGTGTACGGGGCATAAGCAGTAAACTGAAGAAAGAGAATTCCTTATACCATGTAATGACTGTAAAAGATTATCATAGAGGTTGTTCACCTAGCAAAAGTGTATGTTTACTTTGCAAAGTGAATGTTAAAGAATATGGAGAAGCTTTGCTCCCCAATCGTGTGTAAAACATTCGCTTTACGATGTGACCATACACTTTGCAAAGTAAGCAGCCTTTACTTGTCTAGTAAATCAACCCTGTTGTTTGGTAGCGAGGCTGAGGAAAAATCAGTTTGACCTCCCAAAAAAGAAGCTGTGGCCTGGCACTACAGACCCTGCTTACCCATACAAGTTTGTGGCAAATGGCGCATACACACGACCGGACTTTCCATCAGAATAAACTCTGACGGTCTTTCCGACAGAGTTTCCGATGGAGTTCCGACTGAACGGACTTGCCTACACACGATCACACCAAAGTCTGTTAGTTTCGATGACGTATAACAGGACTAGAAAAGGAAGTTCAAAGAAAGTTCAATAGCCAATAGCCAATAGCTGCCCTTGCGTCGTATTTGGTCCATCGGACTAGCTTACAGACGAACGTTTTTTCCAAAAGATTTGAAACATATTCTATTTCTAGGTACGCCAGACGTTTTGAAAAAAAAAGTTAGCTGAAGTCCACACGATCGGTATATCCGATTAAATGACTCCGGCTAACTTTTTCTCTGCCGGAAAGTCTGGTCAAGTGTAAGTGGCATAACGAGGATGTTTGAGTTGAGGACTGATACCAATGGCTTTACTTACATAGGAATCTTAAAATGGTTGTATACCACTTGAGGTTTTTTTTTTTTTTCATCTGCAAGGTAAAGTGATAATGTGCTAGTATGCATTGCATAGATACAAGCACATTATGTGAAATTTACCTTAAAATGAAGCTGTTCCAGCTCTGCAATGTCAGAACTGCCGCCGCTTCCATCTTGACTCGTCTTGCTTCCGGCTCTGTGACTGGCCGGAGCTGCGATAACTTCACTCCCGCGCACGCGCGCAGGAGCTGCCATTCACCGTACAAGGCTCGAAAGGAATGGCACATGTGGCCGTTCCTTCAGAGGGCATGCACCAGTGATGTCCCTGGCTGCATATAATGTAAATATTTCCTAAACGCTGCACGTTTATGAGATATTTACACTACCTATAGGTAAGCCTTATCGTAGACTTACCTGTAGATAAAAGGCAGTAAAGCAAGTTTACTTCCTCTTTAATATGACAAAAATGAGTGCTAATTATAGACTAATTAGACCAAAGTCCATGATGAAATGCAGCGTTCACAATAATCATCATAGTGATATGTGTTCCATACAACGTCATAGAGCCATGTCACTAACCCAGCCTGCGCGGCTCACAATAAAATACTGCTAAGCTACAGTATTTATTTGTCACAACCCCATCTTTTATAGTTTACCAACATAGGTATTATATTACAAAGGGGTTATGTGTGCTAAATCTTGGTGTATTTTTTCTTGAAAATTTGAATTTGATAAACTTCTGAGCAAATATTCTGCAAAATCAAAATTGCAACAGCCACCATTTTATTCTCTAGGGTCGCTGTTCGGGGGTTCTTAGTAAATTTCTAGCAAAAAATGCTGATTTTAGCCTGTGTGTGAAAAATGTAAAAATCGCCCCATATAGCAAGTGATAAAGAAGTATGAATGATAAATGTAAAATGTATATTTATTTTTAGTGCTAAAAGCCTTGTCGCCAAATTTCCTTCACATCTCCTGCACTGAATACGAATGTATCAGATATCAGAAACTGCATACATGATGAGCAAATACAGTATGTGTCCATGTACATACAGCATATATTTAGAAAAACACAAAAAAAAAAAAAAAGGACTATAGCTCCCCTCTCAGTCTGTAATAGAGCAGCATTATTATCTAACCAGGCACACAGTAAACAAAGTAAAGCATCCAAGTACTGGAATGTGATATAAAGGATTCAGCACCTGCACAGCATTCTTCTGTATTATTATAATTGTGCAAGTATTCTTTGTCTGATTTCCTCATCAACTTCAAATAGCTTCTGGGTATATAATAGATCAAAGCAGTATTTTTACTGTGCCATATATTCTCGTAATGCTTATACATTTCCTATGTAACCAGTCAACTTTTGTATCAATCCTTTTCCAAACCTAAAACCCTCCCGCCAACTAAACATCCACCAAAATACATACAGCTATGCGTAAAACAACTATTACATGTACTCTGTGTAGTGCACTTGTATTGGCTTTGAGAAATATGTGAGTACAACGCCTACCTGAGTCTGGTGACTTCTCAAAAGCCTGTGCCACGGTGAATAAAACACATGTAAATAACAGACAACTATATATAAACTTGTCCATTGGTGAGCTAATAAGTTTGTGTTCGGGTCCTGGACAACTGCACAATAACAATTTACCTTCCAATGTAATTCAGTAGTGACGACATAGGCGTGTGCAAGGGGTGTGTCGGGTGTGCCACCAAAGCCCCCCAGTAGGACTCCTAAAAAAATTGAAAAAAAACGACTTAAAAAATAAAATTGTAAAAAATTATACAAAAATAAAATAATAAAAATAAAAAACTACTGACACAGTCAACTGCCCTACTGACACCAAGCTCTGGTCTACTGACACCATCCACTGCCCTACTAAATCGTCCATGTTTTAATACATTTTAAATGTTTTTTTTACATTGATTTATAAGCGCGCGCGCGCGTGTGTATGTATATATATATATATATATATATATATATATATATATATATATATATAGATAGATAGATATATATATATATATATATACACACACACACACACACACAGTATCTCACACATACATGCACACACGCGTGTTTGAGCTTTGGGGTGTACACCCTAATGCAATAGGCTGCGCACACCTAAGAGTGACGATGTACCGTCTCTTTAGGATACAGATATAATATATATATATCATATAATATGATGTGAAGAATCATATTAGACGGTCACTGTGAAACAACAACCCTGCTTGTAATGACTATGTGGCACTTACAATCTAGAAGTCAGCTACCTTCAGTCCTCTTAGCCCTTGTACACACGGTCGGAGAATCCGTCGGATTGTGTCCTATCGGACTGTGTTGTCAGATAATCCGACTGTGTGACCGGATTTTTCGACAACTTTGTCCGACCGTGTGTATGCAACAGTTTCGGACAAGATTCGACTGACAAAATCAGACGGGCAAAATCCGACGGATTTGGTTGTTGAAATCTCCGACCGTGTGTACAGGGGCTTAGACAGGCAGAAAAACAGGTAGGATCTGCTCTAACTCCTCTGCACTATCCTTTCAGCACTGAAACAACAGGAATACGGTTATTAGAAGAACCCAGCAGGATATTTCTCTGGAGTCTTCCCCAGCTGCCCGCTTCTAGAATGTTTTCTCACCAAGACTTCTTCTTACCAGATTGTGGGTATGGCAAGTAGTGATGGCCGAACGGTTCGCCCGGCGGTCGTTTTGCGGTGAATTTCGGCTGTTCGCGGTCCGCCCGTTCGGCAGACTATTGGCACCGTCAGCCCGGCGGACTTCCATGTTTACTGTGTAAAAGAACTTTGACCTATAATGACACATCCATCATGGGGTACAGGACAGCCAATTGAGACATTACAGCACATGGACACTTGGATATTCCCCCTAACTTATAAATACACCCGATCCGGCGGCCATTTTACATTCTTTCTTCTGTCACTATAGGGAGAGGTTGCTGTGTGGAGCAGGGAGAGATTACAGTGACCCAAATCGCTAGCTATTTGGTACACAAAAGTTCTTTTCAGGACTGATATAGGTGTTAGGTGTAGTTCAGGATAGGCAGTGCTGTGCTAGTGATTGTTTCAGCAGCCTGAGTGCCTTTTGTCAGTTTAGAGAAAGGGACAGGACGGTGTGTGCTGCAGGGACAGCCAGTTTAGTCATTAGCTGTTACTATCAGGTCCACAAAAGTGCTATTTCAATTATTGTTCCAGTAGCCTCTGTTTTGTCAGTTTATATAGGGACAGGCAGGAAGCAGTGTGTGAGGCAGTGAGGGTCAGTTTAATCAGTAGCTGTTACTATTAGTTCCACAAAGGTTCTTTTCAGGACTGGTATCAGTGGTATGGTAATAGGCTTGTACACGTATAATATTCTTTCTTCCAAATATAGAAAGAATATTATACTTGACTGCTGCCCTTCTGCTGCAGTCTGCTAATCATTCACAACCCACTTGTTCCACAAAGCTCCTTATAAGGACTGGTAACTTGGTCTGTCTAGGGTGCTACAGTACATAGGGTTGAGTGAGGTACAGTCTGCCATTCTATAAGGACTGGTATCGGTCCACAGTACATAGGGTTGAGGTGCACTACTGCTGACCGCTGCCCTATACTGCAGCAGTCCTTCATCGGTATAGGGACTGACATACAGTCTGCTAATCACTCACACACAACCTACTTGGTCCACAAAAGTCCTTATAAGGACTGGTAAGGTATAGGGTGCTACAGTACATAGGGTTGAGTGAGGTACAGTCTGCTACTCTATAAGGACTGGTATAGGTCCACAATACATTGGGTTGAGGTGCACTACTGCTGACCGCTGCCCTATACTGCAGCAGTCCTTCATCGGTATAGGGACTGACGTACAGTCTGCTAATCACTCACACACAACCTACTTGGTCCACAAAAGTCCTTATAAGGACTGGTAAGGTATAGGGTGCTACAGTACATAGGGTTGAGTGAGGTACAGTCTGCTATTCTATAAGGACTGGTATAGGTCCACAATACATAGGGTTGAGGTGCACTACTGCTGACCGCTGCCCTATACTGCAGCAGTCCTTCAGCGGTATAGGGACTGACGTACAGTCTGCTAATCACTCACACACAACCTACTTGGTCCACAAAAGTCCTTATAAGGACTGGTAAGGTATAGGGTACTACAGTACATAGGGTTGAGTGAGGTACAGTGTGCCAGTCTATAAGGACTGGTATTGGTCCACAATACATAGGGTTGAGGTGCACTACTGCTGACCGCTGCCCTATACTGCAGCAGTCCTTCATCGGTATAGGGACTGAGAGTTTTGTCACAGGGTCATTTAAAAAATGACAGGCAGAGGAAGAGGCAGGCCCTTCCGCAGGGGTGGTAGGGGTAGGGCAGGAGCAACAGGCTTGAGCCAAAGTGGGAAGTTGCAGAAGGTGCGTTAAATTACTTTAAAGGACGCACCAGACTTAGTTGAGTGGCTCGCTCAGCCTTACTCTTCTGCACCCTCCTCATCCTCTCGATCTGCACCCTCTTCTTCACTCTCTGCTATGTGCACCCCCAAAGACACTACCACCAACAAAACCACCACCACATACCTTCCGCTTGAGTCACAGGAATTATTTTCCGATCCATATCAAGACATTTCTGATGCGCAGCCACTCTTGGTATTGGATAAGGAAGGGGAGGCAGCAACAACCGCTACTCAGCAGTCTGACGACAGTACCCAGATCAGCCCAAGGAGGAGGTTGGTCCCCGGTGTTGCTGCCTACTCCGAGATCTACTTATAGCGGTGGGGAAGGTGACGTTGATGATGACGTGTCTAGTAATGTCACGTGGGTGCCCACAAGAGAGGAAGAGGAGGGGAGTTCAGAGGGAGATATGGACCAGCAGATAGGGAGGAGAAGCAGGAATAACTTACATTGCATAGGAGGGACAAAGCAGACTGCAAATGTATCAGGAGCGAGTCATCGACCATGTACGGTCACATCTAGCGCTCCCAGGACACCGGCACATGGCTGCGCAGTGTGGGCTTTTTTTAACATGTCCGCGGCTGACAATAGCGTTGCCATCTGCAATCTTTGCAGTCAACGCATTAGTCGCGGTAAGCCCAACACTCACCTAGGGACAACTGCCTTAAGAAGACACATGAGCAGCCATCACCGAGCCGAGTGGGAGCAACGGAACACACAAAGCCAAACTGCAGGCTCTCACCGTCCAGCCTCGTCTTCTACTTCTCCTTCTCCTCTCTCCTCACAATTGTCCTCCACTCCACCTTCCATCACGCCAAGCTCACATTTTTCTGCAAAAAGGCAGGCTTCCGTGGGCCTAATGTTCGAGCGTAAAAAAATGATGACGCCGGATAACCCTCTTGCCCAACGGTTGACGGCTGGCTTGTCAGAACTCCCGCCATATAAACTGGTGGACTCGGAGGCCTTTCGCAAATTTGTGGCCATTGGAACACCACAATGGAAGGTCCAAGGAAGGAAGTATTTCTCAGAGAAGGGCATCCCAGAGCTATATGGCCATGTTCAGCGGCAAGTGAATGTATCTCTGGCACACAGTGTCGGTGCCAAGATACATCTGACCACAGACACGTGGTCTAGCAAACACGGGCAGGGAAGGTATATCACTTTTACTGCCCACTGGGTGAACCTTCTGACGGTCGTCAAGCATGTAACCGTGGCACCCGTGTAGATTTGGTTTTACCGCCACGGATTGCATGCAGGCCTGACTCTTCTTCTCCTCCTCCTCCTACTCCATCCTCCTCCCTCTCCTCCTCGGCTGACTCCTCCTTTTCCGCTGCTAGCGTCTCTTCCGCTGCACCGCCCAAGCTACCCAGAACCTATTCGACATGCCAGGTGAGACGTTGCCATGCCGTGCTGCGTCTGTTGTGCCTGGAAGCCAAGAGTCCCACTGGCCCGGCACTCCTTTCAGCTTTGCGTTCACAGGCAGATCAGTGGCTAACACCGCTCAATTTGACAGTTGGTAAAGTGGTGTGTGACAATGGTGCCAACGGTGCCAATCTGCTTAGCGCATTGAAACAGGGCAAAATCACACACGTGCCATGCATGGCACACGTCTTAAACTTGGTCGTGCAGCGATTCGTTGTCAAATACCCTGGGGTACAGGACATCTTGCGGCAGGCAAGGAAAATCTCGGCCCATTTCAGAAGATCTTACACGGCCATGGCTCGCCTTGCTGACATTCAGCGGCAACACAATCTGCCGGTCAGATGTCTTATTTGCGATTGCCCGACGCGATGGAACTCAACCTTCTATATGCTTGATAGGCTGCTCCAGCAGAAACGTGCAGTTAACGTCTACCTGTATGAACTCTGCAGCAGAACCGGTTATGGGGAGCTGGGTTTTTTTTCACCGCGTCAGTGGCTGCTCATGCGCGATGCATGCAGACTTCTGCGCCCATTTGAGGAGATCACCAAACTGGTCAGTCGCAGCCATGGCGCCATCAGTGACATGGTACCTTATGCCTTCTTTATGGAGCGTGCATTGCGTCGTGTCATTGATCAAGCTGTGGAGGAGCAGGAGCGGGAAGATGAGGAAGTCGCAATGCTGGATGAATTCCCAGGGGGGGCTACTCTATCTGAGACAAGTGAACAACAGGAGTCTGAAGAGGAGTCAGAGGAAGATGGTGCCGGGGCGGATGAGCAGGAGCAAGAAGAGCATGCTTTAAACCTTTCTGGATCCCTGTTGTGCGTGGATGGGGAGAGGAGACTGAAGAGGACGACATTATCCTGGATGATGAGCAGGAGCCAGGCCACCACACCGCTTCCACTTTAGTGCAAATGGGGGCCTTCATGCTCCAGTGTTTTAATAGGGACCCCCGTATAAAAAGCATAAGGGTCAAGGACCAGTACTGGGTGGCAATGTACTTAGACCCCCGGTACAAAAACAAAATGGCAGAAATGTTACCGCCATCACAGAGGGCTGTCAGAATGCAGCACTTCCAGGCCTTGCTTCGAGAAATGCTGCATTCTGCTTTTGCGTGCGCTGGCAGAGGAGCAATTCCCACTCCCAGAGAAGGAGTTGCGGGTACCAATCCAACAGCGCCTGCAAGAAGAGGCCGGTTTGAAGATGTGTTGGTGATTTCGGATATGAGGTCATTCTTTCAGCCGACCCATCGACAGGTGTCATCCGGATCCAGCATCAGGGAACGCCTAGAACATCAGGTGTCCGACTACATAGGGTTAACGGCCGATGTGGACGCTCTGAGGAGTGATGAACCCCTGGACTACTGGGTGGGCAGGCTTGACCTCTGGCCAGAGCTTGCCCAATTTGCAATCGAACTGTTGGCTTGCCCCTCATCCAGTGTCCTGTCCGAAAGGACGTTCAGCGCAGCAGGGGGGATCGTGACCGATAAGTGCACTCGCCTAGCTCACGACAGTGTTAACTACCTCACATTTCTAAAAATGAATGAGGCATGGATCTCAGAGGAATTCAACACATGTGACCAGTAGACCATGTATATGTCTATAAACAATTTTTTTAATCGAGCACAGAGAACTTCTTTCTTCATTTGGCTCACTTCCTTGTCCAAAAAAAGCACACCGTACTATATGCCCGTACCCTCCTCTTTGAAGAGGTTGAGCGGTGTCACATTTCTACTGGGGCTGCTTATTATGAGGGGCTCCCACCATCCCTGTGCTGTGCTGACATCCTCTTGGGGCTGTACCTCTGCTGTGCATATTATGAGGGGCTCCCACCATCCCTGTGCTGTGCTGACTTCCTCCTGGGGCTGTACCTCTGCTGTGCATATTATGAGGGGCTCCCACCATCCCTGTGCTGTGCTGACATCCTCCTGGGGCTGTACCTCTGCTGTGCATATTATGAGGGGCTCCCACCATCCCTGTGCTGTGCTGACTTCCTCCTGGGGCTGTACCTCTGCTGTGCATATTTTGAGGTGCTCCCACCATCCCTGTGCTATGCTCATTATGAGGGGCTCCCACCATCCCTGTGCTGTGCTGACTTACTCCTGGGGCTGCTTATTATGAGGGTCTCCCACCATCCCTGTGCTATGCTGACATCCTCCTGGGGCTGCTTATTATGAGGGGCTCCCACCATCCCTGTGCTATGCTGACATCCTCCTGGGGCTGCTTATTATGAGGGGCTCCCACCATCCCTGTGCTATGCTCATTATGATGGGCTCTCACCATCCCTGTGCTATGCTGACTTCCTCCTGGGGCTGCTTACGGTGCAAGTGTCAGTGCTGTATATCACGGTGCTGATGTCAGTGCTCTCTGTCACGGTGCTGCTGTCAGTGCTGTATATCACGGTGCTGGTGTGAGTGCTTTATGTCACGCTGCTGATGTCAGTGCTCTCTATCACGGTGCTGCTGTCAGTGCTGTATATCACGGTGCTGGTGTTAGTGCTTTATGTCACGCTGCTGATGTCAGTGCTCTCTATCACTGTGCTGTTGTCAGTGCTGTATATCACTGTGCTGGTGTGAGTGCTTTATGTCACGCTGCTAATGTCAGTGCTCTCTATCACGGTGCTGCTGTCAGATCACTCTATCACGGCGCAGGTGCCATTGCTGTATGTCACGCTGCTGATGTCGGTGCTCTCTATCACGGTGCTGCTGTCAGTGCTGTATATCACGGTGCTGGTGTGAGTGCTTTATGTCACGCTGCTGATGTCAGTGCTCTCTATTACGGTGCTGCTGTCAGTGCTGTATATCACGGTGCTGGTGTGAGTGCTTTATGTCATGCTGCTGATGTCAGTGCTCTCTATCACGGTGCTGTTGTCAGATCACTCTATCACGGTGCAGGTGTCATTGCTGTATGTCACGTTGCTGATGTCAGTGCTCTCTATCACGGTGCTGTTGTCAGATCACTCTATCATGGTGCAGGTGTCATTGCTGTATGTCACGCTGCTGGTGATTATCTCCTGCACCCTCTTCTTTCCCTACCCTGGTCCCTGACCTTCCCTCTCCTCCATTGCCTTCATGCGCTCCACAGTCCTGAATTGTCATAACAATTTCCCATATAAAAAAAGAATGCTTGTAGTTGTCGATCCCAGATTCACCTCAGATGACATCCTCTTGGGGCTGTACCTCTGCTGTGCATATTATGAGGGGCTCCCACCATCCCTGTGCTGTGCTGACTTACTCCTGGGGCTGCTTATTATGAGGGTCTCCCACCATCCCTGTGCTATGCTGACATCCTCCTGGGGCTGCTTATTATGAGGGGCTCCCACCATCCCTGTGCTATGCTGACATCCTCCTGGGGCTGCTTATTATGAGGGGCTCCCACCATCCCTGTGCTATGCTCATTATGATGGGCTCTCACCATCCCTGTGCTATGCTGACTTCCTCCTGGGGCTGCTTACGGTGCAAGTGTCAGTGCTGTATATCACGGTGCTGATGTCAGTGCTCTCTGTCACGGTGCTGCTGTCAGTGCTGTATATCACGGTGCTGGTGTGAGTGCTTTATGTCACGCTGCTGATGTCAGTGCTCTCTATCACGGTGCTGCTGTCAGTGCTGTATATCATGGTGCTGGTGTTAGTGCTTTATGTCACGCTGCTGATGTCAGTGCTCTCTATCACTGTGCTGTTGTCAGTGCTGTATATCACTGTGCTGGTGTGAGTGCTTTATGACACGCTGCTAATGTCAGTGCTCTCTATCACGGTGCTGCTGTCAGATCACTCTATCACGGCGCAGGTGTCATTGCTGTATGTCACGCTGCTGATGTCGGTGCTCTCTATCACGGTGCTGCTGTCAGTGCTGTATATCACGGTGCTGGTGTGAGTGCTTTATGTCACGCTGCTGATGTCAGTGCTCTCTATTACGGTGCTGCTGTCAGTGCTGTATATCACGGTGCTGGTGTGAGTGCTTTATGTCATGCTGCTGATGTCAGTGCTCTCTATCACGGTGCTGTTGTCAGATCACTCTATCATGGTGCAGGTGTCATTGCTGTATGTCACGCTGCTGATGTCAGTGCTCTCTATCACGGTGCTGTTGTCAGATCACTCTATCATGGTGCAGGTGTCATTGCTGTATGTCACGCTGCTGGTGATTATCTCCTGCACCCTCTTCTTTCCCTACCCTGGTCCCTGACCTTCCCTCTCCTCCATTGCCTTCATGCGCTCCACAGTCCTGAATTGTCATAACAATTTCCCATATAAAAAAAGAATGCTTGTAGTTGTCGATCCCAGATTCACCTCATTCATGTGTTATGTCATTGACCATGTGGTGGGACTATGTTTGCACAGCTATTAATTATTTTGTGGCTGCAAATTTGACCTGTAGGTTTGCGAAGTTCGCCTCCCATTGAAGTCAATGGGGCCTGCCACGAACGTTCCGGTTCGCGAACTATCGGCCGCGTTCGCGGTCTGCGCTCGCGAAACGTCCCGTCGGAAGTTCGTCCATCACTAATGGCAAGAGCACTGGTATCCTGGGTGGACATCATTCCAGAACATTCTCCTAGGATTGCACCTCATGCAAGCCCCATGGGTTGCGATCTGGTGTGATTTGTCACCTGCTTTGTTCACCGGACATAGCAGATGACAAATCAGTGTGGCAACCCGTTGCTGATACCATGTGATTCCTGTGACCAATTACAGCAAATCAAAGCAGATCAATTGACAATTGCACACAATAAATGGCTTTGATTAATGTCATTCATTGTGTACTATTGCATTGATCTTTGTGATTGGTCACAGTGATCAAATTGTACAGAGAGGGATAAATCACAGCCCTTCTGTGCCATGTGATAAGCTGTGGCTAATCACAGGTAATCACAATAGTAAACACTAAATAATTAGTGATTGATCACAGTGATCACCTGACAGGACCATCACAGCCCATCTGTACCATGTGATTACCTGTGGCCAATGCAATACAGTAGTGATGATGTACAGTCTCTTTAAGATACAGATATATATTAATATATAATATTCATGAGCTTAGGAATTGTCTTAAAGAAGGATCTTTTCTTAATCAATTCACTTATCCAACAGATGCTACTGTTAGACAATTGTCTATGTAGCTTACTGTTTCTCATTGACTATGTAACACAGTCTACCATTCTACCTCCTGATGAAAGGACCAGATATCTAAAGATATGCTAGTGCTGTGTTGCAGCAAAGTAATACAATTCTAGGAATTTGATAGACGGTCACTGCTGATGTCGGTGCTCTCTATCACGGTGCTGCTGTCAGTGCTGTATATCACGGTGCTGGTGTGAGTGCTTTATGTCACGCTGCTGATGTCAGTGCTCTCTATTAGGGATGAGCCGAACACCCCCCGGTTCGGTTCGCACCAGAACTTGCGAACGACCCCCGCGTTCGGTACGAACGTTAGAACCCCATTGAAGTCTATGGGACTCGAACGTTCGAATTGGAAAGTGCTCATTTTAATGGCTAATATGCAAGATAGTGTCCTAAAAAGGGTTTGGCGACCTGCCTCCTGCCTCAGGGGACATGGGTCACTGCAAAAAAAAGTTTTAAAAACTACCGTTTTAGCGGGAGCACTGATTTTAATGACGATTAAAGTGAAAAAAAAAAGTGAAATATTCCTTTAAATATGGTGCCTGGGGGGTGTCTGTAGTATGCCTGTGAAGTGCCACGTGTTTCCCGTGTTTACAACAGTCCCTGCACAAAATGACATTAAGCGGAAATAACACCATTTAAAACTGCTTGCGGTTTTAATGTTATATCTGGTTCCTGCAATATGGTTGAAAATCATTCAGAAAAATGGCATGGGTAGCCCTCCCTGCCCATTACCAGCCTATTTGGGTCTTGTACGCATATTAAGGGGAACCCTGTACCCATATTAAAAAAAGGAAATACGTGTTGCCCCCAGGCCCTATATACTCAGAACAGCAGTATACAGGCGGTGCAAACAAGACAGGGACTGTGTAGGTTTGTTGTGTTAAGTTGAATCTGTTTGTAATTTTCAACTGGTACATTTTTAAAGTGTAGCTCCAGTCAAAAAAACTATTTTTAAGCTTTTTGGAAAACATAGGGAAGGGTTATCACCCCTGTATAATTTGTTTTGTCGTCCATCTTTTTTCATCTCACTTGCTGTTGTCTCCTTCCGTTTGCAAGTAGGAGATGTTTGTAAATTGGATGTTTGAAAGTAGGGGCCTGCCCTATATGCTCTGCAGAAATGGCGGAACAAGGTGTTGGTTTTGCAACAACATTGTAAGCCCTCAAAGTGACTCTTGGTGGCCGCTGGAGCGCCCTGCTGTGAACGATTATATCAAGAATTGTAATTACATGCCATTGTTGAACAGTGGTAGAAAAATTGACCTTTGTTGGTTGTGGTGCTGGTGCCACAACACTATAAGTCCTCACAGTTACTCTGGGTGGGCACAGGAAGGGGCCCTCCTGTGAAATATTATATCAAGAATTGTAATTACATGTCCCTGTTAAACAGGGGCAGAAAAATTGGGCCTTAGGCACTGGTGCCATCACACGGCAACCTCTGCCATATACTCTAGTTTTTTTGCAGGAATTAGCCCTGCTGCAAAGCATTGCATCAAAAATTGTACTTAAACGCCCCTGTTAAACAGGGGCAGAAAAATTGGGCTTTAGGCACTGGTGCCATCACACTGCAACCTCTGCCATACACTCTAGTTTTATTGCAGGAATTAGCCCCGCTGCAAAGCATTGCATCAAAAATTGTACTTAAACGCCCCTGTTAAACAGGGGCAGAAAAATTGGGCCTTAGGCACTGGTGCCATCACACTGCAACCTCTGCCATATACTCTAGTTTTTTTGCAGGAATTAGCCCTGCTGCAAAGCATTGCATCAAAAATTGTACTTAAACGCCCCTGTTAAACAGGGGCAGAAAAATTGGGCCTTAGGCACTGGTGCCATCACACTGCAACCTCTGCCATATACTCTAGTTTTTTTGCAGGAATTAGCCCTGCTGCAAAGCATTGCATCAAAAATTGTACTTAAACACCCCTGTTAAACAGGGGCAGAAAAATTGGGCCTTAGGCACTGGTGCCATCACACTGCAACCTCTGCCATATACTCTAGTTTTTTTGCAGGAATTAGCCCTGCTGCAAAGCATTGCATCAAAAATTGTACTTAAACACCCCTGTTAAACAGGGGCAGAAAAATTGGGCCTTAGGCACTGGTGCCATCACACTGCAACCTCTGCCATATACTCTAGTTTTTTTGCAGGAATTAGCCCTGCTGCAAAGCATTGCATCAAAAATTGTACTTAAACGCCCCTGTTAAACAGGGGCAGAAAAATTGGGCCTTAGGCACTGGTGCCATCACACTGCAACCTCTGCCATATACTCTAGTTTTTTTGCAGGAATTAGCCCTGCTGCAAAGCATTGCATCAAAAATTGTACTTAAACGCCCCTGTTAAACAGGGGCAGAAAAATTGGGCCTTAGGCACTGGTGCCATCACACTGCAACCTCTGCCATATACTCTAGTTTTTTTGCAGGAATTAGCCCTGCTGCAAAGCATTGCATCAAAAATTGTACTTAAACGCCCCTGTTAAACAGGGGCAGAAAAATTGGGCCTTAGGCACTGGTGCCATCACACTGCAACCTCTGCCATATACTCTAGTTTTTTTGCAGGAATTAGCCCTGCTGCAAAGCATTGCATCAAAAATTGTACTTAAACGCCCCTGTTAAACAGGGGCAGAAAAATTGGGCCTTAGGCACTGGTGCCATCACACTGCAACCTCTGCCATATACTCTAGTTTTTTTGCAGGAATTAGCCCTGCTGCAAAGCATTGCATCAAAAATTGTACTTAAACGCCCCTGTTAAACAGGGGCAGAAAAATTGGGCCTTAGGCACTGGTGCTATCACACTGCAACCTCTGCCATATACTCTAGTTTTTTTGCAGGAATTAGCCCTGCTGCAAAGCATTGCATCAAAAATTTTACTTAAACGCCCCTGTTAAACAGGGGCAGAAAAATTGGGCTGCTGGCATCACCCAGAACCAAAAATGTTCTTCCAACATATCAGCGGAGGAGGAAGAGGATAGACAATCAACATAACAGGACAGTCACTCAGCATCAGCATAGGCAGTCTTGAAGGGATGTGGTATTTCAAAAAAAATTATTCGGTTACATCAGCTTCAGGTGCTTGGTAGCTGTGGGTGATCCAAGACTGATTCATCTTGATGAAGGTCAGTCGATCAACTGATTCGGTGGACAGGCGCACCCTGTGATCGGTAACGAAGCCACCAGCAGCACTGAAGGTGCGTTCCGAAAGAACGCTGGATGCAGGACAGGCCAGTAGCTCAATTGCATACTGTGCAAGCTCTGGCCAGTGATCCATCCTCAAGACCCAGTAAGCCAGAGGATTTTCAGTGGGAAAGGTGTCCAAGTCTGACCTTGCCCCTAGGTATTCCTGCACCATGTAAATTAGACGCTGGCGATGGGTGCTGGAACCAATCATACCTTGGGGCTGCGGACTAAAAAATTGTCTGAAAGCATCAGTCAGACGGCCACCTTCTCCACCGCTCCTTCTGACTGATGCCTCAGCAACACGTTGTCCAGGACCAGGAGTTTGTGACCTCCCAGTCTCTGGGAACGCGTTGCACAGAGCTTTCTGCAAGGCCTCCCGGATAAGGTCGGCAACCTTACCCTTGTACCGTGGATCAAGGAGAGTGGCCAGCCAGTAATGGTCCCTCTCCTTGATCCGAAGAATACGAGGATCCTTCCGCAGGCTTTGCAGGATCAGGGAGGCCATGCAGCGTAGGTTAGCTGAGGCATTCGGTCCGGAGTCCTCTGGGTCACTAAGGACAACATGATCCGCAGCTACCTCCTCCCAGCCACGTACAAGTCCATGTGTTTCTTGGGACTGTAAATCATCCCTATAAGACTGCTGCTGCTGATGCTGAGTGCCAGCCTCCACCTCCATGCTGACACAATCATCCTCCTCCTCCTCTTCCTCCTCCTCACCCTCTTCCTGTGTGATGGGTGGCACAGCAGGAACACTGTCTGGATAAAGGGGGCCTTGAGAGGCAAGGAAGTCCTCCTCTTCCTGCCTCTGTTCTGCCTCAAGTGCCCTGTCCATTATTCCACGCAGCGTATGCTCCAAGAGGTGGACAAGAGGTATAGTGTCACTGATGCATGCACTGTCACTGCTCACCATCCTTGTGGCCTCCTCAAACGGTGACAGGACAGTGCATGCATCCCTGATCATGCCCCACTGGCGTGGTGAGAAAAAACCAAGCTCTCCTGACCCTGTCCTGGTGCCGTAGTCGCACAGGTACTCATTGATGGCCCTCTGCTGCGTGTGCAGCCGCTGCAGCATGGCCAATGTTGAGTTCCATCTGGTGGGCATGTCACATATAAGGCGGTTCTTGGGCAGGTTCAACTCCTTTTGGAGCTCAGCCAGCCGAGCACAGGCATTAAATGATCGGAGGAAATGCACACAGACTCTCCTGGCCTGTTTCAGGACATCCTGTAAGCCGGGGTACCTGCCCAAGAACCGCTGCACCACCAGGTTAAGGACGTGAGCTACACAGGGCACATGGGTCAGTTGTCCCTGTCGGAGGGCGGAGAGGAGGTTGGTGCCATTGTCGCAAACCACCATTCCTGGCTTAAGCTGGCGTGGCGTCAACCACCTCTCGGCCTGCCCCTGCAGAGCTGACAAAACATCCGCCCCAGTGTGGCTCCTGTCCCCCAAACAAACCAGCGCAAGCACGGCATGGCATCGTTTTGCCTGCGTACTTGCGTAGCCCCTGCAACGCCTACGGAGCACCGCTGGTTCTGAGGACAGAGCACTGGAAGAGGCCATGGAGAAAGAAGAAGAGGAGGGGGTGGAGGAGAGAGGTGTGTCACAACCAATAGTAGCATTTTGGAGGCGTGGTGGCGGAACAACCTCCAATACTACTGCACCTTGTCCTGCATCCTTCCCAGCAGCCAGAAGAGTGACCCAATGGGCCGTGAAAGACAGGTAACGTCCCTGTCCATGCCTGCTGGACCGTGAGTCAGCGGTAATATGCACCTTACCGCTGACCGCCCTGTCCAGCGAGGCAAGGACATTGCCTTCCACATGCCGGTAGAGAGCCGGAATTGCCTTCCGTGAGAAAAAGTGGCGTTTGGGGACCTGCCACTGAGGAACCGCACATTGTACAAACTCACGGAAGGGGGCCGAGTCTACCAACTGAAAAGGCAGCAGTTGAAGTGCTAGAAATTTAGCCAAGCTAGCATTCAACCGCTGGGCATGTGGATGGGTGGGAGTAAATTTCTTCCGCCGGTCCAGCAGCTGGGGCAGGGACATTTGTCTGCTATAATCTGACGTGGATGTACCACTAGCAGAGTTCCCGGAAGCACTTGGCTGTGACACACCTAATTCTACACCTTCATTCCTCTCAGAGCAGGTTTCAGAGAGGACTGAAGGTCTAGTGGGGTTGGAGATGCCAGCTGATGAGGAGCATGGAGAGGTCCGCTTTGTTCTTTGGTGTGGGTCTTTGAGGTATGCTTGCCAACGAGCTGCATGGTAGGTCAACATATGTCTGGTCAAGCATGTGGTGCCCAAGCGGCTGATGTTTTGGCCACGTGAGATACGCTTGAGACATATGTTGCAAATAGCAGCGGTGCGATCTGATGCACTCGTCTCAAAAAAGGCCCACACCAAAGAACTTTTAGAATAACGCGCAGAGGAAGCGCTCTGCGCAGAGGAAGCGCTCTGCGCAGGCGGAGCTCTGCGGTGTGATTCAGTCGGTGTGCTGCCCCTAAGCTGGCCCCCGGAGGGCATCCTGCCTCGTTGGACATGTGCCTCCTCCTCCTCCTCCTCCTCCTCCCTCCTTCCAGGCACCCACGTGGAGTCAGTGCCCTCATCATCCCCTCCCTCTTCATCGCTGTAGCAAACCTGGCAGTATGCTGCAGCTTGTGGAACATGACTGCCAGATTGCTGTCCTTCTTGAGCATCCCCTCTCTCTGTGCTCACGCTACTGCCTTCCTCTAGCTGAGTGTCATCATCAGAGCCCACCAAACACTGGGCATCCTCCTGGAGCATGTACCCAACACTGTGCTCAAAGAGTTCAGGAGACTCCTTAGGAGGACGTGGTGGGTCTAGGGAAGGAGTCACTGATGATGACATTGAGAGGAGGGACGACGATGTGTTGGCAGCTGCTTTTCTACTACCCTGAGACTGGGTGAGAGAGGATGAGGAGGATGAAGAGGGCTTGGTCATCCACTCTACCAAGTCGTTGGCATGTTGCGGTTCAACATGTCCAGCTGCAGAAAAGAAGGACAAGCATGTCCCATGGCCACGTGCTGATGACAATGCACCGCGTCCACGACCAGCACTGTTGTCTCTAGACACAGAGCCTGCTTGCCCTCTTTTATCGGCTCGCGCCTGTCTGCCTCTCCTTGCTGGCCTTCCAGACATGGTAATGGCCTGAAGGGAGTTGGGTAAAACAGTAGTTGGGTAGTTTATATTGTGCTGGAGGCACACAACACCCACTAACTCCTGCAGATGCCTTTTTTATAGAACAGCAGAGTTAAAGGGGTATATACAGATGTATACTGTGCTGTGCTGGAAGCACACACAACTTCCAATAACTCCAGCAGATGTCAATCGGGCCCAAATAGAGAACAGCTATGTAGGTGGATAATAGCGGTATGTACTGGGTACAGAGCAGGCACACAGCACGCACTATCTCCTGAGTGACACTACTGACTGCAAGCTCTATTGTTAAAGATGGACCACTAGCTATATAGGTGAGGTGAATATGACGGTGTATACTGCGGTCAGGGCACGCAGACAATAACAAGATAACAGCAGAGTTAAAGGGGTATATACAGATGTATACTGTGCTGTGCTGGAAGCACACACAACTTCCAATAACTCCAGCAGATGTCAATCGGGCCCAAATAGAGAACAGCTATGTAGGTGGATAATAGCGGTATGTACTGGGTACAGAGCAGGCACACAGCATGCACTATCTCCTGAGTGACACTACTGACTGCAAGCTCTATTGTTAAAGATGGACCACTAGCTATATAGGTGAGGTGAATATCACGGTGTATACTGCGGTCAGGGCACGCAGACAATAACAAGAAAACAGCAGAGTTAAAGGGGTATATACAGATGTATACTGTGCTGTGCTGGAAGCACACACAACTTCCAATAACTCCAGCAGATGTCAATCGGGCCCAAATAGAGAACAGCTATGTAGGTGGATAATAGCGGTATGTACTGGGTACAGAGCAGGCACACAGCACGCACTATCTCCTGAGTGACACTACTGACTGCAAGCTGTATTGTTAAAGATGGACCACTAGCTATATAGGTGAGGTGAATATCACGGTGTATACTGCGGTCAGGGCACGCAGACAATAACAAGAAAACAGCAGAGTTAAAGGGGTATATACAGATGTATACTGTGCTGTGCTGGAAGCACACACAACTTCCAATAACTCCAGCAGATGTCAATCGGGCCCAAATAGAGAACAGCTATGTAGGTGGATAATAGCGGTATGTACTGGGTACAGAGCAGGCACACAGCACGCACTATCTCCTGAGTGACACTACTGACTGCAAGCTCTATTGTTAAAGATGGACCACTAGCTATATAGGTGAGGTGAATATCACGGTGTATACTGCGGTCAGGGCACGCAGACAATAACAAGAAAACAGCAGAGTTAAAGGGGTATATACAGATGTATACTGTGCTGTGCTGGAGGCACACACAACTTCCAATAACTCCAGCAAATGACAATCGGGCTCAAATAGAGAACAGCTATGTAGGTGTATATAGTGGTATGTACTGGGTACAGAGCACGCAGACAGCACGCACTAACACTACTGACTGCAAGCTCTATTATTAAAGCTAGATCACTAGCTATATAGGTGAGGTGAATATAGTGGTGTATACTGCGGTCAGGGCACAGACAGTAACCACTACACAAGAGCAAAATAGTAAATCAGCCAAAAACGATTGGTGTGTAACTGTGTTGAAGGTACACAGAACACCCACTGCTTCAGATGCTAACAAACACTACACGAGGCCGCCTGAAAGGCAGCTTTATATAGTGTGGGGCGTGCACTACACAGTCTGAGCTATGATTGGCCACAGGCAGGATGCCTGTGGCCAACCATTGCTCTTCCCGCTACTGGCGCTGCGATTGGCCAAGCATGCGGGGTCACAGTGCATGCTTGGCCAATCGTGAGACAGCAATGCATTGCGCCATCGCAGTGCATTGTGGGCCACACAAATTTTGCCGCGAACGGCCCAAACGTTCGGAATTCGGCGAACGCACGAACGACCGATGTTCGAGTCGAACATGCGTTCGACTCGAACACGAAGCTCATCCCTACTCTCTATTACGGTGCTGCTGTCAGGAATTTGATAGACGGTCACTGTGAGACAACAACCCTGCTTGTGGGGACTATGTGGCACTTTCAATCCAGAAGTCAGCTCTCCTCAGTCCTCTTAGACAGGCAGAAAAACAGGTAGGATCTACTATGCTATATCTCCTTCCGCACTGAAACGATAGGAATATGATTAGAAGAACCCAGTAGCATGTCTCTCTGTAGTCTAGTCTTTTCCAGAATGCTTTTTCACCAAGACTTCTTCTTACCAATCTGTGTTGCAGAACCTTCCTCCCTCTGATCTGACACACTTTACAAACATGTCTACCTTTTCAGTAGCCATCCCACAGAGGTAAATTGCAATGGCCATTTTAGGATAGTCTGAAATCTATTGTTGCCAAATTGTTAGGAACAGAGGGGGTTATTTACGAAAGGCAAATCCACTTTGCACTGAAAGTGCACTTGGAAGTGCAGTCGCTTTAAATCTGAGGGGTAGATCTGAAATGAGTGGAAGCTCTGCTGATTTTATCATCCAATCATGTGCAAGCTAAAATGCTGTTTTTTATTTTCCTTGCATGTCCCCCTCGGATCTACAGCGACTGCACTTCCAAGTGCACTTTCAGTGTACTTTCAAGTGCGCTTGCAGTGCAAAGTGGATTTTCCTTTAGTAAATAACCCCCAGAGTGGAGAACAGTCTGCGTGAAATGATAATAAAATCTGTCAAAAGCTATGGGTGTTATTTACTAAAGGAAAATCCACTTTGCACTGCAAGTGCACTTGGAAGTAAAGTCGCTGTATGTCCGAAGGGGGACATGCAAGGAAAATAAAAAACAGCATTTTAGCTGTTTAGCTGCACATGATTGGATGATAAAATCAGTAGAGCTTCCCCTCATTTCAGCTCTTCCCCTTAGATTTAGAGCAACTGCAATTCCAAGTGCACTTTCAGTGCACTTTCAAGTGCATTTGCAGTGCAAAGTGGATTTTCCTTTCGTAATTAACCCCCAATGTCTACATTGTAAAATAAGGTAGCACAGCAAATGTTACTGGGTGGCTACATTTGAAAATAGTCAACTAGTTAAATATGTCGGCATTGTTTGAAGGCACATGGACACAATAGGTAGCACAGCATATTTTACTGGGTGCAAATAGTTAACTAGTTACTAAAAACTATGATGAATTTGGCAACTCATTTTTTTGGTAGTTTGAGACCAGAGCATTATAGTATATTTTCACTGGATTTTTTTTATTTTAAAAAATGACTATCGTTATTATTAATTTTACTATCCCAGACTATCACAGAAATGTTAAATAAGGTTAGGAAAATGATTCTGCTGATTGACTTTAATGAGCCCCAGACCCATTTTATATGACATTTTATCCCTCTTATTAAAATTCCCTTTTTTAATTATTTAGAATACTTTTAGTGTATAATTATATGTTCAAATTACATTGTGTGGTTCATTGTTATACATCAAAGATTTATTCTAACCATGTGAAAAATCAATTGCATTGTACTCTTTCTCAGGGCAACATGAACATAATTGCTAAGCCTTTGTTCAGAGCCAGTCATATGTAAAGTATAGAAGTGTCCCCAGCCATAATACTATGTATACTGAAATCAGAAGCAACAAACTGGAAATGTTACAGAAAGCTACCAGAAGCAATGTCATCAACTTGACCTTTATTACAATGTTCATCTTCAACAACAAACCCTATCATTTCTAGATATATGTACATCTATGTACGTGGACAAATTGTCATCAAAATCATTTTTGTTGATCCATCCGAAACTAAGATTGTCCACCTATTAAGTTAATGTGGTTAGGTTTTTCTTCATCTTTACACCATTATCTTATTTTACTGTTTAATTCCAATTGTTATAGAGTTTACTATGAAAGTTTCATGTTGGTTTTGTCTGGAGTTTTAAGGTGTGGGTGTGTTTTACATAGCAACCACATTACAACTGTCTGACTTTTCAGAGCAGTTAAAATATAAGAAAGAGTTTCAATTAAAAAAAAAAAAACTGAAAGGAAGAATAACGTCACACTAAACAATAGCCTTATTCTCCAAAAAGAATCCATACACACCCACTACCAATGACTTTGTAATCTAGTTGTAACATCTCTTTATGACATCCTCCATGAGCGCTCCTAAGTCTTTCTTTTTCCATCCTCCTTTCTGTGTTTTATTTTTGAACAAGCAGTCCACGTTATTTGCACTCATGTGTGCTGCTTTATGCACTCTACAAATCCCATAGCCCCTAGTCCATCTCAGGAGCAAACAAGAGAAAAAT
Organism: Lithobates pipiens; assembly: GCF_037356315.1. Taxonomy (NCBI): domain Eukaryota; kingdom Metazoa; phylum Chordata; class Amphibia; order Anura; family Ranidae; genus Lithobates; species Lithobates pipiens. Next base: position 218,770,426 of record NW_027507718.1, read on the forward strand.
CAACATTATACAAGAATACAGTACATGCTTGATTATTGTGTTAAACTAGAGTTTAGTGTAACTTTAAGGTTTAACATTTGTTAAATGTTGTGCCACTGACATATGTCATACACCGACAGCAGCGGGAGGTTTTAACTGCTTCCCACCAAGGCCTGTCATCCTGGGTGGACGTCGACACAGGACGTCCTCCCAGGATCGCACCTTGCACAAGCCCCATGGGCCATGATTCAGCATGATCTGTTACCCACTGTGTCCACAGGACACAGCAGATGGCAGATCAGTGTACTGGACCGCGGCCAATACCATGTGATTTCTGTGACAAATCACAGAAAATCACAGCAGACCACATGACAATTGTACACAATAAATGGCTTTGATTCAAGCCATTCATTGTGTATTATTGTTTTGAACTTTGTGATTGGTCACCGTGATCACATGATACAGAGAGTTCCAATCACAGCCCATCTGTACCATATGATTAGCTGTGGCCAATCACAGCTAATCACAATACTAAACACTAGATAAATAGTGATTTGTCATAGTGATTACATGACAGGGCAATTAAAGCCCATTTGCACCATGTGATTAGCTATGGCCAATCATAGCTAATCACAACAAAACACTGAAATAATCAGTTTCATTCAGTAAAATGGTTGCTCATACCAATGAAATAAGCAGATCACATGACAAGTGTACACAATACATGGCTTTGAGTCATGAAATATATTGTGCACTATTGTGTTGATCTCTTTGATTGGTCAGTGATCACATGATACAGAGAGGGCCACTCACAGCCCACTTATACCATGTGATTAGCTAAGGCCAATGATAGCTAATCACAATAGTAAACACTGAATGAAGAGTTTTCATTAAAAAAACAAAAGTTGCTTATAACAGTAAAATTTACTCTTATAAGCTATCATAATGTGTGAAAGATAACATAAAAATCCTGATCACCTTCCTCTTGCTCTGGTCACTGTATGTAAAAAAAACAAAAAAAAAACAAAAACAACTTACTAAATACTTTGGACGGACTACTTTCCAAAAATTGATCATTTGGGGGATATTTGTACTGTTCTGGCATTTAAGGGACTCAAGAAATGAGATAGGTAATCAGGAATGATCGATTTTCAGATGTACAGGTGCATCTCAAAAAATTAGAATATCATCCAAATGTTAATTTATTTCAGTAATTCAATTCAAAAAGTGAAATTCATATTTTATATAGAGTCATTACACACACAGAGTGATATATTACAAGCATTCCTTTCTTTTAATTTCAATGATTATGGCTTACAATTAGTAAAACCCCAAAAATTTTGAATATCAGAAAATTTGAATATTAAATAAAACCAATAAAAAAAGGATTTTTAATACAGAAATGCTTGATTACAGAAAAGTATGTCCATGTACAGTATAATATGCACTCAATACTTGTTCGGGGCTCCTTTTTTGTGAATTACTGCATCAATGCGGCGTGGCATGGAGGCGGTCAGCCTGTGGCGCTGCTGAGGTGTTAGGGAAGTCCAGGTTGCTTTCAGCTCATCTGCATTGTTGGGTCTGGTATCTATCATCTTCCTCTTGACAATACCCAACAGATTCTCTATGGGGTTTAGGTCAGGCGAGTTTGCTGCCCAATCAAGCACAGTGATGCTATGGGGGTTATTTACTAAAGGAAAATCCACTTTGCACATGGAAGTGAAGTCCCTGTAGATCCGAGGGGGACATGCAAGCAAAATAAAAAACAGCATTTTAGCTTGCACATAATTGGATGATAAAATCAGCAGAGCTTCCACTCATTTCAGTACTCCTTTAGTAAATAACCCCTTATGATTATCAAACCAAGTATTTTACGTTTGGCAGTGTGGGCAGATGTCAAGTCCTGCAGGAAAATTAAATTAGCATCTCTATAAAGCTGGTCAGCAGAGGGAAGAATGAAGTGCTCTAGAATTTCCTGGTAGAGAAACGTAAATGTATTTTATTGGGATTTTATGTGATAGACCAACACAAAATGACACATAATTGTGAAGTGGAGGGAAAAAGATAAATGGTTTTCAAGATTTTTTAGAAATAAATATCTGAAAAGTATAGTGTGTATTTGAATTCAGCCCCCTTTACTCTTATACGCTTAACTAAAATCTAGTGAAAACTATTATTTTTAGAAATCACATAATTAGTAAATAGAGCTGTGTGTAATTTAATCTCAGTACAAATACAGCTGTTCTGTGAAGCCCTCAGACACGACAGTCGTACCACTTTGGATCCACTTTGAATCCGACTTTGCCCTGCGACTTGAAGTGCGACATGCGTCCAACTTCAATGAACAGGAATCTGACTTTGATCCCAGACAATACCAGGCACTATGTCTGGTATGAATCTTTAGGGGGAACTCCACGTGAAATGTTAAAGAAAACGGCATGGGGTTCCCCCTCCAAGAACATACCAGGCCCTTCAATCTGGTATGGATTTTCAGGGGAACCTCCAAGCCAAAAAAAGGGCATTGGGATCCAACTCCATACCAGACCCTTATCCTAACAAACAGCCTGGCAGGTCAGAAAAGGGGGTGGGAACGAGAGAGCGGAGAAGAACCAGAGAGGGGAGAAGAACCGGCAGCGGCAGAAGATGTCAGCGGAGGACACAGAAGAGCCAGAGAAGAGAGAAGCGATTAGAAGAGACGATGGAGCTGCCATAATAAATCACTTTAAAAACATGTATAATGTGTTTTATTTTTGACATTTTTGTTTAGGTGAATCGGTAGGGGTTCAATGTGTCCCATACTCATTCACATAGGGTGGGGGTCGGGATCTGGGGGCCCTCTTGTTAAAGAGGGCATCCAGATTCCGATAAGCCCCCCCCCCCACCCGCAGACCCCAACAACAAATGGCTAGGGTTGTTGGGAAGAGGCCCTTGTCCTCATCAACATGGGGACAAGGTGCTTTGGGGTAGGGGGAGTACAGGGCCCCCCAGCACCCACCCCCCCATGTTGAGGGCATGTGGTCTGGTACAGTTCATGAGGGGGGGTGCTCACTTGTCCCCACCTCCTCAAGGGTGCTGTTAGCCACCAGTCTGCCACGTGGATGTAGATGTGGATGATGTTCTGAAGTGCTGCTGGCTGCTGCTGCTGTCTGTTGACCCAGTCCACCCCAGGTCACTAGGTGTGTCCCTCTTTCTCTTGTGTCCTCCACAGTCAGGCTAGCTTGTAACTGCATTGCTGCAGAATTTATTCCAGTTATTCTACTGGTATCTGAGATTGTGGCAACTGCTGGCAAAGTTGATGATTGAGACTCTGGAGTGAGTCTTCCATAATTGCTGTTGTGTTAGCCTGTTAGGCACATGTAGCGATTTGGGATCGTGGGCAGAATATTGCTGTGATTCTGCCCACCATCACACCCTGATTCCAAATCACACTGTAATGCTTTCAAAACACAGCCTATGTGTTTGTGGTCCATTCATTTTTACTGGCACCACAACGTAGTGTCTTTTTTCTTTGATTGTTGAGCGATTTATCACACAACCAGCATCAAAAACCACACTGCGTTTTGGTACCACTAAAAATGAATGCTGCGTTTTGACAGCATTGCAGTGTTATTTGGAATTGCAGACAGAATCACAGTGATTCTGCCCACAATTCCAAATTGCTACATGTGAACAGTCAGGGCCTAACAGGCTAACAAAACAGCAATTTTGGAAGACTCAGCCTCAACATATTTTATAGGTACAAGGAAGCCAAGGTTTTGTTTAACCGTGTCCCTTAAGACCCTCCCACTAACATGTTTGACCACACCCACTATTTGGCAGCGGTGCACTGCATGCTCTGCAGGCGCTGCATGACACTGCTTCCCTGTCATGCCCCTCATTCTCAAGCTCAAAAGTTTATAGGTACGTTCTGTATGTATGTACCACTTCTCTTGTCTAGTATTCTGGGTTAACAAAAAATCAGTGGTGGGGGCGGTCCTTGTGAGAACACAATAACTCTTACTGAGTTTAGTACATTGATCCATCAGGTTTTTTTTGTTTTTTGTTCAGCCAGTACAGGCATACCCCACTTTTAAGTACACAATGGGGTTTATTTACTAAAGTTACAAAGTGCAAAATCAGTCTCACTTCTGCATAGAAACCAGTGAGCTTCCAAGTTTTAACCCACGCTTAATTGAACAAGCTGAGGTTAGAAGCTAATTGGTTCCTATGCAGAAGTGAGCCTGATTTTGCACTTTCCAGCTTTAGTAAATAAACCCCATTGTGTACTTAAAAGTGGGGTATGGCTGTACCAGGTTTTAGACTGGACAATAGCCAACCTCACTGGGCAATGTTCATAAAAACTGGAAGAAGTTGAAACTGAAATCAGGTTCGATTTTCAAGAGGATGTAAGAAAATATTAAGGATGTGATTGTTTACTATGAGCAACATATAGCTTTTCCACTTTCCAGTCTTTATGAATTTTGCGCAATTTGTATTGTTTAAAAATACGTTTACTTAGTACCTGCTGCTGAACCCCCCAGAGCAAAAAATTATCTACGGCCCTGCCTTGGATTACAAATGTGTGCTGCGTGGAGTCAAGGATGATATGCTTGAAGCCATTTCACTTTTGAAGAAAAATCTTATTGCTAGTGGAAAACATTCCTGCTGGCTGTACTGCTCAGCTTTTGCTGGAATGAATGCCAGCAGATACAGGGAGTACCCACTTGAGTAATTCTGGCCAGTGCTCTGGCCAGTGTGCCACCCTCTGAAAAGTAATCTGTTGATGTGATGTTCTGCAGGTTTGCTTCTCAATTAATGAGGAAGTCTTCCTCAGTCCCTGGCTGTGATGCGGACAGACAGAGGCTACTATTGCAAGGGGACCTTTGTCCAAGAGTGCAGTCTTTGCACCATGGCCGGGCTGATTGTTGCCTGAATGCAGCTTTGCCTTTTTGTCCCCAAAGTTACCCTTAAAGAAGAAAGGCAACTGCTGGAAAATGTTGTTCTACCTTACATGAATAAACTTTGATGGACTGTGAAACGTTAAGGACATTGGGGTAATTAGCTAGTTAAGTGAAATGAGCTGTGGAAAATAGGCAAATGCTCACCTTGCATTTGAATGCTGGACTGATCAATGTAACAGGATTGTTCTTGTGCTGGTCATCATGACCATCACGAGAACGGTGATCAGCACAATGAGCAGTGCTGACCTTAGCAAACATCTATTCATGTTATAAGTAATTTATAGAATATGCTAAAGAAAGTTTCTGTAGACTAGTTGTGGAAGGGGGTGGCATCTTCAGATGGATATGGCGCCCACTTTAAGTTATATGTGTGTTACTGTAGTTTATACATATTATAGGGTGTATTTATACTGCTATGCTGTTCTCGGCTGAGGACAATAAACAGCTTCTTAAAGTTTCAGTTATGTGCACTGTATTATCATAGGGATAGGATGCATTTGCACTGCTGTTTATTTGTCTTTCAGGTGTTCCTGCACCATGGCTTCTTCCTTGGTTAAGGAGAGACAGTGACCGGACATGGATAATAATGTTAAAATATTCATGCCCTTTTTTACTGTATATATTAGATAGATAGTTAGGATATAAGACTAATGTTGATATGTTTCCCTTAACCAACTGGGTGGTACACCGCACGTTAACTATATATATAATGCCTGTTATTTTTCTACCCTCTGTCAACTACCATTTGTTTATGTATGTTTTACACATGTTTATTTCATGTGATATGCCACGTGCATTACTTGTTTTTAATTATTCCTTTCCTGTTTCCCCACTCATCACAGTTTTTGCCAGTACATTCACTCTCAGTCTTGAGAGCTCAAATTATTTTTCTGCAAACTCAGATGTTTAGGCAGGGTTGCTAGTCAATATACCTACCAGGTAAAATTGCCTTGGCCAATTGATAGGAGATCAATTGATTCCTTCCTAATTCTGGAATTGCTGCACTTCTCTCTTCTGTCACTAGATGTATCTGGTGGTATCTGGTGGCATTAGATAAAACAAGGGCATAGAAAGGACAGATTAGGAATAGATGGGGTATCTCAGCCCCTGGGCAGGGATCTTCTTGGGTTCCTTTGGCCTGCTGGGAGAGCCTATTTATTTGGGTGAGGTAAGGTGATCAGGGTTCTGTGCCACCTGGATGGCTGTCTGGGTGGACGTGTGTTGTATTGCCCAGGGCTGCTAAGCCAGAGCCTGAGGCCTATCCTGGGGATATCTGGCCGCTGGGCTGTCTGAGGGTCTATCCAGAAGCAAGAGAGCAGCAGAGGGTTGGGACTGCAGCTTGCAGTCCAACCAGAAGTGATGGTTCTGCCGGCCAGGGAACCTGTCATGGTCAGAAGTAGAGGGGAAACTATTGCTATTAAGGGAGCATCCAACTCATTACCAGGATTACCAGGGACCATGGTAAGTAGCTGAAGCAAATACCAGAGCAATATTCTCACCAACCAGAGATGGTGAAGAATTGGGAAACTTCAGCAGGTGTCAAAACAGGAACCACCTAGCGGAGCTGATACTTACAGAGCAGCCTTGTATGCCAAGCCAGGGACTGAGCAGGCCAGTGGGGTGAAGCTTGAGGAGTATCTCGGATGCCAAGCTAGGGACCCAGTAGGGAATCGGGGGGTGACGCTTGAGGAAGATACTGAGAGAGAAAGTTGGAAGAACTCAGGAGATCCAGTGGCAGTGGATCAGCAAGTCTAATGAGAGAGACTGGGAGCTCCGTTGAGTGAAGATCTATAATAGGAGATTGTAGAGGAAGTGAAAGAGTTCATTGCAATCTCTGTTAGGAACTGTTCAAGATTGTTGCCATAGGAGATAGCGTGTCTACACATATAGATGTGGTGTCCAGCTGGGTGCTTTTCCCTGCATGGCTGTCAACCTATAGAAGTCTCAGAGTCTGCCAATTAGCATTGCAACTACTAAAGGGTGTCCTGGCCCTAAACCCTCTCTCCCACAGTTCTGTTAAGAGAAAATAAATCTCTTTGCATTCCAGAAGTGTCTGGTGCCCATTAGGGATGAGCCCGGTGTTCGATTCGAACCCATGTTCGAATCGAACACCGGGCATTCGTCCGTTCGTCGAAAACAGAACTTTGTGGGGCGTTCGCATCAAATTTGTGTGATACGAATGGCCCACAATGCACTGCGCCAGTTGCAGTGCATTGCTGGCTGATGATTGGTCAAGCATGCACTGTGACCCTGCATGCTTGACCAATCACAGCGCCGGTAGTGAGGAGAGCCATAATTGGCCACAGGTTGGATGCCTGTGGCCAATTATAACTCAGGGGGTTAAGTACACGCACCACACTATATAAGGCCGCGAGCACGGTGGCCTTGTGTAGTGTGTTGCGGCGTTCATAAAGAGAAGGATAGGCAGGGACAGTGACAGCTGTGCTTTACTTCTTTAGATAGCACTGTTACAGTGAGTGTAGTGTTCAGGGAGAGAGCAGGATAGGCAGGGACAGTGTCAGCTTTGCTTTGCTTCCTAACCTAGCGCTGTTACAGTGGGTGTAGTGTGCCTCCTGCACAGCATACACCTGAATCTACCCCCCCCCCCCCCCATTGCTGGTGTTGTGTAGTTGATTTGTGCAACACAGGCATCTGCCTAATATTCAGTCAGTGTAGTGTGCCTCCTGCACAGCATACACCTGAATCTACCCCCTTGTTGCAGGTGTTGTGTAGTTCATTTGTGCAACACAGGCATCTGCCTAACATTAACATAACATATTTTGGGTGCGGGGTTCCCCTCAATATCCATACAAGACCGAAAGGGGCTGGTAATGGGCCGGGGTAGGGGGGTGATGGGGTAGCCATGTCATTTTTATCAAAGATTTTCCTCCATATTGCCAGGACAAGACATTACTTAATAATTAATTAATGCTTTAATAGCCGCAAGCAGTTTTAAATGGCTTTTTTTCCTTTACAAATGTCATTTTGTGCAGGGACTGTTCTAAACATGGAAAAACACATGCCACTTCACAGGCATACTTTAGACACCCCCCAGGTACGATATTTAAAGTAATATTTCACTTTTTTTCACTTTATGCATCATTAAAATGACTGCTTCAGAAAAAACGTCAGTTTTTAAAACTTATTTTTGCATTTATACATGTCCCCTGGGGCAGGTCCCGGGTCCCCAAACCCTTTTTAGGACAATAACATGCACATTGGCCATTATAATTAGCACTTTAGATTTCGAACGTTCGCGTCCATTGTAATTAATAGGGTTCTAACTTTCGTACAAACTTTCGGTGCGTTCGCAGGTTCCGGTGCGAACCGAACGGGGGGTGTTCGGCTCATCCCTAGTGCCCATGAACTACTTTGCATTACACCCACTATGCCTTGTAACCCATTCTACATAGAAGGATGTCAGCTTTCCCTAACTCTGGAGGTTCTCATTAGACCAAAGGGAACCTGGGACTTGACTACACAAATATCTTACTTGAAAACTTTTGTCATTGATATTGCGTTACTGTATTGTTAACATTTGTATGCTACAAAGCAACCACATTGTCCAATCTGAGCTCTCCAAACATTTTAACTGTCCTCTATTTTGCTGTTGTTCTGTGTTGTTGACAATGTATAGTATGTACTGTATGTTTAGTGTATACCTAAGGGCTCATGCACATAGTGCTGTATGTACACCACCCAGATCAGTATATTTCTTCGACAGGTACAGCGAGGTGTTTCAGTTGCAGGCTGGAAACCTGTACAAATAAATGACAGGCTGACATTGCTAACATCTGTTTGCTTGTAATCACAAAATTAAGTTATTACCTAAGGATGTGAACTGTCTTTTTGCAGGGGCTCACATCAATCCCTAACAGCATTTAATCACTCCATATGTGAATACATGCAAGCATCTGCAGACAACCATAGACAGTGTAAGCCTGTTATTAATTTATACAGGCTTCCTGTACACAGCTATTTAGAAACATCAGAAATATGCTGATATGGATGGTGTATAGTGAAAGTGTATATCAGCTGAGTATGTGAGCCATAAAGAAGAGACTGGACATGCTGCTGACATCTATGTATTAGTGCTACTAAACCCACAACAGTAAAATCAGTCTGTATATGCAGTAGGGGATGCTTTTTATACTCACTGTGTAACCTAAGGGGTTAATCCTCTGCATTGTGTAAAAGGGCTGTTTGATACTGTCTATTCTGATCCTCCCCTTCATCCATAGTCCCCAAACCATCTCCTGATAGAACAGAGCCTTGGGGCAAGCTGCACATGCTCAGTTTGTTGTGTATTGCTAGAGAGTTTTTTTTCTTGGGAGGGTGCATGTAATCAACACAGGACCAATCGGCACTGTCCAGACAGTGGGTCAGGGGTCCTGCAGCCTCATAGGACAATTAGGGGTGAATTAAAAGGTCTCCTACAAACTTTAACTAGACACTGATAGAAGTCACAAGACTGCTCTAACTGCTGAATGAGAAAAGGTATTTAGCAGTTTATATTTACAAAAACTATAGCATGTCCATGTTCTGTGTATTGTGGGAGACCAGATATAGTGAATGCAGGGTCCTGGGTTCAGTAATACTTCAAACAGCGGCCCCCAAACTCCACGGCACCAGGGACTGATCTCTCAGAAGAAAAGTTCCTCCATGGACCGGGGGAAGGGGAAGCCTGTCAACACGGGGGGAGGGGGGGGCTTAAAGCGTAACTTCCCCTTTTGGGTGGAGTTCCGCTTTATATGATATACCTGTTCTGCATTAGCTGAGTGTCCAGTCCCTTCTTTGGATAAATTGTTATATTCAATGATTATGACCCTAGCAGACTGAGCGCTTTGACCAACAAAGGTGCCTGGTGATGATGTTTCCGATTATAAATTTGCTCTATACCCTAATATTACACATGTAGCACCCTGGGGTTTAGTCAGAGAGCTCCTCACCAAATTCCCTAGAAGGGGTAGCTACCATAGTTAAACTGTTAGAGATCCATTGATTTCTCCTTCGTTTGGCCTTGTTGTACTATTCTCTTCTACCACTAGGTGGCCAGGCACTTGGTGATACTAGATATGAGAAGGACAACTCAAGGTCAGGTTATGAGTATATGGGTAATCTCAGCCAATGGGCAGGAGTTTTCTTGAATTCCTTGGCCAGCTGGGAGAGCCTATATATTTGAGTGGAATCAGGTGATCTATGTTCTGTGCCACCAGGACTGCCGTCTGGGTGGACGTGTGTCATCTGCCCTGGGCTGCTAGGCCAGAGATTGGGCCTATCCTGGGGGCATCTGGCTGCTAGCCTGTGTGAGGGCCTATCCAGAAGTAAGAGGGAAGCTCAGGGTTGGGACTTGCAGTGCAACCAAAAGTGATGGTTCGCCGGCCTGAGAACCTTTACCATGTACCACAGAGAGTAACTGAAGCAAGTCCAGGAGCAGCATTCTCACCTAATGGGCATGGTGAAGAATCAGGAAACTTCAGGCGGTGATCAAGTCAGGGATCCAACAAGCAGAGGTAACGCTTGCAGATCAGCTTTGTGTGTCAAGCCAGGGACCCAGCCAGTCAACAGGGGTGAAGCTTAAAGGTATTCAAAGTGCCAAGATATGAACCCAGCAGGGAAGCTTGGGTGACGCTTGAGGGAGATACCACCACAAAAGCCTTGAGGAGCGCATGGGATTCAAAGTCAATGAATCAGAGAGTCCAGTGAGAGTCTAGGAGCTCAAGGGGCTGAAGAACTACAAGCAGAAGTTGTAGTGAGACTGGTAGAACTGTTACATTTGAATTAGGAACTGTTAAGTACTGTAGCCATAGGGGACAGCAAACCTGCACGTGCAGAAGTGACACCTTGCTGGGGCTGCTATAGGGCTGTCTGCCTATTGAAGCCTCAGAGTCTGCCTATTGAAAATGTATCTACTTAAGGGCGTCCTGGCCCTAATCCTCTTTCCCTTGCAAAATATAAAAGGACTGTTAAAATAAATAAAACCTCTTTTTCATCCAAGAAGTGTCTGGCGCCCAATGACTTTTACCACTTTTGCACCCACTATGCCTCACAACCCACTACATATTGAAATATGTCAGCGGCAGGGGCGAATCCAGGGGGGGAAGGGGGCAATTGCACCCCCCAAGAAAACATTAAAGACTGAGGCTGAGCGCACCGCGCACCCCAGGTAACCAGATCTGCTCTGGTTACCCGGCCAGTGGACGGCCGGACAACTCACAGCCCTTCTAAGCATGAATTGCTGTTCAGAAACCTTGGGACTGCACTCTCCATCCTCTGTACCTCCCTTTGCAGTTTTTCAGCCTCTCTCCTCAGGCTGCTGCTTGAGTGGATGGGATGGGGATGTACCTTTTCTCCAAGATCACGCTCGTCTGGAAGAGGGAGATGTGTGCAGCTGCTGAGCAGAGAGATCCGTGTGAAAGTTCCTGGAGATGAGCTCTGCTGCTAGCACTACATTGTGAAATTGATTACAGGCATGAGTCGGCTGAGTTACTGCAGCTTAGCATAGAGGTGCTGTTAGATGACAAATGAGATCTTCATCTTCTTTTCATGACAAGTGAAAAATTGAACTCATTAAAAGATTATGACTGCTCCCTGGTGTATGCCCTTCTGATCCCCCCCCCCCAGTGTATCAGTGTATGCCCTGCTGAATCCCCCCCCCCCCAGTGTATCAGCGTATGCCCTCCTGAATTCCGCCACCCCCAGTGCATCAGTATATGCCCTGCTGAATCCCCCCCCGCCAGTGTATCAGTATATGCCCTCCTGATATGCCTTCCTGAACCCCCCCCCCCCTGTGTATCAGTGTATGCCCTCCTGAATCCCCCCCAGTGTATTAGTGTATGCCCCCTCCTGAATTCCCATCCCCCAGTGTATCAGTGTATGCCCTTCTGATCCCCCCCTCCAGTGTATCAGTGTATGCCCTCCTGAATCCCCCCCCCCCCCCAGTGTATCAGTGTATGCCCTCCTGAATCACACAGAATATATTAAAAGAGAAGTAGAGGATCCCCCCCCCCCATTATACTTACAGTACCTAGGTGGATGCAGCATCAGTCCGATGCTGAATCTATCTCCTGATGCCTCTACACTGAGAACCAAGCAATCGAACACTGCCAATGACTCGGTTCTGACAGCTCTCCGAGCAGAGAGCTGCTGACTGTCAATCAGCAGCTCTCCGCTCTGCCTCATCCACGTTCACTGGATCACTGAGCTGTGGCGGGGCGAAGCGGTTGTCTCAGGGTCTCAGTGGCTCACTGAGAGGCTGAGAAAGGTGTCATTACAGGCCCCCTGCGGTGTCCAGACTGCAATTGTCGGGATGACGCGGTGCCTGGACTGATTTCTTTGACATCAGCAGAGAGCGGGCTGAAGTCTGCTCTGCTGAAAATGGGTCACAGGCGTCGAAAACGAATTGCACTCCTGTGATCCATAGGAGAAGTACAGCCAAAAGAGCTTTGGCTATAGTTCTCCTGTAAGAAAATGTATTCGAGATAGTTAGACCCCTTTCACACTGGGGCAGTTTTCAGGCATTAGAAATAGCGCCTGTAAAGCACCTGAAAACTGCCTCCCCTGTCACCCCAGTGTGAAAGCCCGAGTGCTTTTCACATAGGGGCGGTGCGCTTGCAGGACGTTAGAAAAAGTCCCGCAAGCCGCAACTTTGTAGCGGTTTAGAAGCGGTGTATACACCTCTCCCAGACCGCCCCTGCCCATTGGAATGAATGGACAGCGCTTCGGAAGAGGCTGAAAACCTATTCGGAAGTACCGCAAGGCGCTGCTATAACAGCGGTAAAGGGGCGCTAAAACGAGCGGAGCTTTACCGCTAACGCTTGGACGGCTACAGTGTGAAAGCAGTCTTATACATGTAGGTATGCAGTTCTAAACTACTGAGACACCTAGTGGTTATCTGTAGAACTTATGTTGTTACTTTGAATTAACTGTTTTAATGTGTGTGTGTATGCACACTGTAGCTGTACAGATGTACATTTTTATTGTAATAAAGGAATGCAATATAAGTCTCATACATGTAGAAATGAGTTCGTTACTAGCTCAGCCACATGTTTTAACCTTAGTTTGGAACTAAGAGCATGGCTGAGACCAAAACACCAATTCACCTGCAATAAAATATTATTACACCTGAGTTTGTCCAAGATAACTCAGTAAGGATATTTTGGCAGTCATAAGTTAGTAAAGCATTAGGTTCTAGAATTTACCTGAAATTTGCTATTCTCTGCAGAGAAATTACTGTTTTTGTACTTACATACCTACATCCATCTGCTTTACCGATCTACCTTGAGTGGAGTTGCTGTTTAAAGATTGCAACTATACAAAAGGGAACAGGTCCAAACAACATGCCAAGATTGTGTAGTCAATGCAGGAGATACAAGGCCTCAGTCCCACGCCACTTAATTCTAGAATGATGTCAAATCTTTAAAATCATCTGTTTCTCTAGAGAAGATAACAAGCCAATTACCTACGGCGATACTTTATCTCTGTCTATGTGCAGGTGTGCATGCACGCTTTGTCATAAGCAAAGAAATGTCTTGGCAAGTATTGCACATTTATCAATCAATTCTGTGATGGTATAATGTAAACACTATAAAATATTTAGTATAATTATTTTATCACACATACAAGTAGAAATGTTTTGGCAGATACACTGGTCAATGTAACCATTTTCTAGCTACACAGACCAACTTCATATTTCCGCTATGACAACATCTAGTGACTGACCACTGACTTAAATCTTTATTTCATCTGCAGACATTCATACAACAGGATGCATCTGGAGTATGTTCAGTGGAAGACTAGACAAAACAAATGTCCATAGTTAAAAGCATCATCTCTTTTCCCATAAAGTTTATCTTTGGGACATAGCGCGGCTTCTATGATCTTATTATACTAAGTATCTGATCTATATTAAAAAGGAATAATTTATTTTGGCTGATAAAAATTATAAGAGCTTGAGGAGGTTTAATAGTTTGTAAGTAAATCATTGTGTGTACCTATCTGCAGTTGCCAGACTGTTTAGGTTCTGAACTGAAATGCCTTCAGTCCATAAAGATCAACCGAAATAGCTTTTACAATAAAATTGTAGAATTATATAAAAAAAAAAATTAATTAACCCATTTCTTTTGCAATGTTTATCGAAAACCACTGCCAAACATGAGCTTTTTAGCTTGAAAAAGGCTCAGTTGTGCATGATCTGCTCCAGTCTGCCTTTGAGACCCTGCTATCCCTACAGTGGGCACCACCATCTTACCTATTGTATAGAACGTGGAACCCAAAGAATAAGGAATCATGGGGACTCATAAGGAATAAGGAAAAAAATATAATGCCCCATAAACACGGTCGGACATTCTGACCACAAAATCCGTCGGATTGTATGGTTGAATTTGCATCACATTCGGACCAAAATGGTGCAGGAGCCTTTTTTGGTCCACACTGGAATCGGATCGCATGGGTGTTCACACCCATGCGATCCGATTCCTGCACCATTTCACAGTTCGCACTGTGACACAGTGGTTTGCAGTGGGTAGTTTGAATCGCCGGTGATTCAGGTGCGATCTGGGAATCTGCACAAGTGTGAACCCAGCCTAAAGCTGAACTCCTGGCAGGTATAAAAGGAACAAATAATACATCTCTTTATTAATCAATACATTAAATATATGTGTGTGTGTATATATATATATATATATATATATATATATATACACATACATACATATATATATATATATATATATATATATATACACACACACACACACACACATATATATATATATATATATATATATATATATATATTAGGGCTGTGGAAATTAAAGATTAATTCCTTGATTAATTGTTCATTTCTTTGATCAATCAAAATTCTTTTGATCGGTATTCACCTCTCCGCCGGCTTCCGGGTCTTCAGGGAGTTCCGGACATCAATGTCACCGGACTCCTCCCCCCTTCCCCAAGTGCCTCCGTCTGCTAACGTAACACGTATGGAGGAGGAGCTACGCATGACCCAATCATTTTTTTTATTTTGTTTTCAATTTTGTGGTTGTCTTTTTTTTAATCAAGATCTCCTTTTTTGACAGTTTGCTCATTTTCAGATTTTTTTTGGTGTGTTTTGTGTGTCAACTTACCACAACACCATTATTATCTTTTTATTTTATTGTTTTCTTTTTTAATCTCTAGGAGGTTGTTTGGTGTTGGTGCCCCTTGTTATTAATTTGAATTTGTATTTTTGAAATGTACCTGCCTACTCACAAATAAACTGTCCTTTTTGGAGTAAAACACATAGGCAAGTATTTCTTGAAGCAAAAAAAAACTTTATTTAGGTGTCGGTAACAAATAAAGAGGGAGGCAGCGCTGGAGAAACTGGGGAGATTAGCAAAGCCTTTGGCCCCCAGGGCACACATCAACTATTTAAATGCACAAATTTGTGGCCTGAGGAGTACAGTCTGGTCCTGAAGTCCAAGAAACCCGGAACAGCAGCAGATGACATCTATGTCCCCAGGCTGTGGTTCTACAAGAGGCTGCATCTTCTGTCAGACCAGACTGAACCCAGGTCATTACTCTCTGGTCTTCCTTCCACGCTTCCTTCCAGGCTGTGGCTGTGGTGCTGGAGGTGTGGCGGAAGGAGGAGGAGGAGCATGGTCCAAATCACACAAGTGTGTTGTTTGTGTGATTTGGCCCAACAACCCCTTATTCAGAGTGTGGATAATGAGCTCCTCACACCTGAGGTGTTGCCCCTCCTCCATTTGCTGGAGTTTGCAGGCAGCCAAGGCGGCAAAGGCCTCTTGATACTTGGGGGTGGCTTTAAGGGCCACTGAAGAATCCCCAATTAGCTTCAGAGCCGACTCCTCCACATTCCCCCCCTTTCTGGCTCTTTTGGGTGGAAGGCGGAGGGCAGGGACCTGTGACTGAGTCAGGCTCCTAGGCCTACACACCTCTTGGCTGCCACTCACCCCTGCCTCCTCCTGTCTGCCACGTTCCACAGCCACCTTCTGGCTGTTGCATTCTACACCCTCCTCCTGGCTGAGGTCTTCCTGTGTATGAAAAAAGGACCTAGTTTTAGTTTTTGGTTCATCAAACACACAATTTTCAGCTCTTGACTGTTGTAAATTGTTAACAAATAGAAAAGACTATTATTCTGAGCCCAGCATTTTTCATTCTTGGCCCAAATGTTTTGGCCACTACTGTCTATTGATATGTGAAACACTTTCTAAAACCAGCAATTAGTGAGCAAAAATCAAGTTAACATCATAAATTTTTACTCCAAAAATATGCAGAACAATACTATACCTGGCTCAAGCTGGGCTCCTCCAGTTCTTCCTGTCTGGAAGGCCCAGGTTGAGCATCGGAAGACTCAGCAGAGGTGAAATGAAGCGTAGAAGGAAGCATGGAAGGAAGAGTAGAGAGGGATTCCTTGACCTCAGCCTGAAAATGCATCCTCTCATAGTACCACAGCTTGGGGACATAAACTTCATCTGTTGCTACTCCAGTTTGCATGGACTTCAGCACCTTCTTGCGCTCCCTCAGATATGTACTCCTCAGGCCACCAATTTTATTTCTTAAATAGGTGATGTCTGCCCTGGGGACCACAGGCTTCACAAACTCCAGCAGTTTCTCCATCACTGCCTGCCTCTTTAATTTGTTACTGTAGTGGGGATGTGTAGCTTGCCACAGACAGGGCAGCTCCCTGTACTTGTCGATGAACATGGGGAGAAAGCTGTGGCCATTAAACCCATCCATATTATCTGCAAGACACAACCCAAGACAAACCCTAATGTCAGTCTAAACTCTCCTAATCTTGTCCCAATATAGGCCTCAATCTAGAAGCAGTATAGGCTAGTGATGTACCAAGTTAAAATTGTACCTTTGTTTGAACGATTGGCGCGTCAGCTTCTCCCTCTGCTCGCAGATCGTACGTACAACACACGCGTGTTGCATATTATATACAGTACACATGCGTGAAACTCTGCCCGCCCCTGACGCTCTTTCTAGTCTTTTCCCCACCCCTTCTCTTTCGGCGCAGTGGGGAGATCACATAGTGGAGACACAGCAGGGGCATGATAATAATTCCACTAACGAGGAGGAGGACGAGGAAAGCCGGAGCCAGAAATGCCCCAATCCCGGAGGAGAAGATTTAAGGCCTCAAATATGTCTTTTGGAGAGATGTTGGAGATGGTGGACATATTGAAGAGGAACGACTATGATGGGAAGTATGGACCTTACCCAAACCCAAATGTCAGAAAGGCCAAGATCATGACTAAAGTTGTAAAGAATTTTGGGGTAAGACGATACCAAGGATCAACTGAGAAAACGCTGGTCAGACCTGAAACTCAGGGAGCACGATCAGTACAGAAGGATCAAGCGAGTTCTTCAAAAAGTAAGTAGTTGTGTGTTCATATTATTATTATTGCTTGCATAATGCTCCATGTGCTTTGATTTAATGTTGTACAGTTTAAAATGGCCACTTTCATGTTCATGGGTTCAATCATTCGTAATAAACATCGTCCATTAGCCCACTCCCAAAACGATGTTTTGCCAAGTTGCACTTGACTACATTTGTTCACACAACAGGTAAGTATTCCAGCTTTAGAAAGTGTCAAAAATAATGTTTTCAGCTTTGAACTCTGCCAAAAAACACAATTGTACAACACTTCCAAGCAATGTTTCATATTCCTATTTCTGCCCTCAAATATCTGTGTGCTAAGTATTCCTTTTTTACATTGTCATAGGGGAGAGAAGACTAAGACGTCTGAGGACACCAGGGACCCCACACCTCCCAAAGAAGGGGAAATACCAACACCAGAGATTGTCAAAATTGGCAAAATTGGCACCACAACAGGTGAGTGTTGGAGACCACAGCTTCAGGTAAGCTAATCAATGTATGCCCGCATATTTATAATACATGGTGTGTTTTTTTTTTTTGTTTTTTTTTAGGTGATGTGGATGTTGTGGAAGAAGAATTACATTTTACCAGTAAAAGTGCCCATATCCTCATTGGGGAGATAATGGGGTGCAATCGCGATTTTGAGAATATCCAGAAAAACATCAATGATGTTCAGCAAAAAATGAAGAACATCATTGATGTTTTAGGGAGAGTCTGAAACACCCAAAACTTGCTAGCATCCATTTTAATTTTTCAAAAACACTTTTATATTTTTAGAAATGCCAAATTTGGAAGATGCACACAGTGTGTCAACATGTACTATCTCCCATCATGGGGGATCAATGTATGCGTTTTGTGGGTGCAACCCCTTCCTTGCTACTAAAGTGGCTGAGATGAAGGGGTTTCACCCCCAAAACACGTTCATTGATACCCCATGATGGGAGATAGCACATGTTGACATTAGGCATGAGAACAGGAGGAAACTGGCCACTTTTTGATTCTCAATTGTGCATCTTCCAAATTTGGCTTTTCCAGGGGTGACACCCCATCTGATGAAGGCAATATCAGCACAGTTTGTACATACTCATGTCTGATATTGTCTTCACTTTTCAAAGTTGAACTTTGTAAGTTCCTGTGTTCTGTATGTTATGCTTTGATACATGCCTGCTTAAACAAAAACGGCAAGTTAGAAAAATGTTACCCAAAATAATGTTTTATATACACCAAATATGTTGGTTTGTTGTAAAACCCTTTTCTAAACGCACATGTGAATAAGCTTTGAGTAAAAAGTTAATTTATCAACAATGTGTGGCTTCCTTTTCCAATGCGCAAAAGCAGTATTTGTAGTAAAGTTGTTGTTTTCTGTGGCAATGGATGGTATTTACTAAAGGCAAATCCACTTTGCACTCCAAGTGCAGTTTCAGGTGCACATTTGCAGTGAACTTGTACTGCATAGTGAATGTGCCTTTAGAAAATAATACCCACAGTGATGTTTAAATTTCCCCAATCAAGCCATTTTCATGACCCCACGTATTTCTGCCATGGTGCCGAAAATTAGCAATATTTTTGTCAGTAATGCACTACATACATTATCAACAAAAACAAGGTGTGCGTGTAGCAGACCCACAACATAATAAGATTATCTGAAGAAGAGACTGTCACCTCATCTCGCTCTGAAATTGGGTTTGCACTGTTGTAGAAAAAGGCCCAAAAAAAAACAAATAAAAACTAGGAGACACCTAAAACAAAGCCCAGCAGTAAATTAAAACAAAAATTATTGGAGTTTGAAAGAAAAATGTATTAAAAAAATGCCTCTCAGACATTGTCTGGCATATCAATGGCCTCCCTACCCACAAAGTACTCCACATATCTTGATCTGACCTTGCGGGTGCTTTGGAGGGGCAAGCCAGGACGACCAGCTTCAAGGGCCCTGAGGATCACATTTTCCGGCAAGTCTGCATCAGGCCCAACTGAGGCCACGTAGTTTGCTGAGTGTTTTTTCAAAAAATTGTGCAGAACGCAGCACGAAAGCACAATATGATTTAGTTTATATTCCGCCATGTGGATTGGAGTCAAAAATAAGCAGAACCGGCTGGCCATTATCCCGAAAGTGTTCTCCACTACTCTTCTGGCTCTGGTCAGCCGGAAATTAAAGATCCTCTGATCCGGATCCAGTAGAGCTCCGTCCGCGTGAACACTCCACCATCTCACATACGGCCATTTTTCTCCACGTCCACATACAGGAAGTCATATTTTGCTGACACCACCGCCAACATCACGATACTATTATACTCCTTGTAATTATAATAGTAGGACCACGAGTTGGGGGGTGGGACGATGCAGACATGTTTCCCATCAATTGCACCTCCACAATTGGGAAAGTCCCAAGGGCTGGCAAAGTGGGAGGCCACAGTCTGCCATTCCTGTGACGTTGAAGGAAACTGGCGTCAAAAAATAAAAAAATAAAATAGTAATTTTGCACATCAACATTGCAAGCAGATTTGACACAAACATTTTTGACCAAGATCAGTATAACATTTTTGGAAATGAGTATTTAAAGCCAAAAGTATAAGGTCCCCTTATCAGATTCATCATCCCCCCATCTGATGGCCCTTTGCAAAAAATTAGGGGGGGGGGGGTGTTTTGGACAGGTAAAAAAAAAACGATCAAAAACAGCGCATCAAAGGGACTAGTAGATTGATGTGAAAAAGACTTTAAAATTTCATTTATTAAATGTAAAAAATGAACACAGACATCTGATCCCTGCAGGATCTCAAACACATAAAAAACACCAATCATAAAACGGACAGATGTTTGATAATGAAAAGCTCCTCAGATCTCTCAATTATAACTTTGGAAAGGTCAAAACCAAAGACCAATGTGCACAGTTTTCGAATGCCTAATGAATGCAATCAATCATCTGAAAGAACCCAAAAAGTCAGTGTAAACGAATGGAACAACGTTCCTAGGGACACTCACTTCATAGGTGTTCAATGGGCTGCAGAGCTGATGAGTCCAGTCTGATGACCGAGGGGGAGGTGTTTATTTCAGCTCCATCTGAAGCGTTCGGCTTGGAGGCAGAGGTGTAATGCTGCACGCTAGGTGGTAAGGATCAAGCTTAGTCACCAGATGATATCAGCTGTTAGTGATGGACGAACTTCCGACGGGACGTTTCGCGAAAGCGAAATGCGAACGGACCCAAACGTTCGCGAAACCGAACGTTCGCCGCGGGCCCCATTGACTTCAATGGGAGGCGAACTTTGCAAACCTTCATGTCGAATTTGCGGCCACGTGGTAATTATTAGGGGGTAAAACGTAGTCCCACCATCTGGACAATGACATAATACATGTATGAGGTGAATTTGGGATCGATAACTACAAGCATTTTTATTTTATTTGGGAAATTGTTCTAACAATTCAGGACTATGGAGCTAATGAAGGCAATGGAGGAGAGGGAAGGTCAGGGACCAGGGTAGGCAAAGAAGAGGGTGCAGGAGATGATCACCAGCAGCGTGACATACCGGAATGACACATGCACCGTGATAGAGGCATCTGACAGCAGCACCGTAATACAGAGCACTGACAGCAGCACCGTGACATACAGCGCTGACAGCAGCACCGTGACATACAGCGCTGACAGCAGCACCGTGACATACAGCGCTGACAGCAGCACCGTGACATACAGCGCTGACAGCAGCACCGTGACATACAGCGCTGACAGCAGCACCGTGACATACAGCACTGACAGCAGCACCGTAAGCAGCCCCAGGAGGAAGTCAGCACAGCACAGGGATGGTGTGATCCCCTCATAATAAGAACCCCCAGGAGGAAGTCAGCACAGCACAGGGATAGTGTGATCCCTTCATAATAAGAACCCCCAGGAGGAAGTCAGCACAGCACAGGGATATCATAAGCAGCCCCAGTAGAAATATGACACCGCTCAACCTCTTCAAAGAGGAGGGTAGGGGCATATAGTACGGTGTGCTTTTTTGGGTCAAGGAAGTGAGCAGACTGTACGTCAGTCCCTATACCGCTGAAGGACTGCTGCAGTATAGGGCAGCGGTCAGCAGTGGTGCACGTCAACCCTATCTATTGTGGACCGATAGCGGTCCTTACAGAACAGCAGACTGTACCGCACTCAAGCCTATGTACCGTAGCACCCTATACCAAGTTACCAGTCCTTATAAGAACTTTTGTGGAACAAGCAGGTTGTGTGTTAGTGATTAGCAGACTGTACGTCAGTCCCTATACCGCTGAAGGACTGCTGCAGTATAGGGCAGCGGTCAGCAGTGGTGCACGTCAACCCTATCTATTGTGGACCGATAGCGGTCCTTACAGAACAGCAGACTGTACCGCACTCAAGCCTATGTACCGTAGCACCCTATACCAAGTTACCAGTCCTTATAAGAACTTTTGTGGAACAAGCAGGTTGTGTGTTAGTGATTAGCAGACTGTACGTCAGTCCCTATACCGCTGAAGGACTGCTGCAGTATAGGGCAGCGGTCAGCAGTGGTGCACGTCAACCCTATCTATTGTGGACCGATAGCGGTCCTTACAGAACAGCAGACTGTACCGCACTCAAGCCTATGTACCGTAGCACCCTATACCAAGTTACCAGTCCTTATAAGAACTTTTGTGGAACAAGCAGGTTGTGTGTTAGTGATTAGCAGACTGTACGTCAGTCCCTATACCGCTGAAGGACTGCTGCAGTATAGGGCAGCGGTCAGCAGTGGTGCACGTCAACCCTATCTATTGTGGACCGATAGCGGTCCTTACAGAACAGCAGACTGTACCGCACTCAAGCCTATGTACCGTAGCACCCTATACCAAGTTACCAGTCCTTATAAGAACTTTTGTGGAACAAGCAGGTTGTGTGTTAGTGATTAGCAGACTGTACGTCAGTCCCTATACCGCTGAAGGACTGCTGCAGTATAGGGCAGCGGTCAGCAGTGGTGCACGTCAACCCTATCTATTGTGGACCGATAGCGGTCCTTACAGAACAGCAGACTGTACCGCACTCAAGCCTATGTACCGTAGCACCCTATACCAAGTTACCAGTCCTTATAAGAACTTTTGTGGAACAAGCAGGTTGTGTGTTAGTGATTAGCAGACTGTACGTCAGTCCCTATACCGCTGAAGGACTGCTGCAGTATAGGGCAGCGGTCAGCAGTGGTGCACGTCAACCCTATCTATTGTGGACCGATAGCGGTCCTTACAGAACAGCAGACTGTACCGCACTCAAGCCTATGTACCGTAGCACCCTATACCAAGTTACCAGTCCTTATAAGAACTTTTGTGGAACAAGCAGGTTGTGTGTTAGTGATTAGCAGACTGTACGTCAGTCCCTATACCGCTGAAGGACTGCTGCAGTATAGGGCAGCGGTCAGCAGTGGTGCACGTCAACCCTATCTATTGTGGACCGATAGCGGTCCTTACAGAACAGCAGACTGTACCGCACTCAAGCCTATGTACCGTAGCACCCTATACCAAGTTACCAGTCCTTATAAGAACTTTTGTGGAACAAGCAGGTTGTGTGTTAGTGATTAGCAGACTGTACGTCAGTCCCTATACCGCTGAAGGACTGCTGCAGTATAGGGCAGCGGTCAGCAGTGGTGCACGTCAACCCTATCTATTGTGGACCGATAGCGGTCCTTACAGAACAGCAGACTGTACCGCACTCAAGCCTATGTACCGTAGCACCCTATACCAAGTTACCAGTCCTTATAAGAACTTTTGTGGAACAAGTGAGTTGTGAATGTTTAGCAGACTGCAGCAGAAGGGCAGCAGTCAAGTATAATATCCTTTCTATATTTGGAAGAAAGAATATTATACATGTACAAGCCTATTACTGTACCACTGATACCAGTCCTGAAAAGAACCTTTGTGGAACTAATAATAACAGCAAGTCTTTAAAATTACCCTCACTGCCTGACAACACTGCTTCCTTCCTGTCCCTATACAAATTGGCAAAAAAAGAGAACGATTAGTGGTTACTGGAACAGCTCTTTTGTGGACCTTGATAGTAACAGCTAATGATGATGATGATGATGATGATGATGAAAGACTAATCTGGCTGTCCCTGTAGCATACACCGTCCTTTCCCTTTCTCTAAACTAACAAAAGACACTCAGGCTGCTGCAAGAATCAGCAGCACAGCAAACCTATCAACACCTAACACCTATACCAGTCCTGAAAAGAACTTTTGTGTACCAAATAGCTAGTGGTTTATCTCTCCCTACTCCACACAGGAACCTGTCCCTATCGTAACAGAAGAAAGAATGTAAAATGGCCACCGGATCGGGTGTATTTATAGGTTAGGGGGAATGTCCAAGTGTCCATGTGCTGTCATGTCTCAATTGGCTGTCCTGTATCACATGATAAACGTGTCACCAAAGGTTAACGTTCTTGTATACATTAAACACGTAAGTCCGCCGCGGCGAACGACGGAAAAAGGCGTTCGAACGTGCGGACCGCGAATGTCGGAAATTCGCCGCGAAACGACCGCCGGGCGAAACGTTCGTCCATCACTATCAGCTGTACACATAGGCAGCTTGGAGAAGGCTGCACTGCTTGCAGTGCCGCTTGTCCGAGCGGCTGTGGATCACATGAGAGGCTTGTCACGTGGAAGGTTGCTATGCCGACTCTCCTGCTTACATGTTTCGCGCTCCTGCGCTTTGTCAAAGCTGGAGCGGCATACAGCAACCAGAAAGATAAAGGCATCGGGTAGTGTGTAGGGGCGGGGACTGTCGAAGTCTCTCAGGTTAACCCCTAATGTGTCACTAAGCCTCCTGCAGTTAAAACCTTATTAGACAGGGGTCTGTGTCAGTGAAAGAACTGTTAGAAAACATCTAATAGGAAATGTGGATTGAAACATATGGTTGACACAGTGGTGTAGTGGTTAGCACTCTCACCAAGCAGGACGCTGGTTCGATTCCCAACCACGCCACCACCTGCCTGGAGCTTGTATGTTCTCCCTGTGCCTGTGTGGGTTTCCATGGGGATATTAAAGGATATACAGAAGGGAGAAGAATGCTATGGATAAAAGGACACTGTAAGTTAAAAAAACTCAAGGGGGGGAAAAATTGCGGAGACCAAGGGCAAAAAAACAAATTATTTAAAAGATATATTTTAGATATGTTATTAAGTCCTTTCCTATAGGATAGTTAGAATAAATATATATTAGCTACTCTTCGTTCATAAAAATAATATTATGAAGAAAAAAAAAATAAAAAAAAATAAAAAAAATTGATACAATAAAGAAATGAAAATAAAAATAAAATAGAAATGAAAAAAAAAAAATGTTGATTTATAAAAAAAAAAAAAGTATAAAAAAAAAAAAAAATGAAAAAAAAAAGAAAAAAAAAAAAAAAAAAAAAAAAAAAGGAAAAGATATTTTCTATAAAAAATGTAGGGTGGCGGTCATGAACGATGAGTAGCGATTATATCTGAGTAACCTATATCAAGAGGTTATGCTGAGGATGTCAATGTCTTCATTGAGGCCATCAGGCGAGAGAGACCCCATAAGATATATCCAGAAGGTCTCCCTGCGACAAAGGTGGGAGAATCTTTCGTTGGCCGTTAGGGTACCCTTGGGGATAGCCTCAATTGCAAGGACCTCCATTTCTTTAAAGTTTTTATCATGACAATGGCGAAAATGGCGTGGCACGCTGTGTTGAATGCAGCCCTCTTTGATCAGGCGGCGATGTTCGCCCACCCTGACTCGTAGGGCCCGCATAGTGCGGCCTACATAAAGGAGGCCACAGGGACAACGTAAAACATATATTACATATTCAGTAGAACACGTGATGAATTGTTTAATCTCAAAGGTTTTTCCTTTGGGTGTAGTGATGGTGGATTGGCCGTTGGGGATGGACTGACAAGTATAACAACCTCTTTTACGACATTTAAAAATCCCACATCTATTATCAAAGTACATCCTAATATCAGGGAATATATTATTATCCTTTCTATTGGATTTTATAAGTTTATTGGGAGCAATAATATTTTTGATTGTACGAGAGCGTCTAAAAGTGATTTGGGGTCTGACCGGAAGGAGTGGTGCTAAAATCGGATCCAGCTTTAGGATATCGTAATGTTTAAGAATTATTTTAGACATATGTTTATATTGTGTGTTAAAGGTAGAAATAAACCTAATTGTAGTATAGTCATTAGTGGAATTTTTGGGACGTTTTTTCGTAGGTGAATGCTTGGTTGCGTGTTCCATAAAGGCCTGTGTAACTAAATCATCTGGGTATTCTTTTTCTAAGAATTTTTTTGCCATCTGCTGGCCTTGTTGTGTATAGTCCTCAGTTGAGGTACAGTTTCTGCGTAACCTTTGGAACTGACCGCTAGGAATATTTTTCTTCCAAGCAGGGTGATGGCAACTCTTATAATGAAGGTAAGAGTTGCCTGCTGTGGGTTTAATATGGTTGCTAGTGGTGACACTATGCTCATTATGAGAAAGTACAAGGTCCAAAAAGACCAGATGGTTTTGGTCAATGACCGATGTGAAAGATAGACCCATAGAATTGTTGTTACAATAAGTGACGAAGGAGGAAAAAGTCTCAACTCCGCCACTCCATATGAGCAAAATGTCATCTATATAACGACCATAAAATACGATAAACTCAGCAAAAGGATTGTTTCTCCAGATTTTTTGTTCCTCCCAAAAGCCCATGGTGAGGTTCGCATATACCGGGGCAAAACTGGCTACCTTGGCGCTGGAGGAAAAATTGGTCTAAAAAGGTGAAGTAGTTATGTTTCAAGCAGAACTCTATGCTCAATAATAAAAATTCAGACTGTTTGGAGTTCATGCTTTCATCAATGCTCAAAAAGTGTTGTATTGCATTCAGTCCCACTTCGTGGGGTATAGAAGTATAAAGCGAGTTGACGTCTAAAGAGGCCCACATATATTCGTCAGACCATCTGTAGTTTTCCATAACCTCAATCACCTGACTGGAGTCCTTAATATAGGAAGGAAGTTGCACCACCAATGGCTGTAAGATGTGATCTATATAGGCCGAAAGGCCGCTAGTGAAACTATTAGTACTGGCCACTATTGGTCTACCCGGAGGGTTAGTAAGGGACTTGTGAACCTTGGGGAGATGATAAAAGTAAGGGGTGCTGCAGACTTTGGGGAGGAGGAATCGTTTTTCTTGGGGATTTAACACCCCATCTTTTTGAGCTTTGTCTACCAACGTAATTAAATCACGCTGGTAAATTGGAAGGGGGTCGGTTTGAAGTTTTTGATATGTAGTCGTATCAGATAACAGGCGATTGGCTTCGCCAAGGTAGTCGCCCATGTCCTGTACGACTAGACTCCCTCCTTTATCGGCTTGTTTGACCACAATGTTCTTGTTGGTGGTAAGGTTTTGAAGAGCCTGTTGTTCAAATTTATTTAGATTAGCTTGTTTTTTGTTATTGGTTGTATTGCATAACTCAATAAATTCTTTATAAACCACTTGGTAAAAAGTCTCAATAAAGGGGCCCTTAGAATGGGTTGGGTTAA
Source organism: Lithobates pipiens (assembly GCF_037356315.1). NCBI lineage: Eukaryota > Metazoa > Chordata > Amphibia > Anura > Ranidae > Lithobates > Lithobates pipiens. The sequence continues at coordinate 218,797,232 of NW_027507718.1, forward strand.
AGGTGGACGCCGGTTTCAGATGAGTATGAATTATCGCTGGTTCTGTAAAGGGATATTGTGTTTGGCTTGAGATATGACACTCGCTCCACAAGTCTTCAAGAATTCTCAAAATGTCATCCTGAGGGGTGACATTCATATCAATATTATCGATTTCAGGTGTTGAATCTCCTTTTTTGTTGTTATTAATAATTGTTTTTGCAAAATGTCTTTTCAGGGTAAGAGATCGAATAAATTTATTTAAATCTTTGAAGAGGCCAAATTTATTTGGTCCAGTGGATGGTGATCCTTACCACCTAGCGTGCAGCATTACACCTCTGCCTCCAAGCCGAACGCTTCAGATGGAGCTGAAATAAACACCTCCCCCTCGGTCATCAGACTGGACTCATCAGCTCTGCAGCCCATTGAACACCTATGAAGTGAGTGTCCCTAGGAACGTTGTTCCATTCGTTTACACTGACTTTTTGGGTTCTTTCAGATGATTGATTGCATTCATTAGGCATTCGAAAGCTGTGCACATTGGTCTTTGGTTTTGACCTTTCCAAAGTTATAATTGAGAGATCTGAGGAGCTTTTCATTATCAAACATCTGTCCGTTTTATGATTGGTGTTTTTTATGTGTTTGAGATCCTGCAGGGATCAGATGTCTGTGTTCATTTTTTACATTTAATAAATGACATTTTAAAGTCTTTTTCACATCAATCTACTAGTCCCTTTGATGCGCTGTTTTTGATCGTTTTTTCTGCTGCATCCATTTTTTGCCAAGTCCATAATGGGTTAACAGCCGCACATTGAGACCATCTACAGGACATTTATTTAAATAAACAAACATCCCACGAGATAGTCAAACGCTCTTAAAGAGACCATTCATTTGTGCGCCAACTATTATATTGTTTTGTTTTACGTTGTATGTTTTGGACAGGTAACCCTTTCCACTTCATTGAGAGCTGAATGCAGAAATAATGTGTGATACTTTGGCTAGCCCCTCCTTACTCTTACTTACACTATTGGCAGCCCACCGGACAGGTAAGAAGTGTCATAATACAAAAAAAAGGAGCAAATGGAAGCACATTTTGACATTCTGCTATTACCTATCAAGATAATAATAGGAGAAAAAAAAAAAACTTTAAACTGTAGCATTTGAAAGTATTGAGGCAGGCCCTTGCACTACATGCTTTGGTGAATTCATCCATAAATCTGACCAGAAAAAGGGTAGGTATAGTGTGTATTGGGTTTGGCAAAGTCAGCAGATAGAGGATTGCTATCAGCTGACCTAGCAGTTGGGGGGGGGGGTTCCTTATGAGTTTGGCCCACCAAAAAAAAAAAAAACCTCTGGCACTCTGCATGAATTTAAGCACACACATAACATTTGTACTCATTTTAGGGGGTGTTTAGGGGAAAGAAATACTATGGAGCTGACAAAATACATTGCTAAGTGACTAGGCTATAGGTTTATGGGCCCAGAAGAGCATGCTGGGGAAGTTAGTGAAGGCAAATATGCATGAAGGACAAAGGGGCACAGCATATCAATTACAGCATATTGCAATCACGATAATTAGGGAATGAGGAAAGAAATCTAATACATTAGCAAAAATTAAATACATAGAATGTGATGTTAAAGGAGAAAACTTTCCTTAATATAGTCCTTCTGCAGGACCTGTATGATGGCAGAACCAGTCTCTGGAATAATGAGCCTGGGGGGAGATGCCTGTTGAGAACTTGAGGTCCTGAAGACTTCTCCCTGTCGCCAAGTACCGCAACGTGGCGATGAGCCTCTGCTCCGGAGTGATGGCTTGCCGCAAGCAGGTATCCCGCCTGCTGATATAAGGTGACAGAAAAGCCAGCAGACGGTGAAAAACGGGGTCCGTCATCTGGAGATAATTCCTGAAATCATCCGGATTATTCTCCCGGATCTCACAAAGCAAAGGCATGTGCGAGAACTGGTCACGCTCGAGCAACCAATTCTTGGTCCATGAACTCCTCCTCAACCTGTTCATGGACTGGGCTTGTGTCAAAGCTAAAAGCCCAACACCAAGCCCCTGCACAGCACGAACTCTACAACAATTACGTACACGAAACATGGCTTAAAATGGTTTGCTGGTCAGAACGGACAACAGAAAACACTGATAAACAGCAAGGCCTGAAAGAACGAACTGAAAACCAGAAACGAGCAGACAATAAGCACTGTAAATCAAAGAGTACTATATACCAAGATACAGTCCGCAATGACCAACAAATGCAAACTGACTACACACACTGATAATCAGATACGCACCGACAAGCACAAACTGAAGAGCAGTAATGATCTGAAGCACAAATCCAAAAAGCGCGAATAGTCTCTTATCAAATTTCTACTAACACGTGTTAAACATGAGATCAGCAGAAGGAGCCCAAAGGGTGCCGCACGTGGTGCTGAACTTCCCTTTTTTAGTCCCGTAGCATGCGGCTTACGTCACCAAGGTCTTGTCGACCGGAAATTCCGAAAACTTTGTCCGACTGTGTGTATGCAACACCACTTCCGGACTAAATCCGTCGGAATTTATCCGACTGATTTTGTGGTCGGAATGTCTGACCGTGTGTACAAGGGCTTGGAGCGGACACATAAGTGAGTATCCAAAGGAAATCCTCTCATCAACCCTGAGTGTCCAATAGAGCCAGTGTGAATAACCTTCATAGGATCAAACTTGCATTCATTCACGTGGAGCTCACCCAAATGTTAAATACAAAAAACACTTCCATGGTGAAAAGCGTTTGAATAAAAGCATAGAGCTTTATTAAGTTGTACTTACAACCAATCTGAATAAAATCAGCATTAAAAACTTGTCAAGATGGCCGCAGCTGGTAGCGTGCTTGCGTCTTCAAGCGTCAAGTCCCTTCTAACGTGTTTCATCAACTGACATCATCAGAGGCATGATCCCCAAAGATACAAAAAACACAGGAAATTTCCCCAGGGTTTTTTTTTTAGCAGCACAGAGTTAGTGTGAGAATAATTGATGTAAAAAAATCATTTATTTAACAGACAATAGTAATTCCAAATGAACAATAATACATCATCCATATAGGTAGTGCGACAAAAACAAACATGGAACATCACTCATAGCAAAAAAACACTCTATGTATAGGCATGGTTTGCCAATTGTATTCGTAACATATGTATCCACATGAAAAACCCTGATGCATTTCGACCCTTGCGATTTCCGGTCTCTTCAGGGGGATTTAAATTCTAGGGAAATGTCAAAATATCTAATTAAAGACTTTGGACAATATAAATATATATATATATATATATATATAGGTATGGAATTTCAAATTAAGCAAAATTATGTCTCTATGCATAAAGAGGTATAGTTACCAATGGGTGGATGAGGAAATGAGGATGTGTCGCACAAACCGGCATTGCAGGATTGTAGCTGTCCAGTGATCCCATCGCTGCCACATGTTCCCCCCGGGCCCTCTGGGCGGGTGCATAGTCCACTGAGTTTACAGGGGGCCACGTTTTGGGACCCAGAGAGGAGGATGGGGGGTAAAACACCTGCAGATGGACAACATTTTGTAAGTCGTCATTAAATAATATTGGAGGGAGTATATAGAAGTGCTTGGCAGCTGTAGGCTTATTATTACTTGGTCATTAATGGATTCATATTATAGAAGAATTTAATTAGTTATACATAGCATGGCGTAGTTTATTCGTTAGTTATATTGATTATAAGAGGGATTAGCTGACAGTGAAAAGAAGGTGGGTGAGGGATGGGGTGTGGTGATGTGGTAGGTGAAGTGAAAGTGCATGATGTGGGGTAGACTGATGATGGGGCAAGAGAGGTGGGAAAGTGAAAACAAAACAAAAAAACTGCTGAAAAAGAAAACTGAAGCAACAAAATATTTGAAAGTGTAAAAGTGACAAGTGTGGGCAACTAGATAAGCGTGGAGGGTCTAAATTAGTGAAGGGTAGAGGGGGGGGGGGAGGGGATAATGCATGCGTGTATATGTGTGTAAAGAAAAAAAAAGAAAAAAGGGGGATAATTAAATAAGATGGTGAAAGTGAGATGGATCAAGGTGCCAAACACAGGTGATATGACACTGAATGCTATATGCATAAAGTGAGGGAGTAGGATTATAGTTATATTACAAAAGAATAATATTGTGTGGGTTAAATAGCAATGTTAGTAAATGAATGGGTGTCACATAAGTACAAGTATTACCCAGTCAGAATCATTCCAAAAGCTGCACTTACCAAGCACTCCATCAGTCTTGTATTAGTGTATGACAGCACTACCAGAGAACACCTCAGGATCTCCTGGGAGCTGTGGGATTTTAAAGTATCTGCATGATTTGTCCATTGTCTGCAGGTGTCAGGCCCCACCCAATCCACCCTCCCATGGGTCTACAACACCAAAAGGGCGTCGTCCGCATGGTCCCCTCGGCGTTCCGGAAGGCATGAGCCCTGGCCTAAGCCATCGCCTCCGACGCAAAAGCGTGACGTCACTGGCAGTCCGGTGTCGATCACGGAATGCCGCCGGCACGGAGAAGGCCCCCCACAGTGGCCCAAAAAGGACTCAACTGTAGGAAAACAAACATTGGGGAGAATCGTAGATAACATCTGCGTCTCCCCACTGTGCCGGGAAGCAGGGCGGAAAAGAGGCACCCACCCAGTGACGCGGGGCTGAACACAGCGGTTCGCACCAAGGGGATGGACAAAATAGAACACTGCAATGCATGCAAAGTAGTACAAATAAAATGATTTACAAATAATCATATGTTAATATAGGTATATTGTTGATCGAAGGAGCCAAAGATATGGTGGAACCCGGGAGGATACCATGGGGATATAAATATGGTGCAGCCTTTGTGGTGTATAATAGATTTATATGTAGAATCTTAAATTGGATTAACTTATCCCTGGTTGCTATTATTAAAAAAAAAATTTTTATTGCATGCAGTGAAAGTTCCTGAATTTAACCTGATAACTGCCTCCTGCAGTATACTATAGCAGAGCTAAAAGAGAGGGAGAAAAAAGCAAGCACAAGGAGCCAATCAAATGGGCTGCAGTTTAAGGAGCATGCTTATGGAAGCTAAGTGTATAGCAAAATATTATTGTAATGTGTGTACTTTGATGGAATGGGATTGACTAAAAAGGTAGTAGAAGGATCTCACTGATACACAGACTCTTGCCCTGCCTGGTCTTCTCCATATGCACTGGTGGTGCAGAGGTTGTACTGCAGGCAGAAGCTGGAGTGCGACCCACAAGTTTGTCAAGAGTGACAGCTGACAATTTAGGACTAAACAAGCATGAACGATATCAATACATGTTACGGTTAGGGAGGAGATGAGGGGTGGAAAACAAGTGTAGCAGTACCCCCATAGGGGATGCTGAGTGTTGTGGTCCGTACTTCACCCTGCCCAGCCAAGCACACAATTTCAAGCATCCAGAGTCATGAAACAGTCCTTGTACTTTTTTTTTTTGAGGGGAATTTTACTTGGATAGGGAAATTATGAGATGCCCAAATAATTGACAGTCAATGTCGGGACCAACTATATACATTCACAGTATATACAGTCTCCTCTCTCTCTCTCTCCAGCACTTCACTTGCTTGCAGACTATCTCTCCTCAACACCTCCAGCAGATCACTTACTTGCACTTCCCAGACCAGCTAGCACTGATTTGGTAGGCCTGACACTGGCTTAGCCAAGTCTAAAGCAGGCAGGGGCCGCAGGCCTCTATAGAGTAGCAAAAATCTAGAAAGTCCCAGTGCTATCTGTCCCTGTGGCTACTGCTCCTAGTACCATCTCTTCAGGCACTTTCAGCCATCCTGGGTGCAGCTGCCCTTTCCTCTGTAGGGATGGCCGAACGGTTCGCCCAGCAGTCGTTTTGCGGCGAATTTCGGCTGTTCGCGGTCTGCTCGATCGGTGGACTATTGCCGCTGTTCGCCCGGCGGACTTCCGTGTTTACTGTGTAAAAGAACTTTGACCTATGATGACACATCCATCATGTGGTACAGGATAGTGATGGCCGAACGGTTCGCCCGGCGGTCGTTTCACAGCGAATTTCGGCTGTTCGCGATTCACCCGTTCGGCGGACTATTGCCGCCGTTCGCCCGGCGGACTTCCGTGTTTTCTGTGAAAAAGAACTTTGACCTATGATGACACATCCATCATGGGGTACAGGACAGCCAATTGAGACATTACAGCACATGGACACTTGGACATTCCCCCTAACTTATAAATAGACCTGATCCGGCGGCCATTTTACATTCTTTCTTCTGTCACTATAAGGAGAGGTTGCTGTGTGGAGCAGGGAGAGATTGCAGTGACACAAATCGCTAGCTATTTGGTACACAAAAGTTCTTTTCAGGACTGGTATAGGTGTTAGGTGTATATAGGTTTGCTGTGCTACTGATTGTTGCAGCAGCCTGACTGTCTTTTGTCAGTTTAGAGAAAGGGACAGGACGGTGTGTGCTGCAGGGAGAGTCAGTTTAATCATTAGCTGCAGGGCTGGACTGGGACAAAAATGTGGCCCTGGACTTCATCCAGACCGGCCCACTCTAATTTTGCAAACACGCACAAAAACAATATGCTGTGCACTTGCATGAGAGTGACGTCCAGCTATCCACACAGCAAGAGCACGCAAAGTGACAGCATGCTGCTGGAGGGCTTTGCTTCAAAGGTAAGTTTGTCATGTGACAATAATCAATGGGAAACGCTGGCAAAGTGCCACTGCAGCGCCACTTTGTGGGCGGTTGTAACCCTTTTTTGGTCGCTAGCGGGGGTTAAAAAGCACCCGAATAGCAACGGCGCACCACCCCAGTGTGAAAGTAGCCTAAGAGTAAAGTGTCCCAGTGCAAGAAAACACAGTGTGATCCCACTTGCTTCCACCTTGCACAAGTGTTATCACACTACCCAGAGTTTTTTATTGCACTGGGACACTTTCCTCTTATTGCATTTTTTGCTCAGTTTTCTTTTTTGCTCTGCATATTCGAAGAGACCAATTTGCACATTCTTTTGCACTTTCATACCATGGACATAGTTTGGATAATTATAAGCATGCTGAAAATATTTTTATGCACTTATTTTTGGCACATTTCAATATTTTTTGACATTTTTACCTGGACAGGTTCTTGCAGCACCGTTATCCTCCGACCTCCCTCGTCTGCCTCTCTGCCTGTTTGCTGCTCTCCGGACATCGCACGGGTGGCCCTGGCTCATTTCAATTCACAGCGACCGTTACCGCGGGGGCCGCCGGAGATAGCCGAGTTTTGCTGGACGAAGCCGAAGAGCTGTCAGAGAGGTGGGGGGGAAGCCGTGTCCGGAAAGAGCCGAGCGGGGTCGGAAAAGGACGAGCGCGGGCCGGAGATGTATGCCGTATCCGGAAAGAGCCGAATGGGGCGGAAAAGGACGAGCGTGGACCGAAGGTGGCCGAGCGGGGGCAGAAAAGGACGAGCGCGGGCCGGAGATGTATGCCGTATCCGGAAAGAGCCGAATGGGGCGGAAAAGGACGAGCGTGGACCGAAGGTGGCCGAGCGGGGGTGGAAAAAGACGAGCATGGGCCGGAGGTGGCCGAAGATGTGTGCCATGTCCGGAAAGAGCCGAACGGGGGCGAAAAGAGCCGAAGTGCGCCACGCTACATTCTTAAGCTCGATACCTAGCCGTGGGCAATACAGCGGTGCTCAAATGAATAGCTGCGCAATTCGAGCAGCCCTTAATTTGACAGGCTGACACTGAAACCGGCCCACTGAGCCATCGGCCCACCGGGAAACTCCTGGTAGTCCCAATGGCCAGTACATGCCTGATTAGCTGTTACTATCAGGTCCACAAAAGTGCTATTCCAGTAACCAGTTATTGTTCCAGCAGCCTCTGTTTTGTCAGTTTATATAGGGACAGGCAGGAAGCAGTGTGTGAGGCAGTGAGAGTCAGTTTAATCAGTAGCTGTTACTATATTAGGTCCACAAAGGTTCTTTTCAGGACTGGTATCAGTGGTATGGTAATAGGCTTGTACACGTATAATATTCTTTCTTCCAAATATAGAAAGAATATTATACTTGACTGCTGCCCTTCTGCTGCAGTCTGCTAATCATTCACAACCTACTTGTTCCACAAAGGTCCTTTATAAGGACTGGTAATAACCTGGTGTAGGGTGCTATAGTACATAGGGTTGAGTGAGGTACAGTCTGCTATTCTATAAAGACTGGTATAGGTCCACAATACATAGGGTTGAGGTGCACTACTGCTGACCGCTGCCCTATACTGCAGCAGTCCTTCATCAGTACAGGGACTGACGTACAGTCTGCTAATCAGTCACACACAACCTACTTGTTCCACAAAGGTCCTTATACGGACTGGTAACTTGGTCTGTCTAGGGTGCTACAGTACATAGGGTTGAGTGAGGTACAGTCTGCTATTCTATAAGGACTGGTATAGGTCCACAATACATAGGGGTGAGGTGCACTACTGCTGACCGCTGCCCTATACTGCAGCAGTCCTTCATCAGTACAGGGACTGACGTACAGTCTGCTAATCAGTCACACACAACCTACTTGTTCCACAAAGGTCCTTATACGGACTGGTAACTTGGTCTGTCTAGGGTGCTACAGTACATAGGGTTGAGTGAGGTACAGTCTGCTATTCTATAAGGACTGGTATAGGTCCACAATACATAGGGGTGAGGTGCACTACTGCTGACCGCTGCCCTATACTGCAGCAGTCCTTTATCAGTGTAGGGACTGACGTACAGTCTGCTAATCATTCACAACCTACTTGTTCCACAAAGGTCCTTATAAGGACTGGTAAGGTATAGGGTACTACAGTACATAGGGTTGAGTGAGGTACAGTCTGCTATTCTATAAGGACTGGTATAGGTCCACAATACATAGGGTTGAGGTGCACTACTGCTGACCGCTGCCCTATACTGCAGCAGTCCTTCATCAGTATAGGGACTGACGTACAGTCTGCTAATCAGTCACACACAACCTACTTGTTCCACAAAGGTCCTTATAAGGACTGGTAACTTGGTCTGTCTAGGGTGCTACAGTACATAGGGTTGAGTGAGGTACAGTCTGCCATTCTATAAGGACTGGTATAGGTCCACAATACATAGGGTTGAGGTGCGCTACTGCTGACCGCTGCTCTATACTTCAGCAGTCCTTCATCAGTATAGGGACTGACGTACAGTCTGCTAATCACTCACACACAACCTACTTGTTCCACAAAGGTCCTTATAAGGACTGGTAAGGTATAGGGTACTACAGTACATAGGGTTGAGTGAGGTACAGTCTGCCATTCTATAAGGACTGGTATAGGTCCACAATACATAGGGTTGAGGTGCACTACTGCTGACCGCTGCCCTATACTGCAGCAGTCCTTCATCAGTACAGGGACTGACGTACAGTCTGCTAATCAGTCACACACAACCTACTTGTTCCACAAAAGTCCTTATACGGACTGGTAACTTGGTCTGTCTAGGGTGCTACAGTACATAGGGTTGAGTGAGGTACAGTCTGCTATTCTATAAGGACTGGTATAGGTCCACAATACATAGGGGTGAGGTGCACTACTGCTGACCGCTGCCCTATACTGCAGCAGTCTTTCATGAGTATAGGGACTGACGTACAGTCTGCTAATGAGTCACACACAACCTACTTGTTCCACAAAGGTCCTTATAAGGACTGGTAACTTGGTCTGTCTAGGGTGCTACAGTACATAGGGTTGAGTGAGGTACAGTCTGCTATTCTATAAGGACTGGTATAGGTCCACAATACATAGGGTTGAGGTGCACTACTGCTGACCGCTGCCCTATACTGCAGCAGTCCTTTATCAGTGTAGGGACTGACGTACAGTCTGCTAATCATTCACAACCTACTTGTTCCACAAAGGTCCTTATAAGGACTGGTAAGGTATAGGGTACTACAGTACATAGGGTTGAGTGAGGTACAGTCTGCTATTCTATAAGGACTGGTATAGGTCCACAATACATAGGGTTGAGGTGCACTACTGCTGACCGCTGCCCTATACTGCAGCAGTCCTTCATCAGTATAGGGACTGACGTACAGTCTGCTAATCAGTCACACACAACCTACTTGTTCCACAAAGGTCCTTATAAGGACTGGTAACTTGGTCTGTCTATGGTGCTACAGTACATAGGGTTGAGTGAGGTACAGTCTGCCATTCTATAAGGACTGGTATAGGTCCACAATACATAGGGTTGAGGTGCACTACTGCTGACCGCTGCCCTATACTGCAGCAGTCCTTCATCACTATAGGGACTGACGTACAGTCTGCTAATCACTCACACACAACCTACTTGTTCCACAAAGGTCCTTATAAGGACTGGTAAGGTATAGGGTACTACAGTACATAGGGTTGAGTGAGGTACAGTCTGCCATTCTATAAGGACTGGTATAGGTCCACAATACATAGGGTTGAGGTGCACTACTGCTGACCGCTGCCCTATACTGCAGCAGTCCTTCATCGGTATAGGGACTGAGAGTTTTGTCACAGGGTCATTTAAAAAATGACAGGCAGAGGAAGAGGCAGGCCCTTCCGCAGGGGTGGTAGGGGTAGGGCAGGAGCAACAGGCTTGAGCCAAAGTGGGAAGTTGCAGAAGGTGCGTTCAATTACTTTAAAGGACGCACCAGACTTAGTTGAGTGGCTCGCTCAGCCTCACTCTTCTGCACCCTCCTTATCCTCTCGATCTGCACCCTCTTCTTCACTCTCTGCTATGTGCACCCCCAAAGACACTACCACCAACAACACCACCACCACCACCACCACATACCTTCCTCTTGAGTCACAGGAATTATTTTCCGGTCCATATCAAGAGGACATTTCTGATGCGCAGCCACTCTTGGCATTGGATCAGGAAGAGGAGGTAGCGACAACCGCTACTCAGCAGTCTGACGACAGTACCCAGATCAGCCCAAGGAGGAGGTTGGTCCCTGGTGTTGCTGCCTACTCCGAGATCTCTACTTATAGCGGTGGGGAAGGTGACGTTGATGATGACGTGTCTAGTGATGTCACGTGGGTGCCCACAAGAGAGGAAGAGGAGGGGAGTTCAGAGGGAGATATGGGCCAGCAGATAGGGTGGAGAAGCAGGAATAACTTACATTGCACAAGAGGGACAAAGCAGACTGCAAATGTATCAAGAGCGAGTCATCGACCATGTACGGTCACATCTGGCGCTCCCAGGACACTGGCACATGGCTCCGCAGTGTGGGCTTTTTTTAACGTTTCCGCTGCTGACAATAGCGTTGCCATCTGCAATCTTTGCAGTCAACGCATTAGTCATGGTAAGCCCAACACTCACCTAGGGACGACCGCCTTAAGAAGGCACATGAGCAGCCATCACAGAGCCGAGTGGGAGCAACGGAACACACAAAGCCACACTGCAGGCTCTCACCGTCCAGCCTCGTCTTCTACTTCTCCTTCTTCTCTCTCCTCACAATTGTCCTCCACTCCACCTTCCATCACGCCAAGCTCACGTTTTTCTGCAAAAAGGCAGGCTTCCGTGGGCCTAATGTTCGAGCGTAAAAAAAAATGATGACGCCGGATAACCCTCTTGCCCAACAGTTGACAGCTGGCTTGTCAGAACTGATAGCCCGCCAACTACTGCCATATAAACTGGTGGACTCGGAGGCCTTTCGCAAATTTGTGGCCATTGGAACGCCACAATGGAAGGTCCCAGGAAGGAAGTATTTCTCAGAGAAGGGCATCCCAGAGCTATATGGCCATGTTCAGCGGCAAGTGAATGTATCTCTGGCACACAGTGTCGGTGCCAAGATACATCTGACCACAGACACGTGGTCTAGCAAACAGTAGCAGGGAAGGTATATCACTTTTACTGCCCACTGGGTGAACCTTCTGACGGCCGTCAAGCATGTAACCCGTGGCACCCGTGTAGATTTGATTTTACCGCCACGGATTGCATGCAGGCCTGACTCTTCTTCTCCTCCTCCTCCTACTCCATCCTCCTCCCTCTCCTCCTCGGCTGACTCCTCCTTTTCCGCTGCTAGCGTCTCTTCCGCTGCGCCGCCCAAGCTCCCCAGAACCTATTCGACATGCCAGGTGAAACGTTGCCATGCTGTGCTGCGTCTGTTGTGCCTGGAAGCCAAGAGCCACACTGGCCTGGCACTCCTTTCAGCTTTGCGTTCATAGGCAGATCAGTGGCTAACACCGCTCAATTTGACAGTTGGTAAAGTGGTGTGTGACAACGGTGCCAATCTGCTTAGCGCATTGAAACAGGGCAAAATCATGCACATGCCATGCATGGCACACGTCTTAAACTTGGTCGTGCAGCGATTCCTTGTCAAATACCCTGGGGTCCAGGACATCTTGCGACAGGCAAGGAAAATCTCGGCCCATTTCAGAAGATCTTACACGGCCATGGCTCGCCTTGCTGACATTCAGCGGTGACACAATCTGCCGGTCAGACGTCTTATTTGCGATTGCCCGACGCAATGGAACTCAACCTTCTATATGCTGCACCTCAGGGCGGTCATGTGGGGGAGGAGTCTCGTGCGGCACAGCGTACAGACCTAACATGTCCAGGTGTGGACTAGCTCTCCTCCCATGGTAGTGACCTGCCCGCCCTGCTACGTTTGAAGCCGGCCTTGGCGTGTATGGGGTGGCCCTTCCCTCTCTCTCCCCCCTCCTGGTGATGCTCTCCTTGTGAGTCGCGGAAAACCCCATTCCTCTGGGTACCTGGAAGGACTCGTGCGGCTGATGTGATCACCGCTCAGCTGGAGCCTGAGCCTCGTAGAAACGGAGGAGACACTCGGGTGGGGACGCGGTTCCCCCTTGAGTGTAGAGGTGTCCCGAGTGAAGTCGGAAAGGCCCGGAGTGTTGGAGGATCCCGAAGGCACCAGGCGCCCTCTGCTGGCTTGGGAAGAAACGGCTTAAAAGGTAACTATACGCTGGGAGATCCAGATCGGATATAATAAGACGCTAAAGCCTCTAGTGTAGCACTGATATCATTACCCGCTCACCACAAATAAAGACACTTTCCCCAAAAAAAAGAAGGAAAAACTAAGGAGGTTCTTTTTTTTTTTTTTTTTGTGTTTCTCCTGCGGCATACTGGATTTATTTCTTTGTTCCCTTGGTTTCTATTGACTTATTTTTGCTGAGGATTATTTTGACTTGACTTTCAGTCTGTATGGAGAGGGCGTACAGTGACTACTGAGGTTGAATATTCACTGACTTCTATAGTATAGTAAAAAAAAAAAGGGAAAAAGAGAAAAGGGGAAACTAAAATAAAATCAAAAGGGAGAGATCTCCACAGGAGGCGATTAAAATCAGCACCCAGAGACTATTATTTATAGAGAATATATAAATATATAAATATTGAGACAATTATCCGGGAACACCTCTTCAAAATACCCTAGAATAAAACGTTTATTGCCCTAAATAAGAAGTGAGTGGCTAAATGAAGGGCAAGACACCGAAAGCAGGAACCACTCCTAAATCTCCCCGTCGGAGTTTGGTTATAAGCCTGGGGTCAATGAATAAGTACGTTACACAATCTGGGGGAGCTGAGAAACAGCAAATAGAAAAACAACAACAAACAAGAAGTTCCCAAGCAGACAAGGATAAGAAGGAAAAGGAAAAAAAGGGACAGGGAAAAGAAAAAGCACCAAGCCCAAAGTAATTCCTCAAGGGATCAGGAAGGATCGCCAGAGGGGGAGATAGAACAACTAATAGAGATAGAGTATGAAACAGAAGGTACACAGACTTGCCCAACGCAATACGAAAACCCCTCATCTATGCCCACAAAAAAAGAAATAAGTTCTATGTTTGTTGCGCTGGAAAACTCTATGAAAATGGAAATGGGAAAATTACATAAGAATCTTGCCCATATTTTGGAACGAGTAGAAAATATCGAAAAAAAAAACGGAAAAAGACGCAAATACAATAAAGAATTTAGAAGTAAAAATAATATCATTAAAAAAAGCATATCAAGAACAAGCATATAAAGTGGAGGAACAGGAAAATAGGGACAGGAGAAAGAACTTAAGAATACGAGGAGTCCCGGATCCCTTCCAGCGAGAAGATCTAACAGTTGTAATAAATAAGATATGCAATCCTTTGTTGAATAAAGAAATAACAACTAACTCAATAAGTATTGAAAAAGCTTACAGAGTAAGAAAACCAAAGGACTTGCCTCGGGACATGCCACGGGATATAATAGTGCGTTTTCAAAATGAAGAAGATAAATATCAAATTTGGAGGAACATTAGGCTAAAGGCTCCAACAGAATATGAAGGAAAGATCATACAGATGTACCAGGACTTGTCCCCAGATACCCTGAGGAGAAGAAGAGAACTAAAACCATTATTGGGTGTGCTTGTGGAGAACGATGTACAATATAATTGGGGTTTTCCAGCGTGCCTAATAGGCAGGAAAAATGGTCGGATAGCAAGATTGAGATATGTCAAAGACATGACAGAATTTTGTAAAAAATTAGATATTCCGATACCTAGAATTTAAAATTAGGAGTGGGGCCGGGGGGATGGGTGGGGGGATGGGCCCCCCTCCCCTCCCCCTTATGGGGTGAGGGGATGGGGACAGGGGGCGAGGGCCGGGTGGAGACTACTCTGGCCGGGTTCCCTGGCTGGGGCCGTTCTTCCCTCCCGCCCCTGTCCCTCTCTCCCTCCCGCCCCCCTGTTTATGGGGGTGGGGGGTAGGGGGGGCGATGGCAGGGGGGAGGAGATGGTCCGCCTGGCATGTCGGGCAGTCATCTCGCAAATATTAGGCAAGATGATTGGCGACGTGGCCGAACAGAATTCCACCCTAGGACTTGGGGATAAACGGAGCAAGGTGGCTCCGAATAAGATGTCCCAGACCAGGGAGTCAAAAATACATCGAAATAGGGGGCAGGGTGGGGGGAGGGTATTAAGGGTGGGGAAGGTTGTTGGTCCGAATCCATTAAAAGAAAGGAAACTGATTATAGACTTATCGGATGGAAGAACTTAGGATAGTAACATATAACGTAAGAGGAATGATCTCTCCCAAAAAGAGGTATAATATCATGAAAGAATTGGAGGGATATTCGGCGGATATTGTTTTCTTACAGGACACACACATACCCCTGGACTCCAATATCCGGTTGAATACAAGAAGGTTCCCAATATGGTATTACGCAGACTCCCCGATAAGGGGCTCTAAGGGGGTAGCTATTGGAATAGCAAATAATGTCAGCTGGTCCTTAGAGGCGATGAAGGTAGACCCAGAGGGGAGGTACTTATTTTTAAAAGGGAGTATGTTAAAAAAGAAATATACAATAGTTAATATTTATAGTCCCAATAAGGCTCCAAAAAAATATCTGAATGGGATATTAAATATGTTAGAGAACTATAAAGAAGGTCAAGTGATATTGGCGGGAGACCTAAACTTCACTATGAATCCCGTAGCAGACAGTACATCAAATGCTCTCCCCCAAGAAATTAAACAACATAGAATATTAAAAAGAAAACTACATACACATCAGTTAGTAGATGTATGGAGAATTAGTGATCCGGGGGTAAAGGACTACACGTATTATTCCACAGTACATAATACGTATGCGAGATTGGACCATATATTATTAGAACATGAAATACTTGAAAATGTAATAAAAACACAGATAGGAAACATTACACTATCGGACCATGCTCCGGTGATAATTAAAATCAGACAGTGTGAAACGGAATATAGGAAAGGCTCTTGGAGACTCAATGAGGCCCTAATTGAGAACGAGGAAATTGAGAATACCATAAAAATAGAAATAGAACAATATTTTAAAATAAACGATACACCAGAAATCTCTAAAGCAACCCTTTGGGAAGCACATAAAGCCCTAATTCGTGGTAAATTAATCTCCATAGGTGCTGGAAAAAAAAAAGAAAGTGAAAGGAGACTGAACAACTTAAAAGAAGAACTCCAGGAATTAGAACAAAAACATAAGAGACAACTAGGAAAAAAGACATATAAGCAGATTATCCAAAAGCTTGCCCAAATAAATGAGATGATAGAACAGGAGAGAAGAAAAGTCTTTAAAAATTTAGCGAAAGAAAGATATTTGTGGGGGAACAAGACAGGGAAACATCTGGCAACACTATTGCAGGAAAAAAAAGCTTCAAACTACATAGAAAAGATAAAAGACGAACTTGGGGAGCTGAAATATAAAACAACTGAGATAGCACAGGCTTTTAAAACATATTACAGAGCCCTATATTCAATTAGAAGTACGGAGACAGAAGAACAGAAGGAGAACAGGAAAACAAAAATCCTAGAGTACCTAAGGGAAATAGATCTACCTATAATAACGGAAGAAATGGCTAAATATATGGACGAGCCTATTACCCCAGAGGAAATACATAAAGCAATAAGGGAATCGCCGAACGGGAAAAGCCCAGGCCCAGACGGCTTCACAGTTAGATACTATAAGAAATTCTGACAAAAATTGGTTCCAGAATTATGTAAATACTGGAACAACCTGGGCGAGGAAGAGAGCATGAGGAAAGAGTCGCTACTGGCGAAAATAGTAGTTATACCAAAACCAGATAAAGATAAATCCATATGCTCTAACTATCGGCCTATAGCGTTGTTAAACGTAGACACAAAACTATATGCGAAGGTAGTAGCAACAAGAGTAAAAAAATTGTTGCCGGAAATAATTAATGGGGATCAGGTAGGATTCGTCCCAGGGAGAGAAGGGCGTGACAATAGTCTTAGAACTTTATTACTTATAGGTAAAGATAAGGAAAATAAGCCTCCAATGGTATTAGTATCGATCGATGCCGAGAAAGCATTTGATAGAATAGACTGGTCCTTTATAACAGCTACTTTACGGAAAATAGGTTTTGGACCAAAGATATTGAAATGGATAAACAACTTATATACACAACCAACAGCGAGAATTGGAATAAATGGGAGTATGTCGTCCACCTTTGAAATGCTAAATGGGACAAGACAAGGATGCCCACTTTCGCCCCTTTTGTACGTTATCTCTTTGGAGCCATTATTGGCAAAGATCCGAGAGAACGTGAATATAAGAGGGGTGGAGATGTGCGGAGAAAATCATAAAGCCGCGGCATATGCGGACGACATACTCCTATATATAACAAATCCACGTCTGTCCTTACCTAGTTTAATAAAAGAAATAAAGGAATACAGTGCTCTCTCAAACTTTAAAAAAAATCCTATAAAAACAGTGATATTGAATATAGGGATAGATAATAAAGAAGAAAAGATATTACAGCAGGAATTCCCCTTCACATGGGAAAAAAAAGAAATAACATACTTAGGCATAAAAATAACTAAAACGGTTCAGGAATTATATCAGGCTAATTATATTCCATTAGTAAATGAAATTAAAACAGTATTAAAATAAACAACGGACCAATCTCATGGACAGGTAGAATTAACATGCTGAAAATGGTGGTCTTACCAAAAATTACTTACAAACTACAAATGCTTCCGATAAATATCCCAAATAGTTTTTTTCAAGTAATAAAAACACTTTTTTTAGAATTCATATGGAAAAATAAAAAATCTAGGATAAACTATAATATATTAATTTAAAAAAAAAAAAGCGGAGGGATGGCTTTACCAGATATCTATAGATATTACCTCGCAATCACTTTGGCGAGATTGGTGGAATGGGCCAACGTTAGCACAACGAAGAGATGGGTAAAAATGGAAGAATCACTTACAGGCACACAATTAAAAAAAATTATCTGGATCCCTCCAAAATTTAGAATAAATAGAAATAAGGCTCACAAAATCACGTTATCGACATTTAAAGTATGGGATGCACTACACCGTAGAAATAATTGGGAACATAATTCCCCATTGATCTCACTGGAAGGCTCAGATTTCTTTATCCCAGGAAGAGGAACACAATTGGGTAAATTATTGAAAAATGCACAATTAAAAGATATCACTTGTAGAGGGGTATTAATGTCAAAACAGGCAAAACCTAAAACAATGGGAATATCTACAGATTCAGCATTTTGTTAACTCTATTCCAAAACCCATAAGGGACGAGAGCACATTAACACCAATGGAAAAACTCTGTAACTCTAAAGCAGGGGTCTCAAACTGGCGGCCCTCCAGCTGTTGAAAAACTACAAGTCCCATCATGCCTCTGCCTGTGAGAGTCAAGCTTGTAACTGTCAAGCCCCGCAATGCCTCATGGGACTTGTAGTTTTGCAACAGCTGGAGGGCCGCCAGTTTGAGACCCCTGCTCTAAAGTAACTGTAAAACACTGTATATCAAGAGTATATGAAATCCTCTTAGAACTAGAGAAACAAGAACACATTCCAGCTATAGTAAAATGGGAAAAGGACATGAGCATAAAATTAGATGAGACACAGATGACGGAGGTAGTGCATAGACACGTATCGGACACAACGTCCGTGGAAGTTAACTATAAGTGCATGATGAGATGGCATATGACACCAGATAGAATACATAGAATAGATCCTTCGAGATCTATACAGTGTTGGAGAGAATGTAAACTACCCGGAACAACATATCATATTTGGTGGGAATGTCCAGAGATAAAGAAGTATTGGTATAAAATAATAGATTATATAGAAAAAATAACAGGAGAAAAAATACCATATTGTTCCAGGGAAAGTCTGTTCTATGGGGTAGATGAAGAAAGGCGTAATCAAAATTCAAATCAAAATTTAAAACAAAAAATAGATCTAAGGGGAAAAAAAAATAAATAAGTTTGATACCCTTTTTACTTAACGTAGCAAAAGCTCTAATACCTAAATATTGGTTACAAGCTAAAAAAAACCCCGATTAGAGATTGGATACACAGAATTGAATTTATTAACAATATGGAATATTTAATTAGAATGGAAAACAATCAAATGAATAGATACTGGGCAATATGGGAAAATTGGAGATCATTCAAAAAGACTGAAAACTACATCCAGGCATTAGTAGAATAACTAGAGGAGGATGGGCCAACAGAATAGGGGGGCGGATGGGTGGGGGGTGGATAGGGGATATAAGGGCTACAGGGGGGGAGAAAAGATGAAAATAGTTTGAAATTAATTTGGAAATATAAAGATTGTATAAAACAGCCATTTATAAGATGTACATATCATGTGTTTCCATTTTGTCTATTTTTTTTAAAATTTAATAAAATTTAAATAAAAACAAAACAAAAAACCTTCTATATGCTTGATAGGCTGCTCCAGCAGAAACGTGCAGTTAACGTCTACCTGTATGAACTCTACGGCAGAACCGGTTCTGGGGAGCTGGGGGTTTTTTCACCGCGCCAGTGGCTGCTCATGCGCGACGCATGCAGACTTCTGCGCCCATTTGAGGAGATCACCAAACTGGTCAGTCGCAGCCATGGTGCCATCAGGGACATGGTACCTTATGCCTTCTTTATGGAGCGTGCATTGTGGCGTGTCACTGATCAAGCTGTGGAGGAGCAGGAGCGGGAAGAGGAGGAAGTCGCAATGCTGGATGAATTCCCAGGGGGGGCTACTCTATCTGAGACAAGTCAACAACAGGAGTCTGAAGAGGAGTCAGAGGAGGATGGTGCCGGGGCGGATGAGGAGGAGCAAGAAGAGCATGCTTTAAACCTTTCTGGGATCCCTGTTGTGCGTGGATGGGGAGAGGAGAATGAAGAGGGCGACATTATCCTGGATGATGAGCAGGAGCCAGGCCACCACACCGCTTCCAGTTTAGTGCAAATGGGGGCCTTCATGCTCCAGTGTTTTAATAGGGACCCCCATATAAAAAGCATAAGGGTCAAGGACCAGTACTGGGTGGCAACGTACTTAGACCCCCGGTACAAACACAAAATGGCGTAAATGCTGGCAGAATGGAGCACTTCCAGGCCTTGCTTCGAGAAATGCTGCATTCTGCCTTTGCGTGCGCTGGCAGAGAAGCAATTTCCACTCCCAGAGAAGGAGTTGCGGGTACCAATCCAACAACGCCTGCAAGAAGAGGCTGGTTTGAAGATGTGTTGGTGACTTTGGATATGAGGTCATTCTTTCAGCCGACCTATCGACAGGTGTCATCCGGATCCAGCATCAGGGAACGCCTAGACCGTCAGGTGTCCGACTACATCGGGTTAACGGCCGATGTGGATGCTCTGAGGAGTGATGAACCCCTGGACTACTGGGTGGGCAGGCTTGACCTCTGGCCAGAGCTTGCCCAATTTGCAATCGAACTGTTGACTTGCCCCTCATCCAGTGTCCTGTCCGAAAGGACGTTCAGCGCAGCAGGGGGGATCGTGACCGATAAGCGTACTCCACAGTGTTAACTACCTCACATTTCTAAAAATGAATGAGGCATGGATGTCGGAGGAATTCAACACATGTGACCAGTAGACCATGTATATGTCTATAAACAATTTTTTTAATCGAGCACAGAGACCTTCTTTCTTCATTTGGCTCACTTCCTTGTCCAAAAAAAGCACACCGTACTATATGCCCGTACCCTCCTCTTTGAAGAGGTTGAGCGGTGTCATATTTCTACTGGGGCTGATTATTATGAGGGGCTGCCACCATCCCTGTGCTATGCTGACATCCTCCTGGGGCTGCTTATTATGAGGGGCTCCCACCATCCCTGTGCTATGCTCATTATGAGGGGCTCCCACCCTCCTTGTGCTATGCTCATTATGAGGGGCTCCCACCATCCCTATGCTATGCTCATTATGAGGGGCTCCCACCATCCCTGTGCTATGCTCATTATGAGGGGCTCCCACCATCCCTGTGCTATGCTCATTATGAGGGGCTCCCACCATCCCTGTGCTATGCGGACTTCCTCCTGGGGCTGCTGGTGTCAGTGCTGTATATCACGGTGCTGATGTCAGTACTCTTTATCACGGTGCTGCTGTCAGTGCTGTATATCACGGTGCTGGTGTTAGTGCTTTATGTCACGCTGCTGATGTCAGTGCTCTTTATCACGGTGCTGTTGTCAGATGACTCTATCACGGTGCAGTTGTCATTGCTGTATGTCACGCTGCTGATGTCAGTGCTCTCTATCATGATGCTGCTGTCAGTGCTGTATATCACGCTGCTGGTGTTAGTGCTTTATGTCACGCTGCTGATGTCAGTGCTCTCTATCACGGTGCTGTTGTCAGATGACTCTATCACGGTGCAGGTGTCATTGCTGTATGTCACGCTGCTGGTGATCATCTCCTGCACCCTCTTCTTTGCCTACCCTGGTCCCTGACCTTCCCTCTCCTCCATTGCCTTCATGCGCTCCACAGTCCTGAATTGTCACAACAATTTCCCATATTAAAAAAGAATGCTTGTAGTTGTCGATCCCAGATTCACCTCATACATGTGTTATGTCATTGGCCATGTGGTGGGACTATGTTTGCACAGCTATTAATTATTTTGTGGCTACAAATTTGACCTGTAGGTTTGCAAAGTTCGCCTCCCATTGAAGTCAATGGGGCCCGCCGTGAACGTTCCGGTTCGCGAACTATCGGCCGCATTCGCGGTCCGCGTTCGCGAAACGTCCCGTCGGAAGTTCGTCCATCACTAGTACAGGACAGCCAATTGAGACATTACAGCACATGGACACTTGGACATTCCCCCTAACTTATAAATAGACCTGATCCGGCGGCCATTTTACATTCTTTCGTATGTCACTATAGGGAGAGGTTGCAGTGTGGAGCAGGGAGAGACTGCAGTGACCCAAATCGCTAGCTATTAGGTCCACAAAAGTTCTTTTAAGGACTGGTATGGTATAGGTGTTAGGTGTAGTTCAGGATATAGGTTTGAGGCACTGCTATTCAAGTCATTGTTGCAGCAGCCTGTCTTTTTTCAGTTTAGAGAGAGGGACAGGATGCTGTGTGCAGCAGGGACAGTCAGTTTAATCATTAGCTGTTACTATTAGGTCCACAAAAGTCCTTTTACCTGGTATGGTAAAGTAGTACAGGATATAGTTTTGAGTGCTATTCAAGTTATTGTTGCAGCAGCCTGTGTTTTGTCAGTTTAAATGGGAACAGACAGGAAGCTGTGTGTGGCAGTGAGGGACAGTCAGTTTAATCAGTAGCTGTTACTATTAGGTCCACAAAGGTTCCTTTCAGGACTGGTATGGTAATAGGCTTGTACACGTATAATATTCTTTCTTCCAAATATAGAAAGAATATTATACTTGACTGCTGCCCTTCTGCTGCAGTAGTCCTTTATCAGTATAGGGACCTTATAAGGACTGGTAAGGTATAGTGTGCTACAGTATATAGGGTTGAGTGAGGTACAGTCTGCTAATCACAACCTACTAGTTCCACAAAGGTCCTTAAGGACTGGTATAGGTGTACTATTTGGTGTGCAGTATATAGTTGTGTAATACACGTATAAAATACTTGCACATACTTGACTTCCTCCTGGGGCTGCTTATTATGAGGGGCTCCCACCATCCCTGTGCTGTGCTGACTTCCTCCTGGGGCTGTACCTCTGCTGTGCATATTATGAGGGGCTCCCACCATCCCTGTGCTATGCTCATTATGAGGGGCTCCCACCATCCCTGTGCTATGCTCATTATGAGGGGCTCCCACCATCCCTGTGCTATGCTGACATCCTCCTGGGGCTGCTTATTATGAGGGGCTCCCACCATCCCTGTGCTGTGCTGACTTCCTCCTGGGGCTGCTTATTATGAGGGGCTCCCACCATCCCTGTGCTGTGCTGACTTCCTCCTGGGGCTGTACCTCTGCTGTGCATATTATGAGGGACTCCCACCATCCCTGTGCTATGCTCATTATGAGGGGCTTGCACCATCCCTGTGCTGTGCTGACTTCCTCCTGGGGCTGCTTACGGTGCAGGTGTCAGTGCCGTATATCACGGTGCTGGTGTCAGTGCTTTATGTCACGCTGCTGATGTCAGTGCTCTCTATCACGGTGCTGGTGCCAGTGCTGTATATCACGGTGCTGGTGTCAGTGCTTTATGTCACGCTGCTGATGTCAGTGCTCTCTATCACGGTGCTGGTGTCAGATCACTCTATCATGGTGCAGGTGTCATTGCTGTATGTCACGCTGCTGATGTCAGTGCTCTCTATCAGGGTGCTGGTGTCAGTGCTGTATATCACGGTGCTGGTGTCAGTGCTTTATGTCACACTGCTGATGTCAGTGCTCTCTATCACGGTGCTGGTATCAGATCACTCTATCACGGTGCAGGTGTCATTGCTGTATGTCACGCTGCTGATGTCAGTGCTCTCTATCACGGTGCTGGTGTCAGATCACTCTATCACGGTGCAGGTGTCATTGCTGTATGTCACGCTGCTGATGTCAGTGCTCTCTATCACGGTGCTGGTGTCAGATCACTCTATCACGGTGCAGGTGTCATTGCTGTATGTCACGCTGCTGATGTCAGTGCTCTCTATCACGGTGCTGGTGTCAGATCACTGAATTGTCACAATTTCACATATAAAAAAAGAATGCTTGTAGTTGTCGATCCCAGATTCACCTCATACATGTGTTATGTCATTGGCCATGTGGTGGGACTATGTTTGCACAGCTAGTAATTATTTTGTGGCTGCAAAGTTGACCTGTAGGTTTGCAAAGTTCGCCTCCCATTGAAGTCAATGGGGCCCGCCCCCAACGTTATGGTTCGCGAACTATCGGCCGCGTTCGCGGTCCGTGTTTGCGAAATATCCTGTCGGAAGTTCGTCCATCACTATTCCTCTGCCCGTACCACCATAATTCTCCAGTCTGGCTCTTTACCCATCCCTGACTGCTCCATCCCAGTCTTCTCAGGCATGCCTTCCAGTCCTCCTGACTGTGCGAAGACTCATCAGCATAGTTCCCAACTTTTGGAGATGGAAATGAGGGACGCCCATCAGCAAAAGTAGGCAGGCATAGGACACACTCCTTGCCACGCCCCCTTAAAGGAGAATTGTACAAAAAAACAAGATTGGTTAAACCCACAAGTACTTATTTTACCACTACTATTCCTTTATATTTGCTTTTGGAATTTACAAATGCAGCAATTTAGAAATCAGATGAAAAGTTTAGCGCTGGAAAACACTTTTTGATAGATAAAAAGTGCATTTTATATACAGCTATATAGATCAGACCAAAATTAGGGACAAATGAGGAGCAATGAGGGACAGAGGGACACTGCTCCAAATCGTGGAGAGTCCCTTAAAATCAGGGACAGTTCGGAGCTATGCTCACCAGTAGTGATGGACGAACTTCTGACGGGATGTTTCGCGAACAAGAACCGCGAACGTGGCCAAAAGTTCGGGTTGCAGCGGACCCCATTCACTTTAATGGCAGGCGAACCTTAGAAACCTCCAGGTCATATTTTCAAACACAAAATACTTACTAGCTGTGCACACATAGTCCCACAACATGGACACTGACATACCAAAAGTATTAAGTGAATCTGGGATTGACAACAACAAGCTTTCTTTTTTTATCTGTGAAATGTTTACAATTCAGGAGCGCATGAAGGCCATGGAGGAGAGGCAAGGTCAGGCCAGGCTATGAAGGGGGTGCAGGAGATGATCAGTGCCGCAGTCAGGGCAGCGCAGTCCTATGCCAGTGTCCCAGTGTGCCAACCTGTGCTTGAGCCCCTCCCTCTGCCTGGCCCTTACCCCCACCTATGCAGGGCTCCACTGCAGTGGTCCGGAGGTGCCAGTCCAGTGCTGATTCTCAGCCATGGTGCTGGCACTGCCTGCTGATTGGCTTCTCCGCTGCTATCTCCCTCACTGTCTGAAACCAGCACCGTGAAAGAGATTGAGCACTGACAACAGCAACGTGATAGAGAGCACTGACACCAGCACCGAGATAGAGAGCACTGACACCAGCACCGAGATAGAGAGCACTGACACCAGCACCGAGATAGAGAGCACTGGCACCAGCACCGTGATAGATAGCACTGACACCAGCACCATGATATAGAGCACTGAGACCACACCAGCACCGAGATAGAGAGCACTGACACCACAGCACCGAGATAGAGAGAAAGCACTGACACCAGCATCGAGATAGAGAGAGAGCACTGACACCAGAACCGTGATAGAGAGCACTGACACCAGCACCGAGATAGAGAGCACTGGCACCAGCACCGTGATAGAGAGCACTGGCACCAGCACCGAGATAGAGAGCACTGACACCACACCAGCACCGAGATAGAGAGAGAACACTGACACCAGCACCGTGATAGAGAGCACTGACGCCACACTAGTACCTCGATAGAGAGCACTGACACCAGCACAGAGATAGAGAGCACTGACACCACACCAGCACCGTGATAGAGAGCACTGACACCAGCACCGAGATAGAGAGCACTGACACGACACCAGCACCATGATAGAGAGCACTGACACCACACCAGCACAGTGATAGAGAGCACTGACACCACACCAGCACCCAGATAGATAGCACTGACACCAGCACTGATACCAGCAACTCGCTACGGGACCCAAAAATATGACACCCCTCAACCTCTTCGAACAGGAGGGTACGGGCATATAGTACGGTGTGCTTTTTTTGTACAAGGAAATGAGCCAAAGGTAGAAAAAAGGTCTGTGTGCTAGATTATATAAATCGTTTATAGAGTTATGCATATACATGGTCTACTGGTCACATGTGTTGAATTCCTCTGAGATCCATACCTCATTCAGGGTGAGTGCACTTATCGGTCACGCTGCGCTGAACGTCCTTTCGGACAGGACACTGGACGAGGGGCAGGCCAACAGTTCCATTGCAAATTGGGCAAGCTCTGGCCAGAGGTCAAGCCTGCCCACCCAGTAGTCCAGGGGTTCACCACTTCTCAGAGCGTCCACATCGGCCGTTAACCCTATGTAGTTGGACACCTGTTGGTCTAGGCGTTCCCTGATGCTGGATCATGATGACACCTGTCGATCAAAGAATGAACTCATATCAGAAGTGACCGACACATCTTCAAACCGCCCTCTTCTTGCAGGCGCTGTTGGATTGGTACCCGCAACTCTTTCTCTGGGAGTGGGATTTCCTCTGCCAGCGCACGCAAAAGCAGAATGCAGCATTTCTCTAAGCAAGGCCTGGAAGTGCTCCATTCTGAAAGCCCTCTGTGATGGTGGTAACATTTCCGTCATTTTGTGTTTGTACCGGGGGTCTAAGTACGTTGCCACCCAGTACTGGTCCTTGACCTTTATGCTTTTTATACGGGGTCCCTGTTAAAACACTGGAGCATGAAGGCCCCCATTTGCACTAAACTGGAAGCGGTGTGGTGGCCTGGCTCCTGCTCATCATCCAGGATAATGTTGTCCTCCTCATTCTCCTCTCCCCATCCACAGACAACAACAGGGATCCCAGAAAGGTTTAAAGCATGCTCTTCTTGCTCCTCCTCATTCGCCCTGGCACCATCCTCCTCTAACTCCTTTTCAGACTCCTGTTGTTGACTTCCCTGGGAATTCATCCAGCATTGCGACTTCCTCATCTTCCTGCTCCTCCACGGCTTGATCAATAACACGACGCAATGCATGCTCCATAAAGAAAGCATAAGGTACGATGTCACTGATGGCACCATGTCTGCGACTGACCAGTTTGGTGATTTCATCAAATGGCCGCAGAAGTCTGCATGCATCGCGCATGAGCAGCCACTGTGGGTTGTAAGAGGGTCCCGTCTGCACCCAAACCCAGGCCCAAGGTCACCCCCAGAATGGGAAGCTCCCTCCAAGGACTTGAAAGTCAATCTCCATCTTCCACCTGATCAACTCCACCCCAGCTGGGCTGACCCTGGGTATTTAAGGAGGCCTGCCCCCTGCTAATCCAGTTTGGGGATTGGTCAGGGCTCCTCAGAACACCTTGGCTGCCAGCCAAGCCTAGAAATGTACCTACTCTTACAAACATGCACTATTCTTCTAACACACTAGAGGGTGCTACACAAGCATTGTCAAAGAAAAGGTAGAAGGCCATGTCAGGAAGAAATTATAAACTAAAATTAGTTGCAAACAAATAGGAAGGAATTTGATAGATGAGCTAAGTACAACCTAATGTTAAACATGTGAGAAGATCTAATGAAATATTAGCTTCCTGGTTGGTCAGGATACAATCATTTTTGATCGGTCTTGCTGAGTGCTCTGTTTGCAATTTAAACCCTGCTGATAGGCTGGGTGTGCAGCTGCCAGCTGTCCAATAGATGTTGAGGGCGTTCACCTAAAAAAAGCAGGTTTGAACACTTCCAGAAGACAGAAGGAGGTACACAGCTGCTGGCTGATTGCTACATTGAGAATTTGATGGATTGTTTCATCTAACCTTCTTTTCTCTTCCCTAGCACTAAAAGACAAATACATAATTTGTTCCTTATGTCTTACTTTCCTTAGAGGCCCTTGTGTGCTGGACCCTTCTTTCTTGTTTCATTGTCTCTTATATATAAGGTAATCCGTGTATATGTCTGTTCCATATAATTCAAGAGATTAAGTTTAATAATTTAGCAAATTTAGTTAGTAGGGGCAGAAATTTGATTTTGCCTACTTGGAATTTTGCAAATGCACAGTAGTAGGGATGGCTGAACTGTTTGCCCGGCGTACCGTTCGCGGCGAATTTGGTGTGTTCGCGATTCGCCCGATCGGCGGACTATTGCCGCTGTTCACCCGGCGGACATATGTGTTTACAGTGTGAAAGAACTTTGACCAATGATGACACATCCATCATGGGGTACAGGACAGCCAATTGAGACATTTCAGCACATGGACAATTGGACATTCCCCCTACCTTATAAATAGACCTGATCTGGTGGCCATTTTACATTCTGTCTTATGTCAGTTTAGGGACAGGGCGCTGTGTGGAGCAGGGAGAGACTGTAGTGACACAAATCGCTAGCTATTAGGTCCACAAAAGCCCTTTTAAGGACTGGTATAGGTGTAGTACAGTATATAGGGTTCAGTGCACTGCTGTGCTGATCTTTTGTCAGTGCAGGTAGGGACAGGACGCTGTGTGCAGCAGGGACAGTCAGTTTAATCACTAGCTATTACTATTAGGTCCACAAAGGTCCTTTTAAGGACTGGTATAGGTGCACAGTATATAGGGTTGTACACGTATAATATACTTTCTTCCAAATATAGAAAGAATATTATACTTGACTGCTGCCCGATTCTGCAGCTGTCTTTTATCAGTGTTGGGACTGAGGGACAGTCTGCAAATCACTAGCTACTAGGTCCACAAAGGTCCTTGTAAGGACTGGTATAGGTGTACAATATATAGGGTGCTGGTGCAGGGCTGTGCTGCAGATTACTGCCCTATTCTGCAGCAGTCATTTATCAGTGTAGGGACTGAGAAACAGTCTGCAAATCACTAGCAACCGGGTCTACAAAGGACCTTGTAAGGACTGATATAGGTGTACAATATATAGGGTGCTGGTGCAGGGCTGTGCTGCAGATTACTGCCCTATTCTGCATCAGTCTTTTATCAGTGTAGGGACTGAGGGACAGTCTGCAAATCACTAGCTAATGGGTCCACAAAGGTTCTTGTAAGGACTGGTATAGGTGTACAATATATAGGGTTGTGGTGCACTGCTGCTGACTGCTGCCCTATTCTGCAGCAGTCTTTTATCAGTGTAGTGACTGAGGGGCAGTCTGCAAATCACTAGCTACTAGGTCCACAAAGGTCCTTGTAAGGACTGGTATAGGTGTACAATATATAGGGTTGTGGTGCACTGCTGCTGACTGCTGCCCTATTCTGCAGCAGTCTTTTATCAGTGTAAGGACTGAGGGACTGTCTGCAAATCACTAGCTACTAGGCCCACAAAGGTCCTTTTAAGGACTGGTATAGGTGTACAGTATATAGGGTGCTGGTGCAGGGCTGTGCTGCAGATTACTGCCCTATTCTGCAGCAGTCATTTATCAGTTTAGTGACTGAGGGGCAGTCTGCAAATCACTAGCTACTAGGTCCACAAAGGTCTTTGTAAGGACTGGTATAGGTGTACAATATATAGGGTTGTGGTGCACTGCTACTGACTGCTGCCCTATTCTGCAGCAGTCTTTTATCAGTGTAGGGACTGAGGGACAGTCTGCAAATCACTAGCTACTAGGTCCACAAAGGTCCTTGTAAGGACTGGAATAGGTGTACAATATAAAGGGTGCTGGTGCAGGGCTGTGCTGCAGATTACTGCCCTATTCTGCAGCAGTCCTTTATCAGTGTAGTGACTGAGGGACAGTCTGCAAATCACTAGCTACTAAGTCCACAAAGGTCCTTTTAAGGACTGGTATAGGTGTACTATTTGGTGTGCAGTATATAGGTGTGTAATACACGTATAAAATACTTGCACATATAGAAAGCATAGTATAGTGCGTTTCCACTGTGCAGTATTGTGACTGCTGAGCGGTTCTGCAGCGATACTACAAAGAGTGGCAAACGCAATACAAAATAAAATATTATAACTGGTGTGATAGACCAGTGGCTCCCAAAAACGACAGATTGAAGCGGGGTGTTATATACCTTCTTCCACATACATACTGCATACTTCATACATACTTCCACAGGCTCACTTCCTTGTACAAAAAAAGCACACCGTACTATATGCCCGTACCCTCCTGTTTGATGAGGTTGAGCGGTGTAATTTTTGGGGCCCAGCAACGAGTTGCTGGTATCAGTACTGCTGTCAGTGCTCTCTATCTCGGTACTGGTGTCAGTGCTCTCTATCACGGTGCTGGTGTCAGTGCTCTATATCACGGTGCTGGTGTCAGTGCTCTATATCATGGTGCTGGTGTCAGTGCACTCTATCAGGGTGCTGGTGTCAGTGCTCTATATCATGGTGCTGGTGTCAGTGCACTCTACCACGGTGCTGATGTCAGTGCACTCTATCACGGTGCTGGTGTCAGTGTACTCTATCACGGTGCTGGTGTCAGTGCTCTACATCACGGTAATGGTGATCATCTCCTGCACCCTCTTCATAGCCTACCCTGACCTTTCCTCTCCTCCAGTGCCTTCATTGAGTCCTGAATTGTCAAAATTTCACAGATAAAAAAAGAATGCTTGTAGTTGTCGATCCCAGATTCACTTCATAGATGTGT
This sequence comes from Lithobates pipiens, assembly GCF_037356315.1. Taxonomy (NCBI): domain Eukaryota; kingdom Metazoa; phylum Chordata; class Amphibia; order Anura; family Ranidae; genus Lithobates; species Lithobates pipiens. Next base: position 218,827,171 of record NW_027507718.1, read on the forward strand.
TATGTTAGTGGCCATGTGGTGGGACTATGTGTGCACAGCTAGTAATTATTTTGTGGCTGAAAATATGACCTGTAGGTTTTTAAAGTACGCCTGCCATTGAAGTCAATGGGGCCCGCCGCAAACTTTGCGGTTTGCGAACTTTTGGTCGCGTTCACGGTCCGCGTTTGCGAAACATCCCATCGGAAGTTCGTCCATCTCTACACAGTAGTATTATTATTATATTATTATTATTATAATACACGATTTATATAGTGCCAACAGTTTACACAGCTCTTTACAATGTATAGGGGGGACAACACAATTATAGTACAATACAAAAGGTACAGGAGGGCCCTGCTCGTAGAGCTTACATTCTAAAGGGAGGGGGAGGTGGTACAAAAGGTAATAGCTGCAGAGAATGATTTTATGGGGGTGGCTCTGGGACAGGCTTCCCTGAATAAATGAGTCTTCAGGGATCTCCTAAAGGTGGACAGGGTAGTGGCTGATCGGACAGACTGGGGCAGGGAGTTCCAGAGGATAGGAGAGGCTCTGGAGAAGTCTTGAAGGCGAGCATGAGAGGAGGTAACAAGGGAGCTAGAAAGCAGGAGGTCCCGGGAGGAGTGGAGGGGTCGATTTGGGTGATATCTGCAGATGAGGTTGGTGATGTAGATGGGGGTGATGTTGTGGATGGCTTTGTATGTTATGGTTAGCTTTTTGAATTTTACACGGTGAGGTAGGGGAAGCCAGTGAAGGGATTGGCAGAGAGAGGTGGCAGTCACGGATCGATTAGTGAGGTGTATTAGTCTAGCAGCAGCATTCATAATAGACTGAAGGGGGGATAGCCTGCTTAAATGTAGGCCATTAAGGAGAGAGTTACAATAGTCAAGGCAGGACGTAATCAAGGAGTGAACGAGTTGCTTTGTGGTGTCATTAGTCAGGAAGGGTCGAATTCTGGAGATAGGTGAAGACGGCAGGATTAGCCAGTGATTGGATATTGGGACTGAAGGAGAGGTCAGAGTCAAAGATTACACCCAGGACCCTGGCATGTGTGGAGGGACCAATGATTGTGTTGTTGATATTAATGGTGAAGTCACGGGGGGGGGGGGATCTTGAAGGAGGAAATATAACAAGCTCAGTTTTAGAAAGATTGAGTTTGAGGAAATGGTGCGACATTCATACTGATATGTCATTCAGTAAGTTTGAGATCTGTGAGGAGATCGAGGGGGTGAGTTGAAGAGTGGAGAGATAGATCTGGGTGTCGTCAGCATAGAGGTGGTATTGGAAACCATGGGAGGTTATCAACTGGCCCAGGGAAGAGGTATAGAGTGAGAATAGGAGGGGCCCAAGGACAGAACCTTGGGGTACCCCAACAGAAAGAGGAAGGGGAGCAGAGGAGATGGAGTTGTAAGTGACACTGAAAGTACGCTGAGATAGGTAGGAGGAAAACCAGGATAAAGCAGAATCGTGGAGGCCAAGGGATCTTAATTTACTGAGGAGGAGCAGGTGGTCAACTGTGTCAAAGGCAGCAGAGAGGTCTAAAAGTATGAGTATGGAGTAGTGCCCATTGGTTTTTGCAGTTAGTAGGTCATTGGTGAGTTTTAGTAGGGCAGTTTCAGTAGAATGTTGTGGGAGGAAGCCAGACTGTAGGGGGTCAAGAAGGTTGTTGTCCATGAGGTAGTGACTCATTTGGTCATGGACAAGGTGTTCGATGAGCTTGGAGGCAAACGGGAGCAGGGAGATGGGTCTTAAGTTGTTCAAACAGGTGGGGTCTAGTGAGGTTTTTTTGAGTATGGGGGTAACCAATGCATGTTTGAGTAGTAGAATTTTATATCTAGTAGGAATTTATTGGCATTGTTTCCTTCTCAGTTATTTCACTCTAACGATGAGAGTACTTCTACCTGGACATTTAAAAAAAAAATAATAATTACCGTAACATACATTATTTCTAAGTACATGTTATTAGTGATCTGGCAAAACTGTAAAATATTATTTTTTTATGACAGAAGCTGCTTCAGTCCTTTTAAACATAGATTGAAATATAGAAATATTTAATTGGAACAAATGTACTCAGGATATGGAAGCACTAAGGACAGTACTGATATGAGTACACTAATTGGGTAACATTAAAAGAATGTATTGATAGTAATAGTTACATCGTTACTCAGGTTTAAAAAGGACACAAGTCCATCTATTTGAACTAAAAAAAAAATACAATACCATATAAACAATCAAATACCCACTGTTGATCCAGAGGAAGTCGAAAAACCCCAGCAAAGCATGATCCGATTTGCTATAGCAGGGGAAAAAATTCCTTCCTGGCCCCCGAGAGGCAATCGGATTTTCCCTGGATCAACTTTACCTATAAAGGTTAGTACCCAGTTATATTATGCACATTTAGGAAAGAATCCAGGCCTTTTTTAACCACTTAAGGACCAGGCCTCTTTTTCAGACTCTGTGTTTACATGTTTAACCACTTCAGCCCCGGACCAATAAATACCTTAAGGACCAGAGGTCTTTTTCCAATTTCGCACTGCGCTGCTTTAACTGGTAATTGCGCGGTCATGCAATATTGCACCCAAACGAAATTTGCGTCCTTTTCTTCCCACAAATAGAGCTTTCTTTTGATGGTATTTGATTGCCTCTGCGTTTTTTATTTTTTGCGATATAAATGGAAAAAGAGCGAAAATTTTGAAAAAAAATTATATTTTCTTCTTTTTGTTATAAGAAAAATCGAATAAACTAAATTTTAGTCATACATTGAGGGCAAAATTTATTCAGCCACATGTCTTTAGTAAAAAAAATGTCAATAAGCGTATATTTTTTGGTTTGCGCAAAAGTTATAGCGTCTACAAACTAGAGTACATTTTCTGGAATTTACACAGCTTTTAATTTATGACTGCCTATCTCATTTCTTGAGGTGCTAAAATGGCAGGGCAGTACAAACCCCCCCCCAAATGACCCCATTTTGGAAAGTAGACACCCCAAGGAAACTGCTGATGGGTATGTTGAGCCCATTGAATATTTATTTTTTTTGTCCTAAGGGATTGAATAATGACAAAAAAAAAAAAAAATGTACAAAAAGTTGTCACTAAATGATATATTGCTCACACATGCCATGGAATTGCACCCCAAAATATATTCCGCTACTTCTCCCGAGTACGGGGATACCACATGTGTGGGACTTTTTGGGAGTCTAGTCGCGCACGGCATCCCGAAAACCAATCACCGCCTTCAGGATTTCTAAGGGTGCAAATTTTTGATTTCACCCCTCACTACCTATCACAGTTTCGAAGGCCATAAAAAGCCAAAATAGCACAAAACCCCCCAAAATGACCCCATTTTGGAAAGTAGACACCCCAAGCTATTTACTGAGAGGCATGTTGAGTCCATGGAATATTTTATATTTTGCCACAAGTTGCGGGAATATTACAAACTTTTTTTTTTTTGCACAAAGTTGTCACTAAATGATATATTGCTCACACATGCTATGGGCATATGTGAAATGACACCCCAAAATACATTCTGCTGCTTCTCCTGAGTACAGGGATACCACATGTGTGGGACTTTTTGGGAGCCTAGCCGCGTACGGGACCCCGAAATCCAAGCACCGCCTTCAGGATTTCTAAGGGCATAATTTTTTTATTTTACTCCTCACTACCTATCACTACCTATCACAGTTTTGACGGCCATAAAATGCCAAGATGGCACAAAACCCCCCCAAATGACCCCATTTTGGAAAGTAGACACCCCAAGCTATTTGCCGAGGGCCATCTTGACACTATTGAATATTTTTTTTTTTTGTCCCAAGGGATTGAATAATGACAAAAAAAAAAAAAAATTTACAAAAAGTTGTCACTATGATATATTGCTCACACATGCCATGGTTATATGTGGAATTGCACCCCAAAATATATTCAGCTACTTCTCCCGAGTATGGGGATACCACATGTGTGGGACTTTTTGGGAGTCTAGTCGCGTACGGCACCCCGAAAACCAATCACCACCTTCAGGATTTCTAAGGGTGCAAAGGCCATAAAATGCCAAAATAGCACAAAACCCCCCCAAATTACCCCATTTTGGAAAGTAGACACCCCAAGCTATTTACTGAGAGTCATGTTGTCTGAACGAAAAAAAAGAGATTGATCGGTGGGTATGCCCACCATTAGATACCTCCCTTCATCCACCCACTTCTAATGATGGACATACATGCACCATTTATATATGCCGAAGCATGGGGGCATCCTCCCGCAAAAAAGTTATGCCGCGTACATACGCTCAAACTTTTCCATGGGCAAGCCCCCTGTCGGAATTTTGACCGTATGTACGCGGCATTAGGAGCAAAATCGCTCCTCCACCCCTTATGCCCCCATGCTTCGGCATATATGCTCTTTTTTAACTGTGGTGGTGAAATCACCGCCTACAGCACTGGAGTCACGGCTTTATGTATCGTGGGAGCAAACGCTGTTGCTGTCAAGATAAATAAATCCGCGCTGCAGCTGAATGGCGTACCTGCTAAGCAAATTATGGTTAACGTTAAAACAAAGTAACATCCCAGTAAAACCTTACCATACCATACCTGCAAAGCAATTGCCAAAAAAAACAGTAAAAAATAAAACATTTTTTAACACAACCTGTGCCTAAAATATATATATGCCGAAGCATGGGGGCATCCTCCCGCAAAAAAGTTATGCTGCGTACATACGTTCAAACTTTTCCACGGGCAAGCCCTCCGTCGGAATTTTGACCGTATGTACGCGGCATTAGGAGCAAAATCACTCCTCCACCCCTTATGCCCCCATGCTTCGGCATATATGCTCTTTTTTAACTGTGGTGGTGAAATCACCGCCTACAGCACTGGAGTCACGGCTTTATGTATCGTGGGAGCAAACGCTGTTGCTGTCAAGATAAATAAATCCGCGCTGCAGCTGAATGGCGTACCTGCTAAGCAAATTATGGTTAACGTTAAAACAAAGTAACATCCCAGTAAAACCTTACCATACCATACCTGCAAAGCAATTGCCAAAAAAAACAGTAAAAAATAAAACATTTTTTAACACAACCTGTGCCTAAAATATATATATGCCGAAGCATGGGGGCATCCTCCCGCAAAAAAGTTATGCTGCGTACATACGTTCAAACTTTTCCACGGGCAAGCCCTCCGTCGGAATTTTGACCGTATGTACGCGGCATTAGGAGCAAAATCACTCCTCCACCCCTTATGCCCCCATGCTTCGGCATATATGCTCTTTTTTAACTGTGGTGGTGAAATCACCGCCTACAGCACTGGAGTCACGGCTTTATGTATCGTGGGAGCAAACGCTGTTGCTGTCAAGATAAATAAATCCGCGCTGCAGCTGAATGGCGTACCTGCTAAGCAAATTATGGTTAACGTTAAAACAAAGTAACATCCCAGTAAAACCTTACCATACCATACCTGCAAAGCAATTGCCAAAAAAAACAGTAAAAAATAAAACATTTTTTAACACAACCTGTGCCTAAAATATATATATGCCGAAGCATGGGGGCATCCTCCCGCAAAAAAGTTATGCTGCGTACATACGTTCAAACTTTTCCACGGGCAAGCCCTCCGTCGGAATTTTGACCGTATGTATGCGGCATTAGGAGCAAAATCGCTCCTCCACCCCTTATGCCCCCATGCTTCGGCATATATGCTCTTTTTTAACTGTGGTGGTGAAATCACCTCCTACAACACTGGAGTCGCGGCTTTATGTATCGTGGGAGCAAACGCTGTTGCTGTCAAGATAAATAAATCCACGCTGCAGCTGAATGGCGTACCTGAAAACATGAAAAATGGTTAACAATAACACAGTAAACAGTAAAGTATAAAAAATTTGAGAGAAGAGAGAGAGAGAGAGAGAGAGAGAGAGAGAGAGAGAGAGAGAGAGAGAACAATAAAACGACAACTATTTTTGGTTTTTATATTTTATATTTTTTTTGGTTTTTTATTTTACTTTTTTTTTTTTTTTTTTTTTAATACACTTTTTTTTGAACTGTAAACTGTAACTGTAATGGTTCGGGTCTCTCAAAATGCGATGGCATCTTGGGAGACCCTGTGTAAGTGTGCCTAGCCTGTGAAATGCTGTACCCTATGCTAATACTTCACTAGTTCATGGTAGCGTTCAAAACACTCACCCTGACAAAGACCAGGATTGCCAGGACAGCGTGGACAATAAGAACGGGTGTCACGCCTATATCCGCGCTTGCTACAGACACGACATCTTTTTTGGGGGGCTCGTTGGGTAGGGGTACTCGGGAGGACATAAGAATAATGCCTCTCATGCAGCCGGCTTACTGCATTTGGTTGGGAATGGTGAGGTACAGAACCGTCTGGAAACAGAAGCTCTGTGACAACCTCTCTTTGGAAGAAAAGAAAGGTTAATGTTCCGCCTGAAGTTTTGTATAGCACAAAAGCATTCAGCAAAGCCAATTGAAATAAGTAAGCAGACACTTTTTTGTACCAGCGTCTGGTCTTACGGGAAGTTAGATACGGCGCCAACATCTGGTCATTGAGGTCCACCCCTCCCATATTTTTGTTATATTCGTGGACACAGAGGGGTTTCTCCACAATACCAGTCGCCGTAGAAATTTGGACCGTCGTGTCTGCATGAAGGGAGGTAAGAACGAAAACATTCTTATTATGCCTCCACTTCATAGCGAGCAAATTATTACACCGATAGCAGGCTCTCTCCCCCAGCCTAAGACGGGAATCTACAAGCCGCTGGGGAAAGCCCCGGCGATTAGGTCGCACGGTGCCACATGCTCCAATCTGATTATCAAATAAATGACTAAACAGTGGCACGCTGGTGTAATAGTTGTCCACGTACAAGTGGTACCCCTTTCCGAATAAGGGTGACACCAATTTCCACACTATCTTGCCAGCGCTTCCTATGTAATCAGGGCAGTTCTCCGGCTCTACGTAACTATCTTTACCCTCATAAACCATAAAGCTCCATGCATAGCCTGTGGCCCTGTCACAGCACTTATAGAGCTTGACCCCGTATCTGGTACGCTTGTTGGGAATGTACTGTTTGAATGACAAGCGACCAGTAAACTTAACCAGGGACTCATCAACGCAGACAACTTTTTGGGGAGTAAACAAGTCTGCAAAACGTTGGTTGAAGTGGTTTATGAGGGGCCGAATTTTGTAGAGCCGATCGTATTCAGGGTCTCCACGTGGACGACAAAGTTCATTGTCACTGAAGTGCAAGAACCGCAAGATCTGCTCGTATCGTTTCCTGGACATGGAGTTAGAGAACACGGGCATGTGGTCAGCCGGATGCGTGGACCAATAAGCCCGCATCCGCATAAATTTATGTGTGCCCATGTTGAGGGAAAGGCCCAAAAACGTCTTAAATTCGGAAACCGTAACTGGTTTCCAATCTCTGGCAAGAGACGGCAACTGGGGATTAGCGGCGATGCGTTGACCAGCATATAAATTGGTTTGGTCCACAATAGATCTATAGAGATCTTCCGTGAGATACAGAGAATAAAAATCGAGTGGCGTAAAATCATCTGTATCCACCTGAATACCGGGTTGGGCAGTGAATGGGGGAAGTACGGGTTCTGCAGAAGTGGTGGGCACCCAATTGGGATAGGCGAATTCTGCAGGAAGGGCACTATGGGTACGACGGGCCTGTCTTTGTCTTCTTCTTGGTGGCAGCGGGACACTACTTGTGCTTGCCACCTCGCCAGCTTGAACTGCACTTATGGGACTCGCCACGTCACCACGTGATACTGCAGTGCTGGATGTACGTCCAGGGTGTACTAGGCCGCTGGTGCTTGCCAGTTCACCAAAAGGATGAGCGGCGCTAGTACTGGCTCTATACTCTATACGAGGGACTTGCGGTTCCTGCACCTCAACAACATCAGAAAATCGGGGTCGGGTACGCCTGACAATAGCAGGGACCTCTTCTTCGTCGTCAGAGCTATCTGACATGGAGGCGCTGTCCTCTACAGGTTCGTATTCTGAGCCTGAATCTGACAGATCAGTGTCTTCCTCTTCACTATCTGTCATGCTCAGAAACGTGTAGGCCTCTTCACTAGTGTACCTTCGCTTTGCCATTTTGGGCTCTAAATTTAGGGGTACAGTAGTGAGACTCACAGGTAAAAAAGCACCTAGCCTGTCAGCGACTGTATAAAACGCTACAAAAAAAAAACTGTTAGCGATCGCAGGGATCAGGCCTGACTCTGCGAACGCTGCAGTTATGTGTGTTGTGTTTTGTAAGTGACAGTGATTGATCGATACTGCACTTGGGTGGGCTGGGCTGGGCTGGGCAGAGGGGCAAAACGCAGGTGCTAGCAGGTATCTGGATTGATCCTGCTAACAATGCGTTTTTTTAGAACCCTAAATTGCTGGGCACGCTAGTATAGATCTGATCAGATCAGATATTGATCTGTTCGGATACTATACCACTAAGGGAGGTGTATGCTTTGCGCGTGGGTGTTAGCGGTGCTGGCACTAACCTAGCACTGCCTGGGGCGACGCAGACCCTTTCTGACCCTAAAACCAAAGTTATATCACCCGCCGGGTGATCAGGGGGTTAAACCTTTATTAGGTAATAAATGGCGGGTGCCCTGATGCTATAAAAAGCGAACTACCTAACCAGCGTCACCCGTAACACTTATACGGTGATCACTGGTGAAAGGGTTAACTAAGGGCAATCAGGGGTTAAAACCTTTATTGGGTATTTATATGGGGGTACCTGAAGCTTTATAAAAACCTGACGGGGAACCTAAATAACTCACTGGCTAACCAGCGTCACCAGTGACACTTATGCAGCGATCGCTGGTGAAAGGGTTAACTCTAGGGGCAATCAAAAGGTTAAAACCTTTATTAGGTTATATATCGGGGTACCTAACGGTATAAAAACCTGGCGTTGAACCTAAAAAAAAACTAGCTTCCTAGTGGGACCAGTGACACTATTGCAGCGATCAGAAAAACGATCGCTTAGTGACACCGGTAAAAGAGGGTGAAAGGGTTAACTGGGAGGGCAATCAAGGGGTTAAACCTTTATTAGGGGGGGTAGGGGGCTACCCTGGACCTAAAGGGGCCTAACACTAGCTGCCCTGACACTTTTTACAGTCACAACTGACACTAAATGTAGTGATCAATAAATAAATGAACACTGCATTAGTGACACTGTGACTGGGGGGGGGGGCGGGGGGCCGATCGGGGGGGTGATCGGGGGGTGACTGGGGTGAAATGTGTGCCTGTGTGTACCTATGTGTCAGTGGACTGTTGGTGCACTTACTTGGACGTCTTCACTCCTCGCTGTCCGGTTCAAAAAGACCGCCACGAGGAGTGTGACATCACTTCCTCCTCCTGTGTTTACATTTTCACAGGGGAGGAAGTTCGTCACTGGCCAGGAGCGATCGAGAGGGGATGGGCGGAAACCAACGGCCATCCCCTCATCGCCGATCGCTCCGGCACCGAAAGGGACCGCCGTATCTAGCGGGAGGGGGTCCGATCGGACCCCCCACCCGCTAGAAGGCATTCACGTACATTTACGTGATTGTGCCTGCCTGTGCCATTGTGTTGACGTACATTGGCAATACGGCGGTCCTGAAGTGGTTAAAACAGTTTTTTTTGCTAGAAAATTACTTAGAACCCCCAAACATTTTATATATTTTTTTTATAACACCCTAGAGAATAAAATGGCAGTCATTGCAATACTTTTTTTTCACACCGTATTTGCGCAGCGGTCTTACAAGTGCACTTTTTTTGGAAAAAAATTCACTTTTTTGAATAAAAAAATAAGACAACAGTAAAATTATCCCAATGTTTTTATATTGTGGAAGATAATATTACGCCGAGTAAATTGATACCCAACATGTCACGCTTCAAAATTGCGCCCGCTCGTGGAATGGCGTCAAACTTTTAGCCTCAAAAATCTCCATAAGCAACATTTAAAAAATTATACAGGTTGCATTTTTTGCGTTACAGAGGAGGTCTAGGGCTAGAATTATTGCTCTCACTCTACCGATCGCGGCGATACCTCACATGTGTGGTTTGACTACCATTTTCATATGCGGGCGCTACTCACGTATGCGCTCGATTCTGCGCGCAAGCTCACCAGGCCGGGTCTTTCTTTTTTTATTTGTTCAACAATTACTCTCTCTTTCCCGTTCCCCTTCCTTTTTCTCCCCCCCTTTTTCTCCTTTGTGGAGAAATGGGTGTGTAAATAATCGTACCAACTTCCCCATTCTCCTTCGGAAATGGTGGTCTCTTCATCTGGGACACACGTTGTGAAGGAATAACACTGTTATCAGCTCCTGAAGAAGCGTCATTACAGACGCAAAACATGTAGAGCACCAAAAATACATGTAATTGTTGACTGTATGGTTGATATCCTTGATTCTATATTTATAGAGATATGTACTTTGTTTTTCTGTTTTCCCTTTTGGAAATTTGAAATGGACTTTATTACCTTTGATAGGATGTCAACTAGGTCTTAAATGTGTAGTTATAAGGAGAAAATATCTCTCTTTTTTGTAAAAAGAAAATTGAATTTTTTATTTATTTTCTGTCTTTACCTCTGTTTTAATAAATAGAAATAATTCTTTTTGAATATACTGGTTGTGTTCACAACTTTTTTTATGCCTAAAAAGTCCAACTGAACCCAAATTTTTTCGAGGTCTTTTATGTGAAGGTTCTTTTATAATTTTTTTATTTTTCTCCCCATTTTCCCTTTTTCATTGTCAATGTTTACATTTATAAAGTGATAACTAGGACGTGGCATTTTGTTTATCAGTGTATCCACAGACACCACCAAACTTTTTTTTATTTTTTCTTATTTATTTTAATTGATTTTATTTATTTTTACACTGTTTTAAAAAAAAAAATGGATCACTTTTATTCCTATTACAAGGAATGTAAACATCCCTTGTAATAGAAAAAAGCATGACAGGTCCTCTTAAATATGAGATCTGGGGTCAAAAAGTCCACAGATCTCATATTTGGACTTAAATGCAATAAAAAAAGGGTGTCACTAAAGAGCTGAAAAAACTCATAGTATGTCTAGTACGTCACTACGTTTCGTAATTGTTGGCCAACAATTCTATGGGCGTGTGTATGCAAGACAAGTTTGGGCCAACGCCCTTCGGACAAAATTCCATGGTTTTGTTCACTTTAAGGTCATCACAGAGGGCAAGGGGGAGCTCTTTACGTCTAAAGGAAAAAAGATTTAATCTCCAAATCCAGTAAGGTTTCTTCACAGTAATTCTACTCATTGTATACATGTTCTATTTTATATTCATTATATTTGAGTTTGATTTTTATTACAAAGTTTTTATTATTTACACACAATACTTGAGATATTGTTCAATGTTTATTGTTGTATACTTTTAGTGCTACACTTTTCACTGAAAAATACAGATTGACCGCTTAACCCCTTCAGATCCACGCTATAGCCGAACGACGGCTACAGTGCAGATCTGCTTTGCCGGGAGGCCGTCAATAGACGGACTGCTCTTTGCATGCATTGTGATCACCGAGTCAATGAGACTCGGGTGATCACAGATTGGATTAAGGGGTCGATCCGGGCCTAGTTTCTCCTAGTCGCCTGCAGACACACTTCTCCTTGCTTTGTTGCATCAGCCAATCCCTGTCCTCCAGGATCAATCCAGACGCAGCCAAGATGGCTATCCCCTGCACTGGGGACACATCTATAGACAAGCATTGCAAAGTGTTCTCCTTAAAGATGGCTGCTGCACTTCTGTATCATGAATATTCAGTTTAACCCTGTCCACACTTTAGAAGGATAATACAGCAGCAACAAAAGAAGACAGCCCAGGTTACACCTTCATTGGGGAACCCTTCCTCCACCTAGGCAAGAATGAAGTATGCAATAGCTGGCCCCCTCCTGGGATACCCAATTGCACATTCTAGGAAATCTTAGGATACTCTACAGTTCATCATCAGGAGCCAGCTATCTCTTCCATGCCCTTTAAGCAGGCCCCCTGATAATGCAACATAATAGCACTTTTTACAACTTTTTAAAGTGGTTGTAAAACCACTTTTTGAACTTCTACCTATAGGTAAGCCTAGAATAAGGCTTACCTATAGGTAGTGGAAATATCTCCTAAATGTGTGCCGTTTAGGAGATATTTCACTTGCAGTCTGCTGAAAAGTCCAACGGCGCATGCGCGGGAAAGAAACGAAACTAAGTGCCATTTCTTCCCTAGCTTGTGCGGTTAATCGCGGCTCCCGTGCGCATGTGTGGGAGTGATGTCATGCGGCTCCGGCGAATTACAGAGCATACTAGCCCATTATGCTTTTCATTGCAGGCTTTGCAGCGAGCAAAAGAGGAAGTAAAACCCATCAGGGTTTACTTCCTTTTTATATGTTGCTATGTATTCTTGTTCGGTGTTAAAGAGATACTATCACCTTATACTCATCTTACCTGTGCTCCTCTGCTCTTCCTCTACAGAATACCCACTTCTAGGTATAGAGAAACATGTGACCTGTTTCCCTGTGTAGGTGTCCAAACCTAGCAGCCAGTCTCATTGAATCGTCACATGACTGGCAGGGCCGGACTGGGAATAAAATCCAGCCCTGGAAAAAATCTCAAACCAGCCCCACAGCATTATTATTCAGCATAACAGCATAACATCATTACTTTCTTGTTCTTGAAAGGGAAATCCATTTATATCAGTGCCCCCTTACATTATCAAATTCAATCCCCTCTTACATCAGTGACCCCCCCTTCAGACTGGCCTGGCGGTGCTGTCACTGACCTTCTCTCAGGTGCACCATGCAGGGCTCAGCCAGTCGGCTCCAGCTTGGTGGCTCTGGTTTTATCCTATTGTCTCCTCTCCACAGTCCACACACATCTGACTTCTCCCATGACCCCCATCCTGGCGCCGCTCCCATTCTTGACTCCTCTCCAGACTCCCTCAGAGACTACAGACATGACAAAGGAGATGTCAGAGACTGCAGACATGATAGAAGCTCAATGCAGACCCACCGGTGCCCATCAAATACAGCCTCACTGTGCCCATCAATGCAGCCTCTGTGTGCTCATCAATTGCAGCTTTATTCTACCCATGAATGCAGTCTCACTGTGCCCATGAATGCGGCCTCACTGTGTCCACCATTGCAGCCTCACTGTGCCCATCAATGCAGCCTCACTGTGCCCATTAAATGCAGCTTTACTGTGCCGTGAATGCAATCTCACTGTGCCCGGGAATGCAGTCTCACTGTGCCCATGAATGCAGCCTCACTGTGCCCACGAATGCAGTCTCACTGTGCTCACCATTGCAGCCCCTCCTCTGCCCTATGTCCCAGTCTGCAGTCCCTGTCTGTGGGAAGGTGTGTTGTTGATGCTCGGTACGGTACCTCGCATGCCAGCAGGATATCCATGATGGCCAGCAGCAGGTAGGGTCTTTTCTCGTTTTGTATGGGGACAGTAATCCTTCTAGAGGATCTGTTTGCTGTAAGATGGAGTGGTCCCTGGCCACCTGCACCTTCAGCCGTCCTCATTTTCTGGGCCCAGTCAGCCTGTCCTCTGGTCCTGGTTAAGTGGAGAGCATTGGGTGGGAGCTGGAGAGAAGGGGGAGCAGAGAGTACCGGGGGGTTGAAAAGCACATGGATGGGGGGCAAAGAGCAGGGGGGAGTGGAGATCACAGGGGTGGGGAGTGGAGAGTGCTGGTGGGGAACTTGAGAGCACTGAGGGGCAGAAAAACAGGGCTGGAGAGCACTGGGGGGTACAAAGAGCAGGGGGAGTGGAGAGCAATGGGGGGAGCTTGAGAGCACCAGTAGGGGCCAGAAAGAACAGGGGGGGAAAGCACGGGGGACTGGAGAGCACTATGGGGGCGGAGAGCACTGGCGGGGTTGGAGAGCACATGGGTGGGGGCAAAATGCAGGGGGAATAGAGAGTACAGGGGTGGGGAGTGGAGAGTGCTGGGGGGGGCTTTAGAGAGCACTGGAGAGGGAGAAAAAGAACAGGGGTGGGGAACACGGGGGGCAGAGAGCACTGGGGGGGCTGGAGAAAGATGGGTGGGGCTTGAGAGCACCGGGGGGCAGAAAGAACAGGAGTGGGGAGCGCAGGGAGCTGGGGAGCACTGTGTGGGGTGCTGAGCACTGGGGGGGGCTTGAGAGTGATGGGGAGAGCTGGAGAGCATTGGGAGGAGTGGAGAGCAGTGGGATGGTGACTAGAGAAGGATGAGTTGAGCTGGAGAGCAGGGAGGCAGAAAGAACAGGGGTTGAGAGAACGGGGGGGGCTGGAGAGTGTGGTGGGGGAGGAGAGCACTGGGGGGGAGCCAGGGAACACAAGGAGAACTGGGGGGGCAGTAAAAGAAGTTGGATTGGGTAGGAGGAGAAGCAGGGGATCGGCATATAGAGGAAATTAGCTTTCTATATTCCTCCATGCAGCCGCTGAATGCTTGATTCTCTTCTTCTCCCTCCTGCAAGCATTCAGCGGCTGCATAGAGGAATATAGAAAGCTAATTTCCTCTGTATGACGACCCCCCTATGCAGGCACACAGGGCAGGCTGTAAGGGCGGGCATTTCCTCCTGTGTGTCACAGAGCTGGCTCTGTGTTCAGCGGAGGCACTGTAACACGGTCTCACCCCCCCCCTAGACTGGCTCGTGTTATAGGCGGAACACCGATTCTACCTACTATCACACGAGCCGGTCTAGGTAGGCGGGTTCATGTTACAGTGCCACCACTGAACATAGAGCCAGCTCCATGACACACAGGAGCAGGAGAGAGGGGAGCACTGCAGCCACAAAGTGGCACTAGGGCAGGCAGCCTACTGGGAAATCTCCCGGTATCCCGATAGGCCAGTTCGGCCCTGGTGACTGGGGAGTGGCATCACTGTTTCCATAGGTTGCTGCCACAACCAATGTCAGCGTCAGCAAGTTGCTGCGAGAGAGCAAGGGTAAGGTGAGTTTAAGAAGATGGTCTGTCACCTGCATGGGCAAGGTAGCAGTGGGTTCCGAATTAAGGCAAATATAATTTTATAAGGGAATTTTCACCTAGCTTAGTAAATGTGGTGAAAAATCACTTTGCAAAGAATATCCAATCATGTGCAATAAAAAAGAAACATTATTTTTGCTTGCACTTGATTGGATGATGGAAGCAGAGTTTCACATCATTCACTAAGCTATGGGGAAATTATATTTAGAAATGAACAGCTTATTTGCCTTTCATATATTAACCATAATATCTTATAATGCAATTTTTGCATGGATTCACCTCAAAGATATGCAATTTTCATGCTGCTTTTTATTTGTGATGGATATGAACTTTATTACTCTTAAAACTGAAGTAAAAAGAGCTATCAACTCATTGTAACCAATGAGTGCATAGATAAAAGTAGCCATGCATTCACTTTTTGAGAACAAAAACAGCAGTAGATAGTACTATGGAGAATTCACAGATAAAAACTAAATGTACCAAACATATTCTATCTACTGATGCAGTGAATACCTAATAAAGGTCAATGCCTGAGATAAAACAACACATTCTTGGCAACTGGTGCATTTTTGAGATCAACAAAACATCAAACAGCTCTCAAATGTACATAACATTTTACTTTTGTTCAGCTTCAAACGGTTTCCTCCCACACTCCAAAGACATGCTGGTAGGTTAATTAGATCCTGTCTAAATTGTGTACTGTATGAATGTGAGTTAGTAACCATAGATTGTAAGCTCCTTGAGGGCAGGGACTGATGTGAATTTACAATATATACGTAAAGCGCTGTATAAATTGATGGCGCTGTATAAGTACCTGTACTAATAATTATGGGCTACATCTGCTCCAGTTATAAAATAACATACCTCTAGTTCATGAAAAAGATAGGATCTGTGTAGACAAAACTGGTAATGTGGGAAGGTGGCATTTGGGTGGATCCTAAAGCACGATGAGGCGCTGTAAGGCTGAAATGTTCGAAATTGACCAATTTTGGAAATATAATTAAAATAAGAAAACACAGTGAATGCTATGGACACACGAAAACATGCACTGAATATATTTCTTTCAACAATTTTATCTTGTTACAACAGGTGCAGAAAAGTTAAATTGTCCCTTAGTCAAAAACAAGCGTCTAAATAAATCGACAACCCCAATGGACTATATTGTCAAAATCGATAATTAACATAAAATAATAGAACCATCTCAATTTTATTTTTAAATTGACCTTTATATGCAAATCATTTTTTTCTATCCATTTTAAAGATAACTTTTAAAGAATACTAGCTGGAAATATAATATTGTAAATAAAGAACATTACATGTTAGAAAAAGAAAAAAATGTAAGTGTTGCATAACTGTATAATGGAAGCCAATGAAACACAGGTTACATCTCACTGGGGGCTATATATATTAAAATACTAGAGCATAAAATCCCCTATAGCTTGCAGAGGTCCAGCAATCTACTCCTAATACATCCCTAAGGTTCCATAAAACTTTCAGTGCCCCCAAACACAAAACTTGGCCTGCAGTGAGCCTTTGAACAAAACAATTGAATTTTGATTTTAGCTGGAAACTGTGTAGTGGGATATTGCGTTTCATAACTTTTCTTTGTTTTTAATAAATGGTGTAGATGATGTATATTCAGAATCAAAAAATGACATACAGGATCATATGTAATCTTACTTCATCCAATTTTACTCAAGAATAGAAATCAAGCTCTGTTGCTATAAAGTACATTATTTTGTTTCCTGACATCATTAGCACATTCTCATAATACAGCAGCTCCTTATTCTGCCAGAAATACATTGACTGTGATCTATGGTACAGTTTGCATAGTGTATAATAACGATACTTTAATATTTCCACTTATAAAAATATTTTTTTAAGGGAAGGATAGCTTTGATTCGGTACAACTGCACAGCCAAAAAATGGATAAGGTGCACTGTAGAGTAGATGTGGTCCATGCCACTTCTGGCCCTGATCTACTATAAGTAAATCCTATAAATCAAGTCTGTCACTAAAGCTGATACTAAAGGCAGCTATGACTACATTGTATCACTAAACTAGAAAAGGTTTGTAAAGGATGAAAGAGAACCAGTCTAAAGGAGTGTTTTACTAGATACTTTCATTTTGCCAACTAACTTTCCATATTTTCTATTTTTTTTTCCCAATGGCCAATGGTAAAATGTATGCAGTTCATATTTCCTTACCAACGTATTAATAGTATTTTCTATTACCAATCTACAGTAAATATGGAAATTACATTTTAAAATGGATGTTCTGTAATATATATGAATTTAAGAAGGCAATATTAAATTAATAAAACATGATTTCACCATATTGATGAGAGGGAAGGGAGAAGTAGAAAGGAGGATGCTTCAGCCACTGCTTGTCAAAAAGAGGGAGCAATGGTGATCATAACAAGTTTTATAACCTTGATGACCACAGTAAACATGATATACAGTACCCTACTGCATCTGGCAGCCAGTACCAACACAGAATGCAACCAACTCAAGAGCATAGGGCCATGGTTGTGGTTACCGCGCATTGGTGCAGGCTTTACAGGGTTAAAACAGGCACTAAAGAGACAACATATCGCCTCCTCACCATCAGTCAAACACCTCTGAAAGCTTTCCAATAGGGTGGCAAGGTCTGCCACTGGTGTAAACTTAGCCTTACAGCAGTCAGTGATATTTTGTTTTTAAGAAACTCAATACTGAGCACTTCAATTTTTTTTTATCATTTTCTTCCCACAAATAGAGCTTTCTTTTGGTGGTATTTAATCATTGCTGGTTTTTTTTTTATTTGCTAAAACAAAGAATAAAAAAGAACATTTTGAAAAAAAAGTTTTTCTTAGTCTCTGTCAGAAAATGTAGTAAATAAGTATTTTTTCTCCTTCACTGATGTGTGCTGATGAGGCTGCACTGATGGGCACTGATGAGGCGGCACTGAAGGGCACTGATGTGGGGGCACTGATGAGCACTGATAGGTGGCACTGATAGGTGGCAGCTGTCCTCATTATTTATATATATAGGTATATATATATATATATATATATATATATATATATATATATATATATAAAAACATATATAAAATATATATAAAATTATAAAAAAACACTGGTCCATAATATTTATCCAACTGTCCCTGAATTTCATGTTCCCCTTCTTCCTTCATACAGGCGAAGTAGAAGTCTACACGATAGATTAGTTATTCATCCAGGCCAATTACCAGCAACTCCGGAAAGCCATGCAACAGGCCCAAGAAAATTATAAAAAATACCACATCCAAAAAAGAAGGGACAACCCTGTTTTCAAAGAAGGAGATGAAGTATGGCTGTCTGCTGTAAATCTTAAAATTTCCTGCCCATCACGGAAATTAGTACCAAAATGTATCAGGCCTTTCAAGATCAAGAGAATGATAAATTCGGTGGCCTTTGAATTATCACTACTTGCCTCTTACAAGTGTTACCCAGTTTTTCATGTCTCGCTACTAAAACCGGTGGTCCCAAGTCCCTTTACCAGGAGGGAAGAACTACCTGTGTTCGACCCCCGGCTTGGCTTAACATTTACTGTTCTGTCTCTAGGGCAGATAACTAAACCTTCTTGTCTCAATAACTTCAGATACCATATTTCTTTGATCTCCGTTTTATTAGAACAAGCCAAGTGAAACTACAAAATAACAGAAATAGACCTCAATAAGTACAATATTGCATACAATACAGCATACATTGCAGAAACAACGATATACAATACAAGATGTGATCGTAAAAACGTACTTTTTAAGTTCTCTAAGGGGTGATGGTGATAGATTGAGAAATAAATGCGTTGCTTGCTGAGTATCTTCTCAAAGAATGGTGGCTGCTTCACTTCCTGTGAATATTCTACCCAGAATTCCCTGCATACTAACAACTTCCTTAACTACTGATACAGTGATTCAAATAAACAGAATAACTGCAGCAATACCAAAAAGGAATGCTAGATGGAGCTTGCACACCACTATGATTGTCTTATGTAAATTACACACTTTACATGTGTGCCGCTCTTTTGCTAGCAGTGGCCCGGCTTTCTCCTTCATCGTCGCTGGCTTCTTCTTCTTCCTTCTCCTGTTCTTCCGATGTTGACACAATGCTCTCTCCCACTGTAAAGCCGTGGACACGGTGCATAACAACTTATATATGCATAAGGGGCGGAGTCACCGGGCTGGGATCTGGGGCCCCCTTATTAAAGGGGACTCCCGGATTCCAATAAGCCCCCCACCCACTGACCCCCGACAACCAACGGCCAGGGTTGTCGGGAAGAGGCCCTTGTCCTCATCAACATAGGACAAGGTGCTTTGGGGTGGGGGAGCTGAAGGGCGCCCCCCTTCCCCAAAGCACCCACCCCCATGTTGAGGGCATGCGGCCTGGAATGGTTCAGGAGGAGGGGCGCTCACTTGTCCCCACCCCCTTTCCTGACCGGTTGGCTGCATGCTTGGATAAGGGTCTGGTATGGACTTTGGGGGGACCTCCACGCCATTTTTCGGTGTACGGGATTCCCCTTAAAATCCATACCAGACCTAAGGGACATTGCCGCCTATCTCTCATGCTTGCTGCAATAAAATTGCAGTGAGCGCGAGATGTACAGTATCCTGCAGCCGAGAACCAGCGCGATAGTATCGCACTGGAAACATTCTTGCGGGCAGGTGCTGTAGCTGCCCTTGTGTTGTATTTGGTTCGTCGGACTAGCATACAGACAAATGGGCTTCCTGAAAGGAACTGGGTCCCGCGGACTTCTGGCGGGAAGATTTAAACCATGTTCTATTTCTAGGTCCGTCTGACTTTTGGGAAGAAAAAGTCAGACGGAGCCCACACACGATCGAATTGTCCGACGGATTCCGATCTGCCGGACCAAGTCTGCCGGAAAGTCCGATCGTGTGTACGGGGCATAACTCTCCCCCTGAACCAGAGAAACCTCAGAAAGTTTTGGTGTTCTTCTTTAACAAGAAAGCAATAGAACATTTGATGTATGTCTGCCATGAATGTGACTGAATCCCTGCGAAAGTGGAGAAGTACTCCCACTGGTCTGTTGTTAAGGTCAGGGCCAGAGAAAAGGACATCATTTAGAGAGACACCTTCGTACTTGGCGCTGGAATCAAACAGCACTCTAATCTGCCCTGGCTTCTTAGGGTGATAGACCCCAAATACGGGTAAGTACCAACATTCCTCTAAGTCTTTAAGGTTTGGGGCTATCTCAGCATGACCATTCTGGAATATTTTCTCCATGAAGGAAAGGAAATGTTCTTCCATCTCTGGTTTACTTTGAAGATTGTGTCTTAAGGAAGTGAGGAGTTTATATGCTTGTTTTTGTTAGGCAAACGTCGTCTTTGTGGCCTAAAGGGAAGAGGTGCAACCCAGCTATTAGTCCCATCTTTCTCCATACTCCTTTCCATAATTTCTAGGAAGAGCCTATCCTCAATGGACATTGCTACCTGCTTATCTTCCTTTGTTTTCTTGAACACTGTGCTTCCTAAGTCGCTTTGGTCATCGTCATAGGTATTGCTGTCACAGAGGGGACTTAGGAAGGGATGAGGTACAGGGTTGTTGTGCGGTAGCTCCTTTATGAGGATGTCATTTTGACAGGGTTGGAAAAGAGAAGGACGACCATTCTTGAGGCTACCAGTGAGCAGGTTATTAACAGATGCTGGTTTGTGTGCACCTCCCAGGCAAACATCACCTAATGACCCATCCGAGATCCAGTTTTTGGGCATATGAGGCATTTTGAGGATTGGTTTTCTTATTCTGTGAACTTGCAAGATATTCCACCCTAGGAGTAAGATTATCGGAGCCTGATCATCTTGTTCTGGTATGAGATGTGCTATGTGGTTCAAGTGAGTCTGGTGAGCTGCTGCGTCTGGCGTGGGAATCTCTGATCTGTTGTCTGGCATCTGGTTGCACTCTATTATGGTCAGTACGGGTAGGCATGTCTTACCATCCATAGATTCAATTTGTAGGCTGTCAGCTCTTCTCCCCGCCATTTTCACTGTACCTGCACAAGTCCTAAGGGAGTAAGGGCTGCTGGGACCTTTAAGGTTTAGAATGTCAAAAAACACAGATCTAGCTAGTGACTTATTACTCTGATCATCCAAGATGACATAGAGCCTGACTGGTTTGTCTCTGCGTCCCTTTGGGTAAACTCACGAGAAAGATTTTAGAGCAGGATCTGCCACCTGTGCTTCCTTTGCAGATTTCAGTGCACTGTGAAGTGATTGCTATGGCATCTGTACTAGAGTCTTTGGTCTCCCTGCCTGCTCCTTGTCCCTTTGAACAGGTGGGAAAGTTCTTGGAGTAGGCCTTGGATGTAGATCTGTGTTGTGCTCTGTGCTGTCACATTCTGTACATTTGACACTGACCTTACAGTCCTTGGTGAAATGTGTGGACAAAGAGCAGCACACAGAGGAAAGCTTTGTGATCCTGGATGGTCTTTGTCCTGAAGGCTCTGCATTCAAGAAGAGGATGTGGCATCTAGTGTAGAGGGCAGAACTTAGTAGGGTCGCTGTCTTGATACTCTGGCTGAGACTCTGCAAATCTGTGAGAAGAAATGTTAGTTTTGTGCACTGCTAGTGGAGCTCTGAGTTATTTGGGGCCAGAAGAAGTGGTATAAGACACTGGAAAAATGAAGCTGGGGTCATCTTTCATTCCTGCTTGTCTGTCTACAAAGTCCACAAACTCATAAAAGGGTGGAAAAGGCACATTGTGTTTTCATTTGTAGTTACAGCTATGAGTAATCCATCTTTCGTGTAACTCATAAGGAAGTTTTTGTGCTAAGGAGTTAATACCTCTAGCAGAGTCAAGATAAGAAAGGCCAGGTAAGTCTCCTTCTGCTTTAACATCTTGTAACTCCAAACACAGGTCACTGAATTCTCTGAGTCTTTGGTAGCCTCTGCTAGGTATTTTTGGAAGTCTTCTATCCTTTTAAACAGTGTACTCTCTATAGCCTCTGGTGAGCCATAAAATCTATCCAGTCTGTTCCAGATGTTTGTAAGGCCTATCTCTGGGTGGTTTATATTAATGTCTCTGATCCTTTTGGCATGTTCAGCAGAATCATTGCTAAGCCACTTTACGAGGAGTTATATCTGTTCCCTACAGGATAGATCTAGACTTTGAATGACACTCTGGAAAGAGGATTGTCACGCCCTGTAGTGTTGAGGGCGATCACTGAATTTGACAAGTCCTTGGGTAACTAACTCTCTTTTGGCCAGGAACTTGGCAAAGTCTGATTGGCATTGGGGTAGGCTGCTGGTGTATTGTGGTGCTGTGTAAAGGCATACCTGGTAAAAGTCTCTTCTTTAGGCGCTGGGTTCAAACTTGCAAAAGGTTGGCAGTTTGTACCGGCTCGTTGCATACACCTTTGGAGTGAAGACTGGTGTTTGATGTTTGTATGAAGGCTGGGTACCTTGTGGAGTAGAAGGTTTGGTTGGGACTGGAAAGTCTGGAATTCTGTCAGATTTGTCTTGCTTGTAGCACTGGTGTCCCAGGTCATCTGGTTGCTGCTTTATTTGATGTGATTCACTGTCATCATGTTTAATTTCTTGTTGTTGGATGCTGCTTTGGTCACAGTGCTGGTAGACATAATCTGACGTGCGTTGTGAAGAATCTTGTTGGTCCTCCTCTAGACCTGGTATGCTGCTGCCTACTCTTGGCTCATCGTAGACGGCTGCTTCTAAAGCTTCTATTTCTGCAATGGCGGTGGCAGTGTTATGGTCTACCGCCAACTTCTCCATGTTAGCTTCTAAGATAGCTTGCTGCAATTTCAGAGATGCTTCCTGCTGGGTTAGCTCGACCTCCAGACGTATTCTTTGTTGATCTTTCTGTTGTTCCATGAGTACTCTTTCCTTCTCTCTCTCTTGTTCCATGCATACTCTTTCCTTCTCGCTCTCTTGTTCCTGTCTCACCCTTTCTGCTGCAAGGTGGGCTTTTTCTTTTTTCATCTGCAGCTCTTGGTCTGCAAATGCAGCCCTGGCTCTTGCTGCTTCAGTTTTTGAATGGGCAATAGCTGCTGCATTTGCGACAGATGACCTAGATGAGCTTGCTTGTGATCATGTTTTGTAAGAAGATGTCCCGCTGTGAGATGGTTGCTGGGAAGAAGCTGTCTTGCTGTATATAGACTGTTCTAGTGTCGATATCTTATACCACCACTGTGCCAATGAATCTGAATAAAGCTGCCACTTCAAAGAAAATGAATGTAATACCTGAAATTAAATCTATAACCATACACCTAACGAAATAAGAAAAACTAGTGGTGCTAAGTGAAACAAATCACAGTGACTTTCAATTAATAATACTTACAGTTATATCATCCAGTGACTTGTGACAAAAATTATTTAAATATATTGTCCATAAAAATAAATTGTCCATAAAAATAAAGATTCAATCTTCTTAGATCTTTATGTCTTCCACCACACTAACGTGCTTGTGACACCTCTCCCTCTGAAAAACACACTCACCAACTTCTATTGCCTCCCACTCTCGTGTTCGGCTGAATCGCAATTTACCCACGCCTGGGTTACACAACGACCATCCATTATATCCACGTGATTAAATCAAGGTTTCTCCATATGTGAAAAATGAAGTTAAAAAGTGTTCCACATAGCGTGATATCATTACAACCCTTTTTTTTAAAATCAGACCCACACTTCAATATTTGCACTCACATGTAAAATGATAAAAAGTGACCTCAAATGATTAACCACAGCAAACGAATAAAGATGGCTCAGCGATGCACTGCGGCCGTGGCAGACCTGCAGTGTGCGTTCACACTGAATCTCTCACCCACTCCCAGGTTCCTGCTCTCGGTCTCAGTATTTAGTTCTCAGTTGAGCGGCATCCCACATCAGTAGGATTGATTGCTGTGTAGCCCCGTCCCCGACATGTTTCGTCACTCTGACTTCCTCATTGGATTGGTGCAGTGCAGGAGGTAGAGGAAAAGTGTATATATGGACTGTATATAGTTGTGTCTCTGAAGAGTTCTACTGCTTTGATCAAGTGGGCATCCCATAATATCCCTATCTCTATCCCTATCCCTATCCAAGTTTATTCCCCTCAATAAAATATAAAAACAAGCACTGGACTGTTCGTACTCAAGTGTGCTGTACATGTTGCAGTGTGCCTGGCTGTTCAGGGTGGGGGGATCCCTTTCTACTTGTGGCTTGTTAGGGGGTGCACTACACAAGGAAAGAAAAAATGACATAAAAACATTCAGGTAAAGGTTGCAGTAAAAGCTGATAAGATATCACTACTAACAATATACTATAGCTTCCTTTCAAGCAAGAATAATACTGTTCTCTGCAGGAGATCTGACACCCCCTTCAAAGTACAGCATTATTGCCATCTGCAAGTACAGAAAACTATCTGTTGATCCTACCTGGGCTTTAACCATTAACTCCTTGCTGCCCTGCGCACACCGATTTACGTCGGCAGGATGACACTGGTAAGCATAAGGGCTCACAGTTATGTCCTCTTTAAGAAGTGGTGTCGCGGGCACGCGACCGACGTCTGCCAGGTCCCCACGATCGTGTCAAGGAGAGGAAGTACGGGGAGATGCTTTTGTAAACAAAACATTTCCCGTTCTGCCTATTGACAGGACAGGGATCACTGCTCTCTGTCATCGAGAGCAGTGATCACTGTCCTGTGTGTTGTAGCCCAGCCCCTCACAGTTATATTCACTCCCTAGGACACACTTAACCCCTTCACCGCCCTCTAGTGGTAAACCCCTTCACTGCCAGTGTCATTTACACAGTAATCAATGCATTTTAATAGCATTGATCGCTGTATAAATGACAATGGTCCCAAAATAGTGTCAAAAATGTCCGATGAGTCCGTCATAATGTCGCAGTCCCGATAAAAATCACTGATCGCTGCCATTACTACTAAAAAAAAAATTACAAATAAAAATGCCATAAAACTATCCCCTATTTTATAAAAGCTATAAATGTTGTGCAAACCAATCAATATGTGCTTATTGTGATTTTCTTTTACCAAAAATATGTAGAAGAATAGTGATGGACGAACTTCTGACAGGACCGTTCGCGAACGTCGAACGCGAACGCGGCCGATAGTTCGCGAACCATAACATTCGCGGCGGGCCCCATTGACTTCAATGGGAGCCGAACTTTACAAACCTACAGGTCAAATTTGCAGCCACAAAATAATGACTAGCTGTGCACACATAGTCCCACCACATGGCCAATGACATAACACATGTATGAGGTGAATCTGGGATCGACAACTACAAGCATTCTTTTTTTATATGTGAAATTGTGACAATTCAGGACTGTGGAGCACATGAAGGCAATGGAGGAGAGGGAAGGTCAGGGTAGGCAAAGAAGAGGGTGCAGGAGATGATCACCAGCAGCATGACATACAGCAATGACACCTGCACCGTGATAGAGTGATCTGACACCAGCACCGTGATAGAGAGCACTGAGATCAGCAGCGTGACATACAGCAATGACACCTGCACCGTGATAGAGTGATCTGACACCAGCACCATGATAGAGAGCACTGACATCAGCAGCGTGACATACAGCAATGACACCTGCACCGTGATAGAGTGATCTGACACAAGCACCGTGATAGAGAGCACTGACATCAGCAGCGTGACATACAGAAATGACACCTGCACCATGATAGAGTGATCTGACACCAGCACCGTGATAGAGAGCACTGAAATCAGCAGCGTGACATACAGCAATGACACCTGCACCGTGATAGAGTGATCTGACACCAGCACCGTGATAGAGAGCACTGACATCAGCAGCGTGACATACAGCAATGACACCTGCACCGTGATAGAGTGATCTGACACCAGCACCGTGAAAGAGAGCACTGACATCAGCAGCGTGACATACAGCAATGACACCTGCACCGTGATAGAGTGATCTGACACCAGCACCGTGATAGAGAGCACTGACATCAGCAGCGTGACATAAAGCAATGACACCTGCACCGTGATAGAGTGATCTGACACCAGCACCGTGATAGAGAGCACTGAGATCAGCAGCGTGACATAAAGCAATGACACCTTCACCCTGATAGAGTGATATGACACCAGCACCGTGATAGAGAGCACTGACATCAGCAGCGTGACATAAAGCAATGACACCTGCATCGTGATAGAGTGATCTGACACCAGCACCGTGATATACAGCACTGACACCTGCACCGCAAGCAGCCCCAGGAGTAAGTCAGCATAGCACAGGGATGGTGGGAGCCCCTCATAATGAGCATAGCACAGGGATGGTGGGAGCCCCTCATAATAAGCACAGCAGAGGTACAGCCCCAGGAGTAAGTCAGCATAGCACAGGGATGGTGGGAGCCCCTCATAATTAGCAGCCCCAGGAGTAAGTCAGCATAGCACAGGGATGGTGGGAGCCCCTCATAATGAGCATAGCACAGGGATGGTGGGAGCCCCTCATAATATGCACAGCAGAGGTACAGCCCCAGGAGGAAGTCAGCACAGCACAGGGATGGTGGGAGCCCCTCATAATGAGCACAGCACAGGGATGGTGGGAGCCCCTCATAATAAGCAGCCCCAGGAGGAATCAGCACAGCACAGGGATGGTGGGAGCCCCTCATAATGAGCATAGCACAGGGATGGTGGGAGCCCCTCATAATATGCACAGCAGAGGTACAGCCCCAGGAGGAAGTCAGCACAGCACAGGGATGGTGGGAGCCCCTCATAATAAGCAGCCCCAGGAGGAAGTCAGGACAGCACAGGGATGGTGGGAGCCCCTCATAATGAGCATAGCACAGGGATGGTGGGAGCCCCTCATAATAAGCAGCCCCAGGAGGAACTCAACACAGCACAGGGATGGTGAACTTTACAAACCTACAGGTCATATTTGCAGCCACAAAAGAATTACTAGCTGTGCACACATAGTCCCACCACATGGCCAATGACATAACACATGTATGAGGTGAATCTGGGATCGACAACTACAAGCATTCTTTTTTTAAATGTGAAATTCTGAAAATTCAGGACTCTTGAGACAATGGAGGCGAGGGAAGGTCAGGGTAGGCAAAGAAGAGGGTGCAGGAGATGATCACCAGCACCAGCACCGTGATATACAGCACTGACACCTGCACCGTAAGCAGCCCCAGGAGGAAGTCAGCATAGCACAGGGATGGTGGGAGACCCTCATAATGAGCATAGCACAGGGATGGTGGGAGCCCCTCATAATATGCACAGCGGAGGGTGCAGAAGAGTAAGGCTGAGTGAGCCACTCAACCAATTCTGGTGCTTCCTTTGACGTAATCGCACGCACCTTCTGCAATTTCCCACTTTGGCTCAAGCCTGTTGCTCCTGCCCTACCCCTACCACCCCTGCGGAAGGGCCTGCCTCTTCCTCTGCCTGTCATTTTTTAAATGACCCTGTGACAAAACTCTCTACAGAAGTGCAGTATGTATGTGGAAGAAGGTATATAACACCCCGCTTCAATCTATTGTTTTTGGGGGCCACTGGTCTATCACACCAGTTACAATACTTTTCTTTTGGATTTCGTTTGTCACTCTTTGTAGTATCGCTGCAGAACCGCTCAGCAGTCACAATGCTGGACAGTGGAAACACACTATACTATGCTTTCTATATGTGCAAGTATTTTATACGTGTATTACACAACTATATACTGCACACCAAATAGTACACCTATACCAGTCCTTAAGGACCTTTGTGGAACTAGTAGGTTGTGATTAGCAGACTGTACCTCAGTCCCTATACTGATAAAGGACTGCTGCAGAATAGGGCAGCAGTCAGCAGTAGTGCACCTCAACCCTATATATTGTGGACCTATACCAGTCCTTAAGGATTAGCAGACTGTACCTCACTCGACCCTATATACTCTAGTACGCTAAACCTTACCAGTCCTTAGAAGGACCTTTGTGGAACTAGTAGGTTGTGATTAGCAGACGGTACCTCAGTCCCTATACTGATAAAGGACTGCTGCA
The DNA here is from genome assembly GCF_037356315.1 of Lithobates pipiens. NCBI lineage: Eukaryota > Metazoa > Chordata > Amphibia > Anura > Ranidae > Lithobates > Lithobates pipiens. The sequence goes on from NW_027507718.1 coordinate 218,855,071, forward strand.
GAATAGGGCAGCAGTCAGCAGTAGTGCACCTCAACCCTATATATTGTGGACCTATACCAGTCCTTAAGGATTAGCAGACTGTACCTCACTCAACCCTATATACTCTAGTACGCTATACCTTACCAGTCCTTAGAAGGACCTTTGTGGAACTAGTAGGTTGTGATTAGCAGACTGTACCTCACTCAACCCTATATACTGTAGTACACTATACCTTACCAGTCCTTATAAGGATCTTTGTGGAACTAGTAGGTTGTGATTAGCAGACTGTACCTCAGTCCCTATACTGATAAAGGACTGCTGCAGAATAGGGCAGCAGTCAGCAGTAGTGCACCTCAACCCTATATATTGTGGACCTATACCAGTCCTTAAGGATTAGCAGACTGCACCTCACTCAACCCTATATACTGTAGTACGCTATACCTTACCAGTCCTTAGAAGGACCTTTGTGGAACTAGTAGGTTGTGATTAGCAGACTGTACCTCAGTCCCTATACTCATAAAGGACTACTACAGCAGAAGGGCAGCAGTCAAGTATAATATTCTTTCTATATTTGGAAGAAAGAATATTATGCGTGTACAAGCCTATTACCATACCAGTCCTGAAAAGGACCTTTGTGGACCTAATAGTAACAGCTACTGATTAAACTGACTGTCCCTCACTGCCACACACAGCTTCCTGTCTGTCCCTATTTAAACTGACAAAACACAGGCTGTTGCAACAATAACTTGAATAGCACTCAAAACTATATCCTGTATTACTACACCATACCAGTCCTGAAAAAGACTTTTGTGGACCTAATAGTAACAGCTAATGATTAAACTGACTTTCCCTCTCTGCAACACACAGCGCCCTATCTGTCCCTCTCCCAGCCCTAAAAAAAAAGACAATCTGCAGCAACAATGACTTGAATAGCAGTGCCTCAAACCTATATGCTGAACTACACCTATACCATACCAGTCCTTAAAAGAACTTTTGTGGACCTAATAGCTAGCGATTTGGGTCACTGCAGTCTCTCCCTGCTCCACACAGCAACCTCTCCCTATAGTGACAGTAGAAAGAATGTAAAATGGCCGCCGGATCGGGTCTATTTATAAGTTACGGGGAATGTCCAAGTGTCCATGTGCTGTAATGTCTCAATTGGCTGTCCTGTACCCCATGATGGATGTGTCATCATAGGTCAAAGTTCTTTTACACAGTAAACACGTAAGTCCGCCGGGCAAACAGTGGCAATAGTCCGCCGATCGGGCGGAACGCGAACAGCCAAAATTTGCTGCGAACCGACCGCCGGGCGAACAGTTCGGCCATCCCTATAGAAGAATACACATCGGCCTAAACTAAGGAAAAAAATCGATGTTTATTATAGCAAAAAGTAAAATATTTCGCGTTTTTTTCAAAATTGTCGCTCTTTTTTTATTTATAGCACAAAAAATAAAAACCGCAGAGGCAATCAAATGCCACCAAAAGAAAGCTCTACTTGTGGGGAAAAAACGGTGTCAATTATTTTTGGGTAGAACGTCGCATGACCGCGCAATTGTCAGTTAAAGCGACGCAGTGTCGAATTGTAAAAAGTGCTCTGGTCAGGAAGGGGGTAAAATCTTCCGGGCTGAAGCAGTTAATGGGTCCTGCACTAATTCAGGATCTTTTTTGTGTAACTTAGAGCCAAACCTTTCATTGTTTAAGTCCTTATGAATCTGTGATTCATTGTTTTTGTTATATACTCTTTTATTTTCCTGATGGTTCTCTCAATTTTGGAAGTTTACAAACAACTTAGTATATATTTTAACAGTAGTATATAAAAAGTTTGTGGTTTGACAACATTGTGATTATATTATCGGTAACTTCTCTTCTTCTATTGTACAACACAAGCACCAATTAAGATATTTATTTTCAGAACATCACTTCACTCACTAGTTATTCAATTTTTGCTCTCTGATTAGGCTTGCTCCTTTACACTATAATTGCATTTTTTGTTTTATTTGTGCAATTTTATTCCACATGTTGAAACAGTAGTTCATATTTAAAAGGGGTATCACCATACTATTAAAATGCATGTCCAGTCAACGATTAATGGAATGGTAAAAACTTCTGTTGGGTTTTTACTGCTATACATGGTTTCATTACAGAGATTTCCCCTCATATATTGTCCCAGTAACAACAGTTTCACCAGACAAGATGTGCGGGAAAATCTTCAAAGCAGGTAGTAGAAGTTATCTCCTGTTTTCTGCACTTAGGCAAGACTTATAAAAGTTTAAAATCTGGGGAAGGTTGTCTGCTGACAATGTGGAGCTATTTTTTTTTACTACAACTGATCATCCCTGCTACTTTGCATCATTGGTAGTTGGAACAGTCTTTTGACGGTATTGAGGCAATTTTGCCTGAGTATAGATCCAGATGCAGGTACCACTACTCCAGTGGTTGGCACTTCATTTGTTGAGACATTTTTCTTAGTGACTGCAAAGTGTTCTCTAATTGGACGAAGTAGAGAGTCATTTTCATTCAGAAAATGCAAAGTGTTCTCTGAATGACACGCCTACCCAGCTAGGGACTACTTGTGTTCACTAAGCAGTAGGGCAGCTATTCGGCATAAGACCTAATGGGAAAAGGCAATCATTGTAGTAGTGGTGCCTACTACATTGATTCCATCTTTCATGGGGGATAAGACAGATGCATAGTTATACAGTCACAAAAGTGAGTACACCCTTCACATTTTTGTAAATATTTATTGTGGCTTTCATTATTTTCCAGTACTGTCTTAACCCTCTTGGGCATGGAGTTCACCAGAGCTTCACAGGTTGCTACTGGAGTTCTCTTCCGCTCCTCCATGACGACATCACAGAGCTGGTGGATGTTAGAGACCTTGCGCTCCCCAACCTTCCGTTTGAGGATGCTCCACAAATGCTTAATAGGTTTTAGGTCTGGAGACATGCTTGGCCAGTCCATCACCTTTACCCTCAGCTTCTTTAGCAAGGCAGTGGTCGTCTTGGAGGTGTGTTTGGGGTTGGTATCATGTTGGAATACTGCCCTGGGGCCCAGTCTCTGAAGGGAGGGGATCATGCTCTACTTCAGTATGTCACAGTACATGTTGGCATTCATGGTTCCTCAATGAACTGTAGCTCCCCAGTGCTGGCAGCATTCATGCAGCCCCAGACCATGACACTCCCACCACTATGTTTGACTGTAGGTAAGACAAACTTGTCTTTGTACTCCTTACCTGGTTGCCGCCACACACGATTGACACTATCTGAACCAAATAAGTTTATCTTGGTCTTATCAGACCACAGGTCATGGTTCCAGTAATCCATGTCCTTAGTCTGCTTGCCTTTAGCAAACTGTTTGTAGGCTTTCTTGTGTATCATCTTTAGAAGAGGCTTCCTTCTGGGATGACAGCCATGCAGACCAATTTGATGCAGTGTGTCAGTGGCAGAACTATAGAGGTCGCTGCAGTCACACTTGTGACTGGGCCCTGCCATTCTGCCACTGTTGGGGGGGGAGGCCCAAGACCCGGCATCACCCCCCCGCACCTCTGGCTGTCCATTTAAAAAGCAGCGAGGAGGAGGTGGGAGGCAAAGATTGGCAGCTCTGTTGCCCGTGGGCGGCGGGATCTCCCTGGGGCTTGTAGTTCTCTTCCTGAGTCTACACAGTGAAGAGGGGAGGGCCACTGACCCAAGCATCTAGTAGTTTCACTCTTCAGTGTACAAGTGAGTCGGCTCTGCTTGTACACTGTTACTGATACATACTTGGTCAGAGGCTCCTCCCCTCTCCACGGTATACACCGTGGAAGAGAACTACTAGCCTCATGGAGATCCCACCACCTGTGGAAACTATAGAGCTGCCGATCGTCGCCTCCCATTTCCCCAGCCCAGGTACCAGCCAGGTACAAGGGAACCCCTGGAAGGGGGGCGGTCTGGGGACGCTGATGTAAGAGGGGGGCCCTCTGGGGACTCTAATGGAAGGGGGGGCCCTCTGGGGACACTAATGTAAGGGGGGCCCTCTAGGGACACTAATGTAAGGGGGGCTCTCTGGGGACACTAATGTAAGGGGGGCCTCCCTGGGAATACTAATGTAAGGGGGGCTCTCTGGAGACATTAATGTAAGGGGGGCTCTCTGGGGACACTAATGTAAGGGGGGCCTCTCTGGGGATACTAATGTAAGGGGGGCTCTCTGGGGACACTAATGTAAGGGGGGCCTCTGGGGCCACAGATGTAAGGAGGGCTATCTGGGGACACTAATGTAAGGGGGGCCTCTCTGGGGACACTGATATAAGGGGGAGCTCCCGGGGACACTGATGTAAGGGGGCTCTCTGAGGACCCTGATGTAAGGAGGGGCTCTTTAGGGACCTTGATGTAAGGAAGGGGCCCTCTGGGGACACTGATGTAAGGGGGGCTCTCTGGGGACACTGATGTAAGGGGAGCTCTCTGGGGACCCTGATGTAAGGGGGGTCTCTGGGACCCTGATGTAAGGAGGGGCTCTCTGGGGACCTTGATGTAAGGAAGGGGCCCTCTGGGGACACTGATGTAAGGGGGGCTCTATGGGGACACTGATGTAAGGTGGGGCTCTCTGGGGACCTTAATGTAAGGAGGGGCTCTCTGGGGACCCTGATGTAAGGAGGGGCTCTTTGGGGACCTTGATGTAAGGAGGGGCTCTCTGGGGACCTTGATGTAAGGGGGCTCTCTAGGGACCCTGATGTAAGGAGGGGCTCTCTGGGGACCTTGATGTAAGGAAGGGGCCCTCTGGGGACACTGATGTAAGGGGGCTCTATGGGGATACTGATGTAAGGGGGTTCTCTGGGGACACTGATGTAAGGTGGGGCTCTCTGGGGACCCTAATGTAAGAAAAGGGCCCTCTGGAGACACTGATGTAAGGGGGCTCTCTGGGGACCCTGATGTAAGGAGGGGCTCACTGGGGACCCTGATGTAAGGAGGGGCTCTCTGGGGACCTTGATGTAAGGGGGGGCTCTCTGGGGACACTGATGTAAGGTGGGGCTCTCTGGGGACCCTGATGTAAGAAAAGGGCCCTCAGGAGACACTGATGTAAGGGGGCTCTCTGGGGACCCTGATGTAAGGAGGGGCTCACTGGGGACCCTGATGTAAGGAGGGGCTCTCTTGGGACCTTGATGTAAGGGGGGGCTCTCTGGGGACCCTGATGTAAGGAGGGGCTTTCTGGGGCCTTGATGTAAGGAGGGGCTCTCTGGGGACCCTGATGTAAGGAGGGGCTCACTGGGGACCCTGATGTAAGGAGGGGCTCTCTTGGGACCTTGATGTAAGGGGGGGCTCTCTGGGGACCCTGATGTAAGGAGGGGCTTTCTGGGGACCTTGATGTAAGGAGGGGCTCTCTGGGGACCCTGATGTAAGAAGGGCTCTCTGAGAAAGTAATGTAAGGGGGGTCTCTCTGGGGATACTAATGTAAGGGGGGCTCTCTGGGGATACTAATGTAAGGGGGGCTCTCTGGGGACATTAATGTAAGGGGGCTCTCTGGGGACACTAATGTAAGGGGGGCCTCTCTGGGGATACTAATGTAAAGGGAGGCTCTCTGGGGACCCTGATGTAAGGGAAGGCTCCCTAGGGACCCTGATGTAAGTGGGGGATCTGCACCCAGATATGTAACGATTATACAACTCTATATATATATATATATATATATACACATACATACACACGCACATGTATATTATATACATGTGTATGACTTTCTTTACTTCACTGCTATGGGCTCTAGCCTGATATCTTTTGTAGACCCAGCAATGCCCTTGGTGGGGGCCCTTCATGATTTCTTGCCCCGGAGCCCTAAAGATTCTAGGTACGCCACTGCAGTGTGTGGCGTATGGTCTGAGCACTGACAGGTTGATCCCCCACCCCTTCAACCTGTGCAGTAATGCTGGCAGCACTCATATATCTATTTCACAAAGACAAACTCTGGATATCATGCTGAGCACATGCACTCAACTTCTTTGGTCGACCATGGCGAGGCCTGTTCTGAGTGGAACCTGTTCTGTTAAACCGCTGTATGGTCTTGGCCACTATGCTGCAGCTCAGTTTCAGGGTCTTGACAATCTTATCATAGCCTAGGCCATCTTTATGTAGAGCAACAATTATTTTTTTCAGATCTTCGGAGAGTTCTTTGCCATGAGGTGCCATGTTGAACTTCCAGTGACCAGTATGAGAAAGTGACAGCGATAACACTAAATTTAACACACCCGCTCCCCTTTTAATCATGAGACCTTGTAACACTAATAAGTCACATGACACCAGGGAGGAAAAGTGGCTAATGGGGCCCAATTTGGACATTTTGACTTAGGGGTGTATTGACTTTTGTTGCCAGCGGTTTAGACATTAATGGCTGTGTGTTGAGTTATTTTGAGGGGACAGCAAATTTACACTGTTATACAAGCTGTACACTCACTACTTTACATTGTAGCAAAGTGACATTTCTTCAGTGTTGTCACATGAAAAGATATATATAAAATATTTACAAAAATGTGACGGGTGTACTCACATTTGTGAGATACTGTATTATTCCATGATGGACCAATGTTACTATGCAAAAATAGCTATACCTGGAATTCAGCTTTATATACATTAAATTAATCTATAAAATTATATTTTCATAAAAAAAAAAAAAAAAGATTTAACATTAGTTTAAAAACATAAAAACAAAAAAAAAATGAATAAAACAACCCAACACCATTAGGACCCATTCTGATCTATGCATAGCATATGGTAACTTATATACTGCAGCACCCATGTTGGAATGCAATAGAACACATAATTTATGTGTCAGAAAAAATTGTGCATGTCCTATTCTGCTGTTTGTGGTGTGTTGCTAGCAGATTCAAATGCACGTTCGCTTAACACAACAAGTACACCAGGGATACAATAAGTGTTAACCCACATTCAGTGCAGAGTATTGATCTGAGTCAGACTTAAGATACATTTTATCACAACAGTATGTGTGGTTTTCTTAGTCAGATTTTCTAATATAAATGTATAAAGCATAAAAATGCAAGCCTGTGCAGTGCAAAGCAAAAACCACAAAGAAGGTTTTTGTAATTAAGAAGTCATCTTTAAAATCTGATCAGTCCCTGCAGTTGCAGTGTTTAAGATCCGCCTTATTCAGTATGGCCTGCTGTTTAAAAAAAGGCTGAAAGTAAACCTCTTGCAATATGTTGCAAGTATTGGAATTAATTTGCAATGCCTGACCTACATTCTGTACCTCGGGCTTAGTTCAGCATTTTACATTTTACTAATATTTCCAGCGAAGCTCTCTACTTTTCCTTTTCTGTTGCTTTTAAGTAATATTACATGTGCAGATTCCCCATGCTTTGCCACATTTTAAAGAATTAGGACATCTTTAATTTAGATGTTTTAATTTGGGCTTTACTGTCCTATGGTCTTGTTTTGTTTATAGACGTTTAGACATAAATACAAAGCAGAGGTTTAGGATAGAAAATTAAAAGAAGGATTTAGCAAACATATGTGCACAAAGAGAAGACATATTTAATGGCAAATAATTCCTAGTGTAGTTAAAACATCAGCAAAAAAAGCATTAAAGGAGATCTTAAGACTAAATCAAAGTGGCAAAAAATGAATTATATATATATATATATATATATATATATATATATATATATATATATATATGAAGGCCAGTATGGTGGCCTGAATTTATGGGAGGAGCGCGGAGGTGTATTTAAAGCGGTCCTCCACCCTGAAGTGGAAGTTCCGCTCATCTGATCCCTCCCCCCCTCCGGTGCCACAATCGGCACCTTTCAGGGGGGAGGGGAGTGCAGTTACCTGGATAATCCAGGTATCTGAACCCACTTCTGGGACAAGACCACCGCAGACCGCCGCAGATGCCCCCCACCCCCGTTGTGTTCTAGGAAACACACAGTTCCCAGGACACAGCGGGGACCAGCAGAGACGCGCAGCGCGACTCGCGCACGCGCAGTAGGGAACCGGGCGGTGAAGCCGCAATGCTTCACTTCCCGATTCCCTGACAGAGGATGGCGGCGGGGGCAGCAGAGAGACGAGCGATTGCTCATCATCTGCCGCCGACATCGCTGGACCCTGGGACAGGTAAGTGTCAATTTATTAAAAGTCAGCAGCTGCAATATTTGTAGCTGCTGGCTTTTAATATTTTTTTAAAGGTGCAGAACCGCTTTAACCAGCCCGTTCGGCTGTGCTCTTCGTCAGTTCCTGTGCGCGATACCTATGTCATTAGGCCGACTATTCCAGACAAGCGTTCGAGAGATCCCGCGTGCGTCAGTCCCGTCTTCGCAGTTTTGTTTTCAATCCGGTGTCTCCATGAGCTCCGTGACCGTAAGCTTCCGCGTTCCTAAGTTGCCAGCTTACGAGGTTTTCATAGCAGTCGTTGTCGAGTTGTAGTCGTCGTACAACGTTTCTGGTTCGGCTGTCACAGGTAGGGCTTCGGCTCACATTTTTTTTCATTTCACGCTTCGTTAATTACCATCTCACTAAACTGTGATATCTGTGCAACGTGTTACTCACAACATTTCACGTAATCCGTACGTATATTTCATTTCACACTGTCATGTTTGGCGTGTTCAAAAACGTTCTTGTCTACCCGTTTCAGACCCTAGTATCGGCTAGAGACAGACTTATCCAGTTTAAAGTCCTGTATAGAGTATACTACACTCTAGCCAGATTGGCCAGAATTTATGGTACGGGTGCAGGGGGGGGGGGGGTGCTGACATTGCACAGCCGACCGAGCTGACTTTGATCATGTGTTTTGGCAGTGCCCGCAGATTGAGGAGTTCTGGAAGGGAGTGACACAAGTTATACAATCAGTAATCAGTACTTTCGGTGCCGATTCCAGTCACAGTCGCGGCATGTTTGCTCGGACTGGTAGAGGAGTTGGCACAAAGGCGCAGAGGACTCTGATCTCTCTGGCGTTATTTTATGCACGTAAAGCTATCCTGTTATGTTGGAAGAAACCTGAACCTCCTACGGTTTCTTATTGGAAAGGTTTAATTAATAAAGCTTTGCCGTTCTACAAAGCCACTTATCTCAGTAGAGGATGTCCTAATAAATTTGAGAGGGTGTGGCAGTGTTGGCTTGATGCCGCAGATACTGTGGGGGGGGGGGGGGGGGGTCTGGGGTTGTTGAGACCTTTTTTGTATGTCTGTATGTTATATATGTGTTGAAAAACTTTCAATAAAAAATTAATTTTCAAAAAACTTTCTTGTCACGCGTCACAAACTATTCGCTTGCTTGTGACACTTCGGTTGTTGCCACATCAGGCTTTTCGTTGCATACGTTTCTGTCATTTCAATCATTCAATCATTTCAGTTGTTTTATGACCGTTTCAAAGCATTTCAAATCATTTCATTCATTTCTGTCACATACCGCTTTCCGATTCAAATTCAGTCGCATCTTCGATGCACCAATTAGTTCCGGTGTGCCCCAGTGGATCTCTGGCTCATTTAAATACATGCTCCAGAGACTGATTATTTTGCCAGTCGTAGTTTCGCTTGTTGATTCTTGTCTTTGTCATGGTTTATCATTTCTTGTCACTTATTACGCTCTGATACGAATCCAGTCGCATTTAAAGATGCACCTTTTCGCTCCGGTGTGCCCAGTTGTTTGGCCTCATTTCAGTACATGCTCCAGAGACGGATTCACTTGTCAGTCATAGGTTGGTCACTGATTCTTGTCTTTGTCATGGTATATCATTCTTTGTCACCTATTACGCTCCGATATGAATATAGTCACGTCTAAGGACTAAATTCGTCTCGGCGTGCCCCAGGACAAGCCACATTTCAGTACATGCTCCAGAGTCCGTTTCGTACTCAGTCGCAAACTGCGGCATGGCGGTCCGGGCCTCTGTCATGGCAGAACTACTCATTTCATTGTCACGTGCTGCACCCCGGTTCGAGTCCAATTGTATCTTGCAATGTTCCGATTCGTCCCAGGGGGCCTTGGTTGTTGGCCTCATTTCACCAATTGCCTCATTTCAGTACATGCTCCAGAGTCCGGTTCGTTGTCAGTTGCATCTGCAGCACGACCGAGTCGTACCTCTGTCTTGGCAGATATTCATTTCATTCAAGGCAACATTTCATTTATTTTGTTAATTTCATTTAATTTCATTTCAACTCACTGCCGCCCGTTGAAGTCACCATTTTAGTCATTTGTCTAAGACAGGTATTCAAAACTTTCAACAAGTTTTCACCTCTCATATTTTCAGGTCAATCGGGTTCAGTAAGTCCACCCTGCACCTGCTTTGACGTGCTTCCCTAGGTAAGGAAAAAAAAGAAAAGAAGGGGGAAATAAAAAGGGGGAAGAGATATGTGTATAAGCATCCGTTAGGGAGCTCTAGCGAGGCTTGTAATTTATGTGACCCTCATTAGGTCCCGGTCAGTAAAGACTCAACCCCGAGGACAAGTCAGCAAACCCGGGCTTAGGACAACTGAACCATGTCTCAGGCCGGCAGTGAAGATCCCATGGCCCCTTTGCCCCCCTCCCCGGTCTCAGAAAGTGGCAGCGTACAGTCGCTTAGGGGATGGACCATCCCAAAGTTAACCTCTGAGCTGAGGCGTAGAGGCGTTCCCTTTCCCACTACAGCCAGGAAAGCGGAGCTCTTCAGGCTTCTCTTCCCTCCACCAACCACGGCAGGATCCAGCACCCAACAAGCATTCCTGGATTCCATCTCATCTGCCATACTTCAACTCCATAAATTGGTGTCATCTCTGACCGCGTCAGTTTCCGAGGTTCAGAACAGAGTGGCACTCCTGGAGATCCGCCCGCCCCTTTCTGCCCCTGACCCTGCGGTACTCCAGGTGGTTGCAACTCCTTCTGCAGGTACCACAGGGTGAAGTCCCATAGTGTACCCTTCCCACTTGGTCCCAACCAATATCAGGAAGGACATCCTGGAAGGCAGGGACGTCAACTTCGCCTCTCTGCTCATCTCCGTTTATGACCTGGCAGAGAATAAGGCGTATTCTTGGGGGGACGTGTCAGTAGTCCTTAAGGCTAAAGACCCCAGGCTGAATAGGAAACTGTCAGTGCCGGAGTTCACATTGGCCTTCGGTAAGATGAGGGATGTAATATGCTCAGCCTCTACCAACAGAAGAGAAGAGCTGGATCTGGATCTCCATACCATGGTAGACCGGGGCTACAAGTATGGGGGTTTCGGATTTTATGATTACCACCGCTCCTTCTCTGCCAAAGCGTCTGCCAGGTTCTTGCAGTTTCAGACGCCCACAGACTGGAGCGTCATGGACATGGAGCTGTTTTGTTGCCACTTTGCTGGCCTTCGATAAATCTGCCGGTCAGCTACCCACACCGCCACTTGGTGTGCCAAACGCAACAACTAGTCACCCATTACCTCCAGTGCAGTTCATGGCCAGCAGGCCCTGCACGTCTGCAACAGATGGATACATTTGGACGCCCAGTCCGGACCGTGGGAGGAGCAGCTATTTGCAATAACTTTAATTATGGTTCCTGCAATTTCAGCCAGTGTCGTCTGCTTCATATCTGTACCCTTTGCCAGAAGGCTCATCCCAGGCTCCTGTGCGAGGTCAAGCAACTAAAGAAGGCATGACTAAGCCGGGTCAATGTCACGTGGCTTGGCTTCTATCTTTCCACACACCCCACTCCCTCCCTGGCCACCTACCTCATCCAATGTTTTACAGAAGGCTTGGCCTCATTTCTCTGCCTCACACTACCCATGAGTGCCGGAACCTACGTTCAGTGGCCACCGACGAGCAGGCCATAGACCAGATAGATCTGGACTTCATGATAGGCCCTTTCACTCAGCCCCCTTCAATACATGGAGAGTCAGCCCTATTGGGCCTGTCAAGGACAAGTTCTCTGAAAAAACGACGTCTTGTGTACGATTTGTCCCATTCTTCCACCATCCCCAGTCTGAATTCTCTTATCCCCGCCGAAGAGTTTTCCCTCAAATACGCCTCTGTGGATTTGGCCATCCAGGCTATACTCAAAACGGGCACTGGCACCTGGCTCTCCAAAGCCGATATCTCGGATGCCTTTAAACTCCTTCCCATCCACCCGTCCCTTTGGTGCTGGCATGCCACCAAATTGACCTTCGGGTCAAAAATCAGCCCAAGGCTGTTCGACACATTTGCGCAATCGCTCACATGGATCCTCTTACACAAAGCCCAGTGCCAAGAGGTCATCCATTATCTGGACGATTTCTTATTGATCGAGCCGCCCGGCTCACCCCCCTGGGGACCTCAACAAGCTGAGGTTTGTGTTTAGGAATCTCAATGTTCCCATGGCCGAACACAAAGTCAACGGTCCAGCTCAGTCCATCATGTTCCTCGGTGTTAACCTGGACACCCACGCTATGCAGGCCAGCCTCCCCCCAGACAAACTGGCCCGCATCAGGGCGGTTCTTTGAGACTTCACCCGCTCCAGAGGATGCACCAAAAAACAATTGCAATCCCTTCTTGGGATGCTTAATTTTGCCATGCGTATCATCCCACAGGGTCGCTCCTTCGTGTCCCGCCTACTAGTGTACCTATCCTATATGCAAGATCCCGATCAAGTCCTCAGTCTTGACTCTGCAGCAGTAGCAGACCTCTCCATGTGGGAGGAGTTTCTTTCCTCCAGGAACGGTATATCGTTATTCATTCCCATCATGTCTTCCCTGTCACCCCAGGTAGTGACAGAGCTGCGTCCACAGGCTTCGCGGCAATTTTTTTTTCATCTTTGGTTCGCAGCTCCCTGGCCGCAACAGATACTAGTTATACCCGGGTTCACCAACACGTCTTCCCTCTTCGAGCTTTACACTATAGTGGCAGCCGCACACCTCTGGGGCCATAGCTGAACCGGACAAACCGTGACCTTCACTACAGATAGCCTTGCCACAGCAGAAATTATAAACAAAGGCAGGTCCAAAACCCTTTGCAGTCATGTCCTTCCTGAGTAGGCTGGTACAGCTGTCATTACAGTTTCAGTTCAATGTTTATTGTTCATTTGTTCCGGGCAAGCGCAATCTTGCATTCATTTCTCACTGACATACTCAGCTTGCGCTATGCCACAACACCTTTCGGTTGTACCTAGCCATTGTCCAGCATTTCTTGTCTTTTCAGGACCCCACAAACCCTCTTTGTTTATGTCTCATGCCATCTACCTGGCATTCAGAAGCTCCAACCAGTGGTCAGCGCCAAACGCCTACCCATAACGGGAGACATCTTTAGGGGTATGTCAACCATCCTGCCTACATCGCCATTCGGTCTCCTCCCTTCACCTGTAGCAGCCCTGCAGGCCAAATGCTATGCAAACGCCACTTGGTCCGCTGCAAAGACCATTTCATTCTGCATCTAGCAGTCTCCAAATCCCAGCAAGTAGGCTCAGGTAAAGATATCCATTTCTACAGAACCAATGTGCAACTTTGCTTAGGATAACCTCCGCCCGTTAACCATGCAAGTAAAAGGCGCTCAGCATCAAAAATGTGCTTTCTACCTGGGAGCTGTGGAATTAAAGCAGCTGTTTTAAAAGGTATTAAATCAATAAAACCACTAGAAAACGTTAAACACACATCTACGAGGTGAATGGATAAATCATTCACCCGTAGAAACAACAGCGCTTAATACACAATAGATAAAAAATAGATAAAAAGAAATTATATGTGATTTGTGCTAGTGCAAACTGTTGTTCTACGGAAAAGCATATATATCTTCCCAAATGTAGTCATATAAAATAAGTATTGTCCATGATCCCTGTCCATATATCCAGATTATACTGAGTATTCAAAATGGTTTCAGAGAAAAAATGAAACAAAGTATCTATTTCAGTCCATAAACAAAAATAAAAAACCAAAACTGAAACAAAGTGTCCTGGTACAAATCGTAAGGGGTGTGTGATACTATCCTTCCTTCCAACAGTAAAAATGCAGTAATCCCGAATTTGCTGGGGTGCAATCTCAAGCATGAGGTGACCCGCCTTAGTAATATTCTTACCAGATGTGCCTGGTTATATGGGCTCTCAGATATTACTCCTCATCGGCTCAATCTCATCCGCTTCGTAAGCACCAGGTCATACACGATCAGATGTGATTGGTTACGCGGGTTCTCAAATATCACTCATCGGCTGGATCTCATCCCCTTCATAAGTGCTGGGTAATTCAAGGTCTCCGAAAAAAACAATTACGGGAAACAAACATAGCGTAATACCGTCTTGTAAAAACGCAATTTATTTTAATAAAAATATTGCACTCACAAATAAATAATTCTTTAAAGCATTGGTTCACTCAGCGTGCACAGTTCTTAATCACAGTCTAGGGAGAAGTAATAGCATCAGCCGCCAATGGCCGTCACCACATAATAGCTCACGGTTAAAGCTGTGCGTCTCTTCCTCCCTCCTGTCAGTTCCTCTATGCTGCTAACGTGTGCTACCACTCTGACGCGTTTCGTCGTATAGACATCATCTGAGGGTGGAGGCAATCAGTCCTGACTACTCTTTAATACGTATGGTATTAAAGAGTAGTCAGGACTGATTGCCTCCACCCTCAGATGATGTCTATACGACGAAACGCGTCAGAGTGGTAGCACACGTTAGCAGCATAGAGGAACTGACAGGAGGGAGGAAGAGACGCACAGCTTTAACCGTGAGCTATTATGTGGTGACGGCCATTGGCGGCTGATGCTATTACTTCTCCCTAGACTGTGATTAAGAACTGTGCACGCTGAGTGAACCAATGCTTTAAAGAATTATTTATTTGTGAGTGCAATATTTTTATTAAAATAAATTGCGTTTTTACAAGACGGTATTACGCTATGTTTGTTTCCCGTAATTGTTTTTTTCGGAGACCTTGAATTACCCAGCACTTATGAAGGGGATGAGATCCAGCCGATGAGTGATATTTGAGAACCCGCGTAACCAATCACATCTGATCGTGTATGACCTGGTGCTTACGAAGCGGATGAGATTGAGCCGATGAGGAGTAATATCTGAGAGCCCATATAACCAGGCACATCTGGTAAGAATATTACTAAGGGGGGTCACCTCATGCTTGAGATTGCACCCCAGCAAATTCGGGATTACTGCATTTTTACTGTTGGAAGGAAGGATAGTATCACACACCCCTTATGATTTGTACCAGGACACTTTGTTTCAGTTTTGGTTTTTTATTTTTGTTTATGGACTGAAATAGATACTTTGTTTCATTTTTTCTCTGAAACCATTTTGAATACTCAGTATAATCTGGATATATGGACAGGGATCATGGACAATACTTATTTTATATGACTACATTTGGGAAGATATATATGCTTTTCCGTAGAACAACAGTTTGCACTAGCACAAATCACATATAATTTCTTTTTATCTATTTTTTATCTATTGTGTATTAAGCGCTGTTATTTCTACAGAACCAATAACAACTGGTGTCCAGTTGCTACACTAAATCAGCTGTTGTTACTACTGCCCGAGCAACCGGACTCTAGTCCCCTTCTACCCTTTCCTGTCAAGCCCCTAAACACCGATCAATTCATGAAGCACATGAGGATACTTCTCAGCAATCTTCACCTGAACCATAGTCAGTACTCCGGACACTCGTTTCGTATCGGGGCAGCCTTAACAGCGTCCCGCCAGGGGGTCCCGGATCACGTTATCAAAAGACTAGGCAGGTGGAAGTCTGCCTGCTTCACCCACTACATTCCCAATCCGCAAGTGGAAATGGCCCAGGCCTTTGCCAAACTCAAACAGTGATTAAACTTAAATCAATAAAGAGCTATCCCTACCTGAATGTTTTTTCCCCCTTATTTTGGTATACCGTATGTTAGACCAAGACACACTTTCAGGTCCATTTCATGTGGTAAGTTTATGTTAACCCTGTATGTCATCCTTATCCGTATCAGCCATAGGGCTCTAAATCATAAATAAGAAGGCCAGTATGGTAGCCTGAATTTATGGGAGGAGCCTAGAGGGGTATTTAACCAGCCCGTTTGGCTGTGCTCTTTGTCGGTTCCTGTGTGCGATACCCACCCTCCCATCCTCATTTTAGGGCATTTCTCAAAGTATTCATACTCCTCACAAGAGTACTCATTTCATCTCATTTCATATTTATTTCATTTCATTTCTCATTTCTTATCTAGGGTATGCCCCCTTATTTTGGTATACCGTACTTTAGACCAAGGCACACTTTCAGGTCCATTTCATGTGGTAAGTTTAAGTTAACCCTGTATGTCATCCTTATCTGTATCGGCCATAGGGCTCTAAACTATAAATATATATATTATATTGATCATTCATTTATGTTGCCAGTCTTTTAACCACTTGCCGACCGCCGCACGACGATATACGTCGGCAGAATGGCACGGGCAGGCATATGGGCGTATATATAAGTCCCTGCCTTCCCGCGGGTGGGGGGCCCGATCGGGCCCCCCCCCGGTGCCTGCGGCGGTCGGCATTCGTTCGGGAGCGATCCGGGATGAGGGGGCAGCCATTCATTCATGGCCACCCCCTCGCGATCGCTCCCGACGAATAGAAATGCTCCACGACATCACTTCCTCTCCTCACAGGAGAGGAAGTGATGTAATCTCTCCTCCGTGTCGGTATTTTTCGTTCCGGCACCGAGGAGAGAGGATCGGTGAGTTGCACCAACACACCACATGTACAGTAGAACATGCCAGGCACACTCACACCACCCCTTTACCCCCCGATCACCCCCCCCCAATTACCCCTGCCCCCCCCCCCCCCAGTCACAGTGACACCAATTGCATTTTTTTTTTTTTTTTTTGCATTGGTGTCATTTGTGACTGTAATAACTGTTAGGGCAGTTAGGGTTAGCCCCCTTTAGTTATAATGTGCCCCCCTAACCCCCCCAATAAAGGTTTAACCCCGTGATCACCCCCCGTCGCCAGTGTCACTAAGGCTGGGTTCACATTGCAGCGGTTTATGAGAACGAATGTGATTCGCACCGCACTGCAGTGCAAATCACATCCGATCTCTGTGCGATTCGAGTTCAGCCATACAGATAGTATGGCTGAATTCGCGCCGCACCCGCCGCAAATTCGCACGGGACCCTTTTTTTGGTCCGCAGCAGAATCGGATCGCATGGGTGTTCACACCATGCGATCCGAGTTTGCAGATCGCTCTGCGATATGCGAACTGATCTGGGGGTGTCATTAACATTTCACTGACACTCCCAGCAGTTCGCATAGGGCAGTGTGAACTGCCGCCGAGAGGCATGCGATGCGGGAACCCGCCGCGGATTCGTGGCGTTCCCGCATCGCTCCAGTGTGAACCCAGCCTAATAAGCGATCATTTTTCTGATCGCTGTATTAGTGTCACAGGTGACGCTAGTTAGGCAGGTAGGTATTTAGGTTCGCCGCAACTTTTTATAGCGCCAGGGACCCCCATATACTACCGCATAAAGCCCCCTGATTGCCCCCTAGTTAACCCTTTCACCAGTGATCACCATATAACTGTTACAGGTGACGCTGGTTGGTTAGTTATTTTTTTATAGTTTCAGGGCACCCGCCATTTATTACCTAATAATAAAGGTTTAACCCCCTGATCACCCGGCGGGTGTCATTTGTGACTGTAATAACTGTTAGGGCAGTTAGGGTTAGCCCCCTTTAGTTCTAAGGTACCCCCCTAACCCCCCCAATAAAGGTTTAACCCCGTGATCACCCCCCGTCGCCAGTGTCACTAAGGCTGGGTTCACATTGCAGCGGTTTATGAGAACGGATGTGATTCGCACCGCACTGCAGTGCAAATCACATCCGATCTCTGTGCGATTCGAGTTCAGCCATACAGATAGTATGGCTGAATTTGCGTTGCACTCGCCGCACCCGCCGCAAACTCGCACAGGACCCTTTTTTTGGTCCGCAGCAGAATCGGATCGCATGGGTGTTCACACCATGCGATCCGAGTTTGCAGATCGCACTGCGATATGCGAACTGATCTGGGGGTGTCATTAACATTTCACTGACACTTCCAGCAGTTCGCATAGGGCAGTGTGAACTGCCGCCGGGAGGCATGCGATGCGGGAACCCGCCGCGGATTCGTGGCGTTCCCGCATCGCTCCAGTGTGAACCCAGCCTAATAAGCGATCGTTTTTCTGATCGCTGTATTAGTGTCACAGGTGACGCTAGTTAGGCAGGTAGGTATTTAGGTTCGCCGCAGCTTTTTATAGCGCCAGGGACCCCCATATACTACCGCATAAAGCCCCCTGATTGCCCCCTAGTTAACCCTTTCACCAGTGATCACCATATAACTGTTACAGGTGACGCTGGTTGGTTAGTTATTTTTTTATAGTTTCAGGGCACCCGCCATTTATTACCTAGTCTCACTAGTGTACCCCTAAATTTAGGGGTGTCTACTTTCCAAAATGGGGTCATTTGGGGGGGGGGTTTGTGCCATCTTGGCATTTTATGGCCTTCAAAACTGTAACGCCCTTAGAAAGCCTGAAGGCGGTGCTTGGTTTTCGGGGCCCCGTACGCGGCTAGGCTCCCAAAAAGTCCCACATATGTGGTATCCCCGTACTCAGGAGAAGCAGCAGAATTTATTTTGGGGTGTCATTTCACATATGCCCATGGCATGCCTGAGCAATATATCATTTAGTGACAACTTTGTGAAAAAAAAATAAAAAAATAAAAAGTTTGTAATTTTCCCGCAACTTGTGGCAAAATATAAAATATTCCATGGACTCAACATGCCTCTCAGCAAATAGCTTGGGGTGTCTACTTTCTAAAATGGGGTCATTTGTGGGGGTTTTGTGCCATCTTGGCATTTTATGGCCTTCAAAACTGTAATAGGTAGTGAGGAGTGAAGTCAAATATTTACGCCCTTAGAAAACCTGAAGGCGGTTCTTGGCTTTCGGGGCCCCGTACGCGGCTAGGCTCCCAAAAAATCCCACACATGTGGTATCCCCGTACTCAGGAGAAGCAGCAGAATTTATTTTGGGGTGTCATTTCACATATGCCCATGGCATGCGTGAGCAATATATCATTTAGTGACAACTTTGTGAAAAAAAAATAAAAAAAAATTAAAGTTTGTAATTTTCCCGCAACTTGTGGCAAAATATAAAATATTCCATGGACTCAACATGCCTCTCAGCAAATAGCTTGGGGTGTCTACTTTCTAAAATGGGGTCATTTGTGGGGATTTTGTGCCATCTTGGCATTTTATGGCCTTCAAAACTGTAATAGGTAGTGAGAAGTGAAATCAAAAATTTACGCCCTTAGAAAGCCTGAAGGCGGTTCTTGTGGTATCCCCGTACTCAGGAGAAGCAGCAGAATTTATTTTGGGGTGTCATTTCACATATGCCCATAGCATGTGTGAGCAATATATCATTTAGTGACAACTTTGTGTAAAAAAAAAAAAAAAAAAATTTTTTTGTCATTATTCAATCGCTTGAGGCAAAAAAATAAAATATTCAATGGGCTCAACATGCCACTTATCAATTTCCTTAGGGGGTCTACTTTCCAAAATGGGGTCATTTTAGCACCTCAAGAAATGAGATAGGCAGTCGTAAACTAAAAGCTGCGTAAATTCCAGAAAAACGTACCTTAGTTTGTAGATGTGACAACTTTTGCGCAAACCAATAAATATACAGTTATTGACTTTTTTTTTACCAAAGACATGTGGCTGAATACATTTTGGCCTAAATGTATGACTAAAATTGAGTTTATTGGATTTTTCTAATAACAAAAAGTAGAAAATATCATTTTTTTTCAAAATTTGCGGTCTTTTTACGTTTATATCGCAAAAAATAAAAATCGCAGAGTCAGTCAAATACCTTTAAAAGAAAGCTCTATTTGTGGGAAGAAAAGGACACAAATTTCGTTTGGGTACAACATTGCATGACCGCGCAATTACCAGTTAAAGCAGCGCAGTGCCAAAGTGTAAAAAGACCTCTGGTCATTTACCAGCAAAATGGTCCGGTCTGAAAGTGGTTAAGGATAATGCCATTTAACAAAAAATAAAAATAAAAATTCAGTCTTTATTTAGGCTAACAGAGCATTTTTTACAAGGGAGAAATCAGGTAGGAGATTAACATGTCTGTAATTTGCAAACAAAAATAAGGATGACGGCATGAGAGTCTGGAATATCCACAAGCAATGGATGCATAAGAGAGGAAAGATCCCTGGTTCCACACATCCATGGAGTGCTATGGTGGTATAAGGGAGACAACCTCAGCCTGGTCTCCTGCCAGGCCACACCCCAATACATTTCAGTTCGCCCTCCAGAGCTTAGTCATGGTGACTATCATCTATGAACATGATCCCCATGACTATGCTCCGAGGGCGGAGCAAAACACATTAGGGGCATGGCCTGGTGGGAGCCTAGGCTGAGATTGTTTGTTTCATACCACCATAGGACTATGTGGATGTGCGGCACCAGGGATCTTTCCTCTCTTCCTTCCAGTGACTACAGGAACAGGGACAAGTTCTATGCCTTGCTGGCATTCCTGCCGTGGTTGCAGCATCACTCACTCTACTCCCCATGCTGATCGAGCCTAAGCACCACACTGAACAAACCATGGGTCACACATTTAAAGAGGAAGTAAACCCTGATGGGTTTACTTCCTCTTTGATTCCCTGCAAAGGTAAAACATAATGGACTACTATGCATCGCATAGTAGTCCATTATGTGTCACTTACCTGACACAGGGGCCAGTGAAGTCACCGCTGTCCCCAGTAGTCCGGAGCCTCCATCTTCTTGGTGGGTCTTGCTGCTCCGGCACTGTCATTCGTCGGAGCCACGATGACGTCACTCCCGCGCATGCGCACAGGAGCCGCCACTCGCTGCATATTGCCGTTAACTGCGGCGCGCTCAGTGCACCTGCACGCCACTGTCTACGGCACATGCGCTGTAAACAGCGGTGCCTGACTTTCGGCAAATATCTCCTAAACCGTGTAGGTTTAGGAGACATTTCTTGGACCTACAGGTAAGCCTTAATCTAGGCTTACCTGTAGGTCAAAGTGGTTTGTAAGGGTTTACAACCACTTTAAATAACAGCCAGTGTGATAAAGAAGGACATTGCTTGGATTTGCAAGGTTCAATCTTAAAGTAGAATTCCAGGCAAAACTTGTTTTCTGTTTAGTTTTTGATAGTTTGGAAAAGGGTTAAACCCTCTGTCAGGTTTTTCTTTTCAATAGAGTTTATTGTTTTCAATAAATATAATATTATGGACAACTCAGATTGGGGTTGTTAATAAACAGAAGCCTGCTATAAGGGGAATAAGATCCTTCCCCAAGTCTCTTCAAACTGCCTCTATGATAATTTTTATATAATTTGACTTCAAATCAATGATGATAATTACTGATCACGTGGATTCCTATTGATCATGACTCTCAGTGGTAATTATTACATCTTTTTTTAGATCAAACCACCAACCAGATGGAAGTCACAGTCCTAAGAAGTTCTCTCAAAAATAATGTCAAGCCAGTCACTGTAAAACTGCTAATGTGAGTGTCACTTTAAGCCTTTGTACATAGCTAGTTAAAGAGGTTGTAAACCCTTACAAACCACTTTGACCTACAGGTAAGCCTAGATTAAGGCTTACCTGTAGGTCCAAGAAATATCTCCTAAACCTATATGGTTTAGGAGATATTTGCCCAAAAACGGGCACCGCTGTCTACGGCGCATGCGCCGTAGACAGCGGGGCGCAGGCGCACTGAGCGCGGCATTCTCAACGACGGAGCTGCCGCGCGTGTTGGCTCCTGTGCGCATGTGCGAGAGTGACGTCATCGCGGCTTCGCCGAATGACAGCGGCGGAGCTGCGAGACCCCACCAAGAAGATGGATGCGGCGGACTACAGGGGACAGCGGCGACTTCGCTGGCTCCTGTGTCAGGTAAGTGACACATAATGGACTACTATGCGATGCATAGTAGTCCATTATGCTTTGCCTTTGCAGGGAATGAAAGAGGAAGTAAACTCATCAGGGTTTACTTCCTCTTTAGGACTAACATATTTCAGAACACATGTAAAGCCAAAGCTTGGAGGAGATGACTTTAACAAGTTATGTGAACAGGCTCTTCATTCTTATTTCTTTTTTTTCTTTTTTTTAACGGCTTTCTGCATGATTCAGCACCTCAAAGCAAATAGATAACAATGCAAATTGCCATGCTTTATACATGTGTACCTGTTTTTAAAATAGTGATATGTTCATTGTAATGCAATGCTTCTGCTATATAAGGGGGCCCAAATTGTGGTAAGGAGCTACAGTAATAGAAAAGGCCCAATGAGCAGGAAAGTAATTTAACATAATAAGAGGTAGGGCAAACATCATGCTCTGTATTTCAAAAGCAATGACTAGCTTTATAAGACTGAATCATCAATGAAATTGTACCTTTTCTCATTATAAAGACAACGGTTTAATAGAAATGACTAATGCTGCGTACACATGGTCAGAATTTCCGATGGGAAATGTTTGATGTGAGCTTGTTGTAGGAAAGTCTGACCGTGTGTATGCTCCATCTGACATTTGCTGTCGGAATTTCTGCTCACAAATGTTTGAGAGCAGGTTCTCAAATTTTCCGCAAAAAAACGCTGTTGTCAAAAATTCAGAGCGTGTGTAAACAAGTCCAACGCACCAAATTCCACGCATGCTCGGATTCAAGTACGAGAGGGAAGCGCTCGGTCTTGTAAAACTAGCGTTCGTAATGGAGATAGCACATTCGTCACGCTGCAAATTTTTTAATCTTTCAATGCAGCGCATTCTCTTCTTTTTTATAATGTTAGAAAAATTAAGTTGCTTTGCTGCTGATATTCACCCAGAGTTCTGACAAACGGATTTCTTATTATTTCTTGTGATCTCATGAATAATCTTTGCTTTTGTTTGTTTTGTTTTTTTCTTGCAATATCTCCAGAATAATCTTTTTTTTGTTTAGTGATCTACTTTTTTTTCTCAAGATCTCCTGGAAAACTTTTTTTTTATGGTGATCTCCATAATATTTTTTTGTAGTTTTGTGTGTCAAGTTACCACAACACCATTATTATCTTGTATTTATTAATCTCAAAGAGGTTGGTTGGTGTTGGTGTCCCTTGTTAATTTGACATTGTATTTTTGAAGTGTACCTGCCTACTCACAAACAAGCTGTCCTTTTTGAAGTAAAACACATAGCCAATTATTTTTCCAAACAAAAACTAAAAATGTATTAGGGGTCCTAACAAGATAAAGAGGAAGGCAACGCTGAAGAAACAATTGGAATTGGTGAAGCCTTTGTACCCCAGAGCAGACATCAATTATTTGACCGCCAAAATTGGTAGCCTGAGGAGTCCATTTTATAGGGAGCACAATATGGTCTAGGACTCCGAGAGATCGGAAGCCGCAGCAGATGACATGTATGTCCCGAGGCTGTGGTCTTACAACAGCCTGTGTCCTTTGCCAGATCACACCAAACCCAGGCCATCACTCTCAACACTTACTTGCACACTTCCTTCCAGGCTGTGGCTGTGGTGTTGGAGGTGTTGCTGGAGGTGGTGGAGGAGTCATATGGTCAAACTCACAGACATGGCTTTTATTGGTGAGTTGGCCCCTCACCCCCTTATTTACAGCCTGAAATATGACATCCTCACAGATGAGGCATTGGCCCTCCTCCATTACTAGCATTTTACTCACCGTCATACACGCAAAGGACTGATGGACACTAGGGCTGGTTGTGAGGACCGCAGTAGCCTGCCAAATCAAATTAGTCACTGACTCCTCCATGTTCCTCGCCTTCCTGGTCCTTTTTGTTGGAAGGTGGAGGGGATTAACCTGGGATTCAGTCAGGCTACTGGGCACGGCCACCTCGTGGCTGCCACTTTCCACAGCCACCTCCTGGCTGCCACTTTCCACGGCCTTCTCTTGGCTGAGACTTTCCTGTGTATGAAAATGGGACATAGTTTAAACTTTTTGGTAACCAATCACACACAATTTTGAGCTCATGACTGTTGCAAATTGAATGTTACCAAATAGAAAAGACTAACATTCTGACCCCAGCATTTTTTATTCTTGTCTCAATCATTTTTGGCTACTATTGTCTATTGATATGTAAACCAATTTATAAAATCATAAAGTAGTGATCAATAATAACTGTCTAGTTAACATCATTCATTTTTTGACAAGAAATATGTTGAACAATGCTATACCTGACTCAAAATGGACTCCTCCACATCTTCCTGGGTGGAAGGCCCAGGTTGTATGTCGGTAGCCTCAGCTGAGGTGGAAGGAAGAGTGGAAGGAAGGGTTGAGAGTGATGGCCTGGGCTCACACTGGTCTGACAAAAACTGCAGTCTATAGTAGTTATCAGAGCCTGGGGACATAAATGTTATCTGATGCTGCTCCTGATCTCATAGAATCATGGACCTTGTTGCCCTCCCTATTATATGTGCTCCTCAGGCCACCAATTTGTACACATTAAATAGTTGATGTCTGCCATGGGAATCACCGGCTTCACCAAATCCAACAGTTGATCCAGTGTTGCCTACCTCTTTAGTTTGTTGTTATAAAATTGGTGTTTCACTTGCCACAGACAGGGCAGCTCCCTGTACTTATCAATGAAGTTGGGGAGGAAGTCATGGTCTTTAGATTTATCCATTTTCTCTGCAAGACACAACACAAGACAAACCCTAATGTCAGACTAACCTCTCCTAATTTTGTCCTAATATAGGCCTAAATCTATAAGCAGTATAGGCCACTAACCATTGATGCCTCATGTTAAAATTGTACCTTTGTTTGCACTCTCGGTGCTTGCGCTACTCCGTCCTCCGCTCACAGATTGTATGTACGGCGCACGTGTCTTATGCTTTATATACACTGTGCATGCGTGAAACTCCGCCCTTAACCTTCTTTCTAGTGTATTCCCTGCCCCTTCTCTTTTGGCACAGTGGGAGAGCACATGGCAGAGAGACAACAGGTGCGTGATAATAGCAGCAAAGATGAGGAAAGCCCAGAGCCAGAAACGTCCCGATCCAGTAGGAAACCTAAGGCCTCAAATATGTCCTTTGCAGAGATGGTGGAGATGTGGACATCTTGAAGAGGGCCGACTATAGTGGAAAGTATGGACCATACCCAAATCCAAATGTGAGAGAGGCCAAGATCATTACTAAAGTTGTGAGAAGTCTGTACAGGAATTTTGGGGTACAACTATCCAAGGAGCAATTGAGGAAACACTGGTCAGACCTGAAATTGAGGGAGCATGATCAGTACAGAAGGATCAGGAAACTGCTTCTAAAAAGTAAGTATTTGTCCTGTGTTCCTATTATTGCAGACGTGCAGCAGAGCAGACGTGCACGAGAGGCTCCGTCCCAGCGCCAGCTCAGCCAGCTCAGCCAGTCCCCCCCTCTCCCCCTCCTTCGGCTCTCCCTGCTCTCCCCCGGGCGCCCACCAACCTCAATTCCACCAGCATCCCACCGGCTAGATAACACAGTGACACGGGGGGCTGGGAACAACCCCCCCAGTCACCTTCCCCCTTCTTACCTTCCGCCGTGGCCGCGGACTGCTTGCCTGCCACCCGCTCGGGTAGGCAGTAGGCGACACCGCGGCTCCGGCCTAGGCACTACCAGCAGCCACCTTACCAGTGCTGAAGCTCGGCACTAGGGCCCGCATGCCGCACGGCACCCCCAGCCTCCTACCGTCATCAGGACCGGGCCCCCAGGACGGGAATTAGGAAAGCCCGGGGCTCCGGCCTAGTCGGCGGCCATCTTGGTCCACCTATTCTCGGTGGAAAATATTAATTTTCCCCCGGCTCTCCAGCAATCTCCAAGAACCCTTAAAGTGCCACACCGCAGCCACCCTGTCATCACCCCAAAGGGGCTAAGCATTTAGCCACACATAGACTGGTGGCTGCGGCAGAACCAAAAAATAAAAAATAAAAAAATAAAAATAAAAAGGTATCCTACCACCATCCTCCCCCCCCCCCCATTTTAAAGATCCCCCCACTACACCACCCCCCCCCCTCAGTGATTGTTACAGGGACTCCGTCCGACCGCCTTCGGGGTCAGGAAGGAATTTTTGCCCCACTGGTGCATTTGGCTGCTACTGCCAGGGTTTTTTTTGCCTTCCTCTGGAACAATCAGGAACAACCATAGGTGAGCATACCTCTACCTCCGGCCTCCATTCCATGTTTCACTCTACCCTAGGATGACTATTCCAGATCACAGCCAGACGTATTTTATGAGCAGGGACCTTCACCTCAAGTAAAGGTAGCCGGAACAACCAGCAACCGATTACAACAACTGCTTCCGCATTCATATAGGCATCCCCTGATCAGCTTGCGCGCTAAGCCTCAAGCACGGCGGCAAGTCTGATACCTAGCCCCTCCTCTACCCTAGGATGACCTCAGGGTCAAGACCCTGATCAGGATCAGCATCTTTAGGCCCATTGTATCATCAACCACATCCACATACCATGTGCCACTTCAAATACTCAGCGGAAGTTCTGCACAGACTAAGGAACTTCAACACCACATTGCCATCTTCCATACATAAAATACTTCAAAGAGAACAACTATTAAAAACTGGACGACAAGCAACGCCCAACCGCAGGAAGACATCTACTCAACCACCACAACTAGAGTGCGCCTTGATTAACGCCAGGTCTGCAGTCAAACATAGACTGGAAGTACACGACTTCATCATCGAGAACAATGTAGACTGCCTCTTCATCACCGAAAGCTGGTTAACCTCTGACTGCAACACCATCCTCACCGAATTGGTGCCGGAAAACTACAGGATCCTAACCGAACACCGGATAGGGAAAAAAGGAGGAGGCCTAGCAGTGATCTTTAAAGATCACCTTGATCTCACTAAATCATCATCACAGAACCCAGTGCCTTTTATGGAAACCTTGACGCTACATCTCCAATCAACTCCCCATGACACCATTCATATTCTACTGTGCTACAGACCACCGGGACCAAAATCCGATCTTCTTTCACCCCTCACGGAATCCTTTGCAATGCACACCCTAAAATTCAAAAATTTCCTGGCACTCTGAGATTTCAACCTTTGGGCAAACGAGCCCAAAGACCCCATCGCGACGGCCTGCATCAATCAACTAGAAGAACTGGGTCTACAGCAACTGATAAAGACTCTGACGCATGGGTCAGGACACACCTTGGACCTAATTTTCAAACAGAACATTGACGTCAACATACTCAACAACATAACTCTGCCATGGACAGACCACCACGCCATCAAATTCAAAATCGCTACCAACATCACCAACGCAAAACGGAAACCTGTAACAACGCACTGGACCAGATCGCATAAAAAACTGTACTCCGAAGCCTTCAAAACCACTCTGTCCAAAAAGATATCTGCAATAACCTTAAACCACTCTACGGAGGAAACACTCAACAGCCTGAACAGGGCATTACTGCAATCAGCAGACTCGGTAGCACCAAAACGCAGGGCACGCTTCAGGAAGAAAAATACTGGATGGTTTAATAGCTCCCTCTCCATACTAAAGCAAGAACGCAGAAGAGCGGAAAGAACATGGAGAAGAAATCCCACCGAGGAAAACCACTTTAACTACAAAGGTATCACAGAGAATTATCGGAAATCAATCTTCAAAGCTAAAAAGGACCACTTCTCATACACAATCGCAACGGCCGCAAACCAACCACAGGAACTGTTTAATCTAGTCAATCTATCAATGAATCCAGTGTGCCTAGAACCCCCAGAAAGTGAATCCCAGGATTACTGTGACAAACTGTCGGATATTTTCATCAATAAAGTCAAAACCATCAGGGAAACAATCTGTCAGAAGAAAACATCAGACCTCAGCCAGAAAACACATAAAGAGGATGTCTGCACCAACACTCCCCAACCGCCAAGATTTTCACTATCCCCGATTACCGCAGACACCGCAAAAAACATCATTAATAAACTGCGTGACAGTACCTCACCTATTGACATCATCCCCACTAAACTACTGAAAGAATGCTCCGACATCGTGGCTCCAACCATAACCCACCTCATAAACCAATCATTCATCGAAGGGATTGTTCCCAGCATACTCAAACAAGGCATTGTCAAACCTCTACTCAAAAAACCAAACCTGGACCCTCAGGACCCAAACAACCGCAGGCCAATTACAAGCCTCAATACCATTTCCAAGATCATGGAGAAAGCAGTAGTACATCAGCTACAACTCCACCTGGATACTAACAAACTCCTGGACCCGCTGCAATCAGGCTTCCGCCCAGGTCATGGAACAGAAACAGCACTCCTGAAGATCTGGGATGACACCCTCGAAGTAGCAGATGATGGAGAGCTGAGTCTCCTCGTACTGTTAGACCTAAGTGCAGCGTTTGATACAGTAGATCACAACACTCTACTCGTCCGCCTCACAGAAGTAGCCGGAGTCCAAGACATAGATCTCCAATGGTTCGCGCCCTTCCTAGGAAATCGGTCACAGACAGTGAAACTAGGAAAATACTTCTCCGAATCTCGGGCAGTCACCTGCGGGGTACCCTCAAGGCTCTCCTTTATCACCCGTTATCTTTAACATTTACATCCGCCCACTGCTCCAAATCATCAGATGCTCAGACCTCTGCTTCCACTCTTACGCTGACAACACACAACTTTATTTAAGGATCAATGGGAAAAAAGATCACCAACAACAACTTGAAAATTGCCTCAGATCAATAGAGGACTGGATGACCACCAACTCCCTCCAACTGAACGAATCAAAAACAGAGCTGCTTATCTTGCACCCAAATCATAAACCCACAACCAAAACCCCCTGGTCTCCAATAATAGCCAAGAGTCTCGGGGTTATTTTAGACGCACAAATGTCAATGGATGCGCAAATAGGAGCAGTAGTCAGTGGATCTCACCATCTGCTGCGCATGCTTCGCAGACTCGTCCCTTTTATCCCAAAGAATGACAAGGCAGTGGTAGTTGGAACAATCATCAATTCGCGACTGGACTACGCAAACTCGCTTTACATAGGATTACCTCAATATCAACTTGCGCGATTACAACTTATCCAAAACACGGTGGCAAGGCTGATAACAGGAAAAAAACCATGGGAATCCATCTCTCCTTCGCTGAGGAGCTTACATTGGCTAACTGTAAAAAATCGGATCACGTTCAAAACCCTTTGCCTCACCCATAAATGCGTGCATAGAGAAGCTCCGCAATACCTAATGGAGAAAATACATCATTACACACCAAACCGCAGTCTTCGATCAGCTAACAAAAACCTCCTCCTCGTGCCCATAGTCCAGTATAAATCCAAGGGGGATCGGAGATTCGCTGTCCAAGGGCCCCGGCTATGGAATGCTCTACCAATCGACATCCGTCTGGAAGAAAATCACCTGGCTTTTAGGAAAAAACTTAAGACCTACCTCTTTTAGCTGATGATCGCCACAGCGCCTAGAGGCGATTCAGTTTGCATTGTGCGCTATACAAGTATTTCATTCATTCATTCATTCATTATTACTTTCTTTACTGTTGTACAGATTAAAATGGCGTTTAAAATGGCAAGTTTCAGGTTCGTGGGGCCAGTAATCGTTCATAGTAAACATTGTTCGTTCGACCACTAATACAATGTTTTTGGCAGATGCAGGTTAACTACATTTGTTCATGCCTATTTGTATTAAAATAAGTTTAGTACATTGTTGTCTAGATGGGTTTGTAACTAGAATGAAATGCAAACTTGATTCAGTGTAAGGAGAGGACACTCTGGAAGCAGGAGCAGTAGTGTGGGACACCAGAACACCCTTTTAGGGTGTCCCACACAGGTGCTCCAGTGGATACTGGGGGTCTCTCCATGTGTGAAACTTTAACAAAACAGGGAAGTATTCCAGCTATAAGAAAGGGAAAAAATAATGACTTCAGCTGGGAACTCTGCCAAAACAGACAATTGTACGACACTTCCAAGCAATGCTTCATATGCCTATTTCTTGCCTCAAATATCTGTGTGCTAAGTATACCTTTTTTTATCCACACAGGGGAGAAAAGAATTGGGACATTTGGGGACATCAAGAACCGCACACCTCCAAAAGAAGGGGAAATCCCCACACACCATGAAGAAGATGTGAAGGGAGGAGAGGTTCATGAATTGGGTGAAATAGTGACCACAACAGGTCAGTGTCTGAGACCACAGCTTCAGGTAATAGATGTATGCTGGCATATTTATAATACATGGTGTTTATTTTTTATTTTTAGGTCATATGGATGTTGTGGAAGAAGAAACTAATTTCAACAGTGCAAGTGCACAGATCCTCATCGGGGAGATAATGGTGTGCAATCAGGAATTAGAGAAGATCAGGTAAAACATCAATGATGTTGAAAAAAGACATCATTGATATTTTAGGCAGAATCTAAAACACCCAGTAATTTTGAAGATGCACACAGTGTGTCAACATGTGCTATCTGCCATCACAGGATATCAATGTACACGTTTTGTGGGTGCAACCCCTTCCTCGCAACTAAAGTAGATGAGAGGAAGGGGTTGCAACACGTCCATTGATCCCCCATGATGGGAACTAGCACATGTTGACATTGGGCATGGGATTAGGAGGGAAATCCACATTTTGACTCCCAATTTGTGTCCCTCTTCAAAATTTGGCTTTTACAGGGGTGACATCACTCCATCTGATGAAGGCAAGATCAACACAGTTTGGACATACTAATGTCACATATTGCCTTCAATTTCAATCAAGGTTGAAGATTGTAAGTTCCTGAGTTGTGTATGTTATTATGGTTTTAAACATGCCTGTTTAACCAAAAAAAGGCTATATACTGTACTGTCACACATAAATGTTAGACACCAAAGATGTTGGTTTGTTAAAAAACCCTTTTCTAACGCACATGTGAATGTGCGCAGTGTAAAATGTTTTATACTCAACAATGTGTTGCTTCTTCTTTAAATGCTCAATACCAGTTTTTGGAGTAAGTTGACAATGGGGGTTATTTACTAAAAGCAAATCCACTTTGCACTACAAGTGCACTTTCATCACACTTTCAGGTGCACTTGCAGCGCACTTGTAGTGCAAAGTGGATTTGCCTTTAGTAAATAACCCCCATTGTCCATGTAGCTACACCAACTTACAAAGTGCTCTAAAATTTGCCCCAATCAGTCCATTTTTAGGGACTCAAAGCAATTAATTCATGGAGATGAAAAGGATGATTATTTTTATCATTAATGCATTACATACATACATAACAACAAAAACAAAATGTGTATGTGTAGCAGACCCACAACATAATAGTTAGCTGAAGAAGAGATTGTCATGTATCAAATAAATTAAATTTGCACTACTGAATAAAAAGGCCAAAAATAAAAGGCCATTGGATAACCTAGGCGACAGCTAAAAGAAACACAAGTTGTAAATCAAATGAAATATTAGTTCAGTTTATACCAAAAAAATTATTTAAAAAATGTTTTACACATTGTCTGTCATATCAATGGCCCCCTACCCGCAAAGTACTCTACGTACTTTTGTCTTACTTCGCAGGCGCTTTGGGGGGAAAAGCCAGGACGGACAGCTTCAAGAGCCATCAAGGTTGTTGTATTTTGAAAGCCGGCCTCAGTCCCAACTGAGGCCACATAGTTTGTTGCATTTTTCCTTAGGAAATTATGGAGTATGTGGCATGCAAGGACAATATGATTCATTTTATATTTCGCCATGTTGATCACTGTGACAAATAGGCGGAACCGGCTAGCCATTATTCCAAACGCATTCTCCACCACTCTTCTGGCTTTATCCAGCCGGAAATTAAAAACCCTCTGGTCCAGGGTGAGGGTCCTCATGGGGAACGGCCACATCAGATGGTCACCCAGTCCAAACGCTTCATCAGCAGCGAACACAAATGGGAGACCAGACACATTGTCTTCCGGAGGTGGCAAGCTCAAGCTGCCATTCTGGAGACCTCTGAAGAACTCCATGTGGGCGATGACTCCACCACCCGACATCCAGCCATTCTTACCCACGTCCACATACAGGAACTCGTATGCCGCCGACACTACCGCCAACATCACAATACTATCAAACCCCTTATAGTTGTAATAGTATGACCCCGAGTTGGGGGGTGGGACTATGTGGACATGCTTCCCATCTATTGCTCATCTGCAGTTGGGAAAGTCCCATTGCTGGGCAAACTGGGAAGACACAATCTGCCATTCCTGTGTGTTTGAAGGAAACTGAGGAGTCAAACAAGAAAAAAAAATTGTACTTTTGCACATAACATTGCAAGCAGATTAGACACAAAAATTCTTGGCCAACATAAGTATAACATTTATTGAAATGAGTATTAAACCACTTCAGCCCCGGAAGAATTTATCCCCTTCTTGACCAGAGCACTTTTCGGCACTGCGTTGCTTTAACTGATAATTGCGTTGTTGTGCGACGTTGTACCCAAATAAAATTGATGTTCTTTTTTTCCCACAAAAAGAGCTTTCTTTTGGTGGTATTTGATCACTTCTGTGGTTTTTATTTTTTGCGCTATAAACAAAAAAACAGCTACAATTTTGAAAAAAACACAATATTTTGTACATTTTGCTATAATAAATATCCCCATTTTTTTTTTTTTTAAAAAGCAAATTTTTTTCTCAGTTTAGTCTGATATGTATTCTACATATTTTTGGTAAAAAAAATATCACAATAAGCGTATATTGATTGGTTTGTGCAAAAGTTATATCGTCTACGAAATAGGGGATAGATTTATAGCATTTTTATTATTATTATTATTATTTTACTATTAATGGCGGCAATCTGCGATTTTATGATAACTGCGACATTATGGTGGACACATCGGACAATTTTGACCCATTTTTGGGACCATTGGCATTAATACAGCGATCAGTGCCATAAAA
The DNA here is from genome assembly GCF_037356315.1 of Lithobates pipiens. NCBI lineage: Eukaryota > Metazoa > Chordata > Amphibia > Anura > Ranidae > Lithobates > Lithobates pipiens. The sequence continues at coordinate 218,887,817 of NW_027507718.1, forward strand.
AAAGCAATGATTACTGTAAAAATGTCACTTGCAGTGAAGGGGTTAGCGCTAGGGGGTGATCGAGGGGTTAACTGTGTTCCCTGGGAGGTGATTCTAACTGAAGGGGAGGGGACTAACAAGAGGAAGTGACGGATCTTGGTTCCTAGCTAATAGGAACACGTGATCTGTCACTCCTGTCAGAACAGAACAGGGAAGTGTGTGTTTACACACACTCATCCCTGTTCTGTGTCTTCTGCTCACGATCGCTTGTGGCAGGCAGTCATCGCTACTGTCGGCCACGAGCATCGACACCCCCCGCTGTGCATTGGGCATGTGCCCACGCTTGCTATCCCGACCCCGTGAGCCACGTATAGCTACGACAGCTCACACAGGGGAGCCAACCTGCCACAGTATAACTGAGGCGGTTGGTTGGGAAGTGGTTAAAGACAAAATGGCCCATTGTAAAAATTTTAGGGGGGGGAGAGATGTTTTGGACAGGAAACCCTCTCCACTTTAATTGAGAGCTGAATGCATAAATAATGTGTGTTACTTTGGCCAGCCCCCCCTTACTTACACTATTGGCAGCCCACTGGGCAGGTAAGAAGTGTCATAATACAAAAATATGAATACACACTGTCCAAATTGAAGCACATTTTTTACATTCTGCAATTACCTATCAAGATAATAGGAGAACAATACTTTAAACAGTACCATTTGAAAGTATTCAGGCAGGCCTTTGCACCACATGCTTTGGTGAATTCATCCATACATATGAACACAAAAGAGGTAGGTATAGTGTGTATGGGTTTGGCAAAGTCAGAGTATTGGTATCAGTTGACTTAGCAGTTGGGGGGGGGGGAGGGAGGGTTCCAAATGAGTTTTGCCCCCACCCCCCAAAAAAAGCCTCTTGCACTATGCATGAATTTAAGGACAACAATAACATTTGGACACATTGTAGGGGGTGTTTAGGGTAAGCACTACAATGGAGCTGACAATATACATTGTAAAGTGACTAGGCTATAGGTGTGTATGGGCCCAGGAGAGCATGCTGGGGAGGTTAGTGAAGGCAAATATGCATAAAGGACAAAAAAGGAACTTTAAAAGCTTCCAGCATGCATGAGGACAAAGAGAACATTCAGAGCAAGGGATTTGGTGTGGAATGTGATGTTAAAGGAGAAAACGTACCTTAATATATTCCTTCTGCAGGACCTATATGATGGCAGAACAGGTCTCTGGAATAATGATTCACAGTGCCTGGGGGGAGATGCCAGTCGAGAACTTGATGTCCTGCATTCTTCTCCCAGTCACCAAGTACGGCAAGGTGGCAACTAGCCTTTGTTCAGGAGTGATGGCTTTCCGCATGCAGGTGTCCTGCTTCGTAATATAAGGAGACAGCAAAGCCAACAGATGGTGAGAAACGGGGTCCGTCATTCTGAGACAATTCCTGAAATCATCAGGATTATTTTCCCGGATCTCCCGCAAAAAAGACATATGAGAGAATTAGTCACACTGGAGCAACCAATTCTTAGTCCATGAACTCCTCCTCGACCTGTTCATGGACTGGACTTAGGTCAAAGCAAGAACTCCAACACCAAGCCCTTGCACAGCATGAACTCTACAACGGTGCACCCGCAACATGGCTAGAAAACGGTCGGCTGTCAGAAAGGCCTGAGAAGAGCGAGCCAAAAATAAAAAAAGAGCAGACAAGAACACACTGGAAAACATATACGAACTATTAAATAGAACGCAATGAGACAGTAACGAACTGACAACATGCACTGAAAAACAAAAGTACAACAATTGTCTGAAATTGCGTACTAACTGCGCAATTGCATACTAATTGCGTACTAAGAGCAGTAACAAACTGAAAAGCACGAAGAAAGATAGCTGAAAATCGCTTTCTTGGCTTTTGGAATTTCCGAAAATATTTGTGTGACCGTGTGTATGCAAGACAAGTTTGAGCTAACATCCGTCGAAAAAAATCCATAGTTTTGTTGTCGGAATGTTCGATCGTGTGTACGCGGCATAACACTTACTAAATTGCATCAACTCTTTGTTTCTTAGTAGGTAAGCTGCTTTTAGGCTCCATGCATACTAGCATTTTTTTCTGCTCCTAGAATCTAAAAAGTGTTATCCTATGTGTCCATGCACACTACTTTAGGCTATTATTGTTTTTTGCACTTCTGCGTCTAAGAGCAGAAAGAAAATGGTTTTGTAGAATTTCTTGGAGTGTTTTTCCAGCAGAAATGATCGTAAATGTTGCTAAACGCTCCTAAATGCTACTAACAGCATTTTTTAAGCTTTTTTTTTAAAGGGATTGTAAAAATGCAAATAAAACACTAATGCTCCTAAACACTCCTAAAATGCTACTACATTATTAGCGTTTTTTTTCCAGCATTTTTTAGCTAAAAAAAAACTTTTGTGCGCATGGAACCTTAAGCCTCGTACACACGATCAGATTTTCGGCAGGGAATTGTGTGATGAAATACTGTTAGCCCAAAATCCGACCATTAGTATACAACTTCAGACAATTGTTGTCCAACTTTCCGCCAACAAATTTTGGATAGCAGACTTGTAAATTATCAGTGGACAACGGTCTATTGTCATATTTTCGTATTGTGTATACAAATGTGTATAAAGTACAAACATGCATGCTGTGGCCAAGTTACCACAACACTATTATGCTGTAGTTTTTATTCTCAAAGATACAACTATGCTGGTGTCCCTTGTTAATTTTACATTGTATTTTTGAAAATGTACTGGCCTACTCCCAAACTGTCATTTGTAAAGTAAAACACATAGCCAAGTATTATTCTACACAATTTTTTTTTGTGCATTCAAAAAAGAAAACAAATAAAATTAGACATGCTATCTGCCAATAGAACTTTTAACCAAAAAGTGCATACTATGCATCCAAAAATATAGAAAATATAACAAATCAAATCATTATGCAACCAAAAAATAAAATATTAATTAGTAAGTGTGGAAGGGGTGAAAATCCTCTGACCAGTGGCCTTGTTGAGAGTCTTAGGTCTGGAAGTGCCATTAACCGCCATGCTGCTGTGGTGGGTGGGTTGGCTGTGGAGGTTGTGTATGTGGGCCCACAAAAATCGCATAGGTGGGTGGTGGCAAAGATCTTGCCCGTCTCCCCCCTGTTGAGGAACTGTACACCTTCTCCTCTGGTCACCGGACATCCCCCTTAACCTATTGTCTGTTACCACGCCAAATCCCTCGCACTCATCTGTGTCAGTACAGATGGCTATAGTGGCCTGGCTGAGGAGGGAAGCTCTGGCCTCGTCCGAATTCCTGCTCTTCCTGGACCTTTTAGCAGCAGGGTGTAGGGGAGGGATCTGGGACTCCATCTGGCTGCTGGCCACGGGCTCTTCCTGACTGACACTTTCCTGTGTACGAAAATGGGACATCATTTTTTTTTAGGGTTTGGTCATCAGTCACACACAATTTTGATCTCCTCACTGTTGAAAATTTATTGTGGTCAAATAGCAAAGACTATCATTCTGACTCCATAATTTTTCATTCTTGTTCGAATCATTTTTGGGCACTACGATCTATTGATGTGGAAACCACTTTGTTAAGGCAGAAATATTTGAACAATAAAGTCTAGTTATCATCATTGTATTTTTGGATACAAATATGTTCAACAATGCTATACCTGGGTCAAACTGGGCTCCTCCACATCTTCATCCTGTGCCGCAGGACCTGTGTGGACCTCTGGAGCTGTGGCCTCAGCAAATGTTGAAGGGAGCATAGATAGCGATGGCCTGGGTTCTGTCTGGTCGGACAAAAACCGCAGGCTGTGGTAATACCACAGCCTGGAGACAAAACGGTTATCCGCTGCTGCTCCAGATCTCTTGGAGTCCATGACCTTGTTGTGCTCCCTTTTAAAAGTACTCCTCAGGTTTCAAATTTTGTTCTTGACATAGTTGATGTCTGCCCTGGGGTACAAATTCTTCACCAACTCGAGCAGTTTCTCCAGTGCTGCCTTCCTCAGATTTTACTGTAGTAATTTCAACTCTTGACCTTCCAGAGGCAGAGCGTCTCTTGGTACAGGTCAATGAAATGTGTTAAAAAATCAGGCGCTGAAATTTATCCACCATGCTAAATGATATGATACCTGCAAGTCAGAACACACAGCTGGTCCCAATATAGGTCTATATCTAAGCAGTATAGGCCACTAACCACCTATGCCCCAAATTCAAATTGTCCCTTTGTTTTAAGGCTGCAAACATCCTTCTCTCCCTATGGCCGTTCCATCTACCGTTCGTTCTGGCTTTATATATACTGCGCATGCGTCAAACTCCGCTCTAAGTGTGTCATAACACTGGGGCATGACCATCTCTCTTCTGCATGTGACACACACGGTGGAACATTTGGGAGGGACAACATGGCGGAATTGGCATATTACAGGCATCCCAATGGTGGTTGAGCTCAGAGGAGGCACAAAGCAACTCCCATGAGCAAGGGTGTGATGGTGGAGATGGTGTGCATCCTTGAGAAGCACGACTACGACTGCATGCTGTGCAATTATGAAAGGCCCAACAGCCAAAAGCACAGCATTTTTGATAAGGTCATCTCCGTTTTGCAGGGTGAATTTTCGGTGCAATGAACAAAGGACTAAATCAGAAAACGATGGTCTGATCTCAAACACCGTGAGAAAAAACAGATGGAGTCCATACATAAGATCATCAAAAAAAGTAAGCAATATTTGTATCTAACCAATATGTATATGTGTAAATTAGCTGTCTGTATATGTGCTTTCTCCAACTAGCTCAAGAGAATTATATATAATGTTTTCTATAATCTTCGTCTTAATTGTTATTAAAGATGAAGTAAAATAGAAAGCAGATTTTTTGACATTTCTTCATTTTTGGACCTATTTTTTTTCTTCTTTCAACAGGGAGGCACCAAAAAATGATGCAACAGCCAAGCCACCAGAAGGGACTAAGGGAGGCTACCCTCACTCGGGCCACAACAGGGGAGACAACAAGGCCATCTTCCCACCAAAAATGTAAGTGACAGCTTCAAACACACTCATTTAGCCACAGACAGGGGTTATTCTAGGTGGGCCAAAGGCCATGAGCTTAGTGCGGAACTTAAGGGGTAAATAACACTTTCTGGTTGCTGCCTGGCTCATCAGTGCCCATTAATACAGCCTTGCCAGTGTAGACATGTGTAGAGGAGAGGCCTCTGGGATCACAGTCACTCACGCCTGCTAGAATGATCATTATATATCCCCTATCCCATTGGAGACAAGAGGGGTGGGGAGCAACTGTAGGACTTTTTCAATGTTGGCACTTGTCCAGTGTTTTCCCTCTGTAAAATGACATCACCTTCCCTTTTCTATGCATTTTTCACTGTAACAAAAAACACAGTGCAGCATAGTGGAGTCCACTTGTCAGGAGCAAACATTGTCATTAGACCAAGTGCAAGGTTGGTCAACTAATGTAGCAAAATGGATGCTAGAAACAGATGGGACTAGGGGTGGCTTAATGAATTGTGTATTGTTGTGTAGCAGACAAACAACACACCATAATAGTTCGTTGATGAAGAGATTGTCACCACATGTAGCAAATAAGGTACGTTTGCACTATTGTAGCAAGTGGCCAAAATAAAGGCCATTTGAGAACATATTATACAGATAAGAAACACAGACAACAGTAGTTCAAATGGAATATGAGTTTATGATCAAATCTGCAACAAAAACAAAATTGAGGCCCTCAACATTCTCCTCAGCAGGTGGCAGGTTTAAGGTGTCATTCTGGAGCCGCTTGTTGCAGCTGTTCTTCCCAACATCAAGAAACAAGAACTCATATGTGGCAGACATTACAGCTAGCAGGACTATGGTGCAAAAGTTGAGTGGGGTGGTGGTACAATCCAGACATGTTTTCCATTAATAGCACCACCACAGTTGGGAAAATCCCACTGATGATGGAACTGGGCTGCAACATTCTGTCATTGCTGTGAGTTAGAAGGAAACTATGGATTAAAAAAAAAGGAACAATAAATTACTACTTCTGCACATAACATTGCAAGCAGATTTGACATAAACATGCTTGGCCAACATAAGTATAAAACTTAAATGGGTATTTAAAGAGAAAAGTGTAAGGTCAACTTATTTGATTTCTCACCCCCTCTGGTGGCCCATTCTAAAAATGTTATGGTGGGTGGAGGTAATGGGTAGATGTTTTAGACAGATAACCCTCTCCACTTCCATGAGAGCTGTTTCCATAAATAATGTGTGATACTTTGGCCAGGTAAGAAGTTTTATCATCAAAAAGTATGGATACACACTGTCCAAATTGCAGAACATCAAGATAATAGGAGACAAAAAACTTTCTACATTACAATTTGAAGGTAATCAGGCAAGCCCTTGCACTACAAGCTTCGGGGAATTCATCCAGAAATATGACCACAAAAGAGGGACAGTGTGTATCAGTTTTGCAAAGTCAGCAGATAGAGTATTTGTATCTGTTGACTTAGCATTTTGGGGAAGAGGGAAGGTTACTAATGCATTTGGGTCCCATAAAATGGCCTCTTGCACTCTGCCTGAATTGGAGGACAACAATAACATTTGGACACATTTTTTTTGGGGAGGTTAGTGAAGGAAAATATGCATGTAGGCCAAAAAAGGAGCAGGAAAAGCTTACAGCATGCACGAGGACAAAGAGGACATACACAGCATGTTATAATAATGTTAATTACCCTGTTTCCCCTAAAATAAGACCTAGCGTGATTGTCGGTGTTGGCTGCAATATAAGCCCTACCACCCAAATAAGCCCTACTCTGTTTCCTCAAAAATAAGCCCTACCCTGAAAAGAAGACCTACAAGGACTTTAACTAGGGCTTATTTGGGGGGTAGGGCCATTATTGCAGCTATCACCGACAATCACACTAGGTCTTATTTTAGGGGAAACAGGGTATGGAATCAAGAAATTACAATACATTAGCAAACATTAAATACATAGAATGTGATGTTAAAGGAAAAAACTTGGCCGAATATAGTCCTTCTGCAGGACTTGAATAATAGCTAGGCAGATCTTTGGAATAATGAGTCCCAGAGCCTAGGAGGAGATCCCAGTGGTAAACTTGTGGTCCTGCAGACTTCTCCCCTTCGCCAAGTATTGCAAGGTGGCTATGAGCCTTTGCTCAGGAAAAACGGCAAGCCTAAGCATGTGTCCTGCTTCTTAATATAGGGGGTCAAAAATACCAAGAGTTGGTGAAAGCAGGGGTCGTCATCTGGAGATAATTCCAAAAATCATCCGGATTTATTCTCCTGGAGCTCCTGTAGCCAAGGCATATGACATAATTGGTCACGATTATGCAACCAATTTTTGATCCAAGAATCCCTCCTCCTGTTCCTGGACTGGACTTGGGTCAAAGCAATAAATCCAAGGCTAATAATAGCGTGTTCTCTCCTCCGAGTCCACAATATGGCTGGTTGGCGAATGGCCGTTCAGAAACGAACTGAAAAGTGGGAATCAACATATGAAATTAGAAGAAGGAGCCCAAAGGGTGGCACCTGACAACTGAACTTCCTCTTTATCGGCTCATAGTAGATATAGTAAGTCACTACGTTTGTGTTTGTTGGCCGACAATTGTGTACCGTTTGTATGCAAAACAAGTTCCTGGCACATGCCCTTCGGACAAAAGTCTGACACTCTGTTGGTCAACAATCTGATCGTGTGTCCGAGGCTTTAGTCTGTAGGTTTTATTGAGACATAAAATTCTAAAACACATATTTTTCCATGTAACACAAGTTCTTTCTTCACAGGGGATATATAAAGAACATCAGAAAAGTATCATTGTTTTAGCTAACAGTCTTTCTTTTAGCCCTTGTACACACCGTCGGAGAATCTGTCGAAATGAGTCTTATCGGACCATGTCGTCAGATAATCCGACTGTGTGTGGTATGCCTCGGACTGATTCCGTCCGAATCTCTGTCCGACCCAATTTTCCAACATGTTGGAAAGATTTCCCGACCAACTGGACCGGACGGACCTAATCCGATCATGTGTAGAGCATTTTCATCGGACCAAGCGCCACGCATGCTCACATTCAAATTCCGACACAGAAATGCTCGTTCAGGTAAAACTACTGCTCGTAAGCGATATAGCACATTCGTCACGCTGCAATGTTAAAAAATCATTCATCAAGCGCATTCTCTTGTTCTTTACAGCCGCGTACACACGTAGCCGTCTGTCCGACGTACTTAGTCTGGCGGACGTCCGCCAAACTATCTGTCGGAATTTTCGAACGGGCTACTTGCCCACACACGGCACTTTTTCAGCGGACTAATACGGCGTACTAAGTCCGCCGTACTAACTCCGCCGTACTTTCGAAATGAACGAAACTCGCCCACACACGCGGAGGAAAGTCCGCTCAATTCGAGCGCGTCTCCAGGTAGGCGGGGCCCGCGAAGGAGACGTCGCTGGCCCCGCCGCCTGGTATGGACTTAAAGGGGAACCCCAACGCCGAAAAAAATCAGCGTGGGGGTCCCCCCCAAGTCCACAACAGACCCTTGTCTGAGCACGCTACCCGGCCGGCCAGGAAAGGGGGGCAAGCGAGCACCCCCCTCTCCTTAGCCGTGCCAGGCCGCGTGCCCTCAACATGGGGGGTGCCTTGGGGAAGGGGGGGCCGCGCGCCCCCCACCCCAAAGCACCTTGTCCCCATGTTGATGAGGACAAGGGCCTCTTCCCGACAACCCTGGCCGTTGGTTGTCGGGGTCTGCGGGCGGGGGGCTTATCGGAATCCAGGAGCCCCCTTTAATAAGGGGGCCCCCGGATACCGCCCCCCACCCTATGTGAATGAGTATGGGGTACAATGTACCCCTACCCATTCACCTGTAAAATAAAAGTACAAAAAAAACCACAACACACGAGATAAAATACTTTATTGCACAGCTCCGGGGGTCTTCCGTCTTCGGGGGTCTTCTCACCGGACTCCTCCGCTATCTTATTGTAGCTCTTTTGCTAGCGGAGGAGTCCGGCTTTCTTCCTCGCCGCCGGCCTCTTCTCCCGACTTCGGGGGTCTTGTCCCCCTCTTCGGTTCTTCTGCCGGGCCACCGCGCCTTCTTATAGCTCTTTTACAGGCGGTGGCCCGGTCTTCTGACGCCGCTGCCGCCTTCCGTTCTTCTTCTTCTTCTTCTTCTTCTCCTTCTTCTCCTGGAGATGTTGACTCGACGCTCTCTCCGGCCACAATGCCAGGGATTCGCTGCACGGCCACTTATATAGGGACAAGGGGCGGTGTCACATGGCTTTATGTCACATGGGTTGGTGTCACATGGTGACCCCGCTCCCTTACGATGTCACAGTCCCCATGTGACATCAACCCATGTGACCAACCCATGTGACATAAAGCCATGTGACACCGCCCCTTGTCCCTATATAAGTGGCAGCGCAGCGCATCCCTGGCATTGTGGCCGGAGAGAGCGTCGAGTCAACATCTCCAGGAGAAGAAGAAGAAGAAGAAGAAGAACGGAAGGCGGCAGCGGCAGCGGCGTCAGAAGACCGGGCCACCGCCTGTAAAAGAGCTATAAGAAGGCGCGGTGGCCCGGCAGAAGAACCGAAGAGGGGGACAAGACCCCCGAAGTCGGGAGAAGAGGCCGGCGGCGAGGAAGAAAGCCGGACTCCTCCGCTAGCAAAAGAGCTACAAGAAGATAGCGGAGGAGTCCGGCGAGAAGACCCCCGAAGACGGAAGACCCCCGGAGCTGTGCAATAAAGTATTTTATCTCGTGTGTTGTGTTTTTTTTTTGTACTTTTATTTTACAGGTGAATGGGTAGGGGTACATTGTACCCCATACTCATTCACATAGGGTGGGGGGCGGTATCCGGGGGCCCCCTTATTAAAGAGGGCTCCCGGATTCCGATAAGCCCCCGCCCGCAGACCCCGACAACCAACGGCCAGGGTTGACGGGAAGAGGCCCTTGTCCTCATCAACATGGGGACAAGGTGCTTTGGGGTGGGGGGGCAGCGCGGCCCCTCCCTTCCCCAAGGCACCCCCCATGTTGAGGGCATGCGGCCTGGTACGGCTAAGGAGGGGGGGCGCTCGCTCACCCCCTTTTCCTGGCCGGCCGGGTAGCGTGCTCAGACAAGGGTCTGTTGTGGACTTGGGGGGGACCCCCACGCCGATTTTTTTCGGCGTTGGGGTTCCCCTTTAAGTCCATACCAGGCGACTACCTGGAGACCCCGCTCGAAATGAGCGGACTTTTCTCCGGGCGGGCTGGTATACACACGGCCGGATTGTCCGCCGAAATGCGAGTACGGCGTGCAGATTGTTGTGCGAACCGAAATTCTAAGTCCGCCGTACTGTCGGGTCAAAAAAGTATGGCGGAGGCTACACACGGGGGGATTGTTTGGCGGACTTGAGTTTGCCGGACTTTTCCACTGGATTGTTTGATCGTGTGTACGCGGCATACAATGCTGCAAGAACCAACTTCTTTTGATGCTTATAGTCACACACACTTCTCCCGAACGGATTTCATTACTCTTTTTTAACCATTTCAGTAATACAATTTTATTTTGCGTCACATCTACACAATGTTTGATTTGGTTTTTTTATTTTTGGGATGTTTTTTTGGGGGGGGGGGGGGGGTGCTTCCCTAAAAATCTCCTTTAAAGACACTTTGCTCATTTATCCTTATTTTTTATTTTTTTTATGTAAACTTACAACAACAACATTATTTGATTTTTGAGATTTTGTTTTTATTTTTTAATCTACAGGAGGTTGTTTAGTGTTAACACCCCTTGTTATTTATTTCACTTTGTTTTTTGGAAATGTACCTGCCTGCTCACAAATAAACTGGCCTTTTGGAAGGAAAACACATTACACAAGTATTTCATCCAAACAAAAATTACCTTTATTTCGGTGTCAGTAACAGATAAAGAGGGAGGCAGAAATGTTGAAACTGGGGAGATTTGTGAAGCCTTTGGCCCCCAGGGCACGCATCAAATATTTCAAAGCAAAAATTGGCGGCCTGAGGAGTACATATCTGAGGGAGAGAAGTCTGGTCCTGAAGTCCATGAAACCCGGAACAGCAGCAGATGACATCTATGTTCCCAGGCTGTGGTACTACAACAGGATGAATCTTCTGGCAGACCAGACTGAACCCAGGTCATCACACTCTGGTCTTCCTTACATGCTTCCTTCCAGGCTGTTGCTGTGGTACTGGAGGTGTGGCAGAAGGAGGAGGAGGAGGAGGAGCAGGGGCATGGGCCAAATGACACAAGTGTCATTTGGCCCAACAGACCCGTGTTGAGGGTTTGGAGAATAACCTGCTCACACCAGATCTGTTGCCCCTGCTCCATTTTCTCCATCCAGGAAGACAAGATTTAAGGCCGCAAATATGTCTTTTGGAGAGATGTTGGAGATGGTCGACATATTGAACAGGACCGACTATGATGGGAAATATGGACCTTACCCAAACCCAAATATCAGAAAGGCCAAGATCATGAATAAAGTTGTGAAGTGTCTTCTGCCTAATTTTGGGGTACACCGATCCATGGATCAACTGAGAAAACGCTGGTCAGACCTGAAACTGAGGGAGCACGAGCAGTACATAAGGATCAAGCGTGTTCTGGACAAAAGTAAGTAGTTGTGTGTTCATATGATTATTATTGCTTGCATACTGCTTGCATACTGCTCCATGTGCTTTGAGTTCATGTTGTGCATTTTAAAATGGCCACTTTCAAGTTCATGGTTTCATTCTTTCGTAGGAAACATCGATATGCAGATAAGTATTCTAGCTGAACACAGTGTCCCCAATAATGTTATGACCTTGAAGCTCGGCCAAAATAAACAATTGAACAACACTTCCAAACAATGTTTCATATTGTTAATTATGCCCTCTGTGTGATAATTATTACATTTTTACAAATCTCATAGGGGAGAGAAGACTCGGCAAGTATTAGGACACCAGGGACCCCACCCCTCACAAAGAAGGACAACTTCCAAAAGAACAAACAGAGGAGCAGGAGGAGGAGGAAGGAGAGATCGTGCAGGATGTGCAAAATGTCACCACAACAGGTGAGTGTCAGAGAACACAGCTTCTGGTAAGCTCATCAATGTATGTCACCATATTTAAATTACATGTTTTTTTCTTTTGTTTTATAGGTGATGTGGAAGACGATTTCCGTTTTACCAGTGAAAGTTCCCAGATCAGGGAGATAATGGGGTGCAATGGGTATTGGGAACATATCCTGCAAAACATCAATGATGTTAATTTAAATTGGAAAAAACATCATTGATGTTTTGGGGAGAGTGTGAAACACCCCAAACTAGATAGGGTCTTATTTTTGGAATTTTAAGACCAAAATGTTGTAGTTCTCCAAATTCGACATTTGGAAGATGCACAGAGTGTGGAAACATGCATTATCTTCCATCATGGGGGATCAATGTATGTGTTTTGTGTTTAGTGTCTGAGATGAAGGGGTTGCAGCCCCAAAGCATGTACATTGATCCCCCATGATGGGAGCTAGCACATGTTGACACACTGTGTGCATCTTCCAAATTTGGATTTTTCAGGGGTGACACCCCATGTGATGAAGGCAAGATCAGGCCAGTTTGTACATACTCATGTCTGATATTGTCTTCACTTTTCAAAGTGGAACTTTGTATGTTCCTGTGTTCTGTATTTTACAGTTAGATATATGCCTGTTTACACCAAAACAATAATTAAAACAAATTTTTAAAAAACTCTTTTTTGAAAAAACAAAATTTCTAGGTTGGTTGTACAAACCTTTTCAAAAGGCACATGTGAATGTGGTTGGATTAAACAGTTCAATTAGCAACAATGTGTGGCTTTTTTGTTCATGGCACCAAAAATTTATTTGGAGTACAATTTAAGTTTGTGCTGAGAAGGAGTGTGATTTAATAAAGGCAACTCCACTTTGCACTCCCAGGGCAGTTTCAGGTGTACTTTTGCAGTGCACTTGTAGTGCATAGTGGATGTGCCTTTACTAAAAAAAACACCCACAGTGATGTGTAAATTTGGTCAATCATGCCATTTTCCTGCCATGGTTCTGAAAATGAGCACGATTTGGGTCACTAATGCACTACATACATTAGATAACAAAAAAGAAGGTGTGTGTGTAGCAGACCCACAACATAATAACATTATCTGAAGAAGAGACTGTCCCCTCATCTCGCACAGAACTTGGGTTTGCACTGTTGGTGAAAAAGGCACAACTTTATCAAACATAATTATACCTAGGAGACACATAAAACCAAGCCAAGCAGTAAATGAAGGAGTTTCATATAAAATTTAAATTTTAAAATGCTGCTCAGACATTGTCTGGCATATCAATGGCCCCCCTACCCACAAAGTAGTCCATGTATTGGGTTCTAACCTCACGGGCGCTTTGGGGGGGCAAGCCATGTTGAAGGCCCGTGAGGTTATCTGCATTGTCCATCAAGTCTGCTTCTTGTTGGCCAACTGAGACCGAATAGTTTGCAGAAACTTTTTTCAAATAATTGTGCAGAACACAGCACGCCAGCACTATATGATTGAGTTTGTATTCCGCCATGTGAATAGGCGTAAGAAAAAGGCGGAACCGGCTGGCCAGTATACCAAAAGTGTTCTCCACCACTCTTCGGGCTCTGGACAGGCGAAAATTAAAAATCCTCTGGTCTGGGGTGAGGGTCCTCTGGGGGAAAGGCCGTATCAGATGGTTCATCAGGGCAAATGCCTCATCCGCGACGAAGACGAACGGGAGTCCTTCCTGATTCTCCTCTGGGGGTGGCAAGCCCAGACTGCCACTCTGGAGATGCCAGTAGAACTCTGTCCGTGAGAACACTCCACCATCCGACATCCGTCCATTTTGCCCCACGTCCACATACAAAAACTCATATGTCGCAGACACCACCGCCAACATCACGATACTATGAAACCCCTTATAGTTAAAATAGTATGACCCCGAGTTGGGTGGTGGGACGATGCGGACATGCTTCCCATCTATTGCTCCTCCACAATTGGGAAAGTCCCAACGACTGGCAAAGTGGGAGGCCACAGTCTGCCATTCCCGTGGCGTTGAAGGACACTGTGGATTGAAACAAGAACAAAAATTATTAGTTTGACCAATCAACATTCCAAGCAGATTAGCCACAAACATTTTGGGACAAAATTCGTTAAACATTTTGTGACCTGAGTATTTAAAGCCTAAAGTCTAATGTCCCCTTATGAGAGTCATCACCCCCCCCCCCCCCATCTGATGGGCCCTTGCTAAAAAATGAGGGGGGGGGGGTTTAGGACAGGTAACCCTCTCCACTTGATTGAGAGCTGAATGGCTAAATAATGTGTGATACTTTGGGAAGCCCCTCCTTAGTTACACTATTGGCAGCCCACCGGACAGGTAAGAAGTGTCAGAATACCAAAAATTAATCAAAATGTAAGCACTTTTTGACATTCTGCTATTACATATCCAGATAATTAATAGGTTAAAAGCCAAAACAAAAAAAAAAGGTTAAAGTATTGAGGCAGGCCCTTACACTAAATGCTTAGGTGAATTCATCCATAAATGTGAGCATCAAAAAGGTAGGTATAGTGTGTATTGGGTTTGGTAAAGTCATCAGATAGAGGATTGCTATCAGCTGGCCTAGCAGTTGGGAGGAGGGGGGTTCCTAATGAGTTTGACACAACCCCCCCCCCCCCCCCAAAAGCAAAAAAAAAAAACACTCTGCATGAATTGAAGCACACACATCACATTTGTAGACATTTTTGGGGGTGTTTAGGGGAAAGCAATACTATGGAGCTGCCAAAAGACATTGTTAAGTGACTAGACTATAGTTTTAGGGGCCAAGAAGAGCATGGTGGGGAAGTTAGTGAGGCAAATCTGCATGAGGACAAAGGGGCACAGCATATAAATAGAGCATATTGCAATGATGGTATGTAGGGGATGAGGAAAGAAATGCAAGACATTAGCAATCATGAAATACATAGAATGTGATGTTAAAGGATAAAACTTACCTTCATATAGTCCTTCTGCAGGACCTGAATGATGGCAGAACAGGTCTCTGGAATAATGATCCCCAGGGCCTGGGGGGAGATGCCTGTAGAGAACTTGAGGTCCTGAAGGCTTCTCCCTGTCGCCAAGTAGCGCAACGTGGCGATGAGCCTCTGCTCCGGAGTGATGGCTTGCCGCATGCAGGTATCCTGCCTGGTGATATAAGGGGTCAGCAAAGCCAGCAGACGGTGAAAAACGGGGTCCGTCATCCGGAGATTATTCCTGAAATCATCAGGATTATTCTCCTGGCGCAACCAATTCTTGGTCCACAAACGCCTCCCCTCTCTGTTCATGGACCGGGCTTGTGTCAAAGTAGCAACCCCAACACGAAGCCCCTGCACAGCAGAAACTCTACGACGAGTACGTAGAGGAAACATGGTTAGAGAACGGTCGGCTGGTCAGAGCGGACACCAGAAAGCACATATAAACAGCAAAGCCTGAAAGAACGACCTGAATAGCAGAAGCAAGCAGACAATAAGAATTGTCTTTCAAAGCATACTATACCAAGATATAGTCCACAATGATCAACAAATACTTACTGACTGCACGCACTGATTATCCGATACTCACCGACAAGCAGAAACTGAAGAGCTGTAGCGATCTGAATCACAAATCTGAAAAGCGCGAATCGTCTCTCACCAAACTTCTACTAACACGCGATACACACGAGATCAGCAGAAGGAGCCCAAAGGGTGCTGGACGTGGAGCTGAACTTCCTTTTTCTAGTCCCGCCGTACACGGCTTACGTCACCGCGTTCTTGGCCACCTGCGAAATCAGACAACTTGGCCCGACCGTGTGTAAGCAACAGTTTCGGACACAATCCGTCGGACTAAATCCGACGGATTTGGTTGCCAAAATCTCCGACCGTGTGTACGTGGGCTTAGACACTGTGGATATCCACAAAGTGTTCAACAGATTAAACGTACTTTAGTTCCATTTTTGGTATTCGTCTTTAGTTTCCCAAAATCTCTATACTGCTATTTTTCTACATATTTCAGTCCAAGAGTACATATTAAATAAAAGATTTTATGAATTAGGACATACAGTGTTTTACTCATCTTATTACATTTTTTTCATAGCTATTTAAATAGGAGATGTTAACAAATTTACATCTTTTAAATCTTGATTTTTTTAAATGCTTTCTGAAAAATAAATGTGCATTAGTCTAGTAAGACCATGTGATTGCTTCTGAGAAAAGGTAAGAATGAAAAGTAATGGGAACATACTGTAAACATATATATTTATGTAGAAAGAACACTCCATGTGAAATAATTCACAAATGCCACTAATGTTTGTTGAATTACAGGCATTTGTAAAATTCACAGCCCATTAGTGTATGTAATGATTATATTTTTCATGACTAAGAAAAATGTAGTGCTTCCTTTACTGCTTTCTATATAATCTCTAAAAACTAGAATTTTACATTAGATGAGAACATTTTTGGCAGACAAGATTTTCACCTTTGTCATAGAATATCCTAGAATACTCTTATGTCATAGTGGCTGGCACTTACCAAAATCAACATGTTTTTGTTGTGAAGTTAATGAGTGTCCTTATGGACTCTATATATACATTGCAGTAGATTTAAGAGATCTTTGGTACTATGTATACTCTTTGAAATTGTGAGGGTTAATGAAGACACCACACGGAGGCTTACAAACTCACTTTAATGTGGTAAATGGGGCACAAGTTTGGGTCAAATTGGCACAGGCCACTAAACATGGTCCAGTTATATATATGACTTTTGTTTTTTTCTTTATTAAAAGGAAGATGATCATACTTCTCTTGTGGGTTACAGGAGTGCAATTACCTTTCTTCTCCTTTAAACCCTAAATCAGCTGAGTGTTGGCCTGATGTAGCAGGGTTCCGGAAGGTATCTGACAGGATGATTGATAGCCGTCCCTGCCTCACACTGCAAAACTGAGAGCCAGAGCTAGCTGTGCCCGCCCCTATCCTGCCCAGTACTCCAGAAAGCACTAAACAAACACAGTCACCACTCTTCACTCTGCGCAAACCAAAAACTGAGTGATCAGTAGTTATGTGATTGCTCAGTTCTTGGTCTTAAAGCTAACATGGGACTGCTACAGTATCACAACATAGAGGTGAGTGTGAATGTTTATTTTATTAAGAATTTCAAACTTCAACTTTAAGTCACAGCATTGATGACTGGTTTTCAGTATCCTCAGGCTTTCACACACATTGCAAAACTGTTTATAATTTGGTACTCTAGTGTAAGCCATCTTAATGCTCTAAGCAGGTCCAAAGTGGTACCCAAAGACAAGTGAGTGGTGCACAACCTTCCCGTATAGCTTCAGAGATTAGGAATGTCTGTACCATTGTATACCATCTGTTTGTCTGATGTTAAAGCAGCTTATATTGAAATGAAGACAAAAGCATAGCAATATGAATTGCGACACACAATGAAAAAAATGACAGTTGTTTATAAACAAGAAGCTCAATAAGTAATTTTCCTCTTTTTATACCTGCAAGCCAATGTCAAGTCTATTACATTTCACAAAAATGTATCGAATAAGTACTCTTGCTCCTATTCTTTCTAGTTTTTGTACATAAAGCCATCACAATATGCTTACTTGAGAAAAAAAAACAATTTCAAGCAAGAGAACATTTTCCCAGGATAAAATCAAATCTCTTTAACGATGCTAACTAAAAATGGCAAAGAACAAGGAGGAATCACAGCCTCTTACATGATAGCTGGTGTATGTCATTCTCCTCAAGGTATAAGAATGCCAAAGAAGCCTTCAAAGAGGCACTTAGCATGAGGTCATACATCAAGTCACTATAACTGTCTTTTATTTAAAGGGAAACAGTCCTCCTTCTATTCATTCTGTTTGAATATTTATAAAAATGTTCTATTTAACTATCAAAAGTGTTATATCTTTGTAAAGACCTGTGTCAATGAGCTTTAATCTATAAATGCAGAGTGCTTTTGATATCAGTATGACTTGCAGTTGATTGCTTCAGCTGCTTTTGCATTCCTACAGACGTCTATTGGGATATAAAGGAGTTCTGAAGTGAACAAAAGTCCATCATCGCTGGCCCTAAACCTTTAATCTTTCACATTTTTGCATCTGTTGTTTTGAAAAGCTAGTATAAAAGGGAAGTAGTTGTGGGAAAAAAAACACTTGTGAGTTTATTCAGTAATGTTATGTGTATTCATTCTGACTAGGGGCATGGCAGGGGCCTGGTCTATGCCAACTTAAGTTTCCTTCATACTTATTTCAGAAAGTTTGAAAGGATGTGTCACAAGGCAGACTGGGTATGTGGCACAATCGCCTGGGATACACAAAAATTGTAAAATGAGGTTTAGAATTACCACTAATATGTGTCTTTTAAGCAGAATACTCATTAAATTCTAACATTTAAAGTGTTAACGCTCATAAGCAGAAAAAAAAAAGAAAACATCTCCAAAAACCATATGTTTCAGCAGCTTACCATGAACACCTATTTTTATTTTCAAGTCGAGTTAATATTTAATGACTTCTAGGAGTGCGTCATTTGGTTACTGCAAATTCAGAGTGTGGCCCATGCAATGTTTTATTCCACTTGGAGCCGCAGAGCAGATGTAAGAAATACTATAAACACAGCTGTTGTAATTACTTCCAAGTCTAGGCATGAAAAGCTTGCACAATAGCACAATCTACACAGCATGTACAGTAGCAACAGTCCATATTTCAAAGGTAGGTTAAGTGTTAGTCTCCTTTATAGCTTGCTGAGATATTAAGTCATTGGATTTGGTTTTGTTGAACAAGCTCTTCAACAAGTAGACACTAGCTGTAAAAAAAGACAAGGCACTTATTTTTCCTGTAGAACGAGCCAAGGCAGGCTTTACCTGTGGAATACCGCATTCCCCTGTAACTCTGTTTAGTGATAACGTTTAAATAAGTGAAAGTTAAATGTGTATTTGAAATACATTTTTAATACACATTGCTACAAAAAGTATATTTATGCCGATGATGTATAGTATTATCATCGGACAGTAATCATCCTATCTATAGACGATAAACACACCTGCAGAAATTCAAAGTATTTTTATAACTAAGCATTTACTTTACAGTTTAAGAGAAACTAAAAACTACTGGTTTGATTAGCTTAATCTAAAGAGAGACAGTTAAAATGGCACTAATCGACCATCATAAAAATTTACCAGAAAATTGTATTTTACATGCTGTTCATACTCTCTCATTATGTGATTCCTGTTTTCTGCAAAAAAAACTGGTTGATCCTGCTGCTCGCTATCTTCCCTGTCTGTCCAAGTCCCCAATTTAGCTCAGGATTTTGCAGAGCAGTGTTGGCAGCTCTGCACATGCCAAATTTGTTGTGAATTTCTATGCTAAGAATTTCCTCCCTATCACATCTGAGTAGCCCATGTGACTATATATTCACACATGTGGGTATATACACAGTAGTAATGGACAGCCCACTCCCTCCATCCTGCTCCATGCCCAGTAACCAGCTAAACACAATGGGGGCAGGATCTTACATCCTGATTGATGAAGGCTTCATCTCCCTCTTATTCGAATACACAGGCTAGAGGGTCATGACACAACCTGTGACTGGCAGAAATCCACCCACACCATGTTATTAGCAAAAAATAATAAATATTTTTTGCTAATAACAATATTTATTTGTTGGACAATTTAAAACAGTTTATATTATTTATTTGTTTTTTTTCTCTGTGTTCCAAATGCTGTTTTTTTTTTTTCATTTTTAAGATGTGACAGCAGCAGAGCACTAGAAGCTCCTCCTGCTTATGTTTCACTGCAGACAGACTGGGAAAGAGCTGTATATCGATTAGAAATTCAATTTTTTTTAATTCAAATAATTACAGTGTCCTCACCCATATACAGAAATAGAAGGGACAATGTGAAATAAACCCTATAAAGGTGCTTTTGATGAAGGCAAAAAAAATTGCAATTATATGCACCTGTCAAACAGGTGCTGAAAAATTGGTCATTGGGTGTTAATTGTGCCCATGAAACCTATAAGAATAACATTCTTCCAGATGAAATGATTGAAAACCCTCAAAGCTAGGCAGTCTTGAAGTCCTGCAGAGATTCCACAACCCAAAAAGACGTAATCAGTAACATCAACATCAGGGGCTTCATAGCTGGTAATCCAGGACTGATTCATTTTTTATAAAAGTGAAATGGTCCACGGAGTCTGTGGACAGATGTGTTCTATGATCAGTAATGAAACCTCCTGCAGCACTGAATGCCCATTCTTAAAGCACGCTGGATGCAGGCCAGCCCAACAACTCAATAGCATACTGGGCAAGTTCTGGCCAGTGGTCTATTCTCATGACCCAGTAAGTCAGTAGATCGTCAACTGGAAAGCTTTCCATCTCTGATTTGGCCCCGAGGTAATCGTCCACCATGTGATGCAGATGCTGCCGATGGGATGTGGAAGCTGACAGCCCTGGACAACGAGGACTAAAAAAATTCTGAAATGCCTCACTTAGGTGGATGCCTTCTCCAATGCTCCTCTCTTGACCAACAGAAAACTCAAAACAATGTTTTCCACCACACCTATTGGAGTAAGGAAAAATGGTCTATAAAATCCTCTTTAAGGTGTCCTCAAGAGATTTTATCTTCTGCACTCTCTGTGGGGACGGGATCAGTTCTGAGACTTTCCCCTTATAATGGTGGGCAGGGAGGGTTGCCAACCAATAATCATTCTTCTCCTTTATGCATATTCTTGGGTCCTTTTGCAGGCTTTGAAGCAGGAAGTTGCCCATGCGCCTCAAGTTTGCAGAGGCTTGAGAAGCAGACTCCTCAGGGTCACTCAGGATGACAGCATGTGGAACTTCCTCCTCGTAGCCACGTACTACTCCTAAGGGTCCTGGGATTGGAAAGGCTTCCCTTACAGATTGACGCATGTCTTACTCTTCTACGAAGCCTATGAAAATAGCAGAATCTTCCTCCTCATCCTCCTCCCTGCTCTCTTCCTGTGTGTTCTGTGATGTAGGAATGAAGTCCTCCTTTTCCTCCTGCTGCTCTGCCTCCAGTGCCCTGTCCATAATGCCATGAGAGTCTACTCCAGCAGGAACAAGACAGGGATCATGTCACTGATGCATGCACTGTCACTGTTCACCATCTTTGTGGCTTCCTCAAATGGTGACAATACAGTGCATGCATCCTTAAAAGCACTGGCTGTGTATGACCACCTGAAATGGCTACAGACTCTTATGGCCTGCTTTAGTACATCTTGTATCTTGTAACCCTGGGTATGTACTTAGGAAACACTGCACCACCAAACTAAAGACATATGCTAGGCATGGCACATGTGTCAACTTTTCCAATCTAAGGGTGAACAGGAGGTTTGGGCCATTATCAGACACCACCATTCCTGGCTCCAGCTGGCATGGTGTGAACCATCTCTGGGCCTGTCCCTGCAGAGCTGCAAGAATCTCTGCTTCGGTGTGGTTCCTGTCCCCTAAACACACCAGCTGAAGCACTGCATGGCACCTTTTAGCCTGACTCTGGGAATATCCCTTTGAATGCTTAGCGGGTACCTGATGTTCATAGGACAATTCTGCAGAGGAGGGCATGGAGTTGGCAGAGGAGGAGGGGGTAGAGCTCACAGGTCTGGCATCATCACCACTAGCTGTATGGAGACGTGGGGGCACAACAAGCTGGAGCACTAAGCTCTGTCCTGCATCCTTTCTAGTTGCAAGCAGCGTTACCCAGTGTGCTGTGAACGAAATATATTGTCCCTGCCCATGCTTGCTGGACCACATGTCAGCAGTAAGGTGAATTTTACGGCTGACTGCCTTACCCAACGATGCCAGGACATTCCCTTCTACGTGATAATAGAGAGATGGAACGGCCTTACATGAAAAGTAGTAGCAACTGAGAACCTACCATTGTGGTACAGCACATTGTGCAAATTCACGGAAGGGGGAGGAATCAACCAGGCTGAAAGGCAAAAGTTGGAGAGCCAACAGCTTTGACAAGCTTGCATTCAGACGCTGGGCATGTGGGTGGCAGGGACTGTATTTTTTTTCCGGTGCAGCAGATGGGGCAAAGAAATTTTCCGGCTACAGTCTACAGCCCTGTCAGTGGAGGCTGCTTAAAGGTAATGACTCAGTATGGCAGGGGCAGACTGAAGTGGATAAGGAGGAGGAGGAGGGACAGATTTGTGCCCCTTTTGTGTGGCTTTTTGGTGCTCTTGCCAACGGGCTGAGTGGTTGGATGTTAAATGTCTTGTTAGGCATGTGGTACCCAAATGGTTGGTGTTTTTTCCACGTTGGATGTGCCTGAGACACAGTTTGCAGATAGCAACAGTGCGATTTTCTGCAGATGTGCTGAAAAAAGCCCAGACAGCTGAGCTTTGGGGAGTGGGTTGGGAGAGAAGCTACAGAGTGTGATGGAATAGGGTTGCTGCTCTCTACTCTTTCTTGATGTTGGCCTCCTTGGGGTTGTGCCGTCTCCCCTTTACCCCTCTGCTCTATCTGGCATGTTGGGGAACATGAATGTCAATTTGTCTACCAGTGTTCCTCTCTCTCTCTAGGCTCATGTTCCTGTCATCCTCAACCTCAGAACCAACATCTGAATCCAGTAATGACTGGGCATCATAAAGGAGCAAGTGGCTGACGCTGTGGTCAAATAACTCAGCTGACTCTTCAATGGCTGATGTTGGGGCTATGCTGGGAATAGATGTGGACAAGGAGGCAAGTTTATCCACTCTAGCAACTGCAGGGGACTGCAAACTTGTCTCTGCTTGCATGACAGAGGATGAGGAGGATGGGGAAGGTTTCGTAAGCCCGTCCACCACCTCCTCTGCATGCTGTGTCTGGATAGCACAGGCAAACTCACTAAACAGAGGAAATGATGCCCTGCCTGAGGACTGACCACCTCGTCCACCTTTGCCTGTGGACACATTTGTTGCTGGCCCCCTTACAGTGCCAAGGGAATGTCTGCCTTTCCTTGTTGTCCTCCCAGACATTATTGGGAGGGAGGGGGCGGTGCTTATAAGCAAATGTATAGAAGAAGTTGAAATCTGTACGTAGATGCACTTTAATCAATGTAAAGAGGTGTTTGGTGCAGTTTAATTTGAGTACTCACACTACACAGACACACTCCAAGGATTACACTATAATATACTACAATATAATGCACCAAATGTACACTGACACACAGAACTATATGGAGTTATACTGCCAGTAACACACACAGAAGTAAATGGCATTAAACTGGCAGTAACGCACACAGAACTATATGGTGTTAAACTGGCAGTAATGCACGCAAAACTATATGACGTTAAACTGGCAGTAATGCACACAGAATTAAATGGCGTTAAAAAGGCAGTAACGCACACAGAAGTAAATGGCATTAAACTGGCAGTAATGCACACAGAACCAAATGGTGTTAAACTGGCAGTAATGTACGCAAAACTATATGGCATTAAACTGGCAGTAACACGCAAAACTATATGGCGTTAAACTGGCAGTAACTAACACAGAACTATATGGTGTTAAACTGGCAGTGACGCACACAAAACTATATGGCGTTAAACTGGCAGTAACATGTACAAAACTATATGACGTTAAACTGACAGTAATGCACACAGAACTAAATGGTGTTAAACTGGCAGTAACACACACAGAACTATATGGCGTTAAACTGGCAGTAACATGCACAAAACTATATGACGTTAAACTGGCAGTAATGCACACAGAACTAAATGGCGTTAAACTGGCAGTAACACACACAGAACTATATGGTGTTAAACTGGCAGTAATGCACGCAAAACTATATGACATTAAACTGGCAGTAATGCACACAGAAGTAAAGGGCGTTAAAAAGGCAGTAACGCACACAAAACTATATGATGTTAAACTGGCAGTAATGCATGCAAAACTATATGGCGTTAAACTGGCAGTAACACGCAAAACTATATGGCGTTAAACTGGCAGTAACACACACAGAAGTAAATGGTGTTAAACGCAATCAAATAGGCTCTGTTCAACCGTCACTACACTGACGCTATCTGAACTGTCTCTATTCCAGCCTTTACACTAATGTAAAGATTACGGACACGGTCTCACTACACTACACAAACTATATGAGCGGTCCCTACTCTACACTATTGTATGTATGAATGGCATGGTCTCACTACACTACAGTGAAACTATCTGAGCTGTCCCTACTCTAGCTGCACACTATGCAAAGCTTAATGATGGTCCGCCTCACTATACTCACACTATACCTAGACTAACACTAAACTAATATTCTACACTGACAATTGAAGCAAAATAGCACACTAACTAACTGATAGCATTGAACAGAGCCCTGTTCTATCTCTCTCCACGCCAAAATCACACTGAAAATGGCTGCCATTGAAAGAATGCTTTTATACTGTGGGCGGGAATGAGCCATGATTGGATAAAGTCACGATGACAGTGTCTAATCATGACTCTGACAGTGCTCTGTGACCTGATTGGCTGACGTGTTCACTGCTTCAGCCAATCAGGGTTTGCAATACACTGTTCAGCGGCGCAATGCATTGTGGCCGGTTCGGGGGAGGCGAACAAACGGTCGAACAACCCATTTGTTCGGCTGTAGATGATCAGAGTAGCAGGTTTCTTGCAAGATCAATGCTTTTTGACCTGTTAAACATATGTAGCACCCTCTAGGTAAGTAGGTGCTAGAGATAGGATTTTTTGTAAGATAGGCAAATTTAGGCAGGCCTGGCTGACAGTCAGGCCTGTTTGTATTTAAATGAGGGTGTGTATCTGTCACAGGGTGGTGTCTGTGGATACACTAAAAGGTCAAAAACCGAATGCCACGTCCTAGTTATGACTTTAAAAGAAATTTTTTTTATAGGAAATTGGGGAGAGAATTTTTTTTTTTAAATAAAATAAAATAAAAATAAAAATAAAAATAAAATGAAAAATAAAAAATGACACAAAAGACCTCAAAGAAAGGTGTAGGTTCAATTGGACTTTTTAGGCAAGAGAGAAAGTTGTAGAAACAACCGATATATTCAAAAATATTGTTTATTATTAAAAAATTTAATAAATTAATATTAATTCTTTTTTTTTTAATAATAAACAATATTTTTGAATATATCGGTTGTTTCTACAACTTTCTCTCTTGCCTAAAAAGTCCAATTGAACCTACACCTTTCTTTGAGGTCTTTTGTGTGAAGGTTCCTTCATTTTTTATTTTTCATTTTATGTTTATTTTTAATTTATTTTATTTTAATTTTTTTTTTCTCTCCCCAATTTCCTATAAAAAAAATTTCTTTTAAAGTCAGGCCTGTTTGTTTTCATTCTGGGCTGGGAGTGGCTCAGAGAAGCAGCTCGTGACTCACAGGCAGCATCACTGAGACCTCCCTCTTCTTTCTAGAAGATTCTAGAAAGAGAGGAGGAGAGGAGAGATGGATCTGCCTGGGATGTTCTGAGAAGCCCTGACCAATCCCCAACCTGTATTGGCAGGGGGCAGGCCTCCTTAAATACTGTCTGGGCCTTTGAGGGAGCCCCCCAGTCTGAGTCTCAGTTTCTGGCCGGTCATGGGATTTCTGGCCGCTCTCCTCACCCAGTCTAAGGGCTACAACTGGAGGGGCTGAGCGGACTGCACAGTGTTCACATGGCCTTCCTGGTTGATGTAGCCCTTAGATTGGGGGAAAAGAGCAGCTGGATGTCATATGACCAACCAGAAACAAACGGAAATAAGGTATTTAGAGGCATAATTTTACACAAACATGTACACAGTGTAGTATTGCTTGATAGAACAGAGGGGCTGGCAGTAATCTTTCTTTGAGTTTACAACCACATAAGTTTAGGTTATTGAAGACTAAAAAACTTTCCACTAATACAACTTACCACAAAGTATGGGAGCAGTTCTTATAGTCACCCTCCATAAAGGAGAAGTACAGCCAAAGCTAGTTTGGCACTACTTTTGCTGTGGATCATAGAAGTGCAGTTCGTTCTGCACTTCTGTGACCTGTTTTCAGCTGATAGCGGGCTAAAGCCCACTGCCAACTGATCTCACAGAACCAGTCCAGGCTGGGGAAAGATCACATCCACATGACCAGGATCCACCCAGGAGCCTGCACTGGCACCTGCCTCAGTTTCTCAGTTGCACTGCTGGGAGACTGAGCCAGTTGCTCCCTTCCCTCCCTTGCCCAGTGCTCAACTGGTCACTGGAGGGGCAGAGCAGACATCAGTGTTTGACAGTCATCGCTCTCTTCTAAGAGTGGCGGATAAAACTAAACAATCAGTGTTTTATGATCGCTCATTTCTCAGCCTTAGAGCCAGTGGGGAACAGATGCAGCATCAGATCGATGCTGCATCCACCTTGGTATGTATTATTTTTAAAAAATCCCAAACGTCTGTTTTAAGATAATTTTACCCAGCTTCACGAGATGCCAACGTGTTAGACCTTCTCTAGAAAGGACTTGAGAAGGGACTGAACTGGAATATTCCATGTTACTGCTATATCTGCTTTAACTCACATTCAGGACCTGTCATTAGAGTTATGGATCCTATCTTCAGCACTCTGTCAGCTGGCTCAATATTATGCTATGTGGAACCTAACTGTTAGGACTGCCTTCCTAGTTGCCATTATATCTGTCACATGGGTCTCCGAACTCCACGCATTAGCAATATCCAGTTCTCATTGCCTGTTTTCTCTGAACAAAGTAATTTTAAGAACATTGCTACAAAATACTAAATTTGCCAAAGTCTTGCACCTGATTTCTGGTGCAAGTCTTTGGTCAATGATGATTTCTGAAATGCATTATGGACAATTCCTGTGAAAAGTCCCTAAGTTAAGGATTTAATCTGAACCAGCTAAAATTTTTGGTGGTCTGAGCCCTGAGTTCATCCCAAAACACTAGTTAAAGTATGCAAGGACAAACTCCAGTTTGTTCTTTCATATGAAATGGTGTTTACCTGTATCTGCTTCTATGCTGTGATGTAGACCTTTTCCCACTGCTGGTTGAGGCTTTACGATGGTTATACAGTGAGGCCTATCTGACACAAAGCTTGCTATTGGGTAGCACTCTATATGGGCTGTAGTTTGTTTCTTCCAAATCCAAGAATTATTCTTCTTTTATTACAAGGTCAGAAGGACCTTTTAACTTTTTCTACTCATTTAGAACTACATAAGGAAATAAAATGTATGACCAGCTGTCTCTTGGCATTTGCTCGATATATTAAAATGTAATATGGCCAAACACAAATTAAAAAACCCCCACAAAACTTTAACCAACCATAATTGGCTGACATTCTGTGTAAAGGCATACAGTAAATCAGATGATAAAGTGTCACTGAAGAAATTGCAATATCTAGGATTTAGGAAAGCACACGATGTGTGCTCCAAAGCAGGTTTACAAGCAACCTAATATAGCAATTAGCAATGATTGGCTTGCTTAATTGGATTTTTGTGTGATTGTCAACATCTCTAACACGACCGTGACAGACATTTAGTTGTACAGAAGCATCCTGATCAAGCAGCAGATTGTTGTGGGAGACAGAAGGCAATGCTCCAAGCGCTCGCAGCACAGGATTAATTAGAAGGCAATATATGTCTATCTGCCAGTTTAAAACATCAGACGGGCCATGCTAAAGCAAATCACAGAATAAGTTAACTTTTAATTGAAATGTTCACTTTTTCATCTGACAAAGTGTCAGTGTTAAAATGAAAATGAATAACTTTCCAAGCAAAATATACTGTACATCACTCTACATTTTTAATAGGATTTCCATTTCAGGTTATTTGTTTTGGGTAGGTACAGGACATGCTGTTTACAAATGACATATTCTTACCTTTGCTATTTCTCTATTAAAATTCATTAATGGGAAGTTTTTCTGCAGAGCTTTTACCCTGACTGCCTATGCTGCCTCTGCCTGTCTGAGCAGCTGAGCATCAACATCAGTGGGTTGGCAGCAAACATGGACAGGCAGCCTATGGCAAATGTAACTGTCCACACTTATGGTTATAAAAGTAGAAATAATATACAATGCAGTTTTAACATGTAGGCACTGCCGAAACATACAATAAGGTTAAAAGGGCTTCCTTTGAATCCCATCTTTTTACTATTAATGCAGGAAACCGTAAAAGGTCTGGTATAAAGAAACCCAGAAACAGTTATACCTTGTGAAAGCAAAAGGGGTAGTCTTTGATAAAAAAAAAAATCCTTCAGTTTCCATCACTATGGGGGACTCTTAATTAGGCAAGTTTACAATGGAAGAAAAGCCTGACTATAATTATTCCTAACCCCACAACCATTACCACCTATCCTGCTTAACCTGTATGAAAAAAGATCTGTATACTTACCTATTTTTAATCTACTCTAGTCATGTGATCTCACAGTTCCAGCTCCTCTGTGTCAGTGGGAAGCTGCTGCAGGGTAGGGGACGGATCACCGATAACGGCTGTGCCACGCAAGCCTAAGGGTGATGCCATAGCTCTGGGAATTCACAGCCATTGTCAAGTGCATACTGAACCGGAGCAGCATGGACCAGAGTAAACCAAAAATAGGTAATTGTATAGATCTTTTTCTATAAGTTAGGCAGAATAGGTAGGAGGAGGGAGAATGGAACATTTTTAGGAAACAATTAGGCTTTTCTTCCACTATACTAAGAAAATACCAGGGTTTTTTCTCCTGATCCTTCTGTTCACCATCTAAGAATATCAGTTGATTGGTTGCTTCTGTCTTCCATACTTTTTGAGCAAAAAATTAAAATAGATTAGAAAGTGAGGATTTTGTTCTGGGTGTATGCCTCAGTATATTGAAGCCAATTGATTGGCATGACAGCCTAGCAACTAGAAGTTTTAAAAAGACAGTACATGTTTCCTGATTGGAGACACTTCTATTAGAGAAGACTTCAATAGGGAAGCAATATTCACTTTTTACTTAGTACTAGAACGTTTTAATCATTCAGAACCACACAATGTAACCACTTAGCACAAATTGTCGTCATTGTATGTCTTTAATTTGATGCTAAATACCGTTGTTATGGCAGCAGATAGCTGCCATAAACCCGGTATTTTCAACAACGGCGAGCAGCGTTCTTTCAGATAAAAGTGTTCTGCATGGCAGATTCACTGCACAATCACTTTTATCAGGGCGGAAGAGATTCCCGCCCCGCTGCATTTCAGTTATCTCTGGCGGCGTTCTTTCAGATAAAAGTGTTCTACACGGCAGATTCACTGCACAATCACTTTTATCAGGGCGGAAGAGAGCCCAGCTGAATTCCAGTCATCTCTGGCACTTACCGGAGCCGTCGGTAGTGGCAGAGATGATCGCGTCCTTCCCCCTGACAGGCATGGAGCCAACGTAGGGAAAGATGGCCCCCGCTCAGTTCCATAGCATTGAATGGTGGAAGCGACATCAAACAGCACTTCTGCTCAATGTTCTTAAATGGGAAATTTTTATATTTTGCAATTTTTTTTTATTTTTTTATTTTTTATTGCATTTTAGTGTAAATATGAGATATGAGGTCTTTTTGACCCCAGATCTCACATTTAAGAGGTTCTGTCATGCTTTTTTTCTATTTCTTACATTTCTTATAATAGGAAAAAAGTGATCCAAATATTTTTGTTTAAAAGGACAGTGTAAAAATAAAAAATAAAAAGTCCCCGTACCGCTGAGCTTGCGCACAGAAGCCAACGCATACGTAAGTCACGACCACATATCAAAACAGTGTTTACACTACATATGTGAGGTATTGCCATGATCGTTAGAGTGAGAGCAGTAATTCTAGCACTAGACCTCCTCTGCAACTCTAAACATGTAACCTGTAGACATTTTTAAACGTCACCTATGGAGATTTTTAAGGATCACATTTTGTCGCCATTCCATGATCGGATGCAATTTTGAGGCATGACATGTTGGGTATCAATTTATTTGGCATAACATTATCTTTCACAATGTAAAAGAAATTGGGCTAACTTTACTGTTGTCCTGTTTTTTTAAGTAAAAAAAGTGTATTTTTTCCCAAAAAATTGCGCTTGTAAGACCAATGCGCAAATACGGTGTGACATACAGTATTGCAATGACCGCTATTTAATTGTCTAGGGCATCCTTTCTTAACCTAACCTTTTCAACACAGAGGAACCCTTGAAATAGTTCTCTGGTCTCGGGAACCCTTTCTAAAAATTAGAAATCTACAACTTATGATACATTAATGTGATGGTCAGTGGGAAGAATGGTCCTTACACTTGTGGTCATTGGGAAGAATTACCTCCTTACAGATAGCTAAAAAGATCAATGGCATGAGTGGGAACTTATCTGAGAGGCAGAAATTGCTCATTGTTGAAGGAACCCCTAGCAACCTCTGGAGGAACCCTAGGGTTCCACAAAACCCTGGTTGAGAATCACTGGTCTAGCGTATCTGAAAAAAATATATATAATTTTTGGGGGTTCTAAGTAATTTTTAGCAAAAAAATTATTTTAACTTGTGAACAAGTGCCAAAAAGAGGCTCGGTCTTTAACCAGTTCCCGATCGCGAAACCTGATGTACGTCGGCAGAATGGCATGGGTAGGCAAATGGGCATACCTGTACATCCCTCCCTTGCGGTGGGCTGGGCCTATCCCTCCTCATGGGCATAACTAAAAAGAGTGAGTTGCGGTCATATTGGTCCACTGACCCAATCAGTCTATATGCCCATGTTCTCTGCCCCCATGGCCAGGGCACGATATGAGCAGATCTTGCGGTTCATGCACTTCAATAACAATGAACTCTGTCCTCCTCGGGGTAACCCTGGATATGATCGGCTCTACAAAATTTGGCCCCTCGTAAACCACTTCAACCAACAGTTTACAGCCTTGTTTACTCCCGATCAAGTTGTCTGCATTGATGAGTCCCTGATGAAGTTTTCTGGCTGCTTGTCTTTTAAACTGTATCTTCCCAGTGATTTACCCCAGAGGCTTGTAGATTCCCATCTTAGGCTGGGGGAGAGCGCCGACTTGAAGTGATATAATTTGCTCGCTGTGAAGTGAAGCGATAATCGGAATGTTTTTGTTCTGTCTCCCTTCATGCAGACACGATGGTCCAAATTCATACAGCGACTGGTGTTGTGGAGAAACCCCTATGTGTCCATGAATATAACCTTAATAGGGGTGGACCTCAATGACCAGTGACGCCATACCCAATTGCCTGTAAGACCAGACGCTGGTACAAAAAAGTGTCTGTATACTTATTTCAATAGGCTCTGCTGAATGCTTATGTGCTATACAAAGCTTCAGGACAAACTGGATCCTTCCTTAAATTCCAGGAAGAGATCATCACAGCCCTTCTGTTTCCAGACGGGGCTGTGGCCCAACCTCCCAATCCAAATACAGTAAGCCAGCTGCATGAGAGGCATTTTTCGTATGTCCTCCCTGGTACCTCTACCCAATGAGCCCCCCAAAGAAAATATAGTGTCTGTAGAAAGTGCGGATATAGGCTTCACACCCACTATTATTGTCCCTCCTGTCCTGATCATCCTGGTCTTTGCATTGGTGAATATTTTGAATGCTACCACACACTAGTGGAGTACAAGCATAGGGTATAGCACTGCACAGACTAGTACACACTTTCACAGGGTCCCAAAAGATGAATTTTGGGAGACCCGAACCTGGAACCAAACTGTTACAACTGTTATGCCCCGTACACAGGATCAGACTTTCTGACAACAAAACCGTTGATTTTTGTTCGAAGGTTGTTGGCTCCAACTTGTCTTGCATATACATGGTCACACAAATGTTGGCCAACAATTACGAACGGGGGAACGTGGTGACGTACAAGACGTATGAGGAGCCAATAAAAAGAAAGTGCAATAGTCATGTGATATCTCCATTATGAGCGCTAGTTTTACAAAACCAAGCACTTCCTGCTCGTACTTGATCCCGAGCATGCGTGAACTTTTGTGTTATGGACTTGTGTACACATGATCGAAAAGTCCGACAACAAAGTGTTGTTGGCAGAAAATTTGAGAACCTACTAGCCAACATTTGTTGGCAGAAAGTCCGACAACAAATGTTCGATGGAGCATACATGCGGTCGGACTTTAAGCCAACAAGCTCACATCCAACATTTGCCGTTGGAAAGTCCAATTGTGTGTACGCGGCATTACAGCTACAAGTGAAAGTGTAAAAAAGAAAAAAGTTAAAAAAAAAAATATATATATATAAAATAAAATAAATAAAAAATAGTTGTCGCTTTATTGTTCTCTTTCTCTCTAGTCTCTCTCGATTGTTATGCTCTTTTTTACTGTATTCTACAATGCAATGTTTTATTGTTTTATCATGTTTGCTTTTCAGGTATGCAATTCTTTTATACCTTACTGTTTACTGTGTTCAATTGTTAACCATTTTTTTGTTTTCAGGTATGCCATTCAGCTGCAGCACTGATTTATTTATCTTGACAGCAACAGCATTTGCTCCCATGATACATAAATTAGCAACTCCAGCACTGTAGAAGGTGATTTCACCATCACAGTTAAAAAAAAAAAAGCATATATGCCCCAATGCTTTGGCATATATTTTTTAGGCACAGATTGCGTTAAAAAATGTTTTATTTTTACTATGTTTTATTGTATTTGCTTTGCAGGTATGGTAAGTCTAAGCCCTTGTACACACGGTCGGACACTCCGACGGAAAATATCCGATCGGACCGTGTTATCGGATAATCCGACTGTGTGTGGGCTCCATCGGACTGATTCCGTCAGAATATTCGACCGACAAAGTTGGGCTATAAAATTTTACGACAACATGGTCCGATGGGACTTTGTCCTATTGTTTGTAGAGAATTCCGATCGGACAAAGTGGCACGCATGCTCAGATCAAATTCCTAAACCAAAGCTATTGGCTACTATCCTGAACGTAGTCCTGTCGTAACGAAATAACGTCACCACGTTCTGAACGATCTGATTTTCCAACAACTTTGTCCGACTGTGTGTATGCAACACAAGTTTCGGACAAAATCCGTCAGACAAAATCCGACGGATTTTGTTGTCGGAATGTCCGACCATGTGTACAAGGGCTTACTGTTATACTGTAATTTTACTTTGTTTTATTGTTAACCATCATTTTCTTAGCAGGTACTACATTCAGCTGCAGCACTGATTTATTTATCTTGACAGCAACAGTGTTTGCTCCCTCGAAATCAGCAACTCCAGTGATGTAGGAGGTGATTTCACCACCATAGTTTTAAAAAAAAACACAATTTTTTATCTGTAGGGCCTTTGCTTAAAAAAAATATCATGTTTGGGGATTCAAAGTAATGATTCTAAATGTTGTGCACAAGATGCCAGGACAGATCAACCTCCCCCCACCCCCCATGACACCCCAAGCTATTTGCTGATAGACATGTTGAGTCTATGGAATATTTTATATTTTGCCACAAGTTTTGGGAAAATTACACTTTTTTTTTCCACAAAGTTGTCACTAAATTATATATTGTTCAAACATTGCATGGTTATATGTGGAATTACACTCAAAAAAACATTCCGCTGTTTATCCTGAGTATGGGGATACCTCAAGTTTGAGACTTTTTGGGAGCCTAGCTGCGTACAGGACCCCAAAAACCAAGCACTGCCTTCAGGATTTTTAAAGGGATAAATTTTTTATTTCACTCCTCACTTCCTATTACAGTTTCGGAGTGCATAAAAAAACCAAGATAGCACAAACCCTCCCTAAATGACCCCATTTTGGAAAGTAAACACCTCGAGCTATTTGCTGATAGGCTTTTTGAGTCCATGGAATATTTTATATTTTGCCACAAGCTGCGGGCCTTCAAAACTGTGATAGGTAGTGAGGAGTGAAATCAAAAATGTATACCCTTAGTAATCCTGAAGGCGAATCTTAGGCTCACAAAAAGTCTCACACATGAGGTATCCCTGTACTCAGGAGAAGCAGCAGAATGCATTATAAAAACCAGGGGAATACTACCAGGGGAATGTAAACATAAAAAACAGGGAATACATGAAAGTTACAGTACTGGTAGGGCAGGAATAATAAAAGGAATAGATAAAAATAATAGGAAAGGAAAAGGGAAATTTTGGGCGTTTAAGTGGTGATTCCCTGATAATATAGCATACACACATACGATTTAAAACTAGGGCTGTTACCGATTAAAATTTTCGTGTTCGATTAATCGTTTTTTTTAATCGATTAATCAACTAATTTCGATTAATTATAAGGCACATACATATCCAACTACTTTTAGCAGATCTCCTTGCATTGAAACTCTGCATTAGTAAGTGGTAAATATGGTATACACTATATACAATCACCTGACACTAGTTAGTTTCCAAAATCCATGATTTAAAGTGGTTGTAAATCCTTACAACACACTTTGACCTACAGGTAAGCCTAGATTAAGGCTTACCTGTAGGTCCAAGAAATATCTCCTAAACCTGCACGGTTTAGGAGATATTTACCGAAAGACAGGCACCGCTGTCTACGGCGCATGCGCCGTAGACAGCGGCGCGCAGGCGTACTGAGCGTGGCACCGTCAACGACGAAGATGCCACGTGTGTCAGCTCCCGTGCGCATGCGCGGGAGTGGCGTCATCGCGGCTTCGCCGAATGACAGCGGCAGAGCAGCGAGACCCCACCGAGAAGATGGATGCGCCAGACTACAGGGGACAGCAGTGACTTCGCTGGCTCCTGTGTCAGGTAAGTGACACATAATGGACTACTATGCGATGCATAGTAGTCCATTATGCTTTGCCTTTGCAGGGAATGAAAGAGGAAATAAACTCATCAGGGTTTACTTCCTCTTTAACTTCACAGTTCACACAAATACGTTTTAAATTCAAACTGTCCAGTCTGCAAAAAGACAGAAGGTGCAATCAGCGCAAAAAATCTAAACAAAACAAATAAATAAAATAAAGAATTTTCACAGATTTAAAATAGTAATGGCAAATATGGATATACGTGCAGCGCAAAAACAATTGATAAAATAAATAATAACAACAGAACAAATAATAATAAATCTGAAGGCAGTTAGAGAGATGAAATAGCAGTCCAGAGAGACGATAAATAGCCAGATCCACAAGTTATTCCACCAGTGATAATCCACATGGCAAAAATATCACAGCTTATCAGCCTCTAAGGACATGTTAAAAACGGAGGTTATCAAATTTGCTTACACTTAGCTCACTGAATGATCCCAGTTAACCACATTCATATTTACCATCACTGTCCATGCTGTCTGGTGATGTCACGGACATCAACGTCACCGGACTCCTCCCCCCTTCCCTTCTTTAGCAGACGGAGGCACTTTGGGAAGGAGGGAGGAGTCTGGTGACATTGATGTCTGTGATGTCTCCGGATTTCCGACGGAACTCCCTGAAGACCAGGAAGCTGGTGGAGAGGTGAGTACCAATCAAAAGAATTTTGAACGATCAATAAAATTAACGATTAATCAAGGAATTATTTGTTAATTTCCGCAGCCCTTTTAAAACATTTTATTTAAAATATGTAAATATTTATTTCAGATATAGAAAAACACATATGCATATATCAGAAAAAGAAGGACTATCAAACCAGCACACAGGTTGAAAACAGCTACATAAACATAAATGCCATAAAGAGGTGTTTATATGGAGAATGCCAATATGTTTTACGGTCAAGAATGCTGCTTCTTCAGGGCTTTATTCCATAGTGCCTGACTCCATACCTATGATATAAATAAATATAAAAAATAATCATGAACAAAATACATTATCCATATATAGCTCACTATCCTCTAAAAGTGGAGACACCTGAGGGGCAGCGGAAAAAATAAATAAAAATAAAATTAATATAAATTGTACCTTTAAGTTGCCTGGCGTGTTTGCACTAAGGGGAGACCAATAATAGACCGTCTTATGGATGGCAGCTACTTAGCATAAGATACCCGATGAAGTCAGTAAGTGGTTACTGTGAATGCTCTCAAACTTGGAGAAAAAATATGTATAAAAAATACTAATAAGAAACTATAAATATACACAAAAGAAACCATACAAACAAAAATTCTATTGGATGCCAGCTTAGTAAACCCGTGTGACAGCCAATCAGCAAAAAGCTAACCTTGGTATAATGAATAGATGAAAATCAAGGTGATAACTGCACCAATCCTTTTATAACTAGGATGCATCCAATAGATCAGCAACTGAAGGTTGCCTGAAAAAAAATATATATATTTTTAACTTAAATATATATATATATATATATATATATATATATATATATATATATAAATAACACTACCAGATGTCCCTGAACCGCGATAACTTAAAGTACAGCCACAGTCAGTATTTACCAAGTGTAAGCCATTCAACCTACACAAAATACACAAAGCGAGTCCATACGTCCTCTACAATGTAGTCCTCTGCAATGTAGAATAGAAGGAACGTGGGTGTTACCCTCATGCGTGCAAGCCCCCAAAATGGTGTCTATCTGGGTCTCCCAAGGACCACGCAAACCAGCACACCGAAACCAGCCTGCCCCTCTATATAGAACCAAAAAATGGGGGGGGGGGGTCAGCAGGGTGCTGGGTAGGTTCTCTCTCTCTATTGGCCAAAAAAAGTGACAAACAGCTAATCAGGTGAAGGACATATAACATACTTTACATCTGATATGCTCACTCCATGGTGACCCCCTCAGCCAAAACCCAAGAGGGTATAAGCAGGATAGGGGGGAGAGTCCAGGACACACCACATGCACCGTCTGTCCTGAAGGACTGGACATGATGCAGCATCTCCCGGAAACAAGATGGCTGCCAGATGGGAAATGTGTTCCACCGATATGCGCACACTCAGAAGGTAAGCACTACATGGTAGAACGCACAATACATGGAATGTCTAATGAGGCACAATCCCAACAAATTGAGTTGATTAAAAAACAGTATCAAGGTCAATTGAGTGTCCTGAAAGTAGATATAGTATTTATTGGTCAAAAATGGAGCATAACTAACAAATCCATTTTTGACCGGGGGGGATAATTGGCCTTCAAAGTGAAAATCCAGGGAGATTCAGAGCACAGGATGAGATTATCAAAATCTCCCCCACGAGGATTAGAGTGTATTCTATCAATTGCTGAGAACCGGATTGTATCCAAATCACAGGAACCACATTCATTGACATGCCTTGCAATAGGGCTTTCAGAAATCCCATCTTTAATATTGCCTACTTGTTCCTTAATATGTTTCCAAAACATGCGTTTGGTTTTGCCTACATAGAAGGCATCACAGACTCCTGTAAGTAAATAGACTATATCCTTTGTCTCACAATTAACAAAATGTCTCGGCCGAATCATAATAAGACCTATATTAAAAATAATCTGTATACAAAAAAAATTATATTACAAAATAAAGAAAAAAATATAATCTGTTCCCCAAAATATGAATAAATGATAAAGATTCATTAAGAAGATATTAGGATATCTAAAAATGTTTCTCTAAAAGGTAATACATTGTTATTGATATAACTTAAAGTGGAAGTAAACCCTTCTATCGTTTTCAGTCAAGGAAGCTGCCATCTTGGCCTCTAATGACTCTTCAACTGCCATAATGCTGCACATGTGATCAGTTATGAAACCAGCCTTTGGATGGTTTGAAAGTTTGGATGAGAGCAAAAACCAATGTGAAAGTTAGCATTTCCGGCATGCCGGGAACGCAAGTGTTTTTTGAAACTGGGTTTACTACCGCTTTAAAATATATATAGGAGGCCTAGCAATACACATAAAGGAACCTAAAACTAACTTGGCATATTTGTATAAAGCAGTGCTTGTTTCAGGATCTTCATTCAGACCCTCAGGAATGAAGCATTGAGTTTACAGATCCAAAACCAGTAGTGGTTGGATTCTATAAAAACAATGTTGACTGGCAGGGCAAACTGTTGCCTAGACTCCCTCTTTGATTAGGCTTCTGTGCTCACTAAAATATTTTAAATGTTGTAAGGTGGTTTTCAATATATAAGAGTTCACATGGTCAGGTCAAACTATATATAACATATTCACTGGAGCAGTTTATGTACAGTGCCTTGCGAAAGTATTCAGCCCCCTTGAACTTTTCAACCTTTTGCCACATTTCAGGCTTCAAACATAAAGATATAACATTTAAATTTTTTGTGAAGAATCACCAACAAGTGGGACACAATTGTGAAGTGGAACGAAATCTATTGGATAATTTAAACTTTTTTAGCAAATAAAAAACTGAAAAGTGGTGCGTGCAAAATTATTAGGCCCCTTTACTTTCAGTGCAGCAAACTCACTCCAGAAGTTCAGCGAGGATCTCTGAATGATCCAATGTTGTCCTAAATGACTGATGGTGATAAATAGAATCCACCTGTGTGTAATCAAGTCTCTGTATAAATGCACCTGCTCTGTGATAGTCTCAGGGTTCTGTTGAAAGCGCAGAGAGCATCATGAAGACCAAGGAACACACCAGGCAGGTCCGTAATACTGTTGTGGAGAAGTTTAAAGCCGGATTTGGATACAAAAAGATTTCCCAAGCTTTAAACATTCAAAGGAGCACTGTGCAAGTGATCATTTTGAAATGGAAGGAGTATCAGACCACTGCAAATCTACCAAGACCTGGCCGTCCCTCTAAACTTTCAGCTCAGACAAGGAGAAGACTGATCAGAGATGCAGCCAAGAGGCCCATGATCACTCTGGATGAACTGCAGAGAACTACAGCTGAGGTGGGAGAGTCTGTCCATAGGACAACAATCAGTCGTACACTGCACAAATCTGGCCTTTATGGAAGAGTGGCAAGAAGAAAGCCATTTCTCAAAGATATCCATAAAAAGTCTCGTCTAAAGTTTGCCACAAGCCACCTGTGAGACACACCAAACATGTGGAAGAAGGTGCTCTGGTCAGATGAAACCAAAATCGAACTTTTTGCCCACAATGCAAAACAATATGTTTGGTGTAAAAGCAACACAGCTCATCACCCTCAACACACCATCCCCACTGTCAAACATGGTGGTGGCAGCATCATGGTTTGGGCCTGCTTTACTTCAGCAGGGACAGGGAAGATGGTTAAAATTGAGGGGAAGATGGATGCAGCCAAATACAGGACCATTCTGGATGAAAACCTGTTGGAGTCTGCAAAAGACCTGAAACTGGGACGGAGATTTATCTTCCAACAAGACAATGATCCCAAACATACAGCAAAATCTACAAAGGAATGTTTCACAAATAAACGTATCCAGGTGTTAGAATGGCCAAGTCAAAGTCCAGACCTGAATCCAATCGAGAATCTGTGGAAAGAGCTGAAAACTGCTGTTCACAAACGCTCTTCATCCAACCTCACTGAGCTCGAGCTGTTTTGCAAGGAAGAATGGGCAAGAATTTCAGTCTCTCGATGTGCAAAACTGATAGAGACATACCCCAAGCGACTTGCAGCTGTGATCGCAGCAAAAGGTGGCTCTACAAAGTATTAACGCAAGGGGGCCGAATAATTTTGCACGCCCCACTTTTCATTTTTTTATTAGTTAAAAAAGTTTCAAAAATCCAATAGATTTCGTTCCACTTCACAATTGTGTCCCACTTTTTGGTGATTCTTCACAAAAAAATAACAATTTTATATCTTTATGTTTGAAGCCTGAAATGTGGCAAAAGGTTGAAAAGTTCAAGGGGGCGAATACTTTCGCAAGGCACTGTATGCCTCAATCTTGTATTGTTTTCCATGAGCATTTAAAAAATATTTTTGCTCGTGTTTAATATTTGCATGCTAGGCACTTACACTTTTTACACTGAAAATCCTTACCAATTTGATGAAGAAATAAGGTGTTTCAGTTTTAAATTTCAGCTTTTATTTTACTAAGAACAGTTTTATTCCCAGTGCTCGAGACTTTTCTGATTTTTTTTTCGACTTAGGTGGTAAAACTGGGTCTAATTTTGGAGTGTGTAAATGGTTGTCCCTATGTATTTTAATGTTTTGGATGTAATGATATTTAGAGATATATTGGATAATGAATTGTATTTTATAGTTCTCATTAAAATAAAAAAATATTGACAAAAAAATATGTGGGAAGACTGACATGTGAAAAAGTTACACCAAATATGTTGTCATTGTGGTACTGAACAAAGTGGATAATAGAATCTGTGGGACAATCCCATATGATTACAATATATAGCAGTCATAAAAGATTATTTTGAAAGCAAAGGTGTTGTTAGTCCAAATGTAAATGTCATGTCCCATGTAACGTTTGTGAAGCTTGTAAAAATATGTGCTCCCATACCAGTGAAAAGTCATGTTCAAGAGAAAATGTTGTGCTATTATAACATGTGCTTGTTGAATATTTCTGTCAGATAAATTAGTTAAATGGTATGTTAAAGCAGACAGATCAATTTTATGAAGAACTGAGATATATGAAGTATTCAATTCCATTGAAAGCCACGAGTATGTAGGTTTCTGAGTGTATTGTTTTAAAATTTCAAGTCAGTGCATGGAGTCATGTATGTAAGGAATTAGGGTATAAGAAATTAACAATAGTTTTTAAAAACGTATAAAGGAGGCTACTGATAAGGCATACGATGATCGGTGGAGGAGAATTTGTTATATTTTTTTACATAAAAATTTACTTGTAGTTTAGGTTGCCCAGGCCCCCTCTGCTGGTCAGGCCCGGTACAGCAGGGCCAGTTGTACTGGCCTATCAGCGACCCTGGTCATTATACACTGCAATATCTCTCTCCCTTGGGAAACTGCAGAGCCAGTGCAGTGACTCTGGAGAGAGAGGGACAGAACACTGTCCACTTTTAGTGCTGTGTTTAGCCCAATGAAACCCAGCCCTCTCCCCAGTGAACATAGAGGAAAGGGAATGTAGACAGCTGTGTATCCTAATAGTGGCAAGAGCCTACTGGGATGAAATGGAACTGATGGGAGATTCAGTCTCCACACCATGGCAGAGATCTGTGGAAAGGAGGAGCAGGAAAGGAGGAACTACAGTTTACAGGATGCTGTGGGGGAGCAGGCAGAGGAAGAGAAGAAACCAAATATCTATATGGGGAGAGAAACATGTGGGGAGAAGGTAGCTGAAGACAAACTGCTGTGTGGTGCAGCTGAGAAATAGAGGATCCCAGTCCAGCTCCTGCAAGGGAGAGTGTTGTTGGTAGCCTATGGACTTGGCTCTGGACTTGACCTGGACTGTACTGTGCTGTCTAAAGGAAGATAGCTACCTGGAGATTGCTACCTCTGAGGACTGAGTTGCTGGGGCTGGGGTCATCGCATCAGCAATCTGGTGAGAGAATGACCCTGATCTGGTATGCGGACTCAGCTGCCAGTGCTGTGGTCATTGCTATAGATTCTGGTGAGAGATTGTTCCCCTATGCATTCCTGTTTGTGTGTGATACTTGCTGAAGCTGCTGTGATATGGACTGTGCTGCTATGAGAATACAAAGCCCAGCCTGCCCACCTAAACTTGTACTGTGCAGACTATGATTCCAGATCCATGGTTCCAGGCTTTCTGATCCCAAGGAGGAACTTCAGTTCACTGTGCTGCTGACAAGATCGCCTGTGGGGTGCCTATGCGTTACTACCTTGTGACACATGGAAATGCTGTACTGACGAGAGGCCCCTTGCCATTTGTTGTTGTTGAATCAACTGACTTATGGGATTACAAGTACCCTTGCATTACAGGAAGGGGTGAATACTCAAGGCTTGAGCTCCAATGCTGGCCAGTGGTGTAGTGAGTGACATTACTCATGTCAGACTTTGGAGAGCGATTCCCATTATTAAGTGCCCTTTTAGTCAAGAGACACCAGGGTCTGAGATCTGCCCCTTAACTTAGGGTGTTGAGCATAACTGTTACAATGTTTGCTAGTTTTACTGTATTGTTGCACAATGAATGTTGCTCATTGTTACTGCTGTTCATTATTGCCTTGTCTGGGTTTGTTGCCCCAATAAAATATTCACTCTTCAGCCTGGATGTGTTGTAGAGCATGGTGCTGTTTTCAGAGTTGTGGGCACTGGGAAGAGAGGACCGGAGAAATCAGTGGCTCCTTCTGGAGTGAGCGTTACATACAGTAGGTGCTGCCGATATTGTGTCAATCTCGCCGCTGTTAGTGGCGAGATTGACACCCGCGAGCCCCGTTGCGGGAGCCAGTGCTGAGCTATGTCGCTCCTCCCGCGAGCCGCCCCCAATACATTCCTATGGATACACTGCATCTCGTGGGGGGCGGTGAGCACGAGAATCACAGTCTCGCATTATCCCATCGCGCTGGAAACACAATATCGTGGCAGGTACTGTAGATTCTGAAGCAGCAAGTCCCGTAGCAGTAAAAAAGCTACACCAACGTTTAAACAGCATGGTGTCCCTCTTTTTCAAGGGGACAGACAAAAACCTTGCCTGTTATCTTGAAAAAGAGGGCCATTGTGCTCTTGAAACATTGGTGTAACTTTTTTGTTATTACGGAACTGTGCTCTTGAAATGCTGGTGTAAATTTTTAGCCACAATGTGATTTCATTAAACCTTGATTAGAATCGGTTTCTCTATGTGCAGATTCTCTCTTCATTGTTGGGAAGCTTCTTTTTTATGATCAGTTCTGTTATGAATGACAATCACACCTTCTTTGTCAGCTGGCTTAATGGTGGTGTTATTATTTTTCATAAATTTTTAGGGGCCTATGTAGCGGTATCCCCCTAGGGGCTGCTGATTAACTCAATATCCCACTGGCTACCATGGCTCTGTGGATCCTCTCTTATTTCTGACACCTCAGGTTCCATATTGTAAAGCAGGGGTCTCAAACTGGCGGCCCTCCAGCTGCTGCAAAACTACAAGCCCCATCATACCTTTGCCTATGGGAATCATGCTTGTAACTGTCACCCTTGCAATGCCTCATGGGACTTGTAGTTTCACAACAGCTGGAGGGCCGTCAGTTTGAGACCCCTGTTGTAAAGTGATGTTGTCAATGAG
This sequence comes from Lithobates pipiens, assembly GCF_037356315.1. Taxonomy (NCBI): domain Eukaryota; kingdom Metazoa; phylum Chordata; class Amphibia; order Anura; family Ranidae; genus Lithobates; species Lithobates pipiens. Next base: position 218,930,670 of record NW_027507718.1, read on the forward strand.
AATCACACAACAAGCTGTTGAATATTTAAGTAAATTTACTGTAATATATGCTGAACATAACCTAAAATGCAATTCAACATAAACAGCGAGTAACAAATGACAACCTTACATATACACTTTATGAGTGTAGATTAAACAGTTACCATAAGATATGTATGCAAACAGGCAAGAAATGGAATAAGCATCCAACCCCAGAGCATACACACCAATTCTGCAAGAGATGCTATGCACATAAAACAGTACAATACACTATATTGGTATGCTGTACTCAGGGGCTCCTCCTAGGTTGTAATGCAGTTCTCAAGATAGGTATAACAAGGTAAGAATGCTTTATAGTGAATAGTAAAGTCTCTTGTCTTCTTTTGTCTTCAGCTAGCTTATTAAACTGCAGTATTTGTAATCCAAGAAACAAGTGAATAGCAAATCATAGCAAAGTGATGTGTGGATAACTGTGCACTCAGTTATATAAAGCAACTGTAGAACTTCTTCCTTGTTGGAACATGCAACTCAAAATTAGCTCTGTAGTACAGGGAAAACAGACTCTGAGGTTTCACTGCACACAGTCTTTGAATAAGTGAAACCACTACAGGTCTCACCAGCCGTCTGGGACCTATTTGCACAGTAACAAAGTATTAAATCAATCTGGGCAAGTGCCCGCTCACCACACAAGGCCCAGATGCTTGTACTGTTCTGCTTCTGATATCTCAGTCCCGCTCCAAGCTTGCACCGTCACGCCGCACCCTCCTTCTGATGGTTGATAACTGCAATGCAGGAAACTTTCAGGTTATCTTGAGTTCTCCGATCCGTCCACATTCTGAACCAGCACACTGTGTTCCAGAATTCCTTGGAGGCCACATGATTCCACTCCGTGCCACACAGGCCACAGTCTTTCAAAAGCACCCCACAGCTCCCTGCAGGCGGGTCTTGAATGACATCCCAAGAGGCTGGAAACATGTCACACCTGTCCTTTTTATCTCCTTATAGGGATGAGCTTCGTGTTCGAGTCGAACATACGTTCGACTCGAACATTGGCTGTTCGCCCGTTCGGTGAATTCCGAACGTTATGGGCCATTCGTGCCAAATTCGTGTGGCGCTCACGGCCCCCAATGCACTGCGTCATCGCAGTGCATTGCTGGCTCATGATTGGCCAAGCATGCACTGTGACCCCGCATGCTTGGCCAATCACAGCGCCAGCAGCGAGGAGAGCCATGATTGGCCACAGGCAGGATGCCTGTGGCCAATCATAGCTCAGGCTGTGTAGTACACGCCCCACACTATATAAGGCCACCAGCGCGGCGGCCTAGTGTAGTGTGTTGGCGTCTGAAGCAGTTAGTGGGTGTTCTGTGTACCTTCAACACAGTACACACCGATCGTTTTCGGCCGATTTTCGATCTTGCTGTTGTGTAGTGGTTGTTGTCTGTGTGCCCTGACCGCAGTATACACCGCTATATTCACCTCACCTATATAGCTAGTGATCTATCTTTTATAATAGAGCTTGCAGTCAGTAGTGTTAGGAGCTTGTGCGTGCTGTCTGCGTGCTCTGTACCCAGTACACACCGCTATATCCATCTACATAGCTCTTCTCTATTTGAGCCCACTTGCCATCTGCAGGAGTTATTGGAAGTTGTGTGTACCTCCAGCACAGCACAGTATACATCTGTATATACCCCTTTATCTCTGGTGTTCTATAAAAAAGGCATCTGCAGGAGTTAGTGGGTTTTTTGTGCCTCCAGCACAACATACACCTGTATCTACCCTTTATTGCTGTCCTCTAATAGAGCCATCTGCAGGGCTTAGTGGGTGTTGTGTGACTCAATTACAGTATACCCCTTTATCTCTGGTGTTCTATAATAAAGGCATCTGCAGGAGTTAGTGGGTGTTGTGTGACTCCAGCACAATATACACCTGTATCTACCGTTTATTGCTGTTCTCTAATAGAGCCATCTGCAGGGCTTAGTGGATGTTGTGTGACTCCATTACACTGCTGTTTTACCCAACTCCCTTGAGGCCATTACCATGTCTGGAAGGCTAGCAAGGAGAGGCAGACAGGTGCGAGCCGATAAAAGAGGGCAAGCAGGCTCTGTGTCTAGAGACAACAGTGCTGGTCGTGGACACGGTGCATTGTCATCAGCACGTGGCCATGGGACACGCTTGTCTTTCTTTTCGGCAGCTGGACATGTTGAACCGCAACATGCCAACGACTTGGTAGAGTGGATGACCAAGACCTCTTCATCCTCCTCATCCTCTCTCACCCAGTCTCAGGGTACTAGCAAAGCAGCTGCCAACGCATCGTCTTCCCTCCTCTCAATGTCATCATCAGTGACTCCTTCCCTAGACCCACCACGTCCTCCTGAGGAGTCTCCTGAACTCTTTGAGCACAGTGTTGGGTACATGCTCCAGGAGGATGCCCAGTGTTTTGTGGGCTCTGATGATGACACTCAGCTAGAGGAAGGCAGTAGCGTGAGTGCAGAGAGAGGGGATGCTCAAGAAGGACAGCAATCTGGCAGTCATGTTCCACAAGCTGCCGCATACTGCCAGGTTTGCTACAGCGATGAAGAGGGAGGGGAGGATGAGGGCACTGACTCCACGTGGGTGCCTGGTAGGAGAGAGGAGGAGGAGGAGGCACATGTCCAACGAGGCAGGATGCCCTCCAGGGGCCAGCTTAGGGGCAGCACACCGACTGAATCACACCGCAGAGCTCCGCCTGTGCAGTTATTCTAAAAGTTCTTTGGTGTGGGCCTTTTTTGAGACGAGTGCATCAGATCGCACCGCTGCTATTTGCAACATATGTCTCAAGCGTATCTCGCGTGGCCAAAACATCAGCCGCTTGGGTACCACATGCTTGACCAGACATATGTTGACCTGCCATGCAGCTCGTTGGCAAGCGTACCTCAAAGACCCACACCAAAGAACAAAGCGGACCTCTCCTTGCTCCTCATCAGCTGGCATCTCCAACCCCACTAGACCTTCAGTCCTCTCTGAAACCTGCTCTGAGAGGAATGAAGGTGTAGAATTAGGTGTGTCACAGCCAAGTGCTTCCGGGAACTCTGCTAGCGGTACACCCGCGTCCGATTATAGCAGGCAAATGTCCCTGCCCCAGCTGCTGGACCGGCGAAAGAAGTTCACTCCCAGCCATCCACATGCCCAGCGGTTGAATGCTAGCTTGGCTAAATTGCTAGCACTTCAACTGCTACCTTTTCAGTTGGTAGACTCGGCCCCCTTCCGTGAGTTTGTACAATGTGCGGTTCCTCAGTGGCAGGTCCCCAAACGCCACTTTTTCTCACGGAAGGCGATTCCGGCTCTCTACCGGCATGTGGAAGGCAATGTCCTTGCCTCGCTGGACAGGGCAGTCAGCGGTAAGGTGTATATTACCGCTGACTCATGGTCCAGCAGGCATGGACAGGGACGTTACCTGTCTTTAACGGCCCATTTGGTCACTCTTCTGGCAGCTGGGAAGGATGCAGGACAAAGTGCAGTAGTGTTGGAGGTTGTTCCGCCACCACGCCTCCAAAATGCTACTATTGGTTGTGACACACCTCTCTCCTCCACCCCCTCCTCTTCTTCCTCCATGGCCTCTTCCAGTGCTCTGTCCTCAGAACCAGGCATTCCAGGGGCTACGCAAGTACACAGGCAAAACGATGCCGTGCTTGCGCTGGTTTGTTTGGGGGACAGGAGCCACACTGGGGCGGATGTTTTGTCAGCTCTGCAGGGGCAGGCCCGAGAGGTGGTTGACGCCACGCCAGCTTGAGCCAGGAATGGTGGTTTGTGACAATGGCACCAACCTCCTCTCCGCCCTCCGACAGGGACAACTGACCCATGTGCCCTGTGTAGCTCACGTCCTTAACCTGGTGGTGCAGCGGTTCTTGGGCAGGTACCCCGGCTTACAGGATGTACTGAAGTAGGCCAGGAAAGTCTGTGTGCATTTCCGCCGATCATTTAATGCCTGTGCTCGGCTGGCTGAGCTCCAAAAGGAGTTGAACCTGCCCAAGAACCGCCTTATATGTGACATGCCCACCAGGTGTAACTCAACGTTGGCCATGCTGCAGCGGCTGCACATGCAGCAGAGGGCCATCAATGAGTACCTGTGCGACTACGGCACCAGGACAGGGTCAGGGGAGCTCGGTTTTTTCTCACCACGCCAGTGGGGCATGATCAGGGATGCATGCACTGTCCTGTCACCGTTTGAGAAGGCCACAAGGATGGTGAGCAGTGACAGTGCATGCATCAGTGACACTGTACCTCTTGTCCACCTCTTGGAGCATACGCTGCGTGGAATAATGGACAGGGCACTTGAGGCAGAACAGAGGCAGGAAGAGGAGGACTTCCTTGCCTCTCAAGGCCCCCTTTATCCAGACAGTGTTCCTGCTGTGCCACCCATCACACAGGAAGAGGATGAGGAGGAGGAAGAGGAGGAGGAGGATGATTGTGTCAGCATGGAGGTGGAGGCTGGCACTCAGCATCAGCAGCAGCAGCAGCAGCAGTCTTGTAGGGATGATTTACAGTCCCAAGAAACACGTGGACTTGTACGTGGCTGGGAGGAGGTAGCTGCGGATCATGTTGCCCTTAGTGACCCAGAGGACTCCGGACCGAATGCCTCAGCTAACCTACGCTGCATGGCCTCCCTGATCCTGCAGAGCCTGCGGAAGGATCCTCGTATTCTTCGGATCCAGGAGAGGGACCATTACTGGCTGGCCACTCTCCTTGATCCACGGTACAAGGGTAAGGTTGCCGACCTTATCTTGCCATCGCAGAGGGAGCAGAGGATGAGACATCTCCGGGAGGCCTTGCAGAAAGGTCTGTGCAACGCGTTCCCAGAGACTGGGAGGTTACAAACTCCTGGTCCTGGACAACGTGTTGCTGAGGCATCGGTCAGAAGGAGCGGTGGAGAAGGTGGCCGTCTGAGTGATGCTTTCAGACAATTTTTTAGTCCGCAGCCCCAAGGTATGATCGGTTCCAGCAACCATCGCCAGCGTCTGATTTACATGGTGCAGGAATACCTAGGGGCAAGGTCAGACTTGGACACCTTTCCCACCGAAAATCCTCTGGCTTACTGGGTCTTGAGGATGGATCACTGGCCAGAGCTTGCACAGTATGCAATTGAGCTACTGGCCTGTCCTGCATCCAGCGTTCTTTCGGAACGCACCTTCAGTGCTGCTGGGGGCTTTGTTACCGATCACAGGGTGCGCCTGTCCACCGAATCAGTTGATCAACTGACCTTCATCAAGATGAATCAGTCTTGGATCACCCACAGCTACCAAGCACCTGAAGCTGATGTAACCGAATCATTTTTTTTAAAATATCACATCCCTTCAAGACTGCCTATGCTGATGCTGAGTGACTGTCCTGTTATGTTAATTGTCTATCCTCTTCCTCCTCCGCTGATATGTTGGAAGAACATTTCTGGTTCTGGGTGATGCCATTAGCCCAATTTTTCTGCCCCTGTTTAACAGGGGCGTTTAAGTACAATTTTTGATGCAATGCTTTGCAGCAGGGCTAATTCCTGCAATAAAACTAGAGTATATGGGAGAGGTTGCAGTGTCGTGGCACCAGCACCAGTGCCTAAGGCCCAATTTTTCTGCCCCTGTTTAACAGGGGCGTTTAAGTACAATTTTTGATGCAATGCTTTGCAGCAGGGCTAATTCCTGCAATAAAACTAGAGTATATGGGAGAGGTTGCAGTGTGGTGGCACCAGCACCAGTGCCTAAGGCCCAATTTTTCTGCCCCTGTTTAACAGGGGCGTTTAAGTACAATTTTTGATGCAATGCTTTGCAGTAGGGCTAATTCCTGCAATAAAACTAGAGTATATGGGAGAGGTTGCAGTGTGGTGGCACCAGCACCAGTGCCTAAGGCCCAATTTTTCTGCCCCTGTTTAACAGGGGTGTTTAAGTACAATTTTTGATGCAATGCTTTGCAGCAGGGCTAATTCCTGCAATAAAACTAGAGTATATGGGAGAGGTTGCAGTGTCGTGGCACCAGCACCAGTGCCTAAGGCCCAATTTTTCTGCCCCTGTTTAACAGGGGCGTTTAAGTACAATTTTTGATGCAATGCTTTGCAGTAGGGCTAATTCCTGCAATAAAACTAGAGTATATGGGAGAGGTTGCAGTGTGGTGGCACCAGCACCAGTGCCTAAGGCCCAATTTTTCTGCCCCTGTTTAACAGGGGTGTTTAAGTACAATTTTTGATGCAATGCTTTGCAGCAGGGCTAATTCCTGCAATAAAACTAGAGTATATGGGAGAGGTTGCAGTGTCATGGCACCAACACCAGTGCCTAAGGCCCAATTTTTCTGCCCCTGTTTAACAGGGGCGTTTAAGTACAATTTTTGATGCAATGCTTTGCAGCAGGGCTAATTTCTGCAGTAAAACTAGAGTATATGGGAGAGGTTGCAGTGTGGTGGCACCAGCACCAGTGCCTAAGGCCCAATTTTTCTGCCCCTGTTTAACAGGGGCGTTTAAGTACAATTTTTGATGCAATGCTTTGCAGCAGGGCTAATTCCTGCAATAAAACTAGAGTATATGGGAGAGGTTGCAGTGTCATGGCACCAGCACCAGTGCCTAAGGCCCAATTTTTCTGCCCCTGTTTAACAGGGGCGTTTAAGTTACATAGTTACATAGTTACATAGTTACATAGTTAGTCAGGTTGAAAAAAGACACAAGTCCATCCAGTTCAACCAAAAAAATAAAAAAATAAAAAATAAAATATACTATACATACATATACACATATACATACATACATATATACATATATATACATATATATATATATATATATATATATATATATATATACATATATACACACACATACATACACACATACATATACCAGCCCATATACCCAATTCTATACCCACAGTTGATCCAGAGGAAGGCAAAAAACCCCAGCAGAGCATGATCCAATTTGCTAAAAGCAGGGGAAAAAATTCCTTCCTGATCCCCCGAGAGGCAATCGGATTTTCCCCGGATCAACTTTACCTATAAATTTTAGTACCCAGTTATATTACGTACACTTAGGAAATAATCCAGGCCTTTCTTAAAGCAATCCACTGAGCTGGCCATAACCACCTCTGCAGGGAGTCTATTCCACATTTTCACAGCTCTTACTGTGAAGAAACCTTTCCGTATTTGGAGATGAAATCTCTTCTCCTCTAGACGTAAAGAGTGCCCCCTTGTCCTCTTTGTTGACTTTAAGTACAATTTTTGATGCAATGCTTTGCAGCAGGGCTAATTTCTGCAGTAAAACTAGAGTATATGGGAGAGGTTGCAGTGTCGTGGCACCAGCACCAGTGCCTAAGGCCCAATTTTTCTGCCCCTGTTTAACAGGGACATGTAATTACAATTCTTGATATAATATTTCACAGGAGGGCCCGTTCCTGTGCCCACCCAGAGTAACTGTGAGGACTTATAGTGTTGTGGCACCAGCACCACAACCACCAAAGGTAAATTTTTCTACCACTGTTCAACAATGGCATGTAATTACAATTCTTGATATAATCGTTCACAGCAGGGCGCTCAAGCGCCCAGCAAGAGTCACTTTGAGGGCTTACAATGTTGTGGCAAAACCAACACCTTGTTCCGCCATTTCTGCAGAGCATATAAGGCAGGCCCCTACTTTCAAACATCCAACTTACAAACATCTCCTACTTGCAAACGGAAGGAGACAACAGCAATTGAGATGAAAAAAGATGGACGACAAAACAAATTATACAGGGGTGATAACCCTTCCCTATGTTTTCCAAAAAGCTTAAAAATAGTTTTTTTGACTGGAGCTACACTTTAAAAATGTACCAGTTGAAAATTACAAACAGATTCAACTTAACACAACAAACCTACACAGTCCCTGTCTTGTTTGCACCGCCTGTATACTGCTGTTCTGAATATATAGGGCCTGGGGGCCACACGCATTTCCTTTTTTTAATATGGGTACAGGCTTCCCCTTGATATGCGTACAAGACCCAAAGGGGCTGGTAATGGGCAGGGAGGGCTACCCATGCCATATTTCTCAATGGTTTTCAACCATATAGGAACCAGATATAACATTAAAACCGCAAGCAGTTTTCAATGATGTTATTTCTGTTTAATGTCATTTTGTGCAGGGACTGTTCTAAACACGGGAAACACGTGGCACTTCACAGGCATACTACAGACACCCCCCAGGCACCATATTTAAAGGAATATTTCACTTTTTTCTTTCACTTTAATCATCATTAAAATCAGTGCTCCCGCCAAACGGCCATTTTTAAAAACATTTCCCATGTCCCCTGGGCAAGAGCCAGGTCCCCAAACCCTTTTTAGGACAGTATCTTGCATATTAGCCGTTAAAATTAGCACTTTTAATATCGAACGTTCGAGTCCCATAGACGTCAATGGGGTTCTAAAGTTCGTGCGAATTTGGGGTCCGTTCGAAAGTTCTGGTGCGAACCGAACCGGGGGGTGTTCGGCTCATCCCTATCTCCTTACCCAGCAGGCTGTTCTATGACTTGGGCTTGTGGGTAGGTTACCTGAGCATTGTGGGTAGTAGTTTGCTTACTGAGTTTTAACATATGAGTCACTTCCTCCTTCATTACATCTCCCACAATGCTTTTATGGCTTAATGAAACCAAACAAAAGTCTTAATAACATTAAATAGAATGGACGCTAGAGGGAGCCAAACTCTTACTTGTAACCTACTGCAATGCATAAGTTAACAAAGCATGGCTACACACTCCCCCTGCTTAAATTCTTTGGTCCCCAAAGACAGGAAGATTACAATTTATCTTGCTGGAAAAGGAAAAAAACAAGTTATTAATTCCTAATCCCACTCTAGACTTGCCAGATATCGACACAATGTTGGATTCTCTTTACACAACTGCCACCAGTGAGTTCATAACCAAATTTTGAACAGGCCAGGGCAAGTGCTGTGTCCCACCCATCAGTGTAAAAACAGAGTTGCCCCCTACCAGATTAACAGTGGAGGTGTAGCTTTGGGAGTTAATCTATGAATAGTATGGATCTGCTCTTCAGAACTCTCTCCCAATCTCTTAGGAGGGTGCACATCCCGCCTTAACCGCATGGGTGAATAAGTTCCAGTAGGCTGTGCCGAGTCTTTGACTGTGTCCCCGACTTCATTCTGAGCATTCAAGTCAATTGAGAAGTCTTTGGTTGCAGTTACAGGAACACTGCTGTGTTGACTCCTCAAGTTCAGGAGCTGACAATACCTTGCTGGAGAAATCAGATCTTCAGCCTTTTGTTCAGGAACAATGGCTAAAGCTTTGATCTCTTCCGCATCCTTCTTTGGTAACATTTTCTGCAACTCTGGCCTATGCCCTTGTACACACGGTCGGAGATTTCGACAACCAAATCTGTCGGAGTAATTCCGACGGATTAATTCCAGAAGAGGTCCGGAAGTGATGTTGCATACACACGGTCGGACTAAGTTGTCGGAAAATCCGATTGTACATAACGTGATGACGTTATTTCGTTACGACGGGACTACGTTCAGGCTAGTAACCAATAGCTTTGGTCTAGGAATTTGATCTGAGCATGCGTGGCACTTTGTCCGTTGGAGTAGGCTACACATGATTGGAGTATGTCCGATAGGAGCATTTTGTCAGAAAATTTTACCGGCAAGTTGGAAAACTTGGTCCGTCGGATATTCTGACCGAAACAGTCCGATGCAGACCACACACAGTCGGAATATCCAACAAAACGGTCATATAGGAAACATTCCATCGGAATCTCCGACCGTGTGTACAAGGGCTAAGAGACATACAGACCATCTTTTGCACCTCCACTGGCCGCGGCGGCACCACATTGCTGATATCCTTTGAGCTTTTAGGCTCCACTCTGACGGGTGCTTCTGGCTGGGGTGGCAAAGCTCTAAGAGCTTCCATCTCTCGGATTCTTTCCCGTATTCATTTCAAAACCAGGCAGGCATTGAAACCATATCATCATCATCCTCCTCTCTTCTTCCCTGCGAGGATAAAGACGGCGAAGTAGGAGCTTGAGAATACACATATTCCTCCCCAAACTCATCATCTTCTTCATCCGCCTCCTCTCTTGACAAAGGCACTGGACTAAGTTTGAGAATACCCATAATCTTCTCCAAACTCGTCATCTTCTTGAATGTGTGCGAGGTGGAGTTGGCTTTTGAGGAGGTAATTTAGGTGCTTGAGGTATCCTCACTGCATCTCGCAGTGATAACAAGTGATTCCTGTGCCACATCTTTCTTGGTCCCTTCTCCCTTTCAGGTCTAATCTGATACACTGGTAGACCAGGAATTTGTTAACACACAACATAAGGCTGCGACCTCCACCGATCTGCCAGTTTATGCTTTCCAGGCACGCCCAATTTCTTTAGTAACACCCGATCACCTGGTTGTAAATCCTGAATCATTGCTCTTGCATCAAAGTTCCTCTTATTTCAGGATTCCCTGGTAGAAGCATGTTCCACTGCTTTCTCATAGGCCTGTCGCAGATTTTTTCATAGTCTGTTTACATATCCTTTATGCAACATTAATGGAGTATCATCCAGGGAGGTGCCAAAAGCCAAGTCGGCGGGAAGTCTAGCTTCCCTCTCGAACATAAGGCGGTAAGGGGAGTGACTGGTGGCATCACTCTCAGTGAAATTATAGGCATTAACGAATGCAGCTATGTGGTTCCCCCAATGCTGCTTCTTATCAGGAGTCAAAGTCCCCAACATGTTCAATAAAGTCCAATTAAATTGTTCTGGTTGAGGATCACCTCAAGGGTGATAGGGTGTGGTGTGTGACTTCTTGATACCCAGCAAAGCACATACCTGATGTACTAGGTGACACTCAAATTCCCTTCCTTGATCTGAATGAATGCACACAGGCAGCCCAAAGTGCACAAAAAAATTCGCCACAAGCACCTTGGCTACTTTACTGACTTTCTAATCCCTAGTAGGGTAGGCCTGTGCATAGGGAGTGAAATGATCCATCGCGACCAGGATACTATTTTTTCCACCTATATTGAGTTCCAGGCACAGAAAGTCAATGCAAACCAAATCTAGGGGCTCCTAACTGTGCAGATGGCCCATTGGGGCTGCTCTAACTGGCAGGGTTTTCTGCTGTATAAAAGTGAGGCAAGAACGACAATAACTCACGACTTCTTCTCTTAAATTGGGCCAATAAAATCTATCCCTGATCAGTCAAAAAGTTCTGTCGGTTCCCAGGTGACCATGCTCATCATGCAAGGACAGTAGAACAGTAGGACGGTGCTTTTCCGGAAGAAATAACTGCCACCTTTCTTCCCTGTTTTCAGTTGGGCAGCGCCTGTCTCTTGTTTCCAACCGATCCCATTCTCTATGCAAAATCTTTGCCCCCTTTATGTGACTCTTCAGCAACAGTCCAGGATCCTGCTTGTTCAAAGCCTGTAATGCTAACCGACCCAATGGATTCTCTTCTTGGTCTTTCTTAAAATCCTTCTTGGACAATTGAGATAAACCTTCTCCTCTTACTTGGGTCAGCCCACAGTAACGCCTTGGTATGCCAGATGGGTGAACTCCCAGTGTCAGAGAAGTACTTACCGATGCCGAGATGCGGAGAGAGGTTCACCCTTATGACTAAATGAATGGCACAAAGAGGCACAGGCTACCCAGGTGACAGGAGAAGCCTTGCGTTAAGGTCCTTGTAGAGATGAGCACCTGTGCAAGGCAGAGCGGCTGGTGAAGTTTTAGGATGGGGGGGCGCAAGATCCCGCCCCTCCAGATTTGGCCCCTCCCACGTCTCACAAGCCACACCCCTTATAGACTCCACATCATATACCAGGCTTCACATTTTACACGGGGCTCTGCACATCATATACCAGGCTGCACATTATAAACAGGTATCTACTAAAGCAACCTGTAAATCACACATCTGCCTTCTGCAACCTGTAAATTGCCCCTATCTGCATTCTGAAACCTGTAAATCACACATATCTGCATTCTGAAACTTGTAAATCGCACATATCTGAATTCTGCAACCTGTAAATTGCACATATCTGCATTCTGAAACCTGTAAATTGCACATATCTGCATTCTGTAAAATCGCACATAACTGCATTCTGCAAACTGTAAATCGCACATAACTGCATTCTGCAACCTGTAAATTGCACATATCTGCATTCTGTAAAATCGCACATAACTGCATTCTGCAAACTGTAAATCGCACATAACTGCATTCAGCAACCTGTAAATTGCACATATCTACAACCTGTAAATCGCACATATTTGCATTGTGCAACCTGTAAGTCGCACATAACTGCATTCTGCAACCTGTAAATCAAACATATCTGCATTCTGCAAACTGTAAATTGCACATATCTGCATTCTGTAAATCGCACATATCTGCATTCTGCAACCTGCAAGTCACACATATCTGCATTGTGCAACCTGTACATCATACATATCTGCATTCGGGTGGGATGGGGGGGCATGTGCTGCCGCTGACCACCACAAAAGTTTAAACAAGTAGTTAAGCTGGAAGTCGGGTGGGTGCTGCCAACGACGATCGAAAATGTGCAAACAAGTTATTAAGCGAGCGAGGGCTGTCGCTGACCACCATAAATGTGAAAGCAAGTTGATAAGCGAGTGGGGGGGTTATTTGTGCTGACACTGACCACCAAAAATGTGATAAGCTAGTTTGGGGTGCTGCCGCCGACCACCTAAATTTTTTTTAAAGGGACATGATTAAATATATGTATAAATATATATAGATTTTTTTTGTTCATTAGCCACTGCCACTGTTTCAAAACTTGCATATACACCTATGTTCCCCTTTTAACCAAAACCAAAAAAAAAAAGGTTGTTGAGCGGGTCCGTCGAATCCCGAACAATAGAAAACAAGTTGCTGACCAGTGGGGGGAGGTGGATTTCCTCGACCCCCGAATATGAAAAACATGTGAGAGGGGGGGTAAGGTGTCCTGCCGCCGACCAGCGATAATTTACACAAGTTGGATAACAGAACGGAATGCCTTACCTGCTCCTCTCAAGCAGGAGGTTCCACTGAGCAGCAGAGTGCGAACGTCATTTCCTGTAGGACATCGGAAGCACCGCCCATTACAACTGAAAGTGCAAGTCTATGCACTCACCCGGCCAGGAGACCGCGCAGGAAGCTGTGGCGCGATCGACCGCGCCACAGAGACAGTTTTTTGTGCAAATGAAGCGCCGCGTCTGCAATCTCGTGATTGAATAGACGTGGCGCTTCCCATATTGCACTGTGCCCGCCGCCAGGACACAGTGCACATGAAGCCATTTAAAACAATTTTTTTTAAAGGGACATGCTTAAATATTTATTTTTTTTACTGCATGGGGGGAGTGCGGCGCCTGGGCGCCCCCTATGGACGAGCCGCCACTGGTGCAAGGGCTGGCAGATGACAAGCACAGCTGACAGAAAGTCCCGAATCAGGCTGAGGGTCAAACACTGAAAGTCTGTAGCGTAAACATACAGGCAGAGGTAAGGTGTCTTTGGGAGACACAAAAAAAGTCCAGGTCACGGGAAGGAGACAGGAGGCAAGTCCAATTCACAGGCAGACGGTCAAACACTGGAGATAAGCGGAGTCCGTTAAGCAAGCCAGGGGTCAAGGTTCAAGAGATCAGCAGCAGAGTCAAGAACAATCCGGGTCACAACAGGTAATCAGATGCAAGGAACAGGATCAAGGTTAGCAGGAAGCTGAAGACAAACCAGAAACTTGTCTGTGCCCAGGAGCAACTTTTATAGGCCACCAAAGGGGTCATGTTAAGCGTGCGCCAATGCGCAAAAGTGCGCGCCAGTGCGCATGTGCGTGCGCTGGAGTGGCAGGCACGAATGCGCATGTGCTGGAGCGCCATGCATGCACGCATTCTCCTGATACCCAGATATTCGGCAGCCATTCCTCCTTTCATCTTCTTGTCCAAACCCTGACACAAGGCCCGTACTCCTTCTTCTGTTACACAGGCCCATTCTTCTGGTTCTTCTTCTTGTCTATGAGACCTGCGGGATAATGCATCTGCACCCCGGTTCCCAACTCCAGTCCGGCACTTCAGACTGAACCGAAATCCTGCCAACGCTGCTATACATCTGTGTCCTGTGGATTGTTGTCCGTCTTGACAACAAACTCAGCCCCATACAAATAGTCCCTTAACTTGTCTACCAAAGTCCACTTGAGGGCCAGAAACCCCCAGTTTGTGCGCAGGGTAGTTCTTCTCTGTTGGAGTGAGGCATCTACTCACATAGGCTACGGGTCTCAGTCCCCCGTTCTGTTCTTGATACACACTCCTCCCTGGACGTCCCTACTGGCATCCACATGTAACTCGTAGGGCAAATTAGGATCAGTGTAGGCCAAGACGGGAGCTTCGTGAGATTTTTCTTCAGTTTCCAAAGTGCCTTTTCACATAGAGGAGTCCATTGACTCTGAATAGACTCTTCTTTCTTGCGAGTGCCACTCTTCTGAGGCTTCACCCCTTCTTCTTCCTCTCCCGTAACCGCGTGCAATAACTCATTGAGTGGCCGGGCAATCTTGGCAAAGTTTTCCACAAATCTTCGATAGTAGGAACAAAAACCCAAAAACGATCTCAACTCAGTTACTGTTCTTGGTCTGGGCCAGGTAGTGACAGCCTCCAGCTTCTGATGATCTGTGACAACTCCTCCTGCTGAAACCACATGACCCAAGTAGGTAACAGAAGTTCGATAAAACTGGCATTTCTCTAGTGACAGCTTCAGTCCTTCTTCATAAAGGCGAGAGAATTCCTTTTCCAATCGGGCCTCTTGCTCTTCTAGGGTCTTCCCAAACAGGATGACACCAGAACTTAATTTCCCCAACCGTTCTTTCCATCAAACTATTCTTCCAATGTTGACACGATGCTCTCTCCCATTGTAATACCATGGACATGGTGCGCTGTGACTTATACAGGCATAAGGGGCGGGGTCACAGTGTGACCCTGCCCCTTATGATGTCACAGCCCCAGCATGCCCCGGGACTGTGACGTCATAAGGGGTAGGGTCACCGTGTGACATCACCAGGTGACCACGCCCTCATGCCTATATAAGTCGCCGCGTACCATGTCCACGGCATAACATCCGAAGAACAAAAGAAGGAGACGGCGACCACAAAGGAGAAATCCGGGCTCCTCCGCTAGCAAAATAGTGACAAAAGAGCAGAAGATAGCGAAGGAGCCCGGCGAGAAGAACTAGAATTCGGAAGAAGACCCCCGAAGTCAGAAGAAGACCCCCGAAGTCGGAAGACTTTAAAAACCTGTGTAGTGTGTTTTTTTTATTGCTAGAAGAACAGAAGAACAGAAGGCGGCGAAGACAGCGGAGAAGACAGCGGCGACAGTGGAGATAGAAGACCGGGCCACCGCTTGTAAAAGAGCTAGAAGAAGGCGCGGAGGCCCGGCAAGAAGAACCGAAGAGGGAGACAAGACCCCCGAAGTCGGAAGAAGACCCCCAGGCGGCGACGAAGAAGAAAGCTGGGCTCCTCTGCTAGTAAAAGAGCTAGCAGAAGATAGCGGAGGAGTCCGGCGAGAAGACCCCCCAAGACGGAAGAAGACCCCCGGAGCTGTGCAATAAATTATTTTTAACTCTTGTGTGTTGTGTTTTATTTACCTTTTTTTTACAGGTGAATGGGTAGGGGTACATTGTACCCCATACTCATTCACATAGGGTGGGGGGCCGGGATCTGGGGGCCCCCTTATTAAAGGGGGCTCCTGGATTTCAATAAGCCCCCCGCCCGCACAACCAATGGCCAGGGTTGTCGGGAAGAGGCCCTTGTCCTCATCAACATGGGGACAAGGTGCTTTGGGGTGGGGGGCCACAGGGTGCCCCCCTTCCCCAAAGCAGCCACCCCCCATGTTGAGGGCATGTGGTCTGGTATGGTTCAGGAGGGGGGGCACTCACTCATCCCCACCCCCTTTCCTGACCGGCTGGGCTGCGTGCTCGGATAAGGGTCTGGTATGGATTTTGGGGGGACCCCCACAGCGTTTTTTTCGGTGTAGGGGGGTTACCCTTAAAATCCATACCAGGCGATGGGGCTCCCAAGGTATCAATCTCGCTGATGAAAGCGGCGAGATTGACTTCCTTCTCTAGTCCTGTCGTACCTGGAGTCACGTTCAAAATTAACGGACTTTAGTCCGTGTGTGGACAAGTCCATTCATTTTGAAAGTCCGTCGGACCTCCGGGCAAAAGTGCGATGGGAAGTCCGTCGGACCAAGTCTGCTGGAAAGTCTGGTCATGTGTACGCGGCATAAGTCACTCTCAGAAAGGCTTGTCTTCCTGAAGGCGAATTCTGTGTTTCTCACTTCTTGCACATCCCACATCAAAATAGTCTTTGGCAAACAGCTTCTCCCATCTCATTGGCTGGGTCTTCACCTTTTTTGCCAGGAAGGAGACAAAACTTCTGAGCATTTATGGAACTTCTTCTGTAGCTGTTGACAAATTTTCAAGTCCTTAGCTTCTTCGGGGATTACAGTCGTGGCGGCACTCATTTGCCCCACCAGCATGAGAGCTCCCAACTTGACAGACTGATCAGTCACATTCTTTGGCTAAATGGGAACTTTCCTTCTTGTTCTGTTCAAATCTTGGTTAGGAACCAGCTCTGGAACCATCTCCAATCCAGCTGCTCTGGCCCGCTCATCTGTCTCCAACACCACAAATGGGCCTGGCTGATCCCAGGTCAGCTTGATGGTGGCCTTCATATGGGCAACCTCCCCTGGCTGTAGTACCCTCTCTTTAGCCTCCAACTTCCATATCTGACCCACTCCTCCTTTCAGGGCCTTCTTTTCCCTGGCCACTCGCTGACAAGTTTGCCGTAAATGTTGGTGAATCTTATTGGTGGTGGTCCTGTCTTCGTTCAGTATGGAGATCAGCAACCTTCTCACTAGAACGGTGTTCGTTCCACCAATATGGAATTTTGCCCCATCCCAGGGGGTCTGGGGCACACCACAGCCAAAGTGTCGAAAGCTTCCTCTTTCCCGACAGCTGCTGGCCCAAAGGATATCTCAATGGGAATGTAGCCATCATATGGACATCTGGTAGTTTCTATCCCCGAGATCTCAAGTTCTTTCAGTTTGCGAATGGGGATATGGCTCAGGTGCTTGTCATAAAAGTCCCGATACAGCAACGTAACCTGTGTCCAGTAGAGCTTTGGTATACACTTCAACTTGCACTGGTACAATTGGGGATGGCCCCACTAGCTTTCTTGGGAGGTTTGCAGAAGTACGCTGAGTGTGATCAGAATCTCCATTCTTCTTCTTAGTACTCTGTGACACTCTAGCAGTGACCCTAGGCAGTGTCGCCAGACCTCTTTGAATTGGGCTAGTCTGACAAACCTTTTCAGGACTATTCTGATAAGACCTAACTGTGGTCCTAGGTGATGGTGAAGTATTGACCCTCTGCATCTGGTTCCCTGACCCTGGTGTCAGGTTGTTTGACTGTTGGTATGTCCTGGGTGTTTGGGCCACTTTTGTCTTCTGCGGCCTCATTCCTGGCCCTTTCTTCTTTTGTTTCCTTATTTGTTTTGGTTTCTTTGTATGTGTGGATTGCATGGGTTGTTACTGACATGTGATGAAAATTTCATGTCAATAGCACCTTTATAAATATATTTACCTAGAAAAATTGTGACGTGTTCAATACTTACTTTACCCGCTGTATATACCCAGAAGCTATAGGCAACAATAGCTGCAGAATAAAAGAAAGAGTAAACAATCATGACTATGTTCTCAGATCAAGCATTTCCAGCTCGACAACCTTGAAGCATGAATCAACCAACTGATTGAAATCCCTAATTTATAAGTAACAATCAGTGGCAGCTGGTGTTTTTTGTGGGGGGGAGGGCAGAAAACACATACCTCCTTGGGTGGCCGGTGACACTTAACCACCACCACCTGCCGACCACCCGGCTGTCTTCCAGCACTTACCCCATCTAGGTGGGGTGCTGCGAGCTGCGGGCTGTGGGCTGCAGCAGCTCCTCTGCTCCTCGGCTCCTACTCTATCATCTCCTCCACTACGGCAGCTTCCATGCACCTCCTCCTCCTATATGCTAGGCATCCAATAGGATCATCTGTCCAGCGATTCGGGTGATGGGTCTCAGACCTGCTTCCTGACTGGCCGGGAGGAGGATCAGTGTTAGAATTGTGAATGAGCTATTCTAACACACCTGGGTGGGCTGTGAGCACATTCTCTGCACCCTGAGCCCAGCCTATTTTGAAGCCTATTAGAGCCTTGAGGTGAAGAAACACTTACAGGAAGCCTATTAGAGCCTCAAGGTGAAGAAACACTTACAGAACAAGGGTTAAAAATGGTGCTCATAGTAAGGTAGTCTGCTCGGGATGTAGTGCCCCATACAAGCTCCACTGACTGGGTTCTGGTCGCTAGCAGTGGATGGTGGGAGACCATCAATTCTTGATGGTACAGCCCCGACTTCCAATCCTCCAGTGACGTCATTTCTACCTAAGCGTTCCACGCTGGTCAGTGTGAGTTCCTGAAATTCCTGAAGCTACAGAGAGCTGTGGTCTCCCAACGTCCACTGCTAGCGACCAGGACCCAGCTGGTGGAGCCTGTAGGATGGCACTGCATCCCTTATCTTACTATGAGTACCACTTTTAACCCTTCATCCTGTAAGTGTTTCTTCACCTTGTGCTATTAAACTCCACTCTAATACTACACTCAGTTGGCGCCAACTGTGAAATAGTTACAAGGAGAAGTTTGGGGTTGTTAGAAAAACAAACATCTATACTCACCTCTAAGGCAGAGCACTAAGTGATCACATGACTGATAATCGTTTTTGGTCTTCATTGAGCAGAGAGCAGTGACTTCAGTCACTCTGTGCTCTCCCCATCCAGTGCTCATTGGAGTGCCGGGATGTGAAGTGGGCAGGAGAAGATGGCTCTGGCTCTCAGCCACACACTGAGAGGCTGAGGCAGCTGCTGGTCAGGAATCCGGGTGGATCCCAACAATATAGTCAGGATCCTTCCAGAGCCCTGGAGCTGCTCTGCGCCGTTGGTCAACTGCAAGCTTTAGCCCACCGATTCTGAGTCACAGGAAAAAATATGGTCAAAAAAGCTTTTGATTTCAACCCAAGTCTCATTCTACATGGCCTCTTTAAAAAAAAGAAAGAAAAACATATTAAAATGGACTAATAGTTTTCTTGAAATTATGCCTATACTCAATTTGTAAATTTGTAAAGAGACATTTTGAATAATTATCCAGAAAAATCTTTACAAGACCAAAATACTAGGCCTAATTGAATTGTGCTTTAGCATTTCTCGACTTGTGCTGGATCCCCCAGGCATATGAAAGCTGTTTAAAAACAGCTCATGAATCAAAGCCCAGGTGACATTGCAGGGCCAGAAAATCCACTTGCTAACAGCTGTTTCCACTTTAGGGCTTATTCAGCCTCCTCAAAGCTAATTTTAATGACACAAAACATTTCTAATGAGAAACAATGAAATATATCAAATTATTTTGCTACAAAAATAAGATAGCTTACATAAAGTGCATTACAATTTTATTGTAATATCATGTTTTTCATTTTATTATCTTGTGTTTGTATATATATATATATATATATATATATATATATATATATATATATATATACTGTATATACATATACAGTTTCTCACAAAAGTGAGTATACCCCTCACATCTTTGTAAATATTTTATTATATCTTTTCATGTGACAACACTGAAGAAATGACACTTTGCCACAATGTAAAGTAGTGAGTGTACAGCTTCTTTAACAGTGTAAATTTGCTGTCCTCTCAAAATAACTCAACACACAAACGTTCTTGTTTAAACTGCTGGCAACAAAAGAGAGTACACCCCTAAGTGAAAATGTCCAAATTGGGCACAAAGTGTCAATATTTTGTGTGACCACCATTATTTTCCAGCACTGCCTTAACCCTCTTGGGTATGGAGTTCACCGGAGCTTCACAGGTTGCCACTGGAGTCCTCTTCCACTCCTCCATGACGATATCACAGAGCTGGTGGATGTTAGACACTTTGCGCCCCTCCCCCTTTCTGTTTGAGGATGCCCCACAGATGCTCAATAGAGTTTAGATCTGGAGACCATCACCTTTACCCTCTGCTTCTTTAGCAAGGCTAAAGGACATGGTTTCCAGTAATCCATGTCCTTAGTCTGCTTGTCTTCAGCAAACTGTTTGTGGGCTTTCTTGTGCATCATCTTTAGAAGAGGCTTCCTTCTAGGATGGCAGCCATGCAGACCAATTTGATGCAGTGTGTGGCGTATGGTCTGAGCACTGACAGGCTGACCCCCCACCCCTTCAACCTCTGCAGCAACACTGGCAGCACTCATATGTCTATTTCCCAAAGACAACCTCTGGATATGATACTGAGCACGTGCACTCAACTTTTTTGGTCCACCATGGCGAGGCCTGTTCTGCGTGGAACCTGTCCTGTTAAACTGCTGTATGGTCTTGACCACCGTGCTGCAGCTCAGTTTCAGGGTCTTGGCAATCTTCTTATAGCCTAGGCCAGAATGAGAGAGTGAGTGCGATAACACTAAAGCGTTGTGTCAACATCGGAAGAAGGAGGAAGAGGAGAAGAAGAAGCAGAAGAAGAAGAAGCAGAAGAAGAAGCAGAAGGTGGCGGCGGCAACAGCGACAGAAGACCAGCCAACGCTAGTAAAAGAGCTGTAAGAAGAAAGCGGAGGCCTGGCAAGAAGAACCGAAGAGCGGGACAAGACCCCCGAAGAGCGAGACAAGACCCCCGAAGTCAGAAGAAGACCCCCAGACGGCAAGGAAGGAGAAAGCTGGGCTCCTCCGCTAGCAAAAGAGCTAGTAAAAGAGCAGAAGATAGCGGAGGAATCCGGCGAGAAGACCCCATCAAGACGGAAGAAGACCCCCGGAGCTGTTTAATAAAGTATTTTATAAACCTGTGTTGTGTATTTTTATTAACACTTTTTTCCCCCAGGTGAATGGGTAGGGGTACATCGTACCCCATACTCACTCACATAGGGTGGGGGGCCAGAATCTGGGGGCCCCTTATTAAAGGGAGCTCCCAGATTCTGATAAGCCCCCTGCCCGCAGACCCCGACAACCAATGGCCAGGGTTGTCGGGAAGAGGCCCTTGTCCTCATAAAACATGGGGACAAGGTGCTTTGGGGTGGGGGGCCCCTTCGGCCTAGGGGTTCCCCTTTAAATCCATACCAGGTGATGGGGCTCACGAGGTGTCAATCTCGCCGATGGAGGCGGCAACATTGATGTCCTTCGCTAGTCCCGTCTACCTGGAGCCACATTCAAAATGAACGGACTTTACTCCGTGTGTGGGCAAGTCCATTCATTTTAAAAGTCCGGTGGACTAGCACACAGACAGGTGGATTGTCCGGCAGACAATTTTGAGTCAAGACTTCTTTCTATGTCCGCCGGACTTTTGGGAAGAAAAAATCAGCTGGAGCCCACACACGGGCGGATTGTCCGGTGGACTCTGGCCAGCCGGACCAAGTCCGTCGGATAATCCGATCGTGTGTACGAGGCATAAGTTTTACCTGACCATCTTCCTGGTAAGCAGAAAGACCAAAAATCACACTCTCTTCTAGCACCTACCTAGGAGGGTGCTACCATCTTCCTGGTAAGCAGAAAAACCAAAACTCACACTCTCTTCTAGCACGTACCTAGGAGGGTGCTACATGTCTAACTTGTGTATGCTTAACCTTTATTTTGGTGGGAATGCAGTTAAAGTAGGTGAGCATCTAAAGCATAGACCTTATCAACATTAAAATAAAAACCAATAGACTGTCTAAAGACATCAAAACCAAAAATATCACTGCCCAAAAACAAATAAAAGACAGCCTTGGGTCTTTCATTACAGGTAGGTGATGAGACTAAAGTGCTGCTTGTATTTGTCTGTGTAATGTTCAGATTGTGTGTATTTTTAAATATACTGTATAATACAGTGTTATGAGACATTTGTGTACATGTGGTTTTGTATAGTGCAAGGCTATATGTAATATTGTGTACTAAAAGTATGTGTGTTTGTGTGTGTGCGTGTGTGTGTGTGTATTCCTACATTGTGTGTGTATGATTATTGTAGTGGACTGTATGCCTGTTGTGCACGAGTGTCAGTAAAAATAACATTTTTGGTGGGCCCAGGGATAACTTGTAAAGATAATTGTTATTTTTTTGAATAAATATAAAATACGTTTCCCTGGTCCTTCATTTAGGCTCCTTTCTCACTTTGCCTGAGTTAACATAATGCAACACACCACAACGTACATCATATGTGTTGTGAAGTGCAGTAGCAAGTGTTGCCTGCTACCTACAGTACGTTGGGATTCCCCTTCACAGTGAAGGCCTCCACATTCTGGTGTGCTTCTTGCTATGCATTGCCATAATGCACAATAAAGCACAACTATATGTATGGGCCCTGAAAGTTTTAAAACTGATTTCTAAGATTCTCCGTCCTTGTAGTTAAGAACTCACTTCCACTAGCTTATCCCCTGTTTAACTTATTTAAAAAAATGTTTCATGTACTTACCTAATTCATTTGAATTTGCTGGGTTTTCTGTCTTCTTGCCCAGTTAGTGGAAGGGTCCTTCTTTGGCAACCCAAGTTACTGTCTGGTGTGTCACCAGTCATCTTTTCCAGAAGCAATGTCAATGAGGGTACACTATGGTGGGAAGGATTTTCTTTTTTTTTATACTCAGAGATGGCTTTTGTCAGATGTTGACAATTGTTTTCTTAGTGTTTTACAATTTTTTTAATGTATTTTTAAAAAAGCTTCAGTAGGCTCTTAAACCTCATATGCTCTATTAATTTTTACATTTTGTTGAAAATGCATTTATTGAGGCAGGTCAGAAGACCAACAAATCACTATTTCTCCACCCTAAGAAAAGTAGTGCTAGCTGTATCTCCCATAACCGCTTATGCATGACCATTCCCCTCTTCATAGAGGTGCTTACAGTGCATTGTGAAAGTATTCGGCCCCCTTGAACTTTTCAACCTTTTGCCACATTTCAGGCTTCAAACATAAAGATATAAAATTTTAATTTTTTGTGAAGAATCACCAACAAGTGGGACACAATTGTGAAGTGGAACAAAATCTATTGGATATTTTAAACTTTTTTAGCAAATAAATAACTGAAAAGTGGTGCGTGCAAAATTATTCGGCCCCTTTACTTTCAGTGCAGCAAACTCACTCCAGAAGTTCAGCGAGGATCTCTGAATGATCCAAAGTTGTCCTAAATGACTGATGGTGATAAATAGAATCCACCTGTGTGTAATCAAATCTCTGTATAAATGCACCTGCTCTGTGATAGTCTCAGGGTTCTGTTGAAAGCGCAGAGAGCATCGTGAAGACCAAGGAACACACCAGGCAGGTCCATAATACTATTGTGGAGAAGTTTAAAGCCGGATTTGGATACAAAAAGATTTCCCAAGCTTTAAACATCCCAAGGAGCACTGTGCAAGCGATCATTTTGAAATGAAAGGAGTATCAGACCACTGCAAATCTACCAAGACCTGGCCGTCCCTCTAAACTTTCAGCTCAGACAAGGAGAAGACTGATCAGAGATGCAGCCAAGAGACCCATGATCACTCTGGATGAACTGCAGAGAACTACAGCTGAGGTAGGAGAGTCTGTCCATAGGACAACAATCAGTCGTACACTGCACAAATCTGGCCTTTATGGAAGAGTGGCAAGAAGAAAGCCATTTCTCAAAGATATCCATAAAAAGTCTTGTCTAAAGTTTGCCACAAGCCACCTGGGAGACACACCAAACATGTGGAAGAAGGTGCTCTGGTCAGATGGAACCAAAATCGAACTTTTTACCCACAATGCAAAACGATATGTTTGGCGTAAAAGCAACACAGCTCATCACCCTCAACACACCATCCCCACTGTCAAATATGGTGGTGGCAGTATCATGGTTTGGGCCTGCTTTTCTTCAGCAGGGACAGGGAAGATGGTTAAAATTGAGGGGAAGATGGATGCAGCCAAATACAGGACCATTCTGGATGAAAACCTGTTGGAGTCTGCAAAAGACCTGAAACTGGGACGGAGATTTATCTTCCAACAAGACAATGATCCCAAACATACAGCAAAATCTACAAAGGAATGGTTCACAAATAAACGTATCCAGGTGTTAGAATGGCCAAGTCAAAGTCCAGACCTGAATGCAATCGAGAATCTGTGGAAAGAGCTGAAAACTGCTGTTCACAAACGCTCTCCATCCAACCTCACTGAGCTCAAGCTGTTTTGCAAGGAAGAATGGGCAAGAATTTCAGTCTCTCGATGTGCAAAACTGATAGAGACATACCCCAAGCGACTTGCAGCTGTAATCGCAGCAAAAGGTGGCTCTACAAAGTATTAACGCAAGGGGGCCAAATAATTTTGCACGCCCCACTTTTCATTTTTTTATTAGTTAAAAAAGTTTCAAAAATCCAATAGATTTCATTCCACTTCACAATTGTGTCCACCTTGTTGGTGATTCGTCACAAAAAATTAAAATGTTATAACTTTATGTTTGAAGCCTGAAATGTGGCAAAAGGTTGAAAAGTTCAAGGGGGCCAAATACTTTCGCAAGGCACTGTATGTCCTTCACCTCCCCTCTCTGTAGTGCCGATCATCTTTGCCCCCTTCATCCTCTGTAGCGCCAATCCTCTTCTACCTCCTCCATAATGCCACTCTCTGCTCCACCTCCTCTCCATATCACATCTCATCCTCACTGACTCCCTTCTCCACATCACCACTCATCTCCTTCTCCTCCTTCTCCTAATATTGTGTCATTCTTCTCCTCCATCTTTCCTTCCTATTTTGTCATTTATCTCCTTTCACTATTCTTTCCATAGTTCTGCTCAATCACTCCCCTCTCTATAGCATCACTCATCTACTCTGTATCCCCTTTCAAAAGCACTGATCATCCCCTCTATTTCTCATTTACACAGAGCTGCTGACCTTCTCCATTTCCTCTGTCCAAAGCACCACTGATCTCCTCCACCATCCCTATCCACAGTGTCACTTCTTTCCTATGCCTTCTCTCCCAATAGCATAGTTCATCTCCTCCATAATAGAGATGTGCAGAATGTAAAAATGTGTTTAGTTTAATTTCTGATTGATTCATTATGTTACTAAATTTGTTTCATTGATTAATTTCAGAATTTGTTTTGTTTTGATTCATTTTCTAATGAATTCGAAATTTTTGGAACAATTAGAATTCAAATTGATCTACCAATCCAAATTCTGTGTGAAGAATTGCTGGTTGTTAAGGAGTGAGACTGCAAGCCAGCCACTGCATCCTTAACCAATGACTCGTCAGCTGTCAGCTGTTTTCCTGTTTTTTGTTTAAATGGCCTGGAGCCCCACCAAAATCCAAACCAGACCCTTATCCAAGCAAGCAGCCCGGAAGGCCAGGATAGGGGAGGACGAGCCCTCTCCTCCTAAACCATACCAGAGCATATGCACTCAACAATGAGCATTTTGTTCCTATGTTGATGAGGATAAGGGCCTTTTCCCCACAACCCTGGGCAGGGTTTGTGGGGATCTTCGGGGGGAGGGGGTTTATCAGAATCTTGAAGCCTCTTGTAACAAAGGGCCCCCCAGATCCCAGCTTAGCACATTTGTCAAAAAAAGTGTCAAAGTTAGTAAAAACAAAACAACAGTTTTTCAACAAGTTCCTTATTAAAAAAAATGTTAAAAACACTGACCTCAACGAAAAAATAATAATCCTCCGCCGGCCATGCATGACTGTTGATGTTTTTACTAACTTTTACTTTTTTTTGGTAAATGAATATGGGTACTATATATACGCTCTTGGAAGGATTAAGGTGGCTGAGAGGGGCTGCTGCACACAGGTTTTTTTTTTTATCTTAATGCATAGAATGCATTAAGATAAAAAACCTTCTGACTTTACAACCCCATTTAAGCTGACCATGGCTCAAAGACCATGTAATGCATTATGGTTTTTAAAAAAATGTCACAGACTAATTTGGCTAAATTCACTGCAATCTGAAACTCACGATAGCAGCAAATCTAAAACGAATCCCTTGTCAGACATAAAAAGACAAATTAAATCCCTTATGTTGCCTAATTGGTAGATTCTTGTGGCTGGAATTACAGGCTGTTCAGCCTATATAAATTAATGACAGGCTGACAGCAGCCACCACTGTTTGCATGTAGCCACACGCTATGGTGTACCTGTGGTTAAAGATGGATACCTGAACATTGATGCAGTTGAGGCACC
This sequence comes from Lithobates pipiens, assembly GCF_037356315.1. Lineage (NCBI taxonomy): Eukaryota > Metazoa > Chordata > Amphibia > Anura > Ranidae > Lithobates > Lithobates pipiens. The sequence continues at coordinate 218,956,823 of NW_027507718.1, forward strand.
AGGCTTAGACGTTTGTCCCTAACCACAGATAACTGCTTTGTGTGTTGCTACATGCATGAATCTAGTGGATAATGCTAAATGGTCATGTGAAGGAGGTCTTAAAGTAGTTGTAAACCCTTATGCCCCGTACACACGAGAGGACTTATGTCCGACAGACTTCCAAAGGAGTTCCGCCGGAGTTCCGACGGAGTTCCGACGGAGTTCTGACAGACTTTTCGGCCGAACGGACTTGGCCACACACGATCACACTAAACTCCGACGGATTCGAACGTGATGACGTACGACCCGACTCGAATAAGGAAGTTCATAGCCAGTAGCCAATAGCTGCCCTAGCGTCGGTTTTAGTCCGTCGGAGTAGCATACACACGAGCGGAGTTTTCGAAGGGGACCGGGTCCGGCGGAGTTCCTTCGGGAAAATTTGAAGCATGCTTCATTTCTAAAGTCCGTCAGACTTTGGCGAATCAAAAGTCCGTTGCAGCCCACACACGATCGGATAGTCTGACGGACTCGGTCCTTCGGACTTTGGATGTTGAAAAGTCCGCTCGTGTGTACGGGGCATAACAGACCCCTTTTACCTACAGGTAAGCGTAGATTAAGGCTTACCTGTAGGTGCAAGTAATATCTCCTAAACCTATACGGTTTAGGAGATATTTGCAAAAGACAGGCACCGATGCCTACGGTGCATGCGCCATAGACAACAGCACGCAGGCGGACTGAGCATGCCATTTCTAACAGCGATCATGCCGTTAGTGGCGGCTTCTGCGTGCATGCGCTGGAGTGATGTCATCGTGGCTCCGGCCAGTCGCTATACCCAGAAGTCACTCCGGGAGAACCCCTTCGGGGGGCTTCGATCTCAGGTAAGTAATTTATAATGAGCTAGTATGCTATGCATAATAGCTCATTATGCCTTTGTCTTGCAGGTTGCTTATTCTTTTTTTTTTTTCCAGAGGGTTTACTTCTTCTTTAGGCTGGGTTCACACTGCTGCGGGGGGAGATCCGGATGGGATTCGCACAGCAAATCACATCCGATCTCCGTAGCACTGCGAGTTCAGCCATACAGATAGTATGGCTGAACTCGCAGCTGTCCCGCAGCAAACTCGCACAGGACCCTTTTTTGGGTCCGCAACGGAATCGGATCGCATGGGGGTTCACACCATGCGATCCGATTCCTGTGCGAGTCGGCAGATCGCACTGCGATATGCCGACGGATCTGGGGGTGTCATTAACATAACATTGACACCCCCAGCCGTCCGCATAGGGCAGTGTGAACTGCCGGCGGGAGGTATGCGATGCGGGAAAACGCCGCGGATTCGCGGCGTTCCCGCATCGCAATAGTGTGAACCTAGCCTTAAATGGATTACAAATCATGCAGTGCAACTTTTGTGGTTTATTTATAAAGAAACAGGTATCTTCTGTAATTTCAGTAGAGTTGCTCTGGTAACATATCTTCTCCATTGCTTTGCAGTACCATTCATTTCCATAGTGAAAGCCTGGTGCTACAGGAACATTTTCTGAGAGCAATAAAATGTTAAAACCCAAACAGTTTACAGTTTGGTCATGTGATCTGGGGGCAGGGAACTTGGGTCAGTTCTGTAAGATGAATGCTGCTGAATAAACACCAGGATCATGTTAAAGCTCATGCTGTCTGCCTATTCTTGGTGTTAAATCATCACAATAGTCAAAGTTACAACACTTAGTAGTATCAGAACATATAATAAACTCCCTCCCTTTCAAAATTTTAGTGACTCATCAATAACATATGCTAGCCTACTGACCAAAATGAATGTGCAGGAAGGCACCGACAAGATTTGGTAGTCTGAGGGAGATCTGGTAATACAAATCACACATACAAAATGTTAGTTCAAGTTTTACCACACATGCTTTTTCAAAATGGGAAACGTTTTTAGCATTGTAAACAGCAGAGCTTTTTTTCTAATGATTCTATCACCTTGTGACATGCAAGAAACAAGAGGACTGTGCTAGAGAATTGACTCTACTTTAAAGAGTATGTCAAGGCAAAATAAACTACTGCAGGCTCCTCCATCTGACATTTCTTATATAGGTTAGGGGTGGGGCCACCAGGTTATTTCCCCTGATGACTCCACCCCATTCTGGGTTGGTGATGTCACAAGGGGGCGGGGACACCCCTTATCTATATAAGAAATGTTAGATGGCGGAGCCTGCAGTAGGCAGCCAGCCTTTACTATTGGCGGGAGTGCCTTTGTTGTTTTTTCTTTTTTGGGTCTGGTGGGCAGTGGGCAGTGTGATTAATGGTGGATTTACATTAGGGGGCACTATTTTTAAATTTTTTAACCACTTTCAGACCGGTCCATTTTGCTGGCTTAAGACCAGACCACTTTTTGCGATTCGGCACTGCGTCGCTTTAACTGACAATTGCGCGGCCGTGCGATGTGGCTCCCAAACAAAATTGACGTCCTTTTTTTTCCCACAAATAGAGCTTTCTTTTGGTGGTATTTGATCACCCCTGTGGTTTTTATTTTTTGCGCTATAAACAAAAATAGAGCGACAATTTTGAAAAAAACGCATTCTTTTTTACTTTTTGTTATAATAAATATCCCCCAAAAATATATTAAAAAAATGTTTTTTCCCTCAGTTTAGGCTGATACATATTCTTCTACATATTTTTGGTAAAAAAAATAGCTGCGCAAAAGTTATAGCTTTTAGAAAATAGGGGATAGTTTTATGAAATTTTTATTAATAATTTTTTTTTTTTACTAGTAATGGCGGCGATCAGCAATTTTTATTGTGACTGCGTCATTGTGGCAGACACATCGGACATTTTTTACACATTTTTGGGACCATTGTCATTTATACAGCAATCAATGCTATACAAATGCATTGATTCCTGTGTAAATGACACTGGCAGTGAAGGGGTTAATCAGGGGGTGGCAGTGTAGAGGTTAAGTGTTCCTAGGGGCGTGTTACTAACTGTGGGGGGCTGGGCTTTGTGTTAGTGAACATTGATCTCTGCTCCAATCATGTGGAGCAGAGATCAGCGTCACTTGTTGCTAGGCAGAACGGCATCTCCCCATTCAGCCGCCCTGTGAGACGATCGCAGGTATCCCCGCGACGATCGAGTCCGCGGGACCCGCGACCAGACTCACAGGGGTCAGCGGCACGCACGCGATGGCAGGGTGGCATATAAAAATGGACGTACCTGTATGCCAATATGCCTGCCCGTGCCATTCTGCCGACGTACATCGGCGTGCGCCAGGAACTGTTAATAAAAGAATTGTCAAAAACTGTTTGTGTTTTTATTACATTGTGACACGTTTTTGGTTATTGGGTAGGGGTATGATGTACCTGATACTCATTCACATGGGGAGGGGCTGGATCTAGAGACCGCCTTCTTTAGAGGGCTTCCAGATTCCAATTAGCCCCCCCCCGCATGTAGACCCTTACAACCATCGACCACGGTGGTGGGGATGAGGCCCTTGTCCCCATCAACACTCTGGCCCCCTGCCCCAAAGCACCCACCTCCCTATGTTGAGGGCATGTGGCCTGGTATGGTTCTGCACTCTTGCCCCCCCCCCCCCTTTACAGACTGTATGCCCAGATAAAGGTCTGGCATGGATTTTGGGGGGGGGGCTAGTTGTACCAGGCCCTTAGGGGGAGGACTGGGGGGGGGGCGCTGTTTTTTCTTTCATTCCTCAGGCTGTTTTTTGGCAGATACCACCAACCAAACTCTCGGGGTAATTATCACATGACTTTTTTTACTCTCTGGTCCATTTGTGTATTGGACTTAAGAGCTATTTATGCTGTATTTATCAGCACATTTTTTTTCTAGAAATACCGCATAATCAATATATATATATATTTTTTTGTGAATTGGACTTAGTTCACCGCATGTGATAATTTATGCAAATGAGTAACATGATACCCTTATCACATTCAGTAAACATTACTGAATTGACTCCATTGTCTTTAAAAATCAGAGACCACGTATGCTATTCTTCATTACTAACTTCTTCCTACTTTGTGTGACATAAACAAATTGCTTTGGTTTATTTAAAAAACTGACCATGCTTAATTACTTTATGTGCTGATAATCTGAGCTAGTCTATTTCATGACATAAAACTATGCTGTCTGCTTTTACATTGGCCTGTGAAGCTACTTCTAACCCAGCACTACATGGATTGACTTAACCTCTGACCAAACCTTAGCCCCCATTAATTAAATCTGCCTTTTAGAACTATGGCTCTGTTTATTCCTTTTGTGTAGCCATCTTTCTCTTCTATTCTAGTGCTATGTCAAGTGGAGAAATTTTTTTCTTGCTGGTACCACCTATTCAATTAAATGAAACATAATTTCTGTATATTTCAGAAAATATTCTGCATCTAAAGAAAAGGCTTCTGATTTCTTGAACATATTTAGTGCAATCCTGGTCTTCTATATTTTAAACAATTTCCCTTTCTCTTAGCATTAAAAATCAATACATTACTTAATAAATACAGTTGTATAATTATATAGATGCATCAAACAAATCAGTTTTTTATATGTATTTTATTGGGATTTTATGTGATAGACCAACACAAAGTGGCACATAATTGTGAAGTGGAGGGAAAATGATAAATGATTTTCAAAATTTCTTACAATATAAATATCTGAACAGTGTAGTGTACATTTGTATTCAGCCTCCTTTATTCTGATACCCCTAACTAAAATCGAGTGGAAACAACTGCCTTCAGAAGTCACCTAATTAGTAAACAAAGTCCACATGTGTATAATTCAATCTCAGTATGAAGACAGCTGTTCTGTGAAGCCCTCAGAGGTTTGTTAGAGAACCTTAGTGAACAAAGAGCCTCATGAAGTCCAAGGAGCACACCAGAAATGTCAGAGATAAAGTTGTAGAGACGTTTAAAGCAGTGTTAGGCCTCTTTCACATGGGGCTGATCAGTGCTGATCTGCCCCGTGGATACCTGCTTGCTCATCGGGGATCGCCGGAGCGATCTCCGCTGAGCAGGAAGATGACAGGTCCGTCTCTGCACACTATGCAGGGACGGACCAGTCAGATCGCCACTCTCCCTTATGGGAGATCAGGTGACGATGGACCGTAGAGTCTGTTGTCACCCAATACCATCCGATGACGGATGGAAAAGTAGGTTTTTCCTCCGTCACACTTTTTCGGATCAGAGCGGGTCGGATGTCAGCGGATATGTCACCGCTGACATCCGACGCTCCATAGATCTCTATGGAGTATCCGTTCAGGTCCGCCTGAAAAAATGACAGGCGGACCGGAACAGATCGGCCTTATGTTATAAAATAATATCCCAGGCTTTGAACATCTCACGAAGCACTGTTCAATCCCTCATCCAAAAATGGAAAAAGTATGGCACAACTGTAAACCTACCAGGGCATGACCGTCCGCCTAAACTGACAGGTCGGGCAAGGAGAGCATTCATCAGAGAAGCAACCAAGAGACCCATGGTAACTGTGGAGGAGCTGCAGAGATCCACAGCTCAGGTGGGAGAATCCATCCAAAGGACAACTATTATTCATGCACTCCACAAATATGGCCTTTAAGGAAGAGTGGCAAGAAGAAAGCCATTGTTGAAAGAAAGACATAAGAAGTACCTTTTGCAGTTTGCGAGAAGCCATGTGGGGGACACAGCAAACATGTGGAAGAAGGTGCTCTGGTCAGATGAGACAAAAATGGAACTTTTTGGCCTATAAGCAAAATTCTATGTGTGGCAGAAAACTAACACTGCACATAACCCTGAACACACCATTACCACTGTGAAACATGGTGGTGGCAGCATCATGTTGTGGGGATGTTTTTCTTCAGCAGGGACAGGGAAGCTGGTCAGAGTTGATGGGAAGATGGATGGAGCCAAACACAGGGCAATCTTAGAATAAAACCTGTTAGTCTGCAAAAGACTGGAAATAGGGGCAGAGGTTTACCTTTCAGCAGGACAGCGACCCTAAACATACAGCCAGAGCTACAATGGAGTGGTTTAGGTCAAAGCATATTCATGTCTTAGCCCTTGTACACACGGTCGGAAATTCCGACAACAAAATCTGTTGGATTTTGTCTGAAACCGGTGTTGCATCCACACAGTCGGACAAAGTTGTTGGAAAATCCAATCATTCTGAATGTGATGATGTTTTTTCGTTACGACAGGACTACGTTCAGGCTAGTAGCCAATAGCTTTGGTCTAGGAATTTGATCTGAGAATGCGTGGCACTTCTCTACAAACGATCGGACAAAGTCTGATCGGATCATGTTGTCGGAAAATTTTATAGCCCAGCTCTAAAACTTTGTCGGTCGGATATTCCGACGGAAACAGTCAGATGGAGCCCACACATGGTCGGATTATCCGACAACACGGTCCGATTGGACATTTTCCGTCAGATTGTCCAACGGTGTCTACAAGGGCATAGCCCTTGTACACACGGTCGGAGACTCCGACAACCAAATCCATCTGATTTTGTCCGTCGGATTTTGTCCGACGGATCTTGTCCGAAACTGTTGCATACACACGGTCGGACAAAGTTGTCAGAAAATCCGATCTTTCAGAACATGATGACGTAATTTCGTTACGATGGGACTACGTTCAGGCTAGTAGCCAATAGCTTTGATGTAGGAATTTGATCTGAGCATGTGTGGCACTTTGTCCGATCGGAATTCTCTACACATGATCGGAGTATGTCCGATCGGAGTATTTTGTCGGAAAATATTTCCAGCAAGTTGGAAAATTTGGTCCGACGGATATTCCGACGGAAACAGTCCGATGCAGACCACACACAGTCGGAATATCCGACAAAACGCTCCGATCGGACACATTCCGTCGGAATCTCCGATCATGTGTACAAGGGCTTAGAATGGCCCAGTCAAAGTCCAGACCTAAATCCAATTTAAAATCTGTGGCAAGACTTGAAAATTGATGTTCACAGACTCTCTCCATCCAATCTGACAGAGCTTGAGTTATTTTGCAAAGAAGAATGGGCATCCCTAAAAAGACTTGCAGCTGTAATTGCAGCGAAAGATGGTTCTACAAAGTATTGACACAGGGGGGCTGAATACAAATGCACGCCACACTTTTCACTTATTTATTTGTAAAACATTTTGAAAACCATTTATCATTTTCCTTCTAATGCACAATTATGTGCCACTTTGTGTTGATCTATCACATAAAATCCCAAATTTTGGTTGTAACATGACAAAATGTGGATCATTTCAAGAGGTATAAATACTTTTTCAAGACACTGTAAGCATTTAAAAACGTTATACTAAAAAAATAGGAGGGATTACTAAAGAGATCAAACCCCATTAACTACCTAGGGACCACCCGTCGCAGTTTTACGTCATCTGCTTGAAGGAGGATATTGTTGATATGGCAGCAGCTAGCTGCCATAACCCCGGTATCCTCTTCTTCAACAGGTGGTCCGCTACAAGATAAAAGTGGTCTCTGTGGCGGATTTGCCGCAAAATCCCCTTTATTGGTGGTGGGAAAGGGGCCACCCCCACCATGATCCGATGCCCTCCACCGCTTACTGCAGCCGGCAGCAGCAGAGGAGGCAATTGCGTTTGTCACTTGCTGTGCATGGAGACGAGTGAGGGGAAGATGGCCCCCAAGCGCCCCATCCCGACGAGCTCGCATGCAGAAGCGAATGCATGTGTGAGTAGCGTCCGCATATGAAAATGGTATTCAAACCACACATGTGAGGTATCTCCGCAATCGGTAGAGCAGGAGCAATAATTCTAGCCATAGACCTCCTCTGTAAACTCAAAACATGCAACCTGTAGAATTTTTTAAACGTCGCCTATGGAGAATTTTAAGGGTAAAATTTTGTCGCGATTCCACGAGTGGGCACAATTTTGAAGCGTGACATGTTATGTATAAACTTACTCGGCATAACATTATCTATCACAATATAAAAAAAAATTGGCTAACTTTACTGTTGTCTTATTTTGTAATTCAAAAAAGTGTATTTTTACCAAAAAAAGTGCGCTTGTAAAACTGCTGTGCAAATACAGTGTCACAGAAAGTATTGCAACGACCGCTATTTTATTCTCTAGGTTGTTAGAAAAAAAATTGTATAATGTTTGGGGGGTTCTAAGTAATTTTCTAGCAAAAAAAAATGTTTTTAACTTGTAAACAACAAATCTCAGAAAGAGACTTTGTCTTTAAGTAGTTAAAGTGACCATTTCATTTGCATATGCAGGGCAAAATAAAAGTTTCACTTAACTCGCCTGCTCCCCAAAAGCATATACTTACAGTACTTTTCCTTGTTCCCACATTGCTCTGTTTGAACTCCAGGAAAGGGGGTGAGCTTGGTGTTTGAGTCGAAACGCATGTTCGACTCGAACACCAGGTGTTCGCCTGTTTGGCAAAGCCAGAACTTTGTGGACCGTTTGCGCCATATTCGTGTGGCACTCACAGCCCACAATGCACTGCGCCATCGCAGTGCATTGCTGGCTGATGATTGGCCAAGCATGCACTCTGACCCGCATGCTTGGCCAATCACAGCGCCGGCAGCAAGGAGAGCCATAATTGGCCACAGGCAGGATGCCTGTGGCCAATTATAGCTCTGGAGGATTAGTACATGCCCCCTACTATATAAGGCCACCTGCGCAGTGGCCTTGTGTAGTGTGTTGCGGCGTTCATAGAGAGAAGGATAGGCAGGGACAGTGTCTACATTTCTTGTGATTGAACCTAGCACAGTTACAGTCGGTGTACTGTGCCCCCTGCACAGTGTACACCAGAAGCTACCCCAATTGCTGGTGTTGTTCTGGTCCTATACCACAGGCATCTGCAGCAGTTACAGTTGGTGTATTGTGCCCCCTGCACAATATACACCTGAAGCTACCCCCAATTGCTGGTGTTGTTCTGTTCCTATACCACAGGCAGCTGCAGCAGTTACAGTCAGTGTATTGTGCCACCTGCACACTATACACCTGAAGCTACCCCCAATTGCTGGTGTTGTTCTGTTCCTATACACAGGCAGCTGCAGCAGTTACAGTCAGTGTATTGTGCCACCTGCAAAGTATACACCTGAAGCTACCCCCAATTGCTCGTGTTGTTCTGGTCCTATACCACAGGCAGCTTCAGCAGTTACAGTCAGTGTATTGTGCCACCTGCACAGGATACACCTGAAGCTACCCCCACTTGCTGGTGTTGTTCTGTTCCTATACCACAGGCAGCTGCAGCAGTTACAGTCAGTGTATTTGCCCCCTGCACAGTATACACCTGAAGCTACCCCCAATTGCTGATGTTGTTCTGGTCCTATACCACAGGCAGCTGCAGCAGTTACAGTCGTTGTATTGTGCCACCTGCACAGTATACACCTGAAGCTACTCCCAATTGCTGGTGTTGTTCTGTTCCTATACCACAGGCAGCTGCAGCAGTTATAGTCGGTGTATTGTGCCACCTGTACAGTATACACCTGAAGCTACTCCCAATTGCTGGTGTTGTTCTGGTCCTATACCACAGGCAGCTGCAGCAGTTACAGTCGGTGTATTGTGCCACCTGCACAGTATACACCTGAAGCTACCCACAATTGCTGGTGTTGTTCTATTCCTATACCACAGGCAGCTGCAGCAGTTACAGTCAGTGTATTGTGCCACCGGCACAGTATACATCTGAAGCTACCCCCAATTGCTTGTGTTGTTCTGGTCCTATACCACAGGCAGCTGCAGCAGTTATAGTCGGTGTATTGTGCCACCTGAACAGTATACACCTGAAGCTAGACCCAATTGCTCATGTTGTTCTGGTCCTATACCACAGGCAGCTGCAGAAATTACAGTCTGTGTTTTGTACCCCCTGCACAGTGTACACCTGAAGCTACCCCAATTGCTGGTGTTGTTCTAGTCCTATACCACAGGCAGCTGCAGTAGTCACAGTCAGTGTATTGTGCCCCCTGCACAGTGTTTACCTGAAGCTACCCCAATTACTGGTGTTGTTCTGGTGCTATACCACAGGCAGCTGCAGCAGTTAAAGTTGGTGTATTGTGCCCCCTGCACAGTGTACACCTGAAGCTACACCAATTGCTCATGTTCTTCAGATGCTATACCACAGGCAGGCAGCTGCAGTAATTACAGTCAGTGTACTGTGTCATCTGCTCAGTGTGCACCTAAAGCTACCCCAATTGCTTGTGTTCTCATCTCCCTGCAGGCCATTAGTATGTCTGGTAGGCCAACAAGGAGAGGCAGACAGTCACGAGCCAATAAAAGAGGGCAAGCAGGCTCTGTATCTAGAGTCAACAGTGCTGGTCGTGGACGCGGTGCATCGTCATCAGCACGTGGCCATAGGACATGCTTGTCCTTATTTTCTGAAGCTGGACGTGTTGAGCTGCAACATGCCGAAAACTTGGTAGTGTGGATGACCAAGCCCTCCTCATCCTCTCTCACCCAGGCTCAGAGTACTGGCAAAGCAGCTGCCAACGCATCCTCTTCCCTCGTCTCAATGGCATCAGTCACTCCTTCCCTAGACCCACCATGTCCTCCCAAGGAGTCCCCCGAACTGTTTGAGCACAGTGTTGGGTACATGCTCCAGGAGGATGCCCAGTGTTTTGAAGGCTCTGATGATGATACCCAGCTAGAGGAAGGCAGTAGGGTGAGCCCAGAGAGAAGGGATGCTCAAGAAGGACAGCAATCTGGCAGTCATGTTCCACCAGCTGCAGCATACTGCCAGGTTTGCTCCAGTGATGAAGAGGGAGGGGATGATGAGGTCACTGACTCCACATGGGTGCCTGATAGGAGAGAGCAGGAGGAGGAGGCACATCTCCAATGAGGCAGGATGCCCTCCAGGGGCCATCTTAAGGGCAGCACACCGACTGAATCACACCGCAAAGCTCCGCCTGTGCAGGGCACTGCCTCTGTGCGTTATTCCAAAAGTTCCTTGGTGTGGGCCTTTTTTGAGACCAGTGCATCAGATCGCACCACTGCTATTTGCAACATATGTCTCAAGCGTATCGTGTGTGGCCAAAACATCAGCCGCTTGGGCACCACATACTTGACCAGACATACGTTGACCTGCCATGCAGTTCTTTGGCAAGCGTATCTTAAAGACCCACACCAAAGAACAAAGCAGACCTCTCCTTGCTCCTCATCAGCTGGGATCTCCAACCCCACTATACCTTCAGTCCTCTCTGAAACCTGCACTGAGAGGAATGAAGGTGTATAATTAGGTGTGTCACAGCCAAGTACTTGCGGGCACTCTGTTAGCAGTACACCGACGTCAGATTGTACCAGGCAAATTTCCCTGCCCCAGCAGCTGGACCGTTGAAAGAAGTTCACTCCCAGCCATCCACATGCCCAGCGGTTGAATGCTAGTTTGGCTAAATTGCTAGCATTTCAACTGCTGCCTTTTCAGTTGGTAGACTCGACCCCCTTCCATGAGTTTGTGCAATGTGCGCTTCCTCAATGGCAGGTTCCCAAACGCCACTTTTTCTCACGGAAGACGATTCCAGCTCTCTACCGGCATGTGGAAGGCAAAGTCCTTGCCTCACTGGACAGCGTGGTCAGCGGTAAGGTGCATATTAATGCTGACTCATGGTCCAGCAGGCATGGACAGGGACGTTACCTATCTTTCACGGCGCAGTGGCTCACTCTTCTGGCAGCTGGGAAGGATGCAGGACAAGGTGCAGTAGTGTTGGAGGTTGTTCCGCCACCACACCTCCAAAATGCTACTACTGGTTGTGACTGGTTCTTCCCCCATAGCCTCTTCCTGTGCTTTGTCCTTGGAACCAGCAGTGCTACATAGGCGTTCAAGGGGATACACAAGTACGCAGGCAAAAAGATGCCATGCCGTGCTTGCGCTGGTGTGCTTGGGGGACAGGAGCCACACTGGGGCAGATATTCTGTCAGCAAGGGGCAGGCTGAGAGGTGGTTCATGCCATGCCAGCTTAAGCCAGGAATGGTGGTTTGCGACAATGGCCCCAACCTCCTCTCCGTCCTCTGACAGGGACAACTGACCCATGTGCCCTGTCTGGCTAACGTGCTTAACTTGAGCCAGACAGGGACTGGGAGGTTACAAACTCCTGGTCCTGGACAATGTGTTGCTGAGGCTTCGGTCAGTCACAGAAGGAGCGGTGAAGAAGGTGGCTGTCTGACCAATGCGTTCAGACAATTTTTTAGTCCGCAGCCCCAAGGTATGATCGGTTTAAGCAACCATTGCCAGCGTCTGATTTACATGGTGCAGGAATACCTAGGGGCAAGGTCAGACTTGGACACCTTTCCCATCGAAAATCCTCTGGGTTACTGGGTCTTGAGGATGGATAACTGACCAGAGCTTGCACAGTATGCAATTGAGCTACTGGCCTATCCTGCATCCAGCGTTCTTTTGGAACGCACATTCAGTGCTGCTGGAGGCTTTGTAACCGATCACAGGATGCGCCTGTCCACCGACTCGGTTGATTGACTGACCTTCATAAAGATGAAAGATCACCACCAGCTACCAAGCACCTGAGGCTGATGTAACTGAATCATTTTTTTGAAATGTCACATCCCTTCAAGAATGTCTGTGCTGATGCTGAGTGACTATCCTGTTATGTTGACTGACTATCCTCTTCCTCTTCAATGATCCTGCTGATAACTTGAAAGAACATTTTTGGTTCTGGGCGCCGCCACCAGTGGCTAAGGCCCAAATTTTCAGCCCCTGTTTAACAGGGGCATGTAATTACAATTTTTGATGCAATACTTTGTAGCAGGGCTCTTTTCTGCACTCCAACTAGAGTATCTGGGAGAGGTTGCAGTGTCGTGGCACCAGCACCAGTGCCTAAGGCCCAATTTTTCATCCCCTGTATAACAGGGGCGTGTAATTACAATTTTTGATGCAATATTTTGCAGGAGGGTTCGTTGCTGCGCTGAACTATAATATTTGTGAGTGGTTGCAGTATCGTGGCACCAGCATCAGTGCCTAAGGCCAAATTTTTCGGCGTGTAATTACAATTTTTGATGCAATACTTTGCAGCAGGGCTCATTCCTGCTCTCCAATTAGAGTTTCTGTGAGGTGTTGCAGTGTTGTGGCACCAGTGCCTAATATTTCACAGCAGGGCCTGTTCCAGCGCCCACCGAGAGTAACTGTGAGGACTTACAGTGTTGTGGCACCAGCACCACCAAAGTCCCAATTTTTCTACCACTGTTCAACAATGGCATGTAATTATAATTCTTGATACAATAGTTAACAGCAGTGCGTTCCAGCACCCACCAAGTGTCACTTTGACGGCTTACAGTGTTGTGGCAACATCAACACCTTAGGCCCAAATTTCTGCAGAGCATATAGGGCAGGCCCCTACTTTCAACATCCAACTTACAAACGTCTCCTACTTGCAAACGGAAGGAGACAACAGGAAGTGAGATGAAAAAAGACGGACAGCAAAACAAATTATACAGGGGTGATAACCCTTCCCTATGTTTTCCAAAAAGCTTAAAAATAGATTTTTTGACTGGAGCTACATTTTAAAAATGTACCAGTTCAAAATTACAAACAGATTCTACTTAACACAACAAACCTACACAGTCTCTGTCTTGTTTGTGCCGCCTGTATATTTAAAGGAATATTTCACTTTTTTTTTCACTTTAAGCGTCATTAAAATCAGTGCTCCCGACAAAAAAGGGCATTTAAATTCTTTTTTTTTTTTGCATTGATACATGTCCCCTGGGGCAGGAGTCAGGTCCCCAAACCCTTTTTAGGACAATAACTTGCATCTTAACCTTTAAAATTAGCACTTTTGATTTTGAACGTTCGCGTCCCATAGACTTTAATGGGGTTCTAAAGTTCGTACAATTTTTCGGTCTGTTCGAAGGTTCTGGTGCGAACCGAACCAGGGGGTGTTCAGCTCATCCCTACCCAGGAAATGTGACTGACTTCCTTCTTCTATGTGGCAGTGCTAAATGTAACATGAGCGACCCAGCTCTGTCACACGTAGCCAAGAAAGAAGGCCATAGTCCTGTGTGCAATCTGAGCATGGAAGTTTTTTTGAAAATAAGGAAAAAATGAAAAAATATTTGTTTTCCACAAAGCTTTTATTTTAATAAGATATTTCCCACATATATGGCATACAGCATATGTAGCATTATATCTGTTAACATCAGCAAACTAGAAAAACTGGTACTGGTGGTGATCAGCAAACTGAAAACATTGGCATTTGCTGGAACTGAAAACTAGCAACACTGACATTTCCTGTGATCTGCAAACTTGGATGCATTAGACTGTTATCTGCAAACCAGGATATATTGTAGTGTAAAGTACAAAATAGGATGCACTGCACTGTGATCTGCTAACTACTTACACTACCCACCAATCATGACAGTGAGATCATTTTTGCCATGCCACCAAGCAAAGTATTTGCAGCTTAACGTGGAGGTCCAGCCCCTCACTAAAAAATACTGTATCTGCTGACGTTTACTATTAGGGCACTTACCTGTCTAGGGATTCTGACCCAAGCCAATTCCTAAATCGGCTCTCGGGTGCTGGCGCCACCATCTTGGGTAAGGGAAACAGGCAGTGAAGCCTACTGTGCATGACGAATTGAGCTGCGTTTTCTCAATGGAGTGGCTGCTTCCAGCGCACATTATGAAACTTCCACTCAAGCCACAATCCAGTGTGTTTCACCCATAATTGGACCTAGTCAGGTGTCAGAATTATAATTTAGCAGTGGCTGTCGGAATTATAATTTGCGCAAATCATTCACCAGAACCATTTCATACTTCTGTTCATATGTACAGTAAATGCTCAAATGAGTTTCTACTTTCAACATGGTATCATTCTTCATCAGGGAAGTTTTTAACCTCCATGAAATGCATTCTTACATTGTCTCTGATCAATTTTTAGCAGACATTTGGAGAGCTCTGGCCCAGTCCTTTGGAAACCTCTATACCTTCCACTCACAGTTCAATGGCAAAACAGAAAGGGTCAGTCAAAAATTCAAATAATTCCTCCTGTAAAGGTAACACGTACTGGGCCCCTTACAAAGCTGTGTGAAAGGGCAAGGATGCCATGTAGTTCTGAATTCAGCCATGACAGTTTGTAATTCAAGCTGGGGAATAGTAGCAGTTGTCCCCCTTTTATTTATCTCCCCAGGAAGCATCTTGTATAATACAAAAAGTACTGATTCAAGAACCTCCTTATCAGATCAGGACAGATGCAGACCCTCTTATGCCTATTAGCCAAATCCACACTTCATTCTGGAAACCCTAGTAAAGCTGTCTGACTTACCCGCTTCAGTGACTGGAGTTTTATGAAAAAACCCAAGCCCAATCCTGACTGGAGTTTTAATACTGTAGCAATACACATTCCTGATAGACTGGTTATCAGCCAAGACTCTAAAACTTTGGTATAATTCATAACTCATGAACTAATAACAGCGCAGCCAGAATAAGAACATATTTAACTCCCTCAATTATTTATTGGCGTTTTAAATCCAAAAAGCTTTATATTAGATGATGTGGGGAACCAATGGAACAATTTATTCGAGTGGAAATAAGGGCATGGAAGGTGCGTGATCTAACGCATGAATAAAAGTGATATTGTTTATTCATAAACAAAATAGATGAGTACAAAGAAATTACTATGAGTTCATACAAACTAGGTTACAAGATATACATAAAAAATTTGTTATGCCCATACAAGGGCAAATGATCAAGGTAGGCTAACACGTTTCGAGGTGTTCCCTCTTCATCAGAGCCTTGGAAAGTAAAAGAAAGTCTGTAGGGTGTGTTAGATATGCATGGAGAGGGGTGGCTGATTAGGAAGTGTATCCCATAGTGGGTGATGTATTCTCCTTTACTCTAGAAGTATCCTTACCACATTGCTCTAGATGAGATAAATACCAAATGTATGTGTGTAATTAAGGTTCTAGTAGAAGGCACATGTGTACAAAGTGTTGGGATTAATAATTATACATTGTGATTACAGACAGGAGACATATAAAAAATGTTGAAACATTAGAACATTGATTCATTGAAGTATTGAAACATTAAAACATTAGGAGTGACAAAACACGTAGTGGGACTGGTGCTCTGACGTCACCGTGTTCTAAGCCATTCGCGGAAGTAACAGGCGGTAGTTGAGGGCCGTCTGGCTCGTGTGTGTTCTTATGGCCATTGTATTATCCGGATAATGTGAGTGTATACCTGTGTTTTTTAACAATAAATCTTAAAGGATTTTATGCTATGTGAGCATTTTCTTTTCCATATGTGAAACGGCTTATTGCCGCCTGATACTCAGAGTGAGTGACTGTATTTCTGCCATCCTGTGTGTCAACCCTAATGATTAATCATTGCATTTCTGGGTCCCATTTAATAGGGACCTAGAGTTCTGGTAAGCGGCCAGAGATTCTATTGGTGGCGATATTGGCTATACTTCACAGCACTTTCCAAAGGGTGTGTGTTGGATTTTGTAACTGAGATGCCGTTGACACGTTTGCATGCATCCCTTCAGTTTTGGATTGGACACTTTATATGGACTATAATTTGTTTGGATTAAATAAGTCTATAATAATTATTTTTTTCATCACTAATTAATTAGTTTAATAATTTTTTATTAATTTATTAATGGAATTTTTTAAGTAGATTTTTTTCACTAATTATCATGTTGTATGAAATTGTGGTTTACATTTGGTAGTTTGTCACACTATTATGGGTGTAGGTGGCTTATATTATTTTTAATATTAATTATTTTTTAGATTGGTTTAGTGCACAGGTGATTAATCTATTCACTTTAGTAATCAATTATAAAAAAAACGATTTCTATTTCATTTTCTAGCGCAGCTCCTTATATCTAGAGATTAAAACATTAAGGCATTAAAAACCAATAAAAAACATTAAAAACCATTAGGAACTAGAAATTATTATTTTAGAAGTAGTGCAAAAAAAATACTTGAAAAGTATTAGGGCAGGGAACCTTTAAAACCATAAGCCATTAACTCTACTTACTATAGTCAGTTCACTAAAACGCAATTGTAGTTTAAAATTTAAACACAAGTCACAAGTGCATATATATATATATATATATATATATATATATATATATATATATATATATATATATATACACAAATAAATATATACACAAATATGTACACATACACGCACATATACACGTGCATATACAAACATATACGCATACACAAAGAGAATGCATATATTGCACATGATTGGAGTCACTAGTGTATATTCAGTGGTGCCAAAATTGGAAAAACGCACCTGTGTATATCAAAATGCATAGACGCATACATGCAAAAATGTGCATAAAGGTTTAAACCTGTGAGAGTGTTTACTGCAAAATGGAGTAAGTTGACAGAGTTGACAGACTGGTAAAAAATAGACATCTGCATTCATTTTCGTCCGAATGCATTTTCGTCCGAATTTCAGCTATTTTCGTTTTTGTTTTGACAAACGATAACAAAAGTACAGAGTCCGAAAAACGAAAGATCCGACATAAATAAATGCTTTATTTTCGTTTTCATTGTTACAACAGTTCGATATAGAATAGGAGATTCAACGTGACTATAACAATCTGTGTCTATAGAACCTGTGGTTGAATGTGCCTAACCTTACCTCTATTAGTCCAAGATTATAGAGAAAATATTTGACAGAGAAAAAAGATTTGACAGAGAGAAAAGATTCTGCAAGTTACTGTCCTAAAAAGTGTTTGGGGACCCGGGTCCTGCCCCAGGGGACATGCATCAATGCAAAAAAAAGTTTTAAAAATGGCCGTTTTTTCGGGAGCAGTGATTTTAATAATGATTAAAGTGAAACAATAAAAGTGTAATATTCCTTTATATTTCGTAGCTGGGGGGTGTCTATAGTATGCCTGTGAAGGGGTGCATGTTTCTGGTGCTTAGAACTGTCCCTGCACAAAGTGTCATTTATGCAGGAAAAAAAGTCCTTTAAAATCACTCGCAGCTATTATGAATTGTCGGCTCCGTAATACAGAGAAAAAAGCGTGGGGGTCCCCCAAATTCAATTACCAGGCCTTTCAGGTCTGGTATGGATATTAAGGGGAACCCTGCATCAAATTAAAAATTTTTTTTACGTGGGGGTCCCCCTAAAAATCCATACCAGACCCTTTATCCGAGCACGCAATCTGGCAGGCTGTAGGAAAAGAGGGGAGGACGAGAGAGCGCCCCCCCCTCCCTCCTGAACCGTACCAGGCCACATGCCCTCAACATTGAGAGGATGCTTTGGGGGTCTGTGACCCCTCAAAGCACCTTGTCCCCATGTTGATGAGGAGAAGGGCCTCATCCCCACAACCCTGGCCGGTGGTTGTGGGGGTCTGTGGGCGGGGGGCTTATCAGAATCTGGAAGCCCCCTTTAACAAGGGGACCCCCAGATCCTGCCCCCCCTGTTTGAAATGGTAAGGGGGTACAAAAGTACCCCTACCATTTCACAAAGAAAGAGTAAAAAATAGCTAAATAAGACAAACACACTTTTGAAAAATTCCTTTATTAAAAAAAAATAAAATAAAAAAAATAAAGATTCCAGCGGTGGTAATCCACTCTTACTATCCAGCAACGGACGATTATCTCTCTGGGGTCCAGCGATGACGGAGGAGACACTGCGGGGATTCCGACGGCCTGACGTTTGTTATATGCGGAGGGAGGGGCCACCCGTCACCTGACCCCGCCCCCTCTGACGCAAAGGGGAAACCCAGGGTTCCCTGTGACGTATGGGTGACCCCGCACCCCTCTGATGTAACACAGGCAGGTTTCCGTTACATCAGAGGGGAGCGGGATCACCCAAACGTCACGGGGAACCCCGGGTTTCCCCTTGCGTCAGAGGGGGCGGGGTCAGGTGACGGGTGGCCCCACCCTCTGCATATAACAAACGTCAGGCCACCGGAAACCCCGCAGTGTCTCCTCCGTGGAGACAGAAGATGGATGAATTTGCTGCGCTGGATCAGATGAGCCATCGCTGGACCCCCAGAGAGATGATCGTCCGTCGCTGGATAGCAAGAGTTGATTACCACCGCTGGAATCTTTTTTTTATTTTTTTTATTTTTAATAAAAGAATTTTTGAAAAGTGTGTTTGTCTTATTTAACTATTTTTTACCCTTTCTTTGTGAAATGGTAGGGGTACTTTTGTACCCCCTTACCATTTCAAACAGGGGGGGCCGGGATCTGGGGGTCCCCTTGTTAAAGGGGGCTTTCAGATTCTGATAAGCCCCCCGCCCGCAGACCCCCACAACCACCGGCCAGGGTTGTGGGGATGAGGCCCTTCTCCTCATCAACATAGGGACAAGGTGCTTTGAGGGGTCACAGACCCCCAAAGCATCCTCCCAATTTTTAGGGCATGTGGCCTGGTACGGTTCAGGAGGGAGGGGGGCCGCTCTCTCGCCCCCCCCTCTTTTCCTGTGGCCTGCCAGGTTGCGTGCTCGGATAAAGGGTCTGGTATGGATTTTTAGGGGGACCCCCACGGCAATTTTTTTTAATTTGATGCGGAGTTCCCCTTAATATCCATACCAGACCTGAAGGGTCTGGTATGGATATTTAGGGGGAACCCCACGTCAAATTTTTTTTAAAATTTGATGCAGGGTTCCCCTTAATATCCATACCAGACCTGAAGGGCCTGGTAATTGAATTTGGGGGACCCCCACGCTTTTTTATTTATTTATTTATTTTATCAATGACTTTCAATGAGTGTTCTCTGTATTACGGAGCCGACAATTCATAATAGCTGCCAGTGATTTTAAAGGACTTTTTTTCCTGCATAAATGACACTTTGTGCAGGGACAGTTCTAAGCACCAGAAACATGCGTCCCTTCACAGGCATACTATAGACACCCCCCAGCTACGAAATTTAAAGGAATATTACACTTTTATTGTTTCACTTTAATCATTATTAAAATCACTGCTCCCGAAAAAACTGACATTTTTAAAACTTTTTTTTGCATTGAAACATGTCCCCTGGGGCAGGACCCGGGTCCCCAAACACTTTTTAGGACAGTAACTTGCATATTAGCCTTTACAATTAGCACTTTAGATTTTGAACGTTGGAGCCCCATAGACTTTAATAGGGTTCTAAAGTCACACGAAGTATGCTATATACTAGCTCCATCGAATCTTCTTTATACATTCGACAGACACCATAAGCCTTCAAAAACCGATTTGACCATAATTCATGTGGATTTTCGGACGAATGCAATTTTTGAACGAAAAACGAAATAAATAAAAACGAATTTCGGGAGTAACTAAATAAATTAATTTTTCGGACGAAAATGAAATTCCGAAACGAAATATTTTACTCTGCACATGTCTAGTAAAAAATGGGGGGGGGGTGTCTGAAAGACACCTATCTACATACCGTAGAATAAATGGTTGGTTTGTTATTTGTTGTTTGTCATCTGTACCTAAAGAGATATCGATGACACAGAAAGATGGACCCAGAGGGAATGATCCAATAGACTCTACAGTGTCGGTGGGTATAAAAGAACTCTGTAGGCTGTTCTCACTGTGTGAGTGAAGAAACTGGGTGGCTCCAAGCAGCGACCATGTGATTGGTGTGTGAGAACCAGGAAGCAACCCAGTCACTCCCTGGAATGCACACCATCATTGGTATAGGCGTAGCCACATATAATGGAGGTGGTACTTGTGTTCAAAGACCAGCCCAGTCTGTGGCACACTGATCAGAGCCTCCCCTGCCAGAGCAATGGCCTGCAGAGTGTCAAAGCAGCTGACGGCTATGGGGAGTTTGTTAATAAGGAATGAAAGAAAGGGGGTGAAATGTAGGTCTATCCTCAAAATGGATTTAGGAGTGGTAAAATGGCCCCAAGCATATATGGTATCTGGTACGTCATCGGATGGCCCGCCCTTAGTTATATAAGAAGTGTCATAGGCGAAGAAGTGTCCCATAGAGGAGGATCGGTAGAGGATTTTTTTTCCTTTTTCAGTCCATTGGTGGAGCGATATAAGAAGATGAATGGACATCGTGGGACTTTCTTTTTTTTTAATAAAGGACTTATACCCAAGCTGTGTCTTGTAATTTTTAACATTTTTACACTTTTTTTGTGAAATGGTAAGGGTACATTTGTACCTCGTTACCATTTCACACGGGGGGGGCGGGATCTGGGAGTCCCTTGTTAAAGGGGGCTTCCATATTCCGATAAGCCCCCCACAGACCCCCACAACCACTGGGCAAGGGTTGTGGGGATGAGGCCCTTGTCCCCATCAACATGGGGACAAGGTGCTTTGGGGAGGGCTACCCTGAAGCACCCTCCCCATGCTGAGGGCATGTGGCCTGGTACAGTTCAGGAGGGGGGCGCGCTCTCGTCCCCCCTCTTTTACTGCCAGGTTGCGTGCTCAGATAAGGGTCTGGTATGGATTTTGGGGATCCCTATGCCATTCTTTTAAAATTTGGCGCAGGGTTCCCTTTAATTTCCATATTAGACCCGAAGGGCCTGGCATGGATTTTAGGGGGAACCCCAGGCAATTTTTTTTCTAATTTTGGTTCGGGGTTCCCCTTAATATTCATACCAGGCCTGGTAATGGACTGAGGGGGATCCCATGCTCTTTTTTTCAATGAGTTTTATCTATATTGCAGAGACCCGACAATTCATTACAGCCGCGATCAGTTTTAAATGACAATTTTTCCTTTAGAAATGTCATTTTGTGTGGTACTGTTCTAAACATGGGAAAAATGTGATAATTTACAGGCATACTATAGACACCCCCCAGGCACGATATTTAAAGGAATATAACATTTTTATTGTTTAATTTTAAGCATTAAAAAATCACTGCTCACTTGCATTGATACATGTCCCCTGGGGCAGGACCCAGGTCCCCAAACACTTTTTATGACAATAATTTGCATATAAGCCTTTAAAATGAACAAAAACTTTTGATTTTTCATGTTACCGTCCCATAGACTTTAACGGTGTTCCGGCGGCTTTTAAATTTGCCCCGGAAACCGCATATTGTTCGGTATTCGCAGAACATCCCAACAACCAAAGTTTGGCCCGAACTTATGCTTGGGCCGGACTGTTCGCCCATCCCTACCTAGGGACTGAATTGTTGTGTCTCTTCCTGTTTTTTATATGATGATCATACACATTACTGTTGATAATACTGCATTTATGTTCACTGAATCTTACTTAGAGGATGCCCAACATAAAGGAGACCACAGGGTCAATTGATAACATAGACCAATTACGAGGTGCCACAGTTGATAAACTGATCAATTCTATGGCCATGGCAATCGGACCCCATGACCTCCTTTTTACGGTGTGATGTGTATGCACAACCTCCACAGTTCCTGACTCCACATTTGTAGTTTCCTTTTTGGTCAAAGATTTATGACCAGTGGTGGTATTTATTGCATTTGGAGCTTTCTGTACTCTGCTCCGTGCTTTCAAGCTTCTAAGGTCTTTAGATTTGCAGAACACAACTTCAGGTCTGTGTGGCAAGACATGATTTAGGATAGGATCTTGTTTGACGAAGTTCCAATTACGCTGGATGACCCATTTGCTATCGAATGCTTTTGTGTTATAATGAGTACTGAATCTAATGGAGTTGGAGAGGTTTGTTTGTTATTTTTTCGAGATATACTAGCATCTATCACCATGGTTTTTAATGTTTTTTAATGCCTTAATGTTTTAATGTTTCAATACTTCAATGACTCAATGTTCTAATGTTTCAGCATTTTTATACATCTCTTGTCTGTAATTACAATGTATAATGTATAATCCCAACGCTTTGTACGCATGTGCCTTCTACTAGAACCTTAATTATACACACAAACTTTTGGTATTTATCACATATGGAGCGACGTGATGTGGATACTTCTAGAGTAAAGGAGAATACATCACCCACTATGGGATACATCTCTTAATCAGCCACCCCTCTCCATTTATATCTACCACATCCTACAGACTTTTACTTTCCAAGGCTCTGATGAAGAGGGAACACCTCGAAACGCGTTAGCCTACCTTGATCATTTGCCCTTGTATGGGCATAACTAATTTTTAATGAATATCTTGTAACCTAGTTTGTATGAACTCGTAGTAATTTCTTTGTACTCATGAATAAACAATATCACTTTGATTCATGCGTTAGATCACGTACCTTCCATTCCCTTATTTCCACTTGGCTTCTTTTGGACCACCCCTGGTCAGTTTAGGCAGCGGGACACGCATGATCGTCCTATACTACTTACCATTTGAAATTACTACTATTTTACATTAATACCGCTTGCACGAGCACAGGAGAAACACTTTTACTGGAACACCTTATCCCTCCTAGATAAAGTAATAAAGCCTGTCATATTGATATCCATTTTGAAGCTAACTTCATGCTAGATAATATTAAGGTTAGCAGACTGTAACCTGTCGGTATTCAGAGATATTAATACTGTACCTGGCATACAGTCATGAACACAGTGACATCAAAGAGGCACTCATAATTGCTTAGATGTCTCTTTCAATACCCCTTGATGCCAAGGACATCTTTATTTCAATACTTTTATTGAAGTAATAAGACAAGGTCATATAAGGCACAATCTTTGAACAATAGTGCAAACTGGTGTTAAACCAAACATAAAAACAGGAATATTTTCCCCCAAAATATTCATAGACATAAGACCTCCTAATGCTAAATAGGGAGATCTCAGCATTAAACATTCTTGGTAGGAATACCAGTAGAGACAACAAAACAGTATAGTAAAATACAAATTATTACCAATACGGTCAAAGCATACACGTCCAATCCATTAGGGACTGATTGTGTCATGTGATATCCCATCAAGCCATTGGAAGAGTAAAAGCGGGGGGAGGGGGTGTTGGATGGTTTGGGGAAAGGGGGGGAGGGGAGGGGAAAAAGAGACCAGTAAGAGGAATCCCTGTATAAATTTCTATGCTTATCATCAGCATAGAACTATATGGTCTATCAGAACATCTTGAAATTATTAAATAAATTCGACGAACAAAAAAAATATAAGAAGAAAAGGAGAAAAAAGGGAGTAGATCAGGGAAAACAAAAGAAGAGGAAGGAAAGAAAGAGAGAGAGGAAAGAGAAGGCCATCCAGAAATTCATTAAGCTACAGTATAAAAAAAGTATTGTATCCAAGGGTCCCATGTCGCATTAAATTTCTTAGTAGAGTTGCGAAGAATACAGGTAGGTCTATCATTAGCCATGATCCAGTTAAGTTTATTTTTCACATATCCAAGAAGAATCATGGACTGCTTGCAATATTTAGCAATAGAGTTTTATTGATTTTCTGGGGACCTCATCAGTAAACGTTTGAAAAAGCGCTGGTTACCGGATATGGATATTAACTCCTGTTACTGAATATAACAAGTTAAATATTTGAATCCAAAATCTGTTGACTACAGGGCACTGCCACCAAACATGATACATGGTACCCATTATCAGAAACCATGAAATCAGGCCGAGACAGAAGTACAGTTAAATCACACTTGTTTCATAATAAAAGTAAAAAAGAACAAACGTCAAAACACAGCCAAAGTTCAGTAACTGGAACGAATCGTCAGCCAAGCCACAAGTCAGGGATCAATGTGGTGGAACAGCAAGCAGGATCTGGAGCCAGAAGGGATGTCAGCAAAACAAGTCTTGAACAGGTTCGCAGAAGATAGTTTCTGTGATGCTGACCAAGGCGAAGGCAGAGCTCCTCTGGACTGGATGGCTTAAGTAGGCAGGACTGACAAGCAAGACTTCATCAACAGCTGGGTAACTGTGGAGAGATAAGCGCTGGCAATTAGCTGACAGCTGAGTGGGCAGCTCAAAGAAGGAAGGGCTGAGCCCAGCTCTGACAGTATCTCCCTCCTCAAAGACCCCTCCCCTTCAGAGGACCACCAGGCTTGAGGGGAAAACGTCTATGGAAATCATGGAAGAGGACAAGTGCATGCATGTACATCCGAGGATGAGACCCAAGAGTGTTCCTCTGGGCTGTACCCTTTCCAATGCACCAGGTACTGTATGTGCCCACGGAACCTTCGGGAGTCAACAATGGACTGTACTTCACACTCCTCATGGTTCTCAAGCTGTACAGGGTGAGGATGTGGTACGGAGGTGGTAAAGTGGTGGCAGACCAAAGGTTTTAATAAGGAGACATGAAATACATTTGAAATACGCATATTAGAAGGAGGGTCTAATGTGTAAGCCACTGGGTTAATCCTGTGAAGAATACGGTAAGGTCCAATAAACTGAGGTGCGAACTTTAGTGAGGGAACACAAAGTCGGAGGTTGGGAGATGACAGCCAGACCCTGTCCCCCACCTAGTAGGAAGGCACAGGCAGGCATCTGCGGTCAGCATTGAGTCTGTACCTATCATTAGCATGTCGCAAAGCCTCCTGGACTTGTGCCCAAGTGGAACGAAGACCACGAAGGTGCTTCTCTAATGCAGGAATATTCTGCGGAACAAACGAGTCAGGCAACGTGGAAGGTTGGAAACCATAATTCACCATAAATGGGGACAATTGGGAAGCAGAATTCAAGGCACTGTTTTGAGCAAACTCTGCCCATGGTAATAGGTCTGACCAGTTGTTATGATGGTCAGAAATATAAACAATGTAGGAATTGCTACAAGGACTGATTGGCTCGTTCTGCAGCCCCATTAGACTGCGGGTGATACGCAGAGGAGAAAGCAAGCGAAATTCCCAACTGTGCACAAAAAGCTTGCCAGAGGCGGGACACAAACTGACTTCCCCTGTCCGAGACAATCACCTTGGGTAGCCCATGTAAGCAAAAGATCTCCCGAGCAAAAATGGAAGCCAGTTCCTTAGAAGTGGGTAACTTCTTAAGTGGAATACAATGGCACATCTTTGAGAACCAGTCAACCACCATAAGGCTAACTGTGTTGCCCTGGGAGTTCGGTAACCCCACAAAGAAATCCATAGACAGGTGGGTCCAGGGCCTCTGTCCATTGGGTAAGGGTTGTAGGAGGCATACTGGAAGGTGTCATGGAGTCTTACTCTGAGCACACATGGAACAGGCAGTTATGAAGGCAGTTACATCAGCATGTAGACTAGGCCACCAGAATTGTTGGGAAATATCCCAAAAGAGTTGATTGTTCCCAGGGTGGCCAGCAGCCTTGGGAGAATGGTTAGTCTGGAGCACAGCAGTATGGAGACTCTCTGGGACAAAGCAGTGGTCACAAGGATTCTTAGGAGGAGCATGGACCTGAGCAGCAAGAATTTTGTCACGCACGGAGAAGTGAGACTGATGCGAACCGTAGCCAGACTACAATCAGGAGGAATCACAGGAACCGGAACCGACTCCAACTTGGAAGTGGAGGAAAATTGTTGTGACAAGGCATCAGCCCTTAAAGCCAAGAAAACGCGTTAACCCACCGGTCAGGGCCACTGTAGGACTGCTGAAAGTTTCTCTGGGTCCATCAAAAAACCAGCAGTGGAAAGGACATAACCCAGGAATTTAACCTATTCACTATGGAACTCTCACTTGTCCAGTTTACAATAGAGACTGTTCTCTCTTAGTTTCTGAAGCATGCAACAGACATCTGTGTGGTGGCTCTCCAGGGACTTGGAAAACATGAGGATATCATTGAGATAAACCACCACACATATCTGGAACAAATCTCGGAGGACATCGTTAATAAATTCCTGGAAAACTGCCGGGGCGTTACAAAGGCCAAAAGGCATTACAATGCCTAATAATGGTCTGTTCTGGAATTAAATGCAGTTTTCCACTCGTCACCCTCCTTAATCCTCATGAGAATGTATGCCCCTCTCAAATTAAGCTTCTTGAAAACCGCTGCTCCCTTGAGGCGGTCAAATAATTCCATAATCAACGGAATTGGATAGGTATTTTTAATTGTGAAATGATTGAGACCCCTAAAATTAATACAAGGTCTCAGTTCACCACTCTTCTTCTTCACATAGAAGAAACCAGCACCAGCAGGAGATGAGGATTTGCGGATGAAATCTCCAGAAAGTGCCTCTGCAACATACTCCTCCATGGCCTTATCCTCCAAGACCAACAAAGGATAAACCCAGCCAGGAGGGCTTATGGCACCAGGTAGAAGGTCAATTGCGCAATCATACAGCCGGTGTGGAGGCAAACTACCAGCTTGACCTTTGTCAAAGACATTGCTAAAAATTGCGGTACTCCTCCGGCAGGGAGGAGGGTGAAGAGGTGCACAGGACCTTCACTACCTTCTGGAAGCATGTCTCACTGCATTGTGGTGGCCAGGAAAGAACCTCAGCATGGAGCCAATCAAAAGAGGGGTTGTGCCTCTGTAACCAAGGAGAACCAATAACCAGCGGAAACTTAGGTAAGGAAATAACTTGTAATTGGATTATCTCATAGTGAAGAGCCCCTGTGGCCATGGACAATGGAATCCTCTCATGAGTCACATGGGCAGGCTGTAGAGGTCTCCCGTCAAGAGCCTCAATGGCAAGTGGAGTGTCACGCAGCTGCAGCGGAATCGAGTGCTTCAATACAAAGGCAGCACCAATGAACAGGCCTGCAACCCCAGAGTTGATTAGAGCCTGTATCTCGACTGACAACCAGGGACTTATCCTTCTGGATAACTGGGGATGAAACAATGCCACCTAAGGTCTGTCCGTGACAGGGCCTCAAGGTTTGGGCTTTCCCTGGACGGGTAGGACTAAACTTCTAAAAGTGACCTGCCTGGCCACAATAAAGGCACAATCTCTCCCTCCTCCTAAGGGTTCCCTCATCTGAAGAGAGATGCGTGAAACCCAAGTGCAAGGGTTCACCTTCGCTAACTGACTCGGTACCAGGAGGCATGGGAGGTGAGGGAGGCACGGGTGAGACTGCAAAGCTCAGAGACAAATGTAGAGGAGGCTTTCACAAGAGCTCCCTAAAAGAAAGTCTTTCTGTGAGTCTTGAGTCAATGAGGATGGCAAATGTGATCAACTTCTCCAGCTCAGTGGGTATATCTCGGGCTGCTTTCTCATCCTTGATGGTATTCGAGAGACCATGAGACAAAGCAGCAACAAGGGCCTCATTGTTCCATGCAACCTCTGCTGCCAGAGTACTGAATTCAATGGCGTAGTTGGAAACAGTTCTCGTACTCTGTTCGATGGACATGGGGCACTTGGCAGCAGAAGTGGAGCATGCAGGAATGTCTAATACCCTTTTAAAGGAAGCCACAAACTCAGGGTAGCTCAAGACAACAGGTTTTTGCATCTTCCATAGAGGGTTTGCCCAGGCCAAGGCTCTCTCAGAAAGCAAAGATATCACGATACCTACTTTGCTTCTGTCCGTGGGAAATGCCTGGTGAAGCATCTCAAAGTATGTCTCAATCTGGTTGAGAAACCCTCTGCATTGGACTGGATCACCCCCAAAATGCAGGGGAAGCCGAGCAAAACCTGACATACCTCTTATAGAGGTAATACTCGAGGCGGATGCCTGCGCAGAGACTGGAGCAGCAGCAGGCTTAGCCTTCAGCATAGGTTGTACTGGGGCGGCCACAGTAGGAGATTCCAGGCTGTGAAACTCTGGAGTGTTTGTAACGTCATGGCAAACTGATCCATGCGGTGATCCAGTTCATCCGATCTGGAAAAAATATTACCAACAAGTGGATTGACTGCATCTTCTGAATTCATGGCCTTCGCCTACTGACAGAAACCATGAAATCAGGCCGTGACAGAAGAGCAGTTAAATCACACTTGTTTAATAATAAAAGTAAAAAGAACAAATGTAGTCAAAACATAGCCAAAGTTTAGTAACCAGAATGGATAGTCAGCCAAGCCAGAAGTCAGGGTTCAATGTAGTGGAACAGCAAGCAGGATCTGGAGCCAGAAGGGATGTCAACAAAGCAAGTCTTGAACAGGTTCGCAGGAGATAGTTTCTGTGATGTTGACCAAGGCGAAGTCAGAGCTCCTCTGGACTGGACGGCTTAAGTAGGCAGGACTGACAAGCAGGACATCATCAACAGCTGTGTAACTGTGGAGAGATAGGAGCTGGAAATTAGCCGACAGCTGAGCGGCCAGCTCATAGAAGAAAGGGCTGAGCCCAGCCCTGACACCCATCTTGCCACAACGCCAAAAGCAAGTGGGGGATGCAGACGGGTGTATCTTCGCAACTCCGGTCAGGACTAAATACCAACGTAGGAGTGTTTTATAGTTTGCTTCAATTGGTGTTTTGTTAATAGATACTTTGGATAAAGCATAGGTAATATCTTGCCAGTCAGACAATTCAAAAGTGGTATTCAAGTCCCTTTCCCATTGAGTCATATAATGGAGCTTAGTAGTTGGGTCAGTAAGAGTGTCATAAACCATAGATACACGTCCCCGTAAAAGGCCATTCGACAAGATAATTCATAATTTGTGAGTGTAAGGGGTCCCTCTAGCAAATTAAGTTTATATCGTACAAAAGAGATAAGCTGATTGTACTGAAATATTTCACTAGAGGGCATCTGTAATGTATCAATTAAATATTGCAATGAGTATGGTTGATCCCCGTTGAGGTAGTCACCTATCCTAAAAAGACTCTTGTTAAGCCACCAAAGGATTGGCATCAGAGTCAGTCCAGGGGAGAACTGCAAACACATTTGGACAGCTCTCGTGTACCACCAAAGGAAGGTAGATCTGTCAAGTTAGAAGAACCAGTATATATCACCTTGTTCATTGAGTAAAATCTGCTGAAGCGATGACTTGCAAGTATTTTCATTGTCAATTCCTTTTTATTTCTCTGTTTCTTTGTAACACCCCTTTTCTGCAAATATTTTATTTTGCACCATTTGTTACCTTTTCGTTATTAAACCATATCTTGAAAATTGTTAAAACTGTCTCTAAAGCCTTAAAGTGGTTGTAAACCCTTACAACACACTTTGACCTACAGGTAATCCTAGATTAAGGCTTACGTGTAGGTCCAAGAAATATCTCCTAAACCTATACGGAGATATTTGCCGAAAGACAGGTGCACTGAGCGCGGCACCGTCAACGGCGAAGGTGCCGCGCGTGTCGGCTCCCGTGCGCATGCGCGGGAGTGACGTCATCGCGGCTTCGCCGAATGACAGCAGCGGAGCAGCGAGACCCCACCGAGAAGATAGATGCGCTGAACTACAGGGGACAGCGGTGACATCGCTGGCTCCTGTGTCAGGTAAGTGACACATAGTGGTCTACTATGCGATGCATAGTAGTCCATTATGCTTTACCTTTGCAGGGAATGAAAGAGGAAGTAAACTCATCAGGGTTTACTTCCTCTTTAACACAAACCTAAAGAATCTCTGTCTCTTGAAAAATGTCACTACATGATAAATCTCTGAATATACCTGTCTGTGGTGACTGCGTGTACAGACGTTTATTTTAAAATCACAATTGTTATTGCTAATCTTGTGAAAGTTTCCTACTTTTCGGTAAAAGTAGGCGGTGGCAGTTTAAAGGGTTAATTCTTTAGTTAACAAAACTTTAAAGATTTTAGTTTAAAGGGTTAATTGTTTAGTGACAATCACTCTCAGCCTGCTGGCACTTAAGCCCCATACACACTATCAGATTTCTGCTGATTTTTTCCTTCAGATTTACCAAAACCATGTAGTGCAAGGGCCTGCCTGATTGCATACACATTGAAACTCCTAAGGTTTGACCTCATATTATATGGTTTTGGTAAATCTGATGGAAAAAATCTGCAGAAAATATGATAGTGTGTATGGGGCTTTAGATTGTGGTCCTTAAAAAATCTTTGTGTAGTGTGAGGCTGGGAGTGTCATTGTTGTTTATCAGTGACAGCTCAGTGTGAGGTCGACCAGTCATTTGTCACAAGTTGGCGAGAAGGGTAATGGTCTGACCCGCATTCATCACACCTCCATGCTTTAATCTCTTTCCCACATACTGGGTCAATCTCCTACCCAGGGTAGAATTCCATTATCCCCCAAAATGATTGGGTTGTCTATAAACTCTACCCTTCCTAGTCACCTGCATTTGCTCCGCTATTTTTTATGTCTTCCTACTAACACAATTCATTATCAACAGCGTCTATCATTATTCACCTCATACTTCTTTTGTAGGTAATGCTAAGGACCATTGTGAAGTGAAACAAATCTTGGATTTCAAATACTCTGGGGGAAGCTACATTATTTGATTAACTGGTAAGGCTACAGTCCATTGGAAAGCTGTTGGACAACTTCTTGAATGCTTCCACTCCCATCTGTTAAAAAAAAATCAGCAGCCAGCAGCACCTCTGAACTTCTCCTGCAACATTGTGGCTGTCTCCTGAAGGGTCATGCTTCTTCAAAGGATTAGCAGCATTACCAGTGTCCAAGCAACACTTCCATTGATTCTGAGTTCCTTCCCCATGCGCATGTTTCCAGTCTGCTTCTTCTTTGGACTAATGTCTATGTACCAACCATGGATCTCTCTTGGTTTTGCTCCCCTGTCACCTACCCCAATGCCTGGCCTGTATTCAAGTTCTTCTTTGTCTCCATAATGTTCTGTGTCCTGTGCAGGAGTCCACTGTCTTGCTTTCTTGGGGTCAGCACACAGCTAAATGCAAACATTCATGAGGGGGTCCCTTGCAGATGCAGGAGTTGCAGAGGATGCAAGATGAAGGGATCTTCCCTACAGCGCTATTGTATTCTGACAGAGGGGACTCAGAATACACAGAGCAGAGTTGCAGCCACTGGCTGCATGAGTTTATCAAATCCTGGCTTTCTAGTATGACCGTTTGACAGAAGCCAGTTGTTAAAACTCTGCTTCTGTTAAACAGAAAGGAGTGCACATGGACTGAAAGTTGTAAGGTTGCTTCTAAGCTGGCCAATTTTTGGTATGTGTATATCTAGCTTTAGACTTTTTACCCTGGGGGATCCCACGTCATCGGATTACATGTGAATTTATTTCACATATTTATGTTACACTTATTATTTCATAGGAAAAAAAACAAAGATAGTAGAATAAATACAATTAAAAAAATGTAGCAGAACGCAATCAAATACACACACACACAAAAAAAAAAGAAATCATAAATACAAAGAATACCTACCACGTGTCAAACACAAGGCACATGGGATGAATCTGGCCTGCTAGGTCAATTCATGTGGCCCTGGTACCCCTCAAGTAGCGGTGACACCCACCTGGTCTCCGCTCCCACCTTGTCACAGCAGCAGAAAGAAGGCCAGAACTCCTCCGCCAGATCCAGCACGTCACCATGCAGCTGTAGAGAGGCTCATATCTGCCCTCCTCCCCTGTCTCAGCAGTTGAAAGCAAAGAGGAGGACAGAACTTCTCCTATACTGTACCTCCTTTTCCTCTCTGTGCAGCCACATCACTCCCTCATCTCCATCTCCCCTGGTCTCAGCATTTAGCAGACTCTGGCCGCTGGCTCCAGCCCTCCTCTGGTATTCGTCCAAATGCTGCACTTTCTGCATCCCATCTCTGCCCCAGCTTTTTTTCCCGGTAGCAGCACAAGGTCAGGGGGGATGCACTGTGATGTAAGAGAGGGTAGGGGGGCTCTTGATATCTGATGTAAGGGGGAGGAGTGGGTTTACTCTGGACATGTGCTTATAATTATTATGAAAATAATACAATTCTATTCCAGTTGAAAAGGAGGGTTGTACACCACTGGTATCATCCACAAGAAACTTTATTGGGAACTGCTCAGACAAAACATCATGGCAGAGTCAGTCTCCAATAAAGTTTCTTGTGGATGATGCTAGTGGTGTGCAACCCTCCTTTTCAGGGGGAGCATCATCTTAAGTCTCAAAGAGGAACTGTAGTCTGCTCACATAATTTGTAATAAAAACATCTTTGCCATTCTAAAGCTTCCCTCCAACCACTTTGCATATTAATTATATACTATAAAATAGCCTAAATAGCCCCCCCCCCCCTCCCAAGAGAAAATACACACATCTATATAAAAAACAAACAAACAATGGATTATTTTTTCAATAACATTTTCCAAGGCAAAATAACAAGTGAAACAAAGAGTCACCTCTGGTACTTCTCCAGGACTCTATCCCTCTTAACATTGTTTCCAGGTATTAAGCAGGCTCTCCTCTGTAGAATCTTGGTTGGTTGAGAAAGGTATGTTTATTCATAACTTGACTTCACTGTAGCTCATCATACTAATGCCTGAGTCGACAGTGCCACCTACTGGCAAAAGGGAAAAGACACAACTGAAACAGGATTAGAAGGAAGGAGATTTGATCCATAGAGACTACAAATTAGCCAGGCTAGCTACCACCCAGCAAGCTAAATTTACCTTTAGCCTGGTTTTGGGACAAGGGTGCTACATTCTCCCCCTGCTAAGGAGACTACAAAGAAGTCGGAGTCTGCAAAAGAAAAGCAGATGCTCTTAAGCCTGAGAGTGGATGTCTGAGCAAAAAGTGGATGGGAAAGGGTAACAGGAAAGATAAACTTTGAATTACAAACACAAACACAAATACATAAAAGCAGATGAAAAATGCAATAGGCAAATTACATTATATCCTAACTAAGTGTCCATCTAGCTAATACTATACTCTAAGCAGTAGAAAATTAACATTATTATACAAACTGAAGATATTGTCTCTCCTTAGCCAAGTAAGACACAGTACATATAGAAATTTGGCAACACACTATAGTATAATCTACCATTTTAGCAATATCTACGCAATTTAACCGTTATATAAAAGTTTAAAATATTGTCTATCCTCAGCCGAAGAAGACAATTATTATTATGTTTCATTCAAAAAACATTTATATGTACATACTTAGAACATTAAAATGAAAAAAGCTGCACTATAAAAGTCTCAATGAATGAGTCCAAAGAAACTTTGCATAGAGACAAGGAAATCAATATCAATATTTGACCCATAAGGTGCATACGTTTTTATGTACCTCATGGGTTAAATATCGATACTGATGTAAACGCTTTTATTGATAATTCTTAATGAGCCTATGTGTAAACTTGTTCTGAGACACCAATAAATGGCATAGGTAAGGGGCCTTTTTCCCCCTTATTTATTTATTTTTGCCACAAAAATATAAATTTTTTCCTTTTATTATCCCATTTTTAATATTTTATAATATTAATCTGTGCTAAAGAATTTTTGAAGAGACATAACATAATCTATCAATGGTTAATTGGGACCAATATAAGGGTATATTGTTATTTAATTAATTTTTTTTTTTTAGAGTAACACATATTTTTTCACTTAATATTGATAATTTAATTCAATTTATTATCATACTACTTTTTAGTCACTCATATCATTTATTCAATATATATTTAATATATACCTATTATCAATTTAATTTGATATTTTTAATACATTTTTAGGATTTACTTATAATTAATTTATCTTCATATTATTTAATATATATTTAATTTAAATTTAATTTATTTTTAAATAAATATAATTATCCCAATTTCACGTTACACTACATTCAATTATTTAGGTGGATTTATATTAGATTCACTTTAGATTCCTTCAATGTATTTGCTGGGAGGAATTAATGTTACAGTTATATCTATAAATTATGGTCTCTATTATACTGGCCTGGTATTGATTGACCGTATTCGATTTATTGGTCGATCTGTTTCGGGTTTGTATGCAATCAGGTATTATTTCCTAATGTTTTTTAGGTGTTAGTTATCATAAACGTTTTTGTAATGTCTTATGTATTTAATGCTATTAATTGTTTATGCGGGGAGTTGAGGATGTATATATCTCCATTGCTGCTAATAAGGGATAACTGCCCATACTCAATATAGCGTCTCCTGATCCATGTACTCGTGACTCAGAACAACGCTTGGTTCTGTATTTAAGGTGGTGAGTCACTACGCTGCCCGTTCCCCATTGACAAAGTCTGCTGGTGACGAAACGCGTCTGACGGAAGGCATGTAGTGGCATCACTACGCGATTGGGGTAGGAGGACAGGCTCTGTGTGTTTGTGCCGGCTGGCATTTCTTTTTACGCATATTTATTTCTTCCTAAATGTAAGTGCATTACTTCATTTTAAATAAATTGAAATATAGACTACATTACGCTATTGCCAGTTTTCTCTTTTTCTGGTAATCCTTTTGAGTTTAAACAGACACTCTAGCTGTATGGAGGGAGTGATCTGCACAATCTGTTTTACCGCTCTCTAGCCATCCACCCTTTATGCTTGCCATCTGGTAAGCAGATTTTACAGCTATGGGGGTCGGGCACTTTCTTGTTTGTGTGTGCACACTGCGGTGATATCAAGAAATTCAAGTGGCTCATATTGATTTCCTTGTCTCTATGCAAAGTTTCTTTGGACTCATTCATTGAGTCTTTTCTAGCGCAGCTTTTTTAATTTTAGTTTCCTGTGTTATCGCACTGTATGCTGCTGCTTAATTATTTGCATGTTCTGTTCATCACTAATTATTTTTTTGCCTGATACTTAGAACATTGCCTACTCTCAGCTGAGGAGGACTAGAGTGTATAAGGTAAACTTATTTATATAATTTATATAAGTTAGTATATTTTGAATATACTTTACAGTTTTAGCAAATAACTGTACATATCAATATCAACATTACGAAGAGAGCCCCACTCCATAGACCATCGGGGAAGAGTAGCTCGGGGGAGGGTTGTGAATGGCTTTGTATGTTGTAATTAGTATTTTGAATTTAATTTTCTGGGTGATTGGGAGCCAGTGTAGGGATTGGAGGAGAGGGTTGGCAGACACAGAGCGGTTGGTAAGGTGTATAAGTCTGGCAGCAGCATTCATGATAGACTGAAGAGGGGATAGCTAATGGAGAGGCAGGCCATTGAGAAGGGAGTTGCAATAGTAAAGGGGAGAGAAAACAAGGGAGTGAATGAGGAGCTTGGTGGTTTCATTTGTTAAAAAGAGGCAAATTTTAGAGATGTTACGGAGGGGAATTCTACAAACTTTCGACAACAATTGGACTTGAGGCTGAAATGACAAGTCAGAATTTAGGATTACACCTAGTACCAGTTGCATTGTTGATTTTGATGGAAAAGTCATGGCGGGGGAGAATATTAATAGCTCAGTTTTAGAGAGATTTAGTTTAAGGAAGTGGTGTGACATCCATGCTGATATGTCAGTTAGTAAGTTAGTAATGCAAAAGGAGACTGAAGGAGTGAGGAGTAGACAGATAGATTTGGGTTTCATCAGCGTATAAGTGGTATTGGAAGCCATGGGCAGTTATAAAGTGACCACGGGAGGAGGTGGGGTCCAAGAACAGAACCTTCAAAAGAAAGGAAGTTTTCCCAAGGGTTTTTTAGCAGCAGAGAATTTGTATAAAAATGGTTGATGTAAAGAGTCATTTATTTTACAGACAATAATAATCACAAATGAACAATAATGAATCATCCATATAGGTGGTGCGACCCCCAAACATTATACATTTTTTTCTAACACTCTAGAGAATAAAATGGCGGTCATTGCAATACCTTTTTATCACAACGTGTTTGCGCAGCGGTCTTACAATTGCACTTTTTTTGGAAAAAATTTACTTATTAGAATTTAAAATAAGACAACAGTAAAGTTAGCCCAATTTTTTTTATATTGTGAAAGATAATAATATGCTGAGTAAATCGATACCCAACATGTCATGCTTCAAAATTGCACCTACTCGTGGAATGATGTCAAATTTTTACCCTTATATTACCCTTAAAAATCTCCATAGGTGACGTTTAAAAAACTCTACAGGTTGCATGTTTTAAGTTACAGAGCATTTTTAGGGCGGGAATTATTGATCTGGCTCTACCGATCGTGGCAATATCTCACATGTGTGGTTTGAACACTGTTTTTATATGCGGGCGCTGCTCACGTATGCGTTCACTTCTGCACGTGAGCTTGTTGGGACAGGGCACTTTAAAAAAAAATTATTATTTATTTTACTTTATTTTATTGATTTTAAAAGAGTTTAAAAAAATTGGGTCACTTTTATTCCTATTACAAGGAATGTAAACATCTCTTGTAATAGAAAAAAGCATAACAGGTCCTCTTAAATATGAGATCTGGGGTCAAAAAGTCCTCAGATCAGATCATTTGGACTTAAATGCAATAAAAAATAAAATAAAATAAAATTTTGTCATTTGAAAAAATGACAACAAAAAAATGGCCCTTTAAGACATATGGGCAGAAATTATGTTTTGACGTCGCTTCCACCCTGCTATGGTATGGAGACGGGTGGGGGGCATCTTCCCCTCACTTGTATCCATACCACAGAAAAAGAAGGACCTGATCACCTCCGCCGCTACCGACGGCTCCGGTAAGCGGCGGAGGGCGTGAAAGAATGGACGGAGGGGGGTGGCCCCTCTCCTGCCACGATAACGGTGATCTCATGGTGAATTTGCCACAAAGACCACCATTATCGTAAACAGAACAGCCCACTGAAAAGATGGATACCTCGGTTGTGGCAACAGCTACAGCCATTACCTGAGATATCCATCTTTAAAATACAGACGTAGATATATAGTGGGTGGTTGTTAGTGGTTAAAAATCATTATACATTTTTTAGCGTCTCTTTATTTTGTAGAAAAATGATTCTCCATTGTTCTCCCAATATGTTTAATAGAAAAAAAAATGATGTATCTCTTAGCAATGCCATAAGAACTTTGTGATTACAAATCCTAGTTTCTGGTAATAAAAGGTTGTAAATGCAACACAGACAATAAAAATAAATAAATAAATAATTTAAACAATACCTGCATATATTTGAATATATTTCCCAGAGAACAGTAATTAGGAAGATACCTGCCCACCCTCAAACAAATCTCAGAAAATCCAGGACCCAGTGAGATCCTTGTGCATCACTTTTAGTGTAGTATGTGACAGCAATGTAGTATGTAACATAATTCGAATCCAAATCGCAAGTGACATTTAAAATCAACCATTTTGAGCACATTTAATCCTAGCAATAACAGTGTACCTTATTTAAGCCAGAAGGTAACAAAACATAGGCTGACACAAGTAATTCCCACTCTCACATTTCTGTCATTGGTTGGTGTAAACCTTCAGGGACATTAGGAAGGGGTCATCTGAAGTGAAGAGTCTAAGAAACGTCTTATCCTAACCTCTCTAAGGAAATCCAGTATATGCTGTATGGTAACAATTTACAAATTGCTACAATACAGGCAAGGTCATTTCTGACTGTGTTCAGAAAGAGTACTAAAACAAGCATGTATTAGGGCAGGACATTTGCAAAAGAAAATTAAAATGCCTACA
This sequence comes from Lithobates pipiens, assembly GCF_037356315.1. Classification (NCBI taxonomy): domain Eukaryota; kingdom Metazoa; phylum Chordata; class Amphibia; order Anura; family Ranidae; genus Lithobates; species Lithobates pipiens. Next base: position 218,994,865 of record NW_027507718.1, read on the forward strand.
AGTATTAAACAAATGGGCAGAATCCAGAAGAAAGGGCAGGGTCAGAATCGTCACAGCTGGGAGAATTACAAAGTTGTAAAGTACCTCGAAAGGTCACTCAACTGTTTGTGTTTTGGCACCTGGGTTATCTGGAAAAGGTTTCTATTCATGATCTACTTCTAGATCATGAAAGCCACTATTTCTCTCCAAGCCCTGCATGACCTCAGCACTTGTAATATACTTTTGCGGAGGAGTTCCTGAATCAGTTTTAGCATTGCAATAAAAGAATTCTGACTTTGAACCTTCGTGACCTGTAAGAATGAACATAGCCTGTGGCCTTATGCTTCTTTATGGTTTCAGAACTCCTTTGTGTCTTATGAGTTCCTAAAATTTCACAGCATGAGGTGCATTACTCTTTTTATTCCTACTATTTTGAAAGAGTCTTGCTGAAAGTTTAACTGCAAATGTTATTCGCAATATAAGAACATTTAATCTTTGTAATCATTTAAGCTCTACTGAAATTTCCATTAATGCTGTCAATATACATTTTAAAACCTGCCGGTAATACCTCAGATGCATTTTATCAAGCAGTGGTGTAGAATTATGTATGTATATTCTACATTTCTGCAGTGGTGTAGCAGGAGCAATAAAAACATAACTTTCTCGCTGTATACTATTTTATTTTAAAAGCTGAACCATGCCAGAAAATGCCAGCCTTATTTTGATAATTGGTTTAAAAGCTTAAAGGGTTGGCAGGAATATAACATTTTAGCACTAAGAAAAGGTTATCCAAATAAATGGATGTGAAGTAACTGCTGTCTCACGACATGGGCCTATCATTTGGAGTGTTTTAGATCACAGATGGAAATTACAAGAAGCACAATAAATATAAAATCTTTGAAAGTCAACAAGGACAACAGCGATATCATTCTTCTCTGCTGGGCTCCTACTAAGAGATACATCGGAATGAATTATATTGTGTGTAACAAAAGCATCAGTATAATTCTGAGCGATAATTAAAATTGATATACTTACAATATTTACAGTAGTACGAAAACAAAATCTATTTACTTCTATGGTCTGACCGACTGCTCCATAAGTGGCTCTTTGAGAAAGAACTTCACCCCTGTTATTAGACATGTGCACACTGAAATATTTTGTTCGGTTTTGTCCAAAATGTACATTTATTTAGTTACCCCCAAAACTTGTTTTTATGTATTTTGTTTCATTAAAAAATGCACTTGTATGAAAATCCAAATTAATTAAGGTTGAATCTGTCAATTGAAGGCTTAGGCCGCGTACACACGGGCGGATTGTCTGGCCAACTAAGTCCGTCAGACAATCCGACAGACAGTCCGTCCTACTTTTGAATGAATGGACTTGACCACACACGACGAACAGACAGTCCGCTGAAAGCTTGCGCGATGACGTGTACAGCACGTACGACGGGACTAGAAATACGACGTCCAATACACTGCAATGCAACCTTCGGCTGTGTAAATCCTTTCTGAGCATGCGCCATACTTAGTCCGTCCAACTTGCCTACTCACGAGCGGACTGTCCGCTGAAACCAAGTTTGGACGGACTGTATTACGGAAATTCCGAAATACTTAGTCCGCCAGACTGTCCGCTGAAAAAGTCCGCTGAAGCCCACACACGAGCAGACTAAGTTGGACGGACAATCCTCTCGTGTGTACGCGGCCTAATGGTGTCTGTTGGAAGTTCTAAGAAGATTCGACAAAGCAGCTAAACTGTACGACTCTGCGATCGTACATTTCTGGTTGAATGCTCCACTCACAAGCTATAGTAGAATTCTAATGTTGTTTGACTAGTAATAATTATAATTATTAATAATTATTACTAGTCAAACAACATTAGAATTCTTCTAAAGCTTATGCGTGTTGCATTTGACCGTAAATGTCTGCTCGTGACGATTGTATGTTTTTAGCTGCTTTGTCAAATCTTCATGTAGAAAGGTATTATACACATTTTTGATCGTATCGAATGATACGATACTTGTTTGTTTCTGTTCATGTTGAATGGTATACCCCAACAGCCAATGGAATTGCATTGTATTGAAATTCAAGCATATAACCTTCCTGTTTGCTCTGCACTCCTAATAGTTCTGGTTCACACTGACTATGGCAGCATCGGATGATGGTTCCAGGCAGTTCGACCCCATGTAGGTTCCTGGCCCTTCTATGGAGGCAGCACCACCACCACTACCATCAAAAGCGCAGGAGAGGGACACAAGCTGCAACCAGCAGGAAGCTTAACCTTCCCTGGACTCACATTGAGTCCCAGGTCCTTGTAAGGGAAAAGCTTCCTTGTTGGATAGTAAAAGAACAATTTTTTTGTTGCGCTAGTTGGTAGATACTGTGTACATAGAATTATTTAAAAAGAGGGGGTAGGGGGAAGAAACAGGGGGGATTTTAAAAAAATACAACAATATCCAGGGATCAAGTGCTGTTGAAGAACAGCGGTTAGTCAATAAGTATAGGTGAGATTAAAATGTCTATAGTCTGGGTGTACGCCCATCTGTGAGGAGCGGACGGGACTGCACACGATTGTGGAGTTTCGAACTGAAAGGACCCTGTGGAGCAATGTGATAAAGAAACATAAAGAAACACAGACCGACGATCTCTGCGATGCTATGCCGTCCTGAGCCTGGGACACTGGAATCCACCAGCGCCTCCAGACGGGACCACACAGCGCAAGAGGATCATCTCCCTTGAAGTCTTTGTCACCCATCAGACTATCCATTTGGATGTTTCCAATCATGATGTGCCTGTTTTTATACTACACAGAGTGAGTGTATTTCTACTAAAACAAATAAAACGTGTATTATATTGCTGCACTTAGGTTGGCGCTGCTTGTCTCTGCTTTTGTGCTTCCTTGTTGGATGCAGCTGTGTGGCACCCATTCCAGGGAGACCACTCCGGAGGAAGCAAGGCGTCCACCATGACCGCGACCACGACCACGACCATGACCTCTACCTGTCTTCACTTTTCCGTTAGAATGGTATATTGCTGTATATTTAGTTCTAACAGAAAATGGTAACGATGTAAAATCAAATGAAAAATAGATTACAAGACAGAACAAAAACAACAAATATGCCAGAGTTGGCAAAATTAGGGTATATAGAATCTATAATATATAATAAACCCCCCCCAAAACATTGACAGTCTCTGGGGCTATCACAACACTAACAACACTAGTATCAGCATCAAGTTCAACACTAACACAATAGCAGATTAATAGCAGATGAAATGAAAAAGTTGAACTATATATCTAATTCAAAAAACTTGCGCTGGAGAGTTAACTCAAATAGTGAAATATGAATAAACAAAAATTAATAAAAATTAATAGGAAGACCACAACTGCTGCACAAAGGTGCTACAACCTTAAAACAATGAAAAATATACAAAACAGCACTAGCAGCTATATCGAGCGATATACATCCTAATAAACAGTGCCTACTGTATCAATGTTAAGAGAAAACAAAAAACATCTAAAAATCTAAAAGTGCTTAGGTGCTTCAGTGAAAAGTGCAAAACTATTGAATCAGTGAAGTGGCTCCCCCTTTGGTGTCCCCATTCACCAAAATTATTGGATCCTCATCTTCGCAGTCTGGGATCAAAAAGGCATTGATCAAATGATCTGGGGATATGCTGGATGGTTCCTCAGTAAATTCTTGCAGAGGGACGTTTTAGGACAGGAAGGATATACCACACTCCACAGATGGGGAAACAGAGAGAGAACTCATAGTGAAATAAAGTTTGGCATCAATTATCAAGCACATTCAATGCTCAACTCTTTTTGGCAAAAACAGGCATCAGTAAGAAAATCACCCGAGTTCGCTGCTGAATGGCCTGCGTTCCACAAAGACAGAAATTTGCGTTAATGGTTTAACCGGAACCATTCCGTACCAGAAGTACGCTGGCGCATTTTGCCCCTCCTCCAGGGCGTCATCAAGGACATCACTTCCAGTTCCATTACAATCTATTTATACACTAGGGAAGATAGAACCCCCCTCTATGCAGAAAAAAAAATACCAATTACGATTTATGTATGGAAGACAGACACCCACTTCCTCCTTTTACATAATTTCCTGTTGTCAAGTATAAAATTTTAATAACAACAAACACTTTAAAAGAACAATTTATCTGTTTAGCTATATGACAACAATAAAAGCAACTAATGCGATAGACATATGCAAAAGATTTCCAATATAGAACAATGAATAAACATTAATTAAAAAAGGAAAAAATAAAATGAAATAAAAATAAAAATAGAAATAAAATAAAAATAAATACAAAAGAGAAATAAATTAAATAAAAATATATAAAAAATAAATAAATTAATTAAATTAAATTAAAAATAAAATAAAAATATAATAAACTTAAAATAAAATAAAAAAATAATATAGGGATATGGGTCACGCCATAGCCTTGTGAGTATATAACACTAAATCTTTCCCCACTATTAGGCTGGATTAGGGACAAATCAAAAATGTGGGCAAAATTAAAAATGTCTTTGGTAGGCAGGGTAAACCTCACCAAAATGGTCTTCATGTCACAATTATTATATATCTTACATAATACTCCTATGGTAATCCCACTTAAAATATTTGCAATAATTAACTCCCTACTCAGAACCTTTATCTGGCTCAATAAACCCCCCAGAATTAAATTGGAGCAGCTTCAGAAACCTAAAGAGGCAGATGGACTTGCCCTTCCGAACCCATGGCTATATTATTTAGCCGCTCAGCTTCAACATATTGCCAGGGCCATAACTAGTGGGACTGAGATGGAGGGGGCGGAGGATCCCATGACTGCCCTTCTTTGGCACACCACTGGTTCAGGTAAAGTGGTCACGGGACTAGAGGCCTTATCGTTTGCCAAGTCAAACAGGCTCTTCCCCACATATGCTCTAATCCAGAAAATCTGGAACAAAACTCGCCAATTGCAAGATGTCAATCCCGCCAGACCCTAAAGTGTGTATCCTAGGTATTCTGGATGATCTCCCAATTGAAGATAGTCCAAAGAAAGACATTAGTAATGCGCTTTTCCAAGCCTGTAAACGTATCCTTCATCATTGGAGGGCAAGTGATCCTCCTAAATTGCGGGAATGGATAGCTCAGATGGGTACTACATTACGCCTGGAAAAGTACATTTACCAACACAGGGGTCATCCTGGAAAATTTTGATTTATTATGGGCTCCATGGCTTAATACTGCAGGGTTATCCCCCCTGGAACTGGTTATGGACAGATTGCTTGTTTAAAAATGTACCGGTGGCTCTAGGCTGAGGGGTTTGACTGTATAGCAATGTAGGGGATTAAACGGTTGTGAATAACATATCTATAATTGTCATACGCTAGAATGCAGTGGGTACTTGATTCCACTACATGTAAGTTCTAATGTTACACTGGAATGATATGGTTGTTGTTTGTGTTTTCTGTATGAACCTGTATTTCATTTTGGTTTATATCAATAAAAATCCTTTTTGAGAAAAAATAAAATAAAAATAAAAATAGAAATAAAATCTCTAAAATCATATTACCAATTAGACAAAAACAATTGAGATCTAATTCAATGTTAAGGTCATGGGGACTCAAAGTCCGGAGCCTATGGATCCATTGAGTCTCATTCTGTGACATAGCTCTCTTGAGATTGGAACCTCTCCAATGTTCTTCCACCCTATCTATCCCACAGAATGTGAGGCCCTGTATTTCTATTGTTGCACAATCTGAAATGATTGGACAGGCCATGATGTTTATAGCCCTTTTTGATTCTATTGACATGCTCCCTAAGCCTTACTCCTAATTTTATCATGGCCCTGCCCACGTATTGTAGACCACAGGGACAGGACAAGAGGTAGGTAACATGTGTAGTCCCACAAGTGATACATTTTTTGATTTCAAAAGACCTACCCTCAGAAAAAGAGCTGAAGTCTGTAGTTTTCCTTTTTCTATGTGTGGAGGTTAGACACATCACACATTTACCACAACTAAAAAAAAAAACAGCTTGATACAAAAAAAGTAAATAACTTCTTGGGAGGATTAATAACATTGTGTGCCAATTTGAGCCTGAGTGTTGGAGGTTTTGTATAAATTAACCTGGGCTGTGCGGGCAAGACTTTTTAAAGCTCTCTGTCTTCCAATAACGGAGGTCAGTGTCTCCTAATTATTTTTTCAAACCGTTTATATTGTCGGTTATATCCAGTTAAGAAAGCCATAATCTTTCGGCTTTTTAGCTTTCTTTTGAGACAAATTTTCCCTCTCTAACTCACCAATGGTTTCTTTAGTTCTCGTTAGATCTTTTAGATTGTACTCCTTTTCATGAAATCATTCCAAAATCAATTCTGCTTGTGTGTCATAATCTTCTTTTTTATTGCAATTCCTTATTACTCTCAACATCTGACTTTTAGGGATGCCACTTAGCCATCTAGGATGGTGGCAACTACCTAAAGGGATGTATCCATTTCTATCTACATCGTTAAAGAAGGACTTGGTAAATAGTTTTCCATTCTCTTTGTATATGGTAAGATCTAAAAAATTTACCATATGATGACCATAGGTTTCTGAGAAAGAGATGCCATAGGGGTTATTCCTCATATTCTCCAGAAAAATACAGAACGACTCCTGCGATCCTGCCCATACTATTATAATGTCATCTATGTATCTCTTGTAGAGTGTAAGCTCTCGTATATTTCTATCATAGATGGCCTCCTTTTCCCATAAACTCACAAAGAGGTTAGCGACTGATGGGGCGTACTTAGCCCCCATGGCCACACCCCTCTTCTGTCTATAGTACTTTTTTTCATGCCAAAATAAATTGTGGCTCATTGCCAGATCCAGAGCCTCTAAAAGAAAACACTTCTGTTTCTATTTAATATTCATACTTCCCAATGCCCACTCAACAGCCTTTAATGCATGGTGCTTCTGGATATTGGTATAAAGGGAGTTTACATCAACACTAGCGAAAATATGATCTTCATCTATAGTCATGGGCTTTGTCATGGCCAAGATACATTAGAATATTATCGGAATCCAGGAGTCCCCTTTAATAAGGGGGCCCCCAGATCCCAGCCCCCAACCCTATGTGAATGAGTATGGGGTACATGGTACCCCTACCCATTCACCTGGGGAAAAAAGTGTTAATAAAAAAACACACAACACAGGTTTTCAAAGTAATTTATTAGGCAGCTCCAGGGGTCTTCTTCCAACTTCAGGGGTCTTCTCCCGACTCCTCCGCTATCTTCTTCCAGCTCTTTTACTAGCGGAGGAGCCCAGTCTCCTCTATCCTTCTTCCCTCTTCTCTCTTCTTTCTTCTTCCGATGTTGACACGACGCGCTCTCCCACTGTAATGCCGTGTGAGCGCTGCGCGATCACTTATATAGGCATGGGGTGTGGTCACCGGGTGATGTCACACGGTGGCCCCGCCCCTTATGACATCAGGTTCGGGGGCATGCTGGGTCTGTGATTTTTTTTTTTCGGCGTAGGGGGGTTCCCCTTAAAATCCCTATCAGACCTAAGGGCCTGGTATGCCTTTGGAAGGGGAACCCATGCCGTTTTTTTTATTTAAAATTTGGCGTGGGGTTCTCCTTTAAGATTCATACAAATACAGTGCCTGGTATTGGCAGGAATCCAAGTCGGATCCCCGCACCAGTGTGAACCCGGCCTCAATGTCAGCGATGCTTGTCGCTCATCTGGAAAATAAAAGAAATTTTTTTCCTTTCCCGATGCGAGCCGGCTCGGCACTGGGTCCCGCGACGGGGCTCGCAGGGTGTCAATCTCGCCAATAAAGTCAGTGAGATTGACACAATATAGCGGGCACCTACTGTATTTTCTTTTAATAGATAATTCAGATCACCTTTTCTGTCCTCAGACTGTCAGGGCTGGCTCAGCCCTTCCTTCTCTGAGCTGGCCGATCAGCTGTCGGTTAATTGGCAGCTCTCATCTCTCTCCACAGTTACCCAGCTGTTCCTGATCCTGCTCGTCTGACCTGCCTACTTAAAGCTGTCCAGCTCACTTCATCTCTGCCTTTGCCCTGGTCACATCACAAGAAACTATCTCCTGCGTACCTTTTTAAAGACTGGCTTTGCTGACATCCCTTCTTGCTCCTCTGCCTGCTTGCTGTTCCATTTGGATCCCTGACTTCTGGCCTGGCTGATTACCCGATCTGGTTACTGAACTCTGGCTATGCTTTGTCTATGCTTACTCCATTTACCTTTTTATTTTTTATTAATAAACAAGTGTGATTTAATTGTACTTTTGTCTTGGTCTAATTCATGGTTTCTGACACAGACACACCTAGTGGCTGAAGATGATATTACCTGAATTCATTAGGTAAATCATTAGAATTCTCCAACCAATGGAGAATAAGTCAAACCTTCTGGGCTGAGCTTATGATAATTTTATGATCTTATTGTCCTAGATGGTATAAAGGATGTGAGGGCCTTAGCCCTTGTACACACGGTCAGATATTCCGACCACAAAATCCGTCGGATAAATTCCGACGAATTTAGTCCCGAAGTGGTGTTGCATCCACAAGGTCGGACAAAGTTGCTGGAATTTTCAGTCGACAAGAACGCGGTGAAGTAAACCGCGTATGACGGGACTAGAAAAGAGAAGTTCAGCATCACGTGCGGCAACCTTTGGGCTCCTTCTGTTGATCTCGTGTTTATCGTGTGTTAGTAGAAGTTTGGTAAGAGACGATTTGCGCTTTTCAGATTTGTGCTTCAGATCGTTACTGCTCTTCAGTTTGTGCTTGTCGGTGCGTATCTGATTATCAGTGCATGTAGTCAGTTCACATTTGTTGGTCATTGCGGACTGTATCTTGGTATACAGTATGCTTTGATTTACAATGCTTATTGTCCGCTCGCTTCTGGTTTTCAGTTCGTGCTTTCAGGCCTTGCTGTTTATCGGTGCTTTCTGTTGTCCGTTCTGACCAGCCGACCGTTTTAACCCATGTTTCGTGTACATACTCGTCGTAGAGTTTGTGCTGTGCAGGGGCTTGGTGTTGGGCTTTTGGCTTTGACACAAGCCCAGTCCATGAACAGGGCGAGGAGGAGTTCGTGGACCAAGAATTCGTTGCTCCAGCGTGACCAATTCTTGCACATGCCTTTGCTTCCTGAGATCAGGGAGAATAATCCTGATGATTTCAGGAATTATCTCCAGGTGGCGGACCCCGTTTTTCACCGTCTGCTGACTTTGCTGTCCCCTTATATCAGCAGGCAGGATACCTGCATGCAGCAAGCCATCACTCCAGAGCAGAGGCTGATCGCCACGTTGCGGTACTTGGCGACAGGGAGAAGTCTTCAGGACCTCAAGTTCTCAGCATCTCCCCCCAGGCTCTGGGAATCCTTATTCCAGAGACCTGTTTTGCCATCATACAGGTCTTGCAGAAGGACTATATTAAGGTAAGTTTTCTCCTTTAACATCACATTCTATGTATTTAATGTTTGCTAATGTATTGAATTTCTTTCCTCATTCCCTAAATACCATGATTGCAATATGCTCTAATGGATATGTTGTGCCCCTTTGTCCTCATGCATGCTGGAAGCTTTTCAAGTTCCTTTTTTGCCCTTCATGCATATTTGCCTTCACTAACTTCCCCAGCATGCTCTTCTGGGCCCATAAACCTATAGCCTAGTCACTTAGCAATATATTTTGTCAGCTCCATAGTATTGTGTTGCGCTTCCAGGGGGGTGAAACTTTAAAGAAGAGCCAGAGAAAACAGATTTTTTCAAATGTGAGTATAACCTAATAGTGTGTAATCACCCCAAACAAATTGAAATCAAAATATAGTAAAAAAACTTCTACACACAGCATCCCAGATCCCGCCATTGGCCCGGTGTTGTGTCCATCACAGGAGCCAGGACAAGGGGCGGGACGGGGGCGTTACTGCGAGCAGAGCCGAGTAGCCGAGTACCCTCGGCTCGGCTCGGTCTATGTCGGCGGTGGGAGGAGCTGAAGATCTCGACGGTGGCGGCGGGAGGAGCCGAAGATCTCGGCGGCGCCGGGAGGAGACGAAGATCTCGAAGGCGGCGGTGGGAGGAGCCGAAGATCGTGGCAGGAGGACCCGAAGATGGCGGCGGTAAATTTAAAACTAACCATACTGCAATTTTGTGGAAGGCTGCAGGGGGACAGTGTAGGGCTGCAGGGGGACAGTGTAGGGCTGCAGGGGAACAGTGTAGGGCTGCAGGAGAACAGTGTAGGGCTGCAGGGGGACAGTGTAGGGCTGCAGGAGAACAGTGTAGGGCTGCAGGGGGGCAGTGTAGGGCTGCAGGAGAACAGTGTAGGGCTGCAGGGGGACAGAGGAAGGCTACATTGATTGGCATTTAAAATGTAAGGTTTTTTCCTTAAACTTCCCTCCTAAACTTGGGGTGCGTGTTATACGCTGGCGCGTGTTATACGCCGATAAATACGGTATCATCCCTACATCGCATAAATGTCAAAAAGGGACAAAAACTGAAGGGATCAGATGCATTAGTATGCCTGTCCCAGAGAATACAGGAGGAGGGAATAAAAATTACCCACACACTCTTGATCAATATACATCAGCCAATAATGTCCATCTATGTACACAACCTCTCAAATCAGGACCTTAACCTACACAAGGGCACACTTATCGGCCTTGCCGTAGAGATAGGGTATTATACGTTTGTAGTCACTAACCAAGTGATTGCACTTATACCAGATGAATATTTATCTGAGGAGAAATTCATTGAACAATCATTGAATTCTTTACCCGAGGGTATATTTACCATAGAGTCCATTTACCCCTTCGATCCTAACATTCACACCTGTAGAATTTAAGAAACATCTCTCATCTTTGATCAACCAATCAAAGAACAAGAGTACCTCAAGGGACCTGATTGGGAGAAAAATACACTTCGCACACCCAATGATCTGATCACGAGGCTTGAAGAGGCCTATGAGCTAGGGATACCTGAAAGCTTTCCGGGATTCAAAGAGATAGTCAAGGAGATCATAGCCCTAGCTGATGCATGCATCAATGATCTTGAGCGAAAATTGCTACTTCTTTTTGAATTCCAGATCTTTGCTCAGATTCCTACGATTGTGGGAATACTGATCTCCACATCAACAAAATAAAGACCGAACCTCAGGCCCCACCAGTATTTGTAAAGCAGTATAGACTTCCGCTAGCCTCCTATGAGTCTCTTGCCGAGATCATTAGTAAGTTACAGGAATGGAATATAATTAGGCCCATTCACAGCTCGTACAATCATCCCATCCTGGGGATTTTGAAGCTCATTGGACAGTGGCTTGTGCGCTGATCTCCGACAACTCAATAAGCGTGTCTGCATGTCAGGATGTCCTGTACCCTACACAGACCAGTGCCTTGCCCAACTCCAGGGATCCCACAGGGATCCCAGGTATACTTGCCCTTGACTATGCCCAAGGATACTGGACCATAAAAGTCAGCAAAGAAGATCAGTATAAACTGGCCTTCAGTTTTGGAAACCAACAGTACTGCTGGGTGCGTATGCCTTTCGGCTATATACATTCTGGCCATGAATTCTCAGTTTTCATGCACAAGCCTATGCCTTGGAGCGAGGAACATTGGCATATGTCGATGACATCCTCATCAAAAGTATTGACATGACCAAACACCTCACAGAACTCCGACACATCTTGGGCCAGCTAAGGACGGCCAAAGTGAAGTTATCCATTCAGAAAGCACAGTGGTGTCGCACCCATGTAAATTTCTCAGGCCATGAACTTAGCTCAGAAGGTTTAAACCCCCAAAAGAAAAAGGTTGAAGCGGTATTTAACTGTAAGGTCCCTACTAATCTTAAATAATTAAGATCATTTCTAGGAATAGTTATTCACGTAAGTTCATCGACAATTACGCAGAGATTAGCAAACCGTTACTTCATCTGCTAAAGAAAGACACTGGTCCCGGGGCAAGGAACAAACAGTCACTATGAAGAAACTGAAGGTACGACTCACCCAAGCCCCCTACCTTGCATACCAAGAAGGAAGTAAACACTTTTTTCTTGAGACAGGGTACACACAGGTGAGTATGAGTTCTGTTCTTTATTAAAAACAAGAGAATGTCAGTAAGATTATCGCTTATACCAGTAAAACATTGTCCTCAGTTGAAATTAAGTTTTCTGACTGCGAAAACACTCTATTGTCCACTGTCTGGGCATTACAGAATTTCTGCAGCTACATTCAAGGTGAAAGAATTATTTTTAAGACCGCACACCAGCCTTTGCAGTATTTACAGTGGGAACGTATCAGAGATGGAAATGTGTCTAATAGCTGCATCAATACTTGGATTCTGTTCTTGCAAGGTTGGCCCTTGGAAACTCGATACAAACAGAACAAGAAAAGTCCAGTGGCCCAAGGCCTTGCTGAGCTGCAGGATTGTTCCACCCCTGATCCCTGCATGGGGACCACAGACCCTGACTTTTTAGAACAACTGTTGTCTCCCTACAAGTTTTATGATGATAAATACTGTAAACAGTTACCGTGTGTATATGTAGGTGGCTGTGCTTATCGTCATAAGGACAAAGACCAGCTCCAACTAGTGGCTGACAACGGGATCCTAAGGACCCAAGGTGTAGATGGCCCTATATTACTGCCTTAAAGAATTTGCCATCCTCACTGATTCAAATTATGTCAGAAATAGTTTTGTTGAGTATCTCCCCCGATGGAAACGGAATAACATGGTAAAAAGTAACCATAAACCTGTCAAACATGGTAAGTGGTTTTGTCAAATTGACCACTTGGTAAGGGAACATGAGATCACTCTGTATTTTAAGAAAACCAAGGGCCACTCCAAAGTCCTAGGTGAAGAGAAGGAAGCGAATGATCAGGCCAATACCCTAGCCAAAGAAAGGGCCCTAACAGGCGAGTTGCAAGATATAGATCATCTCTTAGGTTCAGTACAGTCAGAAGCTGTCACTAGACAACAAGCTAGGATGACTGATGATTCAAATGTATTGCAATTGTGTCATGAAAACCCCAGAATCCCTTTAGTCAAGAAAATTATCCTGGCAAGGAAGACTTACGTATATTAATGAAATCCAAATCCCAGTTCACACTGCATCAGGAATTTTTGATCTGCACCACCGGGGGGGGGGGGGGTTATCCAATAATGGGTAGTCCCTCTTTAATTCAGAGGTTTAATGCTACAGCATGCCCATTAGTGATGGACGAACTTCTGACGGGACGTTTCGCGAACGCGAACCGCCAGCGTGGCCAAAAGTTTGCGGACCGCAAGGTTAGCGGCAGACCCCATTCACTTTAATGGCAGGTGAAACTTAAAAACCTCCAGGTCATATTTTCAGCCACAAAATACTTACTAGCTGTGCACACATAGTCCCACAACATGGACACTGACATAATAAAAGTATTAAGTGAATCTGGGATGGACAACGACAAGCATTCTTTTTTTATCTGTGAAATTTTGACAATTCAGGAGCGCATGAAGGCCATGGAGGAGAGGCAAGGTCAGGCCAGGCTATGAAGGGGGTGCAGGAGATGATCAGTGCCACGGTCAGGGCAATGCAGTCCTGTGCCAGTGTCCCAGTGTGCCAACCTGTGCTTGAGCCCCTTCCTCTGCCCTGCCCTTACCAACACCTATGCAGGGCTCCACTGCGGTGGTCCGGAGGTGCCAGTCCAGTGCTGATCCTCAGCCATGGTGCTGGCACTGCCTGCTGATTGGCTTCTCCGCTGCTATCTCCCTCACTGTCTGAAACCAGCACCGCAATAGAGACTGAGCACTGACACCAGCACCGTGATAGAGAGCACTGACACCAGCACCGTGATAGAGACCACTGACATCAGTACCAAGATAGAGAGCACTGACACCACACCAGCACCGTGATAGAGAGCACTGACACCAGCACTGAGATAGAGAGCACTGACACCAGCACCAAGATAGAGAGCACTGACACCAGCACCGAGATAGAGAGCACTTCTGCAATTTCCCACTTTAAGGGCTAAAATGATCGCCAACAACTCTCTGCCCCAATCTCATAATTGCATTCCGCAGGAGATAACTTCTTGGAAAAGTAGCCACAAGGATGGATAGCGCTCTCAGAGGTAAGACGTTGAGACAGCAGGGCATAAACTCCAGTCTTAGATGCATCAACCTCAAGGACGAAAGGTACCATAGGATCAGGATGTACCAACACAAGAGTAGAAGTAAAGGCAGCCTTGAGACTCTCAAAGGCATTAATTAATTAAAATTTCCGATAATAATTGGCAAAGCCAAGAAAACGTTGCAATGGTCGTAAACCCACAGGTCGGGGCCAATGAAGAACTGCTGAAAGTTGCAGCAGTGGAAATAACATAACCAAGCAATTTAACCTGTTCACAATGAAACTCGCACTTCTCCATTTTGAAATACAGATTATTATCTCTCAACCTCTGCAGCACATGGAGGACATCTGTGTGATGGCTCTCCAGGGACTTAGAAAATATGAGGATATCATGGAGATAAACCACCTCACATAGCTGCAACAAATCTGGGAGGACATCGTTGATGAATTCATGGAAAACTGCCGGAGCGTTGCAAAAACTAAACATAACTAGGTATTCATAATGGTCTGTTCTGGTATTAAGCGCCATTTTTCATTGTTCTTTCCTCGATCCTCACGGGATTGTATGCCCCTCGCAAATCAAGCTTCGGAAAAACCGTTGCTCCCTTGAGGCAGTCAAATAACTCTGTAATCAAAGGAATCGGGTATGTGTTCTTAATCGTGAAGCAATTGAGACTCCTAAAATCAAGGCAGGGTCTCAGTTCACAATTTATCTTTTTCACAAAGAAGAAATCAGAACCAGCAGGAGACAAGGATTTACAGATGAATCCTCAAGAAAGTGCATCGGCCACATACTCCTCCATGGCTTTGTCTTCGGAGACAGACAAAGAGTAGACCTGAGCATGAGGGGGTATGGCACCAAGTTGAAGGTCAATTGCCCAATCATATGGCCGGTGTGGAGGCAAACTACCGGCTTGACCTTTGTCAATGACATCGCAAAATTTGTGGTCCTCCTCTGGCAGGGCTAAGAGTGAAGGGGTGCACAAGACCTTAGCCACTTTCAGAAAACATGTCTCCCTGCATTGTGGCGACCAGGAAAGAACCAGAAAATGAGGTGAGGAAATTACTTGGGATTGGATTATCTCATGGTGAAGAGCCCCCATGACCATGGTCAACGGAACAGTCTCATGAGCCACCTGGGCAGATTGTAGAGGTCTCCCATCAATAGCCTCAATGACAAGTGGAGTGGCATGAAGCTGCAGCGGAATGCTTGGACACAAAGGCACCATCTATGAACAGGCCTGCAGCCCCAGAGTCGATTAGAGCCAGTATGGATCGTGATAGCAGGCGTGTGCATGCGCCGCCGCACAGCGGGGGGGGGGGGGGTGCCGATGCTCGTGTGTAAACACACAAATCCCTGTTCTGTTCTGAGAGGAGTGACAGATTGTGTGTTCTTATTAGCTAGAAACCATGATCTGTCACTTCCTCTAGGTAATCCCCTCCCCCTTCTGTTAGAAACACACTCTAGGGAACACAGTTAACCCCTTGATCGCCCCCATAGTGTTAACCCCTTCCATGCCAGTGACATTTTTACAGTAATCAGTGCATTTTATAGCTTTGATAGCTGTATAAATGCCAATGGCCCCAAAAATGTGTCAAAAGTGTCCAATGTATCCACCGTAATGTCTTAGTCCCAATAAAAATCGCAGCTCATCGCCATTACTAGTAAAAAAAAAATGAATAAAAATGCTATAAATCTATCTCTTATTTTGTAAACGCTATAACTTTTGTGCAAACCAATCAATATACGCTTATTGCAATTTTTTTTACCAAAAATATGTAGAAGAATACATATCAGCCTAAACTGAGAAAAATTTTGCTTTTTAAAAAAAAAAAATGGGGATATTTATTATAGCAAAAAGTACAACATATTGTGTTTTTTTTTTCAAAATTGTCTCTATTTTTTTGTCTATAGTGCAAAAAATAAGAACCGCAGAGGCGATAAAATAACACCAAAAGAAAGCTCTATTTGTGGTAAAAAAAAAATGACATCAATTTTGTTTGGGTGCAGCATTGCTAGTTAAAGCAACGCAGTGCAGAATCACATAAAATGTCCTAGTCATTCAGCAGCCAAATCTTACAAGGCTGAAGTGGTTAAAATAGTAAAATGGTATAAACAGTAAAAATGTAGTCAAAAAATAGCCCGAGTTCAGTAACCAGGACGGGTAGTCAGAGAAACAGGAGTCCAGGGATCAGCGAAGTCGAGTTTAGCAAACAGGATCAGGATTAGAAACCAGAAGGGAAGTCCGCCAAGCAAAAGTCTTTCACATGAAAACACAGCAGAGAGACCAAGGCAAAGGCACCAAAGATCTGATCCAAGGAGTTAATATAACCAGCAGCTCTAGCTGACAAGCAGGAAATGAATACCAGGTGAGTCACTGTGGAAGGAAGAGTCTTTGGCAATTAACCCAAGCTAAGCACAAAGCTATGGGAAGGAAGGGCTGAGCCCAGCCCTGACAGTACCACTGGATTGGCATAGGGGCAATGTGGTGCCTATATTTAAAAAGGGATCAAAGTCTTTACCAAGTAACTATAGACCTGTTAGTTTAACATCTATAGTCGGGAAGATACTGGAGAGTTTAATAAAAAACCATATAGATGAGTTCTTGGTAGAAAAAAATATTAAGCAACAGACAGCATGGATTCATGAAAGACAGAAGTTGTCAAACAAACCTGATTTATTTTTATGAGCAGGTAAGTAAAACCTTGGACAGAGGGGTGGCTATGGAAGTGGTATACTTGGATTTTGCAAAAGCGTTTGACACAGTTCCCCCATACACGGCTAATGTGTAAGGTAAAGGCTACAGGCCTGGAAAGATCCTTGGTGTACCCCAAGGTTCAGTGTTGGGACCCTTACTTTTTAATACCTTTATAAATGATATAGGGTCTGGGATTAAAAGTACCCTTTCAGTGTTTACAGAAGACACCAAGCTATGCAGTGGAATAATGTCCTTACAGGATGTCTCCAACTTACAAGCCAACCTCAATGCACTGTTTAATTGGGCAACTGTGTGGCAAATGAGGTTTAATGTTGATAATTGTAAATTTATGCACTTGGTGGCTAAGAATATGTATGCATCATGCATACTAGTGGGAGTACAACTGGGGGAATTGATTATGGAGAAGGATCTGGGTGTTTTGGTCGATCATAAGCCTACTATATGAGCCTACTAATAGTCTACAATGCCAATCTGCATTTCCAAAGCAAGAAATGTTCTTTCTTGTATGAAGAGTGGTGTGTACTCCAGAGAGAGATAGAATTTTGCCCCTGTACAAATCATTAGTAATACCTCATCTAGAATATGTAGTTCAGTTTTGGGCACCGGTTCTCAAAAGGGATATCAGGGAACTAGAGAAAGTGCAGAGAAGGGCAACCAAACTGATAAGAGGCATAGAGGAACTCAGCTATGAGTAAATATTAGCGGAAATTAATTTATTCTCTCTTGAGAAGGGGAGATTAAGAGGGATATGATCAACATGTACAAATACATACGTGGTCCGTATAGTGAACTTAGTATTGAGTTATTCACTTTAAGGTCATCACAGAGGACAAGGGCACACTCTTTACATCTAGAGGAAAAAGATTTAATCTCCAAATACAGAAAGGTTTCTTCACAGTAAAATCTGTGAAATTGTGGAATAGACTCCCTCCAAAGGTGGTTCTGGCCAGCTCAGTAGATTGCTTAAAAAAAGGCCTGGATTCTTTCCTGAATATATATAATATCACTGGGTACTAGCATTTATAGGTAAAGTTGATCCGGGGAATATCTGATTGCGTTTCGGGGGATCAGGAAGGAATTTTTTTCCCCTTCTGCAGCAAGTTGAATAATGCTTTGCTGGAGTTTTTCGCCTTCCTCTGGATCAACTGTGGGTGAAGGATTGTGTATATGGGATTGTATGATTTTTTTTTTTTTTTTTAATTGGTTGAACTAGGTGGTCTTTTTTCAACCTGACTAACTATGCAATTATGTAACCTAGATATCAGAGGCATCTGCTAAAGGCGATATTACCTCTAAGTATCAGAACCAACTAGGATAGTGGTGATAACTTTAAGTTTTACAGTTTCTCCTTCGGGCACCTCAGGACAAGTTTGAAAAAAGGGGTATTCATCACCTAGCTATGAATTGTTAAATCCTTCCTTTGTGGTGTGATAACATTAAATCCACATCCAGGGATCATAACCAGAGACCAATCTAACATAGTCCATTTTCCCAGGCCAAGCTGTTAAATTCTTAGGAAATCTGTCAACTAGTTATCAGCAGCTGGATTGTGGACCACTAGGAGAGATGGGACATATTATGCCCTATGCAAGATGTGAGCTACCTCTTGTCCTGCCACTTAACTCCTAATCCCTTCTTTGATTATTTATGTAGGACACTGTGGGGACATTGTAGAGATGAGGGTAAGAGTCTCTCCCATAGTATAGGGATCCATAGTAAGAATTTTCAAATGCAGAGGACAAAAGTACCAAAACCAAGACACCATGGGTGACTGCGGCCACCACAGCATGTCTTGTGCGGTCTGAGGTACCAACAATGCAGTAACAGTTTAAAGAATGTATATTCTTAATGTATATAAAGTTATGTGTCAAAGAATTTTTATTTTTATTTTAAATGTTACATCACCATTTTATTAATTAATGAATGTTCAATAGGATCCAGAGTTTATGGGATTTCAAGTGTACTCGGCTAGGCTAGGCTCCTCTTGGCTCCGTTCACAGTCACACCCAGTCCCGCTATTAGACCTGTGTTATGTCCATCATAGGGCGGGACTGCGAGAGGAGCCGAGAGGAGCTGAGTGCCGCCGAGATACACAGGACACCTGGCTCTGTGTATCTCGGTTGCACCATATTTAAACTGGAAGGCTGCAATGACAAGGCTGCAGTGACACTGGGGAAAGACAACAATAACAATGACAAGGCTGCAATGACACTGAGGCAAGGCTGCAATGAGAATGACAATGCTAAAAATTACACTGGACAAGGTTGCATATTACACTGGTGCAAGGCTGCAAATTACAATGGGGCAAGGCTTCAATGACACTGACAAGGCTGCAGATGGAAACTGATAAGACTGCATTGATGGGCATTTAAATGTAAGTTTGTTTTTCTTAAACTTCCCTTCTAAAAGTTTTTTTCCTGAAAATTCCCTCTTAAACTTGGGGTGCGTGTTATAAACCGGCACGTGTTATACACTGATAAATACGATACTTATGTCCTAAGTCTAATTCAAGTACATCATATACAATACAAACAATGACAGTAATGCAGCAGGTGAACAAAATCATTTGCAACAGTGAACTATAGTATTTAGAAGGAGATTAAAAAACCTGCAAAATGCTGTTTCAAGGATCCTCTGTAAATCCTTCACCAGCTGGCATGATTTTAAACAGCTGCTGAGTATTAGTAGAATAGTATATCCTTTGGAATGGTTTTGAACACACACTTTTCTTCCATCTGGCTTATGGATGGTTACTTGTAGAATTCAAATTTTGACATTTTTATGCATATTGTAGAAACACTCACTAACCACAGGCAGTAGTAAAATGCTTACTGGTACATAACCAAAAGTGATCAGGTTTTACAATGAAAAACTAAATAAAGATAACAAGATAACAATATGATATGCCATCAATCAGGTCTAGATTTAGCCTGGGGGTGTAGTAAAATGAAGGGGAGGGAGCATACTGTCAGAACCCCATCGTTTTTCCCTGTGGTTTTATGTTTTTGAGCGGTTCTTATTTTTAACAGTCTTTTTATTTTTTTCTTTGTGTGCCACAGCCTTGGAGAAATGCTAATTTTGGTGCTGGGTCTTTATATTTGAATGCAGACATACTGTATACGTAAATGGAGTAATAATGAGCTAAAAATACTTGAACAAAACAGAACCTACAAGAACGTTATTGACTATGATTTTTTCAAACTACAAACAGTTTTTATCATATTTGATTTCATTATTATTTCTTTCTCAGCAAAGAGAGAGCAAAACTTTATGTGAGCTGCTTTGTTATTGTTTTTTGTCTCTTTTTTATTAATTTCTTTATTTTCAAAGAGGGTACTGTTTACAACCCAAGTAAATGACATATGACATATGACCTCTAGAGGCCTGATGGTGACCTCAAGAGTTAGGGAGAGCTGACATCCTTCCTTGTAGAGTGGGTTAAAGTGGAAGTAAACTCCCCTATCGTTTTCAGCCAAGGAAGCTGCCATCTTTGCCTCTGTTTAATCTTCAACTGCTATGGTGCTGCACATGTGATTTGTTATGACACCAGCCATTGGATGGTTTGATTAGTTTGGCTGAGAGCACAGCCAATGTGCAGTTAGCATTCCCGGCATGCCTTTTTTTTTAACTGTTTAAATCGATGGGTTTACTTCCACTTTAACAGGCATGGTGGGTGTAATGCAAGATGAAATATGTGCCAGTCACTTTTTGAATGCGAACAAGAGATTTATTGTCTCTTAACAAGAACCGTGGGAGAGTGGGTTAGGGCCAGGACACCCTTAGGTAGATACAGTGGTAATTGTCAGACTCCGAGACACTATGGGTAGACAGCTATACAGGGAAAGGCCTCCATCTGGATTCCACGTCTGGATATGTAAGACCGCTGTCTCCTATGACAACTGAACTTGAAACAGTCACTAAAGGTAGTCATACCGAACTCTTGGTAACACATAATCATTCTTCTCCTATCTCACAGTATCCCACTGTAGGTCTTCACTCACTGAGCTCCCAGTGTCTCACTAGACTTCCAGTTCCTAGTCATCCCTGGCTCTCCTGACCTCTTCCACAGCTAACCCGCTGTATATTCCACAAGCGTCACCCCTGCTAAATCGCTGGGTCCCTGGCTTGGCACTCGCTGAAGCTTTCCCCCTTCTTCACCTTCCCCTGCTGGTGAGAAAACTGCTTTGGTTCTTGCTTGAGCTTACTCACAGTGGTCTCTGGTAATAAGATGGATGGTCCCTTAGTGGTGACTGCTTGCCCTTTACCTCCGACTACAACTGGTTACCTTTCAGGCTGAATCTTTGCAACTCGGTTGGACTCCAATACTGCAGTCCCAACCCTACGCTGCTTCTCCTGCTCCTGGATAGGCCTCAGGCAGCCTAGCAGCCAGGCGTCTCCGGGATAGGCCTCTGGTTTCCTGGCCTAGCAACCTGGGGTGACATAACACACGTCCACCTAGACAGCCTTCCAGGTGGCACAGAACCCTGATCCCCTGACTCCACCCAAATAAATAGGCTCTCCCAGTGGGCCAAGGGAAGAAAAGAAAAAAGAAACCCTTGCCAATTGGCTCCTTCCATTCATAATCTGAACTTGCAATGCCCTTGTCGATCTAATGTCACCAGCCACAGTGCCACCTAGTGACAGAAGAGAAAAGTTGCAGCAATTCCAGAATTATAGAGCAATCAGTGGATCGTCTAACAATTAGCCAGGACATTTACTACCTTGCAAACTAAATTTGTTAGCAACCCTGCCCAAACACCAGGGTGCTACATCTATGATCAAGTAACAGAAAGAAAAGGGTCACATCAACAAATGTTCAAATCAACTGACCCAGCAATACACTGTACAAATGAGCATGTGAAATATAACAGTTTCAGAATTTGTTAACAGCAGGTAGAGCTGGTGGAATTTACAACTAACTATAAAGGGGACCCTAGCATAAAACATAAATTGTCAATCTGTGCTATAGAATAAGATTCATGCAGTATCAGGATTCAGAGCGTCCCGATGGCCAGTTGGCATAGAATACAGCAAATATTAAACTAAAGGTGGAAGCGGATATAAACTACATTCAAAAAGTAATACCCACAACTAGAAAAAATAGGAAAAAAGAGGGAGGAGATCAATTGGGAAGGGGGGGGGGGGGGGGGGAGAGAATAGAATAGCTAGTGTCCCTAGTGTGGGAAGAGAACAAAGTAAAAAAAAGGAGAAAAAGGATAAACAGATAGTAAACAGTTGGTACCTCTGGCCCAGATGAGTAGAACTAAATCCAAGAGGTCAGCCAGATTGCATCAGTATACACAAAGTAGTGCCAGAATCGGTACCATAGGGGAGGGCGATGGCGACACTGAGGTGTGGCGAAAGGCATCCCTAGCCACCAACAGTGTACTGCATTAGGTGGAGTGAACCAAAAGGGCTTTGGGCAGAGATAATGTGAGCCATGGCCAACTCTTAGCTGTACCATTGGAGTATTCTATTTTGTTTTTTGTCTCTTTGTTTGTAGGCACAAAAACATAAGTCAGTCTGACTTTGATGCCTGTACCAAACTGCTAATGTGTGAGTAGTCCGTATTTGAACACAATTAATTTTTTTTATTTAAAATACAGTGAGCACTTAGATCCTTTCCTTTTTTATTATTTATGGTTGGGCGTCTGTATCTATTTCTGAGGAATCTGGAAATGAGTGTGTGATCCGCTTCAACCCATTTGGAATATTGGGATCTGCTTGCATGACTACCTGTTAGCTCAGGAGTCCACTGATCAATGCCATCTGCAGCCTCACAATTGCCCATCAATGAAGCTTGATCAATTCCCATCTGCAGCATCACAATTGCCCATCAATGCAGCCTGATCAATGCCCATCTACAGCCTCACAATTGCCCATCAATGCAGCTTGATAAATGCACATATGCAGCCTCACCATTGCCATGAATACAGCCTGATCAATGCCCATCTGCAGCCTCACCCAATTTACATACAAATTCAATTTATGAACAAACCTAAAGAACCCATCTTGTTTGTAATCCAGGGACTGCCTGTAAATGACTTACACGTGTTCATTCTGAATAGGCAATAATGTGTGAAAAAGTTTCCTAAGACATTATTGGTTGATTGACATGAACACATATGGGTTTATTTACTATAGCGCAAATATGCGAATGTGCAAATAAATACTCTAAAAATAGCCAAATCTCTTAATGCGAAAATGGAATTCTCTATAGTGCTCAGGAAAAAATACTCCCAAAATCAAATTCACTATAGCTCCCAGACAACAGAGACCGTCCAAATCATTACTCTTGATAGAAACACAGGAATTGCACATGGAAATAATGTTTAGAGCGTGATATGATAGCCTAAATTGTTCTTAAATATGTGGTATATTGTTTAAAGATAATCTGCATTTAAACTGCTGAAAAAAAGTGATGTATAAACTGAAATATCATTGAAAGTCAGTCTGAGAAGAGATAAATTCCCCCTCTTTCTACAACTATATACCAGCACAAGTGCACATGCTCAGACATGCAAAATACTCTCATTTTAACTCCCATACATTTTTTACCATGCACTATAGTAAATTCGCAAATTAGCTCTTGGCTAAAAAGCGTTTGCGAGCTGGGAAAATTTGCACTATATAGCCAAATGCAAGTTTCAACCATTGATTATAATGATACATTTGTTACTTCTCCAAAAAAATACATTCTAATTTTGAGATGAACTGTTTATTTCTCTAAAATAAAGTGTCCTTGCAACAATGTTGTTTCTTTTTCATATTTTTTGTTTTTAGGACTGCTAGTAATGTGTAATGTTTTCACGTTTTGGTAAAATATATTTTTCTCTGTCTCCCTCACTTGTTACTCTCCATCTCTAAAAAATCTTTACCGAAACTCCCACAAGTGTCTTCACAAACCACAAACAATACCATTGCTGATGCAAATTTTAACTGCTTGGCAACCAGCCGCCGTCATTATATAGCGGGAGGTTGGCATGGCTGCGCAAATCGGCGTAGCTGTACGGCGGCCACTTTAAGAGCTATAGGGGGAATGCATGCTTGCCCGCAGTGCAACGGTGGAGCTGATGATGGGGGCAATGAGCTGCCTTGATGAGGGCACTGAGTTGCACTGAAAGGGGCACTGAGCTGCACTGATGGGGACACTGAGCTGCATTGATGGGGACACTGAGCTGCACTGATGGGGACACTGAACTGCATTGATGGGGCACTGAGCTGCACTGATGGGGCACTGAGCTGCACTAATGGGGCACTGAACTGCACTGATGGGGCACTGAGCTTCATTGATGGGAGCACTGAGCTGCATTGATGGGGACACTGAGCTGTACTTATGGGCACTGAGCTGCATTGATGGGGACACTGAGCTAGACTTATGGGCACTGAGCTGCAGTGATGGGGCACAGAGCTGCACTGATGGGGGCACTGAGCTGCACTAAGGGAGGTACTGAACGGCACTGATGGGGGCACTGAGCTCCGTTGATGGCAGCACTGAACTGCACTGATGGGGGCATTGAGCTGCATTGATGGGGACACTGAGCTGCACTGATGGGGCACTGAGCTTCATTAATGGGAACTAAGCTGCATTGATGGGGCACTGAGCTGCACTGATGGGGGCACTGAGCTGCATTGATGGCGACACTGAGCTGCATTGATGGGGGCACTGAGCTGCACTGATGAGGACACTGGGCTGCATGGGGACACTGAGATGGGTAGGGCTGAGCGAACCCGAACGGTAAAGTTCGGGTTCGTACTGGACTTTTGGGTTTTTGGGTCCCGGACCCGAACCCAAACAATTTACTGTATGTTCGGTGTTCGGTAATGTAATGGCGCTTTTTTAACAGCTGCGGGGCAGCCAATTAACATTCATTTAACTTGTGTGCCCTTAGAAGCCATCACAGCCATTCCTACTAATGGCAAGGCTGTGATTGGCCAGTGCAGCATGTGACCCAGCCTCTATATAAGCTAGAGGCACACAGCACAGCACGTCACTCTGCTTTAGATAGTGTAGGGAAAGGTTGCTGCTGCTGCTTTGAGGGAGAGAATTAGATAGTCCTGCTTCAGAAATATAATTACTCAGCGATCTACCTTGATTTTCTTGTGTGGGTGCAGTGCACAATCTTTTTACACCGCCCTGAGCCTAGTGCCAGAGAAAAGGTAGATAGGGTAGGGAAAGGTTGCTGCTGCTGTTTTGAGGGAGAGAATTATATAGGAGTCCTGCTTCAGAAATCTAATTAGTCAACGATCTACCTTGATTTAGTTGTGTGGGTACACATTCTTTTTACACTGCCCTGAGCCCAGTGCCAGAGAAAATATAATCCGTCTTTTATCTGTCTGTTAGTTAGGCTGGCGTCAGCGGGCATTTTATGCAAGCTCAGTGCACCAGCACTGCATATGTTACTGTGAGATACACCCTTTATATACTGTTTCTATATTCTGCTATTCTAAAAACACCCATTTAGGGGGAAAAAATGTACAGTGTTTTCTGCATATCTGTATGTGTGAGATACACACTTTAGATACTGTTCTTCTATTGTGCTATTCAAAAAAATAATAATTTAGGGCAAAAGATTTTTTTTTGAATAGCATTTTCTGCATATCTGTATGTGTGAGATACATCGTTTAGATACTGTTGCTCTATTCTGCTATTCTAAAAACACCCATTTAGGGCCAAAATAAATATTTTACAGTGTTCCCTGCATATCTGTACGTGTGAGATACACACTTTAGATACTGTTCTTTTATTCTGCTATTCTCCAAAAAATAATGTAGGGCAAAAAAAAATTTTTTAATAGTATTTTCTTTGTATCTGTACGTGTGAGATACACCGTTTAGCTACTGTTGCTCTATTCTGCTATTATAAAAACACTCATTTAGGGCAAAAACAAATATTTTGCAGTGTTTCCTGCATATCTGTACATGTGAGATACACACTTTAGATACTGTTCTTCTATTCTGCTATTCCCCCAAAAATTATTTAGGGCAAAAAAATTTTTTTTGAATAGCATTTTATTCATATCTGTACGTGTGAGATACACCCTTTAGATACTGTTCTTCTCTTCTGCTATTCAAAAAACACCCATTTAGGGCAAGATCCTAAATTTGAGAAATATGAGGAGAACGTCAAATAAGGGATGTGGCCCCGGTCTTGGAGCTGCTGGTGGAGCTCCTGTTGTAGGGAGAGGACGTGGTCGATCTGTGCCAGCTACATGCACAAGTGAAACCTTCCTCAGGTGTGAGTAGGCGACAAAGCCTGCAGTGGTATTTGGTCGGGCCTAATGCGGCTCTACGAATGTTGAGGCCAGGACAAGTACAGGCGATAGTAGATTGGGTTTCTGACAGTGCCTCCAGTTCCTTCACATTGTCTCCTACCCAGTCTACTGCTGAAAGATCAGAGTTGGCACCTGCAGCCGATGTTCATCAGTCTTTCACCTCACCCCTCTGCAAATCAGCCAAGCAGTCTGAGCCCCAAATCATGCAGCAGTCTCTTCTGCTTTTTGGTGACTCTGTTAGCAGGGTTTCCCAGGGCCATCCACTGAGCCCTGCCCCAGAAGTGATGGCCAACCACCTATGTTTGAAGATGAGTACATGGGAGGACCATAGCAGCACGTCTCGGATGATGATGAAACACAGGTGTCAACTGCTGCTGCTTTTGCAATTGTGCGGACCGACAAGGAGGGCAGGGGTGAAGACTGGGTGGAAGATGATGTGGTGACCTGTGTAGTTCAGAGGATGAGGCAGCGGTCGCACAGAGCCACCAGCACAGCAGAAGAGGGAGCAGGGTCCCCTAGACAGTACGCCTGCTACTGCCCAATGCAGCAAGGGACTGAGCACACCAAAGCTAGGTCCAAGGAGTTCCCTAGCGTGGCAGTTCTTCAGACAATGTGCTGATGACACGAGTAGTTTGTGCAATCAGAGCCTGAAGCGAGGCATAAACGTTCTCAACCTGAGCACAACCTGCATGGCCAGGCATCTGAAAGAGCTGCAGTGGAGTAGACACCTCAAAAACCAAGAAAGGTCTCTGGCTCCTCCTGCTTCCTCTTCTGCTACGGTCTCGGCCTCTTCATCCACCTCTGTAGTGACAGTGGCACCTGCCAACCCGCAAACAGAGGATCTGCCAGCAACACTACCACCTGGGTCCCCAACCATCTCCACAATGTCCCATGGAAGCGTTCAGCTCTCTATCTCCAAAACACTGGAGCAGAAGAGGAAGTACCCCCCTACCCACCCACGATCCCTGAATGCCAGCATTTCAAAATAGCTGGCCTTTGAAATGCTGTCATTCCGTCTGGTGGAAACACAGAGTTTTAAAAGCCTGATGGCATTGGCAGTCCCATAGTACATCGTGCCCAGCAAGCCGTCCCTTCCCTGCACAACCAAGTGGGGGACAAAATCAGGTGTACACTGTGCAATGCCATCTGTGGCAAGGTCCAGCTAACTATGGATACGTGGACCAGTAAGCACGGTCAGGGACGTTATATCTCCCTAACAGCACACTGGGTAAATGCAGTGGCGGCTGGGCCTGAGGCGGATAGCAGTTTGGCACATGTCCTTTCACCACCAAGGATTGCAGGGCGCTTTAGTTTGCCTCCTGTTGCTAACTCCTCCTACTCCGATTCCTCATCCTCTACCGCCTCCTCATCCGGTCAGCGTAACACCTTCACCACCAACTTCAGCACAGCCAGGGGTAAATGACAGCAGGCAGTTTTAAAACTTTCCTGTTTGGGGGAAAAACCCAACACACGCAGGAGTTGTGGAGGGACATGGAACAACAGACCGATGAGTGGTTGGTGGCAGTGAGCCTCAAGCCCGGCATGGTGGTGTGCGATAATGGGTGAAATCTCGTAGTAGCTCTGGGCCTATCCGGTTTGACGCACATCCTTAGCCTGGTGCATGTGCTAAACTTGGTGGTCCAGAGGTTCCTTAAAAGTTACCCCCATATGTCAGAGCTGCTGCAGAAAGTGTGGGCCGTCTGTGCGCACTTTTGGCGTTCTCACTCTACTGCTGCTCGCCTGTCAGCGCTGCAGCATAACTTCTGCCTTCCCATTCACCTCCTCATATGTGACGTGCCCACAAGGTGGAACTCCACCTTGCACATGCTGTCCAGACTGTACGAGCAGCAGCAGGCGACAGTGGAGTGCCAGCTGCAGCATGCTCGTGTGAGTTGCTATGCGGAACAGCAACGCTTCATCACCAATAACTTGGCCTCCGTGCGAGACCTGTGTGCCTTGTTGCGCTGTTTTGAGTACTCCACCAATATGGCCAGTGTCGATGACGCCGTTCTCAGCGTTACTATGCCAGTTCTATGCCTCCTTGAAAAAACGCTTCGGGTGATGATGAAGAGTATGGAGGAGGAGGAAGAGGGATAATTTCAAAGACTTTCAGGGCTGTCATTCACAAGTGGCTCCGAGGGTGGGTTTCTGCACCAACAAACGCCAGGTACACAATTGTCCAACAAGGGCACAGTTCTGGAGGATGAGGAGGTGGAGGATGAGGAGGAGGAGATGGAGGAGGAGGAACCATGTTCACAGCAGGGTGGCACCCAGACCAGCTCATGGCCATCACTGGTGCATGGCTGGGGGGATACAGAGGACACAGATGATACACCTCCCACAGAGGACAGCTTTTCCTTGCCTCTGGGCAGCCTGGCACACATGAGCGAGTACACGCTGCAGTGTCTCCGCAATGACTGCTGAGTTGCCCACATTCTAACTGGTGCTGATTACTGGGTGGCCACGCTGCTGGTTCCTGTTACAAGACAAAGTACCATCCTTAATTCCCTCACTGAAGCGTGATCGTAAAATGCGCGAGTACAAGCGCACGCTGGTAGACGTGCTGCTGGTGGCATTCCCACCTGACAGTGGAAGCACAAGGCGAAGGCAGAGGAGGAGGAAGAGGTCACCAACGCAGCTGGGGCACTGCCAGCACCTCAGAAGGCAGGGTTAGCATGGTCAAAATGTGGAAAAGCTTTGTCAGCACCCATCAAGAACCAGCACCACCAGCTGATATGGAACGTGTTAGCAGGAGGCAGCATTTCACCAACATGGTGGAGCAGTATGTGTGCACATGCCTACACATACTGAATGATGGGTCTGCCCCCTTCAACTTCTGGGTCTCCCAATTGGGCACATGGCCTGAGCTTGACCTTTACGCCTTGGAGGTGCTGACCTGCCCTGCAGCCAGTGTATTATCTGAACGTGTATTTAGCAGGGCAGGAGGCGTTATCACAGACAACCGCAGCCGTCTGTCCAGAGCCAATGTGGACAAGCTCACATTCATTAAAATGAACCAGGCATGGATCCCACAGGACTTGTCCATACCTTGTGCAGAATAGACATGTATACCGGCCTTACCTAGCCATTGTTGTATTTTTGATCTTTCTGACTCTTTTGGGGTGTACCCTAATTTAAACAAAAAAAAAAATTAAAAACAAAAACCAGAGTTGGCTACCTCGTCCTCCTCCACCGCCGCTTCCACCTACACCGCCACATCCACCGCCATCTCAACCTCCTCCTCCATTTGGACCTCGTCCTCCTAGGTCAAGATTATTTTTTTTTATTTTTTTTATTTCAAAGTATTTTATTTTGTATCACAACAAGAATAATACATTTGAAAGTGAATATCGATTGAGTCAAAACATAGAAAGGTTACAGGCAGCGCAACAAGATGAATGTAACATGTCAGAGATATACAATGTAAAATCATTTTAGACAGACATGGTAGTGTTAGAGTGAAGGGTTGGTATTCCTGTTAATGGTCGGAGGTGTACCTCCTCCCTGGACACCACCAATGGGAGCTAGCTGTGTCCGAGAGGAGGAACTTAACCACCGACCCCTAGGTGTGAATGTAAGGAGAGGAACGGAAATGACCATGTGTCTTTTTCCCTAAGATAGGAATCCGTGACTAGGCATCAGTGTTTGTCGTCTGCAAACAGGCCACATTTGTGAACCTGAGAGCCACATTAAACGTCTTGTATGTTGGGGTCCCGGCGAATGGAGATGGTGAGTTTCTCAATTGCTATTGCAAAGATTAGCAGAGATAAAGGACAGCCTTGTCTGGTGCCTTTGGCTATTTGTATTGGTTTGGAGTAGTGGCCTTGAAGCCTAATATAGGCTTTAGGATTTGAATAAAGAGCTCGGATCAGGCCCATAAACTTGTCGCCAAAGCCCCAATGTTCAAGGATTGTAAAGATGTATGGCCAGGAGACCGGATCGAAGGCCTTTTGAAGGTCCAGTGATAAAAGCGTGCCTGATTGTTTTGGACCTCCTGGCCAGTTTGTCTGGAGGATGGAGACTATGTCTATGGCTCTTCTGATCTGATCAGGGCCCTGTCTGCCTGGGATGAACTCCACTTGATCCGTATGAACATTTCGGTTAATGAAGGAAGCAGGATGATTTGCAAGGAGTTTGGTAAGGATTTTTAAGTCGCTATTGATGAGGGAGATGGGTCTATAATTACTGACTTCTTCTGGGTTTTTATCCAGTTTCGGTATTACTGCAATGTAGGCTGTGTTTAGGTGAGGATCATGTGGGGTCCCCTGTGTCTTTGCGTTAAAAAATTGTGTCAAATTTGATGTCAGGGAGGTGGTAAATGTCTTGTAATAGGGGCTAGGGAGCCCATCGGGGCCTGGAGCACAACCTGATTTGAGGTTCTTAATGACTTCCTGTACCTCTTCTTCTGAGAAGGGGGCCTTCAGCATATACTTTTTTATTTTTATGTATTTTATGTTATTTTAAGTTATTTCCCTATCTGCATTTGATGCAGAGCACTTGCCATGCTCTTAACAACATTTTAGCCCTCTAACCCTTTCCGTTACTTTTTTAGAGCCATTTTAGTCCTCAAAAGTTCGGGTCCCCATTGACTTCAATGGGGTTCGGGTCGGGGGGTCAAGTTTGGGTCAAGTTCGGGTCTCGAAGTTTTGCGTAGTTTGTCCGAACCCATCGAACCCGAACATCCAGGTGCCCGCTCTACCCTACTTATGGGTACTGAGATCAATTGATGGGGCACTGAGCTGTACTAATGGGGGCACTGAACTGCACGTATGGGGGCACTGAGATGCACTTATAGGGACAATGAGCTGCACTGATGGGGACACTGAGCTGCACTTATGGGTACTGAGCTGCATTGATGGGGCACTGAGCTGTACTGATGGGGGCACTGAGCTGCACTGATGGGGACACTGAGCTGCATTGATTGCAACACTGAGCTGCACTGATGGGGGCACTGAGCTGCATTGATGGGGACACTGAGCTGCACTGATGGGGGAACTGAGGTGCATTGATGGGGCACTGAGTTGCATTGACGGGGCACTGAGCTGCACTGATGGGGCACTGAGCTGCACCGATGGGGGCACTGAGCTGCACTAATGGGGGCACTGAACTGCACTGATGGGGGCACTGAGCTGATTTGATGGGAGCACTGAGCTGCACTGATAGGGTACTGAGCTGCATCGATGGGGACACTGAGCTGCACTCATGGGGTCACTGAGCTGCACTCATGGGGTCACTGAGCTACATTAATGGGCACTAAGCTGCATTGATGGCGAAACTGAGCTGCACTGATGGGGCACTGAGCTGCATTGATGGGTACACTGAGCTGCACTGATGGGGGCACTAAGCTGCATGTTGGAGGCACTAAGTTGCACTGATGGGGTCACTGAGCTGCATTGATGGGCACTGAGCTGCGCTGATGGGGCACTGAGCTGCAGTGATGGGGGCACTGAGCTGCATTGATGGGCACTGAGCTGCACTGATGGGGCACTGAGCTGCATTGATGGGCACTGAGCTGCATGGATGGGCACTGAGCTGCACTGATGGGGGCACTGGTCAGGCTGCACTGATGGGGGCACTGATCAGGCTGCATTGATGAGGACAATAAGCTGCACTGATGGGGACACTGAGCTGCACTGATGGGGGCACTGATAAGGCTTCACTGATGGAGACACTGAGCTGCACTGATGGGGGCACTGATCAGGCTGCACAGATGGGGGCACTGATCAGGCTGTACTGAAGGGGACACTGATCAGGCTGTACTGAAGGGGACACTGATCAGGCTGCACTGATGGGGGCACTGATCAGGCTGCACTGATGGGGGAACTGATCAGGCTGCACTGATGGAGACACTGATCATCAGGCTGCATTGCTGGGCACTGATCAGGCTGCATTGCTGGACACTGGTAAGGCTGCATTGCTGGTCACTGGTGAGGCTGCATTACTGGTCACTGGTGAGGATGCATTGCTGGCCACTGGTAATGCTGTATTGCTGGGCACTGATAAGGCTGCATTGCTGGGCACTAATCAGGCTGCATTCCTGGGCACTGGTAAGGCTGCATTGCTGGGCACTGGTGGACACAGGTAGGGCCGCATTGTCGGGCACTGGTGAGGCGGAATTGCTGGGCACTGATAAGGCCGCATTGCTGGACACTGGTAAAGATGCATTTGATGGGCACTAGTAAGAATACATTTGATGGACACTGAGAAGTGAGCAGTCCAGGGCCTGGGCCACGCTTCGCACAATCAACACAGGTGGCCTAAGGACAAAAATGGTGTGGGATCCCCCAAAATCCATACCAGGCCCTTTGGGTCTGGCATAGATCTTATTGGGGATATGCCGATCACCCCCCGGTTCAGTTCACACCAAAACACCAGAACAGGCAAAAAGTTCTAGCAAA
Source organism: Lithobates pipiens (assembly GCF_037356315.1). Taxonomy (NCBI): domain Eukaryota; kingdom Metazoa; phylum Chordata; class Amphibia; order Anura; family Ranidae; genus Lithobates; species Lithobates pipiens. Next base: position 219,027,321 of record NW_027507718.1, read on the forward strand.
CATGCCAACCCTAATAAAGTCTATGGGACACAAAAATGAAAAATCAAAAGTCCTTATTTTAAAGGCTTATATGCAAGTTAAATAAATAAATAGTGATGAGCGCATCCTCAAAATGATGTGATGATCTCTAACAACAATACCAGTAAATGATAATAAATATTAATAAATATAAGTGATGAATAAAGCACCTGGTGATTGATGATCCAAGTAAATGTGAAGAAAGTTCAAAATATTGAAATAAAACTTGGTCAATCAAAAAGGAAAAGATGCTGTGTATAGTTCAAACAAAAAATCCTAAATGTACAATATAGCTTGCAGTTCCTATGTCAAATAAAAAGCTTCTTATAAAGTGCTTCTTGTAAAGTGCTTCTTGCAAAATGCTTCTCATGTAATCTTCCTTAAATAATGAGCTCACAGATCGCTTACCTCATCGGCAGCTAAAAACAGCATAAAACGAACTCCCAGGCGTTCAGATGTCCAGATGCAATCGTTCGGTCAGGCCTCCAATGACAAAATGACAAAAGTCTGGAGGGGTTACAATTCCTTCTGTCCTCCAGTCAGCGTCCGCAGCTGTCGGTTAATCTGTCCACCCGCTGGCTCATCCAGAATTCAAAGCACCCTCAGCTGCCCCAGAACTGCATCTCAGCCTCTCTCTTTGTGCAGCAGGCCTGCTCCCGACCTGTCTCTCAGTAGAATGATCCCAGCAGCCGGTGCTGGGTGTGGTGGAGTAGGAGTTTGGGAGAGAGCCCTGTCCGAGGGCTGCATGTGTGCTGGAAGCTGCCAAACAGCCGGAGTCGGACTGTGCTAACCTTGGGGCTGAAGAAAGGAATGGGATCATTCTGCTGAGTGACAGAGGTCAGGAGCAGGCCTGCTGCACAAAGAGAGAGGCTGAGATGCAGTTCTGGGGCAGCTGAGGGTGCTTTGAGTTCTGGATGAGCCAGTAGCTGGACAGATTAACCGACAGCTGAGGAAGCTGACTGGAGGACAGAAGGAATTGTAACACCTCCAGACTTTTGTCCTTTTGTCATTTCAGTGCACTTGTACACTTTAGATTGAGCTGTGATCTCAGCCTTTATTTATTTTATTTATAATATTTATTCATTTTAGCTTCACTTTAGTCAGTAACACTAGGTAAGCGCTAGAGATTCACTACTGCATGTATATGCAAGTTATTGAATAAAAAGTGTATGGGGACCTGGGTACTGCTCTATGTATCAATGCAAAAAAAGTTTTAAAAATGTTTTTAAAGGAGCAGTGATTTTAATGATGCCTACAGTGAAACAATAAAAATGAAATCATTCTTTAAATATCGTGTCGGGGGGGGGGGGGGGGTCCCCTTAGTCTGCCTGTAAAGTGGCGCATCTGTACAATGTCTAGAACATGCTAAAGCAATAATGACATTTCTAAAGGAAAAAATGTCATTTAACCACTTAAGAACCGGAAGAATTTGCCTCCTTAATGACCAGGCCATTTTTTGTGAGATCGCACTGTGTCGCTTTAAGTGTAAATTGCGCAGTGGTGTGACGCTGTAACCAAACAAAATATGTGTCCTTTTTTTCCCACAAATAGAGCTTTCTACTGGTGGTATTTGATCACCTCTGCAGTTTTTTTTTTTGCGCTATAAACAAAAAAAGGCTGACAATTTTGAAAAAAATATATATATTTTTTGCTTTTTGCTATAATAAATATCCCCAAAAAAAATTCTTCCTCAGTTTAGGCCGTTATGTATTCTTATACATATTTTTGCTAAAAAAAAAAATCACAGTAAGCAATTGGTTAGCACAAAAGTTATAGCGTCTACAAAATAGGGGATAGATTTATGGCATTTATAGTATAGATTTTTTTTTACTAGTAATGGTGGTGATCTGTGATTTTTAGCAGGACTGAAACATAGTGGCGGACAGATCGGACACTTTTGGCACTTTTTTGGAACCGTTGGCATTTATACAGCGATCAGAGCTAAAAATAGCCACTGATTACTGTATAAATGTCATTGGCAGGGAAGGGTTTAACACTAGGGGGCGATCAAGGGGTTAAATGTGTGTCCTAGGGAGTATTTCTAACTGTGGGGGGATGGGGCTGCCTGGAGGGGGAGACCGATCGCTGTTCATAATCAGTTTGAACAGAACACCTGTCTCCTCTCTCTGACAAAATGGAGATCTGTCTGTTTACATTGACAGATCTCTGTTCTGTCTCTCTCAGGAGCGATCGCGGGTGCCCAGCAGACATCGCTGCCGCCAGGCACGCTCATCACCTCCGTCGTCATGCCATGTGCGTTTGTGCACCCTAGTGGACTTAAAGACCAGGGGAGCCAACCTGCGGAGGCTGGTCCTTAACTGGTTAAACTTGCTTGCTTTTGTAATGTATTGCCGAATCCCGGCATTATAGATGAAAAATGGTGTGGAGTCCGGTCCCCCTCAGTCCATACCAGGCCCTTCTGGTCTGGTATGGATTTTAAGGGGAACTCCACGCAAAAATTAATAAAAAAAAAATTGCATGGTATCCCCTCCAAAATCCATACCAGACCCTTATCCGAGCAAGCAGCCTGGCATACCAGGCCGCTTGCCCTAAACATGGGGAGGGTGCTTTGGGGTGCCCCCAAAGCACCTTGTCCCCATGTTGCTGGAGACAAAGGCCTCTTTCCGACAACCCTGGCCATGGTTGTTGGAGTCTGTGGGCGGGGTGTTATCAGAATCTGGAAGCCCCCTTTAACAAGGCGACCCCTGGATCCTGGCCCACCCTATGTAACTGGGTAGAGCGACCATTACTTCCCGGTTTTCTTAGCAAATCAACCACATATTCTCCTTATTTGCTAAGCCCACTTTGTTAAAGTGTATATCAAGGCAAAAAATTCCGTACATAAAACAAGTAGATTTCCCTTTTTTTCCCCTTTAGAGACCTTGTAAGTACAGAAAATAGCTTTTAAATCCTGCTGTAGGCTGACAACACACAGCATTTTTGCGGACTGAGTGTTGTCAGCCATGCCCAGTGTCTTTTGCTAAACGAATCAATCACTTTCACTCTCAAATCTCTACAACATAAAGGCTAATCATTCTGTAGTCCAAGATAAAAAATAGGAAAGCTCTTAAAAACACAGGAAGTGTTCAGAGGACAAAGCACAACATCGCATTTCTAAAAAGATCAACTGTTTTTTTTTTTTTAAATCAAACTAATATAGCAAATTGTGTTCCAATAATATATTAAACAGACCACAAGGTTGGGAATAAAATATACCTCACAATATTTTAAATGATAAAGAGGGACACCTTTTAGCACACTGTATGTAGCCAAAGGACATGTCCTGGCAATGGCCCTGTTTACACAGACTACAAACATATCATATGCAGTAGAGGGTTCGTTAAATCACACAAGTGCTTTTTTAACCTCTATTTTTTTCCTTTACATTGGCTTTTCAACATAACAAATGCTGTCAGTGGCGTAACTAGAACCTTCAGGGCCCCGATGCAAGAAACCATGAAGGGCCCCCCTGACAGGGCCCTTTACTCCGATTTTGGTGGCGGAACAACAGGGCCCGGTTGCAAGTGGGTGGCGCTGCATGTAAAGGAACCAATTTCTCCATTTGCCGCCGCTTCTCCACCTCTCCCTCCCACAGGCATTCAGCAGCTGCAGGAGGAAAATGGAGAGATGGGTTCCTCTATGTCGGTGTTTCTCAATCTTTTTCCAGTCAGGGCACCCTTTAAGTACATCCCTATGTGAATGGGGCTGCACTGCAACCCCCTGCAACTGTGTGCATTGCATGCAGTTGCAGCATAGTGATGATGCATTTAAGGGGTTGTAAACCCTCGTGTTTTTTCACCTTAATCCATCCTATGCATTAAGGTGAAAAAACACCTGGCAGTCACCGGAACCCCAGCCCCCCCCCTTCCCCGTTTTACTTACCTGAGCCCTGGAACTTCACCAGGTGGAGATGCTCTCTTCCTTTGCCCGGGGTTCTCGGCTGATTGGATAGATTGATAGCAGCTCAGCCATTGGCTCCCACTGCTGTTAATAAAATCCAATGACGCGGGCATCGGGGGCGCCTGCAAGGTAACCCCCCCCCCCCCCGGGACAGCGCTTCTCCTAGGGGGTTGTCTGATAAGAGGAGGAGCCACGAGAGCCACCGAGGGACCCCAGAATACAAGGTTCGGGACCACTCTGTGCAAAACGAGCTGCACAGTGAAGGTAAGTATAACATGTTTGTTATTAAAAAAAAAAAAAAAAAGGTGGTCAGGAGGCAACATATTGCCCCTTTACCAGATCGCTTTTCAGAGGAATCACATTTTTTTTTTTGCTGGTACTTTGAACAAGCAAGAAAAAAAAACAGTTTTGATTGTACACATATGGGGTAGGGCTGGGGAAAAAAAATCTATTTGAATCTTGAATCGAGTTGAGAGGTCAAATCGATTCAAATTTTCAGCAAATAGTTTATTTTTGATATTTATTTTTTCACCAGGATCGGTGCTGACACCGCACCGGTCCTAAGGAGATCCACGAGGCCGGACCTGCGGACTAGGACGAAGCCACGGCCTCACCTAAAAACTCCTGCCCGCAGCTCCTCAGGACTAGCGCGGTGTCCATAAAAAAAAAAATGGATTCGAATTGTGAATCGAGTTTTTTTTTTTTTTTAAATGACAAATTTTTTTTTTTAGAAAATCGCCCAGCTCTAATATGGGAAGGGAGGGCAGGATTAAATGCAGATACATAAAATGCGCATACATACATCTAAACAGCGGCGGCTGGTGCTCAAAATTTTTGGGAGGCACAAACATTTTTATAAACCAAATCATCAAATGCAGCCACTGTGCCGTCAAACGCTGCCACTGTACCCTCAAATGCAGCCACTGTGCCATCAATCGCAGCCACTGTGCCCAAACGCTGCTACTGTGCCCAACAAACGCTGCCACTGTGCCATCAAACGCTGTCATTGTGCCATCAAACGCTGACACCGTGCCATCAAACGCTGCCACTGTGCCATCAAACACTGCCACCGTGCCAATTTAACACTGCCACTGTGCCCATTTAACGCTGCCACTGTGCCCTCAAATTCTGCCACTGTGCCATCAAACACTGCCACCGTGCCATCAATTGCAGCCACTGTGCCAAACACTGCCACTGTGCCCATTTAACGCTGCCACTGTGCCCTCAAATGCTACCACTGTGCCATCAATTGCAGCCACTGTGCCATTAAACACTGCCAGTGTGCCATCAAATGCTGCTAGTGTGCCCTTGAATGCCCCCAGTGTGCCCCCCTGCCCGCTCGCCATCTACACACATGCACACACATACACACACACATGCACACACATACACACACACATACACACACACATGCACACACACACACACACATAAAGTCTTTTCAAAAATGGCAGTGCTTTATCTTACCTCTTCCTGCCGGGTACTGCACTGTAGGGGGAGACAAAGAGCACACACTGCTTTCACTTTAGTTATAAGCAGTGTGATGACTCTGAGCTCCCCGCACAGTGCCGATTACACTTCGGCTGAAGATCGGGGAGCTCGGTCTCAGCCGCCCGCTCCTTCAGGTATACAGGGGGGCCCTCAAGGCCCCCCTGCAGCACGGGGCCCGGTCACCTTGGCGATCTCAGCTACCCCTATAATTCCGCCACTGAATGCTGTAATATAGAGACTGCATAAAAAAGTTTCAGAGCAGCATACTTTTGGTTGTAAAATTGTATATTTTTGTATAGAGGTCAGACCAAAAGGGCACAATTGAGGTTGCACAATGGAAAGTCATTTAGTCTCAAAAGAGGGACAGTCCCTCCAAATTAGGGATGAGCTGAACACCCCCCGGTTCGGTTCGCACCAGAACTTTCGAACGGACTGCAAATTCGTACGAACTTTAGAACCTTATTGAAGTCTATGGGACTCGAACGTTCGAAATAAAAAGTGCTAATTTTAATGGCTAATATGCAAGATACTGTCCTAAAAATGGCTTGGGGACCTGGCTCCTGCCCCAGGGGACATGGGTCAATGCCTAAAATGTTTTTAAAAATGGCTGATTTGGCGGGAGCACTGATTTTAATGACGAGTAAAGTGAAAAAAAAAAGTGAAATATTCCTTTAAATATCTGGGGGGTGTCTATAGTATGCCTGTGAAGTGGCACGTATTTCCTGTGTTTAGAACAGTCCCTGCACAAAATTACATTTAACGGAAAAAAAGTCATTTAAAACTGCTTGCGTTTTTAATATAATATCTGGTTCCGACAATATGGATGAAACCATTGAGAAAAATGCCATGGGTAGCCCCCACTGCCCATTACCAGCCCCTTTGGGTCTTGTACGGATATTAAGGGGAACCCCGTACCCATATTAAAAAAAGGAAAGACGTGGGGCCCCCAGGCCCTATATACTCAGAACAGCAGTATACAGGCGGTGCAAACAAGACAGGGACTGTGTAGGTTTGTTGTGTTAAGTAGAATCTGTTTGTAATTTTGAACTGGTACATTTTTAAAGTGTAGCTCCAGTCAAAAAATAAATTTTTAAGCTTTTTGGAAAATATAGGGAAGGGTTATCACCCCTGTATATAGACATAAGACAAGTATTTGGCGCAAATCAAAGATATTAGGTTCCCACTTGAAAAAAAGGAGTCTATAAGGTTACATATGGTGAGTGCAGGGAATGCACTACTTTGTCCAGACCAAAAAAAGGAGGGAATAAATGTTCTTTAGTTCATGGAGAGGGGGAGGGGAAAAGGGATGGGGAGGGGGGGATGGATCCGCATGCAGGGCTGCCACCTTAAAAGAGCTGAAACTTGAGCTCCTGGATTGCTGTAGATAAAGGAGAAAAAGGAGAGAAAGGGGCGCCTCTGGGTGCAGATTTTTTTAAAAGGTTTTATTTTCAGTGTAAAAAACATAAAATTTTGCACTCACATTTAGTAGGCAAAAAGTAAGCATATGAAGCAGCCGGCTTGTGGTGGACACGAGATGTGCGGTCTTCAAAAGGAGGCTTGGGAGGCAGAGACGACCAGGGCGCGGGGCTGTGACGTCAGCGGGTATGCAACGCGTTTCTTGAGCGTGCGGGTCGAGATTGTCGGACGACCGCGCTCTTTCATCAGGCAGAATCAGACATCTCGTGTCCACCACAAGCCGGCTGCTTCATACAAAACACCTGCAGTGGACAGCATGTGAGAGGAACAGGAACAACGCGATGAGATGACAGATGTGGACCGGACCACTGGCTGACGTCCCAAAAATCAGATATACCAGATGACCCCTGGTGTTTAATGCTTACTTTTTGCCTACTAAATGTGAGTGCAAAATTTTATGTTTTTTACACTGAAAATAAAACCTTTTAAAAAAATCTGCACCCAGAGGCGCCCCTTTCTCTCCTTTTTCTCCTTTATCACCCCTGTATAATTTGTTTTGCCCTCTGTCTTTTTTCATCTCACTTCCTGTTGTCTCCTTTCGTTTGCAAGTAGGAGACGTTTGTAAGTTGGATTTTTGAAAGTAGGGGCCTGCCCTATATGCTCTGCAGAAATGGCGGAACAAGGTGTTGGTGTTGCCACAACATTGTAAGCTATATAGGTGGATATAATGGTGTATAGTGCGGTCAGGGCACGCAGACAACACGCACAATCTCCTACAACTGACTGCAAGCTCTATTACAGAAGAGCAATATAACTAGCTATATAGGTGGATATAATGGTGTATAGTGCGGTCAGGGCACGCAGACAACACGCACAATCTCCTACAACTGACTGCAAGCTCTATTACAGAAGAGCAATATAGATAGCTATATAGGTGGATATAATGGTGTATACTGTGGTCAAGGCATGCAGACAACACCCACAAACTCCTGCAGATTGCTAAAAGCTCAATTACAGAAGAGCAAGAACGCTAAATCGGCCGATAACGAACGGTGTATACTGTGTTGAAGGTACACAGAGAATACCCACTAACTCCTACAGATGCCAACACACTACACAAGGCCGCCGCGCTGGCGGCCTTATATAGTGTGGGGCGTGCACTACACAGCTTGAGCTATGATTGGCCACAAGCATCCTGCCTGTGGCCAATCATGGCTCTCCTCGCTGCCGGCGCAGTGATCGGCCAAGCATGCGGGGTCACAGTCCATGCTTGGCCAATCATGAGCCAGCAATGCACTGTGATGGCGCAGTGCACTGTGGGCCATGAGCGCCACACGAATTTGGCGCGGACGGCCCATAACGTTCGGTATTCGCCAAACGAGCGAACAGCCAATGTTCGAGTCGAACGTATGTTCGACTCGAACACCAAGCTCATCCCTACTCCAAATAAGGGGCACTCATTGTCAGTGTTTATATGCAGCTTAAAGTGAAAGGCAAATCAAAACCTAACTAAGCTTAAATCTACTCCCACCCCCATACTAAGCCCGGCCCTCAAATTTTCCACTCGCCTACTCGCATTTTGCCAGTGGAAAATGTGGGCTTGTGAGCTGGGCTGCCTGCTTGGGAGAGGGGAGAGAGCACCGCCAGCGGGTTGATCGGGAGCTGTTCTCCCAGCGATCGCCCCGGGGAAGAAGAGGAGAGCCGCGGGAAAGCACGCTGTTTCTGGTGCTTACATTGTAATTGTCTCCGCTCTGCTCTGCTCTGCTCTGCTCTGCTCGACACAGCCTAGAACACATCCCAGCATTGGACTGGCATTCTGTCTATCACAGGCATGGGTCAGGAGGAGGTGGGGCTGTGTTGAGCAGAGCGGAGACAATTATAATGTAAGCGCCCGTAACAGCGTGCTATCCTGCAGCTATCCTCTTTCTCCAGCCATGCATTCCTCTGCCCAAAGCTGCAATGGGCACAGTGAGACTGCAACGGACACAATAAGGCTGATATGGGCACAGTGTGGCTGATATGGGCACAATGTGATTGCAATGGGCACAGTGAGGCTGCAATTGGCACAGTGAGACTGCAATGGGCACAGTGAGGCTGATATGGGCACAGTGTGGTTGCAATGTGCACAGTGAGGCTGCAATTGGCACAGTGAAACTGCAATGGGTACAGTGAGGCTGATATGGGCACAGTGATGCTGATAAGGGCACAGTGTGGCTGCAACAGGCACAGTGAGGCTGCAACGAGCACAGTATGACTGCAACAGGCACAGTGTGGCTGCAATGGTGGGCACAGTATGGCTTCAATGCTGGGCATAGTGTGGCTGCAATTCTGGGCACAGTGTGGCTGCAATGGTGGGCACAGTGAGACTGCAATAGTGAGCACAGTGAGGCTGTAATAGTGGGCACAGTGTTTCTGCAAAGGTGGGCACAGGTGAGGCTGCATTGATGAGCACAGGTGAGGCTGCATTGAAGGACACAGGTGAGGCTGCATTGATAAAGTTGTTGTTGTTGTTAATATTTATTTTGGCAACTTATTTTTGCATAAAACATTTACATGTAATTTCATGAGATAACTTATGAGGGCATGTTTAGGGGCAGGGCAGGGTTGGGTGGGGCAGGATAGGGATTGCATGGGGCACTGGTGGCGAGTAACCCTTGAGGCCTGGCTAGTAACTCAGGACTTGAAATTTTGAGCCCTGCTAAGCCTAGTCTATCTACCCTGTAAAATGAAAGATGTCTATACTTACCTATTCTGAGGTTACTCCATGGTTGGGTCCCACACTAGCTTTACTGTATAAAAGACAGCCGACAATGGATGCCCCTTAGTAAGCCTATGACTCTGTCATCACCCAGGCTCTTCAACCATTGCCGACAATCTCTCCTCTACACTGAAGCTGGAGCTGAAGAGACTGCAATGACTTCAGAATAGGTAAGTATACAGGCATTAGTGATGGACGAACTTCCCACGGGACATTTCGCGAACGCGGACCGCGAACGCGGCCGATAGTTCGCGAACCGGAACGTTCGCGACGGGCCCCATTGACTTCAATGGAAGGCGAACTTCGCAAACCTACAGGTCAAATTTGCAGCCACAAAATAATTAATAGCTGTGCAAACATAGTCCCACCACATGGCCAATGACATAACACATGTATGAGGTGAATCTGGGATCGACAACTACAAGCATTCTTTTTTTATATGGGAAATTGTTGTGACAATTCAGGACTGTGGAGCGCATGAGGGCAATGGAGGAGAGGGAAGGTCAGGGACCAGGGTAGGCAAAGAAGAGGGTGCAGGAGATGATCACCAGCAGCGTGACATACAGCAATGACACCTGCACCGTGATAGAGTGATCTGACACCAGCACCGTGATAGAGAGCACTGACATCAGCAGCGTGACATACAGCAATGACACCTGCACCGTGATAGAGTCATCTGACAACAGCACCGTGATAGAGAGCACTGACATCAGCAGCATGACATAAAGCACTAACACCAGCACCGTGATATACAGCACTGACAGCAGCACCGTGATAGAGAGCACTGACATCAGCAGCGTGACATAAAGCACTAACACCAGCACCGTGATATACAGCACTGACAGCAGCACCGTGATAGAGAGCACTGACATCAGCAGCGTGACATACAGCAATGACACCTGCACCGTGATAGAGTCATCTGACAACAGCACCGTGATGGAGAGCACTGACATCAGCAGCGTGACATAAAGCACTAACACCAGCACCGTGAAATGCAGCACTGACAGCAGCACCGTGATAGAGAGCACTGACATCAGCAGCGTGACATACAGCAATGACAACTGCACCGTGATAGAGTCATCTGACAACAGCACCGTGATAGAGAGCACTGACATCAGCAGCGTGACATAAAGCACTAACATCAGCACCGTGATATACAGCACTGACAGCAGCACCGTGATAAAGAGTACTGACTACAGCACTGACACCTGCACCGTAAGCAGCCCCAGGAGGAAGTCAGCATAGCACAGGGATGGTGGGAGCCCCTCATAATGAGCATAGCACAGGGATGGTGGGAGCCCCTCATAATGAGCATAGCACAGGGATGGTGGGAGCCCCTCATAATGAGCATAGCACAGGGATGGTGGGAGCCCCTCATAATAAGCAGCCCCATGAGGATGTCAGCATAGCACAGGGATGGTGGGAGCCCCTCATAATAAGCAGCCCCAGGAGGATGTCAGCATAGCACAGGGATGGTGGGAGCCCCTCATAATAAGCAGCCCCAGGAGGAAGTCAGCACAGCACAGGGATGGTGGGAGCCCCTCATAATGAGCATAGCACAGGGATGGTGGGAGCACCTCAAAATATGCACAGCAGAGGTACAGCCCCAGGAGGAAGTTAGCACAGCACAGGGATGGTGGAAGCCCCTCATAATATGCACAGCAGAGGTACAGCCCCAGGAGGATGTCAGCACAACACAGGGATGGTGGGAGCCCCTCATAATAAGCAGCCCCAGTAGAAATATGACATCGCTCAACCTCTTCAAAGAGGAGGGTACGGGCATATAGTACGGTGTGCTTTTTTTGGACAAGGAAGTGAGCCAAATGAAGAAAGAAGGTCTCTGTGCTCGATTAAAAAAATTGTTTATAGACATATACATGGTCTACTGGTCACATGTGTTGAATTCTTCCGAGATCCATGCCTCATTCATTTTTAGAAATGTGAGGTAGTTAACACTGTCGTGAGCTAGGCGAGTACGCTTATCGGTCACGATCCCCCCTGCTGCGCTGAACGTCCTTTTGGACAGGACACTGGATGAGGGGCAAGCCAACAGTTCGATTGCAAATTGGGCAAGCTCTGGCCAGAGGTCAAGCCTGCCCACCCAGTAGTCCAGGGGTTCATCACTCCTCAGAGCATCCACATCGGCCTGACGGTCTAGGCGTTCCCTGATGCTGGATCCGGATGACACCTGTCGATGGGTCGGCTGAAAGAATTACCTCATATCCGAAGTCACCAACACATCTTCAAACCGACCTCTTCTTGCAGGCCCTGTTGGATTGGTACCCGCAACTCCTTCTCTGGGAGTGGGAATTGCTCCTCTGCCAGCGCACGCAAAAGCAGAATGCAGCATTTCTCGAAGCAAGGCCTGGAAGTGCTCCATTCTGACAGCCCTCTGTGACGGCGGTAACATTTCCACCATTTTGTGTTTGTACCGGGGGTCTAAGTACGTTGCCACCCAGTACTGGTCCTTGACCCTTATGCTTTTTATACGGGGGTCCCTATTAAAACACTGGAGCATGAAGGCCCCCATTTGCACTAAAGTGGAAGCGGTGTGGTGGCCTGGCTCCTGCTCACCATCCAGGATAATGTCATCCTCTTCATTCTCCTCTCCCCATCCACGCACAACAGGGATCCCAGAAAGGTTTAAAGCATGCTCTTCTTGCTCCTCCTCATCCGCCCCGGCACCATCCTCCTCTGACTCCTCTTCAGACTCCTGTTGTTGACTTGTCTCAGATAGAGTAGCTCCCCCTGGGAATTCATCCAGAATTGCGACTTCCTCATCTTCCCGCTCCTGCTCCTCCACAGCTTGATCAATGACACGACGCAATGCATGCTCCATAAAGAAGGCATAAGGTACCATGTCACTGATGGCGTCATGGCTGCGACTGACCAGTTTGGTGATCTCCTCAAATGGGCGCAGAAGTCTGCATGCGTCGCGCATGAGCAGCCACTGGCGCGGTGAAAAATACCCCAGCTCCCCAGAACCGGTTCTGCCGCAGAGTTCATACAGGTAGACGTTAACTGCACATTTCTGCTGGAGCAGCCTATCAAGCATATAGAAGGTTGAGTTCCATCGCGTCGGGCAATCGCAAATAAGACGTCTGACCGGCAGATTGTGTCGCCGATGAATGTCAGCAAGGCGAGCCATGGCCGTGTAAGATCTTCTGAAATGGGCCGAGATTTTCCTTGCCTGCCGCAAGATGTCCTGGACCCCAGGGTATTTGACCAGGAATCGCTGCACGACCAAGTTTAAGACGTGTGCCATGCATGGCACGTGCGTGATTTGGCCCTGTTTCAATGCGCTAAGCAGATTGGCACCGTTGTCACACACCACTTTACCAACTGTCAAATTGAGCGATGTTAGCCACTGATCTGCCTGTGAACGCAAAGCTGAAAGGAGTGCCGGGCCAGTGTGGCTCTTGGCTTCCAGGCACAACAGACACAGCATGGCATGGCAACGTCTCACCTGGCATGTCGAATAGGTTCTGGGGAGCTTGGGCGGTGCAGCGGAGGAGACGCTAGCAGCGGAAAAGGAGGAGTCAGCCGAGGAGGAGAGGGAGGAGGATGGAGTAGAAGGAGGAGGAGAAGAAGAGTCAGGCCTGCAGGCAATCCGTGGCGGTAAAACCAAATCTACACGGGTGCCACGGGTTACATGCTTGACGGCCGTCAGAAGGTTCACCCAGTGGGCAGTAAAAGTGATATACCTTCCCTGCCCGTGTTTGCTAGACCACGTGTCTGTGGTCAGATGTATCTTGGCACTGACACTGTGTGCCAGAGATACATTCACTTGCCGCTGAACATGGCCATATAGCTCTGGGATGCCCTTCTCTGAGAAATACTTCCTTCCTGGGACCTTCCATTGTGGTGTTCCAATGGCCACAAATTTGCGAAAGGCCTCTGAGTCCACCAGTTTATATGGCAGTAGTTGGCGGGCTATCAGTTCTGACAAGCCAGCCGTCAACCGTTGGGCAAGAGGGTTATCCGGCGTCATAATTTTTTTTACGCTCGAACATTAGGCCCACGGAAGCCTGCCTTTTTGCAGAAAAGCTTGAGCTTGGCGTGATGGAAGGTGGAGTGGAGGACAATTGTGAGGAGAGAGGAGAAGGAGAAGTAGAAGACGAGGCTGGACGGTGAGAGCCTGCAGTGTGGCTTTGTGTGTTCCGTTGCTCCCACTCGGCTCGGTGATGGCTGCTCATGTGCCTTCTTAAGGCGATCGTCTCTAGGTGAGTGTTGGGCTTACCGCGACTAATGCGTTGACTGCAAAGATTGCAGATGGCAACGCTATTGTCAGCAGCGGACACGTTAAAAAAAGCCCACACTGTGGAGCCATGTGCCGGTGTTCTGGGAGCGCCAGATGTGACAGTACATGGTCAATGACTCGCTCCTGATACATTTGCAGTCTGCTTTGTCCCTCCTGTGCAATGTAAGTTATTCCTGCTTCTACTATCTGCTGGTCCATATCTCCCTCTGAACTCCCCTCCTCTTCCTCTCTTGTGGGCACCCACGTGACATCACTAGACACGTCATCATCAACGTCACCTTCCCCACCGCTATAAGTAGAGATCTCGGAGGAGGCAGCAACACCGGGGACCAACCTCCTCCTTGGGCTGATCTGGGTACTGTCGTCAGACTGCTGAGTAGCGGTTGTTGCTTCCTCCTCTTCCTGATCCAATGCCAAGAGTGGCTGCGCATCAGAAATGTCCTCTTGATATGGATCGGAAAATAATTCCTGTGACTCAAGCGGAAGGTATGTGGTGGTGGTGGTGTTGTTGGTGGTAGTGTCTTTGGGGGTGCACATAGCAGAGAGTGAAGAAGAGGGTGCAAATCGAGAGGATGAGGAGGGTGCAGAAGAGTAAGGCTGAGCGAGCCACTCAACCAAGTCGGATGCGTCCTTTAAAGTAATTGAACGCACCTTCTGCAACTTCCCACTTTGGCTCAAGCCTGTTGCTCCTGCCCTACCCCTACCACCCCTGCGGAAGGGCCTGCCTCTTCCTCTGCCTGTCATTTTTTAAATGACCCTGTGACAAAACTCTCAGTCCCTATACCGATGAAGGACTGCTGCAGTACAGGGCACCGGTCAGTCAGCAGTAGTGCACCTCAACCCTATGTATTGTGGACCTATACCAGTCCTTATAGAATGGCAGACTGTACCTCACTCAACCCTATGTACTGTAGTACCCTATACCTTACCAGTCCTTATAAGGACCTTTGTGGAACAAGTAGGTTGTGTGTGAGTGATTAGCAGACTGTACGTCAGTCCCTATACCAATGAAGGACTGCTGCAGTATAGGGCAGCGGTCAGCAGTAGTGCACCTCAACCCTATGTATTGTGGACCTATACCAGTCCTTATAGAATGGCAGACTGTACCTCACTCAACCCTATGTACTGTAGTACCCTATACCTTACCAGTCCTTATAAGGACCTTTGTGGAACAAGTAGGTTGTGTGTGAGTGATTAGCAGACTGTACGCCAGTCCCTATACCGATGAAGGACTGCTGCAGTATAGGGCAGCGGTCAGCAGTAGTGCACCTCAACCCTATGTATTGTGGACCTATACCAGTCCTTATAGAATGGCAGACTGTACCTTACTCAACCCTATGTACTATAGCACCCTACACCAGGTTATTAACAGTCCTTATAAGGAGCTTTGTGGAACAAGTAGGTTGTGTGTGAGTGATTAGCAGACTGTACGCCAGTCCCTATACCGATGAAGGACTGCTGCAGTATAGGGCAGCAGTCAGCAGTAGTGCACCTCAACCCTATGTATTGTGGACCTATACCAGTCCTTATAGAATGGCAGACTGTACCTTACTCAACCCTATGTACTATAGCACCCTACACCAGGTTATTAACAGTCCTTATAAGGAGCTTTGTGGAACAAGTAGGTTGTGAATGATTAGCAGAGTATAATATAAGTATCAAGTATAATATTCTTTCTATATTTGGAAGAAAGAATATTATACGTGTACAAGCCTATTACCATACTACTGATACTAGTTCTGAAAAGAACCTTTGTGGACCTAATATACTAACAGCTACTGATTTAGCTGACCCTCACTTCCTCACACACTGCTTCCTGCCTGTCCCTATATAAACTGACAAAACAGAGGCTACTGGAACAATAACTGGAATAGCACTTTTGTGGACCTGATAGTAACAGCTAATGACTAAACTGACTGTCCCTGCAGCAGAGACACCGTCCTGTCCCTTTCTCTAAACTGACAAAAGACACTCAGGCTGCTGCAACAATCAGTAGCACAGCAAACCTATATACACCTAACACCTATACCAGTCCTGAAAAGAACTTTTGTGTACCAAATAGCTAGAGATTTGGGTCACTGCAATCTCTCCCTGCTCCACACAGCAACCTCTCCCTATAGTGACAGAAGAAAGAATGTAAAATGGCCGCCGGATCGGGTCTATTTATAAGTTAGGGGGAATGTCCAAGTGTCCATGTTCTGTAATGTCTCAATTGGCTGTCCTGTACCCCATGATGGATGTGTCATCATAGGTCAAAGTTCTTTTACACAGTAAACACGGATGTCCGTCAGGCGAACGGCGCCAATAGTCCGCCGAACGGGCGGACCGCAAACAGCCGAAATTCGCCACGAAACGACCGCCGTGCGAACCGTTCGGCCATCACTAACAGGCATACCCTACTTTTAAGTACACAATTGGGTTTATTTACTAAAGATGGAAAGTGCAAAATCAGGCTCCCTTCTGCATAGAAACCAATCAGCTTCCAGGTTTTATTACCAAAGCTTGATTGAACAAGCTGGGGTTAGAAGCTCATTGGTTTCTATGCAGAAGGGAGCCTGATTTTGCACTTTCCAGCTTTAGTAAATAAACCCCATGTGTACTTAAAAGTGGGGTATGCCTGTAGTCATCTTTCCTTTGCAGGTTAAACAGAATAGTCTTAGAATGAGGGTGGGAGTTGATTTAAACTTAGTAAAGTTTTGAATGTCTTATCCTTTAAGTGAACAACAATGTTTAAAGTAGAGGACGGTGGTCAGCAGTGTCAAAATATCTAAACACTTTGTTGGATTTACTTGAGTTTTCTTGATGGATTGGAACATTAAATTGCTCTTCTTGTCATTTTGGCCAGCAGATTAGCCCATTTGATATTCATTATCATTTACATAAAAAACATATTATCTTTTTTGTCTTAGCTCCAGTCTCTCTTGTTTACTATCATATGCTTACGTCTAATAAGCTTTGTCTGATATTTTCTCTTTTGTCATCTCAATCTATTTCTCTGTTTCAAATAACAATTACTCTTGATAGGACCCCAATAAATTAATTATTGGGAGGGTACGTTTTAATTAATTCTTTCATTTAAAACTAACATTCATTCATTCATTAGCTATCTTTTTTAGCTTGAAAAATATATATTTTTTCTCCTGACTTTCTGAAGGCACTCAGCTGGTTGTCAATTACACAAATAATACAGTTCAGACATTTACATGTAACCTATATTGTTCCCTCTATTATGGGCATATCATATATCTAATTGCTAATTTGCAAATAGCACCACAAGCCAGTGGTGACCCGTCCATAGGGGGCGCACGGGGGCCACACCCAGCCAGCAGTCAAAATAGAAAAAAAATTTCTTTAAGTACACTGTGTTCGTGTGCCGGACACAGTGCACTATGGGAAGCACCGCATCAATGCAATCACGAGATTGCAGATGAGGTGTTTAATTTTCAGGCTTTTGACCTGCTTTGTGGCGCATTCAAAAGCATTAAACAGCTTCTGCTCGTAGTATTACTACGGGCGGGAGCTTTGTTGTTCAAGTTAAGAGATTACTTTCAGTTTCCCTGTTCTAAAGGAAAACCGGAAGTGATGTTGGCAGCTCCGTGGATGCCAGGAAAGGCTTGCTGCGAGTAGTAGTTCTGTGCGTGTCTGCGCATGTGCACAGCCCGGCACGCGTATGCGTGCGTGCACACAGCCATTGGTGCCAGAAGCGCTACTTAAACCCTGTCATGTCAGAGGAATGTTACTGCCAGATCTAAATCGTTTCCTGAGTGTTCCAGTGTTCCTGTGACTACCCGCTTGCCTTGTGATCATCCTTGCCACCCGCCTGCATCTGACCTCGGCTTGTCCACGACTTCTCTCCTGCCTGATCCTTTGGCTTATCTGCACCTGTCTGTTACCGAGTGACCTGCACCTGTTCCAGTACTGCTTTCCTGTGTATGACCCGGCCTGCCTGATCTGCCTGTGACTCAATCCTTGGGACCATCCATTTATTTTTGTTATTTTTCTTTTTTTGTCTTTATTTTCTATATTTATCAGCCTTGTTTGAATCACTCTGTACAGCAACACATGAGATAATGTTGCCATATAATAATAATAATAATAATATTTAATATAAAACAAATAATAAAATGAGTAATACAAATCAGAGGACAATTTTCAAATCATGTTCTGTGATATTTTAAAATGGCTACAAGAGGAACTGCACAGAAGTAGGGCTTACAGTAGGGGTGCCCAACCTTTTGAAGAGCAAGGGACACTTAAGCGGCTTGGCAACCTGGTCACAGGCCACAATGAGCGGAGTGGGTGGAGGGCGATTGGATTGGAGATAGGCGTTTGTAAACGGACACATCTTCCATTCCTTAGAGGTGAATGGAGGGTCCGATTGGGTTGGACTGACCATGTGAAAGGGGCCTAAGGCTGCATTCACACTGATGCACTGTTGTTTACCCGTATCAGGGGTGCAGCACAGTTCACCTATGGCTTTCCTGTAGGTTATCTGCACTTTGCCATAGACTTCTATTATATCCTGTAGGTGTGGTGCACTTTCATAAACCACACCAAACTTGCAGGTAATAGAAGTCTATGGCTCAGTGCAGGTAACCCACAGGTGCACTGGATCAGTGGATCAGTGGATCAGTTTGAAAGCAGCCCAGTAACTACTGCAGAACAGATATGCCCAAATATACACTGTGATTTTAGTAATAAACCTACCTTTAATAACAGTATTCTATTTTATTCTATCCGAGAGCAGGGGGTCGCGGGCCACATCAGAGGGCTTCATGGGCCACATGTGGACCCCGGGCCACTGGTTGGGCACCCCTGGCTTACAGTATGCAGTGTGTGTCCAGGTTCCTTGGAAAATTACATTCTCCAACCCATATTGATATTGTTGCTTTTGTTGCCAAGTTCTTATTGGAGTGTAATAATGGTTTGGATGACTTTTTTGCTGATAAATGCCCACACCTCAGTAGGCAGCCTAAGGATTTAATGGAGAAAACTGGTGCAACTATCTCAATAACACAGCTATGACATATCTGGCAGAAAAAGTCCACAGTGATATTTATCTGTGAACACAATTTTTATGAAATCATCACTGGGGCCTCTAGGCACACACTGTATGGCAACCTAAGCTACACCGCTTTACTAGTATCATCTCTTCTACACAAAATATGTACTTTTTTGTGCTCCTCTGCAATACTATATTTCGTTTTTGTCAGATACATTTTAAGGGCGCATTTACAGCCACAACATGTATTCTTTAACACACCCATTGAGTTATATTGTCTTAACATTGAATGGCCTATCAATGTAACTAAACACATGAAACATTTGCTGCTGCATGATTTTAAAAAACATCCTGGACGTCAATTTTGTTGGGGTACAACACCGCACATCAGTTAAAGCGACGTAGTGCCATATTGCAAAAAATGGCCTGGTCATTACGGGGGGGAAGACTTCCGGTCTGTAAGCAGTTAAACAAGCTGGTGGGCCGCCTGAAAGCTCTCATTTAGTGGTGGTATAAATAAAGGGAGATCTTTTTATTACAAAATCAATGAGAGAAACAACATGAGAAAAGTATAGAAATGTATAAAGTAAATGCTTAATAAAATCCCTGTAGTAAGCATAGTTTTACCTGGAGGGGAATGTTTATTTGAACTCATACGTACTTTTTTGAATTAAGGAGAACACTTAACTTTGCTTAACAATATCACTGGGACAGTGTATTTTTTAAATAGCTACTTTATGTGCAGATCAAAGGATTTTTATTTGATCTGCACAAAACATGAGTTAAAACAACCTGGCAAAAGAAAAAGGAAATTTTTGTTTAAAAAAAAAAAAGTTAAAATATAACCCCCTAACCCTTAATTAACTTAAAAAAAAAACTTTATTAACTTCTTTCTCGCCTTCTTCCCTCTGCTATTACTTAGCTACCCTGTTTTTTGTTTTGTTTTGTTTTTTTCATTTGTTTTGTTTATTCATTTTTGTAGTAACACAACACATAAAACATGTTTATTGCCTGTATTTCATTAGTAAAAAAACTTGCCAAGATATATCTTTTTTGTTTTAAATTTTTTTTTAGCATTTCTTTAGCTGCGTTCTGTTCTTTTGGCCTATCATAATATTATACATACTAGGAGTCTTCTGGAACATTTTTTTTTCATTTGGAGAAAAGGAGGAGGGGCTGTCTTAGCTAAGCACGCCCTCCTGCCTGTTGGCCTGAGCTAAGGGCAGATGGATTTCAATAAGTACTCTATATGCTACATAAATCACCTGTCTTTACTCAAGATGACCATGGCTAGAAATGCTAGGAGGTGTTTTTCAAAGTAAATTCTTAACAAAATATAGAATGGAGACATGAAGGGATGGGTGAGTTTGCCTTGAATATTAAAAATACAATAAAAATCTTTTTCAGTTTGTGGTGCTCAGATGCTGTTAGGTTCCATTTTAATTTCTCCTGCTGATCCAATCACTGGTACTTCTGGACTAAATGTTTCATTCATTAGGTCATGATAATGACAATGATTGGGCACATGTCTTGGGTAGAGATGAGGTGAAGATCCTCTGTTTGGTTTGTGCCAGAACTTTTGAACATCACAAACGTTCAGAGCCGAACAACGACCCCTATCGAAGTCTATGGGACCCGAACTGAAAGTAATCAAAGGTGCCCATTTTGAAGGCTTAAAAAGAAAAAGAAATACCGCGCTAAACCTAAGTCTACACTAGTACAACTTAAAATCGCTGCAGCTCAGTTTTACATGATACACATAAACACAATAAGATAACAAAAGGAAAAAGCAGCGCACACACATAAATACTATAAATAAATTAAATATAAACACCTATGAGTGATTAATTAATTGATTGCAATAATAGTGAGAAAAATTGATCTACCCCTCTAATAAATCAAACATAACATAATTTATAAAAATAATTATAAATAACAAATGTTAATAATGAAATCTGAAAAATCCTAGTGAAGTGATAAAAAAAGTCCAATAAATGAAAAATAGTCCAGTGAGAACTTAATAAATACCTAAATTGATAAAAAGTAAAAATACATAAGAATTCATGAAAAAATTGAAAATGTTAAGTTAATAGTAACAATAAAAATAAAAATAAAAATTAAATTAAAAAAATATATATTAGTGATAATAATAAAAAAGTAGTGGTAATAATGAGTGTAATAATGATGTAAAAATAAAAAATAATAAATAAATAAAGTGTTCAATCTTCTGTGCAACCAAGAAACACCAAGGATCGTGACCACCACCACACAAAATATGCTCTTACCAAAAGGCAAATGATTTCATGCCCATAGTCAATCTCCACAGCACCTTCTCAGACCATGATCACAGTAGGCCTCCTTATTGAATAAAACAGGCCAGGACCGTCAACAGCAACATGTGAAGCAGAAATGCAGTACTCGGGATCCCATGGGAAATGGAAAGACTCACCATAGCATAATTCCGTATAACAAATTTAATAAAAGTAAAGAAATACACTTACATAGAAAGCAGTAAAAACACCCATAAAAAATGCTGGCCGGCATGCAATCGCCCGCCCAACCTACACTGTATCGCAATGACGTCAGCACATCTGCCACCTGACGTACGTTTCTTTGTAAAAATACTTATTCGTCTCCACAAATTTTTTATGGGCATTATATATATAAACTGACATATATATAGAAAACAAAAATGACATTGATTTTCCCAGCAAGCTTTCTTTATTTTTTAAACAACGGCTTGGGGAGCCAGTCTGTGTGATGAGACCTCAATTTAGTGCACTCAGAACATGATTAGAGATGTTTTCGATAACTTCTGGTGTCTCTTTGGCAGACATTGGATGGAAATAACAATGTTTGGCACCACAGTGAGCAAGCCTTATGTGAAGAAGCCAAATTATAGTATACTCGGGCCCAAGTTCATGGGGGAATATGACTGCCAATTTGTTGTTTATCAGCATTCTTCCCTCTTTGTAGGCTCATGTTCCTACTTTCCTTAACCTCAGAACCAACATCAGAATCAAGTAATGCCTGTGCATTGTCAAGAAGCAAGTGGCTGAAGCTGTGTTCAAATAATTCAGCAAACTCCATGCATGATGCTGGAGCTATGGCTGGAGTAGCTGAGGACAAGGAAGCAGAATAAGTCACTCTGGCAGCTGCGGTGGACTCTGCACTAGTCTCTGCTTGGATGATAGAGGATGAGAATGCTTTAGTAAGCCAGTCCAACACCTCCTCTGCATGCTGTTGCTGGATAGCATGGGAAACATCATTAAACTGAGGAAATGGTGCCCCTCATCTGGACGGACCACATCCACCTTTACCTGTGGACAAAGATGCTGCTGGCCCCCTCACAGTGGCATGGGAACGTCTACCTCTCCTTGATGGCCTCCCAGACATGAAATGTAATAGAGACGGGGAAATGTGGATGCACTTTAATCAATGGAAAGTGGTGTTTGGTGCACTTTAACTTAATGACTCACTACACAGACACTCTCCACTGACACACTACAATATACTGCAGTACAAGTGCACTAACGCATTTCAATATACTGCCATAAAAGTGCACTAACGCATTTCAATATACTGCAGTAAAAATGCCCTGATGCACTTGAATATACTGTATTAAAAGTGCACTAGAGCACTTCAATATACTGCAGTAAAAGTACACTAACACACTTCAATATATTGCAGTAAAAGTGCCGTGACGCACTTCAATATACTGCCGTAAAAGTGCACTCTGTAAAAAGCATTTAAATGAATGGCAAATGTTAGATGAGGGGTCGGGAAGGTGTTAGTAAGGGCAAACTCACACTCGCACCGTGGGAAATCGTAAAGCAGCCAGAGCGATTCGGTACTTCAGCTGCTTTGCGTTGCCGGCTGCTAGGGGGCAGTGTGATGCACGATTCAGAGCATTACAGAGGCTCACTTTTTTTTGTTTGTTGTTTTGTACAAGTTTTATTTGAAGTGTATAAAACATACAATTCATTCACCGCAATGTCGACAGAAGCGCTGCACTGCCTGACATTGCCTGTGATTCAGCCCATTGTGCTGCGATAAAATGCAGCATGTCTGCCATTTATCACAGCATGCTGCAGCGCAGCATGAATGGGACACATAGGAAACAATTGTTTTCTGGGTGTCCCTGCGGTGACAGTCACCACACAAAGGGGTTGATTTACTAAAGACAAATAGACTGTGCAATTTGCAAAGTGCAGTTGCACTCTGTAAGAGCAGTTGCTCCACAGCTTAGTAAATTAACAGAAACTCTGATGATTTCCATCATCCAATCATGTGCAAGCAAAATTCATTTTTTTTTCCTTGCATGTGATTGGGTATTCTTTGTAAAGTGAAGCTCTGGCGAAACTTCGAAACGTGCACAGTCTATTTGCCTTTAGTAAATCAACCCCATAGTGTGAATTGGGTATACACTAGTAGAGATGTAGCACCCTCTATCAATAGGTAGGTGCTAGTGATATCATTTTATCATGTTAGCATGGCAAATTTAGGCAGGCCAATGCTGCAAGCTAGGCCTGTCTGTTTTGATCTGGGAGCTGGGAGTGGTCAGAGTAGCAGTGGGTGTGACCACCTGTGCTCTATTTCTAAGGTGCCTCCCCTGCTTCCAGGGAGAATGTTCTGGAAGAGGGGCCTGGAACTGGAGTGGCATGCAGCTCATGTGGGAGCCCTGACCAATCCCCATCTGGTATTGGCAGGGGGCGGGCCTCCTATATATGCTGAGGTAACATGCCACTGGGGAGAGTTGTCGGCTATATGAAGTGGAGGATGGACTACTAGACAGCAGCAGGAGGCCACCCTCATCGGGGGGGGGGGGGGGTGTGCGCCAATTGCAGGAGGAGGCCCTGGGAGAATATGTAAGGGAACTTTGCCTCTACATGGTCATTGGCAATGTCTTTATCATCATACAGTCATTGATAAAGAACTCCTGGAGCAGAAGGGCAGGTGAAGCTGTAGGAATATATGGTCTGGTCAAGTTCTCCATCAAGGACTCAGGGCAGAGAAAGGTGAGTGTACCACAGTGGAGGGATGGATATGCCAGGAAATCTGTGAGGGAACTTTGCTTCTACACGGTCATTAGTAAAGTCTTCATCATTACACAGTCAATGATGGGGAGTTCTGGATCAGAGGAGAGACTGTGGGGATGTGTGTCAAATCGATGTAACCTGAGGGCACAGGATTTGGAAGCTTGGCTGGCTGGGAACAGTAGTCCACCGTCCAACATGTGCTTCTAAACTACTAGGTCTCTGCTGCAGGCCTCTGGCCTAGTAGTGGTGAGCAATCAGAGCCAGCTTAAGGACTTATTCAGAGTGGGTCCTTCCTTGCTTACAGAAGAGAATGCAACAGTACTTTATTTCAGAATTAAGTTTTGTGCAGGAGGAGAGGAGTTTGGGGAACATCAGCCTTACACGGTCAAGAGTTGTGTCCTCATCCTTTACACGGTAATGGATGGGGAATGCCTGGAGGTAATAATCTGTAGGAGTTGAGCATAGGAGGAGCAACAGTCTGCATGGTGATGCAGCAGAAGGATTATAGTGACTAAAAGTGTGCATTATCTCTTCTGGCTCTAACAGTGTGCTCATTTTTACAACCTTTTAAATATGACAGCAAAAATTAACCATTCTATGGGCATCCCATATACCCCTTTCCCTCAACCAAGTTGTATCCCCCAAATAAACAAAAGCAAAACCAGCAAAAGACTGTTCATTGTCTCTGCAAGTGATATATGGGAGTCTGGCAGCGGGGTGAATTGGTGGATGCTTGTAACTAGTGGCAACTACACTGCTACTTTTGGAGGCCCCATGAGATCCGCCTTCACGCTTAACCTGCTGGCCATCGGCCCTAGAAACCGCTAAAGCCAAGAGGGGACTTTGCCTGTTTTGCCAAGTTTGGGGTACAACGAGGAAAAGACTGTTTGCTCTTAAAATTAACTTTTGCCACATGCTGTTGTCCATAGCAACTGGATTCAAACGTGTCGCTAAGTGTTGTTGTCCATAGCAACCATCCAGGATCAGCGCTGCCATCATGCTCCTGCACTCAGTTGTCTTAATGGACACTTACCACCGCGATAAGCCCTGCAGTGACTGTAACCATGTGCTATCACCCGTGGCAACCACAGCGAGCGATCGCACTCTGGATTACAAATATGTCCAGCTCTCTGTGTGCCACGGTCATTGTACACTGCATTGCAGAACAGAAATTATTTTTTTACTTTATTAATCCTACTTAACACAGTAAAAGGAGTTGTGGATGTCTACTGTTGCCCCTGGTAACGGTATACAACAAGGGGGTGTCTTTGACAGGATGATGAAAGGTCAGTCCCACACAGTAGGATATCACAGGATAGACTTTACTATGTTTAATGGTGATCGCTGTACAGTTTGCCTGACTTTAGTTCTCATGTGATGCAGTTTTAAAACCAAGCCTGGAGAGTGCCTGCAACCAGGTGTCACTACAGCGCACACTGTCTGAAGCCTGCTTGTGTTATCTCACATGCTGAACCAATGAGCGTATGGGCAGAGTCACGCCCTGGCAGAGGACAGAAAATAACTCAGCGTGCTGCGCGCCAGACACGAGGCGGAGGAAGTGCCCACTGTACAGCGACTACCTGAGATGCAGGACCAGTGCTAGTTGACACTGGCATCCGATTGGAGCTCTGTGGAGGACTCTCTTTGGGGGTGATCGGAGGAGTGGAGCGGTTATGTATGCTATGCCCCAGGTGCCATCTACCTAAAATTGGAGTCAATGCCTGGGCCCGGTGCGGTCACTGTGGGGAGCCACTAACCGGTTAGGGCCAGTGCAGCAGGAGTCAAGGTGTTTTAACATCCATCTGCTCACAGGACTATGCATGCTGCAACCGCAGGACATCCGGAAGGCCGGAGAGGGCCAAGGATCACCTGCCAGCGATGGAGGAGAACAACCATCAAGCAGGTCCACTTCAGAGTTCCGAGGCTTACGGGAGAAAGAAACTGCTGTGGATACCAGTGGCCTGTGTGCTAACTTTTACAACCTTTTAAATATGATGGCAAAAATCAACAATCCTATTGGCATCCCATATACCCCTTTCCCTCAACCAAGTTGTATCCCCCAAATAAACAAAAACAAAGTCTGCAAAAGACTGTTCATTGTCTCTGCAAGTGATATATGGGAGTCTGGCAGTGGGTGAATTGGTGGATGCTTGTAACTAGTGGCAACTACACCGCTACAGAAGTTAGCTAAACATTCTTCATTGTAAGAAGTTGTCATTGGGGTCAAATCGGTGTCTATTTTTTAATGCAGTAACAAGAGAATGCGAAGGAGTGATATGGAAATTTGGGAAAGTCCTTTCATTCCAAAATTAAATGTTAAAAACAAACAAATCTGGTACTACTTTTAAATAACATTTGAATGGATTGAGAATTTTCATAGGAAGTTTTGTATGAATTTCCATTTGAAATTCTACTAGTGTATGCCCAGCTTAACAGTCAACATAACTTTGAAGTCCTATTCAACTCGCCCTCAGCTTATTTTTGCTCGCCAATTGCGAGCATGCAAGTGAAAATTTTGAGGGCTGCTTTATAGTACACGTTATTGCAAGTTCTACAAGAGCTGCTATGCCTATTTCTGCAAGTGTCACTGTGCTTGTTATCTCAAGTGTAGCTATATCTGTTTGTGTTCTGCACCTATTGCTATCAGTGATTATACTAGTGCTAACTAGTGTGTTCTACAAGCATCCTTGTTACTCTTTAATCGGGATACTTTCAAATACAGTGAACTTTTAACCCTTTGTGGACTCTATGTGTGCTGCTTCCTTACATTTGGTTCCCTTCTACTGGTCCTGCCCGCAAACCATCATTGTGAGGATGAATACTTTCAGCACTGGTCATGTGAAAAGTACAAATGCACAACTGGCAATGTACACTGCAGAAGTTCTTCTAACATCTTGAATGTATAAAAGAAAGGGCATGCAGGATTCTCACTGAAATGTATTAATAGGCAGCATGGGGAAGAGGGTCTGCAAAACATTAATAGGCAGTAAAAATGGTGCCAAATGTTTCTGTAAACTATATGTAAACCTAATCACTAAAATATTACACAAGCACTAACATATTAATGTAATTTTAAATCAAATTTTCAATATTTTTCATTTTTATTAAAATAACATAGGCTTTTGATGAAAACTACATGTGGCTATCACCATTGAAAACTCACCCTGATAAATGCATCCACTGCTAGATTGGTAAGCACATATGTTATCTAAACAACAATTGCAATTCATTATGGTAAATAGTATCTAAAGCCTAGTACACACTATCCGTTTTTTTTTTCATTCAACCCAGATGGCTGAATGAAAAAAATACTAAGGATCTTGGGAGGAGCTCCCTGTACTAACTATCCAACATTAGTACAGTGATCTCCCTGCTGAGCTGTTGTATTCTTAACGGGGAATTGTCCGCCTGCCAGAACACACCGGTCAGCACTCATAGCTATTGGCTGCCAGCAATAATCTGATACCAATCGGATGCTGGTTTTACAGCATGCCCATTTAACAGAAGTCGGCTGTTCAACCAGCTTCTGTCAAACAGACTGGTGTAAACACAAGCCAAATGTCAGCTGGTTTCTGTTGAACCAGCCAATAGCATCTGATATTCTGCCCGAGTGTATAAGGCTTTAGCAAACTAAGTAACACCATTTACACTTTTGAGGTTTGACTGATTTTTTATTTTATTTTTAACCAATATAAAGCAAGTTACAGAGCAAGAAAAGTTGAAAAGAACATATGGGGCCCACCTATTCCTTCTGTATTGAACTGTATTATAATTGTACTGTCCCCCTTTTTATTGTAAAGCACTGTGCAAACTTTTGCCGCTATATAAATCCTGTGTAGCAAAGTCCCAGGTCCCTTGAGGACTAATGGTAACCTCCAGAGGTAGAGACAGCTGACATCCTTCTGTATAGAGTGGGTTACAAGGCATGGTGAGTGTACTGCAAGATATAATGGTGGGCGCTAGACACTTTTTGAATGCAAAGAAATTATCTCTTGAACAGAAATGGGGGAGAGAGGGTTAGTGCCAGAACACCCATAAGTAGATGCAATGATAATTGACAGACTTCGAGACTTCTATAGGAAGACAGGTGAAGGCCTCTAACCGGACACCACTTTTGTATAGGTAGGACCTTTGTTTTCTATGGCAACAATCTTGTAGCAGTTACTAACGGTAGTTGTATTCAACTATTGGCAACACAAAAAGTTCTCCGCTTACTCCACAGTCACTCACTGTGGATCTTCACTAAACAAACTACCAGTCTTTCACTAGACTTCGGATCCAATAGCTACTGAATCCCTTGAGGTCTTCTACTTTTAGCACTCAGTATCTTCTTCAAGCATCCCCCCCGCTTCCCTGCTGGGTACCTGGCTTGGCATTCACAAATACTCTTCAAGTGTCACCCCTGCTGACCTGCTAGGTCCTTGGCTTGGCACCCACTGATGCTCCGGAAGCATCACGTCTGCTGTTCTGCTGGATCCCTGGCTTGGCACTGAAGTTTTCCCCTTCTATATCGTCCCTGGCTGGTGAGAAGACTGCTCTTGTACTGGCTTCAGCATACCTATGGTGGTCTCTAGTGCGACTCTTCCCCTTTTACCTCCGACCACAGCTTGTTCCCTGTCCGTCTGAACCACTACTTCTGGTTGAACTACAAGCCAGCAGTCCCAACCCTATGCTGCTCTCCTGCTCCTGGAAAGGCAGCCTAGCAACCAAATGTCCCCAGGATAGGCCTCACGATTCCGGACTAGCAGCCTGGGGCAGCACAACACACGTCCACCCAGACAGCCATCCTGGTGGCAAAGAACCCCGACCACCTGACTCTACCCAAATAAATAGGCTCTCCCAGCAGGCCAAGGGACCAAAGAAATCCCTTGCCCATTGGCGGAGACCAGCTGAAGTTAGAAGCTGCACAGTTACTATGCACAATTTCACCAGATTCTGTGTACGCCATACACATTTTTTGTACCTTTTTCCAAACACGAAGGTTTACTTTAAGGCTACTTTTACACTGACAGCGCCCGCTGTTAGTGCTAAAGCGCCTTTAGCACTGATTTAGTGGCTCTTTTCGGCCACTAGCGGGGCGGTTTTTACCCTGTTTTAGGGCTCCTTCAAATTAAGGTGCTTTTAAGGTGCTTTGGAAGCCCATTCATTGCAATTGGCAGGCCATTTTGGGAGTGCTAAATACAGCGCTCCCAACCCGCCCCAAAGATACTGCTTGCAAGACTTTTGGTAGCGCACGCCAGGGTGTGAAAAGTCACACTTCAATTAATGAAAGGCGGTTTTTAGGCGCTTAGCAGAGGCTTTTTCTAGCGCTAAAGCGCCTGAAAACCACCCCAGTGTGAAAGGGGTCTAAGTTCTATACCTGTCCCATTCAGTATATTGCTTTGAAGGCATTTGATGATATGTAACTTCTATTTACTAATCACTAATTTGTAATAAAACAAATGCATGAGTGTGTTTTTATTTTGCTGTAAAAATGTACAGTTTAAAACACTTATATTCCACAAACAATTTTGTTGTTACATTTCTTGCTTCATGAATGAATTATTTCATGTACTTTATCTGTTTCCTGGTTTTCCTACTTTTTACTTGACGTTGTTTTGTGAGCCACACCTCAGAGAGGTCAGCTTCTCATTCTTCCTCAGAGAGTAACCTGAGCTTAGCAACCCTAACCAATACGGACATAGTCAGCTTGTTTTTCCTAGAAACAACAGTACAAGTCAAATACATACATAGATAGGCAGGTACAGGTAAGCTTAATATTTCTGTCATTATTTACTGGTCATTTATTCAATATCCTTATATTAAATATAAGAATATAATAGTATTAATGGAATTTAATAATCCCTAGAGCTGTATAATTGTGAGTCCAGATCTTCTATCCGAGACATGTGTATAATGTGAACGTTTATCCTGGAGACAACAGTAAGGATCCATTCACACTTATTTGTTTGTCTATGGTCTAAGGGGTTAATTTACTAAATGAGAAGAAAATATTTCTTTGCAAGGTGAATGCGCACTAGTGTGTTTACTTTGGATACTCAATTATATAAAGTATAATGCCAATTAAATAGTTTTTTTCCTTAAATGGAGTAAACAGGTTTTCACCTAATTTACCAAACCATGTAAATTTTCCGTTTGCAAATAAAATTCTCTATTCCTTTAGTAAATTAACCCTTATGTGTTTTTACTCTGAAGGAAAGTGTAGATTCAGTTTTCATGCAGTGCAGCATTTAAATATTTCTGCATTCATTATATGATTTACAATACCTCACATTAGTTGGGCCCACAAATGCTTAGTAAATTCATAAAACACATATATAATACATTTTAAAATAAAAAATACCAGAAATAATCAAACTTCAATGGTAACTAAAGAGGAACTAAACTGGGGGGTATAAGGAGCATTTGCTATAATGTGCAAATATGAATGTTGTATGAAGATATTACGGTAGACTTACCTCTTATGCCCCACACACACAGTCGGACAGTCCGACTACAAAATCCGTCTGATTTTTTCTGATGGATTTTGGCCCAAACTTGTCTTGCATACAGACGGTCGCACAAAGTTGTCGGAAAATCCGATCGTTCAGAACACGGTGACGTAGAACACGTATGACGGAACTATAAAGAGGGCAGTAGCCAATAGCTTTCATCTCGTAATTTATTCTGAGCATGTGCGGCACTTTTTCCATCTGAATTGTCTACACATGATCGGAATTTAAACGATCAGATTTTCCGACAACAAGATCCGATCGCACATTTTCCGTCGGAAAGTCCAACCGTGTGTACAGGGCATAAGACCTTATTCACATCATGGTGCAGAGACTTCAGTTTTTCTGCACGCCTTCTGCAAGGGCACAAAAAGAACAATTGTTCTCTATGTGCTCTGTTCACACCACAACACTGGTATCATGTGGTGTGAACAAGCCCTTTCCAATCAGTTTTCATGCATGTATGGTGTGAATGAGCCTGCCCATCTCCACATCTGCCAGCTTCATGCTCCCCTTAAAGTGTTACTAAACCCACAGTAAAATCTGTCTTTATATGCAGAATAGCATGCCTGTTATACTCACTGTGGAACTTAAGGGGTTAATCCTCTGCATTGTGTAAAAAGGCTCTTTAATCCTTAATGCACACATCCTTAAAGAACACAGTGGGTGGGATGTCCTATCAAGATTGATAGATGATCCACCTCCCATAACAGCATGAGGACACAGGCTGTAGTGGAAATCTCCTCCTACCTGAACATTCAGGCAGACCCTGCAGTTTATCACGTGACTGTGGTATACAGATCAGCCAAAAAGGTATATAGTGGCAGTATTTTAATGTAAAAAGAAGGGTTGGGGGGCAGATGAACTATTTTCATGTTACTGGATTTAGTAACACTTTAATGCTGTTTTGCTGATGCTTCTGCACTGCTTCTTCTGCATTGACATTTTTCTTGATGTAATTCCCATGGATGCATGCTGGAGTTACATTACCCTGGCTCCTACTCTCAGCTCGTGCGAGTGTATACTGTATACACTCTATACTATATGTACACACAGAAAAAAGGATAGAAAGTGGAAGGAGTTTTTGGTTTGAATTCCAGAACAGAATATCGAAAATAGAAAAAACACAATACAATAATGGTATATGAATTGATACTAGGATTAAAATAAAGATGAATTGATGATTCCGACCAAACTGTGGCTTTTCAGGTGTTCGGACAAACACCCAAACTTTAGCCTATTCAGGCCGCTGTTTGGCGGGAGTTGGGCATCATATATAGAAGCGGTATTTCTACTGCTTCTATATATTATACCTTTCTGCTGTCACTGTTTCCTAAAGAAGTTAGGACCCGCGGACTCGATCGCCGCGGGCATCCCCGCGATCGTCTCACGGGACGGCTGAATGGAGGAAATGCCGTGTAAACAGCATTTCTCCATTCTGCCTAGCAACTAGTGACGCTGATCTCTGCTCCATGTGATTGGAGCAGAGATCAGTGTTCACTAAATGAAAGCCCAACCCCCCCACAGTTAGTAACACACCCCTAGGAACACTTAACCCCTACACTGCCACCCACTGGTTAACCCCTTCACTGCCAGTGTCATTTACACAGGAATCATTGCATTTATATAGCAGTGATTACTGTATAAATGACAATGGTCCCAAAAATGTGTCAAAAATGTCCGATGGGTCCCCCACAATGTCGCAGTCACAATAAAAATCGCTGATTGCCGCCATTACTAGTAAAAAAAAATTATAAAAAATTATTAATAAAAATGTTATAAAACTATCCCTATTTTGTAAACGCTATAACTTTTGCGCAAACCAATCAATAATCGCTTATTGCGATTTTTTTTACCAAAAAGATGTAGAAGAATACATATCGGCCTAAACTGAGGGAAAAAAAATTTTTTTTATATATTTTTGGGGGATATTTATTATAACAAAAAGTAAAAAATAATGCGTTTTTTTCAAAATTGTCGCTCTATTTTTGTTTATAGCGCAAAAAATAAAAACCGCAGGGGTGATCAAATACCACCAAAAGAAAGCTCTATTTGTGGGAAAAAAAGGACGTCAATTTTGTTTGGGAACCACGTCGCACGACCGCGCAATTGTCAGTTAAAGTGACGCAGTGCCGAATCGCAAAAAGTGGTCTGGTCTTTGACCAGCAAAATGGTCCGGTCTGTAAGTGGTTAAGGATCTGGTAGATTTTTAGGAAAGTTTCCCATTTTTTTGTGTGAGGTACCCCTTAAAATCAATATCAGACTCAAATTATTATTTATTTTAATTCTTGCTGTAGAAAGTGCTACAGCAAAAATTATGTTTACATAAAAATTTTTTTTAAATGAAACTGTTGAAATTTCTAGCAAATGACATTTATTGCCAACTTCTACTAGAAAAACAAAAAGACACTCCCCAAAATGCATAAAACACTCTTGGAGGAGTCTGTGCACTTTTTCTTTTTTAAAAGCAAAGAAGCCAGCAATTACAGCTGTCAAAGTCATTTGCTGGCAATTTTAAAACGTTATTCCTTTTTAAATGTCAGTGTTCTTGAGGCACTTTGCACAGAGCTGTGTCCCTTCACATGCAGGATTAGGACACCCCCCAAGCATGTTATCTAAAGGAATTGGACATTTTTAAAGTTCCACTTTAAGCATTTAAAAAAATCATTGCTCCTATTCAAAGATTTGAATATATGTTCCACAGGACAGCACCCAATCCTGTCCATCCATACAATTTTTGACACCCCCTTGCCTATTAGCCCAGAAAATGGGCAATTTTAATTTGACTGATTCGGCTCCCATTCCCATTTCAATGAGGTTTGGGTTTGGCATCCAAACTTTTTTGGAGTTCACAGAACCTCTGGTTCTGCTTCTGCACTGAAAGGGTAATCTCTATAACTGATCCAGTTGTGGTGAGATAGCTTTAAATTACAGTTCCAGTAATTTGGCAGACAGTGACTCGATCTAAATTACATCTTGCAGATCGTAGAAAGCTTTAATCCAAAACCGTGTGCAGATTATACACTACATGTGATGAATGGGGGCTGAAGCATGAAGAGGAAGGGTGGGACTAATTACAAAGAGCATCCACTAGCTTCGGAGTGAGGTAGGGACAAAATTAAGGCAAGTAAACAGACATGATACCCCTGCTGAACCAAACCCAGGGCAGTTTCCCTCAGGGCAGTTGTTCTCCTGGTAAAAAAATATGGGCTTAAGATCATATTTCTTATTTGAATTTTGAGGAGAGCAACAGTAGGACATGACTACCAAAAATGTTCCATTGTGACTCATTAATGAATGCTATAAAACAGTTTAAGAACAGAGAATAATAAATGGTCTGTATACATTATTATTAGTTTATTCTAACTGATGTTTCTGCTAGCATGGTCTGGAGGCTATCCTTACCAACTGATACAATGTAAAATGATCCCAGCACTCACACCAGCTAGCCAGCATAAGTACATAAAAAAATATGTATATACAGTTTTAGCAATTTGCATTTAAACAGTTTTTTTTTTTTGCATACATACTCTGCCTTGTCAAGCTCAAGCACCATCAGTAAAGTAGGGCCCCTAGCTTTAGGGGTAGCTCATTCTTCT
Organism: Lithobates pipiens; assembly: GCF_037356315.1. NCBI lineage: Eukaryota > Metazoa > Chordata > Amphibia > Anura > Ranidae > Lithobates > Lithobates pipiens. The sequence continues at coordinate 219,061,296 of NW_027507718.1, forward strand.
TTGAAGGCCCATTCACACCAGCCCAATTCGCTACATTGTGTTAAAGAAATGCATGTTGTGTCTCGTGGCGACCGAACAGCTTATTTGCAGCATGGCTTTATTTTAGAGGTGACAGCACACCTTAACGCTACTGTGGGCAGGCAGCGTTAAAAGTATTCACCCATCAGCCAATGAGTAGTGACGTTGCATCCGTACACGTCACCCCTCCCATCCACCGCATGAGGATCTCAAGCTGGGAAGGCCTGCTGCGTAGCTGATGGGCGTGAGTGGGGCCTCATGTCTACATTTTGCCTAGGCCTCATGTCTAAGTTTTGCCTAAATCTTTCACAAAGCCTAGAGTCACCTCTGCTGCCGAGTGAGGGAAAGATGGCCCCCACTCAGCTCCATAGCATTTTTATTATTGCATTTTAGTGTAAATATGAGATCTGAAGTCTTTTTGACCCTAGATCTCATATTTAAGAGGTCCTGTCATGCTTTTTTTTTTTCTATTACATTCCTTGTAATGGGAATATAAGTGACCCATTTTTTTTTTAAAAGGACAGTGTCAAAATGAAAAGTAAAATAAATAATAATAATACATTTTTTTTTTAAAGTGCCTCTGTCCTAACGAGTTTGCGCGCAGAAGGGAACTCACACCTAAGCAGCAACCGCATATGAAAACTGTGTCCAAACCATACATGTGAAGTATCCCCGCGATCATTAGAGCGATAGCAATAATTCTATCCCTAGACCTCCTCTGTAACGCAAAACTGGTAACCTGTAGAAATTTTAAAATGTCGCCTATGGAGATTTTTAAGGGTAAAAGTTTGTCGCCATTCCATGAGCGGGCGCAATTTTGTGTATCATTTTGTGTGTGATATGTTGGGTATCAATTTACTCGGCGTAACATCATCTTTCATAATATAAATAATATTGTAGCTAACTTTACTGTTGTCTTATTTTTTAATTCAAAAAAGTGTATTTTATCCAAAAAAGTGCAAATACTGTGTGACAGAAAGTATTGCAAAGACCGCTATTTTATTTTCTAGGGTGTTAGAAAAAATATATATACGGTTTGGGGGCTCTAAATAATTTGCTAGCAAAAAAAAAAAACGATTTTAACTTGTAAACACTCGTCTGGTATGGATTTTGGGGGGACCCCATGCCATTTTTTTTTTTTAAATTGGGGTTGGGTACCCCTTAAAATCCATGCCATGGCAATTGCTGGCATTCTTTATCTTTATATGTATCTGTCAGTGGGGGAGCTGAGAGATGATGACTCGTGGTTGTTTAACAACCAGCTATTTCTTCACACAGAATTAGAATCGGTCGTTTTTTGACCAGTTAATGTTTTATTTTCCTGAAAAGTTGGAATTCGTTAGAAAATGCATGAAAAAAAACAAATTTTTGTGGATTTCAATGAAACTCGTTACTAATCATTACTATTTAATTTGGAGATTCAGGTACATCCGAATCTCCGAATAACCAAAAATTTGTCCGAACAACTTCGGACCAAAACGAATTGGACAAGTCTAGTAAGGACAGAGCCCCAATTGTTAGGGACAGAGTAGGAATAGCAATAGAGAAGGGTTCCTGATGAGAAGGAAAGACAAATGTCCCACCCCCTTACAAATAAGAGCCAGTTCACACTGGGGCAACTTGTCAGGCGACTTAGCCGACCTGACAAGTTGCGTTCCGTTCTGTACAATGGAACTGTTCTAATAGGAGTGACTGTACTACTTTGGGGGTGACTTGAGGCGACTTGCATTGACTTCTATATAGAAGTCGTTTTGCAAGTCGCCGCTGCTGTCGTGTGCAGGTCACCTGAGGCAGTCGTGCTGCAAGTTGTGCTGCGTCATTGTGAACCAGCTCTAAAGGTGAAAAAATAAATGCACACAAATGCACTTTAAACCCTTGTACACAAGGATATTCCGACGGAAAATGTCCGATCGGACCGTGTTGTCGGATAATCCGACTGTGTGTGAGCTCCATTGGACTGTTTCCGTCGGAATATCCAACGGACAAAGTTTTAGAGCTAGGCTATAAAACTTTCCGACAACATGATCCGATCGGACTTTGTCCAATTATGTGTAGAGAATTCCGATCGGACAAAGTGCCACGCATGCTCAGATCAAATTCCTAGACCAAAGCTATTGGCTACTAGCCTGAACGTAGTCCAGTCGTAAAACAAAATAACATCATCACGTTACGTACGATCGGATTTTCCGACAACTTTGTCTGACTTTTTCTGACCGTGTGTATGCAACCCGAGTTTCGGACAAAATCCGACGGATTTTGTTGTCAGAATGACAGTGTGTAGAAGGGCTAAAAGCACACATGTTGAAATCTAAGCTTAGTTAAAAAAATGTAAAACAGCATCAAGAGTGCCTGACTATGCAAGCTCTTTCCACCCAGTTCATCCATTCATGGAAGCCCTAAATACAGCTTCTATGAATGAAACATGATCTATGAATGGAGGACAGGCGGATGATTGAAAGGTCCACCATTTCCATTCATAGATTATGTTTCATTCATAAAAACTATAATACAGCTTCTATGAATGGATGGAGAGGGCAGACATAGTTAGGCACTCTTGATGCATGCCTGTCACAGCTGCATTGGCTCTATTAACCCCTGCCACACCGGAAGATTACGAAAGAAGTAATTGGGGGAGGGGGTCATCAGAGCATAACAATTTCTACTAAACCAGAAGAGAGCAGCACAGGGAACACATCACAATTAAGGTAAGTAATATCCCTTGCGCTGATTTTTAATTTTTCATTTCATCTAAACTTAGGCTTTAAGTGCATGTATAAATGTATGCAGTAACCTTCTCAATATGTGTGCTCCTTTCTTCTACGTCCCAGTGGTAAATAAATAATAATATGCTTACAACAAATCTCAGCACATTAAAAGTATATATTTGAATCAGGGATTTTCCGAAGTGTGTGTCTGTCTTTTACCGCACTGTATACTTAATGGCCCGTGTAACTCTTGTAAAATTCTCCCAATTTCCCTGCCCTGACACAAACTAATGAGCTGCATATGACTATTCACAGCTATTTTGGAGTTCTTACTGGTAATCCATGCGTGCAGTGAATGTTATTGCTGGTAAATGAGCTGTTCATGCAATTATGAATATTCATAACTGCTTTCATGAAAGCAATTTCACACGGTTTTTGTAAAGTAAAGTTACATTCATAATATTTCTGTAACTTTGATGCACAATTAGTTTTTTTTTATACACACATATGTGTAGCCACCTTGCCCTAAGGAGCAAGGACTCTATAAATTAAGAGGTGCTGTAATCAAACTTTGTTTACCTGACTGCTGTTAGAGCCCTGGCAATAGTGCAAGAAGGTATCTGAGTGGAACACATAAATGTTAGGGATAAGCTGACAAGGGATCCCTGTAATGTCATAGGTCAAATACAGTATGGGGACCATGAGATGTCATTCAGCATGAGTGAAGTGATGGGAATGAACATGTTGGTTGTTTTAATGGGCCAGCGGGCATTGTTCATTGTGATTCGTATGAATCTTCATCTCTGATTGACCTGTGTAGCCCGGTGCTTGGATAAACTGAGAGCAAGTTAGAACAGTGCTGAAGTTGCTCTCTACGTCTTCACTGAACTGATGCTGGATCTAGCACCACTGTATGCCTCCCACCAGCAAAGGGAGCAGTCAAGCCAAAGGAGCTCTAAATACTTGCATGCTGGCTGCATTGGACTGTGGAAGTTGAGGTCCTGAATGTGAGCCATGCTGTGGAATCTTATGGACTATTGAACTACATTACCCATAAGGAGGCAGTGTGAGAGAGGATGAAAGGTTGTATTTCCTGGGATGCAGACAAAGGAGCTTTCTCTTTTACTGCATGGAGACCAGAATGAGCAAACCTGCCTTTTTTGAGTGTGTGTCCATCTAAAACGTGTGATCTGAGGCACAGATTGGGTTCCTTTGTGCTGGGGATTAGAGGGAGAGTGGATCAGAGTGAGTAGAGGCTGAGGACTGAGCTATTGGTACACAGACCTTTGTTGCAGAGAGACTGGAGTGCTGTTTACCTGTGGTTTGAGGACTGGAGCCGTTGCAGGCAGATCTAGATAACATTTGAACAGTGGTACTGTTGCTGCCACACCACTGGGACTGGTGAAAGGGCACTTCTGCCATAGACCCTGTTGCTGCTAGTAGGGACTGTGCAAATAGAGACTTTACCACTGCATGTAGACTTTACTGGGACTGTATTTATGTGCACCACCCTAAAGACTGGGTCCCAATGTTAGCCGCCTGAAGAACAGTGAATTAGGGCAAAGGATTCTCTTGTTAGAAAGCTGCTTTATTGTAACTTATTTGCTGCCACAAGTAAGGGGAGACTTCTACAGTAAGATCTGGGGCTCAGCATATTTATTTTTAGAGTGCACTCTAACAGCATAGTATACTGGTTGCAGGAAAGTATTGTTCACCATTATACTGATTATCATTCATGCCTATTGCTTTGTGCAAATTTGTAGGTTACCAGGTATAGATTACTCCTGCTACCTAGAACTCCACACCAACCTGCTACAAGTTAGTGATCATATTATCTAGAGAGTTGTGTTTGACTTACATTCTATATGTACAAATTGTCACCTACTTAAATTTTTTACAATATAGCATGTTTCTTTATTCCTAATGATTATTGGTGTTTGGTGTTTAACAATTCTGGTGTTTGCTTCCTGACACTGAATTATAGGTGTGTGCCAAATATTTATCTTTGTGCTATCAATAGTATTGCAGTTTCCACTTGCTTAACCTGGTGTGTCAGAGGGGTTGAGGTCATTAACCAAGTCGAGACAAAGAGCAGAGAGCCCAATCTACCGAGCGTCTCATTCAGGGATTGTGCTACACATGATTGACAGTTGATTTATATTGTGGGATTGTGTATGTGTCTTTTTATTTATTTTTCACTTTTTTATGTACTATGTACCTCTTATTCATATGGGTGGCCAGTGTCTGTGGGCCCCTTTATTGATTCCAGATACCGATAAGCCCCCACCCACAAACACCCATAACCACTGGCCAGGGTTGTGAGGAAGAGGCTCTTGTCCTCATCAACATGAAGAAAAGGTTCTTTGCCGGGGGTTATTTTTAACATTTGGCTCCAATTGACTTTAACCTCCCTGACGGTAATCCTGAGTGTGGCTCGGGGGGAAATTTTCAATACCAAAAGTGGTAACCCCAAGCCAATCTCAGGATTGCATCGTAGGATCCAGGCAAAGTTTGTACCTTGTCCCCAGGATCCTCCAATGTCTCCCCGCTGTGTGTGCCGGCTGTGTACTCTGCTCAATCTATTACAGTGTCAGGGCTCCGTTCCCTGTGAGCATCACGCATGGGGACAAAGCCCGGTGCCAAATTCAAAAAGTGAAAAACACATAACACATATAGTACACTGTAATGTTACAGATTACATTACTGTATCAAATAATTTTGCATCCCTTTTGTCCCTAATGATTTTTCCAGTGCCCTGCATGCAGTTTTATATTATATATACTGCACTGTTCTTTCTGCCTGGAAACTGGAGATTGTCTATAGCAACCAAAAAGTGTCCCTTTACATCAAAAGCGGTTTTAGACCAGCTAGAAAACAGCAATAATAATAAATTAGAATCACTTGCAGAATTGAGCAATAGTGATTTGCGGGGAAATTCATCATCAAACACTGAAAGTGACGACAGCGACAATTCTGCAACTTTCAGTGTTTATGATTTGATTACATTATTGAATACATTTTATTATTATCATATCATTATTTGTTATAATTATTTATAGTTATTTATTATATTATAATTTATGATTTCGTTTTTCAAACTCTATCATGCCTGGGATATCTACTAGACTCTTGTTTGGACAGATTAAAGAGTGTTATTGCTAAGAATTACAGGCCTACAATATAAAATGCCAAATTTCTATGCAAAACAATGTACCGCTTTGAGCATCAAAAATCTGACGTAATCCTACCACCAGGGAGGTTAAAGGGGTTCTGTTTCATTATGTAAATTTTACTGTATAATTTCTGCAAACCTGTTTCAAACCGAACCCCAGTACATTCAGTTCATCCCCAATAAAGAGGGTTGTAGACATTATTTAGGATTCCTTCTTTCCCCTATGCTACAAATATTGGTGTGGTTGACACATTTATGTACCTTTTGGGAACAGGTAAATTAATTTCTAGCATGGAGGGCATGGCAACTTTGGACACACCATCCTTGGTGCATGTTTTGCCCCTTACTAGCTGGAACACTGTTAACGCTGCAGCTGACAGCGTCCTAGAAATGGATGACCAATCCCTGGCCTCATTCAGCTTTCCTGACCTTATTTTGATAAATAATGTCAGTCAACATCCTACATTTTGTTTACTTTCAGCTGTTGGCAGGATAATCTCCTAGTTGGCAGCTGAATAGGGACAGGGATGCATCACAGGTTGTAAGGATGCCAGCGTCCTACCAACTCACGAGTCATGTTAATGACAGCATCCCACCACATATGCCCAAATCTGAGCATTGTCATCTCTCTTTACTCAAGTTGGTCCTAATCATGGCCAGTTTGCTTAACTGCAAACTGGCAGTAATTATTTTAGAATCTGCAGCCACAGTGACAGATTCCTAAAAGTGGCAGTAGTAAGAACTAGCTGAATCTGGCACACGTGTCTATTCTGGTACCAAAACTGGCGCTTTCATGAATTAGGCGCAGGCCATGTGAAAGGGGCCATAAGGCCATAAAAGTGTTATTATTGCTTTGTTGAATAACCACAAATAATGGTGAGTTAGCACATGGAGGTTTATTGTCAGTGGCGTAGGCTGGGAAATATATAAAGATTTGAGCTGACCTTGTGAGCTCATCTCTTGCCTCCCAGGGTTTGCCGGGGGGGGGGGGTGTGATGCTTCTTTCTGACTTCCCAGGCCTGCTACTTGGGGAGGCAACACTTGTGCTTTAACCACTTGCCGACCAGCCACCGTAGTTATACTGTGGCAGGTTGGCTCGGCTGCGCAAATCACCGTAGGTATACATCGGCCTCATACATGGCGATCTGTGGGCGAGCCCATTGGCCAGCAGGGGAGCCAATCAGCGGGATCGGTGGACTCGATGTCCACCAGCCGCCCGTAATCGTTCCCCACAGAAACAGAATGGGGATCTGCCTGTGTTCTGACAGGGGATCACACAGAGATCCTGTCTTTCTGCTATGCAGGAAGATGGATCTGTGTGTTGTCCCAAGCAGCCGATCCCCCTTACAGTTAGTAAACACAGGGAACACAGTTAACTCTTTGATTGCACCTGATGTTAACCCCTTCTCTGCCAGTGTCATTAGTACAATGTCAGTGCATATTTTTAATTTTTTTTTATGTCACTGGTTCCCAAAAAAGCGTCAAACATGTCAGTTAGGTGTCCGATCTGTCCGCAGCAATGTCGCAGTGCCACTAAAAAAGGATATAAATTATACTTGGGTACAGTGTTGCGCGACCGCGCAATTGTCAGCTAAAATAATGCAGTACCGTATCGCAAAAAATGGCCTGGTCATTAGGGGGTAAAGCCTTCTGGAGCTGAAGTGGTTAAGGAACGAGGCCTCTGTCTCAGGGTTGAAACTTCCTCTCCCTTACTGGAGGAGTTGCCACAGAAGAAGGGAAGCTAAGTGAATTCTGGAAAGAAAGTAATTTAATCAGTTGGCATACATGTATTGGTGAATGGTGTGGGGCAGCTGTGGGACCTTTTACATCTAGACAGGCTAGGAGGGCCCATTAACCTCAGTGGCTCCTTAGGGGGAGGCGCAATTCTTTCATGAATTAGGCGCAGGCCATGTAAAAGGGGCCATAAAAGTGTTATTATTTCTTTGTTGAATTACTGCAAATAATGGGGAGTTAGCACATATGTAGCACTTGCCTAAGTGCCTAACCACAGCACCTAGTCATTCAATGTTTAAAGGGTTTAAAGAGGTGAGCACATACCTTGAGTATGAAAACAGTACAGAGTAAGATTGGTGTAACCCCTTCCCTAACTCAGCAGTACCTTCTAAATACTACTACTCACTTTAACTCAGCTCAGTACAGTGTCTTTAGAAATGGTCCCTGGCCACCATGCCTGGCACAACAGCTCATTGTTCTTGGACATAATCAATGTGGGGGTCCCTGAGAAAATAGTCAGCAACAAATTGTCCTTCAAAATGTTATCAGCCTATGCCCTTGCAAGTACCACTCTTCCCTCTTACCTGTTCAGACCCTTGGGTCTGGTATGGATTTTATGTTGGAACCCGATACAAAAAGCAAGAAAAAAAATGTAAGCAAAAGTCTACACCTTACCCTTATTCAGCCTGGTAGGACAGGGGGGGGGGGGGGTAGTGCATGCACACCCCCTTCTCAACCATACCCATGTTGATGAGGATAAGGGCCTCTTCCTCACAACCCTGGAATTTGGAAGCTCCCACAATGTACTGTACATCCATTAATCATGCATATTATCCAGCAATGCAGATCCACATCAGTTATGATGCGCAAAATCCACTGTCCACTGACACATCTGGTACCATCGTATGACTCAGCAGGATGATATGACTGACAACGTATGTACATTATGGAACAGTTTTGGGGTTTTCTTTTTTTTTAAGAACTGCTCAAAACTGTGTCTGTGTGTTTTATACATTACATTGTTTTGTGAATGATAATTCACAATATATATATTACTGGGTATTAACATTTATAGGTTAAGTTGATCCAGTGAAAATCTGAATGCCTCTCAAGGGATCATGAAGGAATGTTTTCCCCTGCTGTAGCAAATTGGATCCTGTTTTTCTGGGATTTTTCTCTGGATCAACTGTGGGTATAGGATTGTGTATATGGGATTGTATGATATTATTTTTCATTTATTTATTTATTTTTATGGTTGAACTAGATGGACTTGTGTCTATTTTTCAACCTGACTAACTATGTAAAGATGTAACTATGTAATGAGTAGTGGTACTATGTACCCCTTACTTAATCACATAGGGAGGTAGCAGTATCCTATTGTGGGGGCTTTCAGATTTCAAAACGTTCCCTGGCTGCAGACCCCCACAACCATTGGGCCAATGTTCTGGGTAATTATCTCTGGTCTTCATCAACATGGGAACAAGGTGCTTTGCCAAGGGGTCACCCTTATCTTAAACCTAGTACACACTAGTAGTTTATTTAGTTCAACCCAGCAGGTCTGAATAAAAAAAACTGACAGCTGCTATACTAACGATGCAATGTTAAGCCCCAAAAACACTATCAGATTTTTTGCTGATTTTTGTCTTCGAATTTACCAAAACCATGTAGTGTAAGGGCCTGCCTGATTGCATACACATTCAAACTCCTAAGGTTTGACCTCATATTATATGGTTTTGGTAAATCTGAAGGAAAAAATCAGCAGAAAATCTGATGGTGTGTATGGGGCTTTAGTACAGCAATCTCCCCTGCTGTGCTATTGTGTTCTGACAGGGTCCCCCCTTCACTAGAACACTCCAATCAGCGCTTTCAGCCATTGGCTGAGAGCGCTAAACGAGAGCTAATTGTCAGACCTTTTTCGGTCATGCCACATCGACAGAAGCTGGCCAAACGGCCAGCTTCTGTGCGACGAGCTGCAGTGCACATGGGCCGAATGTCGGACCATTTCTATTGAACCAACCAATGCCAGCGGCCATTCGGTTGTGTGTATTATCCTTTATCAGTACCCTTTACTATTAAAAATGTATAAAAACAGTTAAATTACAGCATAGGTGATATTAGAAATTATTAATTATTATTATTAATTATTAAATTATTATTTAATTGATTATTGAACTGATTTTTTACTCAAGGTAGCTGATTTACTAGAGGCAGATAGGTTGTTCACTTTGAAAGGGAATTTTCCCCAGCACTTAGTAAATGCAGTGAAGTTTCACTTTGCAAAGAATATCCAATCCCATGCAAAAACAATAAAAAAAACAAAAAAGAAATATCATTTTCTTCTTGCTCATGACTGGATAATGTTAGTAAGCAGAGATTCCCTATTCATTAAGCTTTGTGGCAAATTCTCTTCCAAGGTGAACAGTCTATTAAAAAGTGCAAGCAACTTTGAAGAGAATAGGAATCCATATTTCATTCTCTCAGTTGTAGAAGTAATGCAGAACTGTCGCTGCTCGTGAGTGCAGATCTATGAGTTACGAAAGAATGTGCAGAAGTCGGAATTTTGTGGAGCTAGTTCTGCACTGGTTTTACTCTTGATTTTGTGACACTGGTACTTGATAAATACGCCCTGTGTTCCCCATTATCAGGTTAATAATAGACATGTGTGATTAGTTTCATACGAAATGAAAATTCGTACGAATTTCCGGAAATTCGTACATTCGTACAAATCCGAAATGCTAATTTTTATGCATACAAATTCCGTACGAAATTTTGTTTACAAATTTCGGATCCAAATTCATAATGAAAATTCGTAATTAACAAAAAGTTAACAAACTTAAAAGTTAAAAACCCAGTCAGCACAGCACAGGGATGGTGGGCACCCCTCATAATGATAAATTCATCATAACGAAAATTTGTAATTGTTATGAAAAGTTAATGAACCTAAAGGGTGTACACTCAGACCCGGGAACTCAGCACAGGGATGGTGGGAACGCCTCATAATGGACACACAGCAGGTGTACAGGCCTGGGAACTCAGCATAGGGATGGTGGGAACCCTATGGGAATTTCTATGCTTACGAATTTCATACAAAATACAAAATTTCGTTAACGAATTTCGGATCCAAATGAACAGAAACATGACTGGTGTTTTGTTCACCAATCAGAGGAAGTCAGCACAGAGATGGTGGGAACCCCTCATAATGATAAATTCATCATAGCGCACATTCGTAATTGTTACGATAAGTTAACAAACCTAAAAGTTAAAAACCCAGGAAGTCAGCACAGCACAGGGATTGTGGGAACCCCTCATAATGATAAATTCATCATAACGAACTTTCGTTATTTTAACAAAAAGTTTATGAATCTAACAAAATGTTTTCGTACGGAACGAAACAAATATTTTGACGCCGTCCATGCCTAGTTAATAATCAAATACCTCTCAGGCTTATACTTTAGATTGCTGTACACAATGTATTGGCTGCCTTTTTACGGCCCATTTTACATTCAGGAAAACCCATCTTCAGTGCCACCTACATGTACCATAGCTGGCAAGTTTTCTTCTATAATAATAAACAATTCACAAGTATGAATTAGAGCAGTACTTGTCTCCATATAGCAAATTGGTCATTTCATTTAAATAGTGCATAAAATCCAATCAGTTTATCAGCAACTCTATGCATAATAATAATCCTCAATTTTCATTTCACAATAAATGTAAAACAAAAATGTATTGCTTGAATTCACTGTTGTGTAGTATTGTATGCGCTCGGCCACCAAGTGACTACAACAAAACCCCACTGTTTCATAACATTTGTTATTTGGAGGTATAAATAATGCAAAATGCTCTTTCAGTCCTAAACAGGAACAGCTTGTAGAATCTGCTAAACCTAATTAATTTCAGCTTTAGGGATTTTACCAGTTGCTCAGATCCAGTGATATTTCTCTTGGGATTAGTTCAACTGTTTGCTTGTATTTTGGAAAAATACTTTCCATCAACAGAAACAAAGAAACTGAAAATAACCTTTAATAACAAAGCACTATCCTTTTAGGCAAAATGAAAGATGCAAAAGCAAACAATTATGTAATGCTAATTCTCTTTGTTTTCTGCTATAATGAAAACTATAGAAAACATTATTTTGTTTTTGTCTTTCATCCCTTGGCAGAGATGGACAAGCTTTGATCCTCTGGCAGTTGCTAAACTACATCTCCCATGATGCCTGGCTACTGTTTGTGTACATCTCTAAGCCCTTGTACACACGGTCGGAGAATCCGTCGGAATGTGTCCTATCGGACCATTTTGTCAGATAATCCGACTGTGTGTGGTATGCATCGGACTGATTCCGTCCGAATATCCGTCGGACCAAATTTTCCAACATGTTGGAAATATTTCCCGACCAACTAGGCCGGTTGGACATACTCTGATCGTGTGTAGAGAATTTTGATCGGACCAAGTGCCACGCATGCTCACATTCAAATTCCGACACGGAAGTGCTCGTTCAGGTAAAACTACTGCTCGTAATCGATATAGCACATTAGTCACGCTGCAATGTTAAAAATTCATTCATCAAGCGCATTCTCTTGTTCTTTACAATGCTGCAAGAACGAACTTCTTTTGATGCTCATAGTCACACACACTTCTCCCGAACGGATTTCATTACTCTTTTTTTAACCATTTCAGCAATACAATTTTAGTTTGCGTCACATCTACACAATTTTAGATTAGGTTTTTTCTTTTTTGGATGTTTTTTTTGTGTGATTCCCTAAAAATCTCCTTTAAAGACAGTTTGCTCATTTCTCAATTTTTTTTTATTTTTTGTGTGTAAACTTACAACAACAACATTATTCTATTTTTTATATTTTGTTTTTCTTTTTTAATCTACAGGAGGTTGTTTAGTGTCGTTACCCCTTGTTATTTATTTCACTTTGTTTTTTTGAAATGTACCTGCCTGCTCACAAATAAACTGGCCTTTTGGAAGGAAAACACATACGCAAGTATTTCTTCAAAACAAAAAATACCTTTATTTCGGTGTCAGTAACAGATAAAGAGGGAGGCAGCAATGTCAAAACTGGGGAGATTCGTGAAGCCTTGGGCCCCCGGGGCACACATCAGCTATTTAAACGCAAAAATTGGTGGCCTGAGGAATACATATCTGAGGGAGATAAGTCTGGTCCTGAAGTCCATGAAACCCGGAACAGCAGCAGATGACATCTATGTTCCCAGGCTGTGGTACTACAACAGGCTGCATCTTCTGTCAGACCAGACTGAACCCAGGTCATCACTCTCTGGTCTTCCTTCCACGCTTCCTTCCAGGCTGTGGCTGTGGTGCTGGAGGTGTGGCAGAAGGAGGAGGAGGAGGAGCAGGGGCATGGGCCAAACGACACAAGTGTGTTTCTGGTGTCATTTGGCCCAACAGACCCGTGTTGAGGGTGTGGAGAATAACCTCCTCACACAAGATCTGTTGCCCCTGCTCCATTTTATCAAGCTTGCACGCAACCATGGCGGCAAAGGCCTCTTGGTAGGTGGGTTTGGCTTGGAGTGCCGCAGAAGCCTCACCAATCAGCCTCAGGGCCGACTCCTCAACATTCCCCCCCTTTCTCGCCCTTCTGCGTGGAAGGCGGAGGGGAGGGACCTGGCATTCAGTGAGGCTCCTTTGGCTGCCCACCGCCTGGCTGCTGCTTACCCCCGCCTCCTCCTGGCTGCCACTTTCCACAGCCATCTCCTGGCTGCTGCATTCCACACCCTCCTGGTCCTGGCTGAGTTCTTCCTGTGTATGAAAAAGGGACATCGTTTTAGTTTTTGGTGCATCAAACACACACAATTTTCACATCAACACTTTTGCAAATTGTTACCAATAGAAAAGACTATCATTCTGAGCCCAGCATTTTTCTTTCTTGTCCCAAAAGTTTTGGCCACTACTGTCTATTGATATGTGAAACACTTTATAAACTCAGCAATTAGGGAGCAAAAATCAAGTTAACATCATTCATTTTGACTACACAAATATGTACAACAATACTATACCTGGCTCAAGCTGGGCTCCTCCAGTTCTTCCTGAGTGGAAGGCCCAGGTTGGGCATTGGAAGACTCAGCGGGTGTGGAATGGAGCATAGGACGCGTGGAAGGAAGAGTAGAGAGTGATTCTCTGGCCTCAGCCTGGTCTGCCAGAAAATGCATCCTGTCATAATACCACAGGCTGGGGACATAAACGTCATTTGCTGAAGCTCCAGATTTCACGGACTTCAGCACCTTCTTCCTCTCCTTCAGATATGTACTCCTGAGGCTACCAATTTTCTTTTTTAAATATTTGACGTCTGCCCTGGGGACCACCGGCTTCACAAACTCAACCAGTTCCAACATTGCTGCCTGCCTCTTTTGTCTGTTACTATACAGAGGGTGTGTTGATTGCCACAGGATGGGCATGTCTCTGTATTTATCGATGAACAGAGGGAGGAAGCTATGGTCTTTAAACCCGTCCATAATGTCTGCAAGACACAACACAAGACAAACCCTAATGTCAGGCTAAATTCCACTAATGCAGGCCTCAGTCTAGAAGCAGTGTAGCCTAGTGATGTACCAAGTTCAAAATTTTACCTTCGTTTGCGCATTCGTCGCCTCAGCTTCTCCCTCTGTTCACAGATCGTACGGACGACACACGCGTGTTGCGTTTTATATACAGTGCGCATGCGTCAAACTCCGGCCGCCCCTGACGTTCTTTCCAGACTATTCCCCGCCCCTTCGCTTCTGGCGCAGTGGGGAGAGCACATGGCGGAGAGAACACAGGTGCGCACTAATAATTCCACTAACGAGGAGGAGGGTGAGGAAAGCCCGGAGCCTGAAACGTCCCGATCCAGGAACAGAATATTTAAGGCCTCAAATATGTCTTTTGGAGAGATGTTGGAGATTGGTGGACATATTGAACAGGACCGACTATGATGGGAAGTATGGACCTTACCCAAACTCAAATATCAGAAAGGCCAAGATCATGACTAAAGTTGTGAAGAGTCTTCTGCATAATTTTGGGGTACACCGATACATGGATCAACTGAGAAAACACTGGTCAGACCTGAAACTGAGGGAGCACGAGCAGTACATAAGGATCAAGCGTGTTCTTGACAAAAGTAAGTAGTTGTTGTGTGTTCATATGATTAATATTGCTTGCATACTGCTCCATGTGCTTTGAGTTCATGTTGTGCATTTTAAAATGGCCACTTTCAAGTTCATGGTTTCCTTCGTTCGTAGGAAACATCGTTCTTCCGGTAAGTATTCCAGCTGAACACAGTGTCCCCAATAATGTTATGACCTTGAAGCTCGGCCAAAATAAACACTTGAACAACACTTCCAAACAATGTTTCATATTGTTAATTCTGCCCTCTGTGTGCTAATTATTTATTTTTTTCCAATCTCATAGGGGAGAGAAGACTCAGCAAGTATGAGGACACCAGGGACCCCACCCCTCACAAAGAAGGACAACTTCCAAGAGCACAAACAGAGGAGCAGGAGGAGGAGGAGGAGGAAGGAGAGATCGTCGAGGTTGGGCAAATTGTCACCACAACAGGTGAGTGTGGGAGAACACAGCTTCCGGTAAGCTCATCAATGTATGTCACCATATTTATATTACATGGTGTTTTTTTTTTTTGCTTTGTTTTGTAGGTGATGTGGAAGAAGATTCCCGTTTTACCAGTGAAAGTGCCCAGATCGGGGAGATAATGGGGTGCAATCAGGATTGGGAACATATCCTGCAAAACATCAATGATGTAAATCACAAATTGAAGAACATCATTGATGTTTTGGGGAGAGTGTGAAACACCCAATACTAGATAGGGTCTTTTTTTTTTAATTTTCCAAACAAAATGTTGTATTTCTCAAAATTCTACATTTGGAAGATGCACAGAGTGTGTAAACATGCATTATCTCCCATCATGGGGGATCAATGTACGTGTTTTGTGTAAAGTGTCTGAGATGAAGGGGTTGCAGCCCCAAAGCATGTACATTGATCCCCCATGATGGGAGATAGCACATGTTGACACACTGTGTGCATCTTCCAAATTTGGATTCTTCAGGGGTGACACCCCATGTGATGAAGGCAATATCAGCCCAGTTTGTACATAAGCATGTCTGATATTGTCTTCACTTTTCAAAGTTGAACTTTGTAAGTTCCTGTGTTCTGTATTTTACAGTTAGATACATGCCTGTTTACCCAAAAACACCAAGTAACCCAAATTTTTATTAAACTCTGTTTTTGAAACACACAATTTCTTGGTTTGTTGTATAAACCTTTTCAAAACGCACATGTGAATGTGCTTGGATTAAAAAGTTAAATTATCAACAATGTGTGGCTTCCTTTTTCATGGCAACAAAAATGTATTTGGAGTACAATTTGAGTTTGTGCTGAGAAGGAGTGTGATTTACTAAAGGCAACTCCACTTTGCACTCCAAGTGCAGTTTCAGGTGTACTTTTGCAGTGCACTTGGAGGACATAGTGGATGTGCCTTTAATAAAAAAAACACCCACAGTGATGTGAAAATGTGAATAGGCGTAAGAAAAACGCGGAACCGTCTGGCCAGTATACCAAAAGTGTTCTCCACCACTCTTCGGGCTCTGGACAGGCGGAAATAAAAAATACTCTGGTCTGGGGTGAGGGTCCTCATGGGGAAAAGCCGCATCAGATGGTTCGCCAGGGCAAACGCCTCATCCACGACGAAGACGAACGGGAGTCTTCCTGATTCTCCTCTGGGGGTGGCAAGCCCAGACTGCCACTCTGGAGACGCCAGTAGAACTCAGTCCGTGCGAAGAATCCACCATAATGTAATCTTACAGATTACATTGCTGTATGTAATTATTTCACATCCCCTTTGTCCCTAGTGGTCTGCCCAGTGCCCTGCATGCAGTTTTATATTATAAAAACTGTTCTTTATGCCTGGAAACTGGAGATTGTCCATAGCAACCAAAACTGTCCCTTTACATCAAAATGATTTTAGACCAGCTAGAAAACAGCGATAATAAATTGGAATCACTCGCAGAATTGAGGGATAGCAATTTGTGGGGAGATCCGTCATCAAATATTGAAAAGTAATGACAGTGACAATTCTGAAACTGAGCAAATTTCTGTGTTTTTGATTTGATTACATTATTGAATAATTTTTATTATTGTTATATTACTATTTGGTATAATTATTTATAGTTATTTATTATATTATAATTTATGATTTCATTTTTCAAACTTTATCATACCCGGGATGTCTGCTAGACTCTGGTTTGGACAGATTTAAGTGAGTTATTGCTAAGAATTACAGGACTACAATATAAAACACCAACTTTTCATGCAAAATAATTGTACCGCTTTTAGCACCTAAAATCCGAAATAATCGTACCGCCAGGGAGGTTAATGATAATGGTGAACAGGACAAATAGGTGTTGATTTACTGAAGGAAAATAGACTGTGCACTTTTGCAAGTGCAGTTGCCCTCTGCAAGTGCAGTTGCTCCAGAGCTTATTAAATGCGGGGGAGCTCTGCTGACTTCCATCATCCAATCATGTGCAAGCAAAAATGCTGTTTTTAATTTTATTTTCCTTGACGGTGATTGGCTATTCTTTGTAATTTGAGGCTTTATCTCATTTACTAAGCTTTGGAGCAACTGCACTTTGCAAAGGGCACAGTCTATTTGCCTTTAGTAAATCAACCAAATAGAGAAGGTGAATCTACCTAATGAACGCACAGATGGCATTGAATGCTGATAGGGGTTCTAGTCTATCTCCTCCTATCCAAACCCCCCCAAAAAAGCTTTGCCTTTAGTTTTACTTTAAGAACAGTGCTGCATTGATATAATATGCCAATCTCCTGTGCTCACAGAGCCACGAGTGTCTTAAAGTGACCCTGTCTCTAGATGAAAAGTGCTGTTTGAGAGTAAAGACTTGCTTTGCTGGGAAACAAAAACCGGCACATCCCTGCTGACAGGACAGAGCTCTGTGTTGTTTACATAGACAGAGCTCTGTCCTGTTTTCCTCCTCGCTGATCAGCGGCCAATTGGCCAGTGTTCTGTGGAATAATGCAGATCGTCGGATAATGCTTCCAACCATCGGCACATGCACAGTAGTGACATCACTCCTGCTGATCAGCTGGCGTGACATCAACACTGTGCATGCACAGGTCGGCAGGGTCATTAGACGATGATCAGAAAAGCGTGAAGGCAGATTCTGCCTCGCTCTGTCTGTGAGTGGTGTGTTTGCTGTTTATAAGGCTCTTCATATTACTATTATTGTGTATATACAAGATGATGGAGTCGGATATATAATAGGACTCCCTAACCCATATGCCGCTCCAAACCAATGCCGCTCGTCCCGCTCTCCAGCAACAATGTACACAGGAGCAGGAAGAAAGGAGGTGACACAGACACTGTATGCTGGTCTGGGGACTGGAGGCAGAGAGTGTACTGTGTCGGCGGTGTATTTTAATGCTGGCTGCCTGTTGTACTCACCCTGCCGGCGGCCGCAATACTGAGCATGAGAGGTAATGTCATTACAGGGCGGCAATTAGCAATATTTCTCTTCTTATATACACACACAGACACACACACACACACACACACACACAGTGGTGTCACTAGGCAGCAGCATCAGAAGTGAGAATGAGGAGTCTTACTCAGGGCTAGTGTGGCACCGGCACATTCCGGCTGAAGAGCCCTGCCTGCAGGACCGTACGGCGTCCTCAAAATAGTGTCTCATCCCCCAGCGATGCTACTGTGAACACACACACAAAGACACACTGCATTTTCAGCGGCAGAGGGAGTCTGGGCATATAGAGGTAGCGGAGGGGCCGCCGAGCCTCGGCCACCCCTGCTCAAGGTGCTGCCTGGGTCCCATGGACCCACCGGGAGCCATGGTAGGGCCGGCCCTGACTGAAACACAGCACTCGCAGAGAGCAGAGAATCTGACTGTCAGATTCTGCCTCCACGCATTGCTGATCGTCGGATAATGCTTCAGATAATCTGCGCATGTGCAGTGTTGACGTCACATTAGCTGATCAGCTGGAGTGACATCACTACTGCACATGCACCGATTATCCGAGACATTATCCAACGATCTGCATTATTCAACAGAACACAGACACCCACTGATTGGCATGTACTGTGACTAATTACAGCACGGTCGGCAAGGCGGGTGCTCACGCTTATGCCCCCTACCTGAAAGTGCTGGATTACATATTAGATACATGATCCAGCACAGGATCTGCTGCCATACTCCTACGTGAGGTGGTCGGCAATCGGTTAAAGGAATCTTGTCATAAAAAATACTGTATGTTAGTTGTAGGTAGGCTGCCATTGCTCCTTCCAAAATTGCCCATAACTTGACTTCTAAAGTCAAGTTATTATTATTATTATTTAGGATGTATTTAGTGTCAACAGTTTGCGCAGCACTTTACAAAGGGACACAGTACAGCAACAATACAGTTCAATACAAGAAGGTTAGAAGGGCCCTGCTCTTGAGGGCTCATATGCTAACCTATCCTGAGGAGCAGGTGGGACAAAAGGTAATAACTGTGGGCAAAGAACGGATGGGAGGACTAAAAGATTCTGTTTTTAGCTGAAGGCAGGATAAGCTTCCCTGAAGAGATACGTTTTCAGGGATTGCCTAAAAGTGGACAAAGTAGGAGATAGCTGGACAGATTTGTGTAGAGAATTCCAGAGGATGGGAGAGGCTCTGGAGAATTCCTGGGGATAAGCATGGGAGGAGACAAGACATATTGAGGACAGGAGGTCTTGGGAGGAGCAAAGAGGACACTTTGGGAGATATATTGAGACAAGATTAGGGATATAGCTTGGGCAGAATTGTAAATGGCTTTGTATGCTCTCATTATTTATAAATTTGATAATATTAGGAATTTTGAAAAATATGTGCTATGCTATGTGATATGCACTGATTGAGTTGAAAGGCTCAAATCAACATTCATCAATAACTTATTCACCCACTTATTCATCCTATGTGTAGTTACTAATTTTGGATGCCGGTATTTGTTGTTTATTTCAGAATTTTCGTAAAACTACGGCACACTATGGGTGCATATGCCAGTAACTTTCACAAGAGCGGAGGCAAAGTTCTCTTAGAGGAAATTGATCCTTCCCACCACAGTTGGATTACTGCACATGCTGAAACCTGCAAAAGTGAGTAGCATTCATATATATATGGGGTTGAAGCCCTTCAACCGAGAGGCCTCCCAGAACTAGCCAGCCCCGCTGTAGCCGTCAATTGGCTATAGCACGGTCGACAAGTGGGAGAGGCTTGCCCTCAGCTTAGTAAACATAACATATGAACCACATAAAAATGCCACAAGACTTACAACATAACATATACCTGAGGTGTGCCCTAGTCAGCTGGATGATATGCCAAAAAAGGGGCATACCAAAGGTAAGTAATTGATGATTGTGGAGAGAATGTGTTGAGAAGTGCCCTGAAAGGGGAATGGATGGGAGGGTACTGTGCACTGAAACCGACAAGGGCCACAAATGAGTGGTCTGCTTATTTAGCCCCCCAGTCTGCTTCCATAAATTCAGGACACCATACTGGCCTTCTTATATACACCTATACATGTATATATATATATATATATATATATATATATATATATATATATATATATATATATATATTCTCTCTAAACTAGACAATACTGTATATATGGTGATCAGTATTGCCATACAGAGTTATGTGATAATGAAAAGTAAAATTACCTTTTATTCTTGAATGATATTGAGGAGCAGTTGCCATATAAAATATTTTAATAAATGGACTGTTTAGAATATGGGCAGTCAGATTAGTCACTTTGCATCACAGAATATTTCAGAAAATGAGCATGAAGATCTTGAGGGTGACTATGACAATTGATGTGTTAAAGCGGGAGTCCGCCGTTTTTTTTTTTTTTTAAAAGCCAGCAGCAACAAATACTGCAGCTGCTGACTTTTAAAATAATGACACTTACCCGCCCAGCGCGCCCGCGATGTCGGCACCTGAAGCCGATCTCTCGATCGTCTCTCGGGTGCTGCTGCCGCCATCTTGGGTATGGGAATCAGGAAGTGGAGCCTTGCGGCTTCATTTCCCGGTTCCCTACTGCATATGCGCGAGTCGCGCTGCGCAATAAGGATGGTCCCCGCTGTCTCTGGGATCCGTGTGTTTCCCAGCAGACAGCGGGGGACCTTCGGAAAGGGGCGTAGATTCTGCGGAAAGGGGCGTAGCTTCTGCAGATATCTATGCCGGAAGTGGGTGCAGATACCTGTACTGTACAGTTACCTGCACCCCCCTCCCCCCTGAAAGGTGGCAATTGTGGCGCCGGAGGGGGGGAGGGTTCCAATGAGCGAAAGCTCCACTTTAGGGTGGAGCTCCGCTTTAAGTATACAGTTAGGGCCATATATATTTGGACACAGGGACAATTTTAACACTTTTGGCACTGTATGCTACCAGAATAAAATTAAAACAAAACAATCCAAATGAATTTGAAGTGCAGACTTTCAGCTTTAATTCAAGGGGTTGGACATAAATATCAAGTAAAACTTTTAGGAACTGAAACCATTTTTACACACAGTTCCCCCATTTTCAAGGGCTCAAATGTAATTGAACAGATGAATATTATCATAAATAAAATGCTATTTATTATTATTTAGTTGAGAATCCTTTACTGGTATTGACTGCCTGAAGTCTGGAACCCATGGACATTGCCAAAGACTGGGTTTCCTCCTTTCTGATGCTTTGCCAGGCTTGAACTGCAGCTGTCTTCAGTTTTTCTTTGTTCATGGGTCTTTCTGCCTTTAGTTTTGCCTGATTGTGATTGTCTGGACCATTGCAGAATATTCCACTTCTTTTCCTTCAAAAGCTCCTGGGTTGCTTTTGCAGTGTGTTTTGGATCATTGTCCATCGGTACTGTGAAGTGCCGTCCAATTAACTTTGCTGCATTTGGCTGAATCTGGGCTGACAGTATATCTCTAAACACTGCAGAATTCATCCTGCTGCTTCTGTCTTCTGTCACATCATCAATAAACACCAATGACCCAGTGCCACTGGAAGCCAAGCATGCCCATGCCATCACACTGCCTCCATCATGTTTTACAGATGAGGTCGTGTGCTTCTGATCATGAGCTGTTCCAAGCCTTCTCCGCACTTTTTTCTTCCCATTATTCTGGTACAGATTAATCTTAGTTTCATCTGTCCAAAGAATGCTTTTCCAAAACTGGTGTGGCTTTTTTAGATGTGTTTTGGCAAAGTCTATTCTGACTTTTCTATACTTCAGGCTTATGAATGGTTTGCACCTTTGTGGTGATCCCTCTGTATTTGCTCTCGTAAAGTATTCTCTTGATTGTAGACTTTGACAATGATACGCCCAACTCCTGGAGAGTGCCCTTCACTTGTCTGGATGTTGGGAATGGGTTTTTCTTTACCATAGAGAGGATCCTGCAATCATCCACCACTGTTGTCTTCCATTGACATCCAGGCCTTTTTTTGTTACTGAGCTCACCAGTGCATTCTTCTTTCCTCAGAATGTACCAAGCTGTTGATTTGACCACTCCTAATGTTGCTGCTATCTCCACAATGGATTTGTTCTTCTTTTTTGAAGCCTTACAATGGCCTGATTCACTTGCCTGGAGAGCTCCTTTGAAGGCATAATGTAGGTATACAGCAATAGACCTCCAGACCTTGTACCTGCTTAATTGATGAAGACATAACGAAGGAGTAGCCCATACCTGGCCATGAAACAGCTTTCAATTCAATTGTCCAATTACTTTTGGTCCCTTGAAAAAGGGGAGATGGCTATTCTTAAGAGCTGTTATTCCTAAACTCTTCCTCCAATTTGGAGAGTGTCCTTTACTTGTCTGGATGTTGAGAATGGGTTTTTCTTTACCATAAAGAGGATCCTGCAATCATCCACCCCTGTCATCTTCCATGAACGTCCAGGCCTTTTAATGTCGCTGAGCACACCAGTGAGTTTTTCATTCCTCAGAATGTACAAAACTGTTGATTTGGCCACTCCTAATGTTGCTGCTACTTCTCTGATGGATTTGTTTAATTTTTGAAGCCTTGCAATGGCCTGTTTCACTTGCATGGACAGCTCCTTTGAATGCATGATGCAGGTTCTCAGCAATAGATTCCAAATGCAAATACCACACTTAGAATCAACTCCAGACCTTTTACCTGCTTAATTGATGAAGAAATAATGAAGAAGTAACCCACACCTGACCATGAACCAGCTATTGATGCAATTATCCAATTACTTTTGGTCATTTGAAAAAGGAGATGGCTATTCTCAAGAGCTGTCATTCCTAAACCCTTCCTCTGATTTGGATGTACAGTGGATATAGAATGTCTACACACCCCTGTTGAAATGTCAGGTTTCTGTGATGTAAAAAAGAGACAAAGATAAATCATTTCAGAACTTTTTCCACCTTTAATGGGACTTATAAAATGTACAACTCGGTTGAACAACAAACTAAAATCTTTCAGGTGGAGGGAGGGGTAAAAATAAAAAAATTAACAAATATGGTTGCATAACTGTGAACACCCTTAAACAAATACTTTGTTGAAGCACCTTTTGATTTTATTACAGAACTCAGGTTTTTGAGGTATGAGTCTATCAGCATGACACATCTTCTTGACTTCTTCTTTGCAAAAACACCCAAAATCTGTCAGATTGTGAGGACATTTCCTGTGCACAGCCCTCTTCAGATCACCCCACAGATTTTCAATTGGACTCATGCCTGGGCTTTGTCTGGGCCATTCCAAACTTTAATCTTCTTCTGGTGAAGTTATTCCTTTGTTGATTTGGATGTATGCTTTGGTTTGTTCTCATGCTGAAAGATGAAGTTCCCCTTCATGTTCAGCTTTCTAGCAGAAGCCTGGAGGTTTTGTGCCAATATTGACTGGTATTTGGAACTGTTTATAATTCCCTCTACCTTGACTAAGGCCCCTGTTCCAGCTGAAAAAAACAGCCCCAAAGCATGATGCTACCACCACCATGCTTCATTGGTGGTATTGTGTTCTTTTAGTGATGTGCGGTGTTGTTTTTGCACCAAACATATCTTTTGGAATTATGGCCAAAAAGTTTATCCTTGGTTTCAGCAGACCATAATACATTTCCCCACATGCTTTTGGGAGACTTCAGATGTGTTTTTACAAAATTTAGTTGGGCTTGGATGTTTTTCTTTGTAAAAAAAAGGCTTGTCTTGTCACTTTACCACATAGCCCAGACATATGAAGAATACGGGAGATTGTTTGTCACATGTACCACACAGCCAGTACTTGCCAGATATCCATGCAGCTCCTTTAATGTTGCTATTGGCCTCTTGGCAGCCTCCCTGACCAGTTTTCTTCTCATCTTTTCATAAATTTCGGCAGGACGTCCAGTTCTTGGTAATGTCACTGTTGTGCGATATTTTCTCCACTTGATGATGACTGTCTTCACTGTTTTCCATGGTATATCTAATGCCTTGGAGATTCTTTTGTATTCTTCTCCTGACCGATACATTTTAACAATGAGATCCCTTTTTGAGGCTTTGGAAGCTTATTGTCATTGCCACTTTGAAAAGTATTGAGAGGACAGGTAGATTGTCCATCTATTATTAATTTAAATGAGAGAGCTATCTGACTATAAGCTGAAAGCTGAACTCTGGGTATGTAAAAAAAAGTATTCTTAAAAGGCTACAAAGGATATAAATCCATTTTGTGTGCACCTTTGCAAATTCAGATACCATATAAAATTAGCAGTGACATAATGACTATACTGAAGATAACATGTGCAGAAATATTATAGGCTGCCTGCAGAAAACTACAGGGCGGTGGACATAAGACCAGTCATCCTCAACCTGAAGGAGAGAGAGCAGCAGTGACCAGTCTTCATTATAGGAGACTCCTGTAAAAAGACAACATTGTGCACTGGATTACTGTGCAGATATGAAACAAATACACGCAGCACATCAGGTTTCAACATATGCCTCTTATATTGAGACAACACTTGATTATCCTGGAGTTTAGCTCTTAAATACACTGTCCCTATGTATAGAAGTGTTCTTACTTATATCTGTTCTTAGTTACTTAAATATACTGCCCATATTAAATGTAAACCACGGCATACCTCTTGCTATCCCTTCTAATGCCGCGTACACACCACTGGACTTTCCGGCAGATTAGGTCCGATGGAATCAGTCTGTCGGACAATCCAATCGTGTGTGGACTAATCTGATCATTTTTCATTTAAAAAAAACAGACGGACCCAGAAATAGAACATGTTTCGAATCTGTCCGACGGACTCAATTCCTATCGGGAAAACCGATGCAAGGGAAGCTATTGGCTACTGGCTATTGAACTTCCTTTTTTAGTCCCATCTTACGTCATCACGTTCAAAATGAACGGACTTTCGAACGGACTGAGGCCGCGTACACACGCGGGGACTGTTCGCTCAACTTTGTCCGCTGAACAGTGTTTCGGCAGACAGTCCGCTCGTGTGTGGGCTTTCAGCGGACAGTTTCAGCGGACAGTCTGCTGAACAAAGTTTTTCGGAAAACTCTGTTTCAGCGAACAGTCCCCTCGTGTGTAGGCTTGTTCGTCAAACTAAGTTCCGCGCATGCTCAGAAAGGATTTACACGCCGAAGTTTGCATTGCAGTGTATAGGACGTCGTATTTTTCCTCCCGTCGTACGTGCCGTTCACGTCATCGCGCACGGTTTCAGCGGACTGTTCGTTCGTCGTGTGTGGGCAAGTCCGTCCATGCTAATTTTGAGCGGACTGTCCGCTGAAACTGTTTGACGGACAAAGTTGAGCGAACAGTCCCCGCGTGTGTACGCGGCCTTAGTCTGTTCATGTGTGGCCAAGTTCGTTCGAAAAGTCCGTTGGAACTCCGCTGAAAGTCCGTCGGGAAGACCGCCGGACTTAGTTTGCCGGAAAGTCTGGTCATGTGTATGTGGCATAATGCCGCATACACACGATCAAACAATCGGGTGGAAAAGTCCGGCAAACTCAAGTCCGCTGGACAATCCCCCCGTGTGTAGCCTCCGGCGAATTTTTTTACCCGAAAGTACGGCGGACTTAGAAAGTAGTTTTGCACTCCAATCTTCCCGCCGGACTTGCATTTCGGCGGACAATCCGGCCGTGCGTATGCCAGTCCGCCGTACTTTTGAAATGAGCAGACTTTTCCCGCCCGGAGAAAAGTCCGCTCATTTTGAGCACGTCTCCAGTTAGGCGGGGTCCGCGAAGGATGCGTCGCTGGCCCCGCCACCTGGGATGGACTTAAAGGGGAACCCCAACGCAGAAAAAAACGGCGTGGGGGTCCCCCCCCAGGTCCACATCAGACCCTTGTCCGAGCACGCTACCCGGCCGGCCAGAAAAGGGGGGGAGAGCGAGCGCCCCCCCCTCCTGAGCCATACCAGGCCACGTGCCCTCAACATGGGGGGGCGCCTTGGGAAAGGGGGGGCCGCGCGGCCCCCCACCCCAAAGCACCTTGTCCCCATGTTGATGAGGACAAGGGCCTCTTCCCGACAACCCTGGCCGTTGGTTGTCGGGGTCTGCGGGCTTATCGGAATCCTGGAGACCCCTTTAATAAGGGTGCCCCCGGATACCGGCTCCCCACCCTATGTGAATGAGTATGGGGTACAATGTACCCCTACCCATTCACCTGTAAAATAAAGTTAAAAAAAACACAACACACAAGGGTTAAAATAGTTTATTGCACAGCACTGGGGGTCTTCCGTCTTCGGGGGTCTTCTCGCCGGACTCCTCCGCTATCTTCTTCTAGCTCTTTTACTAGCGGAGGAGCCCGGCTTTCTTCCTCGCCGCCGCCCTCTTCTTCTGACTTCGGGGGTCTTGTCCCCCTCTTCGGTTCTTCTGCCGGGCCACCGTGCCTTCCTCTAGCTCTTTTACAGGCGGTGGCCCGGTCTTCTGTCGCCGCTGTCGCCGCCACCTTCTGTTCCTCTCTTCTTCTCTTCAGATGTTGCCTCGTCGCATCCTCCGCTCACAATGGCACCAACGCGACATGCAGCGACTTATATAGGGACATCACCGGATGATGTCCCCGCCTATTATGTTGTCACAGTCCCAGCATCCCCCAAGCACTTTTTAGGACAGTAACTTGCAGAATCTTTTCTCTCTGTCAAATCTGTTTTCTCTGTCGAATATTTTCTCTATATAATCTTGGACTAATAGAGGTAAGGTTAGGCACATTCGACCACAGGTTCTATAGATACAGATTGTTATTGTCAGAGTCACGTTGAATCTCCTATTCTATATCGAACTGTTGTAACAACGAAAACGAAAATAAAGCATTTATTTATGTCGGATCTTTCGTTTTTCGGATTCTGTGCTTTCGTTATCGTTTGTCAAAACGAAAACGAAAATAGCTGAAATTCGAACGAAAATGCATTCGGACAAAAACGAATGCACATGTCTATGGTGAACACCTGCTGGCTCTTAGGCCGCGTACACACGGGCGGACTGTTCGCCCAACTTTGTCCGCTGAACAGTGTTTCAGCGGACAGTCCGCTCGTGTGTGGGCTTCAGCGGACAGTTTCAGCGGACAGTCTGACGAACAAAGTTTTTCGGAATTTCCGTAAGACTGTCCGCTGAAACTTGGTTTGAGCGGACAGTCCGCTCGTGTGTAGGCTTGTTCGGCAAACTAAGTCTCGCGCATGCTCAGAAAGAATTTACACGGCGAAGGTTGCATTGCAGTGTATCGGACTTCGAATTTCGAAGTAATATAGATTTTAGAAAAATGATAATCGGTCTGATAGTATCAAGATGGCACCACAGCGTGTGTAAGCATCAGTCCTCTCCCTTAAATATGTTGGCAATGACAGCACCCCTTACCCCACCATGGTCCCTCCTCCGATAATGAGCCACCGATCTGAACCATGTTGAATCGTTCTCTCTCTTATCAATGTCACCTCTGGCAGAAGCAACTGGCAGGCACCAAATCTAAGGTCAGATCACCCAGAATCAGAAGGGATGACAATGAACTCACACCGCATATCTGCTCAGCCAGTAAAAAATGAATTGCATAGCCCAAACTTGTAATAAGTAACAACAAATGCATTTAGCAATCAGTAAACAAAAAGTTATATCCCTCTGAGGCATATAAAAAACTCAATTCATAAACTCAACTCATAATTCACCCCAACTTCAAAAAAAATAATCACACGTACATAAAAACCAAATGGACCCAAAAAGCTATGGGGAGACACATTTCAAGACTACATCTACCCAGGGAACAAAAACAAAATAAAGAAAATATTTAATACTTACCGATCCCATCATGCACTCCACTGATCCTCGCTCTGTTGCAGGCAGGGCTAAAGCTTGCTGAATAATCTTCACAAACTCATACTTTTAGGGGTGCCAGGACCCAATCTTTACTTTTTGATTTAATCTGTAAGCCCCTGTACAGCAACAACTGAAATCGTCAGATGCTGAAGGTTCGCGCCCGATGTAGATCCACAACTGCTTACTATTCAAAATTCTTTAGAAATTTGTCCAGCAAGGAACAGCTATCTTTTAGTAAAATGGTACCCAATGATTCCTTTTATTTTCCCTCACTTGGAGAGATCTCCTATCACTTCCTGTTTTGAAAGGAAATCTCTCTAATGATGTAGACAGCACAACAATAAATCAATTAAAATAAAAAAAGTGGTTTTAGCTAAAAAAAAGAAACAAACCTGGGTGTAAATATCTCTTATTAAAGAGGATCTCCAGTTTTAACGACAAGAAAATAAAAGAATAAAAAAAAATCAGCAGCTACAAATACTGTAAGGCCGCGTACACACGGGCAGACTGTTCGCCCAACTTTGTCCGCTGAACAGTGTTTCAGCGGACAGTCCGCTCGTGTGTGGGCTTCAGCGGACAGTTTCAGCGGACAGTCTGACGAACAAAGTTTTTCGGAATTTCCGTAAGACTGTCCGCTGAAACTTGGTTTGAGCGGACAGTCCGCTCGTGTGTAGGCTTGTTCGGCAAACTAAGTCTCGCGCATGCTCAGAAAGAATTTACACGGCGAAGGTTGCATTGCAGTGTATCGGACTTCGAATTTCTCGTCCCGTCGTACGTGCCGTTCACGTCATCGCGCAAGTTTTCAGCGGACTGTTCGTTCGTCGTGTGTGGTCAAGTCCGTTCATGCTAATTTTGAACGGACTGTTTGTCAAACTGTTTGACGAACCTAGTTGGGCGGACAGTCCGCCCGTGTGTACGCGGCCTTAGACTCCGCGCACTGGGGAATCTCATGCTCTAGCTCCCAGTGTGATCTGTGTTGGTGCTCCAGTGGACCTGCTTTCCTAAACCACCCAGAGCTCCATCTGCAGCAGTCAATCGTAGTGTCCATTACCTTTGCGGTGCACTCCTGACCCCAATGGTGTGCATCTGTCATGTGTGATCAGTTATGACACCAGCCACTTGATGGTTTGACAGCTTGGTTGACAGCACAAACAAATGTGACAGTTTGCAATCCCGGCATGCCAGGAATTTAACTGTTTTTTGAAACTGGTAAATCAATGTATTTAGTTCCACTTAAGTATTTAAGAGCTGTACTTTAATCCTATTGATGGCTATCACAGTATACCACTTTACTAGTACATTTTTGTTATAACTTTTCCCAGATGTTTTTTAAATCCTTTCTATGGCAAAAAAATAACATATTGTACATATGAACATGCAAAGCAATGTGTAATAATGTTCAGGCTGCTCTTGTCTGTTGGCATGGCCCTCTGTGACAAATAACCCTGTGCGTTATTTGACAGAAATTTAGACATTCTTCCAAATGGAGCTATAGCATCAAACATTGCTCTAGCTGATTCCCTGCGATAAATAATGATTTGACAGTGAATGAGGATGCACTTAGCAAAGAAGGTTTTTCAGCCTCACATTTATCACTTTGAGAGAGGAATGACTAATCAAATGCTTAATTACCAAGTAACAAGGGGACATTAAAAAAGTGATAAATGCGAACATTTTCCAGAGAAACCTGTTCCTCTCTGTCCAATAACACCAGCTCAAAAGGAAAAATTGCATTTGTATTCATGTGCTAAGTTGTAAACTAGTGCTTTTATAGACAAAATCCTTCTCTTTCTGGTGATGCACTTCACTGATATCAAATTAGACGTCTCTCTAAACCAATAAACTGTGAAGGAGAATGAAGGTCCTGTATAGCTCTGGAACATCAGTTACAAAGTGGGGAAAAGTTAACACTTTATCAAGCACCTTAAATGTCCAGAATCATTAGCTACAGCCACAAAACAATGAAGTACCTTTAAATCAATGTGCACACACACACACACAGAAGAACGAAAAGTGCTGCAATAGGCTTTTCCGCAAAGTGTGCAGTTTTTGGTAAAAATGCTTACTCAGTTTTTTCAGTGAACAACATGACCAGTTTCTAAAAAAAAGAAAAAAATGTAGAAGCACTGAATGTGAGGAAAGTTGTTAGAAGTTTGAAACAAAAGGCTATTGTTATAGATACAATCTATTTGCTAGTGATTTAATTGTTTGAAGAAAAATGTGGGCAAATGAATGATGAATAGCTCTACAAACATATTTTAGAAATCTGATTTATAAAGTATTTTAATATATATTACCAGAATTTATTATTAGTACTGGTTATGCAACGCTGTACCCAAATAAAATGTATATAATTTTTTTTGCACAAATAGAGCTTTTTTTTGGTGGTATTTAATCACTACTGAGTTTTTTATTTTTATGATATAAAGGAAAAAAGACTAAAAAAACCTGAAAAAAAATATTTTTTTAATTTCTGATTTAAAATATATCCAATAAAAAAATGTAAATAATCAAATGCTGACAAATGTATAATTTTGCTTACACAGCAGCCTGCAAAGTATTGCATCATCAGTGGATGGTGGGTGCTAAGTCAGACTCCTGTACATTCTCCCTCTATGGGCTATCTGTTGGATCTTCTGTGACAGCAGCTGTATGGGAAAGGAACCCCCGCCTGCCTTCACAAGGGTGTAAGGTGCTCTGGGGGTGAGGGGAACATGTGTTGGAACATGTTACAAGTTTGAAGTTACTTCCGAAATACGGATGTAATATGTAACATGTTCAAAAGGTAAACGTATCCTTTAAACCGATGGCGACCAACCTACTCAAAAATGATTGGTTTGTTTAAGCAGAACTGAAGGCAAAGCTTTTTTTTTTTTCATTTTAGATTGTATAAGGGTGGGGTTTAACCGTGTCCATTTTTTTTTGTCATCTATGTTCCATTGGGGGAGAGTTCCCTTTACTTCCTGTCCTATGATCACAACAGGAAGTGAGATAGAAATCCCTGGTTGTCATTAGGGTCTGCAGAACTAGTGTTCCCTTTGAAAATTTTCCTTTCTATTCCTGCTCTTAAAATTTGAGATTTTCTTTTCACTTTTGGGGATAACAGTAACCAGGACAAATAGAAAGGGTGAATCTCCCTAACGGGGACACAGACAGTAATGAAAACCTGACATGGGTTCTACTCCCTCGCTATCTAAAGATAAAAAAAGCAGAAAATTGTTTCATACTTACCATAATTTAATTTTTCTGGTGCCTATCCATGGCAGCATACCTGCGACAAGCTCCGCCTTGGCTCCTCCCTCAGGACCATAGAATATTATAAAAGAAAAGGATTAGTGCACTCCCAGGATTCTACATAATATATCAGAAGCAGAAAACAACATACAGCCCAACTGAAGAAGGGGTTCCAGTCCCCTATTCCTGTACACCTTGTTAACCCCCTGGCGGTATTCCCGAGACACCAAAGCTATTTGCTACTAGCCGCAACGTAGTCCCATCGCAACGCACGAACGTCATCACGTTCTGAACGATCAGATTTTCCGACAACTTTGTCCGACCGTGTCTATGCAACACCACTTTCGGACAAAATCCGTCGGAAAAAATCAGACAGATCTTGTTGTCGGAATGTCTGACCGTCTGTACCAGGGCTTATAGTTTTTGAAACTATCGATGCTCCCGCTGAGACCACCGCATGTGGAAGGGAATTCCTCATACTTGTCGCTGTTATAGTAAAGAACCTTCTACGTAGTTTAAGGTTAAACCTCTTTTCTTATAATTTTAATTTGTGGCCACGTGTCTTGTTAAACTCCCTTCCCCAAAAAAGTTTTATCCCTATTGTGGGGTCACCAGTACGGTATTTATAAATTGAAGTAATTTCCCCTCTCCAGAGAGAATAAATTCAGTGCTCTCAACCTTTCCTCATAACTAATATCCTGAATAATAATATCCTCCAGACCCTTTATTCGCTTAGTTGCCCTTCTTTGTACTTGCTCAATTTCCAGTACATCCTTCCTGAGGACTGGTGCCCAGAACTAGACAGCATACTCTAGGTGCGGCCAGACCAGAGTCTTGTAGAGCAGGAGAATTATCGTTTTATCTCTGAAGTTGATCCCCTTTTTAATGCATGCCAATATTCTGTTTGCTTTTTTAGCAGTAGCTTGATAGTACTCTGATATCATCCATCAGAGTAAGCCTATGTTTCCACTATTGCGACCTGAAAGTCGCACGATTTTGCCACGATTTTAATGCAACTTGAAACAATGTCTGTGTATTCTTGAGGCCTATGGACCTCAAATCGCATCAAAGGGGACCAAAGTAGCGCAGGGACTACTCTAAAGTCGCTGTGACTTGAAAACACACAGATAAATGGCACTCATTGGAAATCATGGGGTATGACTTGTCATGCAACTCTGCATGACAAGTCGCACTAGTGGAAACTGAGCCGAAAGAAAGAAACCTGCTTCTTTTGAAATGGGAAGTACATCTTTTGACTACTCAGATGCAGTGTCTGCTTTCTTCCAGCCAATAACTGGCTTTACAGCCTGGACATAGACCTGAACTAGGAAAAATTTTAAGTCCAGGGCTGAGTTCTTCTGAGGTATCGTCTGAGGTAATGTAAAATTTGCCTCTATTCAAGATAGCCACCACGACCTCAGGCCAAACCGTGCATGTGCGGACCGGCGGCACTAGGACCTTTGCAGCCCGCCCGACTCAGCCTGGTCCGCCGAGCCGGCTCCTGACGTCCGAACATGTGCAGAGCGGGCAGGAAAATGCTGAGGGACTCAGAAAAGACGGTGCGAGGTGTGCGCCACCCACTATAGTAACCAGGAATGAAGGTACAATATTACAAGGAAGGGAAAGTGGTGGGGGAGGAAGAAAGCGAAAAAGAGAGAGAGGGACGCAAGGAAAGGAAAGCAAGAGAGAATGGGTGACAGGTGGGAGAAATTAAAAGGTTAAGGCTAAGTGAAAAATAGATATAGCTGCTTTCTCTGCTACAGGCTTGAGCAAATGCTAGTACAGTGCCTTGCGAAAGTATTCGGCCCCCTTGAACTTTTCAACCTTTTGCCACATTTCAGGCTTCAAACATAAAGATATAAAATGTTAATTTTTTGTGAAGAATCACCAACAAGTGGGACACAATTGTGAAGTAGAACGAAATCTATTTGATTTTTGAAACTTTTTTAACTAATAAAAAAATGAAAAGTGGGGTGTGCAAAATTATTCGGCCCCCTTGCGTTAATACTTTGTAGAGCCACCTTTTGCTGCGATTACAGCTGCAAGTCGCTTGGGGTATATCTCTATCAGTTTTGCACATCGAGAGACTGAAATTCTTGCCCATTCTTCCTTGCAAAACAGTTTGAGCTCAGTGAGGTTGGATGGAGAGCATTTGTGAACAGCAGTTTTCAGCTCTTTCCACAGATTCTCGATTGGATTCAGGTCTGGACTTTGACTTGGCCATTCTAACACCTGGATACGTTTATTTGTGAACCATTCCTTTGTAGATTTTGCTGTATGTTTGGGATCATTGTCTTGTTGGAAGATAAATCTCCGTCCCAGTTTCAGGTCTTTTGCAGACTCCAACAGGTTTTCATCCAGAATGGTCCTGTATTTGGCTGCATCCATCTTCCCCTCAATTTTAACCATCTTCTCTGTCCCTGCTGAAGAAAAGCAGGCCCAAACCATGATGCTGCCACCACCATGTTTGACAGTGGGGATGGTGTGTTGAGGGTGATGAGCTGTGTTGCTTTTACGCCAAACATATTGTTTTGCATTGTGGGCAAAAAGTTCGATTTTGGTTTCATCTGACCAGAGCACCTTCTTCCACATGTTTGGTGTGTCTCCCAGGTGGCTTGTGGCAAACTTTAGACGAGACTTTTTATGGATATCTTTGAGAAATGGCTTTCTTCTTGCCACTCTTCCATAAAGGCCAGATTTGTGCAGTGTACGACTGATTGTTGTCCTATGGACAGACTCTCCCTCCTCAGCTGTAGTTCTCTGCAGTTCATCCAGAGTGATCATGGGCCTCTTGGCTGCATCTCTGATCAGTCTTCTCCTTGTCTGAGCTGAAAGTTTAGAGGGACGGCCAGGTCTTGGTAGATTTGCAGTGGTCTGATACTCCTTCCATTTCAAAATGATCGCTTGCACAGTGCTCCTTGGGATGTTTAAAGCTTGGGAAATCTTTTTGTATCCAAATCCGGCTTTAAACTTCTCCACAACAGTATTATGGACCTGCCTGGTGTGTTCCTTGGTCTTCATGATGCTCTCTGCGCTTTCAACAGAACCCTGAGACTATCACAGAGCAGGTGCATTTATACAGAGACTTGATTACACGCAGGTGGATTCTATTTATCACCATCAGTCATTTAGGACAACATTGGATCATTCAGAGATCCTCGCTGAACTTCTGGAGTGAGTTTGCTGCACTGAAAGTAAAGGGGCCGAATAATTTTGCACGCACCACTTTTCAGTTTTTTATTTGCTAAAAAAGTTTAAAATATCCAATAGATTTCGTTCCACTTCACAATTGTGTCCCACTTGTTGGTGATTCTTCACAAAAAATTTAAATTTTATATCTTTATGTTTGAAGCCTGAAATGTGGCAAAAGGTTGAAAAGTTCAAGGGGGCCGAATACTTTCGCAAGGCACTGTATATAAATGCAAATAGGAGCTCTTAGTTAAGAGACAACTGCTGTCCAAAAAGGCCCAAATAGGGACTGCACCTTGGAGAGGCTTGAACCCAGCTGAGAGCTGCAGACTGCAGAGGTAAGGGACGATCGACCACCATTCACTGACTATGAGTTATGAGGGAAAAAAGGAGAATGCTGGGAGTGCACTAATCCTTTTCTTTTATAATATTCACTGGTTCTGAGGGAGGAGCCAATGCGGAGCTTGTCGCAGGTATGCTGCCATGGATAGGCACCAGGAAAAAGTTTTGCCTTCAGTTACCCTTTACAGACTGAATTTTTATTATACGTATTTGCTGCCTCCCAGATCTCAAATCGTTTCTCCACACTGTTTTACTATTGTAAAAAATACAAATTTGGAGCCAGTACAGGATATATATTGTAACATTAGATACAATATACTTGTAGACAAGATCTTTTTTTATTAACCTTAAAATATAGTAAAGATGTTTCCAGCATCAAGTAAAGAATATTGGCTGTTGGCTGTTACTGTCACCACAGGAAGGAAACACACAGGCAGTGACTCTAAAAGGGAAATCTGTAGATCTCAGAAGGCAAGATTTATATTTCTCACACATCTTTGCTTTCTCTGCCTGCCCTTCATCCCTCCCAAAAAGTCTTGTGATAGCCTAAATGTCAAGCACCAGACCGGGAAGCCAGATATTTTTCCTGTACTTCATGCTTTCTTCAACCTGCTTTTTAATCACCTTTCCACGTATCACTTAGATGCCATCTTCTGATTCAAACAGCCCCCAAAAGCTTTCCAAAACATAGGCATTAAACATTCCTGTACATATAGTTTCATAAGGTTGAATAAATACAATAGTCCACCCAGTTCAACATGTGTAGGTGTAAGTGATTCAGTGTCTATACTTTTTCCCATTTCCCTGTATGTTGTGTTCTTTAAGATTCACATCCAAGAGTCTCTTAAAAATATCTATACTCCCTGCAGCCGCCACCAATTGTGGAAGAGAGTTCCACATCCTAATTGCCCTGACCAGTGGCAGCCGGTGCTCAAAATTTGTGTGTGGGGGGGGGGGGGCGCAAACAAGCTGAAAAAACAAAAACATTAATTGCAGCCTCACTGTGCCCATCCAACGCAGCCACTGTGCCCATCAATTGCAGCCTCACTGTACAATCAATCGCAGCCACTGTGCCCATCAATTGCAGCCTCACTGTACCATCAATTGCAGCCACTGTGCCATCAAACGCAACCACTGTGCCCATCAATTGCTGCCACTGTACCATCAATCGCAGCCACTGTGCCATCAAATGCAACCACTGTGCCCATCAATTGCCGCCACCGTGCCCATCAAAACGCAGCCTCTGTACCATCAAAAGCTGCCACTGTGCCCCATCAAATGCCCCCACTGTGCCTCTTCAAACGCAGCCACTGTGCCATATCAAATGCTGCCAGTGTGCCCACCACCGTACCGCTGTCTGCACTTACCCTGTCTCGTTGGGACAGCTCCTTGATGCTCCTCGATGTCTTCTCCCATCCTCTCTTCCCGTCCTCTGCTATGATTGGACACCTGATAGGCCTCCAATCACAGCGCCTAACGTTTCAGCTAATCAGGTGACGGGTAACAGATTAAAGCGCCTGATTGGCAGAGAGGTGGTTTAGTGTTATATATTGATTCACTTTTTTAACACAGCTGAGGTCACCTTTTTTGACACCTATTAGAGCCTATAGCTATAATCAGGTGCCTCAAAAGAAATAGCCCTGCCACTGTAATTCAGACCCCCGGCGCCCAAAAAAGGGGACAGGCACCTGAACAGGGGGTGGTAGCAGCGGCCACAGATAGATTCATGCAATGGATCTAACTATTGGTGCTGGGGGGGGGGGGGCAGGGAGAGGGGGTGGCGCCTGTGCGCCCTTATGGACACACCGCCACTGGCCCTGACAGTGAAAAATTTCCTCACTCCACATCTGAAGTATAAAAAATCTGGCAGGCTTCATTTGTATATTTTACACTGAATAATTAGCAATTTCTTTTGTAACATTATCTAGCATTATTAGGACTATGTATTTTAATGGCCAGTCACTCAGTAAAGACAGTATTTTAATTGGCAGACAGTAAAGACAGCAAAGATTACTTATACTTTCTACATGGACTAGCCTCACTGCTACATAAGCCGTTTTGTACATCATATGACTGGCTCAGTAAACAAATGTGTGCACAGACCTTGAGATCAAATTGTTTGCATCCTCTGCACCAGGCATTTTGGTAGTAGTAATATGAAAATATTGAACGTGAAAGCATTAAAGTGAAAACTCCTTGCATGGGAAAAGGTATGCTGAATATTTGCTTATTGGAACTCTCACCTATGCATAAAGTCTCAAATTGGCTTTTTCTTTGATTTTCTTCTCCAGTATTAGCACCTCGATTTTTTTTTTTACTTATCTATAAGTCTATTTTTGGCATTCATTTTTCACTTTGTTTTTGCACCCCCCACCCCCATATTTTTACTTTCTCAATCTTTTCTAAAAGTAATCAGCATTGCTTTGGAGAACAATATGCCAGTTTCTTTCTACGTTAACCACTTCAGCCCCGGATGGTTTTACCCCCTTAATGACCAGAACACTTTTTGCAATTTGGCACCACGCTGTTTTAACTGGTAATTGCACGGTCATGCAATGCTGTACCCAAACAACATTTATATTCTTTTTTTCCCCACAAATAGAACTTTCTTTTGGTGGTATTTGGTCACCTGGGATTTTTATTTTGTGCGATATAAACTAAAAAAAAATGTTTTTTTTAAATATATTTTTTAACTTTTTGTTATAAAAAAAATCCAACATAATTTTTGTCATACATTTAGGCCAAAATGTATATAGCCATATGTCTTGGGTAAAAAAAAAAACGAAATAAGCGTCTATTTATCAGTTTGCACAAAGGTATAGTGTGTACAAACTATGGTACATTTACTGCAATTTACGCAGCTTTTAGTTTACGACTGCCTATCTCATTTCCTGATGGCAGGGCAGTACAAAACCTCTCCAAATAACCCCTTTTGGGAAAGTAGACACCTCAAGGAACACCTCACAGGTGATTGAAAAATGACGAAAAAACCCCTCCAAAAAACATTCTGCTGCTTCTCCTGAGTACGGGGATACCACATGTGTGGGACTTTTTGGGAGCCTAGCTGTGTACAGTACCCCAAAACCAATCACCACCCTGAGAATTTTTTAGGGGCGCACATTTTCGATTTCACTTCTCACTACCTAGCACAGTTTTGGAGGCTGTGAAATGCCAGGATAGCACAAAACTCCCCCAAATGGCCCGAATTTGGAAAGTAGACCCCCCAAGCTATTTACTAAGAGGCATGTTGAGTCCATGGAGTTTCGAGAAAATGAAAAAAAAGTTTTTTGTTTTGTTTTTTACACAAAGTTGTTACTATGATATATTGCTCACACATGCCATGGTTATATGTGAAATTACACCCCAAAATACATTCTGCTTCTGAGTACAGGGATACATGTGTGAGACTTCATGGGAGCCTAGATGCATACAGGACCCCGAAAACCAATCCCTGCCGTCAGGATTTCTAAGGGCATACATTTTAGATTTCACTCCTCACTACCTATCACAGTTTCGGAGGTCGTGAAATGCCAAGATAGCACAAAACCCCCCAAATGACCCCATTTTGGAAAGTGGACACCCCAAGCTATTTGCTGAGAGGCATGGTGAGTATTTTGCAGATCTTGCTTTTTGTCACAAAGTTTTGAAAATTTAGAAAAGAAAAAAAAAATGTTTTTCCTTTTCTTTATTAATTTTCCAAAACAAATGAGAGCTGGAAAAGACTCATTATGCCTCTTAGCAAATACCTTGGAGTGTCTACTTTCCAAAAAAGGGGTAATTTGGGGGGGTTTTGTGCTATCTTGGCATTTCATGGCCTCCGAAACTGTGGTAGGTAGTGAGGAGTGAAATCAAAAATGCATGCCCTTAGAAATCGTAGGCAAAAAGTCTCACACATGTCGAATCCCTGTGCTCAGGAGAAGCAGCAGAATGTATTTTGGGGTGTCATTTCACATATACTCATGGCATGTTTGAGCAATACATCATTTAAGTGACAACTTTGTGTAAAAAAAAAAAAAAAAAAAAGTGAGTGAGTAGGTGACTGTGCATGATTTTGTGCAGGTGGGCTGCCCTGCTGCAGTATATGTACGCAGACTGGAACTGGTTAAGCTAGAAGAATGACTGTGAAAAATACAGTTAGTAACTAGTATGGATGGAATTGGATAGAATGTGAAAGGGTTAGCACAGCTGAATGGTTGATTTACTATCTGTTCCCCCACTAGAGAGATACTCTCTCAGAAGGTCCAGGTGTTATTTGTCTTCATTACAGATTGAGCAAAAGAGACAATGAACACCAAAACCAACTGACAGGCTTTTGCTAATTTCAGCTAGTTTATGGGAATAGAAATCATACTTGAAGCACAGTGGTGTAGTGGTTAGCACTTTCACCTAGCAGCAATAGGGTTGCTGGTTCAAATCCTGACCATGACACTATCTGCCTGGAGTTTGCATGTTCTCCCTGTGCCTGCGTGGTTTTCCTCCCACACTCCAAAGACATGCTGGTAGGTTAATTAGACCCTGTCCAAAAAAAAAAAAATTGCCCATAATATGTATATGTCAATGTTGTAAGTTTGTCAGGACCCTACAGGTTAAAGGACCACATAAAAAACTGCAGATGGACACCGGTGGCAAGAAAGCACCCTGAGGCAATTCAGTTTGCATAGGTAGCGCTATACAAGTCACTCACTCACATTTGATGCAAGTCAGAAGGTCAAATGCACCTGTCAATGAATTCTGAATGATCTCAGAAATGTCTCAAACTTATGCCATCAACACAGGCCCAAAGTCACGGGAAATGCAAACCGTATGAGTTTCAACAAGAACAGTAAAAGTAGGAGCCTTCAGAGGGTATCATGCCTTTATAGGAAAGCAACCAACATCCCTTTTTTATAAATTCCAAAGAAACTTGTGCTAGAAAATGTTAAGACTGGCATCAATATATATTACATTGTATAGACTGATTATGTTGTATTACCTCTATCAGTATTCCTTCTTGTAATCAACATATATTACAAACCTATAAAATATGTAATGATAATGATAGTCCTAAGATGAGTAAAAGGGGGGACATATTGTATTCCAATGAAGAAGTAAAAGGAAACATCCTTTTCAAGACAGACAGCAAAAAAAATCCTGATAGGGGTCTTAACTATAGTCTATTCTATCCAAAACTAAGAACCAAATAAAGCTTTACTTACACTTTAAAGGAAAACTGGCATCTTTTAGATCGATATAAGAGTTTGAGATGATCTTCTTACTGTTTCACAAATAGTTAACTTGCCCAACAATAGAGATGTCATACTCTACACAAAGGGAACCAGAATAGGGGGAGGAACATGGGCCTCCAGCATGATGTCCTGTACCATGGTTCGTTAATCAAAAAGCAGTGCAATATATATGCTGCATTTCCTGGGGCTGGTTTGCCATTTGCAAACTTTTGAGGGCCTATAGCACACTGTACAGTATTTTAAGACTTCTAAAAAACGTATCCTGCTTGGGTGCCATGTGGGGTGGACTCTAAGCATTGTATTGCTGCAGTGAGGACTCAACTTTTTAGCTGGTAAAACCTATTATGCATGGGGAAAGCCTCTTGAAAAACACAGGCAGTGTTTCTAGTTTTGATTGTTTCCACCACCAGGCGAGTGAGTAGTCTAGTCTATCATCATTATGGGTTTGTTAAATAAAAAAAATAAAAAAACATGAAATAATGCTCCTTTAGGAAATGGTTTCTGTTGCTGTAATTAGTTGACAGCTTTACTGGACTGATTTACTCATGGAATGAATCTGATTGCCATGTATGATTTCAGGAAGGTTTTGTTTCTCCCAAAGTGGTTACATTTGGAACTTGATAGACTTTTGTCTTTATTTTTTCTACCTTTGTATCTAAGCAACTATGTAATGCATTTAACAGGAA
Source organism: Lithobates pipiens (assembly GCF_037356315.1). NCBI lineage: Eukaryota > Metazoa > Chordata > Amphibia > Anura > Ranidae > Lithobates > Lithobates pipiens. The sequence goes on from NW_027507718.1 coordinate 219,101,886, forward strand.
CTTGAGAACAAGAACATGCATTGTGAATCCAGATCCTTTATGTTTCCTTTTTATTTTAATTCCTGGGTCAATGACACTTAAGTAAGTAACTGAATTATAGGTAATAGTACAGAAAGAGGAGTTTAAAGTGACAACGTTACACTTATTGCTATACTCATAGAACCATCTTAGATAAATTGTGTGTTAACATAGGTACTTTATATGTTGCTTTCTAGATGTTCATGTTAAATGATCTGTTTGCAAGGTTATTTGGGGGCCATGCCATATGCTCTTTAAAGCTGGCTGTGGGAAACAGGTTAGCATGGCACAGCCACGTTGTCAAGATGTAATTTTCCATCGTTCTGAATGTATTACAAACCACTATGTAAGCAACATAAATAGCCCACGTTATTCTGAACTGGTGGTCTAATTAACATGCGCATTTAAAAAGAAATACTAATGCAGTAAAACAGTGTATGTACAGTATACAGTATATAGATATACAGTTCAGACAATGGAAGAAGAGGTAGAAGCAGGTAAAGTGACTCTGTTGCTAGAATATTAACTTGTAAATAAGCCCATCCTTTAAATAAATGATTTAATACTTACCTATCTCACCATGCATACCAAAGAATGAGGGAAGAGAAGGGGAAAAGGGGCTGGAGGGTAACCAACCCCCGGGACTTTTAAATCCCACCATGCACTTATTTATAGAATAATCGTTAACATATGTTGTTGTATTACTGAAAAAAGCCTCATCTCCCATCCCGACTCATGAGTCAGGTCAGAGAAACATATATGGGACTTTCAATGTGCTTTCCAGAGAAAATAAAATTAATTTATTTTTTGCGAATAGTGTCTTTATTACAGTGAATTGCCAATAAAAATAATCATAAAATGTGATTAAACATCGTAATACAATAAATTTTCATGTATACAATTGTACCATGTGAGGCATGAACAATTGCTTCGACAGGATCCACGCCTAACGGATACAAGATGATCAATTTCTACAAGATAAATGTACTATATGAATATACCAACATGTGACACAAAATAGAGAAAAACATAGAAAAATCATTAATATTCAACATAATCATACAATATATGTCCAGAAAAAAATAATATTTATATACATACATCTCTTGATGTCTCCTGATTAAACAGAACAAAAAAAAATATTCCCTGGCTATATAAATCCCAGCATGTGGGGGGGGGGGGGGGGGATACAAGAAGAGTGGCACCTACCACCTCCAGCCCACAGAGAAGAGCGGACTTACTATTCATAATATGGATAAATGTGTGTAGTAAGATGACATCAACTGTGTGTAATCTTGCAAATCACCAATAAGTGGGGGATAGGGACAGACACCCTCCTAGGCTTCAAACACATAGGAAAGCTCAAATCATTACACATGCTCTCATTCAATAATTTGTATGCGGTGCCATATGTACTGTATATCTTAAGGGACTCCCATCTATTTTTTACCTACTCTGACCCAAAATGGAAGGCTCAAATGTGATCAAATCTGCAATATAAAATAGCCGTTTGTAATGCTATGATCCTCATATTTAGTCAGAGCTTAAATAGATTTTTCAAAACCTACCCCAAGACTATCCTTGTAACAACCAGCTTGTAAATTTCATTAATACGATGTTGAATAAACATTACATTAAAATATTGGATCCCGGTGTAATAAAGATGTACCTCTGTTCCAATCTACATGCCCATCAGACTCATACAACCTAAAAAGTAATATAGATTTTAGAAAAATGATAATCGGTCTGATAGTATCAAGATGGCACCACAGCGTGTGTAAGCATCAGTCCTCTCCCTTAAATATGTTGGCAATGACAGCACCCCTTACCCCACCATGGTCCCTCCTCCGATAATGAACCACCAATCTGAACCATGTTGAATCGTTCTCTCTCTTATCAATGTCACCTCTGGCAGAAGCAACTAGCAGGCACCAAATCTAAGGTCAGATCACCCAGAATCAGAAGGGATGACAATGAACTCACACCGCATATCTGCTCAGCCAGTAAAAAATGAATTGCATAGCCCAAACTTGTAATAAGTAACAACAAATGCATTTAGCAATCAGTAAACAAAAAGTTCTATCCCTCTGAGGCATATAAAAAACTCAATTCATAAACTCAACTCATAATTCACCCCAACTTCAAAAAAAATAATCACACGTACATAAAAACCAAATGGACCCAAAAAGCTATGGGGAGACACATATCAAGACTACATCTACCCAGGGAACAAAAACAAAATAAAGAAAATATTTAATACTTACCGATCCCATCATGCACTCCACTGATCCTCGCTCTGTTGCAGGCAGGGCTAAAGCTTGCTGAATAATCTTCATAAACTCATACTTTTAGGGGTGCCAGGACCCAATCTTCACTTTTTGATTGAATCTGTAAGCCCCTGTACAGCAACAACTGAAATTGTCAGATGCTGAAGGTTCGCGCCCGATGTAGATCCACAACTGCTTACTATTCAAAATTCTTTAGAAATTTGTCCAGCAAGGAACAGCTATCTTTTAGTAAAATGGTACCCAATGATTCCTTTTATTTTCCCTCACTTGGAGAGATCTCCTATCACTTCCTGTTTTGAAAGGAAATCTCTCTAATGATGTAGACAGCACAACAATAAATCAATTAAAATAAAAAAAGTGGTTTTAGCTAAAAAAAAGAAACAAACCTGGGTGTAAATATCTCTTATTAAAGAGGATCTCCAGTTTTAACGACAAGAAAATAAAAGAATAAAAAAAAATCAGCAGCTACAAATACTGTAACTGCTGACTTAAAAAAAAGCACACTTACCTGTCCCAGGATCCAGAACCCTCCTCACCCAGACTGGTCTTTCACAGAGCCTCGGGTCCCCGGTACTGGCATGCTTACTAAGGGAAGCCGGCTGTGGCTTCTTTTGGTTTCACAGCCAGCTTCCCACTGTGCATGTGTGAGCCGTGCTGCATTTCGTAAATAGTCCCGCAGCCTCCTGGGGCCTGTAACATGTCCCAGAAGGTTGTGGAAGGGGAGGACTTCTGCTCCAAATGCCTAGGCAAGAGGGAGTTGAAACCTGCTAAAACTAGGTACCTGCTCCCCTTTCCCCTACAAAAAAAACCTCCAAAAGTAGGGGGGAAGGTGGTGTTAAAGGGGAACTTCCCTTTAGGGTCATGGGACCGCAAAGTTCTGATTACTCAGTGTAAATGGGTGACTTCTGCAGTTGATGGGGAGAACTATAACTTCCGCCGACAATGACTAGAGCAGTGGAAAGCCAATGGGTGACATCACAACTATAATTTAGCCCCATTGTCAGTCCGTACATTTACACAGAGGGCCAGAACCTTGCAGTCATGTGATCACTCACAAGAAAATTTAAAAAAGGTATTTACTCTGAGGATTCTTAAAAACTGTATGCAGTATGTATAAGATTAGTGAGAAGGCAACGTACATAGGTTATTTTAGCTTTTTTCTTCAACTTTAACTGTAAATCAAATGCAGGTGAACTTTTTGATTACTCCAAGTTTTGAATGCATTCCCCATCTCTGTTTAGGGAAGATTATACCAGTTTTGATTAGATCTAATTAGACTTGTCAGTTTTCTTGCAGTAAAATACATGGATTGTAAAGTTTAAATTTCATACCTTCCTGTCTTCAAAATAGTGACACATTTTACTCATTTCAAAACAGCACATTTGAAAAGAGATAACTAGAAGGCCTCACCTCAAGCCTACGGGTGAGCAATATAATGTGGTTTTATCGGTATCATTTTACCCGCAGCTTGAGGGGAAAGGTCAAAGATAACATTCAGATTGTCTTACTACAATAATTGGCCTGATTTGCTATCTATGGTTATATTCAGTGTATTTAAGGGGATGCTGGAGTAAATTGGTATACTTACCTTTTTCTCAGCTTCCATGCTTCAGCAACAGCCTTTCAAAAAGATTCTAGGAAATGGGGAGAAGCCAAGATCTTGTGAGACGATGCTCTAGTACACTCCAAGAGTGTCTTCTCCTGAGTTTTGACATACTCAACATTCCCTGGGATCTTGCTAGAGATGTAAGTACATCAACTAACTTTTTAACTGATTATATTTAGAGCCATTTTTTGTTTGTTTTGGCTACAGTGATGGGGAGTTAAAACCTCTGTCATTTTTTATGCGGTCTGCATCCCTGTTAGGGAAATTCTATTTCTTTGTTTGTCCTATGACCGTTGTCACTAGAATTGAAAGTGAAGGTAAAGTGGTTGTAAACTTCTGACTTGAAAAATGAATAAGATGTATCCTTTTATACTACATATGTTCTTCAATCTAAAACATTGAGTAGTTTGATAGTGGTGCTATCTGCAGTCTGGTTCCTCTGCTATCTGACAGGCTGTGCTGACTCTAAGTAATAGAGGGGGGTGGGAGAGGGGAGCTCCAGCACACACCTAATGAGAATGTGTAGCGGAGGGTGTGTCCATTCCCACCACTCAGATCACAGTGTACACTCAGCTCTCCTTCCTGAGCTGTGTGACATCAGATCCCCACCCCCTGCCTCTGGAGCCTCAGAAATGTTGTGTACATTGTAGACTTTGAACTGATGTAGAGGAGAGAAGGCTGCAGATAAACAGGTACACCTTATGCAAATGGATTTGTTTTATTTCTGTGTATCACCTGAAGCTAGTCACTGCATGGATATATGTAAGGATTTACAACCACTTTACATCCAATATTTTGAGTTGTCATCAGAACAAGAATAGAGGTGCAAACTTTAATAAGCACACCTTGGTAACACCATGGGTAAACTTGGTATTAAGGCATTTCGGTAACATTGAAAAGATTTCCTCTGACTATCTGTAGTGCTTTGTTAAAACCTGGCTTTACCAATTTCCAGCTCTAATCTAAGTCTAATATACACTTACCAGCCACTTTATTAGGTACACCTCTTCAATTGCTTGGTAACACAAATTGCTAATCAACCAATCACATGGCAGTAACCTAATGCATTTAGGCATCTAGACATGGTGAAGACGACTTGCTGAAGTTCAAATCGAGCATCAGATTGGGGAAGAAAATATCCAGTGAGCTGCAGTTGTGTGGACGAAAATGCCTTGTTGATGTCAGAGGAGAATGGGCAGACTGGTTTGAGATGATAGAAAGGCAGCAGTAATTCAAATAACCACTTGTTACAGCCAGGGTATACTGAATGCCATCTCTGAATGCACAACACATCGAACCTTGAAGCAGGACTACGGCAAAAGAAGACCACACCGGGCACCAGGCCTGTCAGTATGACCCAAAATCTCTGAGTGTGTGTGTATGTATGTATATATATATATATATATATATATATATATATATATATATATATGTGTACTTTAAGGAGTTAACTTAATGATTGGTTGAGGAGGCTTGGATTATGAGATCGGGGAGTCAGGTTTAATGTTAAAGAGGTTGTAAACCTCTCTGTTGAAGTTTTACCTATAGGTAAGCCGAGAATAAGGCGATACTTACTGTGTTTTCGGCTGATGATGTCATCAGTGCATGCACTGTGAAGAAACAGATGCAGTATGGTAAAAAAAAACTTCTGCCTTTACAAACATTTTAAATTGCAGGCTAATTGAAGGGTTAAATGTAGGTGTTGGGGAAGTTAAGCACTAAAGTTTATTTATAAAGTTAGATAACGTTTAAGGGTTCAGATATAGGAAAGGTTAACTTCAATTCAGATTAATTACAATCTTTGCCAATGTATCAGCATTAGACATATCTATATTTCTTTGGACTTGCGTATTTTTTATTTTGTTTGCAAAAAAGATGGATTTTCTCTACACTTATTTTTTGCTGCAAGCACACATAACCTGAGAATATATGAACATTGGATTCAACAATACCAGTCTTATATAATTTTTTGACAATTCTTTATTCAAACAATGAAGTAATTTGGATGCTGCAACCCATAGGTTAAAATATCCTTAGGTCTCATGTACAATAGCCCTGCTGTGTTTAGCTTTTCTAAATGCAGAAGAAGTTATCTAGAAAGCATAGACAACTTTTATTTTGAAATCCCCCTGTGGCTCCCCTGCAGCACCTAAAGTCAGTGGGATGGGAGAAGAGAAGCCCACAGCTGCAGGGGAGCCGCAAGGGATCAGTCTTGTGGGGGGCTCAGTTTTACTTGGGATCAGTTGGATCACTCCCGGCGTGCTGTGTGTGGCAGGGCACAGTGGGCATTCCTTCCCAGGTGATGATACACCACTGTACCTTACTGAATATGCCAATATTTGTTCCAGAGGTCAATCTCATAAAGTCTTCAATACTGGTCATCAAGGCAAGCAGCCACTGTAGTCAAATGGAATTACCAGTTTGAAGACTGGATTATTTATGTGCCTCGGAACAGTTACTGCTTAGGGCTGGAGATGAGCAAAAGAATTACAGAAGCAATCCTATCTGAAATGTCTTTTTGAAATTCCTCTTTGCCTGTATTAGCCTTATTGCTTTATTTGTGTCAAAGTGCTTCCATGGTTTCAGTATATAAATATATATATATATACAATGATTCAACTTTAGTTATTATTTTTAAGTTATTATTATAACAGCAGTAAGGAGATTGATAACATCAATCAGATGTCAGTTAGACTGACAATAATATTCATTTAATATACATTTTCCACATTTGTATGACTGTGTTTATTTGACTTGCTCCCTATTCTAAAAAGAAATTGTATAAATGCAACTCTGTAATATTTTTTAGCCTACATAAAGAAAAGAAGAAAAGCTTATATAGCACAAAAATAATGACTTCCTGGGACCCATGTACATTTTAGGTACAAAGTGCCCATACTAGGCATAAAATCTATGTAGTTATGATTTAAAGCATAAAACAGAATGCATATTAGGAAAGGGCTGCTGGTAGAGAACACACTCAGTGTAAGTTCTTTGAATGCAGTATAGCTTGTGAATAAAATGTTGTTATTCAGGTCTTAATTTTGGCTACATGCACCAGTACAACATATTAAAAATAAACTTACTTCAATATCATATTAGGTAAACTAATGGAAACCTGTGATTAAAGCAACACAAAGGTTGCGATTGCGGATATCTCCTGCAAATGTTACTTCCCAGGTCCAAGGCTGTCATACTGACCCTCTTACTTCAATACTTTGAGTTATAGACCCAGAACATATGTAGTAAGTAGGGATGAGCTTCGAGTTCGAGTCGAACTCATGTTCTACTCGAACATTGCCTGTTCGCCTGTTCAGCGAACAGTGAACAATTTGGGCTGTTCGCAGCAAATTCGAAAAGCCGGAACACCCTATACAAGTCTATGGGAGAAATCTAAAGTGCTAATTTTAAAGGGTAATATGCAGGTTACTGTCCTAAAAAGTGTTTGGGGACCCGGGTCCTGCCCCAGGGGACATGGATCAATGCAAAAAAAAGTTTTAAAAACTGCCCTTTTTGCAGGAGCAGTGATTTTAATAATGATTAAAGTGAAACAATAAAAGTGTAATATTCCTTTAAATTTCGTAGCTGGGGGGTATCTATAGTATGCCTGTGAAGGGGCGCATGTTTCTGGTGCTTAGAACTGTCCCTGCACAAAGTGTCATTTGTGCAGGAAAAAAAGTCTTTTAAAATCACTTGCGGCTATTGTCGGGTCCCGTAATACACAGAACACTCAATGAGTGTTCTCTGCATTAGCCGACAATTCATTCATTCATTGATAAAAAAAAATAAAATAAAAAAAAAGCGTGGGGGTTCCCCTAAATTCAATTACCAGGCCCTTCAGGTCTGATATGGATATTAAGGGGAACCCCGTGTCAAATTAAAAAAAAAATTGACGTGGGGGTCCCCCTAAATATCCATAACCAGACCCTTCAGGTCTGATATGGATATTAAGGGGAACCCCGCATCAAATTTTAAAAAAAATTGACGTGGGGGTCCCCCTAAAAATCCATATCAGACCCTTTATCCGAGCACGCAACCTGGCAGGCCGCAGGAAAAGAGGGGGGGACGAGAGAGCGCCCCCCCCTCCCTCCTGAACCGTACCAGGCCACATACCCTCAACATTGGGAGGATGCTTTGGGGGTCTGTGACCCCTCAAAGCACCTTGTCCCCATGTTGATGAGGACAAGGGCCTCATCCTCACAACCCTGGCCGTTGGTTGTGAGGGTCTGCGGGCGGGGGGCTTATCAGAATCTGGAAGCCCCCCTTTAACAAGGGGACCCCCAGATCCCGGCCCCCCCCCCTGTTTGAAATGGTAAGGGGGTACAAAAGTACCCCTACCATTTCACAAAGAAAGTGTCAAAATGGTTAAATAAGACAAACACACTTTTGAAAAATTCCTTTATTAAAAATAAAAAAAAGATTCCAGCGGTGCTAATCCACTCTTGCTATCCAGCGACGGGTCTCCGGGGTCCAGAGATGGATGATCATATCCAGCGACGGGGGATCTCTCAGTCCAGCGCTGTCCATACATCCTTCTTCTGTCTCCACTCCGGAGACACTGCAGAGATCCCATCGCTGACGTTTCTTATATTAGGAGGGCGGGGCCACTCGTCACCTGACCCCTCCCCCTCTGACGCTGGTGAAGGGAGCCCAGGGGTTCCCCAGTGACGTATGGGTGACCCCGCCCCCTCTGATGTAACGGAAACCTGCGTTACATCAGAGGGGGCGGGGTCACCCACATGTCACTGGGGAACCCCTGGCTTCCCTCTCCAGCGTCAGAGGGGCGGGGTCAGGTGACGGGTGGCCCCGCCCTCCTAATATAAGAAACGTCAGCGCTGGGATCTCTGCAGTGTCTCCGGAGTGGAGACAGAAGAAGGATGTATGGACAGCGCTGGATTGAGAGATCCCCCGTCGCTGGATATGATCATCCATCGCTGGACCCCGGAGACCCGTCGCTGGATAGCAAGAGTGGATTAGCACCGCTGGAATCTTTTTTTTATTTTTTTTATTTTTAATAAAGGAATTTTTCAAAAGTGTGTTTGTCTTATTTAACCATTTTGACACTTTCTTTGTGAAATGGTAGGGGTACTTTTGTACCCCCTTACCATTTCAAACAGGGGGGGGGCCGGGATCTGGGGGTCCCCTTGTTAAAGGGGGCTTCCAGATTCTGATAAGCCCCCCGCCCGCAGACCCTCACAACCAACGGCCAGGGTTGTGAGGATGAGGCCCTTGTCCTCATCAACATGGGGACAAGGTGCTTTGAGGGGTCACAGACCCCCAAAGCATCCTCCCAATGTTGAGGGTATGTGGCCTGGTACGGTTCAGGAGGGAGGGGGGGCCGCTCTCTCGTCCCCCCTCTTTTCCTGCGGCCTGCCAGGTTGTGTGCTCGGATAAAGGGTCTGATATGGATTTTTAGGGGGACCCCCACGTCAATTTTTTTTTAATTTGATGCGGGGTTCCCCTTAATATCCATATCAGACCTGAAGGGTCTGGTTATGGATATTTAGGGGGACCCCCACGTCAATTTTTTTTTAAACTTGACACGGGGTTCCCCTTAATATCCATGTCAGACCTGAAGGGCCTGGTAATTGAATTTAGGGGAACCCCCACGCTTTTTTATTTTATTTTATTTTTTATCAATGAATGAATGAATTGTCGGCTAATGCAGAGAACACTCATTGAGTGTTCTCTGTATTACGGGACCCGACAATAGCCGCAAGTGATTTTAAAAGACTTTTTTTCCTGCACAAATGACACTTTGTGCAGGGACAGTTCTAAGCACCAGAAAAATGCGCCCCTTCACAGGCATACTATAGATACCCCCCAGCTACGAAATTTAAAGGAATATTACACTTTTATTGTTTCACTTTAATCATTATTAAAAGCACTGCTCCTGAAAAAACTGCCGTTTTTAAAACTTTTTTTTGCATTGATCCATGTCCCCTGGGGCAGGACCCGGGTCCCCAAACACTTTTTAGGACAGTAACCTGCATATTACCCTTTAAAATAAGCACTTTAGATTGTGAACGTTCGAGTCCCATAGACTTTAATAGGGTTCTAAAGTTCACACGAAGTTTAGGTCTGTTCGCAGGTTCTGGTGCGAACCGAACAGGGGGGTGTTCGGCTCATCCCTAGTAGTAAGGACCAATGACTTTTCTTTAACCTTCCATAACTGCATAATGTTTTAGGTTAGTGACACAGAAAGTATAAAAGACAGGAAGTCAAAATAATGCAAATGCAACTAGCATTTGTAGAAGAAGGTCAGCCATCGCATCCTCCATGATTTCCCCATGACAGGTGTACTTTTTTTTTATTCTCTTGTATTAAGTTTTGCAAAACAGAAGACAGAGAACAGATACAGTCCACAGATGCTCACTCATTAACAATCATCTTGACAGGTTTACTTTAAAAGGTGCCCAAAGTGCAGATGAATTACTATTATGTTTGTTAGACTAATGCCGCGTACACACGGTCAGATTTTCCGACTGGAAATGTTTGATGTGAGTTAGTTGTCATAAAGTCCGACCGTGTGTATGCTCCATAGAATATTTGCTGTCAGACTTTCCGCCAACAAATGTTTGTTAGCAGGTTCTCAAATTTTCCGCCAACAAAACGTTGTTGTCGAAAAGTCCAATCGTGTATACACAAGTCCGTCGCACAAAAGTTCAAGCATGCTCGGAATCAAGCAGAAGGAGCAGCACTTCCTTTTTCTCGGCTCGTCGTATGTCTTGTACGTCCCCATGTTCCCTCGTTCGGAATTGTTGGCCAAAATTTTTGTGACCATGTGTATGCAAGACAAGTTTGAGCCGACAACCTTAAAAAAAAAATCCACGGTTTTGCTGGCGGAAAGTCCGATCCTGTGTACACGGCATTAGGTTGCCAAAGGTCTTTATTCACCTCAGTCCACCTGCAAGCAACCCAGGGTCTGCTGCCTCTGTGCAAACACTGTCCAGTGGAGAGTCTGCATAGTTCAGATAACTAACCTAATTCATCATTAGTAAAGTCAGTAGTGTGGGATATAGAGTATCTCTTGTCTCTAATAAGTAACCATTGAATGCCAATGACCTATTTCACACCTATTACCTCCTGAAACCAGTCAAATAGGGGCACTTTAATCAGTTCTAAATTTTAAGGGTAGTAAAACTCTGGAATATCCTGACAAACCATAAGGCGACGAGAGGTAGAATAAATTCATTTTAATAGGGAAATAATGCTTTGCTTACTAAACAGGCATCTTCAACTATAATTAGTAGAATGTATGAATGCTGCTCAGAGTATAAAAGTAACTTTTCCCATACTGTTTCTTTTGCCCTCTTCTACATCAACAGTACAGGAATAGTGTTCATATAGGCTAAATTTTGTGAATCTTCTATGTTACGATACCAATAAAAATGCAGACTGCTGAAATTTTAGGTAATTCCTTTCTTTCAGGCACGTCAGTAGAATCCTTATACTGAAGATTGTACAGGTTTGACTGACAATCTGGACTATTGCAGTCATTGAGGGCAAAGTATGAATATCTTGTTCCATATATAAGAAAATCTGTCCATGTAGGTCAAGCCATAGTGGTGGCCAGACATCAAGAGAAATCTTAGTAGAAGAATAGGGAAGAATACCTAAATTGCTTTTCCCTTCAGTTGACTTGTTTGAAAGTAACAAATGAGCTTTGATATCTAGGAAAACAAACTTGATGTTAAGAGAAAATTATCCAAGGGCTTAAATGATGTAGCAGCTTATGTCTGCCTAAAATTAATAAAACGTTTCACAATCTTTACAAGCTATCCATTGTGAACTTACTTTTTTAATAACTATAATGTGTTCCTCACAATCTAATTGAAATTGCAAGTTAATTTCACAACTCACTTGAACATTTGTACTTTTAGTTTCACTAATGTTTTCCGTTGCTGACCATAGGTTTATTGTGATCATGGGTGGTCTGTTTTGCCAGCAGGGGGTCCATGACTCTAACCTCAATGAAGCTCCTGCATGTCAGGTCTTCACCACAGCCACTGATGGTGACTAAGGATGAGACGAACATCCCCCGGTTCGGTTCGCACCTGATCATGGAACAGGCGAAAAATTCAGACGAGCACGCAAACACCATTAAAGTGTCTATGGGACATGGATATGAAAAATAAAAAGTTTTTTCAGGAGCAGTGATTTTAATAATGTTGAAAGAGAAGCAATAAAAATGAAATATTCCTTTAAATATCGTGCCTGGGGGGTGTCTATAGTATACCTGTAAAATGGCACAGTTTTCCCGTGTTTAGAACAATACCATAGCAAAATGACATTTCTAAAGGAAAAAAGTAATTTAAAACTGATCGTAGTTGTAATTAGGTGTCGGTTCTCAGCAATATAGATAAAACTCATTGAAAAAAATGGCATTGCCCCGAAGCAAAACATTTTTTTAAAAATTGGAGTCCCCCTAAAATCCATACCAGGCCATTCAGGTCTGGTATTGAAATTAAGGGGAACCCTGCACCAAATTTGAAAAAAATGGTGTAGGGGTCCCCCCAAAATCAATACCAGACCCTTATCCAAGCAAGTAACCTGGCAGGCACAGGAAAAGAGAGGGGATGCACCGTATCAGGTCACATGCTCTCAACATGGAGAGGGAGCTTTGAAGTAGCCCCCCCAAAGCACCTTGTCCCCATGTTGATGGGGGCAAGGGCCTCATCCCCACAACCCTTACCCGGTGGTTGTGGGGGTATGCAGGCAGGGGACTTATCGGAATCTGGAAGCCCCCTTTAACAAGGTGACATCCAGATTCCGGCCTCCCCCCATGTGAATTGGTAAGGGGTACATTGTATCCCTACCATTTCACAAAAAAAGTGTCAAAAATAGTAAAAAAGACAGGATACAAAATAAAAATGTCCCACAATGTAAATCCATCTCACACCGACGACGAGCCGAAAAAACGTCATTTGGCTGCAGCTTTTTTTTTTTCAGCTTGTCATCGGCGTGGGATGGATTTACATCGTGGGACATTTTTATTTTTGTATCTTTTAACCACTTACAGACCGGACCATTTTGCTGATCAAAGACCAGACCACTTTTTGCGATTCGGCACTGCGTCGCTTTAACTGACAATTGCGCGGTCGTGCGACGTGGCTCCCAAACAAAATTTACGTCCTTTTTTTCCCACAAATAAAGCTTTCTTTTGGTGGTATTTGATCACCCCTGCGGTTTCTTACTTTTTGTTATAATAAATATCCCCCAAAAATATATAAAAAAACTTTTTTTCCCTCAGTTTAGGCCGATACGTATTCTTCTACATATTTTTGGTAAAAAAAAATCGCAATAAGCGATTATTGATTGGTTTGCGCAAAAGTTGTAGCGTTTAGAAAATAGGGATAGTTTTATGGCATTTTTATTAATAATTTTTTATTCATTTTTTTTCTAGTAATAGCGGCGATCAGCGATTTTTATTGTGACTGCGACATTGTGGCGGACACATTGGACATTTTTGACACATTTTTGGGACCATTGTCTTTTATACAGTAATCACTGCTATATAAATGCAGTGATTCCTGTGTAAATGACACTGGAAGTGAAGGGGTTAACCAGTGGGTGGCAGTGTAGGGGTTAAGTGTTCCTAGGGGTGTGTTACTAACTGTGGGGGGGTTGGGCTTTCATTTAGTGAACACTGATCTCTGCTCCAATCACGTGGAGCAGAGATCAGCGTCACTAGTTGCTAGGCAGAATGGAGAAATGCCATTTACAAGGCATTTCCTCCATTCAGCCGTCCCGTGAGACGATCGCGGGTATGCCCGCAGCGATCGAGTTCGCGGGACCCGCGACCGGACTCACGGGGGTCCTGACTGGCACGCGAGTGCGCCGCCGGTGGTGCGCTCGCTATGGCAGGGCGGCATTGAAGATTGGACGTACCTGTACGCCAATATGCCTGCCCGTGCCATTCTGCCGATGTACATCTGCGTGCGCTGGTCGGGAACCGGTTAATAAAGGACTTGTCCCAAAGTGTCCAGATTCTAGATTCCGATAAGCCCCCTGCCCGCAGACGCCCACAACCACCGGGTAAAGGCTGTGGGGATGAGGCCCTTGTCCCCATTAACATGGGGACAAGGTGTTTTGGGGGGCTAATCCAAAGCACCCTCTTCAAGTTGAGGGCATGTGGCCTGATTCAGAAGGGGGGTGCTCTATCATCCTCCCTCTTTTCCTGTGGCCTGCCAGGTTGCGTGCTCGGATAAGGGTCTGGTATGGATTTTGGGCGACCCTACGCCATTTTTTTTTATTTGGCACAGGGTTCCCATTAATTTCCATACCAGACCTGAAGGGCCTGGCATGGATTTTGAGGGGACCCACACGCAATTTCTTTTTTTAATTTTTGGTTCGTGGTTCCCTTTAATATTCATACCAGACCCAAAGGGCCAGTGAGTTTTATCTATATTGCCAAGACCTGACAATTCAATATAGCCACGATCAGTTTTCAATTACTTTTTTCCTTTAGAAATGTAATTTTGCTGTGGCACTGTTCTAAACACGGGAAAACTACGCCACTTTACAGGCATACTATAGACACCACCCAGGCACAATATTTAAGCATTATTAAAATCCATGCTCCTGACAAAATAGACTTTGTAAAACTTTTTTTGCATTGATACATGTCCCCTGGGGCAGGATCTGGGTCCCCAAACACTTTTTATGACAATAACTTGCATATAAGTCTTTAAAATTTGCTTTTTTGGTTTTCATGTTAGTGTCCCATAGACTTTAACGGTGTTCCACGGTTTTCAAATTTGTTCGTTGTTCGCCAAACGTCCAAACAACCAAAGTTCACCAAACATCTAAACTTATGCTCGAGCTGAACCGTTCACCCATCCCTAATGGTGACACACCACAACCATCAGAAAGCCGAGACAGCCAACTTGCAGATGGAACCAAGTGTAACAAAAAAAGACAAAATCAGAGACAGACTGTTAATCAAGGCAGGTGACAGATGTGATTCAAAAACATGGTCATAGCAGGTAGCAGCAGAATCTGTGTGTGGTGGTAAACAAACATTGTTAATCATATGCACACTATACAAACTGACTTCACTTTAACCACTTGCTTACTGGGCACTTAAACCCCCCTCAGTCCCAGACCAATTTTCAGCTTTCAGCGCTGATGCACTTTGAATGACAATTGCGCGGCCATACAACACTGTACCCAAATGAATTTTTTATCATTTTTTTCCCACAAATAGAGCTTTCTTTTGGTGGTATTTAGTTACAGCTCGGAGTTTTATTTTTTGCTAAACAAACAAAAAAAGATGCAAAAAAAAAAAAAAAAAAAATCATGTTTTAATAGTTTGTTATAAAATTTTGCAAACGGGTCATTTTTCTCCTTCATTGAAGTGCGCTGATTAGGCGGCACTGATAGGCTGCATTGGTGGGCACTGATGGGCTGCATTGGTGGGCACTGATGGGCTGCATTGGTGGGCACTGATAGGCTGCACTGGTGGGCACTGATAGGCATAGTTAAGGCGGCACTAATAGGCACAGATAAGGCGGCACCGATGGGCACAGATAAGGCGGCACTGATGGGCAAAGATGGGCACAGATAAGATGGCACGGATGGGTGGCACGGATAAGTGGCACGGATGGGTGGCACGGATGGGCACTGATAGGTACCACAGATAGATGGGACTGATGGGCACTGATAGGTGGCACTGATAGGTGGCTCTGATAGGTGGCACTGCTGGGCACTGATGGGCGGCACTGCTGGGCACTGATGGGCGGCACTGCTGGGCACTGATGGGCGGCACTGGGGTGCAGCACCTGAGGCAGATTTTGGGTGGCACTGTGGGTGGCACTGCTGGGTGGCACTGTGGGTGGCACTGTGGGCACTGCTGGGTGGCACTGTGGGCACTGCTGGGTGGCACTGTGGGCACTATGGGCACTGCTGGGTGGCACTGACAGGGGGGCACTTACTTTATTTCAGGATGGCACTGCGGTTGGCAGGTGGGCACTGGCAGGGGGCAGGTGTCCTTTTAAATTGCTGGCCGTGATCGGGACTGATGTCCCGAACACGGCCGCCGGCGATCGGCTTTTTTTTTTTCTCCTCGCGCTGTCAGCGCGAGGAGGAATACTAGCCGATTACCGGCTCCGTTTTATCACATGATCAGCTGTCATTGGCTGACAGCTGATCACGTGATAAGGGGTCGGGATCGACCCCTTACACGGATCGGTGATCAGGCGAGTCTCACGGACTCGCCGATCACAGAGCGCGCCGCGCGCGCCCCTCAGGGGGCGCGCAGGCCGCTCGTAACCGGGACTACGTCAATAGACGTAGTCCCGAAAATGTGGGTCCGCGCTATTGCCGTCATTTTGCAATAGCGCGGATCCCAAATGGTTAAAGCCTATCGGTTGGGACCAGCATGCAGGTCCAGCAGAAGAGGGAAGGTGAGTGATCAGCAACTGCTGTACAGCAGTAGGTGGTTTTGAAAACACATGGATAGATGTTTTAATTTAGCCACCTTAAAAATTTAGGAAATTAAATGGCCTTTCCACAGCACAGGGTAATACTAAATATTAATGTGTGATAGAAATAGCATCAGCTCACATGGCCACTTACACAAAACTGAGTTCATACTTTATTTCCAGATTCACAATGCCAACTATGACATCCACATTGTTTCTCCATAGAATGAAACTTTACTAGGAGAATCAAGGTCATTCAAATATTTGGCCAACTGCCTTGATCTCATTTCATAGCTGGCAATTCCCAAATCATTTTGGAAGCTTTCATACTGAGATACTAAATACCAATGCAGGCCAAATGACTCAAATCTGACAGTAAATTGGGGCCACGGTCTTTATTACTAATAAATGGGATTTATTACAATAAAAAAAAATATTGCTTACAACTTCTGAACTTGCCTATAACTTCTAAAGAACGGAAATGTTTGTTTTAAAAGCAGACACCAGAGAATGAAGCTTAGTAAGAGAATATAACTGCAACATATTTGTTCTAAAACAGAAAAGGCTGCAGACAAAGAAATCTGCATGTCTACTAGTTCAAAACAGATAAATGAACATCAATTTCCTTGTGCAGTCACCCCCATGAAATACCACCTGCTCTGGTTTATAGTCCAACTAATGCAGAGTAGAACAGCAGAACAAAGGGTCTTAACTCCTGTTTCACCAGAATAAAAAACATTAAACTAACAGTAGAAATAATAGTTTGACTTTTTTTATGTACAGTGTTTACTTGTAGGGAAAGTATATTGAAGCTTAAAAGCTTAAATGTTCTACAATAGGCACATGAAAGAAATATTTATAATAAAGTAACTATAAGAGCTCCTTTACACTTGCTTCGACTTTAACACACAATAAAGCACCTACTGCTTAAACGTGCTTTTTTGATGTGTTTTTGATGCTTCAGTAAAGCTGCGGTGATGATTCTGTGATGCTTCTGTGATGCTTTGATGATGCTTTTTTGAAGCTCTAACCGCTTGCCAACCATCCACCACAGTTGTACTGCGGTAGAATGGCACAGGAGGGGGGGGGGTGCCGGCTGCGGCTATGGGATTCGATCAAGAACCGATCAATCCCCAGGCCTGGACCTGGTGATTGCTCTTGACGAATGATATCCTTCCCCTGTCATGTAAATGTAAACACCCACGCACGCACCATACACCTCCCTTAGTAGTATAGTGTCTGAACGGATCGATATCTGATCAGATCTATATTAGCATCACCAACAGTTTAGGGTTCCCAAAAACGCTAGCAGGATCAGCGAGAATACCTAGCACCTGTGTTTAGACCCTCCACCCAGCCTAGCCTAGCCCACCCAAGTGCAGTATCAATCGATCACTGTCACTTACAAAACACACACAAAAAGTCCCAAATATGTGGTATTGTAATACTCAGGAGGAGTAGCAGAATTTATTTTGGGGTGTCATTTGTGGTATACACATGCCATGTGAAAGAAATAACCTATTACAATGACAATTTTGTGGGAAAATAAATCTTCATTTTGCAAAGAATTGTGGGAAAAAATGACAACATCAAAAACCTAAACGTGCCTCTTACTAAATACCTTGGAATGTCTACTTTCCAAAAAGGGGTCATTTGGGAAGTATTTGTACTTTCCTGGCTTGTTCGGGTCACAAGAAATGAGATAGGCCACCAGTACATCAGATGTGATCAATTTTGTATGATTCGCACCATAGCTTGTAGACTCTAACTTTCACAAAGACCAAATAATATCCACTAATTTGGGTTATTTTTACCAAAGATATGTAGCAGTATAAATTGTGGGCAAAATGTATGAAGAAAAATTTATAATTTGCAATTTATTTATTTTTTCAAAATTTTCGGTCTTTTTCATTTATAGTGCAAAAAATAAAAAAAACAGAGGTGATCAAATACCACCAAAAGAAATCTCTATTTGTGGGAAAAAAAGGACAAAAAATTCATTTGGGTGCAGTGTTGCATGACTGAGTAATTGTCATTCAAAGTGTGTGAGCACCGAAAGCTGAAAATTGGTCTGGGCAGGAAGGGTATTTAAGTGCCCAGTAGGCAAGTGGTTAAAAACAAAATGGTGCATGTATGCCCATAATTAGAAGTGGGTGGATGAAGGGAGGTATTCTAATGGTGGGCATACCCACCAATCAATCTCTTTTTTTTCATTCAGCCCACAGGCTGCATGAAAAACAATTATTACAATATATGCCCAACAAGGACCAGCAACGTACTGGTATGTTGCTAGACTTTGAGTGGTTATACCAGAATGATGCCTGCGGGTTTAGGTATCATCTTGGTATCATTCTTTTTTAGTCCGCGGTTGGCTTTCAGGTAAAAACAATCCTAGCGGCAAATTAGCCTCTAGACTGCTTTTATAAGCAGTGGGAGGGAATGACCCCCCCCCCCACCACTGTCTTCCATGGTTTTCTCTGGCTCTCCTGTCCCAACAGGGAACCTGAGAATGCAGCTGGTGGTTCCACCAGCTGACCATAGAGCTGATCAGAGACCAGAACGGCTCCAATCATCTCTATGGCCTAAGAAACCTGAAGCTACGAGCATTTGGATCTGTTACAATTTTGTGGAGTTGATCATGTTCATCCCTCTTGGAGGAGATCCAATCAAGTTAGGGACTTGTCCCAGAGAGAGACTTGATGGATCTTCCTGATGAAAAGCTTATTCCCAAGAGGAATGAACATTGAATTAGACTTGAATTGCTTTATAAGCAATTTTTAAGTCACCTTTATTAGAGGTTTAAGTGACAGTAACTTAGGGGTCGGTGGGGTAATACTCACCAGAGGTAAAGTGCATGGTGTCACATTATATATTTGAAGTATTGGCTCTAGCACACATTAATTATAATATTATAGATAGTGAAGATTATTAGGTACTCAATGAGAATGTATTGTCATTTTACTGATTAATTGTGATAAATTGCATTATCATGGAGTGTATCATTTTTATACATTATTATTAACTGGAATATAATGTGAAGGGGGATGGAGTAAAAACGTCCCTCACTTTCTATGCAGTCTTTTTTCATTTCAATTTTAATTGGAATTTGGTGATATACCGTATATATATTTTTATATGTTTACACACACACATATATATATATATATTATATAAATGTTATCCTTATTTTTATTTAACAGCAGTTCACATCTGTAGTTTAGATTAGGATGTTATGTTTAATTTCTTTTTCCCAGCAACAGTTTTACCTATACATGATGACATGCTGTGGCTGGAGGCAGCTGTAGAAAGCGCTGTATTGTGCAAATTGGGACACGGGTAGTGCGCAGGCGCGAGCCGTGATGTCTCCGCCCATTTGAGGAAGTTAGAGAATAAAGGAAGAAGGAGTACGCCGTGCAGCCAATCCCATGATTAAGTCATCTGTGACGAAAGATGTAGGGGCATGGCCACACGGCAGGCATTCAGAGTTTATGGAGGACAGAGTGTGTTACGATCCGACCTGCTGCATTAAATAGTGGGAGCACAGAACAAGGAGTGGGTGAGACGTCACTAGCTGGCACACTACTCGGGGTCTGCCGCGACCACTATTTATCGTTTTATCAGCGCATGAAGTTTGTGGTTTATTCACCTTGGCTTGTTTTTAGGCTTTAGGCTTGCTGTGATTTTACACATGTGTGTGCAATTGTGTGAGCTTTACTGAGTTTTAATAAATGTGCACTGCTATATCACACTATTGGAAGTGCTTTTTCTCTTACATGTGTAACAACTAATACTTAAGGAAAAGAGATTGTGTCAATGACGATTGCTATCTGAAGATCCAATTGAAGTCCTGATAAGTGTGGTTAAAAGCGATTTATGCCAAACACGAGAGTGAAAGGCAAATGCAGCTGGTGAGTGCAAGTCCTTTAGTGGGAGTGGAATCACAGTCACTGAAGTGTGAAGGACATGCACAAGGACAACACTAATTTTATACACCATTCATCGAATCACTTCAGTGTTTTATGGACTTTATGGACACTTAATAATAATATTTTTAGTTTTGTTTATATTTTATTTTTTATTTTTTATTCTTTATTTTTTTATTTTTTTATATTTTATATGTTTTATTCGTTTTTTTATTTTCTTAAATTAATATTTAAATTTATTACTATTTTTTTATATTTTTCTTCACATTTTTTTACAGAGTGTGTTGTTTTTGGTTTGTTTTTTCTGGGTGCGCTGGCTCTTGATGTTTCTAATTTTTTTCCTTTTATCACTCAATATGATATGAGGCACTCTTAATTCAAGAGATTTAGTGAATGTTTTTAAATAATTAATATTTGTTGCACAGTATTTAGGTGATATTTAGGAGGTCACTGTGTAATCACTACACTATTGATTTTGGTAATATTAGAGCGTCGCTATTTATCCTATTGCTTTAAGAGGTATAAATTCAGATAGATGTTTGTTGTGTTGTAGGCGGCTGCCTTAGTTTTAGTTTTTCACTTTTCACATATCTATAAGCGCAGTGGTGATCACATGAGTTGGAGGGCAGGTACTTGTGAATCATCAGTTTTGTAACCCCCAGTTCTGCTAATCCCCTGCTCAGTAATAACACCCAGCTCTGCTGATCCCCCACTCAGTAGTAACCCCCAGCTCAGTTGATTATCTGGACTTATAATCTTCCTCTCTGGTCCCCACTTACCGCCTGCTATGTTGCTCTCATTCTGCACACCACGTGTGACATCTGCTAGTTTCTACTGCTCTGGTCCCCCAGCTCTGCTGATCCTCTGTGCTCAGTCCTCCCTCTCCAGCCCCATTCACCTTCTGCTATAGTTTAACACATGTGCTGTCTGCTAGTTGCTCCACTCCAGTCTGTACCCGACTCACCTTTCTGCTGCTCCACACTGCACACCAGATGTGACATCTGCACCAGATGCTTCCAGAATATATTCACATGAACCGGAAGTGACTGCTGATGTTTTTCTGGTTCAATTGTTGGTTTCCCAGTGCATCCTGCGATATTTCATACTTGCCATACCTCCAAAACAAAGAGAAGCTAAAGTTGAATAAAAGCTTTTCAGAAGCTTTAAGGTGCTGTAAGAGAACTTTTTCAAAGGCTTTTATGGAGGCTTGAAACACCAAGAAAACAATATGGGGTATAATTTTCGAAAATGTAAACAGGACTGTAAGGTAACCATTTAATTAGCGATAGGTGTTTTATTGGCATTCAGAGTGCTTTAAAAAAGCCTATCAAATGCCATATTTTTAACCAAAGGTAAATAAGATCCAAAACTTGGTGCAGTGAAACTTATATTAAAGCTTTCCCTGCCCCCTGCCACTGCTCATCA
This sequence comes from Lithobates pipiens, assembly GCF_037356315.1. Taxonomy (NCBI): domain Eukaryota; kingdom Metazoa; phylum Chordata; class Amphibia; order Anura; family Ranidae; genus Lithobates; species Lithobates pipiens. The sequence goes on from NW_027507718.1 coordinate 219,123,571, forward strand.
AATTTTCTGAGCTAGGCCTGCACATGCCCTTTATTCTCTCAATTTTATTTAGATGACTGCTTACTAGGATGATTTTCTATCATATTACCTGCGTAGAAAAAAAAAAAAAAAGAAAAACCTGAAGCCTCTGCATCCATTTAGTTTGAAAGCATCTGACCAAAAATAAAAATTCGATTAGAGTGGTAGCCTGTAATTTGACTTTGAGTAAAGGCTCATGAAGACTTCGAGAAAAGCCAGTCACACAAGCAGTAGGAGATTTCTGGGGGCATTTTGTACAAAAACAGAGTAATATCCCTTGTTTCTATGGTGGAAATACATTGAATTTTTTGGCTGTGTTAGAAAATTATAGCCAGCTGTGTCACAAGCATTGGTGGCCCGTCCATTAGGGGTGCACTGGTGCCACCCCCCCATCTATGCGTCCGGCCCCCTAATCTACATTCGGGGTGCCAGATGAATGGATTCCAGTGAGGGGTGTTTTTTTTAAGCACATGACCAGAGTCAGAGGCTCTAATAGGCTTAAAATAAGGGTGGTATGGGATCGGGCACTGCGCTCCCAGCTGACCCAGTGTGTGAGAATAGCGAATAAATATTTGCTTTTCTCAAACTGATCCTCCTCCTGGTCAATCAGGAAGCGAGTTATGAGATCTGTCACCCGATTGGCTAAAAGGACAGGTAATCCTATTGGACACCTAGAAGAAGGTAGGGAGGAGATGCACGGCAGAAGCCGCCGTGATGCAGAGGAGGAGGAGATGCCGATTGCCGCCATCGGAGTGCTGCCCATCTGGAACCTTAATGGTGTAAGTTATGGATGACCGACCGTGAGACCCCAAAGGGGGTACGGGTGACCCAACCAATAGTTGGGGATTTACTAAAACTGGGGGACTCAGACACTGGTGCAGCTGTGCATGGTAGCGCCAATCAGCTTCTAATTTTGGCTTGTTTAATTAAACTTTGACAATAAAACCTGGAAGCTGATTGATTTCCATGCAGAGCTGCACCAGATTTTGCATGCTCCAGTTCTGGAACCCCCCCCCCCCCATAGTGTCTGATGCTAGTGCCCCCCCCCCCCCCCCCCCACTGCACTGTGTGGTTTATTACACCATCCTCTCTGTCACTGCAGGGCACAATAGTGACAGAGGCTGGCAGAAAAAAACTCAGAGCACAGCGGGAAACCAGGCGATCAACATAACCAGAAATGTGCTAGATGCTACATGCTAACCATTCTTCAGCAAGCTTCTCACCTCAACACAGCAAAGTATGTTGGCAAGGTGACAGGTAAGTACAAATTGTTTGCATTGTTTTAAGAATGAAAAGGTTTTAACTAGAAAACCATAGACTAGTAAGCTAGGGATCTGTTATAAAAAAGTTATTTGAAATGTCGTCAATGATTGGTTTGTAAAAATATACAGTAAGAAATAATCCAATAGCATAGTTTCACTAGAGGTTCATAAAAGACAGGTCCTGTCTAACACGGTCAGGTTTCACAAGGTTTTACCTTCAAATAAGGATAATGGAAATTCCACTGATGTGATACTTCTGGCTTGTGCAAATATATTTGAAAAAGTCTTTCATAAAAGCAAGTTGCTTCTTAAAAAATAAAAAAAGAATGTTGCTCCATAGGAACTGGGCAAGAGATAGGGAGAAGTTTTGTCCAAAAATAAAAAAATAACGTAACTAAAGAACAGAAACCAAAGTATATTTGCAATTGGGACATAGTTAAACTGTACTAAAAATAGCAGTGTAGAATTGGCATTAATGCTAGTTCTTTTCATTCTTTTTCTTAATAGCTAATGCCTGGAAATGACAGTAATGTCATTTTTGCTGATGACACAAAATGATCTAGAAATCTTTTAAAATTCAGCATTTTATTGGCATATACAAGAAGGATCTTGACATAAAAGCAACACAAGCAGTTAAATATAAGAACTTTATATGAAATGTAAATGATAGATGTAATAGTATGCACCTAGATAAAAGAATATAACTATGCCCATAGACACACGGGTTGATTTTTTAAAGGAATAAAGAATATTCACTGCACATAGTGAATAAACTGAAGAAATATGCAAGGCAAAACAAATGTTTTTAACGGCTTCCCAACCGCCTCACGCAGATATACTGGGCAGAAGCCCAGGTACAGGCAGATTAACCTACCTGTACGTGGCCCTTTAAGAGGCAGCTTGCGGGGAAGGCGCGCGCCCTCCAGGAGCTCCGTGACCGTGATCGCGGGTCCCACGGACTCAATGTCTGTGGGGATACCCGCAATCGTCTCTCGGTGAGGAAAAACAGGAAGATGCTAATGTAAACAAGCATCTCCCTGTTCTGCCTAATGACACTGTCACTGATCACAGCTGCCTGTAATCGGGAGTGGTGATCAGTGTAGTGTCACACACAGCCCCTCCCCCCACAGTTAGAATCAGTCCCTAGGAAACACTTAACCCCTACAGCGCCACATAGTGGTTAACCCCTTCACGGCCAGTCATATTTACACAGTAATCAATGCATTTTTAATTGCACTGATCACTGTATAAATGTGAATGGTCCCAAAATTGCGCTGATGTGTGCGCTATAATATCGCAGTCACGATAAAAATTGCTGATCGGCGCCATTACTAGTAAAAAAAAATCAATCAATTAAAATGGCATAAAACTACCCTATTTTGTAGACGCTATATCTTTTGCGCAAACCAATCAATAAACGCTTATTGCGATTTTTTTTTTTTACCAAAAATATGTAGAAGAATATGTATCGGCCTAAACTGAGGAAAAAAAATGTTTTTATTTATTTTTTGGAGATATTTATTAAAGCAAAACTTTAAAAATAATGCGTTTTTTTTTCAAAATTGTCGCTATTTTTTTGTTTATTGCGAAAAACATAAAAACCACAGAGGTAGTTAAATACCACCAAAAGAAAGCTCTATTTGTGGAAAAAAAAGTACGTCAATTTTGTTTGGGAGCCATGTCACACGACCGCGCAATTATCAGTTAAAATGAGGTAACGCAGAACCGCAAAAAGTGCAAATGGTCCGGGGCTTAAGTGGTTAAACTTCTCCTGGCCATAATTGGGTAATCAAATACCCAATCATTAAGCTAAGTGAACATTTATTTTACTACAAGAACATTTTTTACTCTTTTAGTAAATCAACCCCATTGAATCAAATACAGCTCGGCAGAAAATGTCTGGTTATAGACCGACTTTAGAATACTGGCAAAGAATAAGGTAAGCAACATCACCACTCAATATTCTGTAGAGACTGAAAAAGCTAAGAAAATAAGGAATAAAGGGCTCTATCTACAAAGCGGTAGCTACCTCTTTAAGAAATTCAAGAAACACTGCATAGCATTTTTCAAAACTTTTTTTGGCTTTCACTAAAAAACACTTCTAAAATACTGCATGCAATATTTTTCCAAAATTAAACTATGCAGTATTTTATCTCATGCGATATTCAGTGGGATGGAAACAGTGGAGAAGAATTATAACCCCTGTCAGTTTTTTTTTTATATATAATAAAGAGGCAAAATGGTTTAAACTGAAGAAATAGGCCAACTCACTTAGTCAGTTCAGTCCCTGCAGCATATGTATTAATACAAAAGAAAAAAGGCGACTAGAATATCAGTCAAAGGAAAGTTGCTTTTACTAGACACATGTGGTGCATCAAAAACAAGGTAAATTAAGTAAATACAAAATATCTCTATAAATGTCTAATATCGAATGTAAATGATATCAAAAATCACACACATATATAAATGCCCTTCTCCCACCAATAAAAAATACATTGTTATCTTTTATATTGGTGGAAGAAGGGTATTTATACATGTACGTGATTTTTGTATATGATTTTCAGTATTTGACATTAATAAATATATTTTGTATTTATTGAAAGTATAACTAAAGGAAAAACTTTTTTTTAGATTTGGATAGGGTGGAGAGGTATTAGAAAACCTATTATTTTACTGCTGCCTGTGCTTTATTTATTCTATTTACCATTATCATTGAAAGTGAAATGAAAAGAAAATCCCAAATTTTGGGTTGTCCCCAGCAAAGTAATAGAGGGGAAATTTCCAATGGGAACACTAGTTCTGGTGACCTGGGAGACCCCAAGAGATCTTATTAATAACCCTCCATTACTTTATCCAAAATGAAATAGAAAGGGACCCAAAATCCAAGGAGCACCTTTAGGCTTTATAAGGGTAGAAAAGATGCATTTAATTTCCTGAATACCTATCACATTTGTGGAGGCCCTGGAGCACCATGACAGTGGAAATACTTATCAAATAACCACATTTTGGAATGCAAACTCCACAAAGTATTTTGTAGGAGGCATAGTGAGTCTTTTGAATACTTAATTTTTTTGGCAACAAGTTTTTGTAAAATTCTGAATGAAAATTAAAGTTACACAAAGTTGTCAATTTAAGATATTTCTTACACACAGCACGGGAATACTTACAATTACATCCCAAAACACATTCTACTACTCCTTCTGAGTATGGCTATACCACATGTGTGAGACTTTTTCAATGTTTGGACTAAATATACTGTATACCGGACATTGTAACTTGTGTATCACTCAAACCAACCATTGTATCAAAATGATTGCCTCTATAGTGGTCAGAGAATATAGCTAAGTGCAGTGTCACCTATAGCAGTCCCTGTTCCTATAAACCATGCAAGTTTAGCCTATTTGTAAGCAGGTTAAATTGTGTTTAGCTGTAGTGAATCAGCAGCTGACTCAGTCTGGGGAAACCGGTAAAAATGTCTCGCTCAGTTCCTGGGTGTCAGGGAAATAGCCGCAATATCACGAGGCTCGTTCGTGTTAACGCGCGTCGGCGCCTACGTAAGCGCAAGGTAGTTTCCAGACGAACGACCGACGCTACGTCTAACCGGGCGGGCATACGCGGTGATGCCACGAATACTCAACGTACTCGACGTAGACGTACGATCGCTCCAACGCGCTCACGACGTGACCCGGTCATCTCGTCCATTTAAACGATCGCCTGACACTCCTGCATTGCTGGATTATCGTCAGCTCTCCTGTGAAACCTGTACCCGTGCTTCCTGTTTTCTGATCTCCAGTGTACCGACCCGGCTTGCTTGACCTGTTCCTGTTGTTCTCCTGGCTCTGACTCCTGGCTTGTACCCGACGTTCCTGATCCGCTTCCTGCACCTGATCCCGGCCTGTTTGACTATTCTCTGGACCTCCGCTGCCTACTCTCGGACTTCCTAGCACAGTTGCCCTTCTAGGCCTGCTTACTCCGTACTTGGCCTCTGCTGCTGCTACCTGGCAACCTGTGCTACTGTGGGCACTGCATCCCTGTGTCAACTTCAGGGTTGTGCTGCGCTCGGCCGCAAGGGGAGCCCTCTCAGCATTTCAGCCTCACTCCTGACCGTGACACTGGGTTTTTTGTCCTAGCCAGCCCACCTGTGCTATGGAAAGGAGGACAGCTGAGGCCCAAGAGTTCCAGGTTCTCAGGATCCGGTGTATTCCAGATTACCTGTGAGTGGATGCGTTTGAGGCTGCTAAAGACACCAAAATTATTGGACATCAGCCGGCCATGATCAATGCCATTATGGACTCTTGCCTCACTGAGGCATGCCTGGGCCAATACACTACTCTAGTTAAAGTTAAGGGAAATACTTTGTTTAAATAGAATAAGTCTGCCATGTTTCATCAGTAAAAGTTACATTAACAGTTATGACCAAGGTCTAAAGTTATTCAAATGTGTGCATCAAAAGAACGAGGGTCTATAAAGCACTATGGGGTATGAAGTATCACCACTACAAGATGATTAACAAGATGATTAACTCTACAAGACAAGGCAGAGGAGTGTAGTTGCTAAGAGTAACCAAGCTACAAGCAACCAGTTGTTAAGCTTGCTACCTGGTAAGGTGACAGGTAGCGAGGGGGTCGTTGTCTAGCTCTCTCCCTAGCAGTCGATATATCTAATAGCAACTGGATCTGAACCTACGTAATGTAGATCTATGGTCTGCACACAAGATGTGAGAAGGAAGGAGTTAATGAGCATGGATAATGTCTGCACTATGTGCTGGGTGGGATCCCATTCTGTTACTGGGAGTGAGGTAACAGAGGTACGCTGGATTGATGGAGTGGGTGCAGGCTCAGCACATCCCTCGTAATGCAATATATATTAACTACAGTGCATAGTGACATGGAACAGGTAGCTTTTCAGAGGAACTCTGCACTTTATTACTGCACACAGTGAAAGCTCAACTCTGTTAGGGAACTGCCTTAATGTTAGTTTTTTTTACACAACCACAGCACCTGCCTGGTCCCGGGCATTTATGAGCAGGCCTTCGCGAAAGGTACCCCCACGTGCAGGGGTGCAGATGACCCATCCACATACTAGAACGTGGCTTCCCCTAGGAATGCCATGTGCACTGGCCAGAAAGTACAGGAGGCTAAACAAAAGAAAAACAAAAGAGTTACTGTGATTCCAGGAATGCAGTTGTCCGCTGGGGATGGCTAGGACTGGTGTTATGCAGGAATATAATCAGCAGGATGGGTCCAGGCAACAGGCAGAAACATGGCCAATAAACAGGCCAGGTTTAATACATGCCATGGCTGCAATGCAGCTGTGGCAGGAATTGTACCCCCTGTGGAGTGAAAGGGGTTAAAGCAGGTGGTGAGAAGGCAATACAAGGCCTCCTCACTGCCTGTCAAATGCTCTCTGAAGAGCAATCTGATAATAGATGCACATGTGAACAAATCCTTATGGTGACAATGTGACTGCTGTGGCAGTGATCAGGAACACTGTAACTGGTGTGGCGGTGACCAGGAACACTTTAACTGGTGAGGCGGTGATCAGGAACACTGTAACTGGTTTGGTGTTGATCAGGGACACTGTAAGGCCCCCTTCACATGGCCAGGTTGGTGTGACCGCGGGATTCCTGTGTCAAGAATCTGTGGATTCTTGCTGCTGGAATGACCGGGTTATGTGATCAGCAGTGAAAATTCAGCCCATTTAAACTGATATTGGACTGGTGGAGATTGGCAACCTGCGCTCACTCCACCAGTCCCTTGCCCTACTTTAATATTAATGGTTGTATTTTTTATGGAAGCGGCTACCTGTTTCTGACAGAAACCTATTCCCATTTTACCTAGGTGAGAATTACATCAGCTTGGTTTGCCCCCCCTCCCCCCACCGCCACCTACAACCTGCAACCTCCTGGGAGACACATCACACATCCCAGATCCCAGGAGGCTGCAGAACTAGTCTGACAGTCCAATATCCCACACGCGCTGTGGGTAGCCAGCTGTGAGATAGCAGCAAGTCACATCTTGCTCATACATCCAAGATGGCAGGGCCAGGGATCCAAAGGCTGGCGAAGAATTGGCTCTGGTAAAGTCAGTGGATTCCATGGGTTGGTAAGTGCCTATTTCTTAAAAGTCAGTAGTTACATTATTTGTGGCTGTTGACTTTTACATTTTAAAAATCAAATAAAGTTCCTCTTTATTAGTGAAATCAGCAAAAGGGGTTGTAAAGGCAGAAGGCTTTTTATCTTAATGCATTCTATGTATTGTCTAGCGATGTCTACGATTCCCTTGGCTGTCAGGGACTCTCCCTCCTGATTGGCTGAGAAACAGCCATTGGCTCCCACTGCTGTCAAAGTCAGTTAGCATATCAGGAGAGAGAGGGGGCAGGGCAGAACCGCAGCTCTGTGTCTGAAGGCTGCTGCTTGCGTGGGGGTACTCAAAAGGAGGGAGGGGCCAGGAGCAGCAAAGAGGGACCCGAGAAGAGAAGGGTTGCAGTTGCCCTGTGCAAATCCACTGCAACAGAGCAGGTTAGTAGGACATGTTTGTTATTTTAAAAAAAAACAAGACTTTACAATCACTTTAAAGTTGGATAAAAGGCTAACTATAACTAATCTTAAAAATATTCCCTTCCCCACCTGTTCTTACCAATTTGGCTCAGGGACAGGACTCAGGATTGCAAGAAATGAGAATGGACGGCACACACACATAAAATTGACTCTCACGGTGACCCTGAAAGCAGTGTGCAGCAGCGCACAGATGATGATGACACTTCACTGACACAACACATCCCCTCCTGAGTCACAGTGACAGTCCCTCTCCAAGCCAAGCACTCCCTCCAGTCCACTCCAGTCTAAACAGCACTGACGGCCCCGGTCCCAGCCTGCCCTGCTCCATACCGCAGACCCGCACATGAGGCTCTGGCCGCTCTGCTTGGCTCCATTGCACCATGACATCACACGACATGCTCAGGCATCGCCTCCGCCAGAGCCACCCAATCACACTGTAGCAGGCACTCGGATGGTCTCAGCCTGCTCTGGACCAAGCCGCATATTTTTTACTGGCAACCTTTTACTTTTACTGCCATTTACTGGCAGGAGAAAGTTGCCTGTTTTTTACTGGCTGCCAGTAAAAATGCTGACGGCAACACTGGGTCTGGTCATGTGATCCAGCAGCTCTGGCTGCCCTGTGTCAGTGAGTGGCTGCTACAGGGGAAAGAAGGTGGAGGAGGAAGCGACAACAATGCCTTGGTCATGGGAGCCTATGGGGGATATCATAGCTCCCTGAATTGGCAGCCATTGTTGGATTATTCCTTACCTAGAGCTGCAGACTCACGTGACCGAAGGGAACTAAAAATAGGTTAATATACGGATTATTATTTTTTTAAACAGGATAGGTGGGAGGGTTTGGGAGGGAACATTTTTAAGAATAGTTTTAATTAGGTGTTTCTTCCACTTTAACTAATACAGAGAAAGTGGTGTTGTCTTCCTAGCTTTTTTGTCTGGCAGAGGTGTATGCCACAAAAGGAGCTGGAGAGAATCCTTTGGCAAATAAGGATGTTCATATTTTTTGTACGCATTTCAACTTTGTGTTTAGCTGTTTTGTAATAAAATAGATGATGGTTTCTTTTATAACAAAAAAATTGCCTAGAAAAACTAAGCTGGAAATTAATGGAAGTGTGGCATTTTTTTTTTTTGCGCTTTCTGGGCACACATGTAGAAACACACACTCACATGTTCCTAGGTTCACACATGTACAGTGTATTTGTGCGCACAGGTTGTAGGTACAGCAGGCTATTCATTTGAATGGGTCACTGTACCTGTGAGAAACACAGGGGGGGAAGTCCCCTGCTCTGTTTTTTAACCACTTACTGCCTGGCCAATAGCAAAATGATGGCCGGGCAGTGGCTTTCCTGTTCTGACTGGACTTAATATGACGTCCTTCAAAACAAGGCAATTGGGTGTGGTGTGTCGCTCTGACACACCGTGCCTCTGATCACGGTAAAGTGACACCTATCAGTGCCCATCAGTGCTGCATATTAGTGCCTCTTCATCAGTGCCCATCAGTGCCACTTCCTCAGTGCCCATCAGTGAAGGAGAAAATGTACTTATTTACAATTTTTTTTTACAGAAACAAAGAAAAACTTTTTTGGGGTGAATGCCCATCAAAATTAACTTTTCTTAGGTTTCTCATCACTAGTAGGGGTGAGCTTTATGTTGGGGTCGAACATGAGCTAGACTTGAACATTGGGTGTTTGCCTGTTCGCCGGAAAACAAACATTATGGGGCATTCACGCCAAATTCGAGCGTCATGTAACATCCCATAATGCACTGCGAGTTTGCAGTACATTGCTGTATGATGACTGGCCAAAGCATGCACCATGACCTGCAAGCTTTGGCCAATCCCACCGCCCTCAGCTATGAGAGCCATAATTGGCCAATCATGGCTCAGGGGGGCTCAGGGGGACTAAATCCATGCCACACACAGTATATAAGGCTGCCTGCACATCAGCTCCATGTAGTGTGTTGGTGGCATGGATGGAGAGAGAGTGTAATTTAGACTGATTCAGTTAGCTGCAGTGTATTTAATATTATATATATATATATATATATATATATATATATATATATATATATATATATATACAGTCAGTCTCGAATATATATATATATATATATATATATATATATATATATATATATATATATATACACTGCATACAGTTTAGCTATATCTGATTGCAGGCCATTCCTGTTGTACTTCTTCTAATATACTTCAGGCAGGCAGGTTATTCAGTTACCTGCAGTGTATTTAATATATATATATATACAGTCAGTCACAGCTTCCAATAGCACTTATACGGCGATGACACCCAATTCTATCTGTCTACTCCTCACCTCACTCCCTCAGTCTCCTGTCGCATTGCTAACTGAGATATCAGCATTTATGTCACACCGCTTCCTTAAATTAAATCTCTCTAAAACTGAGCTATTAATATTCCCCCCTGCACATGCCCCCCTCCATCACTTTTCCATCAAAATCAACAATGCAACCATTAGGCCCTCCCCTCAGGCCAGAGTACTAGGTGTAATCCTAGACTCTGACTTGTCATTTCAGCTCCAAGTCCAATCGTTGGCAAAAGTTTGTAGAATTCACCTCCGTAACATCTCTAAAATTTGCACCTTTTTAACAAATGAAACCACCAAGCTCCTCATTCACTCCCTTGTTATCTCTCGCCTTGACTATTGCAACTCCCTTCTCATTGGCCTGCCTCTCCATAGGCTATCCCCTCTTCATGAATGCTGCTGCCAGACTTATCCATCTTACCAATGGCTCGGTGTCTGCCAACCCTTTCCTCCAATCCCTACACTGGCTCCCAATCACCCAGTGAATTAAATTCAAAATACTAATCACAACATACAAAGCCATTCATAACTCTGCCCCGAGCTACATCACCAATCTTGTCTCCAAATATGACAAAAATCGTCCCCTCCACTCTTATCAAGACCTCCTACTCTCAAGCTCTCTTATCTCCTCCCATGCTCGTCTCCAGGATTTCTCCAGAGCATCTCCCATCTTCTGGAACTCGCTACATCCACTGGTCCAGCTATCCCCTACTCTTGCTACCTTCAGACAATCCCTGAAAACTCATCTCTTCAGGGAAGCCTATCATGTCTCCAACTAATCTCCTACCATTTCCATCAGCTCATTCCCCACAGCTTAACCTTTTGTACCACCTGCCCCACCCTATTAGATTGTAAACTCTTCTGAGCAGGGCCCTCTTAATCCTCTTGTATTTTATTGTATTGTAACTGTATTGTCTCCTTTCATATTGTAAAGGGCTGCGTAAATTGTTGGCGCTATATAAATCCCGAACGATAATTTTATATATATATATATATATATATATATATATATATATATATATATACACTGCACCCAGTGTACCCAAGCCTATATCTGACTGCAGGCCATTCCTGGTGCACTTTTTCTTTTTCTTTTTTTGTACCCATAGTGCAGTTGCTACTACTTTTCTGTTGGTGTACACAGTATACAATACAGTACCGTGCACTCGTAGTTGCTATTAGACTTCTGTTGGTGTACACAATCCCGTGCACCCCTAGTGCAGTTGCTACTACTTTTCTGGTGGTGTACACAGTACACAATACATACAGTGCAGCCATAGTTGCTATTAGACTTCTGGTGGTGTACACAACACCGTGCACTCATAGTGCAGTTGCTACTACTTTTTCTGGTGGTGTACCCAGTACACAATACAATGCACCCATAATTGTTATTACACTTCTGTTGGTGTACACAATACAGTGCACCCCTAGTGCAGTTGCTGCTACTTTTCTGGTGATATACACAGTACACAATACAGTGTAGTGTGGTTTTGCTAAATAAAATGTACAGCATGTCTGGAAGGCCATCAAGGACAGGCAGAAGCTCACAGGCCACTAAAATAGGGCAAGCAGGCTCTGTGTCTACAGTCAACAGTGCTGGTCATGGGCACGGTGCATCCTCAGCACGTGGCCGTGAGGCACACTTGTCCTTTTTTTCTGCAGCTGGCTATGTTATTGAGCCACAACATGAGTTGGTGGAATGGATAACAAAGTCGTCCTCATCCTCCTCATCCTCTGTCACCCAGGCTCAGAGTAGTTTGCCTGCCAATGCAGCTGCCAAAGTGGCCTATTTCATCGGCTCCATGTCAACAATCACTCCTTCCCTAGCCCCACCATCATGCACAGAGGAGTCCCCCAAACTATTCGACCACAGGGTCGGGTACATGCTGCAGGAGGAGACTCCAATTATGGTACCCAGGTTGAGGAAGGGAGTAACGTGAGCCTAGAGAGAGGGGGTGCCCAAGAAGGACAAGAAACTGTCAGTCATGTTCCCCCAGCTGCAGCATACTGTTAAGTTTGCTCCAGTGACGAGGAGGGAGGGGATGATGAGGTCACTGACTCTACTTGGGTGCCTGATAGAAGAGAGGAGGAGGAGGTACATCTCCAATGAGGCAGGATGCCCTCCAGGGGGCAGTTTAAGGGCAACCACCCTTTTGCATCACACCGCAGAGCTAAGCAGGTGTGCAGCAGATTGCACCGTTGCTGTTTGCAACATATGTCTGAAGCGTATCTAGCGTGGCAAAACAGCAGCCGCTTGGGCATCACATGTTTGACCAGACATATGAAGACCTCCCATGCAGTCCATTGGCAACAGCACTTAAAGGACCCACATCAAAGAAAAAGGAGGAGCTATCCTTGCTCCAAATCAGCTGGGATTGCCAACTCCACTATACCTCCAGTCCTTTCAGAAACCTGCACTGAGAGGGATGAAGGTATAGAAATAGGTGTCCCAAGTACTTGCGGTCAATCTGCTGGCATTACACCAACATCCGATTTTAGCATGTAAACTTCCCTACCCCAGTTGCTAAACCATCAAAAGAAATTCGTTCCCAGCCATCCACATGCTCAGCGTCTGAATGCTAGCTTGGCCAAATTGCTAGCACTGCAACTGCTGCCTTTTCAGCTGGTAGACTCTGCCCCCTTTCGTGAATTTGTGGAATGTGCGGTACCTCAGTGGCAGGTTCCCAAACGCAATTTATTTTCACGGAAGGCCATTCTACCAGCATGTGGAAGGCAATGTCTTGGCCTCAATGGACAGGGTGGTCAGCAGTAAGGTGCATATAACAGCTGACTCATAGTCCAGCAGACATGGACAAGGACATTACCTTTCTTTCATGGCGCACTGGGTAACTCTGCTGGCAGCTGGGAAGGATGCAGGACAGGGTTCAGCATTGTTGGAGCTTGTTCCGCCTCCATGCCTCTAAAATGCTAGTGGTGATTCAGCCACAGCTCTCTCCTCCACCCCCTCCTCTTCTTCTTCTTCCTCTATGCCCTCTTCCTCTGCAGATTTGTCCTCTGAACCAGCAGTGCTCTGTAGGCGTTCAAGGGGCTACGCAAGCACTCAGGTAAAAAGATGCCATGCGGTAGACATGTGCGATTTGTTTCGTACGAATCTCAAATTCGTACAAATTTACCCAAAATTCGTACGTTCGGGAGGATCCGAAATACGAATTGCCGTGCGTCTGAATTCTGTACGGAATACGAACTTTTGTTTACGAATTTCGGATCAGTTATCGTCGAATCGACGACGACTCAGTCATTATGCTTATTATGAGGGGCTCCCACCATCCCTGTGCTATGCTGACTTCCTCCTGGGGCTGTACCTCTGCTGTGCTCATTATGAGAGGCTCCCACCATCCCTGTGCTGTGCTGACTTCCTCCTGGGGCTGCTTATTATGAGGGGCTCCCACCATCCCTGTGCTATGCTGACTTCCTCCTGGGGCTGTACCTCTGCTGTGCATATTATGAGGGGCTCCCACCATCCCTGTGCTGTGCTGACTTCCTCCTGGGGCTGCTTATTATGAGGGGCTCCCACCATCCCTGTGCTATGCAGACTTCCTCCTGGGGCTGCTTATTATGAGGGTCTCCCACCATCCCTGTGCTATGCTGACTTCCTCCTGGGGCTGTACCTCTGCTGTGCATATTATGAGGGGCTCCCACCATCCCTGTGCTGTGCTGACTTCCTCCTGGCGCTGCTTATTATGAGGGGCTCCCACCATCCCTGTGCTATGCTGACTTCCTCCTGGGGCTGCTTATTCTGAGGGGCTCCCACCATCCCTGTGCTATGCTGACTTCCTCCTGGGGCTGTACCTCTGCTGTGCATATTATGAGGGGCTCCCACCATCCCTGTGCTGTGCTGACTTCCTCCTGGGGCTGCTTATTATGAGGGGCTCCCACTATCCCTGTGCTGTGCTGACTTCCTCCTGGGGCTGCTTATTATGAGGGGCTCCCACCATCCCTGTGCTATGCTGACTTCCTCCTGGGGCTGCTTATTATGAGGGGCTCCCACCATCCCTGTGCTATGCTGACTTCCTCCTGGGGCTGTACCTCTGCTGTGCATATTATGAGGGGCTCCCACCATCCCTGTGCTGTGCTGACTTCCTCCTGGGGCTGCTTATTATGAGGGGCTCCCACTATCCCTGTGCTGTGCTGACTTCCTCCTGGGGCTGCTTATTATGAGGGGCTCCCACCATCCCTGTGCTATGCTGACTTCCTCCTGGGGCTGCTTATTATGAGGGGCTCCCACCATCCCTGTGCTATGCTGACTTCCTCCTGGGGCTGCTTATTCTGAGGGGCTCCCACCATCCCTGTGCTATGCTGACTTCCTCCTGGGGCTGTACCTCTGCTGTGCATATTATGAGGGGCTCCCACCATCCCTGTGCTGTGCTGACTTCCTCCTGGGGCTGCTTATTATGAGGGGCTCCCACTATCCCTGTGCTGTGCTGACTTCCTCCTGGGGCTGCTTATTATGAGGGGCTCCCACCATCCCTTTGCTATGCTGACTTCCTCCTGGGGCTGCTTATTATGAGGAGCTCCCACCATCCCTGTGCTGTGCTGACTTCCTCCTGGGGCTGCTTATTATGAGGGGCTCCCACCATCCCTGTGCTATGCTGACTTCCTCCTGGGGCTGCTTATTATGAGGGGCTCCCATCATCCCTGTGCTATGCTGCCTTCCTCCTGGGGCTGTACTTCTGCTGTGCATATTATGAGGGGCTCCCACCATCCCTGTGCTGTGCTGACTTCCTCCTGGCGCTGCTTATTATGAGGGGCTCCCACCATCCCTGTGCTATGCTGACTTCCTCCCGGGGCTGCTTATTATGAGGGGCTCCCACCATCCCTGTGCTATGCTGACTTCCTCATGCGGCTGTACCTCTGCTGTGCATATTATGAGGGGCTCCCACCATCCCTGTGCTGTGCTGACTTCCTCCTGGGGCTGCTTATTATGAGGGGCTCCCACCATCCCTGTGCTGTGCTGACTTCCTCCTGGGGCTGCTTATTATGAGGGGCTTCCACCATCCCTGTGCTATGCTGACTTCCTCCTGGGGCTGCTTATTATGAGGGGCTCCCACCATCCCTGTGCTATGCTGACTTCCTCCTGGGGCTGTACCTCTGCTGTGCATATTATGAGGGGCTCCCACCATCCCTGTGCTGTGCTGACTTCCTCCTGGGGCTGCTTATTATGAGGGGCTCCCACCATCCCTGTGCTATGCTGACTTCCTCCTGGGGCTGCTTATTCTGAGGGGCTCCCACCATCCCTGTGCTATGCTG
This sequence comes from Lithobates pipiens, assembly GCF_037356315.1. Taxonomy (NCBI): domain Eukaryota; kingdom Metazoa; phylum Chordata; class Amphibia; order Anura; family Ranidae; genus Lithobates; species Lithobates pipiens. The sequence goes on from NW_027507718.1 coordinate 219,139,015, forward strand.
ACTTCCTCCTGGGGCTGTACCTCTGCTGTGCATATTATGAGGGGCTCCCACCATCCCTGTGCTGTGCTGACTTCCTCCTGGGGCTGCTTATTATGAGGGGCTCCCACCATCCCTGTGCTGTGCTGACTTCCTCCTGGGGCTGCTTATTATGAGGGGCTCCCACCATCCCTGTGCTATGCTGACTTCCTCCTGGGGCTGCTTATTATGAGGGGCTCCCACCATGCCTGTGCTATGCTGACTTCCTCCTGGGGCTGTACCTCTGCTGTGCATATTATTAGGGGCTCCCACCACCCCTGTGCTGTGCTAACTTCCTCCTGGGGCTGCTTATTATGAGGGTCTCCCACCATCCCTGTGCTGTGTTGACTTCCTCCTGGGGCTGCATATTATGAGGGGCTCCCACCATCCCTGTACTGTGCTGACTTCCTCCTGGGGCTGTACCTCTGCTGTGCTCAGTATGTCAGTACAGCACAGGAATGGTGGAAACCCCTCATACTGAGCACAGCAGAGGTAGAGCCCCAGGAGGAAGTAAGCACAGCACAGGGATGGTGGGAGCCCCTCATAATATGCACAGCAGAGGTACAGCCCCAGGAGGAAGTCAGCACAGCACAGGGATGGTGGGAGCCCCTCATAATAAGCAGCCCCAGGAGGAAGTCAGCATAGCACAGGGATGGAGGGAGACCCTCATAATATGCACAGCAGAGGTACATCACCCAGAAGAAATCAGCATAGCACATGGATGGTGGGAGCCCCTCATAATAAGCAGCCCCAGGAGGAAGTCAGCACAGCACAGGGATGGTGGGAGCCCCTCATAATATGCACAGCAGAGGTACAGCACCCGGAAGAAATCAGCATAGCACAGGGATGGTGGGAGCCCCTCATAATAAGCAGCCCCAGGAGGAAGCCAGCACAGCACAGGGATGGTGGGAGCCCCTCATAATATGCACAGCAGAGGTACAGCCCCAGGAGGAAGTCAGCACAGCACAGGGATGGTGGACGCCCCTCATAATAAGCAGCCCCAGGAGGAAGTCAGCACAGCACAGGGATGGTGGGAGCCCCTCATAATATGCACAGCAGAGGTACAGCACCCGGAAGAAATCAGCATAGCACAGGGATGGTGGGAGCCCCTCATAATAAGCAGCCCCAGGAGGAAGTCAGCATAGCACAGGGATGGTGGGAGCCCCTCATAATAAGCAGCCCCAGGAGGAGCAGGCGCAAACTGGACCAGCGATGCATGGCAGACAATCCGCTTCTCTCTTTCTCATCTAATGAAACTTCGTATTTCGGATAGGAAATTCTTCAAGGGAATTTCGTATTTCGGATAAATACCAAACTTCCATCAACATCGACTGTCATATTGAGGTATATTTTTGCCTTTAAATTCATCGTAAAGAACGTTCGTACACATTAACGAACCTCACGACAATTCGTATTTCGTACGAAACAGAACGGAATTTCGGACACGAAATACAAAGTACGAATTAATTTTATTACGAATCGAAACGGAACAGAACGAAACAAATTTATTGACGGCGCCCATGTCTACCATGCGGTGCATGAATTGGTCTGCATAGGGGACAGGAGCCACACTGGGGCAGAGATTCTATCAGCTCTGCAGGGGCTGGCTTAGAGATGGTTGACGCCATGCCAGCTTCAGCCAGGAATGGTTGTATGTGACAATGGCATCAACCCTCCTCGCCGCCCTCCGACAGGGACACTTGACCCATGTTCCCTGTTTGGTTCACGTCCTGAATTTGATGGTGCAGCGGTTCTTGAGCAGGTATATGGGATTACAGGATCTTCTGAGGCAGACCAGGAAAGTCTGTCTTGGTAATTTCCGCCGGTCATATACTGCCGGTGCTCAGCTGGCTGACCTTGAAAGGGAATGCAACCTGCCCAAGAACTGCCACATTTGTGACATGCCCACCAGTTGGATCTCATCATTGGCAGTGCTGCAGTGGTTACACATGCAGCAGAGGGCCATCAATGAGTACTTGTGCGAGTATGGCACCAGGACAGGGTCAGGGGAGCTTGGCTTTTTTTCGCCACACCAGTGGCTACTGATCAAGTATGCATGCACTGTCCTGTCACCATTTGAGGAGGCCATGAAGATGGTGAGCAGTGACAGTGCATGCATCAGTGATACTGTCCCTCTTGTCTTCCTGTTGGAGCACACTCTTCGTGAAGTAATGGACAGGGCACTTGAGGCAGAACAGCGGGAGGAAGAGGAGGACTTCCTTACCTCTCAAGTCCCCCTTTATCCATATAGTATTCCTGCAGGCCCGCCAATCATACAGGAAGAAGAAGAGAAGGAAGTGGAGGATTGTGTTGTCATGGAGGTGGAGGATAATACTCAGCATCAGCAGCAGTCTTCAAGGGATAATTTTCAGTCCCCAGAAACCCAAGGAGTTGTACGTGGCTGGGAGGAGGTGGTTGAGGATCATGTGATCCTTAGTGACCCAGAGGACTCAGGATCGAATGGCGCTGCAAACTTACACTGCATGGCCTCCCTGATCCTGCAAAGCCTGCGAAAGGACACTAGGATTCGTGGTATCAAGGAGAGGGATCATTACTGGCTGGCAACCCTTCTTGATCCACGTTACAAGGGTAAGGTTGCAGAACTTATCCAGCTTTTGCAGAGGGAGCAGAGGCTGAAACATCTTCAGGAGGCCTTGCAGAAAGGTTTGTGCAATGTGTTTCCAGAGTCTGGGAGGTTACAACTTCCTGGTGCTGGACAACGTGTTGCTGAGGCTGTCACTGAAAGAGCGGTGGAGAAGGTGGCCGGCTGACCGATGCCTTCAGACAATTCTTCAGTCCTCAGCACCAAGGTCTGATCGGTTCCAGCAACCATCGCCAGCATCTGAATTACATGGTGCAGAAATATCTAGGGGCAAGATCAGACCTGGAGACCTTTCCAACAGAACATCCACTGGGTTACTGGGTCTTATGGATGGACCACTAGCCAGAGCTTGCTCAATATGCAATTGAGCTACTGGCCTGTCCTGCATCCAGTGTTCTTTCTGAACGCACATTCACTGCTTCCGGAGGCCCCTGATGCTGATGTAACCGATTGATTTGCCGAGTGACTACCCTATTATGCTGAGTGACTATTTTATTCCTCCTCAATCTTCATGATGAGAGCTTCTAAGAATATTTTTGGTTCAGGGCACCACCACCAATGCCTAAGGCCTAATTTTTCTGACCCTGTTTAACAGGGGCATGTAATTACTGTTTTTATCAAATATTTAACAGCAGGGCTTGTTCCTGCGCTCAACAAGAGTATCTGCAAGGGGTTGCAGTGTTGTGGCACCACCACTGCCTAAGGCCCAATTTTTCTGCCCCTGTTTAACAGGGGAGCGTAATGAACATTTTTGATTTAATATTTCACAGCAGGGCCCATTTCTTCACTCAGCAAGAGTATCTGTGAAGCTTTACAGTGTTGTGCTACCACCACCACCACCACTGCCTGAGGCCCAATATTTCTGCCCCTGTTTAACAGGGGCATGTAATTACAATTCTTGATATAATATTTCACAGCAGGGCCCGTTCCAGCACCCACAAACTAAGTAACTGAGGGCTTACAGTGTTCTGGTACCACCAACACTTAAGGCACAATTTTCCACAGAGTGTATAGGGCAGGCCGTATAGTATATACAGACGGTCCCCTATTTTCAAACATCCAACTTACAAACTATTCCTACTTACAAACGGAGAGAGACAACAGGAAATCTACCCCTAGGAAGGTAAATTCTCTCCTGTAAGAGTTAATATGGGAAAAAGGTGTCCCCACTGATGCTTTATCATCAATCCTTGTTTCCCTAATAACCCAAAATTTTCTAAATCCAATTTTCTTTGGGACAGAAAGTGAGATGAAATCTTCTGAACAGGGGCACAGACAGCAAAACAAATGTTAAAGTGGTGATAATTCTTCCCTATGTTATCCAAAAAGCATAAAAATAGATTTTTTGGCTGTAGCTACACTTAAAAAATGTACCTGTTCCAAATTACAAACATATTCAGCTTAAGAACAAACCTAAAGTCCCTATCATGTTTGTAACCCGGGACTGCCGGTATACTGCTGTTCAGAGTATATAGGGCCTGGGAACCCCACGTCCGACCCAAAGGGCCTGCTAATGGGCTAGGGGGGGGGGACTCATGCCATTTTTCTCAAGGATTTTCATCTCTATTGCCGGGACCCGACATTATATTACAGCTGTAACCCGTTTTAAATGACTTTTATTCCTTTAGAAATGTAATTTTGTGCAGGGACTGTTCTAAACACGGGAAAAATGCATCACTTTTATTGTTTCACTTTAAGCATTATTAAAATCACTGCTCCCAAAAAAACTGCCATTTTAAAACTTTTTTTTTGCATTGATACATGTCCCCTGGGGCAGGACCCAGGTCCCCAAACAGTTTTTATGACAATAACTTGCATATTAGCCTTTAAAATTAGCATTTTTCACATTTGTGTCCCATAGACTTTAACGGTGTTCGTGTGTTTGCATAAATTTTTTGCCTGTTCGCATGTTCTGGGGGGTGTTCGGCTCATCCCTAATCACTAGTGCCCACTCATAAATAAAAACATTTGTGAGGTCAGGTACAGTACTGATGTCATACAAGGAGTTCTGGCTTGCAAATTGGATTTTATTTCATACCAAAGGCGTTCAGTAGGGTTGAGGTCTGGGCTCTATGCAGTTTACTTTACTTTATCCATACTCAACTCAGCAAACCATGTCTTTGTATGCTGTAGTATTAATAGTACTCTTCATTGCAAACATCTGAATTTAATAAAGTGGAGGGTTGTCCACATATTTTTGGCCAAATAATGTAGCTAAAACACTTATTTGTGATCCAATTGATATGTGATTTATTGTCTGCTAAAACTCTAAATTGTTATTATAAATTCAGTTTAACAAGCAGGAGTAACCCGTGAGCCTTTGAGACATACTTGGTGGGGTACACGGGCCACTGGTTAAGAACATGGACGTATAACATGTGATATTAATAACAAACCTAATACTTTCAAAATGGACTGCATGCTATTCTTACAATTAAGATAATAGCACAATTACTCTAAAATAGTATGGGGAATGGCTTGATCCAAGGAACTAATTTGATTGCTATTTAGGAGATCAGGAGTGATTTACTTATTTCAATGTGAAGCAAACAGCATCAGTGACGTGGTGATTTGTTTTACCTCTATCTACAGCAACAATGAGGGAAAAGCTGAACCTGATGGACATATGTTTTTAACTTACCAATTATAAATAGTTATAGGTCAGAGAACAATGCAATTACTGAAGGTTGTTCTCAAAACAGATGTACTGTATATAGTAAGATGTAAAGGTATCTCAGTGTGCTATATTTTAGGGTAGATTTAGACCTGAGTCTGACTGTGGGGGCTGTTATTATCCTTTATGTGGTGCAGGTTAACAGCATAATGTTTTGGGGCATGGCTTAATTAACTAAGCTACCATACATGTGTTATTTGCTCTAATGATCATTCATCATAAAAAGTAACTTTCAGCTCTCATTGGCACTCTGAAAATGAGGACCTTACATTTTTTTCCCCTTTCTCATACATAAAAACCAGTGTAAAATATCAGGCACTTGACCTCCTGATCCATTCCAATGAGCCTTGCTGTACTGTCTGTGAGAGGAGTGGAGCAGCACAGACTTGTGACTTGTGCAGGCACTCTGGGACTTCAACAATCTGTATGCCATCAGAGTTCAGAAAACTAAAACTGGCCATAGATGAGTAGAAACAAAAATGTAAAAGAAAAAATCAAAACCTTTAAAACTTTCTTTCAATCGAACATTTGATGGCCCAATCATTGTATCATACATTTTCCAGGGAACCCCTACTGCTCATTCCCATTTCATAGAATTTTTTTATTTCAACCTACAAAACGATTTGAAAATCGTTTTATCTAAAAAAAAATTCCAACGTGTTAATTTTTCAACATTCATTTTCGATTTCCAACATGTTACATTTCCAACATTAATTTTTGACCTACTTTTGACCTCAAAATGGAAATGGACTGTCACAATAAGCACTCTAACTATATAAAAAAGGAAAGCTTTGTCTATTGATTTGATTTTACATTCAAATTTTTATCCATGTATAGGCAGCTTAAGATACTTGGATACTTTGAAAATAAAAAATCTACGCTTAGTGTAACAAAATAAAAATATAATGGGCAGCAGCAGTCTATAATTGCAAGAATACAGCAAATTGTACTATTTTTATCTAGACTTGAATATTAGTGCTTAGGCTGCCCTAGGATTGGCTGAGAGATCTCCCACTCTGAAAGACACACCCCTTTCTTATGCAGCGCTGTTTCCTTACACAAGCATGACAGCATATACACATGGGTAGGCCCTACAGACAAGTAATCCAGCTAACATTCTCATGATACAGAGTAAAGACTGTATAGCATGACTTCAACTACATTCTAGTGGTGAACACAGCCACATTGATACATCAATCACATGTACATAATATGTCTCAGTTACATAATATGAAAAAAAATAAGAAAAAAACTAACAAGGAAGAAGAAAAAAAAAACAAAGACATCCTGGAATACATCAGATCAAATTATAAGAACAATATAATAAAAGCACACACCGGTTATACCAATGTTATAAAATGTTATAAAAAAAGATAAGAACTCTACCAAACTACAGTAGAGAGATTCTAACCCTCCTGCTAGCTAAAGTTACAACAATCTAGTAAGAACCAGCTGTTTGGGTGTCACTCCCGGTGTGTCCAACCAACATTGCCAAATATTCATAACTTTTTTTTGGTGAATTCCTATAAGTATAAGTGTTTTTTTCCTAACAAGGTTAGTATTGATCTGTTTAATCCACTGCATGCATGTCAGAGACTGATGTGACATCCAAAACCTTGCTATCAATCGAGTAAGGGCTGTATATATAGGAATGGAATATAGACTCCCTCCAAGCCTCCCAACAAGCACGTCAGTGGGTCAACAGCCAGTTAGACTTGATATGCAGTGCCTTGAAAAAGTATTCACACCCCTTGACATTTTTCACATTTTGTCATGTTACAACCAAAAACGTAAATGTATTTTATTGGGATTTTATGAGATAGACCAACGCAAAGTGGCACATAATTGTGAAGTGGAAGGAAAATGATAAATGGTTTTCCAATTTTTTTTACAAATAAATATGTGAAAAGTGTGGCGTGCATTTGTATTCAGCTCCCCTGAATCAATACTTTGTAGAACCCCCTTTCACTGCAATTACAGCTGCAAGACTTTTTGGGGATGTCTCTACTAGGGATGGCCGAACTGTTCGCCCGGCGGTCGGTTTACGGCAAATTTTGCGTGTTCGCGATTTGCCCGATCGGCGGACTATTGCCACTGTTCGCCCGGCTGACATATGTGTTTACAGTGTGAAAGAACTTTGACCCATGATGACACATCCATCATGGGGTACAGGACAGCCAATTGAGACATTTCAGCACATGTCAGTGTAGGGAGAGGTTGCTGTGTGGAGCAGGGACAGAATGTAGTGACACAAATAGCTAGCTATTAGGTCCACAAAAGTCCTTTTAAGGACTGGTATAGGTGTAGTACAGTATATAGGGTTCAGTGCACTGCTGTGCTGGTGATTGCAGCAGCCTGTCTTTTGGCAGTGTAGGGAGGGACAGGACGCTGTGTGCAGCAGGGAGAGACTGTAGTGACAAAAATCACAAGCTATTAGGTCCACAAAATTCCTTTTAAGGACTGGTATAGGTGTAGTACAGTATATAGGGTTCAGTGCACTGCTGTGCTGATGATTGCAGCTGTCTTTTGTCAGCTATTACTATTAGGTCCACAAAGGTCCTTTTAAGGACTGGTATAGGTGTACTATTTGGTGTGCAGTATATAGGTTTGTAATACACGTATAAAATACTTGCACATATAGAAAGCATAGTATAGTGCATTTCCACTGTGCAGCATTGTGACTGCTGAGCGGTTCTGCAGCGATACTACATAGAGTGACAAACGCAATAAAAAAAGTATTATAACTGGTGTGATAGACCAGTGGCCCCCAAAAACGATAGATTGAAGCGGGGTGTTATATACCTTCTTCTACATACATACTGCACTTCTCTAGAGACTTTTGTCACAGGGTCATTTAAAAAATGACAGGCAGAGGAAGAGGCAGGCCCTTCCGCAGGGGTGGTAGGGGTAGGGCAGGAGCAACAGGCTTGAGCCAAAGTGGCAAATTGCAGAAGGTGCGTGCGATTACGTCAAAGGACGCACCAGACTTGGTTGAGTGGCTCACTCAGCCTTACTCTTCTGCACCCTCCTCATCCTCTCGATCTGCACCCTCTTCTTCACTCTCTGCTGTGTGCACCCCCAAAGACACTACCACCACCACCACCACCACCACCATATACCTTCTGCTTGAGTCACTTATCTTCCGATCCATATCAAGACATTTCCGATGCGCAGCCACTCTTGGCATTGGATCAGGAAGAGGAGGTAATAACAACTGCCACTCAGCAGTCTGACGACAGTACCCAGATCAGCCCAAGGAGGAGGTTGGTCCCCGCTGTTGCTGCCTTCTCCGAGATATTATAGCGGTGGGGAAGGTGACGTTGATGATAACGTGTCTAGTGATGTCACGTGGGTGCCCACAAGAGAGGAAGAAGAGGGGAGTTCAGAGGGTGATATGGACCAGCAGATAGGGAGGAGAAGCAGGAAGAACATAGATTGCACAGGAGGGACAAAGCAGACTGCTAATGTATCAGGAGCGAGGCATCAACCATGTACGGTCACATCTGGTGCTCCCAGGACGCCGGCACATGGCTTCCGCAGTGTGGGCTTTTTTAACGTGTCCGCTGCTGACAATAGTGTTGCAATCTGCAATCTTTGCAGTCAACGCATAAGTCGCGGTAAGCCCAACACTCACCTAGGGACGACCGCTTTAAGAAGGCACATGAGCTGCCATCACCGAGCCCAGTGGGAGCAACAGAACACACAAAGCCACACTCCAGGCTCTCACCGTCCACCCTCGTCTTCTACTTCTCCTCTCTCCTCACAATTGTCCTCCACTCCACCTTCCATCACGCCATCCTCATGTTTTTCTGCAAAAAGGCAGGCTTCCATGGGCCAAATGTTTGAGCGTAAAAAAATTATGACACCGGGTAACCCTCTTGCCCAACGGTTGACGGCTGGCTTGTCAGAACTGATAGCCCGCCAACTACTGCCATATAAACTGGTGGACTCGGAGGCCTTTCAAAAATTTGTGGCCATTGGAACACCATAATGGAAGGTCCCAGGAAGGAAGTATTTCTCACAGAAGGGCATCCCAGAGCTATATGGCCATGTTCAGCGGCAAGTAAATGTATCTCTGGCACACAGTGTCGGTGCCAAGATACATCTGACCACAGACATGTGGTCTAGCAAACACGGACAGGGAAGGTATATCACTTTTACTGCCCACTGGGTGAACCTTCTGATGGCCGTCAAGCATGTAACCCCTGTGGCACCCGTGTAGATTTGCTTTTACCGCCACGGATTGCATGCAGGCCTGGCTCTTCTTCTCCTCCTCCATCCTCCCCCCTCTCCTCCTCGGCTGACTCCTCCTTTTCCGCTGTTAGCGTCTCTTCAGCTGTGCCGCCCAAGCTCCCCAGAACCTATTCGACATGCCAGGTGAGACGTTGCCATGCTGTGCTGCGTCTGTTGTGCCTGGAAGCCAAGAGCCACACTGGCCCTGCACTCCTTTCAGCTTTGCGTTCACAGGCAGATCAGTGGCTAACACCGCTCAATTTGACAGTTGGTAAAGTGGTGTGTGACAACGATGCCAATCTGTTTAGCGCATAGAAACAGGGCAAAATTACGCACATGTCATGCATGGCACACGTCTTAAACTTGGTCGTGCAACGATTTGTTGTCCAATACCCTGGGGTCCAGGACATCTTGTGGCAGGCAAGGAAAATCTCGACCCATTTCAGAAGATCTTACACGGCCATGGCTTGCCTTGCTGACATTCAGCAGCCACACAATCTGCCGGTCAGACGTCTTATTTGCGATTGCCCGACGCGATGGAACTCAACCTTCTATATGCTTGATAGGCTACTCCAGCAGAAACGTGCAGTTAACGTCTACCTGTGCGAAATCTGCGGCAGAACAGGTTCTGCGGAGCTTGGTTTTTTTTCACTGCGCCAGTGGCTGCTCATGCGCAACGCATGCAGACTTCTGCAGCCATTTAATGAGATCACCAAACTGGTCAGTCGCAGCCATGGCGCCATAAGTGACAACCTTATGCCTTCTTTATGGAGCATGCATTGCGTCATGTCATTGATCAAGCCGTGGAGGAGCAGGAAGATGCGGAAGTCGCAATGCTGGATGAATTCCCAGGGAGGGCTACTCTATCTGAGACAAGTCAACAACAGGAGTCTGAAGAGGAGTCAGAGGAGGATGGTGCCGCGGCGGATGAGGAAGAGCAAGAAGAGCATGCTTTAAACCTTTCTGGGATCCCTGTTGTTGTGCGTGGATGGGGAGAGGAGAACGTGGAGGACTACATTATCCTGGATGATGAGCAGGAGCCAGGCCCCCACACCGCTTCCAGTTTAGTGCAAATGGGGGCCTTCATGCTCCAGTGTTTTAACAGGGACCCCCCATATAAAAAGCATAAGGATCAAGTGTCCTGTCCTAAAGGACGTTCAGCGCAGCAGGGGGGATCATGACCGATAAGCGCGCTCGCCTAGCTCACGACAGTGTTGACTACCTCACATTTATAAAAATGAATGAGGCATGGATCTCGGAGGAATTCAACACATGTGACCAGTAGACCGTGTATATCTCTATAAACGATTTATTTAATCGAGCACACGGACCTTTTTTCTACATTTGGCTCACTTCCTTGTACAAAAAAAACCACACCGTACTATATGCCTGTACCCTCCTTGAAGAGGTTGAGCGGTGTCATATTTTTGGTTCCCAGCAGCGAGTTGCTGGTATCAGTGCTGCTGTCAGTGCTCTCTATCTCGGTGCTGATGTCAGTGCTCTCTCTCTATCTCTGTGCTGGTGTGGTGTCAGTGCTCTCGATCTCGGTGCTGGTGTGGTCTCAGTGCTCTCTATCTCAGTGCTGGTGTCAGTGCTCTATATCACGGTGCTGGTATCAGTGCTCTATATCACGGTGCTGGTGTCAGTGCACTCTATCATGGTGCTGGTGTCAGTGCTCTCTATATCGGTGCTGGTGTTAGTGCTCTATATCATGGTGCTGGTGTCAGTGCTCTATATCACAGTGCTGGTGTCAGTGCTCTCTATCTTGGTGCTGGTGTCAGTGCTCTATATCACGGTGCTGGTGTCAGTGCTCTATATCACGGTGCTGGTGTCAGTGCGCTCTCTCGGTGCTTGTGTCAGTGCTTTATATCACGGTGCTGGTTTCAGTGCTCTCTATCTCATTGCTGGTGTCAGTGCTTTATACCACGGTGCTGGTGTCAGTGCTCTATATCACGGTGCTGGTGTCAGTGCTCTCTATCTCGGTGCTGGTGTCAGTGCTCTCTATCTCGGTGCTGGTGTCAGTGCTCCATATCACAGTGTTGGTGTCAGTGCTCTCTATCACGGTGCTGGTGATCATCTCCTGCACCCTCTTCATAGCCTACCCTGACCTTTCCTCTCCTCCATTGCCTTCATGCGCTCCTGGGTCCTGAATTGTCAAAATTTCAAAGATAAAAATAGAATGCTTGTTTTGTTTTCGATCCCAGATTCACTTCATACATGTGTTATGTCAGTGGCCATGTGGTGGGACCATGTGTGCACAGCTAGTAAGTATTTTGTGGCTGAAAATATGACCTGTAGGTTTTTAAGGTTCGCCTGCCATTGAAGTCAACGGGGCCCGCCGTGAACTTTGCGGTTCGCAAACTTTTGGCCACGTTCGCGTTTTCGTGTTCGCGAAACATCCCGTCGGAAGTTCGTCCATCTCTAGTCTCTACCTGCTTTGCACATCTAGAGAGTGAAATTTGGCTCCATCCATTTTCCCATCAACTCTGACCAGCTTCCCTGTCCCTGCTGAAGAAAATCATCCCCCCAACAGGATGTTTCCACCACCATCTTTCACGGCGGGGATGGTGTGTTCAGGGTGTTGTTGTCAGGGCTGAGCCCTTCCTGCTGAAAGCTGGCCACTCAGCTGTTGGCTAATTGCCAGCTCCTACCATTCCACAGTGACTCACCTGTTGATGATATCCTGCCTACTTTAGCTGTCCAGTCCAGAAGATCTCTGCCTTCGCCTTGGTCACATCTCTAGCCACTTCCCGCCCACGGCTGTCATATGACGTCCTGGACTTTCAGTGGGAATATCTGAATGATGCTAACAGCCATAGGCATCATTCAGATATCCTTTTTTTCAGCCGGCGATTCTGTGCACCATAACAATGATCATAGGGGCAGTTCCGCCGCTTGATCATTCTTACAGGCGATGGGAGAGGACATCCCCCCTCCTGCCGCCATCCGGTGTTTCTACGGGCTCTCCTGTGCCATCGGAGACCCGGAGAAAGAATCGTCCGGCGCCAGATGATGACGATAGAGATTTCCGGTGACCATATGGTCACCAGTCATCTCTATGACTGTTAGAGGCCCGGGCACAATGTTATGACGTCACGCCCGCGATCGCGGCTGTCCGCATGGGATCGTGACAGTTTTTTCACGATCTTATGCTTTCCAGCCTGGAGGAGAGATGTGGGGTCTTACTGACCCTATATCTCTCCATAAAGAGGACCTGTCAGATAGATTCCTATTACAAGGGATCAGGGGCGTAACTATAGGGGGTGCAGCAGTCGCGACCGCAACTGGGCCCTGTAATGCAGGGGGCCCATGCAGCTCCCTCTACATATGGCCTGGCAGCAGCATAGGCAGCTAGGGGTACCAGTGCACCATGCACACGGGTGGCTGGAGGTGGAGGGGGACTAGCAGAGCTCCATTCTCGACTATCGCACTGGCTGCTCTTTAGTTGTGCATTCCCCGCATGACCTGTGTCCTCGGCCAACTCCTCAGAGTACCCCTCTCCTGCTCCATGCATTGCCGCTCAGTCCGATGTCTGTTCTCTCCAGCCAGAGTCCCGCCCCCCCTGAGTCCGGCCCACACTGCACTGCATACTTCTCCCGGGTAAACAAACTTTTCCACACAGATGCAGTGCAGCCCTATGAGAGCCGGCTCCCCGGAGGACACTGCAGGCTTGTCTGCCAGCCCCCCTCCTCCCTCGTCATACACAGATGATGAAAGGTCTTTCTGGGAGATATGCTGATAGCCCGTCCAGCACACTGGATGGAGCCCAGACCAACATGGATGAGTGCGTGGCCTGCAGCTTGGTCATGGTGAGTGAGAGGACCCATCTCCCACACACCATTACATACCCCCTCCATCTCCCCCTGGGGACAGGGACCCCTTCTCACGTGTGGACAGGGACCCCCACCTCCCCTAGGGACAGGGACCCCTTCTCACCTGGGGGCAGTAACTTCATCTGCCCTGGAGAAAAGGACCTCATCTCTTCTGGGGACAGACCCCAATGGGGCACCTAAAAATAAAAAAAAATAATAAGAAAAAATACTGATACCAGTGGTGGAACTACAGGGCTCACAAAGGTCATACCTGTGACCACGCCCTGGAGTTCCACTGCCGGACTCGTAGGGAAGGTCCCTGGCTGGGGTTCAGGGGGGCCCTTCATGGTTTCTTGCATCGGGGCCCTGAAGGTTCTAGTTACGCCACTGCAAGGGATGTTTACATTCCTTGTAATAGGAATAAAAGCGATCAAAAAAAAAAGTTGTAAAAATAAAGTAAAAATAAAAAATTTGTTTTTTTTAAAACGCCCCTGTCCCCAGTAGCTCGCGTTCAGAAGCGAACGCCCACATATGTAAACGCCATTCAAACTACACATGTGAGGTAGCACAAGCAACAATTATAGCTCTAGACCTCCTCTGTAACTCTCAATATGTAACCTGTAAAAAATTTTAAAGCGTCGCCTATGGAGATTTTTAAGTACTAAAATTTGGCGTCATTCCATGAGTGTGCGCAATGTGCGCACATGTTAGGTATCTATTTACTCGGCGTAACATCATCTTTCACATTATACAAAATAATTGGGCTAACTTTACTGTTTTGTTATTTTTTAAATCATGAAACTTTTTTTTTCCAAAAAAAATGCGTTTGAAAAATTGTTGCGCAAATACTGTGCGAGATAAAAAGTTGCAATGACCGCAATTTTATTCCCTAGGGTGTCTGCTAAAAAAAAAGATATAATATTTGGGGGTTCTGAGTAATTTTCTAGCAAACAAATTATGATTTTTACGTGTAGGAGAGGAGTGCCAGAATAGGCCCGGTATTGATGTGGCTAGAAACGCTCTCCTGTGTTCCTGTTAAAGACTTGCATGGCTGACATTCCTTCTGGCTCCAGATCCTGCTTGCTGTTCTACTACACTCATCTTTGGCCCCCTGACGTTTTGGCTTGTCTGACTATCTGTTCCGGTTCCTGAACTCTGGCTATGTTTTGACTGCGTTTACTCTGTTTACCTTTTTTTATTATTATTAAACATGTGTGATTTAACTGTACCTCTGTCTCAGTCTGATTCATGGTTTCTGACAGTTGTACAGTGTGAGGCCGCGTACACACGGGCGGATTGTCTGCCCAACTTAGTCCGCTGAACCGTGTTTCAGCGGACAATCCGCTCGTGTGTGGGCTTCAGCGGACTTTTTCAGCGGACAGTCTGACGGACTAAGTCTTTCGGAATTTCCGTAATTTTGTCCGTCCAAACTTGGTTTCAGCGGACAGTCCGCTCGTGTGTAGGCAAGTTGGACGGACTAAGTATGGCGCATGCTCAGAAAGGATTTACACGCCGAAGGTTGCATTGCAGTGTATTGGACGTCGAATTTCTAGTCCCGTCGTACGTGCTGTACACGTCATCGCGCAAGCTTTCAGCGGACTGTCTGTTCATCGTGTGTGGTCAAGTCCATTCATTTAAAAGTTGGACAGACTGTCTGTCGGATTGTCTGACGAACTTAGTTGGGCAGACAATTCGCACGTGTGTACGCGGCCTTAGTTTTCCTCTACACTTATCATTTTGCTTTTAGTCCAAAAAGTTACATTTTTGTCTCCTCTGACCAGAGCACCTTCTTCTACATGTTTGCTGTGTCCCCCACATGGCTTCCCGCAAACTGCAAATGGGACTTCTTATGCCTTTCTTTCAACAATGTCTTTCTTTTTGCCACTCTTCCATAAAGGCCAGATTTGTGGAGTGCACAACTAATAGTTGTCCTGTTGATATATTCTCCCACCTAAGCTGTGGATCTCTGCAGCTCCTCCTGAGTTACCATGGGCCTCTTAGCTGCTTCTCTGATGAATGTTCTCCTTGCCTGGGCTGTCAGTTTGCAGGTTTGTAGGTTATGTCTTTGTAGGTTTGCAGTTGTGCCAGACTCTTTCCATTTTCGGATGCTGGATTGAGCAGTGCTCTGTGATATATTCAAAGCTTGGAATATTTTTTTTTATAACCTAACCCTGCTTTAAACTTCTCTACAACTTTATCTCTGACCTGTCTGGTGTGTTCTTTGGCCTTGCTGATGCTGTTTGTTCACTAAGGTTCTCTAACAAACCTCTAAGGACTTCACAGAACAGCTGTATTTATACTAAGGATAAATTACACACAGGTGAATTCTACAGGCATACCCCACTTTTAAGTACACAATGGGGTTTATTTACTAAAGCTGGAAAGTGCAAAATCAGGCTCAGTGCTACATAAAAACCAATGAGCTTCTAACCCCAGCTAGTTCAATTAACCAGTTGCCGACCGCCGCACGCCGATGTACGTCGGCAGAATGGCACGGGCAGGCATAAGGACATACATGTACGTCCCTTGCCTCCCGCGGGTCGGGGGCCCGATCGGGCCCCCGCCCGGTGCCTGCGGCGGTCGGTATTCGTTCGGGAGCGATCCCGGACGAGGGGACGGCCATTCATTCATGGCCACCCCCTCGCGATCGCTCCCGACGAATAGAAATCCCCGGTGACATCACTTCCTCTCCTGTAATGTAAACACAGGAGAGGAAGTGATGTATTCTCTCCTCCGTGTCGGTAGTTTTCGTTCCGACACGGAGGAGAGCGGATCGGTGAGTTGCACCAACACTCTACACACACAGTAGAACATGCCAGGCACACTCACACCCCCCCTTTACCCCCCGATCACCCCCCCAATTACCCCTGCCCCCCAGTCACAGTGACACCAATGTCATTTTTTTTTTTTTTTTTGCATTGGTGTCATTTGTGACTGTAATAACTGTTAGGGCAGTTAGGGTTAGCCCCCTTTAGTTCTAATGTACCCCCCTAACCCCCCCAATAAAGGTTTAACCCCGTGATCACCCCCCGTCACCAGTGTCACTAAGGCTGGGTTCACATTGCAGCGGTTTATGAGAACGAATGTGATTCGCACCGCACTGCAGTGCAAATCACATCCGATCTCTGTGCGATTCGAGTTCAGCCATTCGCCGCACCCGCCGCACCCGCCGCACCCGCCGCAAATTCGCACGGGACCCTTTTTTTGGCCCGCAGCAGAATCGGATCGCATGGGTGTTCACACCATGCGATCCGAGTTTGTAGATCGCACTGCGATATGCGAACTGATCTGGGGGTGTCAGTAACATTTCACTGACACTCCCAGCAGTTCGCATAGGGCAGTGTGAACTGCCGCCGGGAGGCATGCGATGCGGGAACCCGCCGCGGATTCGCGGCGTTTCCGCATCGCTCCAGTGTGAACCCAGCCTAATAAGCGATCATTTTTCTGATCGCCGTATTAGTGTCACAGGTGACGCTAGTTAGGCAGGTAGGTATTTAGGTTCGCCGCAGCTTTTTATAGCGCCAGGGACCCCCATATACTACCGCATAAAGCCCCCTGATTGCCCCCTAGTTAACCCTTTCACCAGTGATCACCATATAACTGTTACAGGTGACGCTGGTTGGTTAGTTATTTTTTTATAGTTTCAGGGCACCCGCCATTTATTACCTAATAAAGGTTTAACCCCCTGATCACCCGGCGGGTGTCATTTGTGACTAATAACTGTTAGGGCAGTTAGGGTTAGCCCCCTTTAGTTCTAAGGTACCCCCCTAACCCCCCCAATAAAGGTTTAACCCCGTGATCACCCCCCGTCACCAGTGTCACTAAGGCTGGGTTCACATTGCAGCGGTTTATGAGAACGGATGTGATTCGCACCGCACTGCAGTGCAAATCACATCCGATCTCTGTGCGATTCGAGTTCAGCTATACAGATAGTATGGCTGAATTCGTGTCGCACCCGCCGCACCCGCCGCAAACTCGCACGGGACCCTTTTTTTGGTCCGCAGCAGAATCGGATCGCATGGGTGTTCACACCATGCGATCCAAGTTTGCAGATCGCACTGCGATATGCGAACTGATCTGGGGGTGTCATTAACATTTCACTGACACTCCCAGCAGTTCGCATAGGGCAGTGTGAACTGCCGCCGGGAGGCATGCGATGCGGGAACCCGCCGCGCATTCGTGGCGTTCCCGCATCGCTCCAGTGTGAACCCAGCCTAATAAGCGATCGTTTTTCTGATCGCTGTATTAGTGTCACAGGTGACGCTAGTTAGGCAGGTAGGTATTTAGGTTCGCCGCAGCTTTTTATAGCGCCAGGGACCCCCATATACTACCGCATAAAGCCCCCTGATTGCCCCCTAGTTAACCCTTTCACCAGTGATCACCATATAACTGTTACAGGTGACGCTGGTTGGTTAGTTATTTTTTTATAGTTTCAGGGCACCCGCCATTTATTACCTAGTCTCACTAGTGTACCCCTAAATTTAGGGGTGTCTACTTTCCAAAATGGGGTCATTTGGGGGGGGGTTTGTGCCATCTTGGCATTTTATGGCCTTCAAAACTGTAACGCCCTTAGAAAGCCTGAAGGCGGTGCTTGGTTTTCGGGGCCCCGTACGCGGCTAGGCTTCCAAAAAGTCCCACATATGTGGTATCCCCGTACTCAGGAGAAGCAGCAGAATTTATTTTGGGGTGTCATTTCACATATGCCCATGGCATGCGTGAGCAATATATCATTTAGTGACAACTTTGTGAAAAAAAAAAAAAAAAAAAAAGTTTGTAATTTTCCCGCAACTTGTGGCAAAATATAAAATATTCCATGGACTCAACATGCCTCTCAGCAAATAGCTTGGGGTGTCTACTTTCTAAAATGGGGTCATTTGTGGGGGTTTTGTGCCATCTTGGCATTTTATGGCCTTCAAAACTGTAATAGGTAGTGAGAAGTGAACTCAAAAATTTACGCCCTTAGAAAGCCTGAAGGCGGTGCTTGGTTTTCGGGGCCCCGTACGCGGCTAGGCTCCCAAAAAGTCCCACATATGTGGTATCCCCGTACTCAGGAGAAGCAGCAGAATTTATTTTGGGGTGTCATTTCACATATGCCCATGGCATGCATGAGCAATATATCATTTAGTGACAACTTTGTGAAAAAAAAAAAAAAAAAAAAAAGTTTGTAATTTTCCCGCAACTTGTGGCAAAATATAAAATATTCCATGGACTCAAAATGCCTCTCAGCAAATAGCTTGGGGTGTCTACTTTCTAAAATGGGGTCATTTGTGGGGGTTTTGTGCCATCTTGGCATTTTATGGCCTTCAAAACTGTAATAGGTAGTGAGGCGTGAAATCAAAAATTTACGCCCTTAGAAAGCCTGAAGGCGGTGCTTGGTTTTCGGGGCCCCGTACGCGGCTAGGCTCCCAAAAAGTCCCACATAAGTGGTATCCCCGTACTCAGGAGAAGCAGCAGAATTTATTTTGGGGTGTCATTTCACATACGCCCATAGCATGTGTGAGCAATATATCATTTAGTGACAACTTTGTGTAAAAAAAAAAAAAATTTTTTTTTTTTGTCATTATTCAATCGCTTGAGGCAAAAAAATAAAATATTCAATGGGCTCAACATGCCTCTTATCAATTTCCTTAGGGGGTCTACTTTCCAAAATGGGGTCATTTGGGGGGGTTTTGTACTGCCCTGCCATTTTAGCACCTCAAGAAATGAGATAGGCAGTCGTAAACTAAAAGCTGCGTAAATTCCAGAAAACGTACCTTAGTTTGTAGATGTGACAACTTTTGCGCAAACCAATAAATATACAATTATTGACTTTTTTTTTACCAAAGACATGTGGCTGAATACATTTTGGCCTAAATGTATGACTAAAATTGAGTTTATTGGATTTTTCTAATAACAAAAAGTAGAAAATATCATTTTTTTTCAAAATTTGCGGTCTTTTTACGTTTATATCGCAAAAAATAAAAATCGCAGAGGCAATCAAATACCATCAAAAGAAAGCTCTATTTGTGGGAAGAAAAGGACGCAAATTTTGTTTGGGTACAACATTGCATGACCGCGCAATTACCAGTTAAAGCAGCGCAGTGCCAAAGTGTAAAAAGACCTCTGGTCATTTACCAGCAAAATGGTCCGGTCTGAAAGTGGTTAAGCTTTGGTAATAAAACCTGGAAGCTCATTAGTTTCTATGCAGAAGTGAGCCTGATTTTTCACTTTCCAGCTTTAGTAAATAAACTCCATTGTGTACTTAAAAATTTACTAGCTAGGTGACTTCTGGGAGCAATTGGTTCCACTAGATTTTATTTAAGGGTATCAGAGTAAAGGGGGCTGAATACAAATGCCGTCACACTTTTCAAATATGTATTTATAAAACATTTTGGAAAACATTTATCATTTTTCTACCACTTCACAATTATGTGCCACTTTGTGTTGGTATATCACATAAAATCCCAATACAATACATATTTACGTTTTTGGTTGTAACATGGCAAAACATGAAAAATTTCAAGGGCTATGAATACTTTTTCAAGGTACTGTATATGGTTAATAGTCATAACCACCTGTCCCCAATACCCTGTTTCTTTTTTTGGTGCATGCTACATCCCATGCGTATATACTGTCATGCTTGTGTCAGGAAAACTGAAAATTGTATACTTACCTGATGGTAGCTTTCCTTTCTTGACACTAAAGCATGACAGCATATAGGTCCCTCCCTAGGGATTCACATTGATAAGTGACCAGAATGCTGCCTGGGGGGAGGTGACTAATTTATATAGTATAACCGGTCCTGGAACTGGGCGGGGCCTACCCATGCGTATATGCTGTCATGCATTAGCGTTAGGAAATGAAAATTACTGTATGGTAAGTATGCAATTTTCTGTTTTCTATGCTACTAGGTTGGAAAACACCCCTTCCACATCAATATAATGTAGATATAAGAGTAAATTGCAAAGCTCTGTATATACATGTAAATGTGTTCAACTTTGTGAGATTCCTCAGCCAGCAGGATCCTCTCTGTTGTCTACCTTTGTTCTTCAGAAGAAGAACACAAAACTTTCATGGGTTGTAGGTTACTTTAGAACTGGATGGCCGAAATTTGGAGTATAAAGATAAAAAAATATTTTTTAAATAATTTCAAATAAGATGAACCAATAAAAGCATGTATAGTTACAAAGCAAATCTTGAAGGTATCAAGAATACAAATGGGACATGCTCAGTGCCCCGCCTGTTGAACAATTCAGTGCTGTCCACCAAACACCTTCACTGCTGGGTATTAACGTGAGTGTCACTTCCCGGTGTATATCATGCGATGTGGAGGTAAAAAGAGCCCCAGACTTCTGAACCCCCTGTATCCCTATTACCTCAACACTCTGCACCCCATGTATCCCTAATACCCCAAAATTCTTCAGCCCATGCAACCCCCACATTCTGCACCTCCTGTGACTGTTGGACTTAGCTGGGCTTGTGCTGCTGCTTGCTGTCCCCGGTGCATTCTGTAGTAGCAACAACCGAAAATCTAGACCTTCACCTCTACCAGGTTTGCACAGTTGCCTTTGGCGAGGCTGCTTATCTCTGAGCTGGGCATGAGACTGCTGTTGCTGCTGTTGCTGTGACTCAAAGCCATCAAAGGCTTCCACCTAATGCCAATTCTCATTGCACCCTATGCATAGCTCACAGCTGACCTTTCAAACTTGCACACTGTGAGCTTCACCCAGACATGCCCCTTGTCTGCCAGACACAGGGGTTCTGGGAGTTGCAGTCCGAGAGAGATAAGGATGGAAGGTGGGAGTCTTGGGGATGGCAGACTCTGGGACAGCCACCTTGGTACACCACTGCCACTGGGAACAAAGCCAGGGATGTTTTTTCCCCTTCAAATGAGGAGTGCTCTCTGAAAACAGGGACAAATTTCAACCTTAGAGTAGATAGCTTCAGGCAACAGAGGGTTTCAGCCATCTTAGTAAAATAAGCAAAAGTAAAGTATTGCATTATATCTGCTGAGATTGGTGTGTGCCCGCAGTCAATTTAGGAGGATGAAAATTGTGTAGTCCAGAGGACTACAAGGTGCGCAGCTATAACACCCAGTACAAAGAGAAAGATGTCAATGGGCTTCCTCAAACCATAAAATAGGTTAGCATTAGACAGTACACTGGAATTGCTGTTACATCACATCATGTATAGGAGAGTAAGTGTAAGCCCTTGTACACACGGTTGGACATTCCGACAACAAAATCCGTCGGATTTTGTCCGACGGGTTTTGTCCGAAACTGGTGTTGCATACACACGGTCGAAAAGTTGTCGGAAAACCGTTCAGAACGTGATGACGTTATTTAGATTTGACGGGACTACGTTCAGGCTAGTAGCCAATAGCTTTGGCCTCGTAAATTGATCTGAACATGCGTGGCACTTTGTCCGATCGGAATTCTCTATAAACGATCGGACAAAGTCCGATCGGATCATGTTGTCGGAAAATTTTTATGTCCAGCTCTCAAACTTTGTTGGTCAGACATTCCGACGGAAAAATTCAGATGAAGGCCACACACGGTCGGATTATCCAACAACACGGTCCGATCGGACATTTTCCGTCGGAATGTCCGACAGTGTGTACAAGGGCTAATAGTGAAATTTGCTTCTAGAATATTTGCATAAATAAAGGAATGTAAAACGAGTACAATATTTGAGTTTTATTTTCCAGTCAGCTTTGTTTGGCCAAAGTTTTTTGGAAGCCGCAGAGTCGCTTTAAAGTTATTTAATACAATAAACTATATTCATTTTAAATAAAATAGATCGGGTGCTATCAGGTTGAATCTTTAACCCAGCCTCTTGTTTTGTTTTTTTATCCTGCCATAGATTTTCTTTCTACTCACTGAAGTATTAAATGTCTCTCCCTTTATGCCACATTCCCCATGATATACAATAAATGAAAAATTCGATGAGAGACCCCTGGAAATAGTAATTCAGGTCTCAACACTGGAAGACATATGAAAAGCTAGTTGGTGATTTAATTTGTGGACATCTAGCCAAGACTGAAATGTCAGCTTCAGATGGATTGACCATTTATATCAGAGAAAGAATTAATACAAGGTTTTCTTTGTAGTTTGTAGCTAGTAATAAAAATATCTCCAACATTTTATTAAAATAATGCAGAATTTATTAGTTTACTTTCTGTCTTTGGTTTCAAATAAGTTCCTTTTTTATTAGGTATCTTATTGTAACACTGAGGATAAAATCAGTTGTCGTTCCTTCAATAAATAAGTCTCAGCAAAAGTTATTATTCACAGATATTGGCTTTTCATGCCTATGCTATTTTGTCTTTTTTTGCCAACAGTACAGGAAAGTAAAGCAACGTTGTTAAGGAAAGGGGAAGTAGGGGAATAGGCCTTGTGATTTAATCGAAGGCAAAAATCTGAGAGGCTAAGATTATTATAATCATTTTATGTCTTGATTTGACCTGTGTTTTCATTGTGCTAAAATTGGACTAGTGGGGTTGATTTACAAAAGGATTGGAGTCTGTTCAAATAGCAAAGGGCATACTCGCTTAGCTTAGTGAATAGGTTCATATGCAAGATAACATTTTCTTTTTATAATTTCCATCACGTTTGAGTATTTAAAGCTAACATAGCCTTTTCTCATTGACTAGTATTTGTTTTGCAAAGCAACATTCAGTTTTCTAGATGAGTAAACTTGACTCCTTCAGTAGATCAACCACATAGTCGAAGTTGGAAAATGTATAAGTAAGCTGTTATTATTTAAAACATTTTAATATTATGAGCACTAAAAAAAAATCTACATTTTTGGAAAGTTTTAGTTTATTCTAGAGGATAATTTACTATACACTTTGCAAGGAAAGTTGCATTTTGCATAGGGATTTTCCAGAGAGGTTAGAAAATGAATTGAAGCTCTGCCGACTTTTCTCATCCAATCATGTGTGAGCATGCATGCCGTTTTTCTTATTTTCCTTGCATGTGATTGGGTATTATTTGCAAAGGAAAATTTCTCCACATTCACTAAGCTCTGGGGAAAAAGTGAACAGATTGATTTGTCGCCAGATTGTAAATCAACATCAGTGCAGTGGCGGCTGGTGTTTTTTTGTTTGGAGGGGCAGCAAGCAACCCCCCCCCCATGGCACCTCAAACCCCCCTGCTGTTTGCCAATCCATTGGGGATCATCGGGGACATCAGGTAGGCAGGCAGGAGGACAGGCTGTGGCTGGCATCTTGGGTATCTTGCAGCATCTTCAGTGTCCTTCTGAGATCACTGCAGCTTCCGCCGTGCATCTCCTCCCCTCGTCCTAGGCGTCCAATAGGATCGCCTATCCTTTCAGCCAATCGGGAAATGGGTTCCTGATTGGCAGAGAGGCGATTCAGTGTTAGAAAAGCAAATATTCCTTTGCTTTTCTAATACATGGGTGGACTCCGAGCGCAATGCTCTACACTCCGAGTCCACCCTATTTTTAAGCCTATTGGAGCCTATGGCCCGGCATCCGAAAAGAGGCCTGACGCCTGAATAGGGGGTGGCAGCGGCGGCCATGAATAGATTCATACAATGCATGAACATACCCATTATGCATGTATGGGGTGGTGAGGATAGAGGGGGAGGCGCCTATTTTCCCTTAATGCGCATGCCGCCCCTGCCTCAGTGTATGCTGACCCTGTTAAAATAGAAACTAATAAACTGCATAAGGCAACTTATAAGTCATGGATGCAGCCAAGAATGAATAGATGTAGAAAATAGCTTAATTAATATTTTACATATTTAACTACAGTCTAAAACCCTTAAACGCAATATCCATGACCATAGGTGTGCGCAGCCTATTGCATTAGGCTGTGCCCCCTAAAGCTCTAACACACTTGCATGTGTATAAATATATAGGACAGTAGGACAATAGACAGCATCGGTAGAGCAGTGAACAATGTCAGTAGGGCAGAGGTTGGTGTCAGTAGTTTATTTTCTTATTACATTTTTACAATTGCATTATTTTTTATAATATTTTTATACAATCATTTTTATTATTGCTTTTTACAATCTTTTTAGGGGCCCCATTGGGGGCTTTGGTAAGATATCAAGGGTCTAAACAGGTCCCTGATTTTTCACTTTTGAGACAAAGAAAGGGACTGGGGACATAGTCCCCCAGTCCATTTCTCTGCAGCCAAGCAGCAGGGGGAACCTGCCTAGCACAGGGTGATTAGGGTGTGCCCAGGCACACCCTGTGCGTCCATGACACATTAATTTCCCATTGTAGTAACTAAAGACTGAGCCTTCACTAGTTAACTAGTTAGGAACAAGGGATTCTGTAAACTTCTCCGGATGTTCCTCCAATCAGTTGAGTCTTGTAAATGCAATTGAGCATGATGGACAATGATAGGCTGCACTGATGGACAAGGATATGCTGCACGGATTGGCAATGATACACTGCACAGATTGACAATGATAGGCTGCACTGATGGGCAATGATAGGCTGCATTGATGGGCACTGATATGCTGCACTGATAGGGTGCGACAGGGTAGAGTTGGGTGGGGTAACTGGTGGTGAGTAACTTTTAAGGCCTGGCTAGTGTTAAAAGTGTTAGGATCTTAGGCTAACCACTCATTACTATCTGATTCTACAATTTTCTTTCTAGCCACAACTATAAAGTACAAGAACCTGATTAGATACTGATTAAATGGATAGTATAGGTAGGACTTCATATTCCAAAGCTGTTGTAAATCTAAAGGATAGTATATTCAGATTGTAAACTGTATGGGGATCTTTATTTTCTATTAGCTAAGTTAGCTGATCTTATGTATTCTGTACACCAGGTATGTGAATGGAGATTTAGACCAGTGGAAGTAAGAATGTTAATCCAAATTCCCCAGCTGTATTATCCTTGACTCAAAAAAATGTTAGGTTCCAAAAGCTTCAAGCGCTCTTTCTCACTGGTGGTTGGGGGAGTTAAAAACATGTGGCTGAACCATGATTTTACAACCCCTTTGGCCACCCTAACATAATAGTCTGACACGGCTGTACACAAGCCTTTGCTTCTTTGCTTTGCCAATTTTAACTCGGGCTGCCGAGTTTGACAAGCTGCACCGCCTTTGAAAACTCACACATTCAGATCAATAGGGCTGGTATAGAGTCAGCCGGGTGGGCTGGTGAAGAATCAGTTGGGAGGACTGGTGTGAAAGTTAGCCTGGAGGGCTAATGAAAAGGGCAGCTGCAGCCAGGTGAGTTGGCAGTGCCTGAAGAGGTGATAATGGGATCAGTGGCCCCAGAGGAGAAGTTCCAAGTTATTTCACTACATTTTTTGCTACACAACAAGAGGCTGCGAGTTCCTGCCAGTAAAGGGCTATTGCTAAAGTCTGACTGGGAGCCTCTCAGACTATCCTACAGGGATTTAGATGAAGCGAGCAAGTGTGTGCAGGAGGCAAGTAAAGGAAAGTGTATATAGGAAAATTTCCCTGAAGTTTTGCTCAAGTCTCATGGGCATCCCGTAACCTCCCATCCCTATCCACGTTATTAACACGCTAATAAAAAAAATAAAAAAAAGTCGCAGACTGTTCTTTTCTCTGACTCTGCTGTGCTGTGACGATTTGGTGAGCCTGGTTGTACAGGAGTGGGGGGGGATCGAAGTACGTCTGCATTACCTAGGGGGGTGTTCTGCATTAGTATAGATTTACAGTTGCAGTAACTTAAATTACACAATGTACACAATGCAGGAATGAAGCTTTTATACTCTGCTTCTTTTAGATTTTCATACCCCAAGTGATCCAACATCATTGTTAACATGTGCTATGCAAACAGAGATCTAAGTAATTTTTAACCATGAAAAGTTCACTTTAACTTGTACAGCTACTGTAATTTAATATAATAGTATTGCATGAAAATAATATTGCATATTGATAATTAAATTAAGCACTATACACCCATTCATTATTTATATCTGTAGCCCTTACTTAAGTCTGGTCAACTTTGACTTTCTTTGAATAAAGAAAATGTTTGATTTTCTTTATTCAGTAGCATATAGGGTCCTTACTCCTTTCCAGTAAGGTTATTGGATTGCAGCTTGAGATCACATCAGCAGATTCATAGGTTTGTGCTCTTCATGGGCTGTCCAGGCTCTCAGGAAACAGGGATGGTAACCCCATTTAAGGCTAGTGGTAACATGAATATCCGAATATGTACCTTACATTAAAATACTCAACAATGGCTAAGAAAAATGTGTAGTTAGTCAATAGACCTGAAAGATGACTTCATTTACATTGCTTTGGAATACAATTGTTTTCATTTCTTTTAAAACATAATCACTACCTTTAAAAGGTTAACATGCCACATGACATCATTGTGGT
The DNA here is from genome assembly GCF_037356315.1 of Lithobates pipiens. Lineage (NCBI taxonomy): Eukaryota > Metazoa > Chordata > Amphibia > Anura > Ranidae > Lithobates > Lithobates pipiens. The sequence goes on from NW_027507718.1 coordinate 219,165,667, forward strand.
TTCTGGGCCAGTGTCCAGAACACTCCATAACTGTGCAGTGTTACTTATATTTTTTGAAGAGAAAAAAGCATGTTTAGTTTCTTGGATGTCGTATCTGCATGTACTCATGGGAGTCATTAAATATCAGCTAAAAACTTCCATTGTAACAATAACTACAGCTGCTAATGGATCAGGCCCAAAATGTATTGGCCTGAGAAAACATGATAGAAATTTCTCATTGGAAAACCGTTTTCTTTATTGCATTGTCCCTATTGAACACATTTAAAATGTTCAGTTTTTTATTTTTTATTTTTTTAGGAAAATGATTTCTACCAAGTATACTTAAGCAATCAGGTATTCTATAATGAATTGCATATTGACAATATAGATGGTGTTTCCTGGGATTCTGGACAATTGCAGGGTTGTAAAAGTTCTTATACACACTAATACTATAAGTAAGCCATAAAAAAAGAACTTTGAGCACTCCAATGATGAAGACAAGTGCTTTGAGCCTCAAAGTCCAATGCCAGCCCCACATTTTCCTAGTTTTATATAGAGACAGAGTGGTGATTACATAGAATTTCTGTTTCATTGTCATTGCTGACCTGCTAGGGAGATTTCTACACAGGTATCGTCCAGATTATACTATAACGTTAATTTACCAAAGGGATAAAGACTGTTCGCTTAGCAAACTGAATGTTCATTTTGCAAAGTACATGTTTACTGGGATTAGTAAATACAATGAAGCTGTGTTCATTATAATTAACCAATCATGTGCTTGCAAAAAAACTGTGTTTTTTTTTATTTTCTTTTGCACATGTTTGGGTATTTAAAGAAGAACTCAGAGTGTGGATATTTTGTACATAGTTACGTACATTGGTCCAGCTTGGAATATCTTTGGAATTCCACTTTATGGTGAAAACATTGAACCTATTTATGATCATTCACAAGGTAAATATACAGTTTTCAAATTCAAGTGAACAGCTTCTACTCCTTTAGTAAAATCAACGCTTCTGTACATCAGGGCATGTCTATATAACTAGAGAAAGAAGTAAGGGAAAAACTCTTCAACAGCCATCCAAAACCAGCAAAAATAATTACTTGATTTGGACATTTTACATTAAAGCGGGATTCCACCCTAAAGTGGAACCTCCGCTGATCGGATTCCTCCCCCCCTCCGGTGTCACAATTGACACCTTTCAGGGGGGAGGGGGTGGAGATACCTGTCAAAGACAGGTATTTTCACCCACTTCTGGGCATAGACTCCCGTGGGAGTCTACGCCATTTCCTGCCCTGCCGCGCTGTCTGCTGGGACACACACGGGTCCCAGTGACAGCGCAGAGATTTCCTATTGCGCGGCACGGCTCGCGCATGTGCAGTAGGGAACCGGGAAGTGAAGCCGATTCGCTTCACTTCCTGATTCTCTCACCTAGAATGGTGACTGCAGCAGCCGAGAGCTGAGCGTTCGATCGGCCTCGGCTGCCGGCATCGCTGGAACCCGGGACAGGTGAGTGTCCATTTATTAAAAGTCAGCAGCTGTAGTATTTATAGCTGCTGGCTTTTAATATTTTTTTTTTTTTGGTGAAATCCCTCTTCTGGAATTTTTGTACCATTAGCGGTAACCCCGAGCCAGACTCGGGACTGCATCGCTGGATCCAGGAGGAGGTTTACTTACCTTCTCCCTCGGATCCAGCGGTGTCTCCCCGCTGTACGAGCGAGCCGTCTCTCGCTCGATCTATCACGGAGCCGATCTCCGTTCCCTGCGAGCGTTGCGACGCACGGGGACGGAGATCGGCGCCAAATTCAAAAAGGGAAACACACAGTATACATACAGTATAATGTAATCTTACAGATTACATTGCTGTATGTAAATATTTCACATCCCCTTTGTCCCTAGTGGTCTGCCCAGTGTCCTGCATGCAGTTTTATATTATAAAAACTGTCAAAAATGATTTTAGACCAGCTAGAAAACAGCGATAATAAATTAGAATCACTCGCAGAATTGAGCGATAACGATTTGTGGGGAGATCCGTCATCAAATATTGAAAAGTAATGACAGTGAAAATTCTGCAACTGAGCAAATTTCAGTGTTTTTGATTTGATTACAATATTGAATAATTTTTATTATTGTTATATTATTATTTGGTACAATTATTTATAGTTATTTATTATATTATAATTTATGATTTCATTTTTCAAACTTTATTATACCCGGGATGTCTGCTAGACTCTGGTTTGGACAGATTTAAGAGAGTTATTCCTAAGAATTACAGGACTACAATATAAAACGCCAAATTTTCATGCAAAATAATTGTACCGCTTTTAGCACCTGAAATCCGAAATAATCGTACCGCCAGGGAGGTTAACATCACTTTTATTACCTACACTGCCAAAAATGCTCCATTCAAGCGTAGTGACATGGAAATCATCAGCAAGAATCAGTGAGCAAACAGGAAATTTACACTCCTGGAAATTTCGATCTCAGAAGAAACTTCAGGAGAAGATCTTAAAGCGGGAGTCCGCCGGGAGTCCGCCGGGAGTCCGCCGGGACTCCGCGTTTTATTTTTTTTTTAAAAGCCAGCAGCTACAAATACTGCAGCTGCTGACTTTTAAAATAGTGACACTTACCTGTCCAGCGCGCCCGTGATGTCGGCACCCGAAGCCGATCTCTAGATTGTCTGTCGGGTGCTGCCGCCGCCATCTTGGGTATGGGAATCAGGAAATGGAGCCTTTCGGCTTCATTTCCCGGTTCCCTACTGCGCATGCGCGAATCACGCTGCGCAATAAGGACGGTCCCCGCTGCCTCTGGGATCTGTGTGTTTCCCAGCAGGCAGCGGGGCACTTGCGGAAAGGGGCGGGCACTTGCGGAAAGGGGCGTAATCTACGCCCCTTTCCGCAGAGAGCTATCCCGGAAGTGGGTGCAGAATACCTGTATCTGCACCCCCCTCCCCCCTGAAAGGTGCCAATTGTGGCGCCGGAGGGGGGGAGGGTTCCGATGAGCGGAGGTCCACTTTAGGGTGGACCTCCGCTTTAAATAGATTATGAGCAATGGGAGAGGTGGTTTTGCTGGCACATTTATTTAAAGTGGGACTTAACTCATGCATTTAAAAATTAAGATGTGTGGGCTTTTGGTACTTGAACGACATGCATTGGGGGAAAATTAAAAAGGAAATGTCTCTATAGTTAATAGAGGCATGGCATGAAATACATAATATAGATATCAAAAGGTATGGGTAAAGTCTAGAAGTTTTGTTTGCTTATATTTTGCCTTCCCTGGTTTCTCCATTCCACCTCCGAACATGACAATGAATTTTGTAAATGAAACCTTTCTGTTTTCACTTTATTTTAAAACCTTTTACTTAAAGTGGTGCATCCTTAATGCTAAAGTTTATATAACAGGATCAATAATCTTACAGTAAACATTTCTTTTGCCCTTTTAGGGCAAAGCAGCAGGCTCTCTTAACAGCTGCCCTCCTTAGCAGCACATACTCACCTTCCCTTCACTCACCTGCTGCTCCATTTGGCTACTTGGGCTGAGTAGAAATGGTCGGACAAAGTTGTCGGAAAATCCAATTGTACATAACGTTATGACGTTATTTCGTTACGACGGGACTACCTTCAGGCTAGTAGCCGATAGCTTTGGTCTAGGAATTTGATCTGAGCGTGCTTGGCACTTTGTCTGTCGGAGTAGGATACACACGATCGGAATATGTCCGATCGGAGCATTTTGTCGGAAAATTTTACGGACAAGTTGGAAAACTTGGTCTGTCAGATACTCCGACAGAAACAGTCCGATGGAGACCTCACACAGTCGGATTTTCCGACAAAACGGTCCGATAGGACACATTCCGTCAGAATCTCCGACCGTGTGTACAAGGGCTTAGTGCTTGGTGAAAGGCTACTCAAGCGTTACATGTGGTGGGATTTCTTCAACTCTGTGAGGGTTATTTACAAAAGGGAAATCCACTTTGCACTTAAAGTGCACTTGGAAGTGCGGTTGCTCTAAATCTAAGGGGTAGATCTGAAATGAGGGGAAGCTCTGCTGATTTTATCATCCAATCATGTGCAAGCTAAAATGCAGTTTATGTTCCTTGTGTGTCCCCCCTCGGATCTACAAGTGCACTTGCAGCGCAAAGTGGATTTTCCTTTAGTAAATAGCCCCCTATGTAAACTCCAATTCACAATTCTGATCATATGCAGGAACTCCTTTCTACACATTCATCAGCCAAATAGAGCAGTGGTTTGAGAAATATAAAAGTAAGTGAATGGGAAGGGTGGCAGTTATGTGAACCTATTGCCAGTGGCGGCCCATCCATTAGGGGTGCCCGGGCGCTGCCCCCTCTCTCCACTCCACCCCCCTATATGGTAATAGATAGATTCATGCATAGTGGCCACCCCCCCCCCCCTATTTATGCATTTGACCCCTTTCAGGGCAGCGGGTGCATGAATTACAGGGGCAGGTTTTTTTTTAAGCACCTGATTGGAGCCAGAGGATCTAATAGGCTTCAAAATCGGGTGGGCTCGGGAGGCAGAGGATGCGCTTCAATCACACCCAGGCGTGTTGCAACAGCGATTGAATAGTCACTGTTGAAACACTGATCCTCAATACGGCCAATCAGAAGTGGGTGTGAGACCCCGTTTTCTGATTGGCCGAAGAGAGAAGACTCCCGATTGGCCACCAAGGAGGAGGAAGGAGGATACGGAAGCCGCCATGATGACCCGGAGAATGAGAGGCTACAGGAGAACAGCAGGAGAATGGCAGGCCCTCAAGCAGGGGAAGCCGCCGGTGATGGGGTAAGTTCTACCGACCGAGCCGGGGGGGGGGGGGTGGCATACTGTTTGCTGCCCCCCCCCCCCAAAAAAAAAAAAACACCGGTCGCCACTGCCTATTGCTTTGACCTGCATGGCTTTTGACATTTTCTTTTTTTTTTTTTTTTGGGAAATATTTCATAAGTTCCTTTTGTTATTGAAATCTATCTGAAAGTAAGGAGAAATATCTACATTTTGGATGCACATTACAATGAAATCCTGACAGAAAACACTGTTTTTGTTGTTGTCTGATTTGACTTAAAGTGCAACTAAAGTCAAAACTTTGTTTTAGTTTTGGACAGAGTGAAAAGGAATTAGAACACTTGTCATTTTTTATTGCTGTCTGTGCCCCTGTTAGGGAGATGTCGTCTCTTTATTTGTCTTGTTTACTGTTATCATCATAAGTTAAAGTAAATGAAAAGCCCAAATTTTGGGTTGACATCAGAACATTAATAAAGTGGACAGCTTCCAATGTGGACCCTGCAGACACACCAGGACTCCTTCACTTTGAAAGGATTTTCTTTAACTTCCTGTCTTGCCTTTGAGACAGGAAATGAAGGGAAATATCCCCAATGGTACACAGATTAAAAAAAAACAGGGGTTATAACCCCCCCCCCCCCCCCTTACTGTAGCCTTTATAATACCTGTATACTTAATACTATAATATAATAGGATGTACTCAGGGCCAGCCCAAGACATTGTGCTGCCTGGGACTAAGAAAGAAATTCTGCCCCCCCCCCAAAAAAAATAATTCATGGCCACCAAAAGGCTCCCACATCCATTATTTTATATCATGGTAACTAAAGAGGACCGGACATGGCGGTCTACATGTATAAGAGTATAAAGAGGACCTTTCATGGCTCTATACATGTATGTAGGAGTATAAAGAGGACCTGTGATGGCACTATACATGTATACAGGAGTATAAAGAGGACCTGCTATGGCTCTATACATGTATATAGGAGTATAAAGAGGACCTGTTATGGCTCTATACATGTACTGGAGTATAAAGAGGACCTGTTATGGCTCTATACATGTATATAGGAGTTTAAAAAAGACCTGTTATGGCACTATACACGTATACAGGAGTATAAAGAGGACCTGTTATGGCTCTATACATGCATATAGGAGTATAAAATGGACCTGTCATGGCTCTATACATGTATTGGAGTATAAAGAGGACCTGTTATGGCTCTATACATGTATATAGGAGTATAAAAAGGACCTGTGTGTGGCCGGCGGCCTCAATGTCTGCCGGCAACCCGCAATTGCTCCTGAGAGAGCCAGAACAGGGATCTGTCAATGTAAGCAGACAGATCCTTGTTCTGACGGGGGAGGAGAGACAGATCTGCTGTTCCTAGTGATTAGGAACAGCAATCTCTCTCCTCCTTCAGTCAGTCCCATCCCCCACAGTTAGAAACACCTCCCAGGAAATACATTTAACCCCTTGGTCGCCCCCTAGTTTTAACCCCTTCCCTGCCAGTGACATTTACACAATAATCAGTGCATTTTTATAGCACTGATCATTCTATAAATGTCAGTGGTCCCAATAATGTGTCAAAAGTGTCTGATCTGTCCGCCACAATGTCGCAGTCCGGCTAAAAATTGCAGATCACCACCATTACTAGTAAACCTTTACCTGCCTTCAGTTGTGGATTGTCACTTACCCCGTCACCTGCCTTCAGATGTGGATTGTCACTTACTGCATCACCTGCCACATGTTGTGGATTATCACTTGCCACACGTTGTGGATTGTCACTTGCCATGTGTTGCAGATTGTCACTTGCCATGCATTGCGGATTGTCACTTGCCATGTCACCTGCCTTCAGATGCGGATTGTCGCCTGCCACATCACCTGCCACATGTTGTGGATTGCCACTTGCCACATCACCTGCCACACATTGCGGATTGCCACATATTGCGTATTGCCACTTGCCACACGTTGGGTATTGCCACTTGCTACGTCACTTGCCACACACTGTTGATTGTCACATGCCACGTCACTTGTCATACGTTGCAGATTGTGATTTGACATGTCACTTGCCCAACGTTGCAGATTGTGACTTGCCACATCCCCTGCCACACCACCTGTCACAAGTTGCGGATTGTCACTTGCATACTACAATTGTCACTTGCCTGCGGCTGCACTGTGAGGGCAGAACGGCAGTGATGCAGGGCGGGCGATGAGGGATGATGTCATCTCTCTGCTTCCCGGGCCCGCTGATTGGCCAGTTCGCCAGGCTCACCTGCTCACTCACCTGCCAAGCTGCCTGCCCGCTCACTCACTCAGACGCTGAGCTGCCCGCTTACTCATTCACTTACACTTACGCTCCGGAAGGTGTACCTCCTTTCATGACTGGGCCATTTTTTGTGATACGGCACTTATTATGTTATTTTAACTGACAATTACGTGGTCGTGAGACGCTGTACCCAAAAAAAATTTGATGTCCTTTTTTTCCCCACAAATAGAGCTTTCTTTTGGTGGTATATGATCACCTCTGCAGTTTTTATTTTTTGCACTATAAAAAAAAAAACATTTTGAAAAAAATAAATAATAGTTTACTTTCTGTTATAAAACACATCCAATACAAAATGTAATAATCAAATGTCTTTATCAATTTAGGCCAATATGTATTCTGCTACATGTTTTTGGTAGAAAAAAATCCCAAAAAGTGTATATTGATTGGTTTGTGCAAAAGTTATAGTGTCTACAAAATATGGGATATTTTTTATGGAATTTAAAAAAAATGTTTTAATAGTAATGGTGGTGATCAGCGATTTTTAACGGGACTGCGACATTGCGGTGGACAAATCTGACACTAAGTGACACTTTTTGGGACCAGTGACACCAATACATTGATCAGTGCTAAAAAAAATGCACTAAAACTGTACTAATGATGCTGGCAGGGAAGGGGTTAACATCAGGGGTGAACAAAGGGTTCAATATGTTCCCTGGGAGTGCTTTCTAACTGCGTGGGGGAGGTACTATGACTGGGGGAAGACAGAGATCTGTGTTCCTGCTTAGCAGAAACACAAGATCTCCATCTTCCTCTCCCACAGAATGGCGATACATAGGCAGACCGCTGTTCTGTCTGCCTCGGGAATGATCGGTGGGTTCCAGTGGACATCGGGACACTGGACTGACTCCCGCTGTGTCCAATCACGGTGGGAGCAGTTCACCAGCGGTGCGCATGGCACCCTAGACCTGAAAAAAAAAGACATACAGGTACATGATTTCATGTTGAAGGACTACCCTGCCACTGTATATGTGTGTGGGGTAGTTCAGAAGTGTATATATACAAAAGCAGCAGTCTTTTATTATAATAATAATATTATATAATATTATATTTACTGCTGATATATTATATTGGGGATGACACAAGACTGCTGCTTTTATATATATTATATTTTTCTGTTAATATAAATATTGGGGAATGGCACACAAGACTGCTGCTTATATAATTTACTTCACACACTAGTCTGTCCCCATCTATTCTCTCGTCTAGATTATAATTTTTTCTACTTTCTGCGTTAAGGTGGGTTAAGTACCCACAAAGGCTGGATTATTAATCTTTCCAACAAAGGGGACTTTAGTAGCTATCTCTGCCACTGCCCAATGTCCTTGTTTTAGCACCTAACAGTGGGAATATTGTGGAGGGCTTATGTTATCTATCTATGCAGGCATACCCCACTTTTAAGTACATGTAGCACTAACCCCGAAGGAGCTTCTGAATTTTTCTGGGCTTACCGATTACCTCCCTCATTTTCCTTGTCTAGGGGTTCCCAAGATTGATAACCCAGTAACTGTAGAGACCGACACTTGAATTCCTTGTTAGGATTTTTATTTTGCATAAAACAATTGAACAAACTCAGTCTCTAAATTGGGAATAGAGGGTGTCAGGGCAAAGTTTAGCTCAGGTGCTTGGAACTTCTGACTTCAACAAAAGTCTCTCTCTCTCTATACACAATCTAGGGAACAGCCGATCGCAACTGGATTCTTTACCTGTTGGATAAATCCTTAAGTTTGGGTTTAGCAGCCAACAGGTAATTCTAGCTTTTCAAAGTCTCTCACACAGACTTGGTTGTAAACTTGGTTACAACTGGAAGGGTAGAAGTAGGAACTTTTCTTACTGTACTAGAATCTTTCAGCCGGTCCGGTGATACTGTAAGAATTGTGGATTCAATCAATGTCCATGGCAGCTCAGCTTCCAGGCTCTTACCAAGCAGCCAGCCTTGTGTGTGGCTCTCTTACTGAAGAGTCCTCCCCTTGTCACGTGTAGAGTTGCTGGGCCTCTCCAAACCCGAGATGGCACCAGAACACCTTAGAATCCTCCTTCCAGTTACTGCGCCTCGAACTAGCCATTTCTGAGGCTCGGAAACAGATGGATCTGCACCCCAGGCCATGAGGGCCCCTGGGGGCTGATCAGGAGGACCAGGACCACAGAGTCAGCAACAACTTCTGGACCAGAACCCGGAACCACGTGACTTCGGCACCTTAAGTACCCTTTCCCGGATTACGCAGTGAGACAAACGCGCCCACTGATTGGCTCCGAGATAGAGATTGGTACCCAATGCGTTCAACCAGACTGAGTTCTAAAGCCTCCCACAGGTGTACAACCCCACCTATGACCAGGCAGAACTTCTATACAGCCCAGCCAAACTGATGCCAAAGTACAATTTAGCACAATTAACCCCAAAACTCACTACAGTTTTGTGCAAAAACTAAATTTAAACACATAGCGCATACTCGTTAGGAGTACCGGCGCTACATACACAATGGGGTTTATTTACTAAAGCTAGAAAGTGCAAAATCAGGCTCCCTTCTGCATAAAAAACAATGATCTTCTAACCCCAGATTGTTCACTTAAGCTTTGGTAATAAAACCTGGAGGCTCATTGGTTTCTATGCAGACGTGAGCCTGATTTTTCACTTTCCAGCTTTAGTAAATAAACCCCATTGTGTACTTAAAAGTGGGGTATGCCTGTACCTTCTAGCAGTATGCCTTGGATTTTGCCAATGTTTCCCACAATACAGTATCGAATATTTGTTCATACTATAATAAATATGTATATGATTGATGATGAGTCAGGCAGTAATTATTGCAGGACACACCATCTGACTGACACACTGTGTTACAGACCGTACAAATTACAGGCCACACTGACACTGTTACACATCAGACTGTCTGAGACTGTACCTTCTTCTCAGATCCAGCCTGAGCCTTCACTAAACAGTGCAGACCATGTGGGACAGCCAATCAAGGCACTGCGCGGGATGCTCTGCTCCATTGTGGGTGGGACTGGACTGGAGGAGGGAACAATTTCACAATGATGTGGGCGGCACACTGCGCCCGCACTCAGCACCTCATTGGCTGTCACGGAACCTGTCCTGGGCACACAGTGCCAGCCAGGAAGCAGCCTAAATGTAATCGTGATGGGCATTGGCAGGTTCTGGCGGGCAGCAGTGTCATCTCCTATCCAATTAGCAGACACAGACAGCGCTGGCTGGGTGGACCATGATGACTGCACTCTGCACAGTCAGCAGCAATGCACAGAATCAGGACACACAGTGGTAGCACCATGCCGCCAGGCCTCGCAGACTGACGTGACACACTCACATATTGATCCATCCAGGCCAGCCTGCATCCTCCTGGCTAGGCTAGGCAGCAGTGCGCCCTAGCCGGCTGCCTAGCGGGAGCACTGGCCCTGCAAGTTCGGTACTACTCCTGACAACTTATTTTCAGCTGCCGGCTGCTGCCCCTCTTAGGATGCTGCCTGGAACCATGGTCCATTGGGTCCCATGGTAGGGCTGGCCCTGAATGTGCTGGTTATTCCTGTTCAAGCACCCTTCAGAGATTTCCCCTCCACTTCCTGTTTTTTTTATATTTTTTTACTGACGAGATAAGTATGGTGTACATCATAGATTCAACATATACAGTTGTGCTCATAAGTTTACATGCCCTGGCAGAATTTATGATTTCTTGGTCATAATTCAGAGAATTTGAATAATAACACAAAAACGTTTCTTTCACTCATGGTTAGTGTTTGGCTGAAGCCATTTATTATCAACCATGAGGCCTAGATTGAGTCGAAGTGCCCACGAGTTCCCTTGCACGTGGCCACGCATTCCTTTGCTTCCATGATCTCCGTCACCTTCCCAAGCCAGTTCAACTCACTCGGGACTCGCGGGCTCTTCCAGTGAATTGAGATAAGGTGCTTTGCGCCATTGAGGAGGTGAGGGAGAGCACTACGTTTATAGTGAAAGGGGGGGATGGGGGGATGTGAAGCAGAAAGTGCTTTGGGGAAAAAGACACATCTATACCTAGACTATCCAATATGCATCTACCGACAGCATTTGGAGGAATGTTCCCCTCTGCCCGCATCCCCTCCAATACAACTCAGAGACTGATGGGTAAATTCTAGCCAGGGAGGTGGGCACTCGGTACCACCAGGACAGCAACTTATAGTTATTTTCTTGTGTTTTAGAGTCTACTGAGCTAGAGTGTGTAAGAAGGTACAAATGACGCAATTGTTCCTCGGTGAATTCACACCCAAGATCCCGCTCCCATTATTAATAGTAATTTAGAAGGAGGTGAGATTATGTCCGTTCAAACTCTGTAAGGGTAGGGGGATAGGTGGCGCGGTGGGGAGACAAAATCATTGAGTTGACGATATCTCCAAAAGTCAAAGGGGAAACTACTGTACCGCTCCCTGAGGGTGGTCAGTGAAATTAAGCTGTAACCCTCCAGGAAGCGGGACAGGCTAATACCTCCATCAGTTATCCAGGGATCAAAAAAGGACAATTTCTCCCCAGGAGGAAACCACGGAAAGCCACCAACAGACTCTAGTGGTGATGTTGAGGGGGCTAGTGCTAGGGACCTATTTAGCCTGTCCCAAACTTTGAGGACATGTGTTCTTAATGGGGATACCCAATCTGATAAAGCCCTATCACTTGGAGGGACCCAGGGTGCATATGAAGGGGAAATCTTTTAATGTGGACACTAGTTCTGATGACCCTGGTGACAACCATGGAATTTCTTTCACTTCCTGTTTTGGCTATTTGACAGGAAGCAAAGGGAAATCTCCACAATGGAACACAGATGGCAAAAGGGTTATACGTAACTCTTCCCAAAGCCCCATACACACTATCAGATTTTCTGCTGATTTTTTCCTTCAGATTTACCAAAACCATATAATATGAGGTCAAACCTTAGGCGTTTCAATTTGTATGCAATCAGGCAGGCCCTTGCACTACATGGTTTTGGTAAATCTGAAGACAAAAATCAGCAGAAAATCTGATAGTGTGTATGGGGCTTTACTATAACCAAAGTGAAAAAAGTATTGCCTATTTCTATTTTTAGGGTCCAAGATTAGCCACACTAGAGGATCTATTTACTATAATAAAGAAGTAAGTTAAATGAGCTTGTGTAAAGTAAGGAAACGCTGGTTTTATTGCACTGTAGCATTTTGATTACAACTTGCTTTTAGCATTAACTTTAATGGACATGTAATGAATCAAGCCCAAATACTGACCCATAATGCATGCTAATCTAAGAACTCATATAAACACATTCAATTAGGAAAGTGTGAATCTCCCTGGGTTTGGTTCGTAAACAGTTTCACAAATTTTTCTCAAAGTTGGCAAACTTTCTGGTGAACCCCAATGAAGTCTATGGGGAGCAAACTTTGTTATAAAAGGGTGCTGTGAACCCATTCTTTTATAAAAAAGGGGGCTGGATTATTAATTCCTTCAAATTATTAGCCCAGCTGATCATGGGCAAAGGCTATAAGCTATATTATAGGTTCTTCCTTAATTCTGCTACAAACATGGAAACTTTTTGGCCAGAAATTTGCGATTTACAAACTGCAAATCTAAGTAATTTACTGCAAATGCATGGTAGTATCTAACCTGTGCCTTAGCCACAATTATAATGTTATGCTGGTGTTAATTTAAGCTTTAGTTTTACCATACTTTTTTTATTTTGATACAGTGTCTGTTCCAGAGGTTATGAGATGTTGGAGTAGATTCCTTATGCTTGACCCGGATTCCAATGGAAATGTTAAAAGAACCCGATTTTTCGTCAAGGATCCATATAGTGAAAAGGTACATGTCCTTTTTAATCCAACCAGGTTTGAAATCCAGGAGAATAAGCTACTTGAAATTGTGGGGTTGACTTACTAAAGGCCAATAGACTGTTTACTTTTAAGGGGAAGTTGCACTTTGGAAGGACATTTTCTCCAGAGCTTAGTGAATGAGGTGAAGCTCTGCTGATTCCCATCGTTCAATCCTATGCAAGCAAAAATATTGTTTTTTATTTCCTTTGCTCCCAATTGGGTATTCTTTACAAAGCAAACTTCACCACGTTCACTAGGCTCTGGAGAAAGTTATTTTGCAAAGTCTAGCTACCCTTGGAAAATAAACAGCTTATTTGCCTTGAGTAACTCAATCCCATTGTTTTAGAAACGTATTCATTTTTTTATCCCTTTTAGCTTAACGTATGAATATATGAATGACAATTTCAAAATAAGAATTATTCTCAAAAAAGGAATTATTTATCCAACACCATATTTAAAATTACTGTAAGAAGTGAGCAAAGTTATGCCTGGCTAATAATTCTGATTCATTTTGGCTGCACATGAATTAAATTATGGCATAAAGGTATGATGTTTGCATAGCATGTCAAGAATTGATTATACCTCCCAAATTATATTTCATATTCATTGTACATAAGCAAATAAAGTGTAAGACATGTTGTATACACATTCTATTTGTCCAACTAAAAAGAAGGAATTTGTGAGCTGTTGAAATCAATATTTATATAAGAGACCTTTAAGGTATTTGTCTTGACCCTGGAAATCTATTCCCTTTCTACCTGGCTAAATAAAGATGTTGCTTTGATGGGGCAGTTAAACGCAAATCAGGAGATCGGTTTCACGGAGGAAATGTGAAACGTTACATCAGCAAGGTTGTCAAGTAGAATTTCCAAAAACAGGCCAACAAAACAAAAACACTCCCACAAATCAAAATAAATAAAAGGCATCAAATACCTTTGCGGCCATTGCTGTCTTATTAAATAACTGCATCCCGAGCGCCGCATGTACATTTACTTTGACAGAATGGCACGGCTGTGCAAATGGGCGTACCTGTACGTCCCTTTAAATTTGCAGCCAGTCCGTGGGCGCACCTGCGGGTCTCGCAGACTTGATGTCCGCCAGGGGCCCGTGATCATCTCATGGAGAGGCAGAACGGGGAGATGCCTATGTAAACAAGGCATTCCCGATTCTGCCTTGTCACAGGACAGAGATCTACTGCTCCATGTCATCGGCTCCGTGTCACTTGTAGTCCATCCCCCCCACAGTTAGAATCACTCCCTAGGACCCACTTAACCCCTTCATCACCCCCTAATGGTTAACCCCTTCCCTGGCAGTGTCATTTACACAGTAAGCAATGCATTTTTATAGCACTGATCGCTGTATAAATGACAATGGTCCCAAAATAGAGTCAAAAGTTTCCGATCTGTCCACCATAATGTCACGATAAAAATTGCAGATCACCGCTATTACTAATAAAAAAATAATAAAAATAAAAAGGCCATAAAACTATCCCCTATTTTGTAGACGCTATAACTTTTGTGCAAACCAATCAATACACGCTTATTGTGATTTTTTTTACCAAAAATTTGAAGAAGAATGCATACCGGCCTAAACTGAGGAGAAAATTAGTTTTTTTATATATTTTTGGGGGATATTTATTATAGCAAAAAGTAAAAAACATTGCTTTTTTTCAAAATTGTCACTCTTTTTTTGTTTTTAGCTCAAAAAATAAAAAACGCAGAGGTGATCAAATACCACCAAAAGAAAGCTCTATTTGCGGGAAAAAAGGACATCAATTTTGTTTGAGTACAACATCGCACGACCACGCAATTGTCAGTTAAATTGACGCAGTACTAAAACACAAAAAATTACCTGGTCATTCAGCAGCCAAATCCTCCGGGGCTGAAGTGGTTAAAGCGATATAACACCCAAACTTAAAAATGTCATATATTGAAGCTTACCAATTATTAGATGTGGTGGCTGTATTCGTTTTCTTTTTTTTTTGTATTTTTCCTTTTGTTTTCACCTGGTGATCTGGCCAGTAACACACCTGTTTTAGTGAGCCACAACTCTGGAGGAACTAGAAGAGGAGGCACGGCAAACAGCAGCCTGGGAGAAAGGGAGTGTTAAATGATATAGATACCCTAAAAATTTAAGCCAAAGTCCAGCTCGCACTTTATAATCAGGTACAGCAAAAGGTTTTTTTTTTCCTTTTGGGGTAAAGATTTGCATGAATAAATAAGAGCTGATCATTTTAACCACCCCTGTCAGTGTTAATTGGTTCATCTCATCCATGCAAAATGATATAATCTGCTTGTTTGTGCTGTGAAAAGAAACAGACTTGCTGGCTGGATTACCAGGTGAAAATAGAAGAAAGAAAGCCTAAAAAAGAAAATTAATTCAGACATCACATCTAAAAATTGATAAGCTGCAATATAATAAATGATCGCTTTTGGGTTTAATACGGCTTTAAAGTGGTTGTAAACCCCATTCATGAAATTTGACCTGGGCATATATATCTGTAGTGTTTACTTTTCACTTTTCAAAGTTCTAAGTGTCATGTCTTTCTGCTGCTCCATTCCTCTGTTATCAGCAGAGTCACTTCTGACAAGTTCTCCGACACACGAGTTAACAGCAGCTGAAAATTTGTTTCAGGGAGGTAGAAAAGCAGAGAGCTTGTCTATTCACAGTACAGCTCTGCATGTTCCTTGGTTCCTCTGCCTATGTAGAGGGGGGTGCGTGCCTTTCCTCCAATCAGCACTCACACAGTGTATGCCAAACTAAGGCCCTCCAGTTGTTCAGAAACTACAATTCCCATCATGCCTAGTCATGTCTGTGAATGTCAGAGTTTTACAATGCCTCATGGGATGCATAGTTCCACAACAGCTGGAGGGCCATAGTTTGAAGATCCCTGGTGCATGCCAAGACTACACTCCTGCCGCTGAAAGAGGAAACAACATTTGTAACATTATCTGCACTTTCTAAAGAATATAGAAAGGGCAAGACAGCAGACATGCATATAAAACGTATTTAGGGAGATTTGTTTCATCCTTGTGTATAATCTGAGGCTGTTTACTTCACCGGGTAAATGTGAGGGTTTACATCCACTTTAATCTAATCTCAGAAACAAGCATTTAATATATTGCAGAGCAATTGTCCTCAGTTGTGGTGACTGCATTTGTTTTCACTTTTTAGCAAATACTGTAAATTTTGCTGATATTACTAGAAATGCAGGGTCCCTCTGATCTGAATAGAAAGCACAGAGAACCTTGTCTTTTTTGTGTAAACTACTAGTCACATCAAATCATTGTGTATTCAGATGAACAAAAGTAGGCATGTTTAGAGTCCTGCCTGTGTGACAAGCATGGCTTTCTTCATATAGTGGAAAAATGAGTATAGACATGAGGGGAGCGGAAGTATGTTCTTCATAGAATTACCAAGTGAAAATAGTTGGGAGAAAAAACCTCAGAAAGAAAAACCAATGCAGCTACTGAATTAAGGACTGGTAAGCTACACTACTGTATATTAATTGTTCATGGTTTGAGATATACTTTCAAACTCTGGTGTCAAACCTGCGGCCCTTGTGCCCCTTTGGTATATGATGTGCGGTCCTAGGCCCAGGGCCAGATTAATGTAGGGGCTATTGGAGCTGCAGCTCCAGGCCCCTACCTTAATATAGGCCCAGCAGGATCGGTCTGACCATTCCAGCACTGCCATTGCCCTATGGACACCATCCACTGCCCCCCCCCCCCCAAAGCATTTAGAAAAAAAAAATTAAATAATAAAAAAAAAAAAGAGTTTAGTTTCTCCCCTTTACCTTCATACCGTAAGGGTAGGACCATATACAATCGATATATCCATATACAATCGATTGGTAAGATCTGACCAGTATAGGGCACCCACTTCACGGGTTACTTTTTTGGGACCTAATTATGGTTCATTTCCTTGTTTGTCATGTATTTAATGTTCTAGCATGATTAAGGGGAAGTCCTTTAATCATCCGACTCAAGGTTACAATATCCCTATAAAAGATCGTTTCACATGTCAATCTACATATGTCATATGCATCTTCAAATGTCCATGTGGTTTGATCTATGTAGGTGAAACCACACAAAAAGTCAAAGATAGAATAGCTAGACATAAATATTCTGTTAGGGATAAAAATTATAAATTACCTCTCTCTAGACATTTTTTAGAAATGAACCATTCGGTTTCTCAATTGAGATATATGGTAATCGATGGTATTCCAACTAATAGACGTGGGGGGAATAGAGAATTGGAATTGAGAAAAACAGAAGTTTACTGGATAAATCACTTAGACTCCTTATGTCCTAAAGGGTTAAATACAGATTTTGATCTTTATTTATTTTTATGATGGTATAAGTCTCTATATGTGTTGACCGATCTGCCAGATATTGGCTGATACGGCCACACATTATGAGATTTCTTTGTTTGTCGATTCGTTTTTTCATGGTATGTGAATATACAAATTAATTTTGATGATTCATTGATTATGTTTTCTTTGTATTTTTTGGGATGAACTACATGATTCAGCATACTATCTTCAAGGGAAGGCGTTTGTCCCGTTTTTTAGCTATTGTTCAGATATACCCATAGATATAAAAATGATGTATGAGAGATACAAGGGGTGGTTTGTGGAGATTGATTCCAGCTGAATGTAATTAACTGATTAATGATAGATGTGAGCTATAAGCCTTTATATGTGAAGTTGGTTACAATTTTTATTGCAGGTATGTGGTCATGAGGAAGGGCGATATCATGCTTAGCCCGAAACGTCACCTGTATACCTGAATTATACCTGATGTGATGTAAATTTTATCAATAAATTTACTTTTGTTTGTGCAGCAATATATATAAATAAATAATAATAGCAAACAATAATGCCCTACTGACACCATCCCCCCCCCCCCCCCCCAAAGCATTGTGAAAAACATAACAAAAAGTTAAATTGTAAAAGGAAAAAAATAAAGGAAAAAATGCATTCCTATACATTTATTGTATGAATAGAATTGCAACAAATATGAAAAAAAATAATAAAATTAAAAACGGCCCTTTTAAAATCTTCAGCACCGTGCCCATGATGCTCTTACTCCGGCCCTGCCTAGGCCTCAGCAGTTTGTAGTGAGAACATTGATTAGGGCAATAGCATTGATCTCTACTAGCCTCGTGTATAGGGATGAGCCGAAGACCCCCCGGTTCAGTTCGCACCAGAAATTTTGAATGGATGGAAAATTCGTGCGAACTTTAGAACCCTATTGAAGTCTATGGGACTCGAACGTTCGAAATAGAAAATGCTCATTTTAATGGCTAATATGCAAGATATGTTTTTAAAAACTGACGATTTTAATGACGATTAAAGTGAAAAAAAAAAGTGAAATATTCCTTTAAATATCATGCCTGAAGGGTGTCTATAGTATGCCTGTGAAGTGCCACATGTTTCCCGTGTTTAGAACAGTCCCTGCACAAAATGACATTTAACGGGAAAAAAAGTCATTTAAAACTGCTTGCGGTTTTAATGTAATATCTGGTTTCGGCAATATGGATGAAAATCATTGAGAAAAATGGCATAGGTAGCCCCCCCTGCCCATTACCAGTCCCTTTTGGTCTTAAGGGGAACCCCGTACCCATATTAAAAAAAGGAAAGGCGTGGGGCCCCCAGGCCCTATATACTCAGAACAGCAGTATACAGGCGGTACAAACAAGACAGGGACTGTGTAGGTTTGTTGTGTTAAGTAGAATCTGTTTGTAATTTTGAACTGGTACATTTTTAAAGTGTAGCTCCAGTCAAAAAATCTATTTTTAAGCTTTATGGAAAACATAGGGAAGGGTTATCACCCCTTTATAATTTGTTTTGCCGTCCGTTTTTTTTTATCTCACTTCCTGTTGTCTCCTTCCGTTTGCAAGTAGGAGACGTTTGTAAGTTGGATGTTTGAAAGTAGGGGCCTGCCCTATATGCTCTGCAGGAATGGTGGAAGAAGGTGTTGGTGTTGCCACAACACTGTAAGCCCTCAAAGTGACTCTTGGTGGGCGCTGGAGTGCCCTGCTGTGAACGATTATATCAAGAATTGTAATTACATGCCATTGTTGAACAGTGGTAGAAAAATTGGGCCTTTGGGGGTTGTGGTGGTGGTGCTGGTGCCACAACACTATAAGTCCTCATAGTTACTCTCAGTGGGCACAGGAACGGGCCCTGCTGTGAAATATTATATCAAGAATTGTAATTACATGCCCCTGTTAAACAGGGGCTGAAAAATTGGGCCTTAGGCACTGCTTGCTGGTGCCACAACACTGCAACCTTTCCCAGATACTCTATTTGGAGTGCAGGAATGAGCCCTGCTGCAAAGCATTGCATCAAAAATTGTAATTACATGCCCCTGTTAAACAGGGGCTGAAAAAGTAGGGCTTAGGCACTGGTGCTAGTGCCATGACACGGCAACCTCTCCCATATACTCTATTTGGAGTGCAGGAATGAGACCTGCTGCAAAGCATTGCATCAAAAATTGTAATTACATGCCCCTGTTAAACAGGGGCTGAAAAATTGGGCTAGTGGCATCACCCAGAACCAAAAATGTTCTTCCAAGATATCAGCGGAGGAGGAAGAGGATAGACAGTCACTCAGCATCAGCATAGGCAGTCTTGAAGGGATGTGATATTTAAAAAAAAAATATTCGGTTACATCAGCTTCAGGTGCTTGGTAGCTGGTGGTGATCCAAGACTGATTCATCTTGATGAAGGTCAGTCGATCAACCGAGTCAGTGGACAGGCGCACCCTGTGATCGGTTACAAAGCCACCAGCAGCACTGAAGTTGCATTCCGAAAGAACGCTGGATGCAGGACAGGTTAGTAGCTCAATTGCATACTTTGCAAGCTCTGGCCAGTGATCCATCCTCAAGACCCAGTAAGCCAGAGGATTTTCGGTGGGAAAGGTGTCCAAGTCTGACCTTGCCCCTAGGTATTCCTGCACCATGTAAATCAGACACTGGCGATGGTTGCTGGAACTGATCATACCTAGGGGCTGCGGACTAAAACATTGTCTGAACGCATCGGTCAGACGGCCACCTTCTCCACTGCTCCTTCTGACTGAAGCCTCAGCAACACCTTGTCCAGGACCAGGAGTTTGTAACCTCCCAGTCTCTGGGAACGCGTTGCACAGACCTTTCTGCAAGGCCTCCCGGAGATGTCTCATCCTCTGCTCCCTCTGCGACGGCAAGATAAGGTCCGCAACCTTAACCTTGTACCGTGGATCAAGGAGAGTGGCCAGCCAGTAATCAGGGAGGCCATGCAGCGTAGGTTAGCTGAGGCATTCGGTCCTGAGTCCTCTGGGTCACTAAGGACAACATGATCCGCAGCTACCTCCTCCCAGCCACGTACAAGTCCACGGGTTTCTTAGGACATCCCTACAAGACTGCTGATGCTGATGCTTAGTGCCAGGCTCCACCTCCATGCTGACACAATCATCCTCCTCCTCTTCCTGTGTGATGGGTGGAACAGCAGGAACACTGTCTGGATAAAGGGGGCCTTGAGAGGCAAGGAAGTCCTCCTCTTCCTGCCTCTGTTCTGCCTCAAGTGCCCTGTCCATTATTCCACGCAGCATATGCTCCAACAGGTGGACAAGAGGTACAGTGTCACTGATGCATGCACTGTCACTGCTCACCATCCTTATGGCCTCTTCAAACGGTGACAGGACAGTGCATGCATCCTGGATCATGCCCCACTGGCGTGGTGTGAAAAAACCGAGCTCCCCTGACCCTGTCCTGGTGCCGTAGTCGCACAGGTACTCATTGATGGCCCTCTGCTGCATGTGCAGCCGCTGCAGCATGGCCAACGTTGAGTTCCACCTGGTGGGCATGTCACATATAAAGTTCTTGGCGGTACTTGGGCAGGTTCAACTCCTTTTGGAGCTCAGCCAGCCGATCACTGGCATTAAATGATCGGCAGAAATGCACACAGACTTTCCTGGCCTGCTTCAGGACATCCTGTAAGCCCGAGTACCTGCCCAAGAACCGCTGCACCACCAGGTTAAGAACGTGAGCCACACAGTGCACATGGGTCAGTTGTCTCTGTCGGAGGGTGGAGAGGAGGTTGGTGCCATTGTCGCAAACCACCAATCCTGGCTAAAGCTGGCGTGGCGCCAACCACCTCTCGGCCTTCCCCTGCAGAGCTGACAAAATATCTGCTCCAGTGTGGCTCCTGTTCCCCAAACAAACCAGCGCAAGCACGGCATGCCATCGTTTTGCCTGCGTACTTGCGTAGCCCCTTGAACGCCTACGGAGCACCTCTGTTCCCGAGGACAGAGCATTGGAAGAGGCCATGGAGGAAGAAGAAGAGGAGGGGGTGGAGGAGAGAGGTGTGTCACAACCAGTAGTAGCATTTTGGAGGCGTGGTGGCGGAAAAACCTCCAACACTACTGCACCTTGTCCTGCATCCTTCCCAGCTGCCAGAAGAGTGACCCAATGGGCCGTGAAAGACAGGTAACGTCCCTGTCCATGCCTGCTGGACCATGAGTCAGCGGTAATATGCACCTTATCCCTGACCGCCCTGTCTAGAGAGCCGGAATCGCCTTCCGTGAGAAAAAGTGGTGTTTGGGGACCTGCCACTGAGGAACCGCACATTGCACAAACTCACGGAAGGGGGCCGAGTCTACCAACTGAAAAGGCAGCAGTTGAAGTGCTAGCAATTTAGCCAAGCTAGCATTCAATCACTGGGCATGTGGATGGATGGGGGTGAATTTCTTTAGACGGTCCAACAGCTGGGGCAGGGAAATTTGCCTGCTACAATCGGACATGGGTGTACTGCTAGCAGAGTGCCCGCAAGCACTTGGCTGTGACACACCTAATTCTACACCTTCATTCCTCTCAGAGCAGGTTTCAGAGAGGACTGAAGGTCTAGTGGGGTTGGAGATCCCAGCTGATGAGGAGCAAGGAGAGGTCCGCTTTGTTCTTTGGTGTGGGTCTTTGAGGTAAGCTTGCCAACAAGCTGCATGGCAGGTCAACATATGTCTGGTCAAGCATGTGGTGCCCAAGCGGCTGATGTTTTGGCC
Organism: Lithobates pipiens; assembly: GCF_037356315.1. Lineage (NCBI taxonomy): Eukaryota > Metazoa > Chordata > Amphibia > Anura > Ranidae > Lithobates > Lithobates pipiens. The sequence goes on from NW_027507718.1 coordinate 219,187,609, forward strand.
ACGTGAGATACGCTTGAGACATATGTTGCAAATAGCAGCGGTGCAATTTGATGCACTCATCTCAAAAAAGGCCCACACCAAAGAACTTTTAGAATAACGTGCAGAGGCAGCTCCCTGCACAGGCGGAGCTCTGCGGTGTGATTCAGTTAGTGTGCTGCCCCTAAGCTGGCCCCCAGAGGGCATCCTGCCTCATTGGAAATGTGCCTCCTCCTCCTCCTCTCTCCGACCAGGCACCCACGTGGAGTCAGTGCCCTCATAATCCCCTCGCTCTTCATCACTGGAGCAAACCTGGCAGTATGCTGAAGCTTGTGGAACATGACTGCTAGATTGCTGTCCTTCTTGAGCATCCCCTCTCTCTGCGCTCACGCTACTGCCTTCCTCTAGCTGAGTATCATCATCAGAGCCTACAAAACACTGGGCATTCTCCTGGAGCATGTACACAACACTGTGCTCAAACAGTTCGGGGGACTCCTCAGGAGGACATGGTGGGTCTAGGGAACACATTTTCTGAACACTTGGCATGAATGTGAATTAAAAAAATAATTAAACATTGTTTAAATCAATATTTTTTGCTACTTATAACCCCCAAACATTATACTTTTTTCTTTTTTTTACCAGAGGCCCTAGGCAGGGAATAAAATGGATAATCATTGCAATTTTTATGTAATTTTTCTGTGGTATTTGCACAAAGGTTTTGGAAAAAAATATATTTTCATGAATTAAAAAAAAAAAAAACACAATATTTAGATACCTAACATGTCATGCTTTAACCACTTCAGTCCCGGAAGGATTTGCCCCTTTAATGACCAGGCCATTTTGTGTGATACAGTCAATTTAACTGACAATTGTGAGGTCGTTACCACGCTGTACCCAAACAAAATTTACGTCCTTTTTTACCCACAGATAGAGCTCTCTTTTGGTGGTGTTTAGTCACCTCTGCAGTTTTTAATTTTTGCAATTTTTTTACACTTTCTGCTATAATACATATCCAAAAAAAAAAATATATATATATATATATATATATATATATATATATAAAAAAAACAAATGTATTCATCAGTTTAGGCCGATATATATTGTACATATTTTTGGTAAAAAAAATAAATCACAATAGGCCTATATTGATTGATTTGGGCAAAAGTTATAGCATCTACAAACTACAGGATAGATTTAGGGAATTTTATTTTTTATATTTTATTGTTTTTACTGGTAATGGCGATGATCTGTTACTCCGACATTGCGGCGGAAAAATCTGACCCCAAATGCCCGCTATCCTCCTTGCACGGACTGACGTACAGGTACGTTGGTTCGCACAGGAGAGCTGACCTGCCACAGAATATCTGCGTGAGCTGGTTCGGCAAGTGGCTAAAATTGTGCATGCTCAATGGAATGGCGACAAATTACAATGCTTAAAAATCTCCATAGGCGACTTTTTAAAGCCTTTACAGGTTACCTGTTTAGCGTTACAGAGGAGGTCTAGTGCTAGAATTATTGCTCTCCCTCTAACGTTTGTGGCAATACCTCACACATGTGGTGCAAGTACCGTTTACATATGAAAAATAAGCATGGAAATCATTCTGATTTAACCACCTGTCCAAAGTTCTCAAAGTATGTATCCAAACCTTTTGGTTTTTTTTATCTGCACTCTACGAGCAGCTGTGGGAAGCCATGAAGTTGCATTTGTACATTTCTACTCCCCCTTTGGATTATATATTTGTACGTAAAGGATCACTAAAGGCAAACATTTAAAAAAAATAAAAATAACAAATATGTTATACTTTCCTCCACTGTGCAGCTCTTTTTGCACAGAGTGGCCGCGAACCTGCTCTTCTGGGGACCCTCAGCGACTGCCTCGGCTCCCTCCCGCAAGGACTCCACAACTTAATGCGAGCTCCCTTGCATAGTGTGGAGTGCTTGCGGGCGCGCTCCCGTAGCCGCTTTCTGTATCACTCGGCCCCATCCCCTGGCACGCCGCGTCATTGGATGTGATTGAAAGCAGTGCGAGCCAATAGCTGCGCTACTTTCAATCCATCCACTCTAGCCAATCAACGGCCAGGGTGAGCGACAAAGAGGATGTCGGGGGCGAGCGAGGGACTTTCGAGGGGTCAGGTAAGTAAAACGAGGGGACTGGGGGCGCCGGCATTGTCAGATGTTTTTTCACCTTAATGCATAGAATGCATTAAGGTGAAAAAACATTTACCGTATATACTCGAGTATAAGCCGAGATTTTCAGCCTCTTTTTTGAGGCTGAAAGTGCCCCCCTCGGCTTATACTCGAGTCATCGCTGTCTGCCCGCTCGATCAGCGTGTCGAGCAGACAGACAGCGGCCATTCTATGATTCAAAAGCCGCGCCTCCGGCTCCGCCTTCGCCTGTGATAGGCGGAACACTGAATTTCCCAGCAGCCTGTGTTCCGCCTATCACGGGCGTCGTCTCATCCTCGTACTACGGACGAGGATGATACGACGTCCGTGATAGGCGGAACACAGCCTGCTGGGAAATTCAGTGTTCCGCCTATCACAGGCGAAGGAGGAGGCGCGGCTTTTGAATTTTACAATGGCCGCCGACGAAGAGGGCACGGGACGGAGGCAAGGCAAGGCACAGCACGGGACAGGACGGGACGGGACGGGACGAAGGCAAGGCACGACACGGGACGGAGGCTCGGGACAAAGGCTCGGGACACAGGTAGGCTGGACACACACACACACACACACACACACACACACACACACACACACACACGGATGGAGACACACACACACGGATGGATGGATGGATGGAGACACACACACACACAGGGATGGATGGATACACACACACACAGGGATGGATGGATGGATGGATGGATGGAGACACACACACACAGGGATGGATGGATGGATGGATGGAGACACACACACACAGGGATGGATGGATGGATGGATGGAGACACACACACACAGGGATGGATGGATGGATGGACACACACACACACAGGGATGGATGGACGGACACACAGGGATGGACGGACACACAGGGATGGACGGACACACACACAGGGATGGACAGGCATGTCTCACCCTCGGCTTATACACGAGTCAATAAGTTTGCCAGTTTTTTTGGGGGTAAATTGGGGGCCTCGGCTTATATTCGGGTCGGCCTATACTCGAGTATATACGGTACCTTTACAACCCCTTTAATTTATTCTACACACCAGTGTTTCCAGCAACCTATAATGAAGACTCCTGTGAGAACTGACTAGTGGTTTAATCACTTCAGCCCGGAAGAATTAACCCCCTTCCTGACCAGAGCATTTTTTGCGATTCGGCACTGCGCCGCTTTAATTGACAATTGCGTGGTCGTGCGACGTTGTACAAAATTGTTGTCCTTTTTTTCCCACAAATAGAGCTTTCTTTTGGTGGTATTTGATCACCTCTGCAGTTTTTATTTTTTGAGCTATAAACAAAAGAATAGTGCCAATTTAGAAAAAAAAAAGCAAAATTTTTTACTTTTTGCTATAATAAATATCCCCCAAAAAATATATAAAAAACTAATTTTTTCCTCAGTTTAGGCCGATGTTTTCTACATATTTTTGGTAAAAAAAATTGCAATAAGCATATATTGATTGGTTTGCACAAAAGTTATAGTGTCTACAAAACCGGGGATAGATTTATGGCGTTTTTATTATTTATTTATTTTTACTAGTACTGACTGCGACATTATGGTGGACAAATCGGACACTTTTGACACTATTTTGGGACCATTGTCATTTATACAGCAATCAGTGCTATAAATAGCCACTGATTACTGTAAAAATGACACTGGCTGGGAAGGAGTTAAACATTAGGGGCGATCAAGGGGTTAAGTGTGTCCTAGGGAGTGATTCTGACTGTGGGGGGATGGGCTACCACTGACATGACAGCGATCACTGCTTCCGATCACAGGGAGCAGTAGATCTCTGTCATGTCACTAGGCAGAACAGGGACATGCCTTGTTTGCATCTCCACGTTCTGCCTCTCCGTCTCACGATCGCAGGCCACAGGCGAACATCAAGTTTGTGGGACCCGCGGACACGCTTCAAAGGGACGTACAGAGAAGCCCATTTGCCTGTATGAGCCATTCTGCCAACGTATACGTGTGTGCGGTGGTCAGCAAGTGGTTAATAACAACAATTTTGTATCCAAGAAAGAAAACAACCCACTTCTGTCACTACATTACAGGTTTCTTCCTAGTGGTAATATTTAATCTATTCTTTTGCATCCAGTGAGTACCAAATTAATGTAGCCAAGTTCTCAGTGAGTTCAATAAAAATTAACATTTATGAGTAAACATAATAAATGCATTGTTTGGGCATTCAAAAGATCACTCATATTGTAGGCTTTTCACCATTTTTGATGTACTTTCTAAAGAGGATATTTAGTCAGCATCATCCCACTGAGATGACCATTGTCATTTATACAGTGATCAGTGCTATAAATAGCCATTGATTACTGTCACTGATTACTGTATAAGTGACACTGGCAGGAAAGGAGTTAAACACTAGGGGGCGATCAAGGGATTAAGCGTGTCCTAGGGGAGTGTTCTAACTAGGGGGGGTGGACTACCACTAACATGATAGCGATCACTGCTCCCGATCACAAGGAGCAGTGATCACACTCCTCATCATTAGTACAATAACATGTCAAGTCATATCTTCCTGGAGAATCTTCCTACTTGCTTCTATGCCCTTGGCCAAGGCACTCTTGGTTCCTATATTTTTCACTTCCTTATAAATTTAATCAAGCCATCATGCTTGGGGTCAGTCAATATGTTTTTTACCTAGATATGCATCCTAGGTCCCCTTTGGAATTTAAGTCATTCTTTTAATATAACCTGATCATTTTATGCAAGCATGTGGTATTATTACTGATAGTCTAGCATTCTTTTATTTGTATATTATTATTATACAGGATTTATATAGCGCCGACAGTTTATGCAGCGCTTTACAACATTAGGGCAGACAGTACAATTACAATACAATTCAATACGGGGGGGGGGGGATCAGAGCCCTGCTCGTTAAAGCTTACAATCTAGGAGGAAGGGTCAAGTTATACAAAAGGGCTGTGGGGGATGAACTAATGGAGAAAATAGTGCAGTTGTTACATAGAGGCAGGATAGGCTTCTCTGAAGAGGAAAGTTTTCAGGGATCGCCTAAAAGTGGATAAATTTGGAGACAGTCTGACAGAATGGGGTAGCGAATTAGAGAGGATGGGCGAGGCTCGGGAGAAGTCCTGGAGGCGGATATGGGAGGAGGTGATGCGGGAGCTAGAGAGCAGGAGGTCTTGGGAGGAACTAAGAGGGCGATTAGGTTGGTATTTTGAGACTAGGCTAGTGATGTAGTTGGGGGCAGAGTTGTGGATGGCTTTGTAACTTATTGTTAGTATTTTGAATTTAATTTGTTGGGCAAGTGGCAGCCAATGGAGGGATTGGCAGAGAGGGGTAGCAGACACTGTGCAGTTTGTAAGGTGGATGAGGGAGTAGTCAAGGTGAGAGATAACCAGGGAGTGAATCAGGAGCTTTGTGGTTTCATTGGTTAGAAAGAGATGTACTTTAGAGATGTTGTGGATGTTGAGGCCTCTAGCTTTGGAAAGTGATTGGATGTGGGGTCGAAAGGAGAGTTCAGAGTCCAGGATAACACCAGGCACGCTGACATGTGGGGATGGGTTGATGGTTGTGCCATTGCTCTTGACAGATAAGTCAGGGGAAGAGGCACGTAGGGGAGGAAATGTTATAAGCTCGGTTTTGGACAAGTTGAGTTTGAGGAAGTGGTGTGACATCCATACAGATATGTATGTTAGTAAGTTGGTGATGTGTGAGGAGACTGATGGAGTGGGTTGAGGGGTGGAGAGATTGATTTGTGTGTCGTCAGCGTAGAAATTATATTGAAAGCCGTGAAAGACTTTTAGTTTACCCAGGGAAGAGGTGTAGATTGAAAATAAAAGAGGTCTAAGAACAAAACCTTGGGGGACGGAGAAGGGAAGAGGAGTGGAGGAAGTTGAATTGTAAGTTACACTGAAGGTACATTGGGATAGGTAGGATGAGAGCCACTGAAGAGCACAGTCATGGACTGACTGTTTTTTGAGGAGGAGCGAGTGGTCAACCGTGTCAAAGGCAGCTGAAAGGTCCAGAAGTAGGAGTACAGAATAGTGTCCGTGGTTTTTGCAGTTAGTAGGCCATTTGTGAGTTTTAAAAGAGCAGTTTCTGTGGAGTATTTAGAGGTGAAATCTAGATTGAAGGGGGTCAAGAAGGTTATTCTTAATGAGGTGGTCACTCAGTTGGTTGTAAACCAGGTGTTCAAGGAGTTTAGAGGAAAAGGGGAGCAAGGAGATAGGACGTAGGTTGTTAAGATTGGTAGGGTCCAACGACAGCTTTTTAAGTATGGGGGTGACCAGTGCATGTATTAGAGCATTGGGTAAAATGCCAGAGGTGAGGGAGAGAATGAAGATGCGGGTTAGAGAGTGTAGAATAGAGTCAGAGGGGGACCGTAGTGTTTGAGAGGGAATAGGGTCCAGGAGGCAGGTGGTTATTTGGGCTTTAGAATTGAGTTTATCAACTTCGTCTGTAGTAGCTGATTTGAATAAGGGGAGTGTCAATTGTATCTGTTGATATGGGGTCTTAACTGGGAGAGATACCTGTAGAGTGAAGATTTCATCACGGATTGTATCAGTCTTGTTTTTGAAGTGATTAGCAATCTCCTGGGCAGTGAGTGAGTCAGTGGGTGGAGGTGGTGGAGGACTAAGTAGAGAGTTGAAGGTAGAGAAAAGTTTACGGGGACTGGATGAGAAGGTGTCAATAAGAGTTGTAAAATAGGTCTGCTTGGCAGTGTGAAGGAAAGAATAGTATTTTTGGAGGGCAGATTTGTATTGGTTGAAGTCTTTGAGAGACGTAGTCTTGTGCTACAGATGCTCAAGAGCGCGAATACATTTTTTGAGGATTTTAGTGTTATCTGTTTGCCAGGGTTGTAGAGGTTGAGGCCTGATTCTGCATGTAGTGAGTGGAGTGAGCTTGTCCAGGGTGGAGGACAGGGATTTATTGTAGATGGAAATGGCTTGGTTGGGGCAGGACAGGGTAGAGATTTTGTCATAGAGGTGGTCAGTAGCAGAATAGAGGAGAGAAGAGTTGAAGTTGCGAAAGTTTATACGGGTGATGGTTAGGCGATTGAAGGTAAAGGTGGTGGAAGACAGGGAGAGGGAGAAACTAATGAGGTGATGGTCAGAGAGAGGAAAAGGATTGTTTGAGAAGTTGCATGGGGTGCATAGGTAGGAGAATACAAGGTCAAGGGTGTTGCCATCAGAGTGAGTAGAAGCCTGTACCCATTGCTTCAGGTCAAATGAAGAGGTTAGACTAAGAAGTTTAGAAGTAGCAGGAGTGTTTGTTTTAGCAGGTATGTTGAAATCACCAAGAAGGATTGTGGGAATTTCAGAAGAGAGAAAGTAGGGTAGCCAGGCAGAAAACTCATCAAGGAAAGTTGATAATGGTCCAGGGGGGAACAGACGAAAAACAAGCTCTGGACTGCCGCACTCTTCAGAAAAACACATTCTTTTATTGGAAAATCACATCACAGCTCAACAAACACAACAAACAAGGAAAAATTGCTGACGTTTCGCACTACAGCTAGTGCGAAACATCAGCAGTTTTTCCTTGTTCGCTGTGTTTGTCCAGAGCTTGTTTTTCGTCTGTTTCTAGTGGTAATAGCCAGCACCTGTGGCTTTCCAGCCGAAGAGAACAGTTTATAGCCTGCATGTGTGCTCCTGGAGTGGTGAGATCTCTTCTCCTTCATATTACAATGGTCCAGGGGGCCGGTAGATGACAGCAATTCTTAGGGAAGGTGGAGAGAATAGATGTATTCAGTACAGTGAGCTTCAACTTATGAGAGGGAAAGAGATAGAGGGGAGTGAATAACCTGGAAGGTGCTTTAAGGGGATAGAAGGAATCCCACTCCACCTCCCTTGCATCCATTAGGCCTAGGGGAGTGATTCCAGTGAAGGCCACCCTGAGAGAGGGAAGCAGGAGAAGGGGTGTCAGATTCATGGAGCCAGGTTTCGGTGACAGCAAGTAAATTAAAGGAATTCGTGACAAAGAGGTCATGAACAGCGGTGAGTTTGTTGCAGACAGATCGAGCGTTCTAGAGGGCGCAGAAGAGGGGGAGGCTGGTATTGGGAAGAAGAGGAATGGAGACTAAATTGCGTAGATTGTGACTACTGCCACAGGGTGTAGGGTGATGGTGATGGGAGTGTTGGATACAGTTAAATAAGGGAGGCCCAGGGTTGGGGAAATATCTCCAGCAGTTAGGAGAAGCAGAAAAGTAAGGGAGGTAATATGAGAGTATTATTTGTATGCGGGGACATGCTTCAGTATCCTAGGGGGTTTGTTAGCAAGTGGGCTTAGAGTTAGGAAGAGGTGATGAGTGCAGTAATAGGGGGGGGGGGGGGGAGAGAAGTGAGGGTGATATGTGCAGATTGTGGGGTGGAGAAGAGGGGTGGAGAAAAGTGGTAATATTAGGCACACAGCTAACAGAGCAAAACTTTTCACACCACAATCAAACTGCAGTGGCAAAACCTAGGGATGTGTGGCCTGCACCAGGTACCACAATTTTAAGGGGGCCACAGCCAAGTCAAATGTGAGTAAGTTTAACAAGTGCATATTGAGGCTGAGCTACACTACACTACAGCTGCAGCCGCAGCTTGCCTGGCTAATCCAGCAGAGTCTGCTGCCCTGTCGACTCAGGGAAGTTTTTCTGTGTACGGCAGGCAGGAGGAGCGGAGTGATCACACCCTGCTTCTGTATAGATCTTGCCCTCGCAAGCACAGCAGAATGCTGCTGGCACAGCGGGCAGGAGGAAAAGAATGATTCAGCGGTCATGCAACTCCCCCGTCTTCCTGCATAAGCCTCACCCACACAGAATCGCACTGCAGTGATCTGATACCTTGTCTGACAGGCAGGGAAGGTTGTCAGCTCTGCATATTGAGGGGGAGGAGTTGTGTGGAGAATCCCTAGACTTGGGGGGGGGTGAAGAATCCCCAGCCTAGAAGAGGGGGTGTGGAGAACCCCTGGACTAGGAGATGGGGGAAGGAATCCCTGCTTTAGGAGAGAGGGTGTGGAGAACCCCTGGACTAGGAGATGGGGGGAGAAATCCCTGCTTTAGGAGAGAGGGGTGTGGAGAAGTTCTGGACTAGATGGGGGTGTGGAGAAGTTCTGGACTAGGAAGTGAGGCATAGAGAAACCCTGGAAAAGGAGAGGAGGGTGTAGAGAATCCCTGGATTAGGAGGTGGGGGTGGAGAATTCCAGGACTAAGAGGGGGGTGGGGTGTGAAGAGTCCCTGAACTGGGGGGGGGGATCACTGGACTAAAGAGGTGGGGTGTTTGGAAGAGTCGTTAAAGCATGCGCCCCTTTAAGTCCCTCCCACTATTGATGATGCAATGGGACCACCAAGCTGCTATATTAATTCAGACCACTTTTTTGGGGGTGGGGGAGGGGGCAAAAAACATACCAGCCTAGGTGCCAGATGTGACAGCTATACCACTGGTCCTAGGGGAGAGGAAAATTACATTTGCATAGAGTCACTTTTTCATCTTTTGTCTGTCATGCATTCTATCACACAGCAGCCACAACTCACCTAGAGCTCACTGCCATCTATTGTCCAGGAAGCATTCTCTTTGAATGTTTTCAAAAGGAGACTCAAGGCACATTTATTCACCCAGGCTTATAGCAAAACCTTACAAATGTTTCTCTTCAAAGATCCCAACATCAATTTGACCAGAGCTTTGAATGCCCAGGGAGAAAAGTGCTATAGGACCACTATTTAGATTTGTATTTTTTAAGATCATTATTGTATCTTGATCTCCTCATACTATTTTCAAGTACACCTCTATATATTCTATCCTGCTTTCAAAAGCCTTTCCATATATGCTTGCAGTCCAAAATGCCGCACCATGTGTGAACTCTGTTCTTGTAAGAGTTTCATTAGCTAAACAATTTGTTTTACTTGACAGAATATGGAATATGAACTGTTATTGAGTGATATAATAAATACGCACTGCATAGTCAATATACACTGATGTAAAAATCAAGATAATCAATTCGTTTTGAGTATTTTGCAAACTAATGAGTCTACTGATTTGATTATCACTACCTAAAAATTACATCAAGTCTACTTAAGGTCTGCTTATACAGGCTGTAGTTCTGTCCATTGTGGCCCAGTTAAACGCAGCTATTTTTTTTTATAATTAATGTATCGTTATCTAAAATGATGTAAAACTGCCAAACCTCTGTATGTTTTTAGCCTTTTTTTTTTTTCTTGGGAATTTATGTGTGTTCTGTAGTGTATTAAGCAGCAATTATTAAACTTCAAGTTGTTAGCAAGATCTTGACATCTTGCAAAGCATTTTACAAATTTCAAGCAGATTATTTAAAATCCTGAAAAGGAACTTGTCAGGGTAGAATACGTGTGCTGTCACTGCCGAGGCAAATAAAATCCAAAAATTGGCTTCTTAACTACCTGACCTAACACATGTGCAATTTAACCTCTTCTAATGTGACGACTGTCAAAAAGTGGTTAACTCTCTCACTAGCAAAATATTAAAATCATCAGTGTAGACCTATCCCTAAACAAGATTTTGGTTGCTTCCAGCAAGCTTTGGCGCTGCACCTGCTCATACCTGCGAGGAGCTTTTTTAAAACACTCCTATTTAGAACTGTATTGAGCTTGCCTTAAAGCAAATTCAGTCTTTGCCAATATTGGGCCATGTATCAGGTTCACTTTATTGTGGAGATCTTTGTGAGGACCTATTCAATTTCCACTTGTTCCAATTCCACACTAATCTAATTTTTTTACCGACCTAGTAATAAATTAAATGAAAACATAACAAATTCCAGAAAAATCTGGTGGATATAATCCAAAAAGTGAGTCCCATATGATAAAACAGTCTATTATATCTATTATATGCCAGTATGGAGATTCCCAGTGTAAAGGTTCCAAGTTTGTTCAAGCCTAGTAGTTGTGTCCAATATATAAACGAAAATAGCAATCCGAAATGTGAATCACCCAAGCACCTCCTCCTTAGGGTAAAAAGTGTCTTCTTACCAGAAATCATTGACTCTTTATTTGAAAAGAGTCAAAAACACTGTATCAATAGAATATCATCTTGGATGGTACCCCTTTGCTTCTCTCCATCATATGTGGTAAATGCAGTCTCCCAAGTAATGGTAAAGAGTGCTCCATCATAACATATAGGGCAGTGATGGCGAACCTTGGCACCCCAGATGTTTTGGAACTACATTTCCCATGATGCTTATGCACTCTGCAATGTAGTTGAGCATTGTGGGAAATGTAGTTCCAAAACATCTGGGGTGCCAAGGTTCACCATCACTGATATAGGGGAAACAAAATTGGATGATGTCAAATGTGATGAAATGTGTAGGGCAGAGTTTGTGCTTGTGACATCACCATGCATGCCAAAACCACAAGTTGGTCGGATCGGATCCCGGGACAGGTATTCTTCCATTTACATGCTTGATTTTATGACCTATCTTGTGAGTGACTAGTATTTCGTTTTTTTATAATAAACTTGTTATACAGTTTTTTTTCCGGTTTTTATTTCCCCTATATGTTATGATGGAGCACTCTTTACCATTACTTGAAAGATTGCATTAACCACAAATGATAGAGAAGAGCGATAGGTTTCCAGCTCAGATGATATTCTATTGATACAGTGTTTATGACTCTTTTCAAAAAAGGAGTCCACAATTTCTGGTAAGAAGATACTTTTTACCCTAAGGTGGAGGTGCACTTGGGTGATTTACGTTGCAAATTGCTATTTTCGTTTATATATTGAACACATCTACTGGGCTTGAACAAACTTGGAACCTTTACACTGGGAATCTCCAAACTGGGATATAATAGACTGTTTTATCACATGGGACTCCCTTTTTGGCTTATATTCACTAGATTTTTCTGGAATTTGTTATGTTTTCATTGAATTTATTACTAGCATTGCAAAAAATCTTATACATACTGTTTACAATACAATCTGATTGTTTCTTTGCCAGTTGCTCTATTCTTTTGATCTACCAGCATAATATTTATTTGTTCTCAGCCACACTAATCTACTGCCGGACATCAGAGAGATAGCTGGCACTTGGAAAAAGTGACAATACCTTGCATTCCCACAATTCAAAAACAGAATAAAAGGTTTTAGCTGGAGTTGGGCTAAACGGTGATACATGTTAGAACCAGAGTTTTTATCTTGTTGAGTTTTGGGATACCTGTACATTTTTTTTGAGGTTTGGATTTAATATCTAAAACATAACTAAGCCTCTAAGCCTCTAGTCTTTTCTTCCACCTTCTTGCGATAGTCAACATGTGTATCACATTAAAAATGTGTTCCAGCCGCAATTTTAATTTTTTTTAAAGTCAACAGCTACAAACACTGTAGCTGCTGACTTTCAATAAGGACACTTACCTGTCCAGCGAGCCCGCGATGTCCTGAGGCCAATCTGTTCATCGGATCAGGTGCCAGCGCCGCCATCTTAACGAAGGGAAACAGGCAGTGGAGCCTTTGCGGCTTCACTGTCCATTTCCTACTGCGCATGCGAGTGGCCCCGTTGTTTTCTGGGGGACACACATGTCCCAGAAGACAACGGGGCAACTCGCTGAAGAGGAGGAAGCACCGCGGAATAGGAACAGGCAGATTACGAAGACTGCCTAGCAACAGGGGTTTCTGGTAAGTAAAACATTTTTATTTTTTTCAAATGTTTTTTTTTATATTTTTTTGTGAATGTTAATGTATTTTTTTTTTTTTTTTTAGGACGGCCCTCCACTTTAAGTTCAGTTTAGTGAATGTCTTAATATACAGCATGGGTATAATAATTCTAATTGACAGCCTCCCCAGAGAGCAGCTGAGCAAGCCTTAAAAAAGTAATCAGTTAGAAGTTCTATACATCTGTGGCACAGACCATAGGATTCTATGGTTTTTCTATATGTTTTGTCATGTTGCAGAAAATAGAAACAAATTTGAAGGTTTGTCAATAGCTGCTGGTGATTTATCAGAAGCTCTGTGAACACAATGCTATAAAATAATCAGCAGTAATGCACTCCTGTGTTTTCGCATCCTTCAATACCATTACCTAAATGAAGTGCTCCAATTTTAGACTGTAAGTGGATTTACAGATGTTCAGTCAATTGGGTTGTAGCCATAACTGGGACAGAGGGCAGCCAGATGTTCTGGAACATGCAGTGTCTTATAATGTTGTGCATTGCTCATTAGTGCTGATTCATATATTCCTGATATATGGCACATTTGAAAGTGCGCTAAATCTCAGATACTGTGTACAGCTTTGGTGTGACGCACATTGCTCCAGCACTGCTTCTCTGTAAGGTCAGGTTACCTCACTGGTGTCCAATGGAGAAATACATTTTAGACTATCATTGATAAACTGAAATTTGTTTTCCCACGTGTACAAAATGATCTTTTTCATTCCTGTAGCACAAATTTTATTGCAGTTGCTGTATAGGAAGATTGTACGTAGACAAGGCATATGTAGGGGATGGGTAAATCATTTAGAAATAAGATATCTTCCGCAGGTGTGGAAAGATTTACAGACATAATAGGAATAGATTTTGGTTTTGTATATTTTTATGCATTCATGTTTTTAATATGGCCAGGACAAAAAATAAAAAATACAAATTATTAACGTGAATAGAGAAGCTTGCATAAGAATGTTTGCATCAAATGTCGTTGTTTTTTCATATGTTTTACAGACTATTTTTCCTCTGTGAATAGGGTGTACAGAGCTCAATAGTTCACGTTGAAATGTACCCGTTCAAGAGAATAAGTCAGACCACTGACCCATCTTTCCTTTCAGACAGCTGTGTATAAAGTTTCTCTTAGAGACAGAGAGCCTCAAAGGAAACAGCTTCTGCAGTGTAATGAGTGCATCATCTAGTAACTATTTATGTGTAATATAAATATATAATTTACATTATTTTTCCATTAAAACAAAAATTGTCCCATCCCCACAATACAACAGTGGTTATGTGTGGTTGATGACATAATGTATACCACATGGAAGACCTTACGTATGAAGACAGAGATTTACGTCGGTAATGCATAAAATATTGGCCTGCTGGTTTGCCTTTACTGTATGTTCTCCGCTAATTATGCTGCTCTTATTGTCTAAGAACAACTGAAAATTACTTTTGCACTACTGAATAGTTGACATTGCTAACTTTGAGAGCAGGAGTATCTCATACCCTTTCCCATTTTTCCTCCCCCATATTCAGCCCCCCTCTTTCCTCCTGTGCCTTTTCTTTGTTCCTTTTGTCTCTGAGCATTCCCTTTGTGCCCCTCTTCCATCCCCTAAGACTGGGTTCACACCTCCAACTGATGCAACTTGCAGCAGGGGTCCGGTGAGTCCCTGTTCTCCATTTCAGGGACGAATCAGGGACAAATTTTTGCCTGAATTTGGCCCTGAAACTGAGCCAAAGATGCACAGCACTCCTGTGCAAGCCGCTCTGCAGCCACAACAAAGATATGTGAACTGGCTCCATAGAGAGACGGTCACAATCCCCTGTCATGCGAATTGGATGCAGAGAAAAAAACGCATCCAATTCACATAGGTGTGAACCCAGCCTCAAGGTTTTCCTTCTCTACCTATTATACTACCATATGTCTACTGACTGGATGCTGTTTTGTACTTTTGTTAGGTTACTACTGACACGGCATGTTACTTTATTCAATCCTTACTTTGGCATTAAATTTGATGTCCTACAATTTGTATTGACATGTTGTTTTACATTCTTTTCAATTAAAACGTATTGAAAAAAAAATGTGTCCCTAAATCATTATAGATTCTAGGAACAAGACAAAATATTAAACCTTGACGTGCATGCAGTTAGCACCGCATACCTGCTCTGCGTTTCAGTTTTTAATCCAGGCATTGCTGTATGCAAGAGTCTACCGTGGTCCCTGTAGCTGGTAGTGTGTCTGTAATCTAGTGATCTTGAAACCCCTTTTACTTGGCTGTTTACAGGACACAGAGGTGGCTCTAGGTTTTGTGAGGCCTTAGGCAAAACTTAGACATGAGGCCCCACTTACACCCATAATGGGAAAAATAATTCAAACAAGAAAAAGAAAAGCCAGCAGAATGTTCATGATGGCCAGCAGCAGGCAGGGTCCATTCTTGTTCCGGGTGGGGACAGTGTTCTCCTCCTTCCAGAGGATCTGTTTACTGTGAGATTGAGTGATCCTTGGCCGCCAGCACCTTCTGCCCGCCTTTGTTTTCTGGGCCCCAGTCAGCCTGTCCTCCGGTCCTGGGAGGTCTTCAGAGCTCTTCTCCCTCCAGGGCTATCGGTCCTTGCTGCCGATTCTACTCACTTTCCCCACCACGCCCAGACTGGGACAAAAAAAAGGGACCCAGGCATTTTAGACTGAAATTCCATGAGACTGGTCCCCTCCCTGCTCTCCATCCTGACAGATCCCCTGCTGCAGCCAGCGGGAGAAATTTGGCTGGAACCTTGCAGAGCTGCAGGGGGTGAGGGGGGCCGAGAAAGAGCACAGGGGTGTTGGATAGCATGGGAGTGAGGCGGAGAGCACTGGGGGGTAGAGAGCAGGTGGGCTGAGAGCACTGGGGTGGTGTAGAGCAGGGGGGCAGAGAGTGGGGGGAGCTGGAGAGCACTGGGGGAGCAATAGAGCACTGGTGGGGCAGAGAGCATTGTGTGGGGGGCAGAGAGCATGGGGGGAGCCAGAGAGCGCTGAGGGGCAAAGAGAATGGGGATGGAGAGCACAGGAGCTGGGGAGCACGGTGGGTGGAGAGCACTAGGGAGAGGAGTCAGGGAGCACATGGGGGGCCGGAGAGCACGGTGCGGCGGAAGAGGGGGTGGGGTGGAGAGCAGATGGGGGACAGAGCATGGGGTGGGGTGGAGAGCAGATGGGGGGACTGAGAGCATGGTGGAGTGGAGAGCAGATGGGGGACTAAGATAATGGAGTGGGATGGAGAGCACAGGGGGGCTGGAGAAGATCATGGGGTGGAGCAAGGAAGCACATGGGGGGACCGAGAGCATTGGATGGGGGGCCGAGAGCATGGGGTGGAGAGCACAGGGTTGAGCTGGAGGAGATCATGGGGCGGAGCCAGGGGGCAGCAAAAAAAGCTGGATAGAATTGATCTTTCCATATTTCTCCTGCAGTCGGTGAATGCTAGTTTCTCCTCCCCCTCCTGCAAACATTTAGCGGCTGCAGGAGGAATATGGATAGATCAATTCTTCTATTTGCAGCAGCTCCACCGCTCCTCGTATCCAGGAGCACAGGAGGGCTGCATGGTCCGGCACTTCACTTTCTCTCCAGATGGCTAGGCAGCATCAGAAGATCGGATCCATTGCAGCTCCTTCTCCTTCACATTCATGGGGCTGTGCTGCTGTGTAGTACTAGTTTCTGTCCCTGACTGCTGAACTGAATTGGCTGTTGGGTCATGGGTAAATGGCGCGGACTGAAGGAGCAGCCCAGCTACCTCAGCAGCTGCCTGCCGTATGTCTACCCGTGTCCTGCACGCCTTGCTGAGATCGCACCTGGAATCGGGTGTCCGCATCTAGAGGTATTTGCTGCTCCCTACACCTGCTGCCACCAGACCGGGATGCTCCATGATTGGCCCAGGGTGCCCTCAGGTAGTGCCCGATTGGTCAGTCCGCCGCTGGGCCATGGAGTCCTGGTGGGAGGGGGGGGGGAGAGGCAGAGCCACTGGTGTCGACATTAGTATTGATCACAGGCAAATTAGGTGGCCGCGAGACCCCTTTGAGTGCGAGGCCTTCGGCAGCCGCATAATTTGCCTAATTAAAGAGCCGCCTCTGACGGGACATATGTTTTAGACACAGCTGCTCTAGGCTTATTTCTATCTTTCCCATACAGATATCCTTATTAGTGACAAAGGGGGGTATTTAATAAAATTGGAGCACTCAGAATCTGGTGCAGCTGTGCATGAAAGCCAATCAGCTTCTAACCTCAGCTTGTTCAATTAAGCTTTGACAAAAAAAAAACCTGAAAGCTAATTGGTTTTTATGCAGAGCTGCACCGGATTTTGCACTTCAGTTTTAGTAAATCAACCCCACTGATAGTTCAGAAGAGTCTGAAAACCCCAATAATGTTATGTTCATTTACTAAAACTGGAGCACACAGAATCTGGTGAAGCTGTGCATCTTAACCACTTGCCGACCAGCGCACGACGATGTACGTCGACAGAATGGCACGGGCAGGCAAATGGGCATACATTTACGTCCCTTTAAATTTGCCGCCCTGCGATCGGGACCGCTCCGCCGGCGGCGGGCTCCTGCGCTGGTTGGGACCTCCGTGAGTCCGGTCGCGGGACCCGCGGACTCGATCGCCATGGGCATACCCGCGATCGGCTCACGGAGCGGCCAAATGAAGAAATGCAGTTGTAAACAGCATTTCTTCATTCTGCCTAGCAACTAGTGACACTGATCTCTGCTCCATGTGATTGGAGCAGAGATCAGTGTTCACTAAATGAAAGCCCAACCCCCCCACAGTTAGTAACACACCCCTAGGAACACTTAACCCCTACACTGCCACCCACTGGTTAACCCCTTCACTGCCAGTGTCATTTACACAGGAATCACTGCATTTATATAGCAGTGATTACTGTATAAATGACAATGGTCCCAAAAATGTGTCAAAAATGTCCGATGGGTCCCCCACAATGTCGCAGTCACAATAAAAATCGCTGATCGTGGCCATTACTAGTAAAAAAAAAAAATAATAAAAAATTATTAATAAAAATGCTATAAAACGATCCCTATTTTGTAAACGCTATAACTTTTGCGCAAACCAATCAATAATCGCTTATTGCGATTTTTTTTACCAAAAATATGTAGAAGAATACGTATCGGCCTAAACTGAGGGAAAAATTTTTTTTTATATATATTTTTGGGGGATATTTATTAGAGCAAAAAGTAAAAAATAATGCGTTTTTTTCAAAATTGTCGCTCTATTTTTGTTTATAGCGCAAAAAATAAAAACCGCAGGGGTGATCAAATACCACCAAAAGAAATCTCTATTTGTGGGGAAAAAAGGACGCCAATTTTGTTTGGGAGCCACGTCGCACGACCGCGCAATTGTCAGTTAAAGCGACGCAGTGCCGAATCGCAAAAAGTGGTCTGGTCTTTGACCAGCAAAATGGTCCGGTCTGAAAGCGGTTAACCAGTCATCTTCTAGCTTTTATTGTCAAAGCTTAATTGAGCAAGTTGAAGCTAGAAGCTGATTGTTTACTACGCACCAGACTCGGCCCCAGTTCACACTTATGCGCTGAGAATTCAGTGAAAATCTAAAGTGGTACACAGTGCAAATTTGCATTGCGATTTCTGCTTGCCATGTGCGATTTCAATGCAAATTTAGTGTGAATTTGTAAGGGAACGTGGTCACGTGCAATTTTATTTTCTATAAGAACTAAGCAAACAAAATTGCAGTGATGTGAATCCAGTGCCATAGAAGTTTATGGAGCTGAATTTTACACCACATTAAACTTTCACGTGACCCTTTTGTGAACCGGATCAAATTCGCACCGCATATATGTGGACAGCCTTCATTGGAAATAATGCTTTTTTACATGATAAGCAAATGTATGCTTTTCAATTCGGATCTGACTGGCATAGAAATCACATACGTGTTAACCGGGGCTCAGTGTACAACACTTTTAGTAAATCCCCTCCCTAGTGAGTTCAAATCTGACTGATCTTGGGAAGCAGACTCATGTTTGTCTCTTGTGAAAAGCCGCCTGATTCTAGCTGCAGTAAAATTGAGATTAAGATAGAATTTAATGGATTTTCTATTGTTAGCACAGCTGCAGTGTTTGCTGGCTAGCTTTAACAGTTCACTGATTGGCTTCACTTGTTCCCTAGAATTGCTCTGCTTAAATAATTTTAAGGTATTCTTTTCTCTTTGAGTCTATCAGATAGTCCACTAAAATGTCTCAAGAAATGGGTAAGTGTGAGGGGTATTAAAGATTTAGCCGTAAGTAATACACTAACGCAGTCCAGTATATAGTCCTACCGAGCTAATGCTCTGTAATACAGCAACTACACCCTAATCTGAATAACATAAATAGATTATAATAGGGCCAGAAATGTCATCCAGCCAAGCCTCTTCGCTTCAGAGCTTTCCAGGACTCTCCATCTGCCCTCTCTACAGGTAATCATTTTCATCTGTTTCATTATTACATGAACCAAAACCATGCCTTATTCCATTTTTATAACCACATGTGCAGTTTATTCCTCCAGTATCTGACTTGCCAATGCAAAGGAAGTGCTGATGTGTTGTCAGCATGACTACAAAGTAGCTTTTTTTTGCTGTAGGTATCAAAACAAAAAGCATATTGACCTAGGACGTCTGAATTACAATAGTTTCCAACTTGATCATTCCAAAATTTCTTTGTATTTATGTTGCATGCCCTATTAAATAGATTTAAAGGTATTTAAACATATTTGCAGTAATAATAACCTATTATCCCTTACGTAACTACAAACAATATTTACCCTTTCACAATTCTCAATATATTATTAATATATATATATATATATATATATATATATATATATATATATATATATATATATATAATTTTAATATAATTATTATTATTATTATTATTGTTATTAATAATATATTATTCATTATTATTAATAGATATATGCTAGAACTTGTTACTTTGTTGTCCTCTGCATTACTGATTTTACTCTGTCCCTTGTGTAGCAACTGTTAAGTCAGCCATATATGTACACCCCTCACATTTTTGTAAATATTTTATTATATCTTTTTATGTGACAACACTGAAGAAATTTATTATGTAATGTAGTGAGTGCACAACTTGTATAACAGTGCAAATTTGCTATCCCCTAAAAATAACTCAACACACAGCCAATAATGTCTAAACCGCTGGCAACAAAAGTGAGTACACCCCTAAGTAAAAATGTCCAAATTAGGCCCAAAGTGTCAATATTTTGTGTGTCCACCATTATTTTCCGGCACTGCCCTTACCCTCTTGGGAATGGAGTTCACCAGAGCTTCACAGGTTGCCACTGGAGTCCTCTTCCACTCCTCCATGACGACATCATGGAGCTGGTGGATGTTAAAGATCTTGTACTTCTCCAAATTCCATTTGAAGATGACCCACGGATGCTCAATAGGGTTTAGGTCTGGAGACATGAATGAATGAAATACTTGTATAGCGCACAATGCGAACTGAATCGCTTCTAGGCGCTGTGGCGAGCTTTGATCATCTGCTAAAAGAGGAAGGTCTTGAGTTTTTTCCTAAAAGCCAGGTGATTTTCTTCCAGGCGGATGTTGATTGGTAGAGCATTCCATAGCCGAGGCCCTTGGACAGTCCATCACTTTTAATATCAGCTTCTTTAGCAAGGCAGTGGTCGTCTTGGAGGTGTGTTTGGGGTCGTTATCATGTTGGAATACTGCTCTGTGGCCCAGTCTTCAGTATGTCACGGTACATGTTGGCAGTCGTGGTTCCCTCGATGATCTGTAGCTCCCCAGTGCCAGCAGCACTCATGCAGCCCCAGACCATGATACTCCCACCACCATGCTTGACACCTGGTTGCCGCCACACACACTTGACACCATCTGAACCAAATAACTTTATCTTTGCCTCATCAGACCACAAGACATGGTTCCAGTAATCCATGCCTTTAGTCTGCTTGTCTTCAGCAATCTGTTTGCAGGCTTTCTTGTGCATCATCTTTAGACAAGGCTTCTATCTGGAATGATAGCCATGCAGACCAATTTGATGCAGTGTGAGGCGTATGGTCTGAGCACTGATAGGCTGACCCCCCCACCCCTTTAACCTCTGTAGGTATGCTAGCAGCACTCATACATCTATTTCCCAAAGACAACCTTTGGATATGATGCTGAGAACGTGCACTCAACTTCTCTGGTCGACCATGGTGGGGCCCGTTCTGAGTGGAACCTGTCCTTTTAAACTGTCCACCGTGCTGCAGCTCAGTTTCAGGGTCTTGCCAATCTTTTATAGCCTCGGCCATCTTTATGTAGAGCAACAATTCTTCAGCTCCTCAGAGAGTTCTTTGCTATGAGGTGCCATGTTGAACTTCCAGTGACCAGTATGAGAGAGTAAGAGCGATAACACCAAATTAAACCCCCCTGCTTCCCATTCACACCTGAGACCTTGTAACGAGTCCCGTGATACTGGGAAGGGAAAATGGCTAATTGGGCCCAATTTGGGCATATTCACTTAGGGGTTTACTCACTTTTATTGCCAAAGGGAACAGCAAATTTACACTGTTATACAAGCTGTACACTCGCTACTTTACATTGTAGCAAAGTGTCATTTTGTCAGTGTTGTCACATGAAAAGATATAATAAAATATTTAGAAAAATATGTGAGGGGTGTACTCACTTTGTGAAATACTGTATATTCGAATGGTTCAGCAGGGACCAGCTGAATTTCAATCAATGGCTGGTTGTACACAAGTTGATCAATTGATTGACTTGTGTACAACCAGCCTGTTGGAAAATTTTGTCTCGATCGGCAACAACAGCTATAGCCAGCAGTGCTGATCAGTGTATTCTGATGGCAGGGAAGTCTCCCCGCAGTCAAAATAAAATATTGTATTGGGAGGGAGTCTGGTCATTTTATTTCATTCAACTCGCTGGTTGAACAAAAAAATCTCATATACAGCCAGCCTAAGGCAAAGTTTAACATCCACCCACTGTCTTTGTTTGTTGGACCTAAGAATAGTTTTCGTAGTTCCTAAGGCAAAGTCTGTAATGAGCATAGGGTATATTGAGCAGGTGGCACTGAATTGAGATACAGTACAGGCATACCCCACTTTTAAGTACACAATGGGGTTTATTTACTAAAGCTGGAAAGTGCAAAATCAGGCTCACTTCTGCATAGAAACCAATGAGCTGCTAACCCCAGCTTGTTCAATTAAGCTTTGCTAATAACCTGGAAGCTCATTGGTTTCTATGCAGAAGTGAGCCTGATTTTGCACTTTCCAGCTTTAGTAAATAAGCCCCATTGTGTACTTAAAAGTGGGGTGTGCCTGTACTATTTGGTCAGAGTCGGACACAGTCAGTGACACATGGTGGGTGTTATATATTTATCAGAACAATGATCATAGCATCGGTCAAGAGTGAAGTCTTCCAGCATTGACTTTGCGGGTCTGAGATTGCATATAACTGAATGCCAAGAGCAACAAAAAAAGTGGATGCTGATAGATGTAATAAGGTGTGTCACAATAAACTAGGTCCTTTAGGAACATCCATCCATTCTTTAGCATGCCTCCCCATCATTGCAATAAAAGGGCACGTTAGACCACAAAAAGTTGTCAAAGGGCTACTTGGTGGTATTTTCCCCCCAGACCAAAGGTCTCTTGCCCTCCCTTGAACATCTGTTACAAAAACTCTTTTCACACTCAAAATACCTAAGGTTGTACATACAGTATATTTATTTTGAATATTCACTACATGCTCATAGCGGGATACCTAAGGTGTAATGTCCCTTAAAGCAGAACTGTAGATAACTTGTTAAAAAAAACGTTTAGTTAAATTGCATTTTCATGAAATTAAATGTGTTTTAATATTCCTGTACTACATTTATTGTTATTATCATATACTTTTATACCTGTACCTTCGCTTAAAGAGGAAGTAAACCCTGATGGGTTTACTTCCTCTTTTTTTCCCTGCAAAGGTAAAGCATAATGGACTACTATGCATCGCATAGTAGCTCATTATGTGTCACTTACCTGACACAGGAGCCAGCGAAGTCGCCGCTGTCCCCTGTAGTCCGCCGCATCCATGTTGCTTGTGGCGTCTCGCAGCTCCGACGAATCACAGCGGCGCAACCGCGATGACGTCACTCCCGCGCATGCGCACGGGAGTCGCGCCTCGCAGCTCCGCCGCTGTCATACGGCGAAGCCGCGATGACGTCACTCCCGCGCATGCGCACGGGAGTCGACAAATTTGGCAAATCCATTATTGGATTTGCCGCATTTAGTGCGCCTGCGCGCCGCTGTCTACGGCGCATGCGCCGTAGACAGCGGTGCCCATTTTCGGGCAAATATCTCCTAAACCATATAGGTTTAGGAGATATTGCTTGGACCTACAGGTAAGCCTTAATCTAGGCTTACCTATAGGTCCAAGTTGTTTGGAAGGGTTTACTTCCTCTTTAACTGTTTTATACTCTGACCTTACAAATAATAAAAATCGTTTGTAAACATAAAAAATACATCTAGCATAAATGTCTGAAATATATTATAATATTGTTTCCTCACAATCCCCTTCACAATGCAAATCAGGCTGAAATGTGAGGATCAGCTTTTACTCAATTGTACAATGCACCCAAAATTATGGGTTTTCAGGTACTGGGATGTAGAGGGAGAGATTGTTTTGTGTCAAGGATCAGGGCTGGGATAAGGGGTGAGCAGGAGGGACGGCTGCCCCTGGCGCATTAGATTATTGCAGGGGTAGGGGGCACCCTGACCCTAACCCTAAGGGAAAGGGGGGCACAGTTTGGCATCTTTGCCCTGGGCACTGGATGACCTTGTCCTGGCACTGTCAAGGATGTATTGGGCAGGTAGGAACTGCTAGAGTAGGGTCTATACAAATAAGACTGCAGTTATTTAAAAAGCTTGCCTTACCTTTTTAGCCTCTCAATGCATTGTTTAAGGCTGGCCATAACCAGTTCAACCCTGAGTACCAGTTTCTGTGTTCTGGATGCATTTCTTGATGCACATTTTTGATGGTTTTTTTATGCATTCCAGTGCATTTTTCACCTCTTTTTTTGTTCATCTCAATTCAGGACATGTGCGTTCTTGTGCATTTTTATGCTTTTTTGATGTGTTGTGGTCCATTTTAGATTTCTTTGCGTTTTACCGTGTTCCATACAGAAAAATTGCAGAATGTTCTACTTTTGTTGACTGCACTGGAACACAAGCCCTGGAGTGAACTACGACCATTGGAATTCATGGAAAACACTGTGCATGCATTTTTGATTCAGATTAGAAATGCACTGGACTGCATCTGGTATGCACCAGCCCTAACAAAAGAGTTGCTTTCATAATTAAAGCATGCTATGCTAGAAAATCATTATACACTATATTACATAAAAGTATTGGTATACCTGCCTTTACATGCACATGAACTTTAACCACTTGAGACCCACGCTATAGCTGAATGACGGCTACAGCGCGGATCTCCTTTTCCAGGACTAGTCCCGTTCACGAGCAGCCTGCGCGCCCCATGAGGGGCGCGCTCTGTGATCGGCGAGTCTACGAGACTCGCCTGATCACCGATCCGTGCAAGGGGTCGATCCCGACCCCTTATCACGTGATCAGCTGTCAGCCAATGACAGCTGATCATGTGATATAACGAAGCCGGTAATCGGCTATCATTCCTCCTCGCGCTGACAGCGCGAGGAGAAAAAAAAAAGCCGATCACCGGCGGCCGTGCCAGTGCCCACCTGCCCCCTGCCAGTGCCCACCTGCCCCCTGCTTTGCCTGCCTGAATTAAAAATGTGTCCCCCCTGTCAGTGCCACCCAGCAGTGCCCATAGTGCCACCCAGCAATGCCCACAGTGCCACCCAGCAGTACCCACAGTGCCACCCAGCAGTGCCCACAGTCTGCCTCAACAAAGGTGCTGCACCCCAGTGCCACATATCAGTGCCCAGCAGTGCCGCCCATCAGTGCCCAGCAGTGCCACCTATCAGAGCCACCTATCAGTGCCACCTATCAGTGCCCATCAGTCCCATCTATCAGTGGTACCTATCAGTGCCCCTTAGTGCCACCCATCCGTGCCACCCATCTGTGCTACCCATCCGTGCCATCTTATCTGTGCCTGTCTTTGCCCATCAGTGCCGCCTTATCTGTGCCCATCGGTGCCGCCTTATCTGTGCCTATTAGTGCTGCCTTAACTATGCCTATCAGTGCCCACCAGTGCAGCCTATCAGTGCCCACCAATGCAGCCTATCAGTGCCCACCAGTGCAGCCTATCAGTGCTGCCTCATCAGCGCACTTCAATGAAGGAGAAAAATTACCTGTTTGCAAAATTTTATAACAAACTATTAAACATGATTTTTTATTTTTTTTTTGCATTTTTTTTGTTTGTTTACGCAAATAATAAAACTCCCAGCTGTGATTAAATACCACCAAAAGAAAGCTCTATTTGTGGGAAAAAAAATGATAAAAATTTCATTTGGGTACAGTGTTGTATGCCCGCGCAATTGTCATTCAAAGTGCATCAGCGCTGAAAGCTGAAAATTTGTCTGGGACTGAGGGGGGTTTAAGTGCCCAGTAAGCAAGTGGTTAATGGCATCCCAGTCTTAGTTCATAGGGTTCAGTATTAGGTTTGCAGCTATAACAGCTTCAACTCTTCTGGGAAAGCCGGCCGTAAGGTTTAGGAGTGTGTCTATAGGAATGTTTGACCATTCTTCCAGAACCGCATTTGTGAGGTCAGACAATGATGTTAGACAAGAAGTCCTGGCTCGCAGTCTCCACTCTAATTTATCCCAAAGGTGTTCTATTGGGTTGAGGTCAGGACTCGGTGGCCAGTCAAGTTCCTCCACCCTAAACTCGCTCATCCATGTCTTTATGGATCTTCTTTTGTGTGCTGGTCTAAATCATTTAGTGGAGGGGGGATTATGATGTGGAGTCGTTTTTCAGGGGTTGGGCTTGTCCCCTTAGTTCCAGTGAAGGGAACTCTTAAGGCGTCAGCAAACCAAGGCATTTTGGACAATTTCATGCTCCCAACTTTGTGGAAACAGTTTGGGGATGGCCCCTTCCTGTTTCCACATGACTGTTTATAAGGTTTATAAAAGACATGGATAAGTGAGTTTAACCACTTCCCACCCAGTCAATAGCGAAGTGGTTCTGTTATTCTGACTGGGCGTCATATAACGTCCAGCAGGATAACATGCAGCATGGTGATTGCAAGTGCGGCCTGTCAGTCTGACACACCGCATCCCCAATCGTGATAAGAAGCCTCTGTTAGAACAATCACAGCTGATCATCACGTGAACCAGGAAATGCAGGTATTCTGACAGGCGGCTCTCCCTGTCAGAGGGGGGGTCTGTGCTGATAATCAGCACATTGATTATCAATACAGCCCCTTCAGATGTGGAAAAAATGTACCCAATCAGTGCCAAATAAAGTGCCCAAAATAGTGCCAATTAGTGCCCACCACAGTACCAGTCAGTGCCCATCACATTGCCAATCAGTGCCCTACAGTAACACCTGTCAAAACCTCATCAGTACCTCATCATCAGTGCCACCTGCCAGTGCCACCTGTCATTGCCAATCAGTACCACCTATCAGTGCCAATCAGTGCCGCCTGTTAGTGCCCATCACAGTTGCCTGTCAGTGCCCATCAGTGACGCCTGTCAGTGCCCATCAGTGCCACCTGTCAGTGCCCATCAGTGCCGCCTGTCAGTGCCCATCAGTGCTGCACATCAGTGCCGCCTATCAGTGCCCATTAATTCTACATATCAGTGCCTCCTCATCAGTGGCTATCAGTGCCACCTCATCAGTGGCCACCAGTGTCGCCTCATCTGTGCCCATCAGCGCCACCTCATCTGTGCCCACCAGAGAAAACACAATTTTATAACCGAAACAAAGAAAAAAAATGTTTTTCAAAAATGTCGGTCTTTTTTAGTTTGTTTAGCAAAAAATAAAAACCCCAGTGGTGATCAAATACCACCAAAAGAAAGATTTATTTGTGGGAAGAAAATGATAAAAATTTAGTTTGGATACAGTGTTGCCTGCCTGTGCAATTGTCATTCAAAATGCGACAGCGCTGAAAGCTGCAAATTGTCCTGGGCAGAAAGGTCTTTTTCGTACATCATGGGACACAGAGCACCACAGTAATAACTGTATGGGTTATATACCACCTTCAGGCATAATCACTGGCATAATTACAGACAGGAAGTCCCCCTCCCTATATAACCCCTCCCACGCAGGGAGTACCTCAGTTTTTTCACCAGTGTCTAAGGTGTTGGTCACGGTTAAGATCTGTGCTAAAGAAGCTTCCTGGAAAGGCCTGTCAGGGTCAAGGAGCTGCACAATCGGATCCATTCAAAGGCCACAATCAAAGGCTAAGGTGGATGGTACCCGAGCCTTGATACGGAAGAACGAGGTTTTGCCTGTAACGCTTCTCTTAAAAGAGCTGGGCCTGGGATCCAGCGCCTTGGTCACATTCTCATACCACAGGTTTGTTCTGGTAGGGTGCTATACGTGTCCAAGGCAGTGGCCCCTACATTAAAAGGGGACCCCATCCTTGAAGGTCTGACATGACTCCAACCCGCCGTGATGGGTCAAGATTGGGTTACTGTGAATATTTTTACCCTGCGGCGGGAATGGTAAGTTAAAAAGATCCTGGGACATTCCTATGGACTTCTTTAGAGTAGACGTTGTCTTGCCTGTATTTATATTCTCAACCACTAGAAGGGGTTGTTGACATATGTAGTGCTAAACATCTCATGCTAGCCTCTATGGATAGTTGTGTCAGCAGTACCTGTGGAGGGGTCTGCTTTCCTAGGCTCCAGTCAGCAGCCACTCGTAAGGGGAAGAAGGGGGGAGAATCCAGGCATTAGTATACTCACCCCCGTCCCCCCTCCCCGTCCCCAGGATTTCCGATGTGTATTGCCATGCATGCATGCATGCACGAGCGCTCTCCTCCTTCACAGTTTGGTGGATTGAGGGGTTGTCACAAGGGGGCAGGACTCGACACCACCGGCGTGCACTAAAGCTGGAAAGTGCAAAATCAGGCTCACTTCTGCATAGAAACCAATGAGCTGCTAACCCCAGCTTGTTCAATTAAGCTTTGCTAATAACCTGGAAGCTCATTGGTTTCTATGCAGAAGTGAGCCTGATTTTGCACTTTCCAGCTTTAGTAAATAAGCCCCATTGTGTACTTAAAAGTGGGGTGTGCCTGTACTATTTGGTCAGAGTCGGACACAGTCAGTGACACATGGTGGGTGTTATATATTTATCAGAACAATGATCATAGCATCGGTCAAGAGTGAAGTCTTCCAGCATTGACTTTGCGGGTCTGAGATTGCATATAACTGAATGCCAAGAGCAACAAAAAAAGTGGATGCTGATAGATGTAATAAGGTGTGTCACAATAAACTAGGTCCTTTAGGAACATCCATCCATTCTTTAGCATGCCTCCCCATCATTGCAATAAAAGGGCACGTTAGACCACAAAAAGTTGTCAAAGGGCTACTTGGTGGTATTTTCCCCCCAGACCAAAGGTCTCTTGCCCTCCCTTGAACATCTGTTACAAAAACTCTTTTCACACTCAAAATACCTAAGGTTGTACATACAGTATATTTATTTTGAATATTCACTACATGCTCATAGCGGGATACCTAAGGTGTAATGTCCCTTAAAGCAGAACTGTAGATAACTTGTTAAAAAAAACGTTTAGTTAAATTGCATTTTCATGAAATTAAATGTGTTTTAATATTCCTGTACTACATTTATTGTTATTATCATATACTTTTATACCTGTACCTTCGCTTAACTGTTTTATACTCTGACCTTACAAATAATAAAAATCGTTTGTAAACATAAAAAATACATCTAGCATAAATGTCTGTAATATATTATAATATTGTTTCCTCACAATCCCCTTCACAATGCAAATCAGGCTGAAATGTGAGGATCAGCTTGTACTCAATTGTACAATGCACCCAAAATTATGGGTTTTCAGGTACTGGGATGTAGAGGGAGAGATTGTTTTGTGTCAAGGATCAGGGCTGGGATAAGGGGTGAGCAGGAGGGACGGCTGCCCCTGGCGCATTAGATTATTGCAGGGGTAGGGGGCACCCTGACCCTAACCCTAAGGGAAAGGGGGGCACAGTTTGGCATCTTTGCCCTGGGCA
The DNA here is from genome assembly GCF_037356315.1 of Lithobates pipiens. Taxonomy (NCBI): domain Eukaryota; kingdom Metazoa; phylum Chordata; class Amphibia; order Anura; family Ranidae; genus Lithobates; species Lithobates pipiens. The sequence goes on from NW_027507718.1 coordinate 219,216,530, forward strand.
CTGGATGACCTTGTCCCGGCACTGTCAAGGATGTATTGGGCAGGTAGGAACTGCTAGAGTAGGGTCTATACAAATAAGACTGCAGTTATTTAAAAAGCTTGCCTTACCTTTTTAGCCTCTCAATGCATTGTTTAAGGCTGGCCATAACCAGTTCACAGTTGCCTGTCAGTGCCCATCAGTGACGCCTGTCAGTGCCCATCAGTGCCACCTGTCAGTGCCCATCAGTGCCGCCTGTCAGTGCCCATCAGTGCTGCACATCAGTGCCGCCTATCAGTGCCCATTAATTCTACATATCAGTGCCTCCTCATCAGTGGCTATCAGTGCCACCTCATCAGTGGCCATCAGTGTCGCCTCATCTGTGCCCATCAGCGCCACCTCATCTGTGCCCACCAGAGAAAACACAATTTTATAACCGAAACAAAGAAAAAAAATGTTTTTCAAAAATTTCGGTCTTTTTTAGTTTGTTTAGCAAAAAATAAAAACCCCAGTGGTGATCAAATACCACCAAAAGAAAGATTTATTTGTGGGAAGAAAATGATAAAAATTTAGTTTGGATACAGTGTTGCCTGCCTGTGCAATTGTCATTCAAAATGCGACAGCGCTGAAAGCTGCAAATTGTCCTGGGCAGAAAGGTCTTTTTCGTACATCATGGGACACAGAGCACCACAGTAATAACTGTATGGGTTATATACCACCTTCAGGCATAATCACTGGCATAATTACAGACAGGAAGTCCCCCTCCCTATATAACCCCTCCCACACAGGGAGTACCTCAGTTTTTTCACCAGTGTCTAAGGTGTTGGTCACGGTTAAGATCTGTGCTAAAGAAGCTTCCTGGAAAGGCCTGTCAGGGTCAAGGAGCTGCACAATCGGATCCATTCAAAGGCCACAATCAAAGGCTAAGGTGCATGGTACCCAAGCCTTGATACGGAAGAACGAGGTTTTGCCTGTAACGCTTCTCTTAAAAGAGCTGGGCCTGGGATCCAGCGCCTTGGTCACATTCTCATACCACAGGTTTGTTCTGGTAGGGTGCTATACGTGTCCAAGGCAGTGGCCCCTACATTAAAAGGGGGCCCCATCCTTGAAGGTCTGACATGACTCCAACCCGCCATGATGGGTCAAGATTGGGTTACTGTGAATATTTTTACCCTGCGGCGGGAATGGTAAGTTAAAAAGATCCTGGGACATTCCTATGGACTTCTTTAGAGTAGACGTTGTCTTGCCTGTATTTATATTCTCAACCACTAGAAGGGGTTGTTGACATATGTAGTGCTAAACATCTCATGCTAGCCTCTATGGATAGTTGTGTCAGCAGTACCTGTGGAGGGGTCTGCTTTCCTAGGCTCCAGTCAGCAGCCACTCGTAAGGGGAAGAAGGGGGGAGAATCCAGGCATTAGTATACTCACCCCCGTCCCCTCTCCCCGTCCCCAGGATTTCCGATGTGTATTGCCATGCATGCATGCATGCACGAGCGCTCTCCTCCTTCACAGTTTGGTGGATTGAGGGGTTGTCACAAGGGGGCAGGACTCGACACCACCGGCGTGCACATGGATGGTGCACACGCTTTCTCAAGGTGCAGGCATGGCCCGGTGGCTTCATATAAGCCATTGATATTTACAGAGTGCTGGCTGAAGGAGGGACACAGACAGAGTCCAAGGGCAGGAAAGCGCTGGGTGATTGGCTACAGGCAATTCAGACACATCTACTCAGCATCTTGCTGGCATTGGATAGCGGCATATTAACCATTGCTAAGACTAAGCTCAGCAATAAATGCATGGTAATAGTACCTCTCCTGTGTGCTTAGGACTATGTATTCCCAAAAGAGAGGGACAAAAGCAGGGAGAAGGGGCGCAAAAGCGCAGCGTTCAGGGTCTCAGCACCCTAGTCATGCATTCGCAGTATTATCCTCTCCTGAGCCATTGGAACCGTCAGGTATTGTAGCTACCTCCAACACTCCAGCCTCTGTATACATCACTAAAGATGATTTGGCTACAGCCCTGGCTGGTTTGGAGGGAAAGATAGCTAGTCTGCTCACAGCCTCCTCCCAGGCTGAGAGGAAGTGCGAAAGATTCCCATCCCCTGCCCTGGACCTGGCATCTGCGGATCAGGAGTGGTAGAAGATTTGGATGTGCCCCTGGGGGGCCCACTAGAGGGGCAGAAGGATGGTTCCTCATTTGAGGACTCTATCCCAGAGGATTCGGTTTTGAGCTTCACAGTCGCAAAGGATATGCGAAGGATACGGAAAGGCCCAATAAACCGAGGTGCAAACTTCAGTGAGGGAACACGAAGCCGGAGGTTGTGAGATGACAGCCAGACCCTGTCCCCAACCTGGTAGGAAGGCACAGGCAGGCGTCTGCCTTCAGCATGGAGTCTGTACCTATCATTAGCATGACGCAAAGCCTCCTGGACTTGAACCTAAGTGGAACGAAGACCACGGAGATGCTCCTCTAACGCAGGAATACTCTGCGGAACAAATGAGTCCAGCAACATGGAAGGTTGGAAACCATAATTCGCCATAAATGGAGACAATCGGGAGGCAGAAATCAAGACACTGTTGTGAGCAAACTCTGCCCAAGGTAATAGGCCAGACCAGTTGTTATGATGGTCAGAAATATAGTAACGTAGGAATTGCTCCAAGGACTGATTGGCTCGTTCTGCAGCACCATTAGACTGCGGGTGATACGCAGAAGAGAACGCAAGCTGGATTCCCAACTGTGCGCAAAAGGCTTGCCAGAACCGGGAGACAAACTGACTGCCCCTGTCCGAGACAATCTCCTTGGGTAGCCCATGTAAGCGAAAGATCTCCCGAGCAAAAATGGAAGCCAGTTCCTTAGAGGTAGGCAACTTCTTAAGTGGAATCCAATGACACATCTTTGAGAACTGGTCAACCACCATAAGGATAACAGTGTTGCCTTGGGAGTTGGGCAACTCCACAATGAAATCCATAGACAGGTGAGTCCAGAGCCTCTCTCCATTGGGTATGGGTTGTAGGAGGCCCACTGAAAGGTGTCATGGAGTCTTACTCTGAGCACACACGGGACAGGCAGCTACGAAGGCAGTAACATCAGCCCGTAGACTAGGCCACCAGAATTGTTGGGAAATGGCCCAAATTTGTTGATTCTTCCCAGGATGGCCAGCTGCCTTGGGAGAATGGTAAGTCTGGAGCACAGCAGTACGCAGACTCTCTGGGACAAAGCAGCAGTCACAAGGTTTATCAGGAGGAGCATGGACCTGAGCAGCAAGAATTTTGTAACCCAAAGGAGAAGTAAGCAAACCGTAGCCAAGATACGATCAGGAGGAATCATAGGAACCGGAACCGACTTGGAAGTGGAGGAAAATTGTCGTGACAAGGCATCAACCCTTACATTCTTAGTACCGGGTAAGAATGAGACAATGTAATTAAAGCTCGACAAGAAAAGAGCCCATCGTGTCCTTCTGGGAGAGAGTCGCTTTGCTTCAGACAAGAATGTAAGATTCTTATGGTCAGTAAGAATAAGAACAGGCACAGTGGTACCTTCAAGGAGATGTCTCCATTCTTTCAGGGCGAAAATGATCGCCAACAGCTCTCTGTCACCAATCTCATAATTGCACTCAGTTGGTGACAATTTCTTGGAAAACTAGCCACACAGATGCATAGCGCTCTCAGAGTTAGGACTTTGGGACAGAAGGGCGCCAACTCCAGTCTCAGAAGCATCAACTTCTAGGATAAAAGGCAATGTAGGATCAGGATGTGCCAACACAGGAGCAGAAACAAAGGCAGCCTTGAGATTCTCAAAGGCCTTAATGGACTCCGGAGACCAACTCTGTGGGTTACCGTCCTTTCTGGTCATATCAGTCAGGGACTTGACCAGAGATGAGAAGTTACGAATAAACTTCCCAAAGTAGTTGGCAAAGCCCAGGAAACGCTGCAGAAGACGTAAACCCACGGGTCAAGGCCACTGTAGGACTGCCGAAAGTTTCTCTGGGTCCATCAAAAAACCAGCAGTGGAAATAACATAGCCCAGGAATGTAACCTGTTCACAATGAAACTCGCACTTCTCCAGTTTACAATAGAGATTGTTCTCTCTTAGTCTCTGAAGCACACGACAGTCATCTGTGTGGTGGCTCTCCAGGGACTTGTAAAATATGAGGATATCATCGAGATAAACCCCCACACACAACTGCAATAAATCTCGGAGGACATCGTTAATAAATTCCTGGAAAACTGCCAGGGCGTTACAAAGGCCAAAAGGCATTACCAGGTATTCATAATGGCCTGTTCTGGTATTAAACGCTGTTTTCCACTCGTCGCCCTCCTTAATGCGCACGAGATTGTATGCTCCTCTCAAGTCAAGTTTCGTGAAAACCGTTGCTCCCTTGAGGCAGTCAAATAACTCTGTAATCAATGGAATCGGGTAGGCATTCTTAATCGTGACATGATTGAGACCCCTATAATCTATACAAGGTCTCAGTTCACCACTCTTTTTTTTTCACAAAGAAGAAACCAGCACCAGCAGGAGACGAGGATTTGCGGATGAAACCTCGAGAAAGTGCGTCAGCAACATACTCCTTCATGGCCTTATCCTCCAAGACCGACAAAGGGTAAACCCGGCCACGAGGAGGTATGGCACCAGGTTGAGGGTCAATTGCGCAATCATAAGACCGGTGTGGAGGCAAACTACCAGCTTGACCATTATCAAAGACATCGCTAAAAACCTCCTCCGGCAGGGAGGGGAGTGAAGAGATAAGACAAGTATTTGGCGCAAATCAAAGATATTAGGTTCCCACTTGAAAAAAAGGAGTCTATAAGGTTACATATGGTGAGTGCAGGGAATGCACTACTTTGTCCAGACCAAAAAAAGGAGGGAATAAATGTTCTTTAGTTCATGGAGAGGGGGAGGGGAAAAGGGAGGGGGAGGGGGGGATGGATCCGCATGCAGGGCTGCCACCTTAAAAGAGCTGAAACTTGAGCTCCTGGATTGCTGTAGATAAAGGAGAAAAAGGAGAGAAAGGGGCGCCTCTGGGTGCAGATTTTTTTAAAAGGTTTTATTTTCAGTGTAAAAAACATAAAATTTTGCACTCACATTTAGTAGGCAAAAAGTAAGCATTAAACACCAGGGGTCATCTGGTATATCTGATTTTTGGGACGTCAGACAGTGGTCCGGTCCACATCTGTCATCTCATCGCGTTGTTCCTGTTCCTCTCACATGCTGTCCACTGCAGGTGTTTTGTATGAAGCAGCCGGCTTGTGGTGGACACGAGATGTGCGGTCTTCAAAACGAGGCTTGGGAGGCAGAGACGACCAGGGCGCAGGGCTGTGACGTCAGCGGGTATGCGACGCGTTTCTTGAGTGTGCGGGTCGAGATTGTCGGACGACCGCACTCTTTCATCAGGCAGAATCAGAAAAAAATGCAGGGGACTCAGGATATAAATAGGGGCAGGCTAAGGGCAGTGGGCGGGGCTGGAGGCGGACTAGGAGCAAGTGAAGGGGTATGGCTACGATCGAGTATGAGAAGGAAAAACAATGAGTAATGAGGGGAGAGGGAAGTGGGATGAGTAATGAGGGGAGAGGGAAGTGGGAGAGAGAGGGAGCTGGAGCGGCTTAGTATAAGGAGGAAGTCAACGTCTATGGTGAAATCTTATGTACATATCGGTAAAGATATCTATGGGATAAAATCCTATTTGGAAAAAATCAAAGAATGGATGGAAGAATGAGTAAACAAAGGGGGATGGAAGGAAGATAAAAAATATATATTAAAAATGGGTAAAAAGGCTTAAAAAACTTAGAAAGGAAGGTAAAAGAGAGGAGCATACATGGAGTGTGTAGATATAATTATATTGGAGATTGGACGTGCAGGACATATGTGTTATAAGGGAATAAAAATAAAAATAGTGTATGTGTATAGACACATATACACATACACGTGTAGATACGTACGCTTATCAGTATTTTAATGTAATTAATAATGTTATTCTAAGCGTATTGTATACAATAAAATGAGAATTAAAAAACAGAAGTATAATCAGGAGAGCACACATATATGCCTACATGGACACATGTGTGTATGTGTGTGAGCACATACATGAGTGTGGGGCGCGGAGATAGGGAAAAAAAGGGGTACGAGGGAGTGGATTACGAGGGGGGGGGGGGGAGGGGAGGAAATAAAAATGGGGGGGGGGGAGGGGGAAAGGGAAAAAAAGGGGGGAAAAAAATAGAAAGGGAGAGGGAGGGGGGGGGGGGGCCTGGGGAGAGGGGGGGGGCGGCAAAAAGAGGGGGGGGGTGGACGGGGGGGGGGGGAGTATTACACAAATACAAAATCATAACAATAATTTTCTAAAAGAAATGCATGGGTACATATACAAGCCAATATCAGTGCATGATTCTTTGCAAGGAGAAGAGAGAGTATAATCGCTTGAGAGATGCAGTAACGGTGGAAACAATATGTATACTAATATATTTTCCATAAATATCGGTAGCTAGAGCAAGCGGATAGATTGAGAGGATATCTATATAGATGGAAGGATATTTTTTGTGGAATCATGTTGTATGATAGAGACCGCACTATGGACAAGGGGTGTCTGGTATGGGGCAGTTTGAGCTCTACAACAGATGATAACGGGTTGGTTATATCAGAGGATGGTGGCAATTTCGATACACTCGTTGATTCCCCCTGGGGAGAGTGCGTCGAGAGTGTAGATCCAGAAGGTTTCGCGGGAGCATAATTTTTTAAACCTTTCCGCTGAAGGGAGATGGTTGGGGATCTGCTCAATAACCCAGACCTTGAGACCTGATGTGGACCCCTTATGACAGAGGGCGAAGTGTCTGGGCACGCTATGGGGGTCTATGCCTCCTTCTATTAGTCTACGATGCTCACCGAAACGTTGTCTGAGAGTCCTAATGGTTCTCCCTACATATATGAGACCACAGGGACAACTCAGACCATATATTACGAAATCGGATGAGCAGTTGTAAAATTCTTTTAGTTCATAGGTTTTGCCTTTGGTGGTAAATTCTTTTTGTCCGTGTTTGACAAATTTGCATGTTTTGCAAAGTGCTTTGTGGCATTGATACATCCCAGTTAGAGGTATCAGTTGGAGGGTTTTGGGAAAAATGGATTGAGTTTTTAATTTGCTGGGTGCGATTTTGTTCCTCAAGTTTGGGGCCCTGCGGTAAGTGACAGATGGTCGGGCTGGGAGTTCAGTTTTTAGGTGGGGGTCCTGCTGTAGGATATTCCAGTGTTTTTTTAAAATTCTTTCCATAGTTTTATGTTCATTGTGAAAAGTGGTGATGAATCTACTAGAGAAATTCTGTGGGGGGCGGTCTGTTTTTGTTGCAGTTTTTTCTGAAAGACACTGTTTGAAAGCGTTTTCTATAAGGGGTGCAGGATAGTTTTTTTCTTTAAATTTAGTTTTCAAGGTGTTACTGGATTCGATATAGTCGATTTGTTTGGTGCAGTTTTGCCTTAGGCGCCAAAATTGTCCCTTTGGGATGTTTTTAATCCATTTTGGATAGTGACAGCTATTAAAGTGAAGGTAGGAGTTGCCCGCGGTTGGTTTTGTATAATTTTTTGAGATAATAGCATGACCTTCGTGTCCCAGTTCTAGGTCTAAGAATGCTATGGTCTCGCAGTTGGTATTAGACGTGAAGGATAGGCCATAGGGGTTATTGTTACAATGTTGAACAAAGGGGGGGATTAAGTCAGCTGCTCCATCCCAGATGAGGATAAGGTCGTCTATGTATCTACCGAAAAAGATTATGTTTTCTGAAAAAGGATTATTTTTGTAGATGTAGTGGGACTCCCAGAAGCCCATCGCAAGGTTCGCATATGAGGGCGCAAAATTGGCGCCCATAGCTGTACCTTGGATCTGTTGGTAAAAGTCACCGTTGAAGGTAAAATAATTATGTGTCAAACAAAAATTAACGGCCTTTACCACAAAGTCCGCTTGCCTCATATTCATTAGGGGGTCATTGATTAAGGAGTTTTCAATCGCTTTTAGGCCAAAGTCATGTGGGATGGAGGTATATAGTGAACTGACATCCAGGGAGAGCCAGGTATATGACGTTTCCCATCTGTAAGGGGCCAGGAGTTCTAGGAGGTGACGACCATCGCGGATATAGGATTGCAGTTGTGTCACCAAGGGCTGTAGGAATTGATCAATGTATAAACTGAAGCCTGTGGTGACACTATCCATAGCAGCCACAATTGGTCGGCCAGGAGGGTGGTGGAGATTTTTGTGTACTTTGGGTAGATGGTAGAAGTAGGGGATTTGGTAGAAATTTTTTTGTAGGAAGGCGGCTTCTGTTTTTGTAAGGATCCCTTCTTGGAGGGCAAATTTGGTTAAAGCCTCGGCTTCATTTGCAAAAATATTGGTTGGGTCATAGGTCAGTTTTTTGTAGGTAGAATCATCAGCAAGGAGGCGAAGAGACTCCGCCACATAGTCGGATCGGTCTAGGAGGACTATTCCGCCCCCTTTGTCGGCAGGCTTGATTACTAGGTCTTCTTTATGTATTAGCTTGTTTAAGGCTAAAATTTCAGAGCGGGTTAGATTGTTTTTATATTTTTGATTTTTTTGGGATTTTGAAGTGGTGGTACATAGTTTGATTATGTCCGCATAGACTACTCGATAAAAACTTTCAATGTATGGGCCTTTAGAATGAGTGGGAAAAAATATTGATTTAGGTTTCAGTGATGTATGGATAATGGGGGGGAATGAGATAAGATGTTGGGTGAGTAATTGTGACATCATTTCATCGTCATTAGAGATTTCTAGAGTGTCGATGTCGATAAAAGATGAGTTGGAGATGGATCCTGTATGGTCATGGAGTGGGGATGTGATCAGTGGGGCGGGTAGTTCTTTAGTCTCTTTTGAGTTTTTTTCTTGTTTTATGTGGAAGTGTCTTTTTAGAGTCAACGTACGTACGTAATTGTTCAGATCTTTAAAGATGGTGAAAGGGTTGGGTCTATTTATAGGTGCGAAATTTAAGCCCCGACTGAGTAATGAGATATCAGCGGGTGATGGGTTGTATGAGGATAGATTAAAGATTTTTACAGTTTTTGGTGTTTTAATATGTTTGCGTAAGTTGGTCTTTCGTCCTCCTCTACAGCCTCTTCTGTGAGTTTTCTTTTTCTGGGGTTTGGGGTTGGAGGAGGACTTTTCACTAAAAAAGGCGATGATATAATCTGGTTTACTATGGGGGGTATGGTTTCTGGGTTGTGGTTTATTTGTACGGGGGTGATTGGGGATTCTACCATGGTAGAATTTATTGTATTGGAGGTGGTAGGGGTTGGCTGGGAGCTCTTCTCATTCTTATTGTAAGGGCTACTGTTTATGTTTTTATTTTTATTTGTGTTTTTGTTTTTGTTGTTTCCTGAAGTAACAATTTGTGTTGTGTTGATTTTGTGGGGTTCCAATCTGAATTCTGGGGGCCCTGGAGATCTGTTATAAAACTGATTGAGAGATTTTATTTTTTCGTCCATTCTCACTCTGTTCTTATTTTCATCTTTATTCAGGTTTTTTGAACTCAGATGAAATCGATGAGTGATAGGACCAAAAGGGTCAATGCTCATCAGTGCAGGGGGAGATTGTTTATACAGTTTCTTTGTGGTGGAATGACTAGTGTCATGTTGTATTTGGTTTCTTGGTTTGAGGGGAGGGAGATTCGGTGCAGGGATATCAAGATTTTGTGATCCGTGATCATTTTTTATTTTCCAAGAGAGGATGTGGTTTGTGTTGTAGTCGTCTAGGTCACGTTTGAATTTTCCTATTTTGGTGGTGATAAGGTCATCCTCTAGTTTTTTGGTGTTTCTCTTGAGGATGTCCAGCCATGATGCTGGGATTTTTTGTGAATGGCCTAATATTTCTTCCACAATTCTTTTTATCTGTAGGACCAATAGATTGTATTTGTCGGACCTGTGGGATACTAGTATGCCCATCCATTTAGTCGTACAGAATTCCGCTACCCCTACCCATTCTTTTTTTCCGGGGTCATCTAAGAACAGTGGAGGGGGTTTCTTAATGCGTAAACCTCTAGGGGCAATTTTTGTTTCAATATATTTTTCTAGGAAGAATTTATCCCACCATTGTACGTTAGTTGTGTGAATAGTTCTTTCCAATTGTTTAAATTTGCCGCAAAGATTGTAACGGGCTTGTCCGTTGAGTTTTACTACAACGGAAAAATCTACAGGGGATAAATGTGCGTATAATTGGTCAAGGGTGGTGTATCTAAGGCTAGTTATGGTTGTAATGATATCCATAATAATACTTCAGATGGGTAGTATTTATAGCAAAAAAACATTAGGAATGTCTATCGGTAATTGGTAACATATGGGTACTATTGAGCAATGTATGTTATAAAATACAATATACAAGACAATAGGCATAACAGGCTAGAGGGAAAAATGTGGGTAGTTACCAACAATGTTTGATATGCAGCACAATAGTTTCACAGAAAAAAGTATATAGACATAAGACAAGTATTTGGCGCAAATCAAAGATATTAGGTTCCCACTTGAAAAAAAGGAGTCTATAAGGTTACATATGGTGAGTGCAGGGAATGCACTACTTTGTCCAGACCAAAAAAAGGAGGGAATAAATGTTCTTTAGTTCATGGAGAGGGGGAGGGGAAAAGGGATGGGGAGGGGGGGATGGATCCGCATGCAGGGCTGCCACCTTAAAAGAGCTGAAACTTGAGCTCCTGGATTGCTGTAGATAAAGGAGAAAAAGGAGAGAAAGGGGCGCCTCTGGGTGCAGATTTTTTTAAAAGGTTTTATTTTCAGTGTAAAAAACATAAAATTTTGCACTCACATTTAGTAGGCAAAAAGTAAGCATTAAACACCAGGGGTCATCTGGTATATCTGATTTTTGGGACGTCAGCCAGTGGTCCGGTCCACATCTGTCATCTCATTGCGTTGTTCCTGTTCCTCTCACATGCTGTCCACTGCAGGTGTTTTGTATGAAGCAGCCGGCTTGTGGTGGACACGAGATGTGTGGTCTTCAAAACGAGGCTTGGGAGGCAGAGACGACCAGGGCGCGGGGCTGTGACGTCAGCGGGTATGCGACGCGTTTCTTGAGCGTGCGGGTCGAGATTGTCGGACGACCGCGCTCTTTCATCAGGCAGAATCAGAAAAAAATGCAGGGGACTCAGGATATAAATAGGGGCAGGCTAAGGGCAGTGGGCGGGGCTGGAGGCGGACTAGGAGCAAGTGAAGGGGCATGGCTACGATCGAGTATGAGAAGGAAAAACAATGAGTAATGAGGGGAGAGGGAAGTGGGATGAGTAATGAGGGGAGAGGGAAGTGGGAGGCAAAACCTATGAACTAAAAGAATTTTACAACTGCTCATCCGATTTCGTAATATATGGTCTGAGTTGTCCCTGTGGTCTCATATATGTAGAGAGAACCATTAGGACTCTCAGACAACGTTTCGGTGAGCATCGTAAACTAATAGAAGGAGGCATAGACCCCCATAGCGTGCCCAGACACTTCGCCCTCTGTCATAAGGGGTCCACATCAGGTCTCAAGGTCTGGGTTATTGAGCAGATCCCCAACCATCTCCCTTCAGCGGAAAGGTTTAAAAAATTATGCTCCCGCGAAACCTTCTGGATCTACACTCTCGACGCACTCTCCCCAGGGGGAATCAACGAGTGTATCGAAATTGCCACCATCCTCTGATATAACCAACCCGTTATCATCTGTTGTAGAGCTCAAACTGCCCCATACCAGACACCCCTTGTCCATAGTGCGGTCTCTATCATACAACATGATTCCACAAAAAATATCCTTCCATCTATATAGATATCCTCTCAATCTATCCGCTTGCTCTAGCTACCGATATTTATGGAAAATATATTAGTATACATATTGTTTCCACCGTTACTGCATCTCTCAAGCGATTATACTCTCTCTTCTCCTTGCAAAGAATCATGCACTGATATTGGCTTGTATATGTACCCATGCATTTCTTTTAGAAAATTATTGTTATGATTTTGTATTTGTGTAATACTCCCCCCCCCCCCCCGTCCACCCCCCCCCTCTTTTTGCCGCCCCCCCCCCCCCTCTCCCCAGGCCCCCCCCTCCCTTTCCCTTTCCCCCCCCCCCTTTTTTTCCCTTTCTCCCTCCCCCCGCCCCATTTTTATTTCCTCCCCTCCCCCCCCCTCGTAATCCACTCCCTCGTACCCCTTTTTTTCCTATCTCCGCGCCCCACACTCATGTATGTGCTCACACACATACACACATGTGTCCATGTAGGCATATATGTGTGCTCTCCTGATTATACTTCTGTTTTTTAATTCTCATTTTATTGTATACAATACGCTTAGAATAACATTATTAATTACATTAAAACACTGATAAGCGTACGTATCTACACGTGTATGTGTATATGTGTCTATACACATACACTATTTTTATTTTTATTCCCTTATAACACATATGTCCTGCACGTCCAATCTCCAATATAATTATATCTACACACTCCATGTATGCTCCTCTCTTTTACCTTCCTTTCTAAGTTTTTTAAGCCTTTTTACCCATTTTTAATATATATTTTTTATCTTCCTTCCATCCCCCTTTGTTTACTCATTCTTCCATCCATTCTTTGATTTTTTCCAAATAGGATTTTATCCCATAGATATCTTTACCGATATGTACATAAGATTTCACCATAGACGTTGACTTCCTCCTTATACTAAGCCGCTCCAGCTCCCTCTCTCTCCCACTTCCCTCTCCCCTCATTACTCATCCCACTTCCCTCTCCCCTCATTACTCATTGTTTTTCCTTCTCATACTCGATCGTAGCCATGCCCCTTCACTTGCTCCTAGTCCGCCTCCAGCCCCGCCCACTGCCCTTAGCCTGCCCCTATTTATATCCTGAGTCCCCTGCATTTTTTTCTGATTCTGCCTGATGAAAGAGCGCGGTCGTCCGACAATCTCGACCCGCACGCTCAAGAAACGCGTCGCATACCCGCTGACGTCACAGCCCCGCGCCCTGGTCGTCTCTGCCTCCCAAGCCTCGTTTTGAAGACCGCACATCTCGTGTCCACCACAAGCCGGCTGCTTCATACAAAACACCTGCAGTGGACAGCATGTGAGAGGAACAGGAACAACGCGATGAGATGACAGATGTGGACCGGACCACTGGCTGACGTCCCAAAAATCAGATATACCAGATGACCCCTGGTGTTTAATGCTTACTTTTTGCCTACTAAATGTGAGTGCAAAATTTTATGTTTTTTTACACTGAAAATAAAACCTTTTAAAAAAATCTGCACCCAGAGGCGCCCCTTTCTCTCCTTTTTCTCCTTTATCTATAGGGGAGTGAAGAGGTGCACAGGACCTTGGATACCTTCAGGAAGCATGTCTCACTGCATTGTGGTGACCAGGAGAGAACCTCAGCATGGAGCCAATCAAAAGAGGGGTTGTGCCTCTGCAACCAAGGATAACCAATAACCAGCGGAAACCAGGGTGAGTAAATAACTTGGAATTGGATTATCTCATGGTGAAGAGCCCCTACGTCCATGGACAACGAACCGTCTCATGAGTCACATGGGCAGGCTGTAAAGGTCTCCCGTCAAGAGCCTCAATGGCAAGTGGAGTGTCACGCAGCTGCAGCGGAATCGAGTGCTGCGAAACAAATGCAGCATCAATAAACAGGCCTGCAGCCCCAGAGTCGATTAGAGCCTGTATCTCGATGGATAACTCAGACCAAGAAAGGGTGACCAAAACCAGGGGTTTATCCTTCTGGATAACTGGGGATGAAACAACGCCACCTAAGGTCTGTCCATCACAGGACCTCAAGGTTCGGGCGTTCCCTGGACGGGTAAGACAAGACTTCAAAAAGTTACCTGCCTGGCCACAATAAAGGCACAATCTCTCCCTCCTCCTAAAGGCTCTCTCATCCGCAGTGACCGACTCGGTACCAGGAGGCATGGGAGGTGAGGGAGGCATGGGTGGGACTACAAAGCTTGGAGGCAACCGTACAGGAGGCTTCCACAAGCGCTCCTTAAGAGAAAGTCTTTCTCTGAGTCTGGAATCAATGAGGATGGCAAACGAGATCAAGCTCTCCAGCTCAGTGGGTATATCTCGAGCTGCTGCCTCATCCTTGATGGAATCCGAGAGACCATGAGAAAAAGCAGCCAGGAGGGCCTCATTGTTCCAAGCAACCTCTGCTGCCAGAGTATGGAATTCAATGGCGTAGTTGGCAACAGTTCTCGTACTCTGTTTGATGGACATGAGGCACTTGGCAGCAGAAGCGGAACGTGCGGGAACGTCAAATACCCTTTTAAAGGAGACCACAAGCTGAGGGTAACTCAAGACAACAGGTTTTTGCATCTCCCATAGAGGCCAAGGCTCTCTCAGAAAGCAAAGAAGCAAAGATATCACAAAACCTACTTTGCTTCTGTCCGTGGGAAACGCCCGGGGCAGCATCTCGAAGTATATCTCAACCTGATTAAGAAACCCTCTGCATTGAACTGGTTCGCCCCCAAATCGCTGGGGAAGCGGAGCAGAACCAGACATACCACTTATAGAGGTAATACGCGAGGCGGATGCCTGCACAGAGACTGGCGCAGCAACAGGGATGGCCTGCGACTCAGGTTGTACCGGAGCAGCCACCATGGGGGATTCCATGTGAGCCGTGCGATTCAGGAGCCTTTGAAACGCCATGGCAAACTGATCCATGCGGTGATCTTGCTGATCCAATCTGGAAAAAATATTACCAACAAGTGGATTGACTGTATCTTCTGAATTCATGGCCTTCGCCTACTGTCATAAACCTTGAATCAGACTGAGACAGAAGAACAATTAAATCACACTTGTTTATTAATAAAAATAAAAAGGTATATAGAAAAAGCGTAGTCAAGCATAGCCAGAGTCCAGTAACCAGATCGGGTAGTCAGACAGGCCAGAAGTCAGGGGTCCAAGTAGAGCAACAGCAAGCAGGATAAGGAGCTAGAAGGGATGTCAGCAAGCCAGTCTTTAAACAAACCGCAGGAGATGGCTTCTAGTGATGTGACCAAGGCGAAGGCAGAGGTGAAGTGAGCTGGAAGGCTTTAAGTAGGCAGGTCAGACGAGCATCATCAGGAACAGCTGGAAACTGTGGAGAGAGAGGAGAGCTGGCAATTAGCCAACAGCTGAGCAGCCAGCCCAGAGAAGGAAGGGCTAAGCCAGCCCTGACAATGGGTCATCTTCACAGTGTCTCTGGGATACAAACTAGAGTTTCGGGAGTTTCCACCGTCTCGCTTTCTAAGATCGAGCGCTCCCATGGACCCAATAAAAAGAAAGTCCATATTTCAGGCACTAGTCCGGCTGCTATCTCAGGGGGGTGATCATAGAGACTCCCTTAAGAGAACAGGGGTTGGGGTTTTATTCAAACCTCTTTATGGTGCCAAACCAAATAGGAGTGTCAGAGCCATTTTAGATCTCAAGGATCTGAACCAATTCCTAAACATTCGCTCATTTCTCATGGAAACAATTTGCTCAGTAGTATCCACCCATTGGGGAGGAGAACCCCTAGTATCAATAGACATCAAGGATGCATATCTCCATGTTCCAATATTTCCCGAGCATCAGAGATTCCTGCGATTTGCAGGAGAACAGCAGCATTTTCATTTTGTGGTCTTGCCCTTCCGGTTGGCCACTGCACCTCGGATGTTTACAAAGGTCCTGGCTCTGCGTTTGGCAAGATTAAGACCCCCGGGTATAACAGTAGTTGCATACCTAGAAGACCTGCTACTGATAGATCAGTCCATAGCAGGGCTAGATTAGAATATGATAAGCACATAATATGAAAAATCATCCTTATGACCAGTAAAAAGACTGGAGCACTTAGGTTTAGTCATAGATACCACCCACAAGAAAGTATGCGCCATAAGAAAACTGGTGCTCACGGTCAGGACAAAAGAGAGTCCTTCAGTCTGCCTTTGAATGAGGTTGTTAGGGAAGATGGTAGACTCATTCGAGGCAGTTCCCTATGCCCAATACCATTCAAAGTTTCTGCAAAACAGTATCCTGGCTGCCTGGAGCAGGAAAAGCCAGGATTTGGATTGTCCAATGGATTTGACTCCAAGTGTTAATTGGTGGTTGTAAACGAAAAATTTGCAGAAAGGGAAAACCTTCACACCCGTAACTTGGAAGATAGTGATGACCGATACCAGCCTTTTAGTCTAGGAAGCAGTCTTGGAATAAGACACTGTCCAGGGGAAATCCTCGGATTCGGAAAAGTTCCTACCCATCAACATTCTAGAAATTTGGACGGCACATCTGGCCTTGAGGGCCTGCACAGACAGACTACGAAACTGTCCTCTCCGGATTCAGTCTGACAATGCCACAGCAGTAGCCTATATCAATCATCAAGGCAGCTCCAAGAGTCGTGCCGCCCAGAGAGGCGTAAACCATATTCTATCTTGGGCAAAAGAGCGCGTGCCCTGCCTATCTGCGGTATTTATCCCAGGAGTGGAAAAATTGTCAGGCAGACTTCTTGAGTCACCAGTAGGGATGAGCCGAACACCCCCCGGTTCCGTTCGCACCAGAACTTTCGAACGGACCCCAAATTCGTACGAACTTTAGAACCCCATTGAAGTCTATGGGACTCGAACGTTCGAAATTAAAAGTGCTAATTTTAACGGCTAATATGCAAGATACTGTCCTAAAAAGGGGTTGGGGACCTGGCTCCTGCCCCAGGGGACATAGGTCAATGCCTAAAATGTTTTTAAAAATGGCCGTTTTGGCGGGAGCACTAATTTTAATGACGATTAAAGTGAAAAAAAAAGTGAAATATTCTTTTAAATATGGTGCCTGGGGGGTGTCTGTAGTATGCCTGTGAAGTGTCACGTGTTTCCCATGTTTAGAACAGTCCCTGCACAAAATGACATTAAACGGAAATAACATCATTGAAAACTGCTTGCGGTTTTAATGTTATATCTGGTTCCTGCAATATGGTTGAAAATCATTGAGAAAAATGGCATGGGTAGCCCTCCCTGCCCATTACCAGCCCCTTTGGGTCTTGTACGCATATTAAGGGGAACCCCGTACCCATATTAAAAAAAGGAAATGCGTGTGGCCCCCAGGCCCTATATACTCAGAACAGCAGTATACAGGCGGTGAAAACAAGACAGGGACTGTGTAGGTTTGTTGTGTTAAGTTGAATCTGTTTGTAATTTTCAACTGGTACATTTTTAATGTGTAGCTCCAGTCAAAAAAACTATTTTTAAGCTTTTTGGAAAACATAGGGAAGGGTTATCACCCCTGTATAATTTGTTTTGTCGTCCATCTTTTTTCATCTCACTTGCTGTTGTCTCCTTCCGTTTGCAAGTAGGAGATGTTTGTAAATTGGATGTTTGAAAGTAGGGGCCTGCCCTATATGCTCTGCAGAAATGGCGGAACAAGGTGTTGGTTTTGCCACAACATTGTAAGCCTTGAAAGTGACTCTTGGTGGGCGCTGGAGCGCCCTGCTGTGATCGATTATATCAAGAATTGTAATTGCATGTCATTGTTGAACAGTGGTAGAAAAATTGACCTTTGGTGGTTGTGGTGCTGGTGCCACAACACTATAAGTCCTCACAGTTACTCTGGGTGGGCACAGGAACGGGCCCTTCTGTGAAATATTATATCAAGAATTGTAATTACATGTCCCTGTTAAACAGGGGCAGAAAAATTGGGCCTTAGGCACTGGTGCTGGTGCCACGACACTGCAACCTCTCCCATATACTCTAGTTTTATTGCAGGAATTAGCCCTGCTGCAAAGCATTGCATCAAAAATTGTAATTAAACGCCCCTGTTAAACAGGGGCAGAAAAATTGGGCCTTAGGCACTGGTGCTGGTGCCACGACACTGCAACCTCTCCCATATACTCTAGTTTTATTGCAGGAATTAGCCCTGCTGCAAAGCATTGCATCAAAAATTGTAATTAAACGCCCCTGTTAAACAGGGGCAGAAAAATTGGGCTGATGGCATCACCCAGAACCAGAAATGTTCTTCCAACATATCAGCAGAGGAGGAAGAGGATAGACAATCAACATAACAGGACAGTCACTCAGCATCAGCATAGGCAGTCTTGAAGGGATGTGATATTTCAAAAAAAATTATTCGGTTACATCAGCTTCAGGTGCTTGGTAGCTGTGGGTGATCCAAGACTGGTTTATCTTGATGAAGGTCAGTCGATCAACTGATTCGGTGGACAGGCGTACCCTGTGATCGGTAACAAAGCCACCAGCAGCACTGAAGGTGCGTTCCGAAAGAACGCTGGATGCAGGACAGGCCAGTAGCTCAATTGCATACTGTGCAAGCTCTGGCCAGTGATCCATCCTCAAGACCCAGTAAGCCAGAGGATTTTCGGTGGGAAAGGTGTCCAAGTCTGACCTTGCCCCTAGGTATTCCTGCACCATGTAAATCAGACGCTGGCGATGGTTGCTGGAACCGATCATACCTTGGGGCTGCGGACTAAAAAATTGTCTGAAAGCATCAGTCAGATGGCCACCTTCTCCACCGCACCTTCTGACCGATGCCTCAGCAACACGTTGTCCAGGACCAGGAGTTTGTAAACTCCCAGTCTCTGGGAACGCGTTGCACAGACCTTTCTGCAAGGCCTTCGGAGATGTCTCATCCTCTGCTCCCTCTGCGATGGCAAGATAAGGTCGGCAACCTTACCCTTGTACCGTGGATCAAGGAGAGTGGCCAGCCAGTAATGGTCCCTCTCCTTGATTTGAAGAATACGAGGATTCAGCGTAGGTTAGCTGAGGTATTCGGTCCGGAGTCCTCTGGGTCACTAAGGACAACATGATCCGCAGCTACCTCCTCCCAGCCACGTACAAGTCCACGATTTTCTTGGGACTGTAAATCATCCCTACAAGACTGCTGCTGCTGATGCTGAGTGCCAGCCTCCACCTCCATGCTGACACAATCATCCTCCTCCTCATCCTCTTCCTGTGTGATGGGTGGCACAGCAGGAACACTGTCTGGATAAAGGGGGCCTTGAGAGGCAAGGAAGTCCTCCTCTTCCTGCCTCTGTTCTGCCTCAAGTGCCCTGTCCATTATTCCATGCAGCGTATGCTCCAAGAGGTGGACAAGAGGTAGAGTGTCACTGATGCATGCACCGTCACTGCTCACCATCCTTGTGGCCTCCTCAAACGGTGACAGGACAGTGCATGCATCCCTGATCATGCCCCACTGGCGTGGTGAGAAAAAACCGAGCTCCCCTGACCCTGTCCTGGTGCCGTAGTCGCACAGGTACTCATTGATGACCCTCTGCTGCGTGTGCAGCCGCTGCAGCATGGCCAACGTTGAGTTCCACCTGGTGGGCATGTCACATATAAGGCGGTTCTTGGGCAGGTTCAACTCCTTTTGGAGCTCAGCCAGCCGAGCACAGGCATTAAATGATCGGCGGAAAGGCACACAGACTTTCCTGGCCTGCTTCAGGACATCCTTTAAGCCGGGGTACCTGCCCAAGAACCGCTGCACCACCAGGTTAAGGATGTGAGCTACACAGGGCACATGGGTCAGTTGTCCCTGTCGGAGGGCGGAGAGGAGGTTGGTGCCATTGTCACAAACCACCATTCCTGGCTTAAGCTGGCGTGGCGTCAACCACCTCTCGGCCTGCCCCTGCAGAGCTGACAAAACATCCGCCCCAGTGTGGCTCCTGTCCCCCAAACAAACCAGCGCAAGCACGGCATGGCATCGTTTTGCCTGCGTACTTGCGTAGCCCCTGGAACGCCTACGGAGCACCGCTGGTTCTGAGGACAGAGCACTGGAAGAGGCCATGGAGGAAGAAGAAGAGGAGGGGGTGGAGGAGAGAGGTGTGTCCCAACCAGTAGTAGCATTTTGGAGGCGTAGTGGCGGAACAACCTCCAACACTACTGCACCTTGTCCTGCATCCTTCCCAGCTGCCAGAAGAGTGACCCAATGGGCCGGTCAGGTAACGTCCCTGTCCATGCCTGCTGGACCATGAGTCAGCGGTAATATGCACCTTACCGCTGACCGCCCTGTCCAGCGAGGCAAGGACATTGCCTTCCACATGCCGGTAGAGAGCTGGAATCGCCTTCCGTGAGAAAAAGTGGCGTTTGGGGACCTGCCACTGAGAAACCGCACATTGTACAAACTCAAGGAAGGGGGCAGAGTCTACCAACTGAAAAGGCAGCAGTTGAAGTGCTAGCAATTTAGTCAAGCTAGCATTCAACCGCTGGGCATGTGGATGGCTGGGAGTGAACTTCTTTCGCCGGTCCAGCAGCTGGGGCAGGGACATTTGCCTGCTATAATCGGACGTGGGTGTACTGCTAGCAGAGTGCCCGGAAGCACTTGGCTGTGACACACCTAATTCTACACCTTCATTCCTCTGAGCAGGTTTCAGAGAGGACTGAAGGTCTAGTGGGGTTGGAGATGCCAGCTGATGAGGAGCAAGGAGAGGTCCACTTTGTTCTTTGGTGTGGGTCTTTGAGGTACGCTTGCCAACGAGCTGCATGGCAGGTCAACATATGTCTGGTCAAGCATGTGGTGCCCAAGCGGCTGACGTTTTGGCCACGCGAGATACGCTTGAGACATATGTTGCAAATAGCAGCGGTGCAATCTGATGCACTCATCTCAAAAAATGCCCGAACCAAAGAACTTTTAGAATAACGCGCAGAGGCAGCGCCCTGCACAGGCGGAGCTCTGCGGTGTGATTCAGTCGGTGTGCTGCCCCTAAGCTGGCCCCCGGAGGGCATCCTGCCTCGTTGGACATGTGCCTCCTCCTCCTCCTCTCTCCTACCAGGCACCTACGTGGAGTCAGTGCCCTCATCATCCCCTCCCTCTTCATCGCTGTAGCAAACCTGGCAGTATGCTGCAGCTTGTGGAACATGACTGCCAGATTGCTGTCCTTCTTGAGCATCCCCTCTCTCTGCGCTCACGCTACTGCCTTCCTCTAGCTGAGTGTCATCATCAGAGCCTACAAAACACTGGGCATCTTCCTGGAGCATGTACCCAACACTGTGCTCAAAGAGTTCAGGAGAGACAAGAGTCACTGATGATGACATTGAGAGGAGGGAAGACGATGCGTTGGCAGCTGCTTTGCTAGTACCCTGAGACTGGGTGAGAGAGGATGAGGAGGATGAAGAGGGCTTGGTCATCCACTCTACCAAGTCGTTGGCATGTTGCGGTTCAACATGTCCAGCTGCCGAAAAGAAGGACAAGCGTGTCCCATGGCCACGTGCTGATGACAATGCACCGCGTCCACGACCAGCACTGTTGTCTCTAGACACAGAGCCTGCTTGCCCTTTTTTATCGGCTTGCGCCTGTCTGCCTCTCATTGCTGGCCTTCCAGACATGGTAATGGCCTGAAGGGAGTTGGGTAAAACAGCAGTTGGGTAGTGTATATTGTGCTGGAGGCACACAACACCCACTAACTCCTGCAGATGCCTTTATTATAGAACACCAGAGATAAAGGGGTATACTGTAATTGAGTCACACAACACCCACTAAGCCCTGCAGGTGGCTCTATTAGAGAACAGCAATAAAGGGTAGATACAGGTGTATATTGTGCTGGAGGCACAAAAAACCCACTAACTCCTGCAGATGCATTTATTATAGAACACCAGAGATAAAGGGGTATATACAGATGTATACTGTGCTGTGCTGGAGGCGCACACAACTTCCAATAACTCCTGCAGATGGCAAGTGGGCTCAAATAGAGAAGAGCTATGTAGGTGGATATAGCGGTGTGTACTGGGTACAGAACACGCAGACAGCACGCACAAGCTCCTAATACTACTGACTGCAAGCTCTATTATAAAAGATAGATCACTAGCTATATAGGTGAGGTGAATATAGCGGTGTATACTGCGGTCAGGGCAAGCAGACAACAACCACTACAGAAGAGCAAGATCGAAAATCGGCTGATAACGATCGGTGTTGAAGGTACACAGAACACTCACTAACTGCTTCAGACGCCAACACACTACACAAGGCCGCCGTGCTGGCGGCCTTATATAGTGTGGGGCGTGTACTACACAGCCTGAGCTATGATTGGCCACAGGCATCCTGCCTGTGGCCAATCATGGCTCTCCTCGCTGCTGGAGCTGTGATTGGCCAAGCATGCGGGGTCACAGTGCATGCTTGGCCAATCATAAGCCAGCAATGCAGTGCATTGTGGGCCGTGAGCGCCACACGAATTTGGCGCGAACGGCCCATAACGTTCGGAATTCGCCGAACGGGCGAACAGCCGATGTTCGAGTCGAACGTATGTTCGACTCGAACACGAAGCTCATCCCTAGTCACCAGCAGTTGCTCCTAGGAGAATGGTCTCTGCACCCCAACGTCTTTCGGGCCATATGCCAAAAGTGGGGCACCCTGGACGTAGACCTGTTGGCGTCCAGGTTCAAAAAAAAAAAGTTGGACAATTTTGTGTCAAGGACAAGGGATCCACTCGCTTGCGGAACAAATGCCTTAGTAACTCCTTGGGATCAGTTTTCACTGATCTATTTGTTTCCTCCAGTTCACTTGCTCCCACGTCTCCTACCCAGATTAAAGGGGGAACAGAAACTAGTAATCCTAGTGGCTCTGGCTTGGCCCAGGAGATCCTGGTATGCAGAGATTTTGAGAATGGCAGTAGGGAATCCTCTGACTCTCCCATCCCGCCCACATTTGCTTTCGCAAGGGCCAGTGTTCCATCCTGCCTTACAAATGCTAAATTTGACGGTTTGGCTGTTGAGACCCTCGCTCTAGAGCGTTAGCGGCTTTCAGGCCCAGTAATAACTACCCTGATTAACCACTTTCAGACCGGACCATTTTGCTGGTAAATGACCAGAGGTCTTTTTACACTTTGGCACTGCGCTGCTTTAACTGGTAATTGCGCGGTCATGCAATGTTGTACCCAAACAAAATTTGCGTCCTTTTCTTCCCACAAATAGAGCTTTCTTTTGATGGTATTTGATTGCCTCTGCGATTTTTATTTTTTGCGATATAAACGTAAAAAGACCGCAAATTTTGAAAAAAAATGATATTTTCTACTTTTTGTTATTAGAAAAATCCAATAAACTCAATTTTAGTCATACATTTAGGCCAAAATGTATTCAGCCACATGTCTTTGGTAAAAAAAAAGTCAATAATTGTATATTTATTGGTTTGCGCAAAAGTTGTCACATCTACAAACTAAGGTACGTTTTCTGGAATTTACGCAGCTTTTAGTTTACGACTGTCTATCTCATTTCTTGAGGTGCTAAAATGACAGGGCAGTACAAAACCCCCCCAAATGACCCCATTTTGGAAAGTAGACCCCCTAAGGAAATTGATAAGAGGCATGTTGAGCCCATTGAATATTTTATTTTTTTGCCTCAAGCGATTGAATAATGACAAAAAAAAAATTTTTTTTTTTTTTTTACACAAAGTTGTCACTAAATGATATATTGCTCACACATGCTATGGGCGTATGTGAAATGACACCCCAAAATAAATTCTGCTGCTTCTCCTGAGTACGGGGATACCACATATGTGGGACTTTTTGGGAGCCTAGCCGCGTACAGGGCCCCGAAAACCAAGCACCGCCTTCAGGCTTTCTAAGGGCGTAAATTTTTGATTTCACGCCTCACTACCTATTACAGTTTTGAAGGCCATAAAATGCCAAGATGGCACAAAACCCCCACAAATGACCCCATTTTAGAAAGTAGACACCCCAAGCTATTTGCTGAGAGGCATGTTGAGTCCATGGAATATTTTATATTTTGCCACAAGTTGCGGGAAAATTACAAACTTTTTTTTTTTTTTTTTTTTTTTCACAAAGTTGTCACTAAATGATATATTGCTCATGCATGCCATGGGCATATGTGAAATGACACCCCAAAATAAATTCTGCTGCTTCTCCTGAGTACGGGGATACCACATATGTGGGACTTTTTGGGAGCCTAGCCGCGTACGGGGCCCCGAAAACCAAGCACCGCCTTCAGGCTTTCTAAGGGCGTAATTTTTTGAGTTCACTTCTCACTACCTATTACAGTTTTGAAGGCCATAAAATGCCAAGATGGCACAAAACCCCCACAAATGACCCCATTTTAGAAAGTAGACACCCCAAGCTATTTGCTGAGAGGCATGTTGAGTCCATGGAATATTTTATATTTTGCCACAAGTTGCGGGAAAATTACAAACTTTTTTTTTTTTTCACAAAGTTGTCACTAAATGATATATTGCTCACGCATGCCATGGGCATATGTGAAATGACACCCCAAAATAAATTCTGCTGCTTCTCCTGAGTACGGGGATACCACATATGTGGGACTTTTTGGGAGCCTAGCCGCGTACGGGGCCCCAAAAACCAAGCACCGCCTTCAGGCTTTCTAAGGGCGTTACAGTTTTGAAGGCCATAAAATGCCAAGATGGCACAAACCCCCCCCCCCAAATGACCCCATTTTAGAAAGTAGACACCCCTAAATTTAGGGGTACACTAGTGAGACTAGGTAATAAATGGCGGGTGCCCTGAAACTATAAAAAAATAACTAACCAACCAGCGTCACCTGTAACAGTTATATGGTGATCACTGGTGAAAGGGTTAACTAGGGGGCAATCAGGGGGCTTTATGCGGTAGTATATGGGGGTCCCTGGCGCTATAAAAAGCTGCGGCGAACCTAAATACCTACCTGCCTAACTAGCGTCACCTGTGACACTAATACAGCGATCAGAAAAACGATCGCTTATTAGGCTGGGTTCACACTGGAGCGATGCGGGAACGCCACGAATGCGCGGCGGGTTCCCGCATCGCATGCCTCCCGGCGGCAGTTCACACTGCCCTATGCGAACTGCTGGGAGTGTCAGTGAAATGTTAATGACACCCCCAGATCAGTTCGCATATCGCAGTGCGATCTGCAAACTTGGATCGCATGGTGTGAACACCCATGCGATCCGATTCTGCTGCGGACCAAAAAAAGGGTCCCGTGCGAGTTTGCGGCGGGTGCGGCGGGTGCGACACGAATTCAGCCATACTATCTGTATAGCTGAACTCGAATCGCACAGAGATCGGATGTGATTTGCACTGCAGTGCGGTGCGAATCACATCCGTTCTCATAAACCGCTGCAATGTGAACCCAGCCTTAGTGACACTGGCGACGGGGGGTGATCACGGGGTTAAACCTTTATTGGGGGGGTTAGGGGGGTACCTTAGAACTAAAGGGGGCTAACCCTAACTGCCCTAACAGTTATTAGTCACAAATGACACCTGCCGGGTGATCAGGGGGTTAAACCTTTATTAGGTAATAAATGGCGGGTGCCCTGAAACTATAAAAAAATAACTAACCAACCAGCGTCACCTGTAACAGTTATATGGTGATCACTGGTGAAAGGGTTAACTAGGGGGCAATCAGGGGGCTTTATGCGGTAGTATATGGGGGTCCCTAGCGCTATAAAAAGCTGCGGCGAACCTAAATACCTACCTGCCTAACTAGCGTCACCTGTGACACTAATACGGCGATCAGAAAAATGATCGCTTATTAGGCTGGGTTCACACTGGAGCGATGCGGAAACGCCGCGAATCCGCGGCGGGTTCCCGCATCGCATGCCTCCCGGCGGCAGTTCACACTGCCCTATGCGAACTGCTGGGAGTGTCAGTGAAATGTTACTGACACCCCCAGATCAGTTCGCATATCGCAGTGCGATCTGCAAACTCGGATCGCATGGTGTGAACACCCATGCGATCCGATTCTGCTGCGGGCCAAAAAAAGGGTCCCGTGCGAATTTGCGGCGGGTGCGGCGGGTGTGGCGGGTGCGGCGGGTGCGGCGAATGGCTGAACTCGAATCGCACAGAGATCGGATGTGATTTGCACTGCAGTGCGGTGCGAATCACATTCGTTCTCATAAACCGCTGCAATGTGAACCCAGCCTTAGTGACACTGGCGACGGGGGGTGATCACGGGGTTAAACCTTTATTGGGGGGGTTAGGGGGGTACATTAGAACTAAAGGGGGCTAACCCTAACTGCCCTAACAGTTATTACAGTCACAAATGACACCAATGCAAAAAAAAAAAAAAAAAAAAAAAAAAATGACATTGGTGTCACTGTGACTGGGGGGCAGGGGTAATTGGGGGGGTGATCGGGGGGTAAAGGGGGGGTGTGAGTGTGCCTGGCATGTTCTACTGTGTGTGGGATGTGTTGGTGCAACTCACTGATCCGCTCTCCTCCGTGTCGGAACGAAAAATACCGACACGGAGGAGAGAATACATCACTTCCTCTCCTGTGTTTACATTACAGGAGAGGAAGTGATGTCACCGGGGATTTCCATTCGTCGGGAGCGATCGCGAGGGGGTGGCCATGAATGAATGGCCGTCCCCTCGTCCGGGATCGCTCCCGAACGAAAACCGACCGCCGCAGGCACCGGGCGGGGGCCCGATCGGGCCCCCGACCCGCGGGAGGCAAAGCACGTACATGTACGTGCTTATGCCTGCCCGTGCCATTCTGCCGACGTACATCGGCGTGAGGCGGTCGGCAAGTGGTTAATGCAAGATAACCAGCCTCTAGAGCTATTTACTATAGGGTCTGGAAGGTCTACATCTTCTGGTGCGAGAACAGGGGTTGGCATCCTCGCAAGTATGTCATAACTAGAATTCTCTCCTTCCTACAATCAGGAGTAGAGATGAAACTATCCGCGAATACCATCAAAGGTCAAGTCTAATCTTTGTCAGTTTTTTTCCAAAAACCTCTTGCTTCTCATTCCTTAGTTTGGGCCTTTATACAGGGAGTATCGCGTATAAATCCTCTGGTCAGATCACCTCTGTGTAAATGGGATTTGAACCTGGTTATGGCGGTCCTTCAGGAATCTCCTGTTGACCCAATATGTGATGCTCCATTGGTCCTTGTGACAAAGAATTTGGTATTTTTAGTTGCAATAACCTCCACAAGAAGAGTTTCTGAGTTAACAGCCTTCTCTTGTAGAAATTCATACTTGATCATTCATAAAGATAAGGTGGTCTTACGTCCATGCCCATCTCTTTTACCTAAGGTAGTATCCAGATTTTTTATGTGAACCAGGATGTGTCTCTACCTTTGCTTTTTCCAGAACCACGTTCTGCAGAGAAAAATTAACTACAATCCCTTGATGGAGTAAGAGCGTTTAAATTCTATCTGGAAGCAACAGCTCAGATACATAAAAATTACATTTTGTTTGTGCTACCAGAAGGTCCCAGAAGAGGACAAGCAGTGTCAAAATGAACTATTTCTAGGTGGACCCACAGGTCATTATTCAGGCCTATGATTTAAAAGAGAAAATCCCGCCTCTTCATCCTAGGGCACACTCTACCAGGGTAGTTAGTGCTTCTTGGGCAGTTCATCATCAAGCGTCCATGGCTCAGATTTGCAAGGCCACAACATGGTCATCAGTACATATATTCACAAAATTCTACCAGGTGGATGTAGGTCAACAAGAAGATGCCACCTTCAGGTGCAGTGTTCTGCAGGCAGCAGTATAGGTCATCATGTCTGACGGCGGTCTGCATTGATTTTTGTGTCTCCTTCCCCTTAGATGGCATTGCTTTGGGACATCCCATACAGTTATTACTGAGGTGCACTGTGTCCCGTGATGTACGAAAAATAAAATAGGATTTTTATAACAGCTTACATGTAAAATCCTTTTCTTGAAAGTATATCACGGGACACAGAGGTCCCTCCCCTCTTTTTGGGATATGTGTATATTGTTTTGCTACAAAAATGGAGGTACTCCCTGTGTGGGAGGGGTTATATAGGGAGGGGGGCTTCCTGTCTGTAATTATGCCAGTGTCCATCACCTGAAGGTGGTGTATAAGCCATACAGTTATTACTGTGGTGTTCTGTGTCCCGTGATATACTTCCAAGAAAAGGATTTTACAGGTAAACTGTTATAAAAATGCTATTTTTTGCTGCAATAATCCCCGTCTTTGGTGATGCCCCCTAAATAATATCCATTCGTACCAATGATGTTCTAGGTAAAATAACACCCAGCATCACTGAACTGTGAGCCTGCGGCATCAACGACCTGCCGGATGTAATACAGAAATGTAAAATAAATTTTAAAAAATAAAAAATTCTGACTAGGGGGCCAAGGGGAGCAAGAGAGCATGGTTGCAAAACATTGTGCCAAACCTGTAGCTATTTAAACTAAACCCATATGTTGCCCCTGCAGCTTTTGCCATAACGTGCACAGCATACTTGCACATTATGGTAGACTTACCGTTTAGTGTGCCCTGTGATCACATTAAAACTGTGCTCTTACAACATGTGATAAAGAAAACCAGTAAACCCCCATGACATAAGGAATAATGAGCCAGGTCTAGTGCTGTACAACTTTCCAGCCACCCACTCAGTCTGCCAGAATACAATACACAGAAATATTTACCCTCACACAGAGAAACATAAACAAATCTACAATTTCATTTTGTTTTATTCATAAGAGTATATATCACCAGAACCTTATAATTTCCTGATAAAAGCAATTATTATAGCCCATATATTGACTGCATTGTAATGTTAATAAAGCAATAAATGCTTAAAAGGCAAGACAATTATGTGTAATGCGGTTTCTGGAAGTGGACTTTTAAACTCACAAAATCCTAGCAGACAGCTCTGTCTTGCCAAGAATTACTGAACGTCATCATCTGTCAAGAATGTCATTGTGGATTTTATTAATACCAATTTCCAAAGATAAGTAAAGCCCAAGTATCTTGTTACATTCATTCAAAAATGTACTTTCAGCAGGTAGATTACTACCAGGTTTATTTAAAATGCTAATGCAAAGTACAATAACTATGTCTAATGGAAAGTAGCTCCTAACAAATTTTTATTTACTGTGCTGATTGGTTGTTATAGTTTTTTACACGTTTCACATAGTAATTTCAGTTTTTGCTATCCTATTAAATAAAGCCAGTACTTCATTTATAGCCACCCTACCCTTAACAGGAATGAGTCTAATTTAGTGCTGGTAGGCTGTAATCAACTTAAGCTGGTCATTTGGTCTGTCCTAAGCCTAGTGTTATTGTTTGTTTCTACCTGATTCTAATCAAGATAAAATAATACTGAGTTATGAAATTTTTACCTCCCTAGGCAACCACTCTGAGGTTTATTGCCAATGGTGCAGAGTGCATACTTAAAGAGAGCGTATACATTTCAGATTACTTCTCACAAGCTTCCGCCCGGAGGAGTTTGCCACAGTCTGGAGCCTAGGCTCTCATGGCTTAGGTGGTTTTCCCAGAAGGAGTGGGGCCAATCCTGGGAAGGAGCTCCAGGGAGGAACTTCCACTGGAGCTACCCAGATTGCTGGAATTTGGCTTGGACCTTTTATGTAGTCTGATATATTTTTGAAAAAAATACACTTTGATGAATTTTAATGCAAAAAAAAAACACAATATATAACCCAATTGTTTGATAAAATGTAAAAGATTATATTATGCTGAATAACTAGATAACTAAATTGCGCACACATGTGGAATGGTGACAAACTACGATACTTAAAAATCTCCATAGGCGATGCTTTAAATTTTTTTACAGGTTACCAGTTTAGAGTTACAAACACTGATACACAGTGATAGGCTTAGAAAGTGTACAGATAACATCAGGAAGGAGCATCTTTAACCAATTCCCGACCAGCGCACGACGATGTACGTCGACAGAATGGCACGGGCAGGCATATTGGCGTACAGGTACGTCCAATATTCAATACCGCCCTGCCATCGGGTGTGCACCGCCGGCGGCGCACCACCACGCTGGTCGGAACCCCCGGGAGTCCGGTCGCGGGACCCGCGGACTCTATCGCCGCGGGCATCCCCGCGATCGTCTCACGGAGCGGCCGAATGGAGGAAATGCAGAGTAAACAGCATTTCTCCATTCTGCCTAGCAACTATGACGCTGATCTCTGCTCCATGTGATTGGAGCAGAGATCAGTGTTCACTAAATGAAAGCCCAACCCCCCCACAGTTAGTAACACACCCCTAGGAACACTTAACCCCTACACTGCCACCCACTGGTTAACCTCTTCACTGCCAGTGTCATTTATATAGCAGTGATTACTGTATAAATGACAATGGTCCCAAAAATGTGTCAAAAATGTCCGATGGGTCCCCCACAATGTCGCAGTCACAATAAAAATCGCTGATCGCCGCCATTACTAGTAAAAAAAAAATAATAAAAAATTATTAATAAAAATGCTATAAAACTATCCCTATTTTGTAAACGCTATAACTTTTGCGCAAACCAATCAATAATCGCTTATTGCGATTTTTTTTACCAAAAATATGTAGAAGAATACGTATCGGCCTAAACTGAGGGAAAAAAAAATTTTTTTATATATTTTTGAGGGATATTTATTATAACAAAAAGTAAAAAATAATGCGTTTTTTTCAAAATTGTCGCTCTATTTTTGTTTATAGCGGAAAAAATAAAAACCGCAGGGGTGATCAAATACCACCAAAAGAAAGCTCTATTTGTGGGAAAAAAAGGACGTCAATTTTGTTTGGGAGCCACGTCGCATGACCGCGCAATTGTCAGTTAAAGCGACGCAGTGCCGAATCGCAAAAAGTGGTCTGGTCTTTGACCAGCAAAATGGTCCGGTCTGCAAGTGGTTAAGGGTATACTCCAGTCTAAATTGAATATTAATTATTGGCTCAAATACAAACAGGGAACCATAGACTGCTGAGTAATTATGTTTTTCATTAAGTCTTTGAAGTTTAGTCTCAGTCCATCATAATCTCTCTGTAATCTAGTGATTCTGGAATGCATCTGTGGGTGATTCTGGAACAGACTCTTTATTGCCTCCCACACAAAGAAAATATGGTATAACAAAAAAAGCCAGTTACTCACAGCCACCAATCAGATTCATTCCTTATTTGGCTGATTGGTGATGCAAGAAGCAGAAAGTTACACATGACCGCATTTAGGAATTACACTACCATGACCTGAATTAAATCATGTGCATTTATACTCTTGGGCAGGGCCCTGTTTAATATTGATTAGACCCTGGGCAAACATTTTCTTGCCCTCCTGCCTTCCCCGCCATGCAATTTCACTGTCTGCCTGCTCTGAGAGCAGGTAGACTCAAAATCAGTTTACTACAGCAGATAAGGCAGTGATTGCTATTGGTGGCTAGCTGTTACAGCACACATTACAGCTCACTGATTAGTTGCTAGAGGTTACAACACATAATTCCTGCTTGCTGATTGGTTTCTAGAAGTTACTGCACATCCTCACCACTCACTGATTGATTGCTAGGGTTATTGCTAGGGTTATTGCACATTCTTACCACTTATTGATTGGTTCATAGAGGTACTAGACATTATTACTGCTCACTGATTGGTTGCTAGATGTTACTGCACATCATTACTGCTAACTGGTTGCTAGAGGTTACTGCACAAAGTTATTGCTCACTGATTGGTTGCTTCAGGCCCCTTCACATCACCTCAACCCATTCACAGTAGTGTTCTGAGCCCCCTTCACATTACCCACCCCTTTATTCACAGCAGTGTTCTCAATCCCCCTTTCAAATCATCCCCCACACCACGATACTGTCCTCTGCCCCCTTCACATCACTCCCCCAACAACACTGCCCTCTGCTCCCTTCACATAAATCCCCCCACAGCTCTATCCCTTTCACATCACCCTCCCACACAGCACTAACCCTTTCACACCAACCACCCCCACAGCACTGCCCACCCTTTACATCACCCCTCCTATAACACTGCCCCACCTTCATATCCCACCATCTTTCACAGCCAGGTCCTCTGTCCCCCGTCACTCTCCTACCTTACATAGAGCAGAGACCGGGAGGAACGACGGACAATTCTGAACTGAGGGTGGGAGGCACAACAGCAATGGACAGATGGTGGGAGCTGCCAGGGTTAAATTTTCATATAAACATGCTGTTGATTGATTGCTAGGACCACTCTGCATCCTAGCAACCAATCATCTGCTGATTAACTTGGAAAGTTAGCTCTGGCAGCTCCTTCTTACTGCCCTCAGTCCAGAATTGTCCTGCCTCCCACTCTCCGCTCTGCTGTGATAATGATAGTATTTGTAGCTGCTGACATTTAAATTTTTTTTTTTTGGGGGGGGGGGGGGGACTGGAGTTTCTCTTTATGTCAGGAAGGATTAGAAACCTTGTTGAGTTGATTGAACTTTCTGTCTGACAGCTGCTTTGTTTACTTGATATCATTAGTACCAAACCTAATGCTTTAACTTGTCGCCTGGAATCGTTTTTTAAAAGTCTAAAACAATGAGATTCCTTAGGGAGCTCCAAAATATTTGTTTGTACTAGAGGGTTACAAATACTAGATTATTCCACTTTTTGTCTTTAGATTTTAGAACTATTGTTTATTTGTTTTTGTTGCCAAAGTTGTTATTTTACCAAGTTATTTCTCATACACAGTATACTTACAATTTCACCCCCAAAACACTCTACTCCTGCCAAGCATGGGATAATACAGCCTAGACATGTAGAGGGGCCCAAAATCCAAGAAGTACTTTTGAGCTTTCGAGGAGAATAAATTATGTTTATCTAATTTCTTGAGTCCCTAAAGTACCAGGACAGGAGAAACCCAGACAAAAGGATTCCCATTTTGGAAAGCAAGGTAATTTCTGAAAGGCATAATGAGTCTTTTAAAAAACCTTTTTTGTGAAAATGCAGGAAATAAAATGAAAAAGTATTTTTTTCACAAAGTTGTCAATTAATAACATATTTCTAAGACATAGCATAGACATACTTACAAGTACACCTCAAAACAGTGTATGGGAGTACAGGGTACCACATATGTGAGACTTTTTCACAGCCTAGCCACATAGAGGAGCCCAAAATCCAAGGACTACCTTTTAGGTATTCTTGGGGCATAAAATACACATCTAATTTCCGCACAACCTCACATTTTGTCAGAACTGTCAGATGGAGCAGCAAGCTCTTGGTAGTTAGCCATTTCGCAGGCGGAGCGTTCTTTTTTTTCTTTTTTCGGGTCTAGCGGTGTGACAGGCATCGTGATTGAGGGTGGATCATTTAAAATTTTTTAATAAAGGACTCATCAACAACTGGCTTCTTATTTTTTACACTACACTGCTTTTTTTTTTTTGGATGAATGGTTAGGGGTACAATGTACCCCATACTCATTCACATAGAGGGGGACGGGATCTGGGGGCCGATAAGCCCCCTGCCTGCAGACCCCCACAACCACCACCCATGATCGTGGGGACAAGGCCCTTGCCCCCCCCCCCATGTTGATGGCATTTTGCCTGGTATGGTTCAGGAGGGGAAGGCACTCACTCGCCCCCCCTCCTTCCTGGCCTTCCAGGCTGGGTACTCAGATAAGGGGCTGGTAGGTATTTTGGGCCCCTCTACATGTCTAGTTAGCTCTGGCAGCTCCTTCTTACTGCCCTCAGTCCAGAAGTGTCCTGCCTCCCACTGTCAGCTCTGCTGTGATAATGACAGTATTTGTAGCTGCTGACTTTTAATTATTTTTTTGGAAGACTGGTGCTCCTCTTTATGTCAGGAAGGATTAGAAACCTTGATGAGTTGATTGAACTTTCTGTCTGACAGCTGCTTTGTTTACTTGATATCATTAGTACCAAACCTAATGCTTTAACTTGTCGCCTGGAATCGTTTTTTAAAAGTCTAAAACAATGAGATTCCTTAGGGAGCTTCAAAATATTTGTTTGTACTAGAGGGTTACAAATACTAAATTATTCCACTTTTTTCTTTATATTTTAGGGCTATTGTTTATTTGTTTTTGTTGCCAAAGTTGTTATTTTACCAAGTTATTTCTCATACACAGTATACTTACAATTTCACCCCCAAAACACTCTACTCCTGCCAAGCATGGGATAATACAGCCTAGACATGTAGAGGGGCCCAAAATCCAAGAAGTACTTTTGAGCTTTCGAGGAGAATAAATTATGTTTATCTAATTTCTTGAGTCCCTAAAGTA
The DNA here is from genome assembly GCF_037356315.1 of Lithobates pipiens. Taxonomy (NCBI): domain Eukaryota; kingdom Metazoa; phylum Chordata; class Amphibia; order Anura; family Ranidae; genus Lithobates; species Lithobates pipiens. The sequence goes on from NW_027507718.1 coordinate 219,250,380, forward strand.
CCAGGACAGGAGAAACCCAGACAAAATTACCCCATTTTGGAAAGCAAGGTAATTTCTGAAAGGCATAATGAGTCTTGAAAATTTTTGGGGAAAATGCAGGAAATAAAATTAAAAAGTATTTTTTACACAAAGTTGTCAATTAATAACATATTTCTAAGACATAGCATAGACATACTTACAATTGCCCCTGAAAACAGTGTATGGGAGTACGGGGTACCACATTTGTGAGGCTTTTTCACAGCCTAGCCACATATAGGAGCCCAAAATCCAAGGACCACCTTTAGGTGTTCTGGGGCATAAAATACACATCTAATTTCCGCACAACCTCACATTTTGTCAGAACTGTCAGATGGAGCAGCAAGCATTTGGCAGTTAGCCATTTCGCAGGTGGAGCGTTCTTTTTTTCTTTTTTCCTGTCTGGCGGTGTGACAGGCATCGTGATTGAGGGTGGATCATTTAAAAATTTTTAATAAAGGACTCATCAACAACTGGCTCCTTATTTTTTACACTACAAGTTTTTTTTTTGGGTGAATGGTTAGGGGTACAATGTACCCCAAACTCATTCCCATAGAGGGGGACGGGATCTGGGGGCCGATAAGGGTCTGGTAGGGATTTTGGGGGGACCCCATGCAGTTTTTTTCTAAATTTTGGCATGAGGTTCCCCTTAAAATCTATACCAGACCCCAAGAGCCTGGTATGCATGGGGGGGAGCCCCACGTCTTTTAAAAAAATATATATATTGCCAGCAATATTGTGCAACCGGGAAAATCAATTTAAATGTAATTTTGTTTCTTTACATATGTCAGTATTGCTGCAGCAGGTTCTATACATGGTACAGATGCGCTGCATTACAGGTAGACTAAGGGGACCCCCAGGCATTATATTTAAAGGAATTTTTCATTTTTATCGTTTCACTTTAAAGTAGATGTAAACCCTCACATATACCCAGTGAAGTGGATAGCCTCAGATGATACACAGCGATAAAACAAATCTCCCCACATACATTACATGTATATCTGCTGTCTTCATCTTTAAATACTGTTTAGAAAGTGCACATCGTGTTAGGAGATGTTTTCTTCCTGGTTAGCACTGCAGTGAAGACTGGGCACACAGCCAATACAGCTGATTGGAGGAGAGGCACACACCCCCTCTCCTCATAGGTAGAGACTTTCAGCTCTGTTTGTTCAGTGGTTCAGTTCAGTGCTAATCTGTTTATAGCATTCTCCCCAACACAAAACTAAGGCTGCTTTTATCATATGTGGTGAAGAACTTGTCAAGAGTTATCAGGCTGATAACAGAAAAATGGATCAGGAGACAACTATGGAACATGAAGCGAGATAACAAAACACTGCAGATATATGTGCCCAGCTCAAATTTCACGGGTTTACATACACTTCAAGCATCATTGCTATATATTGTTGGTCTTGTTCAGAAAATCAGTTGTATCTTGCAGGTAACTAGCAGTATTCATGACTAATGGTATTAAAAAAAAATTCTACAAGGCCTGAGATTTGTTCAGTGAGTGTGTTCATACCTATTATGATTGGTCTGCCTGCATCTCCTTGCTTGTGGATCTTGGGCAGCATGTAGAAGTCCCTAATTTCTGGGCTGTCCGGAAACTGCACTAATAAGTTCTGAATTTAGGTGGGCTGGTAGTGTTTTAATGAGACCTTTAGTTGCTTAGTAAAAACCTAGGGTGGATCATAATCCAGTTTTTTATAGTAAGTACCATTTGCCAGCTGCTTCTGGCCTTCTTGTATGTGTTTGCATGTATCCATCACAACAACTGCCCCCCCGTTTATCCACTGGTTTGATGGTAATGGCCTGATTATTGCCATAGACAATGCACTGGAATCACATTGCATTTAAACACCTATGTGTTTTTCACACAGTTTCCATTTAATTATATGGGGCTCAAAACTACGCCGCATTGCACCAAACAGGCACAGGACCCTTTTTCAAATTTGCATTCAGACTGCATACATGTGAACACCCTCCATAGAAACAATAACTAGTGTAGTTCACAGATCAGATTGGTCTGGTTGTTTGATCCTGACTTCTATTCCGAAAAAGGCACACTGCAGCAAGGCACAAAACATTTCCCATTCACTCGAGTCAGAGAACAGACTGTGCACAGGGGCGGACTGACCATTCAGCCACTCAGGCACTGCCTGAGGGCCCCGTGCCACTAGGGGGCCCCATCAGGGTTGTCAGCCTCAGTAAAACCAGGGACAGTATGTAAAAATCTGTGTTTTTTTTTACATATGTCTCTGAAATGTCCCTTACCTATATCCTTTTGGTCTAAAAATCCCAAGATTATAGCTGCCCCACCTCTCCAGTACCTTCTTAGCCAATAGAAACATGTCTGTGTATACTGTGTGTACATGTATGTGTATACTGTGTGATTGTATACTGTGTGTGTGTGTTTTTGTATACTGTGTGGCCCCATAATCTCTGATTCCCTGGGGGCCCTATAATCTCCTATTGGCCAGGGGCCCATAATCTCCTATTGCCCGGGGGCCCCATGAGTTGTCAGTCCACCCCTGACTGTGCATGTCTTTTTTTTTCAGGCAGCCATGTGCAGGGTTAGTCAACTTCGGTACTCCAGCAGCCTGTATCCTGGACCTTTGAGAGACTTTTTAAGAATGCTCCTGGAGGATAGAACAGAGATCCCCTGCCAAACTGTAGCTGGGACCCCACAATAGTGCTTGCAGTTCCAGCTGAATTTCTCAGGGATGCCCCAGCCCTCAGAGCAGACCTAACTAATCAAAAAGTGCTCTCCCTGGTTACAGGAAGGCCAAAAACTAGATTTAAAAGAATAGTAGCTCTTTTGGGAGCTACACTAGAAATCAGAGATTGAAAGTTGCAGTTGAAGATTTAGGGTCCATGACCTAGCATTATAATGAATGTCGTGCCCATAGAAACAATCCTGGCATGCCAATTGATAAATTTGACCCTGGTTACACGTTTTATTCATGGCCAGTCCTGCTTCACTTTTTATGAATAATAGATCAATAGTTAGTATATATCATATGTACTGTGTATTTGGAATTGTATTTTCTACTTTGTCTAATCACATCTACACTGTAGTGTACATGTGTACATTGTAAATGTGTTACATTAGAGATTCCTGCCAATATGCTTATCAGTTCACACTCCTAGATGCTAAGCGTGGGTCTGTCTCTGTGGTGTCTGCACACATCTGGCTTTTACATTATCACAGCATTCTGGTAAGAAAATGTTTTGGTTCATTTGGATATGAACACTTGAAAGTGATGGTTTACCAGTGACATCATTATATTTATTAAAGCAGAAAAAAGGGCTCCAAATGTACCATAAACACCTTTAAAATGATGCAAAGAGGACACCTAAACCCACCTCATATTATACATTATAGAAGTCCTCACAAAAACAAAATACTTATGTGTTAAAAAAATCTAAAAGCTTTGTCTTTATAGCCGAATAACAATCTCTACAAACACAAACCAGTTTACTGGGTAACAGTGTTGCAAGTTTATGTTTGCCTAATAATCTAGTGTGTCCAGGAAAAGTTAAACATGGTTTATGATTTTTCACTATGTCTTTTGTTAGTGTGGTGCAAAATAAACCTAGAACACATGTGGAAGTGAAAATTGTTTATGCAACAATTCCAGAATAAATTGAACAGTTATAGATGTTACTGTTATATTTAAAGCACCCTTTCCTTTGCCAGTGTTTACAGAAACCATCCCCAAATGGGAACTTTTCAGCTTTTAACCTGTTCCCAACCAGCTGCCGCAGTTGTACTGCGGCAGAATGGCAGGGGCAGACGAATCAGCGTTATCTTATGTCGCTTCTTCAGGCGGCCACTAGGGGCACACGCACACCAGCTGCTCACCCCCCGGAGCCGATGCAAGAGCGACCACCAGGCTCCCACGATCGCTTGTTACACGGCAAAAACTGGGATCTCTGCGTGAAAAAACACAGAGATCATGGTTCTCTGAGGGGAGAAGAGACAGAAGATCTGTTCATACAAAGTATGAACAGCGATCTGTCATCTCCCCTAGTCAGTTCCATCCCCCTTCAGTTAGAACACACACTAGGGAACACAGTTAACCCCTTGATCGCCCCCTAGGGCTAACCCCATTCACTGCCAGTGACATATTTACAGTAATCAATGCATTTTATAGCACTGATTGCTATATAAATGCCAATGGTCCCAAAAATGTGTCAAAATTGTCCGATGTGTCCACCATAAAGTCGCAGTCATGATAAAATTGCAGATTGCCGCCATTACGAGTAAAAAAAATAAAAAGTCTATAAATCGATCCCCTATTTTGTAGATGCTATAAATTTTGCACAAACCAATTAATATACGCTTATTGCGATTTTTGTTACCACAAATATGTAGAAGAATACATATTAACCTTAGCCTAAACTGAAAAAAAATCCGCTTTTTTTTCAAAAAAAGGGGATATTTTTTATAACAAAAAGTAAAAAATATAGTTTTTTTTCAAAATTGTAGCTATTTTTTTGTTTATAGCGCAAAAAATAAAAACCGTAGAGGCGATCAAATACCACCAAAAGAAAGCCCTATTTGTGGGGAAAAATGGACATCAATTTTGTTTGGGTACAACATTGCATGACCGCACAATTGTCAATTAAAACGACGCAGTGCTGAATCGCAAAAAATGGCCTGGTCATTCAGCAACCAAATCTTCTGGGGCTGAAGCGTTTAAAGAACTCGACCTAATCAGCAAACACAAACTCTGCACCAGTCTGTCCTCCAAGACCTAGTTATTATCCTGTTGGGCACCAGTATGGTGCAAATTATAAAGAGACCACTGTGGTACATGCTTGGGGGATGGAAAAGTTCACTTTAAAGTGATGGAAAAGGCTCAAGGTTTTTCACCTTCATGCATTCTAGGCAAGAAGGTAAAAAACCTTCTCTGTCTAGCAGTTCCCCCAAATATTCACCTGAGCTCCATCGCAATGTGCACAACAACCTCTGCTCTCCAGGGACTCTCACTCCTCATTATCTGAGGCAACAACAGGAGACACTGGGCAGCGAGGGACCAGAGAAGAAGAGGATCCAAGCTGCTCTGTGCAAAACCACTGCACAGAGCAGGTGAGTATGACACTTAAAAAAAAAAACACAAACCTTTAATATCACTTTAAAGACAACTTAAATTTGTCTTTTAATAAACCTCCCCAACCTTTGAGTACAGTCTATCTGGGATGATATCTTCTTCACTTATTCAGCGATCTTTCCTCTGACCAGGTCCCCGTTGGCTGCTCCTTATATTGCTCATTGCAGCTCCATTCATTCCTATTGGTCAGTCGAACTCAGGAAGACCATTGGAGGCCATCTGCAGTATGGCTACCTATATGAATGCATGGGGCTGTAGCACACATGCTCAGTATGAAGAACAGCTGCCCGGGACTTCGTCAGAGGAAATATCACTAGATTGAGGTGGAAGATACCCTAGGTGAGCTGCATTCACTGGGGAATTGAGATTTATTAATGGACAACTTTACTAAAGGTGAAGCTGTTCTTTAACTAAACCAGTTACTTTGAGAGCATGGTTTTGCTTATGTCAAAATATAGCTTAACAAGTTGTTTGTGTTTTATGTTTTTTTTTTTTCTTCTATGCCAGAAAGGCAATCCTGCTCCAGTGGAAGGGGGCTAACCCACTGACAATACAGCAGTGGAAGAAGCTTATAAATAACGCCCTCCCACTGTATTAATTAACCTATCTAGGCCGTAACTGCCCAAAGAAATTCACCAAAATCTGGGGTGCATGAGTTCGTGAAGAACAGCTGATCCTTAATTAGGGCTGGGGCCATGAGGGTACCCACTCTAGCCAAAAACGGGATGGAGATGTCTTGCCCCCCTCAGGGAGATCCACATATAAGCTATTTGATTGATGGCACAGGCTGTTCAATTTATGTCTCTCTGTGTGCTGATTTGCCCCAAATATATGGAGGCTTCTGACATGTATAGGAGGACATGTAGATGATATTATGGGTCAGTATCCTCCCCCTCCCCCACGCTCTCCTGATCTTCTCCTAGCTGTAAGGTATTCTGACTGTCAGAAAGCATATGCATTTTAATTTACATTAGTTGTGAATGAAATCACTGCATATTGTATGTACATGGTTATTCTTTTCCTTTTGTTATTTTTTTCCAGTTACTGTTATTGCTGTTTTATTAAAAATAATAAACGTTACGTAAAAAAAATATATATATATATAGCTTAACTATTTTTTGCTTAGTTTTGCAGGAAAGCCCCAATTTAAAGAAAAAAACTATACTAGACAGAATATTCCACAGTACTATTTTAAGCGACTTTTTTTCCAAAGTTTGTAATTTACACTGCTAATGGTACTTTCTTCCCCATGGGTGGTGAAATAGCAGAGCTCTACCATGTGATCTCTGGGAAGAAGAATCTGAGTGTTCTGTAAGATAATAGAGTTAAAGTGGTTGTAAAGACTTAATTTTTACCTTAATGCATTCCGGGTTTCGCTGACTTTGCTGATGCTCCGGAAGCCAAGAACTGGAAAAGAAGTCAGCCTTCTAGGCAGAAATCATCAAAGGCAACATCTTCTGGGAATCGAGATACTTCTAAGTCCTTTTGATACAGAGCCTGTCCAGACGCAGCAAGTCGGGGATCGTTTGCTCCGTTTTCAGCACATCTGGGCAGCCTCGATTCAAGACTATTGCACCGTCAAAACGGTCTCCTCAGGTCATACTTGGGTATTCAGCGATCCATCCATACACCGGTTTGTTCCCGTGGTCATTCCACGCTTAGAAGAGAAGAAGCAAGTTCTTCTATCTTATACAGACTCCCCTGTGGCTCAGGCACCGCCATTCCGGTACCAACCGAAGAAAGATTTCAGGGGATTTATTCCCCCCCCTTTTTATGGTCCTCAAAAAGAATGGTTCCTGGAGGCCAGTCATCGATTTGACATACCTGAACTCCTTCATCAAGAAGGAAAAATTCAAGATGGAAACTCTTTTGACAATACGCCAGACAATCCAACGGGCGACTGGCTTATTTCAATAGATCTAAAGGATGCATATTTCCACGTTCCAATTGCAAAGGAATTCCAGAAGTACCTCAGATTTGCAGTAGACCAATCACATCTTCATTTTACCTGTCTCCCGTTGTGGCTTACAACATCATCTCGGGTATTTTCAAAGCTCTTACTGGCCGTCGTGGCCTTAATCAGGATCAGACGCATCCAGTTCCATCACTATCTGGACGATCTTCTCCTCCTTTCTCAAGACAAAGAGCAACTGTTGTCTCATCGGGATCAAGTCATCTCTATTCTAACAGAGTTCGGTTGGCTGTTGAACATGGAGAAGAGCAATCTAGAGCTGACGCAGTCTCTGATTTTCCTCGGTGCTCAATTCAACATGATAAAGAGCACCATTGCCTTACCTCTAGAAAAGATTTCGGTGAACCGGGACAGAATTCATCTCGCAAAATCGTCGTCCTTTCTCAGAGCCTCACAATGTCTCAAGATAATCGGCACCATGGTTGCCACGGCTCCCATGTTGAAATGGGCTCAGTGGAAGATGAGGCCCTTTCAGAAGGGTTTTCTCCAACAGTGGGATCCAGGTACTCGAGACCAGCTTGTTCGGATAACTCCTTCCATGCGGGAGAGTTTCCCCTGGTGGCTACAGCAGAAAAATCTTCTCAATTGCCATTCCATAGCACCTGTCTCCTGGGTCACAGTGACAATGGATGCCAGCAGCAGAGGTTGGGGCACTCTCTATCTGAAAGAGGTAGCCCAAGGCAAATGGGACTTCCCATCTCGGGGCATAGTATCGAATGTTCTGGAACTTCGAGCCGCCTTCCGTGCTCTGCAAGCTTTTCTCCACCTGACGTCAGGGGCCTCGGTTCTCCTAAAGATGGACAATACCACAGCAGTTTCAAGAGGCAAGGCAGTACCCACAGTCTATCCCTTCTGAGGGAAGTGAGTCCGATCATGGCTTGGGCCCACACAAAATTAGCAAATCTGACGGCGGTTTATCTGCCCAGAATTCAAAATGTCCAGGCAGATTTTCTCTCAAGGTTTGCCCTGAACAACAACAAGTGGTTTCCAATCTTCAATTGGATTCTATCTCTGGGGGTATTGCCGGAAGTGCCTCCCCATGCAATTTCAAACTCGAGAAATATTACATGAGATGTGGTCTCCAGGCCTTCAGAGTGGATGCCCTGATGGACCAGTGGAAATTCAGCAGGGCTTATGCCTTTCCTCCAGTTTAGGTCATTCTTCGATTTCTATTGAGGCTCAGGTGGGAAGAAGCCAAAGTGGTAGCAGTGATTCCATATTGGCCCAACAGACCTTGGTTCCCTCTCTTGATGCAGCTCAGTTACCGGGATCCAATTCTCCTTCCTTCCAGGCCAGATCTCCTGTTGCAGGGAACATGTCTTCATCCATGCCCATCTCAGCTACATCTGATGGCTTGGTTCTTGAGAGGGGAAGGTTGGAAGCACTAGGATGTCCGAGTATAGCTATTGCCACTCTACTGAATGTGAGAAGGCCAGGGACTAATAAGGTTTACCAAAGAATTTGGTACAAGTTTGTGAACTATGTTTTTACCACTGACGGTTTTTGCAATGATCCGAAAATACAGGTTGTTCTAGGCTTTTTACAAACGGGTCTAGATCTGTCCTTATCAGTAAATTCCTTACGAGTACAGGTTTCTGCTATATCTGCCTTTTCAATATATCCTGGGCCAGACATCTTCTTACCAGGCAGTTCTTTAAAGGAGCAATGAGACTTAGCCCACGTACACGCGGTCGGAGATTTTGCCAACCAAATCCGTCGGATTTTGCCCGTCGGATTTAGTCCGACGGATTGTGTCCGAAACTGTTGCATACACACGGTCGGCCAAGTTGTTGAAAAATCCGATCTTTCAGAACGTGATGACGTAATTTCGTTACGATGGGACTACATTCAGGCTAGTAGCCAATAGCTTTGATGTAGGAATTTAATCTGAGCATGCGTGGCACTTGGTCTGATGAAAATGCTCTACACATGATCGGATTAGGTCCGTCCGGCCCAGTTGGTCGGGAAATATTTCCAACATGTTGGAAAATTGGGTCGGACGGAGATTCGGACGGAATCAGTCCGATGCATGCCACACACAGTCGGATTATCTGACGACACGGTCCGATAAGACTCATTCCGACAGATTCTCCAACCGTGTGTACAAGGGCTTAGACCTCAAAGAAAACCAAGTGGGATCTTCCTTTTGTTCTGGACTTCTTCTCAGAAAGAAACTTACAACATACGGATTAGTCATATCTTAAAGATCTTTCTCTCAAAACTGTCTTCCTTGTTGCCATAACATAGGCTAAGAGGGTTTCTGAGATCAGTTTGTTGGGTTCCAAAGAGCCTTTCCTTGCCTTCTTCCCTGATCGAGTGGTATTGATTCCTATGTTAGGATCAAATCCTAAGGTTTCTTCTGTATTCATGAGAATCAAGAAATCGTTCTTCCAACCTTTCGGTTAAGTGAAGATTCTAATATTCATCCGTTTGATGTTGGAGACGTTTTGAAACAATATTTAGAAGTCACAGCTCCATTTTGGCAATCTGATCATTTATTCATTTATTTTCATGGAAAGAACAAAGGATTGCGTTCTTCTTCCAGAACCATTGCAGCTTTGATTGTCCAGGCCATACAAGGGGCTTATAAGGCTAAGGGTTTGGCTCCTCCAGATGCAGTGACCGCTCATTCCACTATGAGCATTTCTACGTCGTAGGCGGCTTCCCGTCATGTATCTCTGGAAGTGATCTGTAAAGCAGCCTCATGGTCATCAATCAACACATTTATGACGTACTATTGCATAGAACCGGCTTCTTTGTCTTCGGTCAAATTTGGTTTACATGTCTTATCTGTTGACAATGCCAATTAAACCTTTCTTTTCTTTAACCAGCAATTTTCTCACCTGGGGGTGTATGGCTAGTTATTTCCCATACATAGGCTGCCATAGAGTCTGTCAGGAAAACTGAAAATTTATATCAAATACTTACCATAATTTTCCTTTCCTGATGGACTCCATGGCAGCAGGAGTTCCTTCCCATTTGCTGGAGTAGGCTAAGTTGCGGAACACGGTCTCTGATTAGAAGCAAAGATTTATGGAAGTAGGGTCCTATGAGGTATGAGAGACGGGATTAACCCATACATAGGCTGCCATGGAGTCCATCAGGAAAGGAAAATTACGGTAAGTATTTGATATAAATTTTCAGTTTTTCATCTTCTTTCCTGCTTTTTCCAAAAACTTGTGGCAAAAAAATTAAATTTTCAAAAGACTCACTATGCCTTTCAGAAAATATTTTTGGAGTGTTTGCTTTCCAAAATACAGTAATTTGTGGGTGTTTCTCCTGCCCTGGTACTTCAGGGATTTAAGAAATATTATAGGTAGTCAGGAAATTAGATGCATATTTTATGCTCCTTGAAAGCTTTTATGCTCCTTGAAAGGTGCCACTCTATGCTTTTTGGCTGTGAAAAAAACTCACACATGTGGTATCCCCACACTTCAACAGAGTAGCAGAATGTGTTTTGGGGTGTGATTGTAAATATACCTATGCTGTGTGTGAGAAATAACTTGTTAAAAGGACAATTTTGTGAAGAAAAAAAATGTATTTCTTAATTTTCCAAAAAATTGGTGACAAAAAAAAATAAATAAAAAAAAAATAAAAACTCCCTATGCCCCTTTCTAAATACATTGGGCTGTCTACTTTCTAAAAAGTGGTCATTTGGGGGTATTTGTACTGTTCTGACATTTTAGAGAAATAAGGACTGATTTTAAATATACTGCATATACTGTACAGGCATACCCCACTGTTAAGTACACAATGGGGTTTACTTACTAAAGCTAAAAAGTGCAAAATCAGGCTCACTTCTGCATAGAAACCAATGAGCTGCCAGGTTTTATTACAAAAGCTTAATTGAACAAGCTGGGGTTAGAAGCTCATTGGATTCTATGCAGAAGTGAGCCTGATTTTGCACTTTTCAGCTTTAGTAAATAAACCCCATTGTGTTCTTAAAAGTGCGGTATGCCTGTACACCTTAGTTTGTAGGCTCTATAACTTTCACACAGACTAAATAATAGCCCTACCATCCCCCTTTTGGACTTGTGCTCCACCGTTTTATACTACATACAACTGAATAAGATTTTGTCACCAGTGACCAACTCTGAGTTATCTTGTAAAGGGCCTACATGCTCACATCTAGTCTACTAGTCTAGTCTACTAGTTTAGATTACTATTAATATATTTAACCACTTGCCGACCGGCCACATATACTGTCAGCTCTATTGCGTAAAATGACATACCTGTATGTTATTTCCTGCAATAGCCAGCAGGGGCGCGCGCTGATTGGCCAGCAGGTCCAGCGAACGCAATGTCCAGCGGCCACCCACAATTGCTCCCCACAAGGCAGGTCACCGTTCTGACAGGAATGAACAGAGGGATCTCTCTGTTCATCCAGTGAGTCCATCCCCCACACCGTTAGGAAGCACAGATGAAAAACTGATGAGCACTGATGAAAAACAGATGAAAGGCCCTTTCACATGGGCGGACCGTATAGGTGAGCAGAAACGGCCCTGTCATCCGCCGGCTCAGCGGGTATCGACAGATCGATCTCCCGCTGAGCAAGTGGAGTACATATACGGACAGCCCCGTGTGAAAGGGGCCAAAAACTGATACGCACTGATGAAAAACTGATACACTTATGGTGTCCATACACTAGATCCTTCAAAAATCATTAAAAAATCTATCATTTGGACGGTTTGTTTGGAAATCGAAGGAAAGTTTGGAAAACTTCTGCCGAACAAACAAAAAATTGAAAGGTTAATGTTTTTCTTGCCTGCTAAAAATGTAACTGTTGGTACTGGGCAAATGTGGAAAAAATAGCAAGGGCTCCGCGCTTAGGATACAACTACAGTTGCAGCCTCTCCTAATAGACTCCCACAAGAGGCGATAGTAAAAAACATAAAGAAAAATTGGGTTTTTTGATCACTAGTATTCTATTTGGATAATTTAAGGATTTTTTTTATATATGTATACACTTTTCTTTGTGATGATTTTTTGGTGCTAATTCATAGTTAAATGTTTTTTTGGGCTATTAGGTTTACCCTAAATTAATTTCATACAGCTGTGAAGTTAGATGTTACTTCATATTGCTGCTTTCTGCACATAATCAGTTCACTATATGTCACATTATATGATGGTTTATGTCATTTAAACACTTGAGGTTTTAACCAGTGAAGTATAGTATCTTTTGGTTGCTGCACTACATACTTATTCTCTGTTATACACAGAGGATTTGAGTAACCACCTTCTGGCCTTAGGTAGCACCACTAACCCCATTTTTCTTTACATTTTTTACTGCGTAAATTAGTTCACGTACAGCAATCTATTTGTTTCATTTATTCTCCTACTGTTTAAAATACATTTTTATAAAATAAGTACAATAACATAGTAAGAACTTTACAAAATGGTAGGTTATCAACAATGCATTAGAGGTTCCCTATTTATTAGTAATATTTAAAAATATAATGAGGCAAGAAAAGTCTGTACATAAATATAGGACCATTCACCACCTTTTACCTTTGCAGATTTTAGGGCAATGCTCCTGTGGATTGTGGGGGAAAAAAATCAACATAATTTTCCAAGGTACTTGCAGTTAAACACTAGAATCTTGATTGCATTTACTTTGCTGCGAGATTCCTAAATACTCTTGGTGTGACCAGTTGCCTTTCGAAATCACATAATTATTTAAATGGAGTCCACCTGGGTGTATTTAAAGCTTCACCTGATCTTAAATTAAAAATACATGTTTTTGGAAAGCCATAGAGTTTGCTAGTGAACATACCAACACAAACAGCATTATGAAGCATTATCAGGATAAACATCTGCTTTCAATATTAAAACTGTCTCTGTATTAAAAAGCAGTGTCCCCCATGGCTAAAATTATTCTCTGATGTTGTGGAGCTGCCATACCTAAACCCAATCATTTTTTTTAATGCTTTTCATAATTCATCTGCTGATGAGTTGCCACACTTGTTCAATTGTCCTCAGATGTACTCCAGACTCACCATTTTTTCTCTTTTTTTTGTCATAGGAATTCCTTCTCTCCTTTTCCGCTATCCTTTATTTCCTTGATGTTCCAAAAATCCATTTAACTTATACTGGGCAGATCCAAGGGTGGTCTTGTCACATTCATTCAACTCTGACGGACTCACTCATGCTAACAATGCTTGCTTACTATTTTATTATCTACCCTATAGTTTAATGTATGTATGTATTTAATATATGACAAAAGTCTCTATTTTTTTTAATATTGCTGTCATTAACAAACACCCTGTTCAGTACAAAATGCTGATGAGGGCACTGTAAAAAAAATATAAAATTATGGAGTACTAGAGATGTGAAAACAATACCTAAAAAAAAAACAGCTCTTATGCCCTGTACACACAGTCGAATTTTCCGACGGAAAATGTTCGATAGGAGCTTGTTGTCGGAAATTCCGACCGTGTGTAGGCTCCATCGGACATTTTCCATCAGAATTTCCAACACACAAAATTTGAGATCTGGATCTCAAATTTTCCCACAACAAAATCCGTTGTTGGAAATTCCGATCGTGTGTACACAATTCCGACACACAAAGTTCCACACATGCTCGGAATCAAGCAGAAGAGCCACACTAGCTATTGAACTTAATTTTTCTCGGCTCATCGTACATGTTATACGTCACGTCACGTCTTGACGTTCGGAATTTCCGACAAGATTTGTGTGACCGTGTGTGTGTGCAAGACAAGTTTGAGCCAACATCCATTGGAAAAAAAACATGGATTTTGTTGTCGGAAAATCCTATCGTGTGTACAGGGCATTACTCAGTTATGGTAATTAGAGGATACTCTCTGTTTATATTGGATCTACCTAAATTTAAATGAGCTGCTGAACACCTAACTATGACCTGAGCATTGGTAATCATACTATACCATTACTATTTTTATCAAAAATACCACTATTGAAAAAAGAGGTGAAGCACCTTGAGTTTTACACTATTAAGCACAAAAAAAATTCTATGCCAAAATAATAAACCTACTGTATACCATATGCTACATTATACAAAAATATTAAACAATTGCCCTACGCCAAACAGTGAGCATATAAAATAAGCTATACAAATCATATGCCATGTAGAGATGGCCTTGCAGTTCGCCCAGCGGTCGGTTTGCAGCAAATTTTGTGTGTTCGCAATTCGCCAAACCGGCGGACTTCTGGCGCTGTTCGCCCGGTGGACATATGCGTTTACATTGTGAAAGAACTTTGACCCATGATGACACATCCATCATGGGGTACAGGACAACCAATTGAGACATTTCAACACATGGATAAATAGACCTGGTGGCCATTTTACATTGTGTCTTTTGTCAGTGTAGGGAAAGGTTGCTGTGTGGAGCAGGGACAGACAGTAGTGACACAAATCACTAGCTATTAGGTCCACAAAAGTCCTTTTAAGGACTGGTATAGGTGTACAGTATATAGGGTTCTGGTGCACTGCTGTGCTGGTGATTGCTGAGTGCACTGCTGACTGATTCTGCAGCTGTCTTTTGTCAGTGTAGGGACAGGACGCTGTGTGGAGCAGGGACAGTCAGTTTAATCACTAGCTATTACTATTACTAGCTATTACTATTAGCTCCACAAAGGTCCTTTTAAGGACTGGTATAGGTGTACAGTATATAGGGTGCTGGTGATTGCTGAGTGCACTGCTGCCGATTCTGCAGCTGTCTTTTGTCAGTGTAGGGTCTGAGGGACAGTCTGCAAATCACTAGCTACTAGGTCCACAAAGGTCCTTTTAAGGACTGGTATAGGTGTACAGTATATAGGGTTGTACACATATAATCTACTTTCTTTTAAATATAGAAAGAATATTATACTTGACTGCTGCCCAATTCTGCAGCTGTCTTTTATCAGTGTAGGGACTGAGGGACAGTCTGCAAATCACTAGCTACTAGGCCCACAAAGGTCCTTTTAAGGACTGGTATAGGTGTACTATTTGGTGTGCAGTATATAGGTGTGTAATACATGTATAAAATACTTGCACATATAGAAAGCATAGCATCGTGCATTTCCACTGTGCAGCATTGTGACTGCTGAGTGGTTCTACAGCGATACTACAAAGAGTGACAAACGCAATAAAAAAAAAGTATTATAACTGGTGTGATAGACCAGTGGCCCCCAAAAACGACAGATTGAAGCAGGGTGTTATATACCTTCTTCCATATACATACTGCACTTTTCGAGAGACTTTAGTCACAGGGTCATTTAAAAAATGACAGGCAGAGGAAGAGGCAGGCCCTTCCGCAGGGGTAGTAGGGGTAGGGCAGGAGCAACAGACTTGAGCCAAAGTGGCAAATTGCAGAAGGTGCGTGCGATTACGTCAGAGGACGCACCAGACTTGTTTGAGTGGCTCACTCAGCCTTACTCTTCTGCACCCTCCTCATCCTCTGGATCTGCACCCTCTTCATTCTCTGCTGTGTGCACCCCCAAAGACACTACCACCAACACCACCACCACCATATACCTTCCGCTTGAGTCACAGGAATTATTTTCCGATCCATCATAAGACATTGCCGATGCGCAGCCACTCTTGGCATTGAATCAGGAAGAGGAGGTAGCAACAACCGCCACTCAGCAGTCTGACGACAGTACCCAGATCAGCCCAAGGAGGAGGTTGGTCCCCGCTGTTGCTGCCTACTCCGAGATCTCTAATTATAGCGGTGGGGAAGGTGACGTCGATGATGACGTGTCTAGTGATGTCACGTGGATGCCCACAAGAGAGGAAGAGGAGGGGAGTTCAGAGGGAGCTATGGACCAGCAGATAGGGAGGAGAAGCAGGCGGAACTTAGATTGCACAGGAGGGACAAAGCAGACTGCTAATGTATCAGGAGCGAGGCATCAACCATGTACGGTCACATCTGGTGCTCCCAGGACACAGGCACATGGCTCCGCAGTGTGTTATTTTTAACGTGCCCGCTGCTGACAAAAGTGTTGCCATCTTCAATCTTTGCAGTCAACGCATAAGTCGCAGTAAGCCCAAAACTCACCTAGGGACGACCGCCTTAAGAAGGCACATGAGCTGCCATCACCGAGCCCAGTGGGAGCAACAGAACCCACAAAGCCACACTCCAGCCTCGTCTTCTACTTCTCCTTCTCCTCTCTCCTCACAATTGTCCTCCACTCCACCTTCCATCATGCCATCCTCACGTTTTTCTGGAAAAAGGCAGGCTTCCATGGGCCAAATGTTCGAGCGTAAAAAAATTATGATGCCAGATAACCCTCTTGCCCAACGGTTGATGGCTGGCTTGTCAGAACTGATAGCCTGCCAACTACTGCCATATAAACTGGTGGACACGGAGGCCTTTTGAAAATTTGTGGCCATTGGAACACCACAATGGAAGGTCCCAGGAAGGAAGTATTTCTCACAGAAGAGCATCCCAGAGCTATATGGCCATGTTCAGCGGCAAGTGAATGTATCTCTGGCACACAGAGTCGGTGTCAAGATACATCTGACCACAGACACGTGGTCTAGCAAACACGGGCAGGGAAGGTATATCACTTTTACTGCCCACTGGGTGAACCTTCTGACGGCTGTCAAGCATGTAACCCGTGGCACCCGTGTAGGTTTGGTTTTACCGCCACGGATTGCATGCAGGCCTGGTTCTTCTTCTTCTCCTCCTATTTCATCCTCCTCCCTCTCCTCCTTGGCTGACTCCTCCTTTTCCGCTGCTAGCGTCTCTTCCGCTGCGCCGCCCAAGCTCCCCAGAACCTATTCGACATGCCAGGTGAGACGTTGCCATGCTGTGCTGCATCTGTTGTGCCTGGAAACCAAGAGCCACACTGGCCCTGCACTCCTTTCAGCTTTGCGTTCACAGGCAGATCAGTGGCTAACACCGCTCAATTTGACAGTTGGTAAAGTGGTGTGTGACAACGGTGCCAATCTGCTTAGCGCATTGAAACAGGGCAAAATTACGCACGTGCCATGCATGGCACACGTCTTAAACATGGTCGTGCAGCGATTCGTTGTCAAATACCCTGAGGTCCAGGATATCTTGCGGCAGGCAAGGAAACTCTCGGCCCATTTCAGAAGATCTTACACGGCAATGGTCCGCCTTGCTGACATTCAGCAGCGACACAATCTGCCGGTCAGACATCTTATTGGCGATTGCCCGACACGATGGAACTCAACCTTCTATATGCTTGATAGGCTGCTCTAGCAGAAACGTGCAGTTAACGACTACCTGTATGAACCCTGCGGCAGAACAGGTTCTGGGGAGCTTGGTTTTTTTTCACCGCGCCAGTGGCTGCTCATGCGCGATGCATGCAGACTTCTGCGGCCATTTGATGAGATCACCAAACTGGTCAGTCGCAGCCATGGCGCCATCAGTGACATGGTACCTTATGCCTTCTTTATGGAGCGTGCATTGAGTCGTGTCATTGATCAAGCCGTGGAGGAGCAGGAAGATGAGGAAGTCGCAATGCTGGATGAATTCCCGGGGGGGCTGCTCTATCTGAGACAAGTCAACAACAGGAGTCTGAAGAGGAGTCAGAGGAGGATGGTACCGGGGCGGATGAGGAGGAGCAAGAAGAGCATGCTTTAAACCTTTCTGGGATCCCTGTTGTTGTGCGAGGATGGGGAGAGGAGAACGAGGAGGATGGCATTATCCTGGATGATGAGCAGGAGCCAGGCCACCACACCGCTTCCAGTTTAGTGCAAATGGGGGCCTTCATGCTCCAGTGTTTTAAAAGGAACGCCCGTATAAAAAGCATTAGGGTCAAGCACCAGTACTGGGTGGCAACGTACTTAGACCCCCGGTACAAACACAAAATGGCAGAAATGTTACCACCATCACAGAGGGCTGTCAGAATGGAGCACTTACAGACCTTGCTTCGACAACTGCTGCATTCTGCTTTTGCGTGCGCTAGCAGAGGAGGAATTCCCACTCCCAGAGAAAGAGTTGCAGGTACCAATCCAACAGCGCCTGCAAGAAGAGGGCGGTTTGAAGATGTGTTGGTGACTTCTGATATGAGGTCATTCTTTCAGCCGACCCATCGACAGGTGTCATTTGGATCCAGCATCAGGGAACGCCTAAATCAACAGGTGTCCGACTACATCGGGTTAACGGCCAATGTGGACGCTCTGAGGAGTGATAAACCCCTGGACTACTGGGTGGGCAGGCTTGACCTCTGGCCAGAGCTTGCCCAATTTGCAATGGAACTGTTGGCTTGCCCCTCACCCAGTGTCCTGTCCGAGAGGACGTTCAGCGCAGCAGGGGGATCGTGACCGATAAGCGCACTCGCCTAGCTCACGACAGTGTTGACTACCTGACATTTATAAAAATGAATGAGGCATGGATCTCAGAGGAATTCAACGCATGTGACCAGTAGACCATGTATATGCATAACTCTATAAACGATT
Source organism: Lithobates pipiens (assembly GCF_037356315.1). NCBI lineage: Eukaryota > Metazoa > Chordata > Amphibia > Anura > Ranidae > Lithobates > Lithobates pipiens. The sequence continues at coordinate 219,268,867 of NW_027507718.1, forward strand.
TATTTAATCGGGCACACGGACCTTTTTTCTACCTTTGGCTCACTTCCTTGTACAAAAAAAGCATACTATATGCCCATACCCTCCTGTTTGAAGAGGTTGAGCGGTGTCATATTTTTGTGTCCCACAGCGAGTTGCTGGTATCAGTGCTGCTGTCAGTGCTCTCTATCTCGGTGCTGGTGTCAGTGATCTCTCTCTATCTCGGTGCTGGTGTGGTGTCAGTGCTCTCTATCTCGGTGCTGGTGTCAGTGCTCTCTATCACAGTGCTGGTGTGGTGTCAGTGCTCTCTATCTCGGTGCTGGTGTGGTCTCAGTGCTCTCTATCACGGTGCTGGTGTGGTGTCAGTGCTCTCTATCTCGGTGATGGTGTCAGTGCTCTCTATCACGGTGCTGGTGTGGTGTCAGTGCTCTCTATCTCGTGCTGGTGTCAGTGCTCTCTATCTCGGTGCTGGTGTCAGTGCTCTCTATCTCGGTGCTGGTGTCAGTGCTCTCTATCACGGTGCTGGTGTCAGTGCTCTCTATCATGGTGCTGGTGTCAGTGCTCTCTACCACGGGGCTGGTGTGGTCTCAGTGCTCTCTATCACGGTGCTGGTGTGGTGTCAGTGCTCTCTATCTCGGTGCTGGTGGCAGTGCTCTCTATCACTGTGCTGGTGTCAGTGCTCTCTATCACGGTTCGGGTGATCATCTCCTGCACCATCTTCATAGCCTGCCCTGACCTTTCCTCTCCTCCATGGCCTTCATGCGCTCCTGAATTGTCAAAATTTCACAGATAAAAAAAGAATGCTTGTCGTTGTCGATCCCAGATTCACTTAATACTTTTGTTATGTCAGTGTCCATGTGGTGGGACTATGTGTGCACATCTAGTAAGTATTTTGTGGCTGAAAATATGACCTGTAGGTTTTTAATGTTCGCCTGCCATTAAAGTCAATGGGGCCCGCCGCAAACTTTGCGGTTCTCAAATTTTTGGCCACGTTCGCGGTTCGTGTTCGCGAAGCGTCCCGTCAGAATTTCGTCCATCAATAATACCATGCACACAATGGGGGTTATTTACGAAAGGCAAATCCACTTTGCACTGAAAGTGCACTTGGAAGTGCAGTCGCTTTAAATCTAAGGGCTAGATCTGAAATGAGTGAAAGCTCTGCTGATTTTATCATCCAATCATGTGCAAGCTAAAATTATGTTTTTTATTTTCCTTGCATGTCCCCCTCGGATCTAGTGATTTTACTTCCAAGTGCACTTGTAGTGCAAAGTGGATTTTCCTTTAGTAAATAACCCCCAATATCTCCTATATGATTAATGAGTATATACAGTTGGATAAACAAATCTTACACTGTGCCAGAATACCCTTTGTACGTTTACATTTGTTTATGTATATAAACCATTAGTTGGTAAAAAAAAGTAAAGTTCTCCCAAACCAAAGTGTCATCAAAGTGTAATAGACAGTCCTCAGTCCATATAAAGCATCACATTCTTCAGTGAAAATATATTCAAAGTGCTCTTTAATCATCATACAATGAGGTTGATTTACTAAAACTATAGACTGCAATATCTGATGCAGATGTGCATGGTAGCCAATCAACTTCTAACTTCAGCTTGTTCAATTAATCTTTGACAGAAAAACCTGGAAGCTGATTGGTTTCTATGCAGAGCCACACCAGATTGTGCACTCTTCAGTTTTAGTGTCAATATCGAGGTAAGGAGGCCGAGATGCTGAGAGGGCTCCCCTTGCGGCCGAGTGCAGTACAACCCTGAAGGTGACACAGGGATGCAGTGCCCACAGTAGCACAGGTTGCCGGGTAGCAGCAGCAGGTGGAAAGCTGAGTAGACAGTCTCTGGAGGCAACTGTGCAAGGAAGTCCAAGGCAGGGTCAGGGTCAAGCCGAAGGTCAAACACGGGAGATCAATCCGGAGGTGAGAGCAATGGATCCTGAGCTGGAGACCAGGAAACGGGAGCCAAGCCAAGCCGAGGTCGGGTGCCGGGAGCAGACAAGGAGTATCAGGGACAAGCCAGAAGTCGGAGCCAGGAGAGTAGCAGAAGCAGGTCAAACAAGCCGGGTCGGTAAACAGGAGATCAGACAGCAGGGATAACAGGCACAGGTACTCCGGAGAAGCTGACGATAAACCAGCAATGCGGCACTGTCAGGTGAACGTTTAAATAGGCACGGCGCTGGGGTTACGTCGTGAGCGCGCCATCGCGTTCGTACGCCTACGACGTGTAACGTTATGCGTTCGTCCTACCCCGCGTACTCGCACTTGAACAGAAGCTACATCAGGCGTTCGTCTGGGAATCACATTGCGTCTTCGTGAGCGCTGACGAGCGTTAACACGATCGTATGTTCCGAGGTAACGCCTATTTCCCTGACAGTGCCCCCCCCCAAGGGGCAGCCTCCGGATGCCTAAACAAGCCCATTTTTCGGGATGAAGACTACGAAACCTGTGTATGAGCCTAGGTGCATGTACAAAACTTGCAGGTTCCCAAGAATTCTCTTCAGCAGAATACCCCTTCCATTTAATTAGAAATTGGATTGTCCTACCTCTCCGACGACAGTCAAGGATAGATTCGACTTCAAATTCGGTTTCGTCACCAACCTGAACCGGAGGCGGGGGCACTTCTTCTCTTCCTGAAAAAGGACTGGAGATGACACGTTTGAGAAGAGAGACATGGAAAACGGGATGAATTCTGAAAGATTTAGGTAAAGCAAGTTCAAATGCTACAGGGTTAATTTCACGTCTGATCTCAAAAGGGCCCAGGAACTTGGGTCCCAACTTCCGAGATGGACATGACAATTTTAGATTCACTGCAGAGAGCCACACTTTGTCCCCTATCTTAAAGGCAGGGTTAATTCTCTTCTTCTTATCATAATGTTTCTTGTATTCCTCCTGAGCCTTCTTCATAGTATCCTGGAGCATCTGATAGTTAGCTTGGATAAGGTTTACTCTGTCCTGAACTGCTGGGACCGTGGATTCAGGAATGGTATTGGGTAAAAATGAAGGGTGGAACCCGTAATTTGCCCAAAAGGGTGATTGGTTGGTAGAGGCGTGTACTGAGTTGTTGTACGTGAATTCCGCACAGGGAAGCAAGGAAACCCAATCATCCTGGGAAAAGGAACAGAAGCATCGTAGATATTGTTCAAGCGTCTGATTGGTCCTTTCCGTTTGTCCATTACTCTGTGGATGGTAGGCCGAGGATAGACATATTCTAATTGACAACAACTTACAGAGCTCCTTCCAGAACCTGGAGGTAAATTGTACCCCTCTATCTGATACAATGCTGTCGGGTACACCATGTAATCGGACAATTTCCCTAATGAAGATTTTTGCGGTATCCAAGGCGGAGGGGGTCCCTTTCATCGGCAAAAAGTGCGCCATCTTAGATAAACGGTCCACCACCACCAAGATGGTAGTGTACTCTTCAGAAGGGGGCAACTCCACAATGAAGTCCAAAGAGATTTCCTTCCAAGGTTGTTCTGGGACTGGTAGCGGCCTTAGCAGGCCCCAGGATCTAGCATTAGACCCCTTGTTTCGTTGGCAGGTTGTACAGGAGTCAACGTACTTTTTACAGTCAGATCTTAGGGTAGGCCACCATAAGGACCGCTGCACAAGGTCAATCGTCTTCCGAACTCCGAAGTGGCCGGCTAGCTGATGGTCGTGGAAGGTCCTTAATACGGGTAACCTGGCTTGCTGAGGAATCTGGGAACATCCGGGACAAGGCATCTGCCTTGCCATTTTTTGATCCTGGACGATAGGTCACATGGAAATTGAACCTCGAGAAGAATAAGGCCCATCGGGCTTGTCGGGGTCTTAGACGTTTGGCCGTGTGGAGATATTCTAAGTTTTTATGATCAGTGAAAACCAGAATGGGGTGATGTGGGCTGAAGCGGGCTTCGTTACTTGGAGGTGAAATGGAGCACAGAGGGTCGGTTTACTTGGTCTTGTGGGACAGTTGTTAATACGATGTCCTGACTCCCCACAATAGAAGCAGAGGTGTGCCTGACGGCGGTGAAGCCTTTCCTCAATGGTCAAGGGGGAGCGGAACAGGCCATTCGGAACAGAGGTTGCCACCGGGCAGACCGGGGATGGAGCCTGGATAGGATTAAGAGTCCAAGTGCGTTCAGACTGGCGTTCACGTAGGCGCCTATCAAGCTGAATGGTAAGTTGGATAAGTTCCTCAAGTGTTGAGGGAACCTCCAATCTGGCTAGTTCATCCTTGAGGGCTTCGGACAACCCCATCCGGTATTGATATTTTAGAGCTGCCTCATTCCAGCCAGCATCTGTAGACCAAGTACGGAACTCCACTGTATAGTCCTCTGCAGGCCGCTCACCCTGGCGAAGGGAGTACAAGGTTGCTTCGGCTGTAGCTGTCTGAAAGGGATAATCATATAAGCGAGCCATGGCTTGAAAAAACTGATCCAGAGTACTAATGAAGGAGCTGCGTTGCTCCAGTAGGCCGTGAGCCCATGTCTGGGGATCGTCCCTTAGTAGTGAGATGGTAAAACCCACCTTGGTCACTTCAGAAGAAAAAGTCTGAGGCTGCAGGGAGAAGTACAAATAGCATGAGTTCCTGAAGGACCTAAATTTTCGTCGGTTCCCATGAAAATACTCTGGTGCAGGGACTCGTGGCTCTGGAGAGGTTGAGATTATAGTGGTAGAACCTTGGTCAGAGAGGATAGGTGACTCAGGAGGGTGCTGCAGACGTTCCTCCAGCCGGAGATATTTCTCTTGGAGTCCCTGAATCGCTGGGGTAAGGGCCATGACTTCCCGTAGGATGGCCTCTATCGGGGAGTTACCTCTGTCGGCCTCTGACATATGGCTGGTTTATACTGTCAATATCGAGGTAAGGAGGCCGAGATGCTGAGAGGGCTCCCCTTGCGGCCGAGTGCAGTACAACCCTGAAGGTGACACAGGGATGCAGTGCCCACAGTAGCACAGGTTGCCGGGTAGCAGCAGCAGGTGGAAAGCTGAGTAGACAGTCTCTGGAGGCAACTGTGCAAGGAAGTCCAAGGCAGGGTCAGGGTCAAGCCGAAGGTCAAACACGGGAGATCAATCCGGAGGTGAGAGCAATGGATCCTGAGCTGGAGACCAGGAAACGGGAGCCAAGCCAAGCCGAGGTCGGGTGCCGGGAGCAGACAAGGAGTATCAGGGACAAGCCAGAAGTCGGAGCCAGGAGAGTAGCAGAAGCAGGTCAAACAAGCCGGGTCGGTAAACAGGAGATCAGACAGCAGGGATAACAGGCACAGGTACTCCGGAGAAGCTGACGATAAACCAGCAATGCGGCACTGTCAGGTGAACGTTTAAATAGGCACGGCGCTGGGGTTACGTCGTGAGCACGCCATCGCGTTCGTACGCCTACGACGTGTAACGTTATGCGTTCGTCCTACCCCGCGTACTCGCACTTGAACAGAAGCTACATCAGGCGTTCGTCTGGGAATCACATTGCGTCTTCGTGAGCGCTGACGCGCGTTAACACGATCGTATGTTCCGAGGTAACGCCTATTTCCCTGACATTTAGTAAATCAATCTAATTATATGGTGTGGCATAAAACACTTCTAGTAATTGTGAGACTAGTGGGTTATTTACTAAAGGCAAATGCACCTTGCACTGCAAGTGCACTTGGAAGTAAAGTCGCTGTAGATCTGAGGGGGACATGCAAGGAAAATAAAAAACAGCATTTTAGCTTGCACATGATTGGATGATAAAATCAGCAGAGCTTCCACTCATTTCAGATCTACCCCTTAGATTTAGAGCGACTGCACTTCCAAGTGCACTTCCAATGCAAAGTGTATTTGCCTTTCGTAAATAACCTCCTCTGTGTGCCAATCTGCCCCACCCCAAGTGAAAGATGCACTCACCAAATTAAAGTGACCTCTTAAATAACAAGGTCTGCTTGTTTTTATGTATAATGCAGCTCCACCAGGCATCCTCCTCCCACTCTCTCTCCTCCGGTTATACAATTTAATGCCAGCTTTCTGCAATCTCCATGCCACTGTGGAACATGAAGAAGATCTAAGCATAGGGGTTGATTTACTAAAGGCAAATACACTATGCACTTTGCAAAGTGGAGTTGCACTCTGCAAGTGCAGTTGCTCCAAAGCTTAATAAATGAGGTAAAGCTTAATTTTGCAGAGTATCCAATCATGTGCAAGGAAAATAAACAAAACAGCATTTTTGCTCGCACACGATTAGATGATGGAAGTCAGCAGAGCTTCTGCTCATTTACTAAGCTTTGGAGCAACTGCTGTTGCAAAGTGTAACTGAACTTTGCAAAATGCACAGTCTATTTTCCTTTTGGTTAATCAACCCCAGTGTGTGATACTGTTTTTATTGAAATTAAAACAATAACAGTTTAATTAAACAATAACAGCAGTCAGGGACCAGCACTGCTGGAGCTGAGGGACTCTCCTAGCTGCCGGGGGAAGAACTCCTCCAGTGAGAGCGGGGGGGAAGCGAAGGGAAAGGAAAGACAGATTCTGGTGGTAGGGGACTCAATTCTTAGAAGGACAGAGGGGCCAATCTGTAACAAAGACATGAAGCGCCGAACTGTATGTTGTCTACCGGGCACTCGGGTATGGCACATCACTGATCTGGTGGACAGATTAATGGGAGGGGCTGGGGAAGACCCAGCTGTCATGGTGCACTTTGGCACCAATGACAAAGTCAGAGGTAGATGGAGTGTCATAAAGAACGATTTTAGGGACTTGGAAGCTAGATTGAAGAAAAGGACCTCCAAGGTAATAGTCTCAGGAATACTACCGGTACATCGAGCCACACCAGAAAGGCAGAGGGAGATTAGGGAAGTAAACAAGTGGCTGAAGAGCTGGTGTAGTAAGGAGGGGTTTGGGTTCCTGGAGGACTGTGCCGACTTCCCAGTCAATAACCAGTACTACAGAAGGGATGGACTTCACCTAAATGAGGAGGGTGCAGATCAGTTGGGAATGAAGATGGCCAAAAAGTTAGAGGGGTTTTTAAACTAGGCAATGGGTGAGAGGGTCCCACGGTAGAGATAGTAAGTGTGGAACATATTCCAGAGGGTAGTATTGGGGGCATTAGTGGTAGGTTGAGCAAAGCCCATAAACCCAAGGTAAGTATATTAGCAAGTCCTAGTTGCAATCTTGGAATACCCAATAAGAGAATAAAATGCGACCTGTCTAAACTACGTGGCATGTTCACCAATGCCAGGAGCCTGGCGGACAAGATGGGTAAACTAGAGATACTGTTGTACGAGGAGGATTCACAACTTGGATTAGCAGCAAGGATGGGAAGTGTTATCATAATGGGGGATTTTAATTATCCGGACATAGACTGGGTGGAGGGAACCACACATTCATCTAAGGCTCGCAAGTTCCTAAATGTCTTGCAGGACAATTTTATGGGTCAGATGGTAGACGCACCAACTAGAAATAAAGCGTTACTGGATCTACTAATTACCAACAATGCAGACCTGATCACGGATGTGGAAATACGGGGCAATTTAGGTAACAGCAATCACAGGTCAATTTAACTTCCCTAAACTACAAACCTTGCTAGAAGGCATAAATTGGGATAAAATCTTAGTAACAAAGAACATGGAAGAGAGATGGGTTTGCTTTAAGAGCATATTAAATAAGGGCATTAGCCAATGCATCCCAGTGGGTAATAAATTTAAAAGAGCAAACAAAAGTCCTGGATGGCTTAACTCCAATGTAAAAATGCATATAAAAGCAAAGGAGAAGGTCTTCAAAAAATAGGTTGTGGGATCATCATCAGCATTTAGACTTTATAAAGAATGCAACAAGAAATGTAAGGGTGCAATAAGGACAGCTAAGATAGAACATGAAAGACACATAGCAGAGGACAGCAAAAAGCTGTAAACAGTAAAAAAGGGAGGACAGACCATATTTGCCCCATAAAGAATGAGGAAGGACATCTGGTTACAAAGGATGGGGAGATGGTGAAGATATTGAATTTATTCTTCTCCTCATCTTCACGAGGGAATCGAGGGGCTTCAGTAACCAAAACTGCAGTGTTTATACTCATGATACATCACAGGAAGCACCTCCATGGTTAACATAGGACAGAATTAAAATTAGACTTGGGAAACTTAACATTAATAAATCTCCGGGACCAGATGACTTGCACCCGAGGGTACTTAGGGAACTCAATCAAGTAATTGCCAGACCATTGTTCCTAATTTTTACCATTTATCAGTCTACTGACTGGAATGGTATCAGTTGATTGGAGAAAAGCCAATGTATCACCAATATTTAAAAAGGGCTCAAAATACATCCCTGGGAATTACAGACCAGTTAACCTAACATCAGTAGTATGTAAACTCTTGGAGGGGATGGTAAGGGACTATATACAAGATTTTAGTAATGAGAACATTATCATTATTATCATTAGCAGTAATCAGCATGGATCCATGAAGAATTGTTCTTGCCAAACCAATCTATTGACCTTCTATGAGGAGGTGAGTTGCCATCTAGATAAAGGAAGGCCTGTAGACATTAGTGTATCTGGATTTTGAAAAAGCATTTGACAGAGTTCCCCATAAATGTTTACTGTACAAAATAAGGTCTGTTGGCATGGACCATAGGGTGAGTACATGGATTGAAAATTGGCTACAAGGCTGAGTTCAGAGGGTGGTAATAAATGGGGAGAACTCGGAATGGTCAGGGGTGGGTAGTGGGATCCCCAGCATTCTGTGATGGGATCAGTCCTGTTTAATTTGTTCATAAAGGACCTGGAGGATGGGGTAAACAGTTCAATCTCTGTATTTGTGGACGATACTAAGCTAAGCAGGGCAATAACTTCTCCACAGGATGTGGAAACCTTGCAAAAAATTAATTAAAATTAATGGGGTGGGCAACTACATGGCAAATGAGGTTCAATGTAGAAAAAGGTAAAATAATGCATTTGGTTAGGCAAAAATATGAATGCAATCTATACACTGGGGGGAGAACCTCTGGGGGAATCTAGGATGGAAAAGGTCTTGGGGTCCAAGTAGATGATAGGCTCAGCAATGGCATCCAAGCTGCTGCTAACAAAGCAAACAGAATATTGGCATGCATTAAAAAGCGGATTCATTCCAGAGATAAAACGATAATTCTCCCACTCTACAACACTCTGGTCTGGCCGCACCTAGAGTATGCTGTCCAGTTCTGGGCACCAGTCCTCAGAAAGGATGTACTGGAAATTGAGCGAGTACAAAGAAGGGCAACAAAGCTAATAACCGGTCTGGAGGATATTAGTTATGAGGAAAGGTTGCGAGCACTGAACTTATTCTCTCTAGAGAAGAGACGCTTGAGAGGGGATATGATTTCAATATGCAAATACCATATTGGTGACGCCACAATAGGGATAAAACTTTTTTCGCAGAAGGGAGTTTAACAAGACTTGTGGCCACTCATTAAAATTAGAATAAAAGAGGTTTAACCTTAAACTACGTAGAGGGTTCTTTACTAAGAGCGGTAAGGATGTGGAATTCCCTTCCACAGGCGGTGTTCTCAGTGGAGGGCATCGATAGTTTCAAGAAACTATTAGATAAGCACCTGCACGACCGCAACATACAGGGATATACAATATAATAATGATATATAATTACACACATAGGTCGGACTTGATGGACTTGTATCTTTTTTTGACCTCACCTACTATGTAACCAACTATGTAACTATGTAACAGCCCAAAATGTGAACTTACACTTAGTAGACTGAAGACTGATCCCTAAGGACATCAAGTAGATAACCCATGATGTCACTTTTACCGGCCATCTTGGATAGGGGCCAACGATGCTGTTTATGTCTCAAGGCTGTTAATGTATTGCTATTAAGTGTAAGTGTGCATTTAGGGCTGTTATTATATAACCTTGTTGGTCAAGTCCAATGAGGGGTTATGCCTTTGCATGGACATCAAATCACTTATCACGGATTACTGAGAGGTTGAGCCAGGTGCCAGTCCAGGCATCTAGGTGGATCCTGACCATATGATTGGGATCTTTCCTATGCCTGGACTGGCTGAGTAATGTTAGCCAACCGTGGGTGTTAGCCTGCTATCAGCTAAAAACGAGTCATACAAGTGTGTAGAACAAACTACACTCTTGTGATCCATAGGCGAAGTGTGGCCAAAAAGCTTTAGTCATACTTCTTTAATGCTTGCTTGGTATACATTTACTTGATGCAGCCCCATATTTTTTATTCTCTCTTATTCTCTTTTTTATTTAATGAAAAATTGGTATTAACCTCCCTGGCGGTATGATTATGTCTTATTTTTTTAATGTAATGCGGTACATTGTTTTGCATGGAAATTTGGTGTAACTCACTTAAATCTGTCCAAACAAGAGTCTAGTAGGCATCCCGGGTATGATAAAGTTTGAAACACAAAATCATAAATTATAATATAATAAATAACTATAAATGATTCTAACAAATAATCATATAATAATATTACATTTTATTCAATAATAAAATAAAATCAAAAACGCTGAAATTTGTCCAAACAAGGGTGCAATATTACTAGTCACTGTAATACTAGATAATTCATATTGGTTTAGTAAACATCCCGGGTATGATACATTTTGAAACATAGGACTGCACAAAGTCCGATGTCACAATCAGGACAATGGAACCCGGTTTCCTTTTGGATTTTCTTTCCACTGTCATCTCGCTTAGAGCTACAAACCATGCACATCCTTGTAGGTGCTGACTTTTTCTCAGTTGGATGAGTGCATGAAGGTGCATGAAGTGATGACCAGTCAGGTGTTCGTCAACAGCACAACATCCAGTTCTATTCAGAGCCATTGATGGTGTTTGGTTGTTCACAAAGATTTGTTCGGCAACTTTCCAAATTAAGTCAGAATGAATCATAGGCTTGTCACTCTTTTTTTTATCAGAATGTAGGCATTCTACAAGCATTGCTCAAGAAGATGCCTGAAGATCTTCTTGTAGTATTTCTTTTGCTGTTTCCTCATTGCTGGGTAGAATGTCATTGCTTGGTCGGCTCTGTCAATACCTCCCATGGTGTTATTGTAGTTTATCACTACTTGTGGTTTCATGATTTCTTTCCCACCTTTCATGCGCACCATAACAGTGGAGGTATTATGAACTGTACTTATAAGGCACACATATTTCTTGTCATGCCATCGCAGTGCCATCATTTTGCATTTCTGACAGGCAACCATTTCTCCAATATTCAACTTCTTATTGGCAAACATTGGCGGCATGTAGCACCAGTTAGCCCTAACGGTTCCATATGCATCTGTTTTGCAGAAGAAACTCCTAAAGTTCAGGAGACGTGTAAAAGTTGTCGGTTGTTACGCGATAGCCCTGATTACCAATGGTTCAATCAGTGAAAGAACGGAAGATGTTGCCATTCCATAGTTGCTGTATGTTGGATTAAATTTAGGTGCTTTCCTAGTGTATAGGACAGAATTCCAAATGTAGCCAGTTGACGATTCACATAGCATGAAGGATGTTACGCCAAATCGCGCAGAACCGTCACTGTCATCGATTTCAGCATAGTGCTTGTGCCCTGTAATTTGTCCCATTGTATGATATAAAATACCTGGTTGATCCTGCCTGTTCATGTGTCCCCCTGTGTGTGCTGACCATGGTAATCTTGGCTGCTGATCCATGATATCCATGATATGAGTCCCCCCCTTTCCCCCTCCCTCTCTGCCTGTCAGTTCTAAAGCATGTGTGTGAGAGCGATCCCCCACCCCTCCCCTCCTGAGGTTATCCCTGTAATCAAATAGTAATGTGTTAAAATCGCTGGCATCCCCTCTGTTTTATGCAGATCTAAAGTACTGTGTGTCATTTTTTCTTTAATTATATTCCTAAATACCTTCTTACACAGCTTGGCTGTGCGGTCAGGTGGTCTCCTTCTGCTGGCCGGCTGATGTCAGACGGGACTCTCAGCCCCTCCCACAATGTAATCTTTAAAAACTAGACACACAGTGCTTTATATCTGCCTAAAACTGAGGGGATAAAACTGATGTAATGTAGTGACTTAACAACCATTTTAAATGGTGTCTATGTAAAAATAAACAATATTAATTTTAGTGTATTTTTTTCCTAAAAATATGCATTTGATAAACATTTGTGTAAAGATCATTCACTTCAAAATATTGCAACTGTCACTATTTTATTCTACAGGGCCTCTGCTTTGACACAAATATATAATGTTTGATTTTAAAATGTGTGCCCCAGTAGACAAGGTTGGTTACATAATCATCTCCAATAGAATAACGATAGACTGAAAAAGATAAACACAAATGAAAAGTAAAATATTATTGGTCAGCAATGATAAATGTTGAAAAGTACATCCATCTGTAGCAACCAAATAAAAAAAAAAGACAGAGTGTAGAAGAAAATATGCTGATTTCCTTGTAGTACAGAATAATGTGTGATCTAGTTCACCATCCTGTGGTTAGTCATAGAAGTGCAGTGTGGAAGAAAGATGATCAGATAATAAATATTACTAAGTGCAGCAATCTTACCAAGTTGGTAATGTGATGAAAAATAAATATTGGTATTATTATTCCAACAGAAAATAGCTAGAGAAGCAAAAGATTAAACAATAAATTGATAAAGTGTTTATTTGTTCTCTGTTCTAGTCAATTCAATCCGTGTATTCAATCCGTGTATGCTTTCCTTGTAGTAAGGTTACACCTGTAGTGTATCAGCATGCTTACTGCATTGGACTGCCATACCTCACATCTGGATCTTCAATTCTCTATTTATAATAGACAAATGTTATAGCCTCAGGGATAGTTCCTCTGTTTGATGATCACTGCTCAGCGAGGAAAAAAAATCAATAATTGTATTCATAATATATCTATTGCTGCCTATGATGTACCTCTCATGTTTGTACCTGACCACTCCACTGCCATACCGCAGATATACTGCAAATTAGGATTTCAAACCTAAAATGCTCTATTTCATCACTGAAAATTGTAGGTGAATGTAGACAGGCAAGTGCGCCTAAATTTACCTGCTCCTAATAAGTATTTATAAATGTAGTCCAAAAAAAAACTTAAAGAAGTAAAACATGACAATAATAACTCACCCATGACTAAAAGACCGTATAACCACTCCAACTAGTGGCCATATTTCAATATTTTGCTGATTTACGAATTTGAGGAAAATGCCACATTATGGCCACTAGATGGAACTGATGATCATAGAAAATAAAATAATTACACACATTACAGCAATTATTCATTAAAATTAAGCTGGGTGTGAAGGAGAAGTGCATTTATTGCAGATGTGGTTTGACAGCAGAGGGAGGGCCCATGGAGAGAGAGAGGGAAGAGTGGGAAGTGGGACGTGTGTTCAGGCATGAGATTATGGGAGCAGTGTGCAGGCATGATGCTGGGAGCAGGAGGAGTGCTGCAGGCATTGGATGTAATTGGGGGGAGCTTGGGGGAGGTCAGAATGCAGGTATGGGAGCAAGCACAGGTGCAGAAAGGAGTGGTTCAGGTGTGTAGGTAGAATTGGGGGAGGTATGCACAGGTTAAGCGGGCAGGATACATATGCAGTAGTGGAAGGGGGAGTGTGGGCATAGTGGGCAGCGAGAGAAGGGGGGGCTGTCATTTTGGTGGGTACTAAGGCAAAGAGTGCCTTTGACCTGTTGGGTGCTGAGAAAAGTGGGGCTGCAGGCACAATGGGTGGTGAGGACAGTAGGCCGCAGGCACAATAGGTGCTGAGTAGGGAAAAACAAACTAAGCCTAGTGCCAGAACCCAGCTAATGCCTTTAAAAGGCTAATCTTGTGATTTTTTTTTTAATGGCCTTTGCAAAGGCCAGATTACATGCTTTTGTTAAAAAAAAAGACATGGTTACAAGGGCACTGCCATTGGGGACATGTACCAATACAAATATATTTTTTTTAAATACCAAAAAATGAATACCAGACTCTAATGAATCCTGGTCAAGAAAGAAGGACCAGCTAGTGTGTGACCTCTACTGAACCATATAAAAATGTGACATACCTTATCTCTTGTGCAGAGTGTGCTGCACAATTAAGGGGAATGATAAGACAGTTACAGGACTGCCTCCAAAATCAATATGGAGGGACTACAATGGCCATTTCAATACAGGCAATAGAGAGGGTAGCTGTCCCCAAAAGTGAGGGAGATACATTTAGGCTACTGTGTAAACTCAAGGTATATTGGATATTCCATCTTCGCACCAGGATCCCAGGAGCCTTAATTTTGAATGCCACCTTACACATTTTTATAAATAGGGATTTGTTTACACAGTACCCTGGTGTTTTCATCAAGGCATATGTATTCATATTCGCATCTGTAAGTATTGAAATACAAAAGATGCTTGGTGCTATTAATACATAAAGGGTGTTTGGTCTATAGTTCAATAATCAATGTGTGATTGAATTATAATTGGAGCACCAATTCTTTAATTGTTGATTGTTGTAATATGATACTGTGATATGGGACACCCTTGATTAATAGAGTGGGAAAACCTACTGGGTTGAAATATCATTGAGGGTCCAGTATCTATTTATATATTCTGATAAGTAATGGTTTTATATATTGTTTTTGTTTTATTGTTTTTTGTTTTTGTAAATAGCAAGTTATTGTTTTAGGTGAATCTGACACACTGCGAAGGCCCATGGTAGCTACTACAGACTGTCTGAACATTGGTTCTGCTATGTCTTGTGGTCCTCCTCCCAGTCCACCTGAGGTCTTATGGGCTGTTTATTTAATTTTAGTCTTTGATGTTCATCTACTTTTGGATTTATGTACGGTGGACTGTGAGAAGCACAATATTTACCTGGACACTTTAGAATTGTTTTATGTACAAGTAAGATCAGGTGTGCATTCATTGAAGCCACGTTCTACCATGGTGGCTCCTGATTGCTTAATGATTTCCACCCATGCTGCAAGTATATATGGGAGGTATAGCTATGTGACAGGAGGTTATGAGTAAGCGCTGTTTATAGTGTGAAATGTGTTAACATCTGACCTTCCAGCAGTGTTTGTGATGTTTTTATTAATGTTTTGGAACTAAAGATATCGAGGAGTGCAGCAAATTCTGGCCTTTTGTCTTTACCTGTATCGGCAGATGGGCTGTGCGAGCACCCTCGTGATTAATCTTCCGCATAGACCATTTGTTGGTTCACCCAGAGCAGCACAGGACTTTTGTTTGTTATGCCCTTTTGTGAGAACTGATTAAATTTTATTTACTTGTGGGCAAAGTTTCAAAATGTGAAGACGCTAGATTCAGGTCTTAGTCATGTGCAGATAATGTTCATCCCTATTGTTGAAAGAAGAAGGGCTGCAGGCACAACCGGTGATGATATAAAGAGGACTGAAGGTACAATGGGTACTGAGTCAACGGGCTGTAGGTGTGGTTGGTGTTTAGAAGAAGGGGGAGTTGCAGGCAGATTAGGTACAGAGAGAAGTGGGGATGCAGGTGTAGTGGGTGCTGCGAGAAAGTGGAGATTGCCAGCATGGTGGGTACTGAAAGACAGGAGAAGGGGTGCAGGTGCATTCAGTGATGAGAGGGGCTGCAGGCCCAGTGGATTGAGCAGTTTGTACTAAAAGAAGAGGATTGCAGAGGGGGTTTATGGTGAGAGAATGGAGTGGTGTAAGAGGGGAGGGATTGAGAGAAGGAGGGCACATGTATTTTGGATGGTCAATGGAGGACAGAGGGTGGGATGCAACCAGATTTCAGGGAGTTGGAAGAGGAAGTAAAGGGAAGAGTAAATATTTTTGTAATTCTCCCAGCGACAAAACAGAAGAAGTGTGTGTTTTTTTGTTTTGTTTTTATTAATAAGGATGTGTTTTAATTAGTATTTTGTAACTTTCTAAAACAGAAGACCAGTAAGTGAACTTTTTATATCACAGCATTTATCCTTCAACCGCAGACATATGCCCTGCAACCACTCACTGCCAAGTGTAAAATCCCATTTTATTAATCCTGGGTAGCTGTGAACTGAGCAAAAAGCAATAATTTTTCACCTCCTGGCAAAACAATTCTCCAAGGACAAATAAATGTTATATGTGTCTAGATTAATGAAGTCAGATTTAATCAGTGCATTTCCCTCAGCAACAAGAGCATGACTTCTTCAATGGCAGAGAGATCTGCCGCTTCAGCGTCACTAAACAAATGAAGAAAAAGAGGTATCTATAGACAGGTACATGAACAAAGCATCTGCTAATTGCAGCATTGACAGCAACATAATCCAGTAGCAAGAATTCCTTTCCCATATTATATGGCCTTGGAGACGTATCCCATCATCTGGAAATGCGTACTGTATGGGTTGTTTTTATTGTTTCCTAGCTAACTTCAAATTGTTTAGGGAAAATGTATCCTAATTAATTATTTTTTTATTTCCTATCACCCATATTTTTGTTGATGTTACAGCTCACTAAAAGGGACAGTTGCCCCGGTTCTAATTTAGCTACTAGGAGCTTTGAAGTCTGAGGCTGTATTTAAACAAACAAGTGTAAATATACAGCGGGGAAAAAAATTATTAAATCCTTCGGCAGATTTTGCGGTTTATTTACTACAGGCAAATCCACTGTGCATGGCAAGTGCACTTGGAAGTGCAGTCACTGTAGATCTGAGGAGAGGATATGAAATTAGGGGAAGCTCTGCTGATTTCTATCATGTAATCATGTGCAAGCAAAAATGCTGTTTTTTTATTTTCCCTGCATGTACCCCTCAGATCTACAGTGACTGCACTTCCAAGTGCACTTGCAGTGCACTGTGGATTTGCCTTTAGTAAATAACCCCCTTTGTAAGTTTGCCCACTTACAAAGAAATGAGGGGTCTATATTTTATTCATAGGTGTATTTTAAATGATGGAGACAGAATATCAAACAAAAATCCAGAAAAAAACACATAAAACAAATGCTATAAATTAAGTTGCAGTTCAGTGAGTAAAATAAGTATTTGATCCCCAAGCAAAACATGACAGTATTCAGTGGAGAAACCCTTGCTGACAAGCACAGAGGTAAGACGTTTCTTGTAGTTGGTGACCGAGTTTGCACACATCTCAGGAGGGATTTTGGTCCACTCTTCTTTAGAGATCTTCTCTAAATCTTTAAACTTCCTTGGCTGTCTCTTGGCAACTTAAAGTTTCAGCTCCCTCCATACATTTTCTATAGGATTAAGGTCTGGAGACTGGGCCACTCATTGACCTTAATGTGCTTCTTCTTGAGCCACTCCTTTGTTGCCTTGGCGGAATATTTGGGGTCATTGTCATGCTCGAAGACCCATCCATAACCCATCTTCAGTGTTCTGGCTGAAGGAAGAAGGTTCTCATCCAAGATTTTACAATGCATGGCCTCGTTCATTGGCCCCTCAATGCAGCAAAGTCAGCCTGTACCTTTAGCAGAGAAATAGTCCCGAATCATCATGTTTCCACCTCCTTGCTTGACTGTAGGGATTGTGTTCTTAGGGTCATAGTCAGCATTTTTCTTCCCCCAAACATGGCGAGTCGAGTTAATGCCAAAGAGCTGAATATTGGTCTCATCTTACCACAGCACTTTCTCTCAATCCTTCTTTGAATCATTTAGATGTTCATTGGCATGACTGTACAAGTGCCTTCTTGAGGAGGTGGACTCGCTGTGTTTGGAGGAAGAAAAATGCTTATTATGACCCTAAGAACACCATCCCTACAGTTAAGCACGTAGGTAGAAACATTATGCTTTAGGGCTGTTTCTCTGCTAAAGAAACAGACCGACTTTGCTGCATTGAGGGGCCAATTGATGGGGCCATGTATTGAAAAATCTTGGCTGAGAACCTTCTTCCCTAAGCCAGAACACTGAAGATGGATCATGGATGGGTGTTTCAGGATGACAATGACCCAAAACATACCGCCAACAAAGGAGTGGCTCAAGAAGAAGCATATTAAGGTCATGGAGTGGCCTAGCCAGTCTCCAGTCCTTAATCCTATAGAAAATGTATGGAGGGTGTCAAGCGACAACCAAGAAACCTTAAAGTGGTTGTTAAGCCACTCTGACATTGCCATACTATCTCTCTGTCTGCTTATCCTGTGTCCCCCTGTGTGTGTAATTTAGAATAAAAAAAATGCAGATTTAACCTCATTTCAGTGCGATGCTCAGCGATCACCTTTCCCACTCTGACAGCTGCAGTGGGCGGGGCCAAGATCCCCCGGCTGATGTCAGCTGGTCGAGGAGGAATAGAGTGCCAGCTGGTCACATGATCGCCAAGCACCGATCTGAAATGAGGTATAATCTGCTTTTTTATATAAATCACACACACAGGGAGACACAGGATTAGGAGACAGAGAGGATAGTATGGTAATGTAAATGTTATTCCAGCAGCAGGAAGGGGGGGAGGGGCAGCCCTGGTACGAGCTGACAGGCAGAAGGGGAGGGGGGAGGAGGACACAAGAGACAAAGGGAGAGCAGAGAGCAGGGCTGAACGTTGGTTCAGAGGCATGTAAACTGACCATGGTGTCAGGGCTCATTGGCCATGACATACTGTGGTCAGTTTACAGAGGGAAGGGCAGAAACTGTCAGGAAAAGCCAGGTATTTCGGGTGATACAGGGGGCAAAATTACACAGCACAAGCACTGTGCTGTATAACATGCTTTAAAGGGACAGGATACATTTTTTTTCAGTTAACAAACGCTTTAAGGATTTAGAAAAGACCTGTAAAAAACAGTGGTCCAAAATCTCTCCTGAGATGTGTACAAACCTTACCGCTGTGCTTACCAACAAAGGTTTCTCCATCAAGTACTAAGTTATGTTTTGCTTGGGGATCAAATACTCATTTTACTCACTGAACTGCAACCCAATTTATAACATTTGTATCATGTGTTTTTTTTTATGGATTTTTGGTTTATATTCTGTCTCTATCATTTAAAATACACCTAGGCTAAAAATTATAGACCCTTCAGTTCTTTGTAAGCGGGCAAACTTACAAAATCTGAAGCAGATCAAATATTTATTTTCCCCACTGAATGTAAAATATGTGAAGGTATGGTAATTAGTATTTTACTGAATGAACAGCAGGATTCATCAGTTGAAGTGGTAATAAACCATTATAAATCAATTACTAAACTATTTAACACTGGCAGGGGTACATACAGTGATGCTCTTTTTTATGTGAAACCCTTAACCCAAAAGAAAAAAATTTTTGTTTGTAATGGCCCACTTTCAGACCGGACCAATTTGCTGGTCAAAGACCAGACCACTTTTTGCGATTCGGCACTGCGTCGCTTTAACTGACAATTGCGCGGTCGTGCGACGTGGCTCCCAAACAAAATTGACGTCCTTTTTTTCCCACAAATAGAGCTTTCTTTTGGTGGTATTTGATCACCCCTGCAGTTTTTATTTTTTCCGCTATAAACAAAAATAGAGCGACAATTTTGAAAAAAACGCATTATTTTTTACTTTTTGTTATAATAAATATCCCCCAAAAATATATAAAAAAACATTTTTTTCCCTCAGTTTAGGCCGATACGTATTCTTCTACATATTTTTGGTAAAAAAAATCGCAATAAGCGATTATTGATTGGTTTGCGCAAAAGTTATAGCGTTTACAAAATAGGGATAGTTTTATAGCATTTTTATTAATAATTTTTTATTATTTTTTTTTTACTAGTAATGGCGGCGATCAGCGATTTTTATTGTGACTGCGACATTGTGGGGGACCCATCGGACATTTTTGACACATTTTTGGGACCATTGTCATTTATACAGTAATCACTGCTATATAAATGCAGTGATTCCTGTGTAAATGACACTGGCAGTGAAGGGGTTAACCAGTGGGTGGCAGTGTAGGGGTTAAGTGTTCCTAGGGGTGTGTTACTAACTGTGGGGGGGTTGGGCTTTCATTTAGTGAACACTGATCTCTGCTCCAATCACATGGAGCAGAGATCAGCGTCACTAGTTGCTAGGCAGAATGGAGAAATGCTGTTTACTCGGCATTTCCTCCATTCGGCCGCTCCGTGAGACGATCGCGGGGATGCCCGCGGCGATCGAGTCCGCGGGTCCTGCGACCGGACTCATGGGGGTTCCCGACCAGCGCGGGAGCGAGCCACCGGCGGCGCGCTCCTGATGGCAGGGCGGCATTGAATATTGGACGTACCTGTACGCCAATATGCCTGCCCGGGCCATTCTGTCGACGTACATCGTCGTGCGCTGGTCGGGAAGTGGTTAATTTTAAGTAGTTCATGTCAATGGTGTCATCTACCTGGTTGTGCTGTTTAAGGGAAGTGTGCAAATCTCAAGAATTGATGGACAAAAGTACAAATCCTTTGGTAGGTAAAAAAAATCACACTCATAGCACCTCAACGGACCCTTCTAATGCCCCTGCATTTCAATGTACCCCAACTCACAGTATTGACTATGTAATGTGAAATTCATTTCTGTATGCACCTTTTTGTACATTCTTGTACATTAGGCAGTTCTTTAAATGAATGGGCTGCCTTTACACAAAACACACAATACCGAACAATGTGTAATACTGTAAATTCTAAGTTCACATTTAATAACTTTTTTATAAAAGTCCCCCTGTGCAATTCCAGATTCTATAAATAGCTCAGCTGCTGCGACTAGAGAAGGGGAATAGCAGAAGCAGCATTTTAAAATGAAGACTATTTATGGGATGTGGAATTGCATAGGGGGGTTTTGTAAAAAGTAACACAACCTGCTTTAGGACCTCTACAGGCTGAATGTGTACATGCTAAGTATCCAACAATCCAAAAATGAATAAATCAATAAAGACCTTTGGTGCTTTACCTCAATGTTAAACCTGTTTTATATAAGCTTAATATTAAAAGAGTTACCATGGTATGGTCAAATCATTGCCCAGTTCCAGAATAT
This sequence comes from Lithobates pipiens, assembly GCF_037356315.1. Lineage (NCBI taxonomy): Eukaryota > Metazoa > Chordata > Amphibia > Anura > Ranidae > Lithobates > Lithobates pipiens. The sequence goes on from NW_027507718.1 coordinate 219,289,661, forward strand.
CCTCTTTAATGGGCCGCCAATAATATTTTTCTTAACTAAGTCTGTAAATGACTACCGTAGTTCTAAAACATGTAGTTATCAATTGACATGACATAAAATAAAGTCTTAACTTAGGAAGCGTCCCAGAACTGTAACCCCGAAATTGCACCACCTCCCACCCTATCATGGGTACATCCCAACACAGCAGCTTGCCCCAACATTCAACTTGGGGATTTGAGATCAGAACCCCAGCTATTCCTCTGTTTGTCCTTGGTTCCCCACTAACCTGAGCTGCACGCAGATTGTGGAGTCATCCTTTCCTCCTGCCACTGTTACCAAAGAGGATGATAGACTGTTAAAACCATTTCCTCCTTATTGCCCTCCAAACCCTAACAATCCTGAGCAACCTGTCAGGACTAATAAATTGGAGCTGAATTCCAAGTATGGTTTGTATTGAATAGTTATATTGGTCCATATTGGTAGCAGAGAATAACTGAATTAGTTGCCGCCAATACAGTGATCACAGTGATGGATCTTGGGGGTCTCACTTGGCATGGCTTTCATTTAGGGAACAGTTTGCATTTTTCTCAATGAGTGCAATATATGTTCTCTTATGCCACGTACACACGATCGGACTATCCGCAGAGGAGGTCCGCCGGACTTTCCAAACAAGCAGACCTGCCCACGGACGCCCACACACGACTGGACTTTTCTGGCAGACTAGGTCCGGCAGACAATCCACCGGACTATGGCGGGAGTCCGCCGGACTTTTGAAATGAACGGACTTGCCCACACACGGAGTAAAGTCCGTTCATTTTGAACGTGGCTCCAGGTAGACGGAACAAGCGAAGGAAGTGAATGTCGCTGCCTCCATCGGCGAGATTGATACCTCGCTAGCCCCGTCACCTGGTATGGATTTAAAGGGGAAGCCTTATGCCGAAAAAACGGCGTGGGGGTCCCCCCAAAGTCGATAGCAGACCCTTATCCGAGCATGCAGCCTGACCTGTCAGGAAAGGGGGTGGGAACAAGCGAGCGCCCCCCTCCTGAGCCGTACCAGGCCGCGTGCCCTCAACATGGGGGGGTTCTTTGGGGAAGGGGGACCCTGCGGCCCCCCCACCCCAAAGCACCTTGTCCCAATGTTGATAAGGACAAGGGCCTCTTCCCGACAACCCTGGCCATTGGTTGTCGGGGTCTGCGGGCGGGGGGCTTATCAGAATCCGGGAGCTCCCTTTAATAAAGGGGCCCCCAGATTCCAGCCCCCTACTCTATGTGAATGAGTATGGGGTACGTTGTATCCCTACCCATTCACCTGGGGGAAAAAAGTGTACATAAAAAAAACCACAACCAGGCCGCGTGCCCTCAACATGGGGGGTCCCCCCACCCCAAAGCACCTTGTCCCCTGACCGTTGGTTGTCGGGGTCTGCGGAGGGGGGGCTTATCAGAATCCGGGAGCCCCCTTTAATAAGGGGGCCCCCAGATGTTGGCCCCCTACCCTATGTGAATGGGTATGGGGTACGTTGTACCCCTACCCATTCACTTGGGGAAAAAAAAGTGTACATAAAAAAAACACAACACAGGTATTTAAAATACTTTATTAGACAGCTCCGGGGGTCTTCTCTTCTTCCATCTTCGGGGGTCTTCTCGCTGGACTCCTCCGCTATCTTCTTCTAGCCCTACTACTAGAGGAGGAGCCTAGATTTCTCCTTCGTTGCAGCCACCCGGGGGTCTTCTTGCGACTTCAGGGGTCTTGTGCCGCTGTTCGGGGGTCTTGTCCCGCTCTTAGGTTCTTCTTGCCGGGCCTCCCCTTTCTTCTTCCAGCTCTTTTACTAGCGTTGGCCCGGTCTTCTATTGCTGTCGCAGTCGCCACCGCCGCCACCGACTTCTGCCTCTTCTTCTTCCCTCTTCCGATGTTGACACGACGCTCTCTCCAGCCTTAATGGCAGGAACGCGTTGTGCGCCAACTTATATAGGGACAAGGGGTGGGGTCACCGGGTGATGTCACATGGTGACCCCGCCCGTATGATGTCACAGTCCCAGCATCCTCCGGGAGGAAGCAGAGGCCCGGCAAGAAGAACCGAAGAGTGGGACAAGACCCACGAAGAGCGGGACAAGACCCCCAAAGTCGGAAGAAGACCCCCGGACGACGTTGGTGAAGGAGAAAGCCGGGCTCCCCCACTAGTAAAAGAGCTAGCAGAAGATAGCGGAGGAGTTCGGCAAGAAGACCCCCAAAGACGGAAGAAGAGAAGACCCCGGAGCTGTCTAATAAAGTATTTTAAAAACCTGTGTTGTGTTTTTTTATGTACACTTTTTTTCCCCAAGTGAATGGGTAGGGGTACAACGTACCCCATACCCATTCACATAGGGTAGGGGGTCAACATCTGGGGGCCCCCTTATTAAAGGGGGCTCCCGGATTCTGATAAGCCCCCCGTCCGCAGACCCCGACAACCAACGGTCAGGGGACAAGGTGCTTTGGGGTGTTGAGGGCACGCGGCCTGGTACGGCTCAGGGGGGGCGCTCGCTCGCCCCCACCCCCTTTCCTGACCGGCTGGGCTGCGTGCTCAGATAAGGGTCTGCTATGGACTTTGGGGGGACCCCCACGCCGTTTTTTCGGCATAGGGCTTCCCCTTTAAATCCATACCAGGTGACAGAGCTAGCGAGGTGTCAATCTTGCCGATGGAGGCGGCGACATTGACTTCCTTCGCTAGTTCCGTCTACCTGGAGCCACGTCTAAAATGAACTGACTTTACTCCGTGTGTGGGTAAGTCCGTTCATTTCAAAAGTCTGGCGGACTAGCACAGAGACGGGCGCATTGTCCGCTGGACAATTTTGAGTCAAAACTTCTTTCTAAGTCCCCTGGACTTTTGGGAAGAAAAAGTTTGCCGTAGCCCACACACGGGTGGATTGCCCGGCAGACTCTGGTCCGCCAGACCAAGTCCGCCGGATAATCCGATCGCGTGTATGCGGCATTACTGGATAAGGTGAAAGAAACAATCTCTCTCTCGCGCTCTCTCTCTCCACCCATCCCACCTGCAACCACCTTCTCTCACCACCCACCATGGTTGCATCCTTTCTTCTCCCACCAGTTACTGCACCCCCTTCTTTTACCAACAACTGCCCCTGCATCTCCCCTCACCACCTAGAGCATTTGAACTCCACCTCTCTCACCACCCAGCGTACCTGCAGCTCCCCTTCCTTTATCACCTACTGTATCTGCACCTCCCTTTCTCTCACCACCTATGCACCTGGACTCCCCTTCGCTCATCACTGAATACACCTACACCCCTTTCCCCATCAATCAGCATCTCCCATGCTTGCAACCTTGTCTCTCGCTCAGCATATACAACACCTGCAACCCCCCTTCTCTCAACACCCACTGCACCTGCAGCCCCCTTCCCCTGTTGCACCTACCATCCTTGTTTTTACACCACCCATTGCATCTGCAGCCCTTCTTCTCTCAGCGCCCATTGTGCATGAAGCCCTCATTCTTTCCGCACCTATTGTGCCTGAAGCTCCATTTCTCTGAGCACCTATTGTACCTGCAGCACTACCATTCTCACCACCTTCCACACCTGCACTCCACCTTCCCTCACCATCCACTTTGTCTGCCCTCCTCCTTCTACCACTTCATTTGTACTCTCAACACTTCACCTGTGCATATCCCCCCCCCCCCCCCAGTGCTACCATTCCTGCATTCAGCCTTGCCAGCTCTCTCCAATGCACCATAACAGCCCCCATACCCACATCCAATGCCTGCAGCCCCCTTATCCCCTACCATCATGCCTGCCCTCTGTCCCCCTATTCACTATCACACACTGTACCCCCCAACATCAACAAACCTGCAGGCCCTTCACTCTCCAACTTACCCCAATCCTACACCCTACCTCTGCATTGTCAGCACTGCACTAGCAGAACCCCCTTCACCCACCAAGCCCGCACCTCTCTGCTATTATCATCACACCTGTACACTCCCTCACACAATCATGGTTGCACCACCTGGGTCCCCCATTCACTGCACTCTTATCACCACTTTCACTCAATGCCTCACACCCCTGCTGTGACCCCACGCCTGGAGAAAACATGGTCCCCTTGACATCCAGGGCCCCTCTCCATCGCCCTCCCTTCCTGCTCTGAAACTCCCCTCTCCCCCATGCTCTCAGAGCCCCAACCTTGCCTGCCAGCAAATAGTTGAACAACCTAAGCAGTTATAGAATGTAGTCTCAGCTCAGTAAAAAGGCATTGGCTGCATCCAGTGTGTGATAAAATGAGACAGTTTTTCTTTCTTTTAAAAGTCTCTTATGCTTTCAAACATGTACTGTGTTGCAAGCAAACTAAAGACATCAATTTATGTAGATTTTTTTTATTTACAAAGATGCATGCAAGACAACATATATTAATCTGTCACAACTGTGTGCAGCAGGACAGGAATAGAAATGTCTTATTGTTGAAATTGGCTAAATAGAAAGCTGTATTTAGAGAAACTAAATGGAAATATAGTATGTCTGACACAAGTGCCCTTATTTCAGCTGCTGCAGCAACTTCCAACAGACGGAGATGAGATGATAACATTTCAGGCATACTGCAGTGCTGTGTCATGGCTGGCAAAGGCCCCTCAAGAAAGCAAAATCAGAGGTAAGCACATGCTGATATATTGTGGCTTGCATCTGTACCTTCCAACTAGCTTACTTATAGATAATGATGGACCATAGACCACTAAAAAAAAGGACCATTTATAGCAATTACTAGTTATGGGGAATCTACCCATGTTTGATTCACCAAGGATTCAACAAATCTTGTTTGAAACTCTGCATCCCCATTGAAGTCCAAAATGGGGGGAGACCTTGTTATTAATATCTGGCCAGTTTGAGGGCTAATAGGAAAACTACTTTTAAAAGACATAGGAAGCTGGGCACTGTTATTTTTTACCAAGCCCATTAAAAAAAAATAAAAAAATACAGAGGAGAGAGATTCATTTCATGCAATTTTAAAGGCAACAATGAAAATGCAAAAATTCTTTAACCGTTTCAGCTCCGGAAGGTTTACCCCCTCATGACCAGGCAACGTTTTGCTTTTTGGCACTGCGTTAGTTTAACTGACAATTGCATGAACATGCAGTGCTGTACCCAAATAAAATGTATGTCTTTTTTTGCCCACACATAGAGCTTTCTTTTGGCAGTATGGGATCACGTCTGATTTTTTTATTTTTTGCGCTATAAACAAAAAAAAAGGCAGATAATTTTGAAAAAAAACTCAATATTTTTTACGTTCTGCTATAAAACATATCAGAGAAAAAAAATGGAAAAATCAAATCTCTTCATAAATTTAGGCCAATATGTATTTTGCTACATATTTTTATTAAAAAAAATCCCAATAAGTGTATATTGATTGATTTGCGCTAAAGTTATAGCGTCTACAAACTATGGTATATACTGTACTTTGGGATACCTTAATGCTATAACTGGTGTTATGGAACTGTACAATTTTCATGGACAGTCTTAGCGAAAGCATACACTGGCAAAATATATTTGGCTGTGGAATTGATTTTTTACTTTTACAATTAACTTGGATTACATGCAGCAGCGGCATCCCAATTTATTCAAGCTTGAAAAAAAATGCTTTTTTAAGTAGCTATAGCAACAACACATTTTTTTTATCAAATAGTATTAGGCCAGGTTTGGTTGGCAGACGGAAATTGAACAGTAGTTCGCTGTGGCTGTCCTTGTTCCTGCTGCTGCACAACTGTGCTGCTACTGGCCAATTTCTATCAAGCTCTCATCAAGGATTAAGAGTTCACAGATGTTGTCCAGCAGCAGGACAATTGTAGTGAAGGAGAATTGGCCAAAATGTACTGGGGAGCATTGGCAGGTGTTTCACTATATCAATTAAAAGTGTCAAAGTGTCACTCCGGTGACAAGTGTTTGGCACTTGTACACGGGCACTTTGACTTTGATGGCACGGCTAAAAAAAAAAAAAAGCAAGTACAGACATTAGTGTTCCATACCTATTTTACACAAAGTTCCCCTTCATCCTCCACCCTCCAACACGCTCACTCTAATCTTTGCTATAACGTGCTCTCTCCTCAAACTCTCATTTCTTTACCCCCCCCCCCCCCCTCTCCAGCCCGCAACCTATACATATCTCCCTCTCTTCTGCCCACTCAATATTACTGCACTTATCACCTCCTGCTCATTCTAAGCCCACACAGTATCACCACTTCCACTACACTACCGTCCTATAAATCCAACTTCCGCCTTACCAGCCTCACCCTCCTACTACTCCTAATGTCTGGGGACATCGCACAGAACCCCGGCCCCCCCACACCCAATTCCCACCCCCCAAAGTTAGCTGTCTACCTCCTCCAACAGTATTCGTAACTCCCACCTTCTCATCCCAATTCCCCTGACTGCACAAGCCAGCCCCCCTCTTTCATGTGCCCTCTGGAATGCCCACTCAGTCTTCAACAAACTAGCTTCTGTCAATGACCTTTTCCTCTCCAAATCCATTAATCTATTTTCTATTACCAAAACCTGGCTCCATGAATTCGACACTACCTCTCCAGCTGCCCTGTCCCACAGTGGCCTCTTTTGGACTCACTCTACCAGACCCAGTGGACGAAAAGGAAGTGACATCGGACTTTTCCTCTCCCCGCAATGCACCTTCCAGGTTATTCCCACACCTCCCTCTCTTTCCCACTGCTCTTTCGAAGTGCACTGCATTCGTCTTTTCTCTCCAGCTTGTCTGAGGGTCGCAGTCATTTATCGGCCTCCTGGACCAGTGTCACAATTTCTGGATGACTTCTCTGCATGGCTACTCTACCTTCTCTCCTCTGAAGTTCCTGCCATCATCCTAGGGGACTTTAACATTTCAATCAATGTTAATACTGTAACCACTTCTCAACTACTCAACCTAACCTCCTCTTTTAACCTAACACAATCGACACAAACCACCACTCACTCCAACGGCAATACTCTCGACCTTGTATTCTCCCATCGCTGCACTCCCTGCAACCTCTCTAACACCCTCTTTCCTCTCTGATCACAACGTTATCCGTTTCACACTCTCCTTGTCTCCTACTTCCCATGCTGCCAACCCACGAACCACTACCTGTAGAAACCTTCGTAACATCAACCCTCAACCCTTCCCTTTCTTTATTCTGCTACTGATGGCCTTTATGACAAAATCACACCCTGTCCTGCCTAGACCTAACAAATTCCATCTGCAACAGCACGCTGTCAACCAGGCCCTATCTGCCACAACCCTGGCAAACAGACGACAGCAGAAGTCTCAAGAGATGCAACCGTGCTCTTGAGAGCATGGTGTAAATCTAAATCCCTGCAAGACTTTACCCTCTACAAACCTGCCCTTCTCAAATACAACTCCTGCCTCCACACTGATAAACAAACCTACTACAACACTCTCATCAAAACCCTCTTATCCAAACCTTGTCAACTCTTTTCTATCCTTAAAGCGGTTTTGTACCTAAAAATTTAACTTCATATTATTAAAAGCACATGATAGCATACTTACCTAAATGAACCCTGAAAAAAAAAATATACCTTATATTTCAGATGTTTGTGCTGACTTCCAGGCTGTCCTCCCGTGGGAGTAGGCGTGGTTATCATCCTCGCAATGGTCCCTGGGAAATTTCTAAGCTATTTCCCAAGAATCCATGGGGGACAATGAAATTGCGAAATCTGGTGAGATTTCGGGAGGACGCCAATCACGTGACGAGGGCGTGTCCGAAATTGCCATTTTTAAAGTGGGCAGGCAGCTGTATCTGCCATTACCACCGGAGCATGCTGGGAGCCGAGCGTCATAGAATAGAGGAAGTAAATGCCTGTGGGCTTCAGACGCCCACACTTAAAATGGAAAACGCCTGAGTACTTTTTTAAAACTTATCCGAAGCAAAAGAATCGTCGCGCCGGGGGTCAAAAACACGCCGATCGTGGATGCTAACCGATGGTAGCAATCGCCCACCTGTGACACAGGTAAGAAAAAAAAAAAAGCAGCGGAATCCTGCTTTAATTCCTTACTTCACCCCCACTGCCCCCACCCACTAACTTGCTTACTTGCAAACCATTTCAAAAGAAAAATTAACACAATTCGCAAGGAGATATCCAGCATTCAACTCCCCCCCCCCTTCCCAACACATCAGATCCAACACCACACTCAATACTCTCCTCCTTCTGCCCAGTTACGACCGATGAAGTTGATAAACTCCTCTCCATGGCCCACCTCACCACCTGTCCCCTGGATCCTGTCCCATCACAATTGCTGCGACCATCTTCCCACCCTATCCTAAACTCCTTAACCCACATCTTCAACCTCTCCCTCTCCTCCGGTACATTTCCTTCCCGCTCAAACATGCATTGTTTACCCCCATACTTAAAAAACCTCACTAAACCCCACCTGTTTGAATAACTTAAGACCCATCTCCCTGCTCCCATTTGCCTCCAAGCTCATCAAACGCCTTGTCCATGACCAAATGAGTCGCTACCTCATGGACAACAACCTTCTCGACCCCCCTACATGTTCGGCTTCTGTCCACAATATTTCACTGAAACTGCCCTACTAAAACTCACCAATGACCTTCTAACTGCAAAAACCAATGGCCATTACTCCATACTCATATTCTTAGACCGCTCTGCTGCCTTCGACACAGTTGACCACCTGCTCCTCCTCAGCAAACTGCACTCCCTTGGCCTCTGTGATTCTGCTTTATCCTGGTTCTCCTCCTACCTATCTCAGCACACATTCAGTGTCACTTACAACTCCATCTCCTCTGCTTCTCTTCCTCTCTATGTTGGAGTACCCAAAGGCTACTTCCTTGGGCCCCTCTATACCTTTTCCCTGGGCCAGTTGATAACCTCCCATGGCTTCCAATACCACCTCTATGTCCATGACACCCAGATTTATCTCTCCACTCCTCAACTCACCCCCTCGATCTCCTCACGGATCTCAAACTTACTGAATGACATATCGCTATGGATGTCACACCACTATATCAAACTCAATCTTTCTAAAACTGAGCTCCCTCCCCCCCCTCCCCATGACTTTACCATTAAGATCAACAGTACAACCATTGATCCCTCCATACATGCCAGGGTGCTGGGTGTAATCCTTGACTCTGATCTCTCCTTCAGCCCCCACATCCAATCACTGGCTAAATCCTGCTGCCTTAACCTCCGCAACATCTCCAGAATTTGACCCTTCCTAACTAATGACACCACAAAGCCACTTATTCACTCCTTAATTATTTCCCGCCTTGGCTACTGCAACTCTCTCCTTAATGGCCTACCCTTACGCAGGCTACCCCCTTCAGTCTATTATGAATGCTTCTGCTAGACTAATATACCTCACTAACCGATCCATGACTCCTGCCCCTCTCTGCCAATCCCTTCACTGGCTTCCCCTACCCCACTGTACAAAATTCAAAATGCTAACCACAACATACAAGGCCATCCACAACATCGCCCCCAGCTACATCACCAACCTCATTTGCAGATATCGCCCTAATCATCCCCTCCGCTCCTCCCAGGACCTCCTGCTCCCTAGCTCCCTTGTTACCTCCTCTCATGCTCGCCTTCAGGACTTCTCCAGAGCCTCCCCCATCCTCTGGAACTCCCTGCCACGGTATATCCAATCAGCCCCTAACTTGTCCACCTTTAGGAGATCCCTGAAAACTCACTTATTCAGGGAAGCCTATCCCACACCCACCTAACAACTGTCCCTGAGCCACCCCCATCAAATTATTCCCACATCTATTACTTTTTGTACCATCACCTCCTCCCTTTAGAATGTAAGCTCTATGAGTAGGGCCCTCCTGTTCCTTCTGTATTGAACTGTACTGTAATTGTGCTGTCCCCCCTCTACATTGTAAAGCGCTGAGTAAACTGTCAGTGCTATATAAATTGTGTATAATAATATAATAATGAGTTAAAAGATCACAACAGTGTAAAACTGTCAAGGCTAGGACTAAAAAAATTTAAGAGACAGAGAGCACAGGCTAGGGTTTTACTACATAAATTGCAGAGGATACAGCACTATCAAATTTGTCAGCAACAGGGCATTTTTTTATAAGGGATAATAGGCTTAACTGGTATATGCCAAACTTTTATTTTATCTATATGAATTAAACACAGCAGTAAATATCATTAAAGTTTATTTTTTCCAAAAAAGTTGCATTTGAAAAAATGCTGTGTGATATAAAAAAGTGCAACAACCAACATTTTATTCTCTAGGGCCTCTACAACAACTGTAGTGATGTCTACAGGCCAGAGAAATAAATGCCCCACCACTTTCACTGCAGAGTATTGTCACCTTGTTACAGGAAGTCAAAAAATAATGAATCTACTGGCAGGATCAATAGGTAATACATTTATGAGTTTGCCAAGGTCTCTTTCATTTATGACAAAATAATTTATACTCAGCGCTGCACCTATGAACTACTAACATACATATACAAGCATCAGAATGTGTGACATAATAACAACATGTATAACAAAGTGCTCAGTGCAAAATAAAGTGCAATCAATAAAGTTCATCAGTTGTGCAAAATAAAGTGCAATCAATAAAGTTCATCAAATGTAAGGTACAGGTTTGGTGACACATTAGTATAATCCTGGTAACTTCCTGTGCTTCCCTCCTGGGTCCCCACACAAAAGATGATGAAAACATTGGCTCTTTAGGGATAACAACCAATGCAGCTAAAAGCCACTCAGCTGTTATCCTAAAGCAGTGGGAGAGGATGCCCCCCCCCCCCCCGACGCTCTTCCCGGGCCTCCCATCCCACGGGAGATCCGAGCCACGATCGGGTACTTCTGCCAGCTAGGCTGAGACTAGAACAAAGCTGAAAATGGCGTTATTCCAGTCTCCTATGTAAAAACACAGAATCAACGTCACAGCGCCACTTCTGGTTTACTCAGCTGCCAATGGCGCAGATTTTTTAAAAAATGACCGTATTTACAATCGCCATTTTTGGTGTTCTGAATACTTTGAAGTTCAAAGGAGGGATTTGGGGTCCCTCCATAAAGAGCAGCTGTCACCACCTATTACTGTTACAAGGGATGTTTACATTCCTTGTGACAGAAATAAAAGTGATCAGTTTTTTTTTTTTAAAGTGACAATGTAAAAAATAAATGGATAATTAGAAAAAAAAATGCAAGCGTCCTCGTCCCCGCAAGCTCGTTAGAATGAGAGCAATAATTCTAGTAAAAGACCTCCTCTGTAACTTTAACCTGGTAACCGTTACATTTTTTTAAAGCGCCGCCTATGGAGATTTTTAGGTACCGTAGTTTCTCACCAGTCCACGAGTGTACACAATTTCAAAGCATGACATGTTAGGTATCTATTTACTCGGCGTAACATCCTCTTTTACGTTATACAAAAAATTGGGCTAACTTTACAGCTTAGTTTTTTTAAATTCCTGAAAGGGTCTTTTTTTTGCTCTTGAAATTGCGCTTGAAAGACCGCTGCGCAAATACCGTGTGACATAAACTATTGCAATGATCACCATTTTGTTCTCTAGGGTTTCTGCAAAAAAATATATATATATATATATATTTATATAATGTTTGGGGTTCTAATTAAATTTCTAGCAAAAAATACAGATTTTTACTTGTAAGCAACAAATGTCAGAAATAGGCTTGAAAGAGTAATGGAGTTTTTCTGTTGCACACTTTGATTACACATTTGTGAATTTGTGGTTTATGAGTTAATTGATTGCCTTTTAACTATTATGTTGCACATTGAAAGTGTAGGTCCAGTTTGTTAGATATTGTATGAAATGTATATGTTCAGTTTGTTTTATCACAATGATTGTTGTAGAAGTTTAAGTCACATGATATATTGGCACTTTATATATATATTGATTATAGACAATTTAAAGGGAGGTCATAGTTCTACTCAAATGCTAGTCACACACCCCAAAATGTTTGACTAGTTTTTGTCAGGCAGAAATATCACTCATTTTTATTTTGTATTGTCATTTGCAGTCAGTAGGTGGTGCTTTAGGCTCATTTTTTTTTTTTTTTATCTATCTATTCTTAACTGCTCTGTTGAATCAAGCCTCTGCTTTGCTGAGCTTATTAGCCAAGTTTTAAAATTAACTGACAACAGCATATCATCTATCTACAGTATTTATCATAATATCTATGTCATTTGTGCATTTAATCTATGAGTCTTGGGAATTTGTTGATGAAGTTCTTGGGAATCAATCCAGAATAATGGAACGTCTTTCTAAAATGAGACTGTTCTTAAATAAACCCATAAGCTGACGTATGTTTGTCTGCTGGAAACAAATAGACATCATTCTTGGAGTAGATAATTTTGTTTTTTCAAAGATACCATCTGCTTCAATGTACAGTATATTTTTAAATGCTTAACTTATATAAGAATGTTCCAATCATGCAAAAACTGTCTCATTTAGACTGATAATGAAACATCATGATTCTGAATTCTGAAGTGACTTTAAAAAAATATATCCAACACAAAGACATCCAAAAATATAAATATCTCTATCCAGGTATGGCAATATAAACTTCTTAATATATGTTCAAAATACAGTATATAACCTTTAAAGTGTCACTAAACCCACATCATAAACAACTCTCAATAAATGGTGCATTACATGCTGTTTATACTCACACTGTATTCTACAAAAAACCTAGTTGATCTTGCTTTTCTCTATCTCCCCCTTCTGTTCATGTCCCCAATCCAGCTAGGGGGTTTTCAGCTGTGGTGGCAACTCTGCACATGTTCAGTTTTCAGTGAGTTTCTATGCTGAGAATTTCCTCCCTATCACACATCTGAGCAGCCCATGTGACTATAGAGTTACACATGTGAGTGTATACACAGTGGTAAATTATAGCCCACTCGCTTCCTCCTCCTCCATGCCCACTAATCAACTAAACACAATGGGGGAAGGATATTACATGTAGATGAATGCAGGCTTCACCTCCCTCTTATTCGAAGACACAGGAGGGGCATGACAAAGCCTGCAACTGGCAGAAATCCACTCACACCATGTTATTTCCACAAAACAATAAATATTTTGTTTTAAAAAATATATTTGTATGCCCCAATTTAAAACAATTTATTGGTTTTATTTGGTTATTTTACTCTGTATTCCAAGTTTTTTTTTGAACATGTGACCAGCAGCAAAGGGCTAGTAGCTCCTCCTGCTTATTTTTCCCTGCAGACAGGCTAATTACAGTGCCATCATCCATATACAGAAATAGAAGTGACAATGTCAATTAAACATTTTGAGTTTATTATTACTTTAGTAACACCTAATAGCACAGATATGATATGATGAAACATTTAAAACCACTGAAACCTTTCCAGCTCATATTGTACTGTTCATTAATAATCAAAGTGCTATGCATTGCATATTAATTATCAGTATTAAAAGTTATTTCCCTTTCATTATACATTGGCCATTCTGCGATGATCCAGACTGAGATCATGGCATTTTTAATTGTTGGAATCATAAGCCAGTTCTGTTCTTGTCCTGTTGTATTCTGAGCTATATATTTATATAGTGTATATATAATTATTATTATTATTATACAGGATTTATATAGCACCAACAGTTTACACAGCCCTTTACAACTTGAGGGTAGACAGTACAAATACAATATACTTTAATACTGTAGGAATCAGAGGGCTCTGCTCCTTAGAGCTGACAATCTAAATCGTCGTACACACAACCGGATTTTGCGACGGGAAATGTGTGATGACAGGCTGTTGGCGTAAACTCTGACCGTGTGCATGGTCCATCGGACAATTGTTGTTGGATTTTCCACGGGACAAATGTTGGATAGCAGGTTTTAAAATTTTCAGCGGACAAATGTCTATTGTCGGATTTTCCCCAGCGTGTGTGCACAAGTCCATCGGAGAAAAGTCCAAAGTACAAACTCACATGCTCGGAAGCAAGGACGAGCCAGAAGCAGTCAGTCTTGTAAAACTAGGTTTCGCAATGGAGAATTAACATTTATGACGTGGCAAATTATGAAATCTACAAATGCAGCGCACAATTTTCTTCTTCTTTAGGCCGGGTTCACACCGCTGCGATGCGGGAACGCCGCGAATCCGCGGCGTTTTCCCGCATCGCATTACTCCCCCCGGCAGTTCACACTGCCCTATGCGGACGGCTGGGAGTGTCAATGATATGTTAATGACACCCCCAGATCCGTCCGCATATCGCAGTGCGATCTGCCGACTCGCACAGGAATCGGATCGCATGGTGTGAACCCCCATGCGATCCGATTCTGTTGCGGACCAAAAAAAGGGTCCCGTGCGAGTTTGCTGCGGGACCGATGCGAATTCAGCCATACTATCTGTATGGCTGTACTCGCATCGCTACGGAGATCGGATGTGATTTGCGGTGCGAATCACATCCGGATCTCCCCCCGCAGCAGTGTGAACCCAGCCTTAATGTGATAATAATGAAGCTGTTTTGCTGGTTATACTAATGGAATTATTGCAAACAAATTTTCAAAGGCTTTTTTTTCTAATGATAGCAAGTTACCACAACACCATTATCTTGTAGTTTTTAAGATCAAAAATACAACTATGTTGGTGTTAATTTTACATTGTATTTTTTTTAAATGTAACTGCCTACTTCCAAACTGTCATTTAAAGTAAAACACATAGCCGAGTATTATTCTCCACAATTTTTTTATTGTGCATTAAAAAAGAAAACAAATAAAATTAGACATGCTATCTGCCAATAGAACGTAACCAAAAAGTACATTCTATGCATCCAAAAATATAGAAAATATAACAAATGAAATCATTATTATTCAACCAAAAAAATAAATAAAAGCCTCGTGCATGTGTCCTGCTTCTTAATATAGAGTGTCAACAATGGCAAGAGTTGGTGAAAGCAGGACTCCGTCATCTGGAGATAATTCCGAAAAAACATCTGGATTATTCCCCTGGAGCTTCCACAGCAAAAGCATATTGCATAATTGGTCATGATTAATAAAGCAACCAATTTGTGGTCCAAGAACTGCTCCTCCTCCTGTTCCTGGACTGGACTTGGGTCAAAGCAAAAACTCCAAGGCTAATAATAAATAACACATTATCTCCTCCGATTCTGCAACGTGTTTGATTGACAAACGGCCTTTCAGAAATGAACTGAAAAGCATTAAATGAAAAGCGCAAACTGAAAAGTGCTAAATGAAAAGCATGAAATTAAAAGCGTGAATCAACACTCACCAAACTTCTACTAACACGAAATTAGCAGAAGGAGCCCAAAGGGTGGCACTAAAGAGCTGAAAAACCACAAAGTATGTCACTACGTTTGTGATTGTTGGCCAACAATTGTGTGCCGTGTGTATGCAAGACAAGTTTGGGCCAACGCCCTTTGGACAAAAGTCAGCGGTTTTGTTGGCCAACAATCCGATTGTGTGTACTAGGTTTAATAGGGAAGGTCAAGCGATACAAGAGGTAATAACTGTGGGGGATGTTCTGATGGAGAAAATAAATGTGCAGTTGTTAGGTGAGGGCCAGATAGGCTTCTCTGAAGATATGAGTTTTCAGGGATCGTCTGAAAGTGGACAAAGTAGTTGAAAGTTGGACAGATTGGGGTAGAGCATTCCAGAGGATGGGAGAGGCTCTGGAGAAGTCCTAAAGGCAAGCATGGGATGAGGTGACAAGAGAGTTAGAGAGCAGGAGGTCTTGGGAGGAGCGAAGAGAACGATTAGGTTGGTATTTTGAGACTAGGTTAGTGATGTAGCTAGGGGCCAGGTTGTGGATGGCTTTGTAAGTTATTGTTTCTATCTTGAATTTAATTTGTTGGTTGAGTGGCAGCCAATGGAGGGATTGGCAGAGGGGTATAGCAGATGCTAAACGGTTTGTGAGGTGGATAAGCCTGGCAGCAGCGTGATGTACTGAAGTGGGGACAGCCTATTTAGAGGTAAACCAATGAGGAGGGAGTTGCAGTAGTCGAGGCGAGAGATGACCAGGGAGTGGATTAGAAGCTTTGTGGTGACATTGGTTAGGAAGGGGCGTATATTGGAGATGTTGTGGAGGTTGAGGCGGCAAATTTTGGATAGTGATAGGATGTGGGGCCGAAAGGTTAGTTCGGAGTCCAGGATTACACCTAGGACCTTAGCGTGGGGGGACAAGTTGATTGTTGACAGAGAAATCAGGGGAAGTGGTATCTGGGGGAGGAAATATCATGAGCTCGGGTTTGGATAGGTTGAGTCTGAGGAAGTGATGTGACATCCAGGCTAATATGTCTGCTAGTAAGTTGTTGATGCGTGAGGAGACAGATGGAAAGAGCTGGGGGGTGGAGAGATAGATTTGGCTGTCATCAGCGTAGAGATGATATTGAAAGCCATGGGAGGCAACCAACTGACCCAGAGATGTGGTGTAGATTGAAAAAAGGAAAGGTCCAAGAACAGAACCTTGGGGGACCCCAACAAAAAAAGGAAGAGGAGAGGAGGAAGTAGAGTTGTAAGTGACACTGAAGGAGCGGTGAGATAGGCAGGATGAGAACCAGGGAAGAGTACAGTCACAGAGACCAAAGGAGTGGAGTTTTTTGAGGAGGAGGGGGTGATTCAATGTGTCAAAGGCAGCAGAGAGTTCCAGTAGAAGTAGTACAGAATAGTGACTGTTGGTTTTAGCCGTTAGTAGGTCATTTCTGAGTATAAGGAGAGCAGTTTTCGTGGAGTGTTGAGGGATAAATCTGGACTGAAGGGGATCGAGAAGCTTGTTCATATGGCTTCTGAATTGTCTTCAATGTGTTCTCAAAGTTCAGGTCCTACATTAAAGTCTCAGACACTAATGCCGCGTACACACGGGCGGACTGTATGGCCTACTTAGTCCGCCGAAACACATTTCAGCGGACAGTCCGCTCGTGTGTGGGCTTCAGCAAACTTTTTCAGCGTGCAGTCCGGCGTACTAAGAATTTCGGAATTTTCTAAATTCTGTCCGTCGTACTCGCATTTCGGCGGACAATCCGGCCGTGTGTGTGCCAGTCCGCCGTACTTTTGAAATGAGCGGACTTTTCCCGCCCGGAGAAAAGTCCGCTCATTTCGAGCGGGTCTCCAGGTAGGCAGGGCCCGCGAAGGAGACGTCGCTGGCCCCGCCGCCTGGTATGGACTTAAAGGGGAACCCCAACGCCGAAAAAAATCGGTGTGGGGGTCCCCCCCAAGTCCACAACAGACCCTTGTCCAAGCACGCTACCCGGCCGGCCAGGAAAGGGGGGCGAGCGAGCGCCCCCCCCTCCTGAGCCGTACCAGGCCGCGTGCCCTCAACATGGGGGGTGCCTTGGGGAAGGGGGGGCCGCGCGGCCCCCCCACCCCAAAGCACCTTGTCCCCATGTTGATGAGGACAAGGGCCTCTTCCCGACAACCCTGGCCGTTGGTTGTCGGGGTCTGTGGGCGGGGGGCTTATCGGAATCCGGGAGCCCCCTTTAATAAGGGGGCCCCCGGATACCGGCCCCCCACCCTATGTGAATGAGTATGGGGTACAATGTACCCCTACCCATTCACCTGTAAAATAAAAGTACAAAAAAAAACACAACACACGAGATAAAATACTTTATTGCACAGCTCCGGGGGTCTTCCGTCTTCGAGGGTCTTCTCGCCGGACTCCTCCGCTATCTTCTTGTAGCTCTTTCGCTAGCGGAGGAGCCCGGCTTTCTTCCTCGCCGCCGGCCTCTTCTCCCGACTTCGGGGGTCTTGTCCCCCTCTTCAGTTCTTCTGCCGGGCCACCGCGCCTTCTTATAGCTCTTTTACAGGCGGTGGCCCGGTCTTCTGTCGCCGCCGCCTTCCGTTCTTCTTCTTCTTCTTCTCCTGGAGATGTTGACTCGACGATCTCTCCGGCCACAATGCCAGGGCCGCGCTGCGCGGCCACTTATATAGGGACAAGGGGCGGTGTCACATGGCTTTATGTCACATGGGTTGGTCACATGGGTTGATGTCACATGGGGACTATGACATCGTAAGGGGGCGGGGTCACCATGTGACACCAACCCATGTGACATAAAGCCATGTGACACCGCCCCTTGTCCCTATATAAGTGGCCGCGCAGCAGCACGGCCCTGGCATTGTGGCCAGAGAGAGCGTCGAGTCAACATCTCCTGGAGAAGAAGGAGAAGAAGAAGAAGAAGAAGAACGGAAGGTGGCAGCGGCGGCGGCGGCGACAGAAGACCGGGCCACCGCCTGTAAAAGAGCTATAAGAAGGCGCGGTGGCCCGGCAGAAGAACCGAAGAGGGGGACAAGACCCCCGAAGTCGGGAGAAGAGGCCGGCGGCGAGGAAGAAAGCCGGACTCCTCCGCTAGCAAAAGAGTTACAAGAAGATAGCGGAGGAGTCCGGCGAGAAGACCTCCGGAGCTGTGCAATAAAGTATTTTATCTCGTGTGTTGTGTTTTTTTTTTGTACTTTTATTTTACAGGTGAATGGGTAGGGGTACATTGTACCCCATACTCATTCACATAGGGTGGGGGGCCGGTATCCGGGGGCCCCCTTATTAAAGGGGGCTCCCGGATTCCGATAAGCCCCCCTGCCCGCAGACCCCGACAACCAACGGCCAGGGTTGTCGGGAAGAGGCCCTTGTCCTCATCAACATGGGGACAAGGTGCTTTGGGGTGGGGGGGGCGCGCGGCCCCCCCTTCCCCAAGGCACCCCCCCATGTTGAGGGCACGCGGCCTGGTACGGCTCAGGAGGGGGGGGCGCTCGCTCGCCCCCCTTTCCTGGCCAGCCGGGTAGCGTGCTCGGACAAGGGTCTGTTGTGGACTTGGGGGGGACCCCACGCCGATTTTTTTCGGCGTTGGGGTTCCCCTTTAAGTCCATACCAGGCGGCGGGGCCAGCGACGTCTCCTTCGCGGGCCCCGCCTACCTGGAGACGCGCTCGAAATGAGCGGACTTTCCTCCTCGTGTGTGGGCGAGTCCGTTCATTTCAAAAGTAGGGCGGATAGTACGGCGGACTTAGTACGCCGTATTAGTCCGCTCAAAAAGTGCCGTGTGTGGGCAAGTAGCCCGTTCGGAAATTCCGACGGACAGTCTGGCGTACTTTTCCGCCAGACTAAGTACGTCATACAGTTTGACCGTGTGTACGCGGCATAAGGTTTCAGAGCTGTCCACATGTCACAGCCCAACTCCAGTATCAACCCCTGATTGGACAGTATAGATGTTGCCCTCCCACAGACTAGTCGTACTGCCAACTGTATGGCACTTAAAAATTCCTGGTCACAAAGTAACTTGACAGCATGGCATACAAGTCCTCACAGCTTTCACTGTAGTTTTTTAGTTCAATCTTAGTGTATTGGATTTTTTCATAGACAATACCAAAGAACAATTACAATAGTCTTCAAAGTTACATAGTGGCATACACTATACAGTATTATTAAAAAGGCATATAGTTGTGAATGTATACTGTATGTAATGTACAGAGGTACATGGATACAAATCGTATCTAAGTAACATTACTTCATTTATTTAGTATTAGAAAGCTATGGATTCTCCTATCTTTTGCCTACCCAAGAATCGTTGGTAGTGTATCTACTTATCTTAATATAAGATTACCTAGTGACACCATAGCATGCTCAGCAAAAAAAAAGGGGGGGGGGGGGATTCATGGAAAATTTTCTAAAGAGACAAGAAAATGGGTAGGGGTAGGCATCATAGAAGATATGGGGTGCAGGGTTAGGGAGCTATCCCACCTATCCCCATTATGAGGATTGTGAATTTTATTAAATTAGATGTCATATTTTGGAATTCTATAGAGTAGCTGAACACAGTCCAAGAGCCAAGGCAGTTGTGTGTTGGTTTAGTCTGTTAGTGTCTGCTGGCAAAAGATGTTCTAGGTCAGCGATAAAGTCTGTTTCCAACACTCATTCAGATCTCAGGGTAATACAGGATGGTTGTCCTTGTTAAATATCTAGTAGATATTACCAGCACTGTAAGGGGGCATTTCTCTACTGACCATCAAGGTCAGGGCATCTCTGCTCTGACCATTAATTAAGGGGGGCCTTTTACCAATGATTACCAATGTAAAGGGACAGTACCATTTGTATTGTCTGCATTTCTTTTTTTGTTATATTATTAAGAAAAAAAAGTATCCACTCAGGTGTCAAATGCAATAAATATGCACAATATTATTTTATTTGTTATAGCTACAACATAATAATTGTGCTAACACACTGTACCTTGTGTTTTAGATATGAAATGAAATGATATAGAAAATTACAAGGTTTAAATGTCTGATTTAGCTTCTAGCTGTTCTATGGTGCCATTTAGGCGTTTTAGTTAGTGGAGGCTCACAGGACGTTTTACATATTTGGCTGGGATTATTCATTTGAATATTATAGCTATCCATTTCAGTTTTTTAGTTTTGCCATTTTACTAAAGCCTCGTACACACAATCAGGCTTTCCGACAACAAAACCGTGAAATTTTGTCCAAAGGATGTTGGCTCAAACTTGTCTTGCATACACACGGTCACACAAATGTTGGCCAACGATTATGAACGTAGTGACATACAAGACGTACTATGTGGTTTTTCAGCTCTTTGGCGCCACCCTTTGGGCTCCTTTTGCTAATTTCGTGTTAGAAGAAGTTTGGTGAGTGTTGATTCGCGCTTTTCATTCCGTGTTTTTCAGTTTGTTTCTGAATGGCCGTTCATCAACCAAACATGTTGCGGAATCAGAGGAGATAACGTGTTATTTGTTATTGGCCCTGGAGTTATTGCTTTGACACAATTTTTTTGGTTGAATAATGATTTGATTTGGTAAATTTTCTATGTTTTTGGGTGCATAGAATGAACTTTTTGGTTATTTTCTATTGGCAGATAGCATGTCTATTTTTTTTTTTTTCATTTTTTGATATCACTAGAAAAAAAAAGCCTTTGAAAATTAGTTTGCAAAAACTCCATCAGTATCACCAGCAAAGCAGCTTGATTACTATCCCAATAAAGAAGAAGAGAATGTGCGCTGCATTTGGAGATTTCATATTTTACCACATCATGAATGTTAATTCTCCATTACGAACACTAGTTTACAAGACCGACCTAGCATGTATGTTTGCACTTTGGACTTTTATGTACACACGATCGGAAAATCCGACAACAAACATTTATTGCCAGAAAATTTGAGAACATGCTAACCAACATTTGTTGGCGGAAAGTCCAACAACAAATGTCCAATGGAGCATACACACAGTCGGACTTACCGCCAACAAGTTCACATCCAACATTTCCCGTCGGAAAATCCAATCGTGTGTACGTGACATTAGGCATAGTCTAATGGTACAAAAAGAAATGTTTTTAGTATATGTAACAATCTCCCAGATGTTTGCATTAAGTGTGCACGAATATTGTAAATATTACTGGCTTATAATTTAATGAGACTTGTCCCCTAACTGTAATATAAGTCGCCAGTTCTCATGCATAAATCATATCTCACGCTTAAGTGGCAGAGAATATAACATTTATATTCAATCACATAGTACTGAAGAACATACCCGCCGGCAAATTAAGTGGTTTTCATAACTGGAAAACACAATACATTTATCACAGGGGTCCCGACCAGCATGCGTGTGCCGCCGGGCGGCAAATGGACATACCTGTACGCCAATTTGCCTGCCCGTGCCATTCTGCCGACGTACATCATCGTGCGCCGGTCGGGAAGTGGTTAAACAATGCAGGGCGTCTGATGTGTTGCTATACCTTTTAGAAGGAAAGGGCTGCCTTTTAATAACCCGCTCCTAATCTATGCATTGCTATATTTTTAATAATAAAAGAAAAAAATTATTCTGCTTTGCCACTGAAGGAATAAAATGTCAAACTTCCACTGGAGGAATTAAAAACATTAAAGGAACTCTATGGTCAAAGCATACATTTTCTTTTAATAACATCAGTAGTGCAATAAAAATACAAACGTTAATTATATTGCACAATCCAATATAAACTTACTTGAAAAATCTAATTTCATGTTGTGAGTGCTGCCTGTCTGCTGGCCATATCTTTCCACAACTTCTTGGATTCCCAGCATGCTTTGCAGGTTCTCCTCTGCTGTTTACTTTCAATTTCTAAAGACTACATATTCCATGGTACCTTGCTGCCTGTAATCAGTGATTCCTGTACTGACCTCACTTCTTGAAACTCCACCTCTCAGCACCTCCGTAGTTCAGAAGGCAGGCTCCGTGAAATGTGTGACACAACAGTGCATACGCAAAGGGCATAGTGATTAGGTATCACAGAATTCAAGGAAGTAAATGTGTGAGTATGTTTACAAACGTTAAGATCATTCAGATTAATAGGTTGGGGCTAGAAATAGTTGAAATACAATGTAGAAATTAATATATGATTTTACATTTTGAGCATAGATACGCTTTAACATTAAAGAATAAGTTCACCTTTGGGAACATGTAACATGTTCTCAATGCTGCAGCCGCCACCCGCTGCACATTTTTTCACCTACAAAAAGATGTGCATTTATTATTATTTGTAGAAAAGTGAACTTATCCTTTAACTACTTCCTTTGTTCTGACACTCAAAAATAGACAGCGCAACCAGTGTTGCCAACCGTCAGTATTTTTTATGCCAGCCAGTAAAAAACAGACAATTTTCTCCTGCCAGTAAATGCCAGTAAAAGGAAAAAGTTGCCAGTAAAAAATATGGCTGTGATGTTTGGCTCGGTCCAGAGCCAGCCGAGACCATCCGAGTCCCTGCTACAGTGTGTTCGGGCAGCTCTGGTGGAGGCAGTGCCCGAGCGTGTCGTGTGATGTCATGATGCAAGGGAGCTAAGCAGAGCAGCCAGAGCCTCGTGTGTGGGTCTGCAGGACAGGAGCAGGGCAGGTCGGGAGCGGGACTGTCAGTGTTGTTTAGACAGGAGTGGACTGAAGGGACCAAGAGTCAACTTCATGTGTGTGCCTTCCTATTCTAATTTCTTGCCCGTCTGTCCCTGAGCTATTTACTTACTATATCGAAAATAAAACAAGAAATATGTTTTTTCCCTAATATCTACCTTAAATCACATTGATAATTGCATATTGTACTTGTTTGTAGCCTAAATACTAAAATTTGCACTTAAAACTGTAATTTTGTAACTTTTGGAAATGCCAGTAAAAATTTAGCTGTGCCAGGAATTTTTGGGTGTTGTGTCAGTAAATTTCAATCTGGAAGGTTGGCAACACTGAGTGCAACTCCTTGAACTCTCTTTTTCAGCTCTGGCCACTGCCCACACCTGTCCTGAACATCCCCTCTAATTGTCCAGTTCCCCAGCCTCCACTACCCAGCACAGCAGCTTGCCCCAACACTCATCCCCAGCTCACCATTGTCTCACTAACCTAAAATGCATGCAGATCATGGTGTCCTCTGGATGACAGAATGTAGACTGCACAGTTGTCTCCATCCCACTGTTCTCCAGCAGCGACTGGAGGAACAGATGACTCCACACTCATCAACACACCTGCACTCCCGCTACCACCACCTCACTTGCAGAACTATCTCTTACCCCAAAATTGCAAAAAGTGTCTCCTTCCCATAACACTGCATGATCTCCAACCCTCTAGTCATGTGCACAGCAGCTACATACCTTTAATGTACCAGTGCCCCTCTCCCACCCAAGCTGCTCACACTTCTCCCTACTTTTATTTCATGGCACCTCATCCTGCTGTCACCCTATGCCTGCAGTAAGCATAGCCCTCCTTGACAATCTATGCCCCTCAGCCTCAGTCTTCCCTTCCTATACTCCTAACACCATGTCTGCAACTCTCAGCACCCAAACCTTGCCCATTCTGGAACAGGCACATTTTTGCTAGTATGTATAATAGAGAGGACTGGGATTATTTTTAGTTAGGGACCACACTTTTCAGAGATGTCCTGACCTGGCAATGTGGTTTCACATGTATTCAAATGTATGTAGCAAAAACTTTTGTAGACATTGTAAGGTGATTGTTAAGTTATGTGTGACTTGTAACTGTCAAATTGCATTACAAGTCACACCGGTGTAAATGGGGCTAATGCCAAGAATGCATTAAGGTTAAAAAAAAATCATTCAGCCTCTAAAAACCACTTGAATTATTTTTTTTTGTGCTGGCTAGGGCCCCTTTTACAAAGGGCAGACTCCGTTCCAATCAGCAGGGGACCTTGAGCGGACCAAATCAGATCAGATCGGAGGTAGGCGGGTGTAAACAGACATAGGGGTTAATGAACTGTTCGATTAGGTCGACCTGAAAAACTGACAGGCAGACCTGATCGGAAAGTTTTGGGGCCCAGCTGGAGCGTGTCCTGGGGAATTTTTGTAGTACTTGACCAACCCATGTACACTCTATTACTCTTTAACAGTTTTAAATTAATCTGTGATTAAGATTAAATGAAGAGAAGTGTCCATGCTTGCTATTCCACATATATGCCATGTGTATATGGCATGTGTGTGTATATGTGTGTACTTTTTGCAGTGACATATTGTTTACATATTCCCCACAATCTGCATTTTCTGCCAGAGCGCATTGATGGTATCATAGAGATTAGGTGCATGAAATCGCTCTACTTGTATAATATTTTTCACTCAAGGCACCTGCTTCTTGGCATACTTTGCTGTCACAATTTAAAGTGGTGTCTTAAGGCTACAAGAATTTAAATATGCTCAGTTTAAGATGAATATGCGGTAATCTCAGAGATATGGTGTGCAGGGAATCTCTCTGCTATAAACAATATTTGAAGCTTTGTTCAAATTTTAAAAGCCCACAAGGAACTCTGTGACTCTTCATGCAATTTATGGCACATTTTTGTAGATCCTGAAACTAATTGTTGACAGCTTAGTTTTAGAGGACATACATGAGAATAGTTTTACTTCCCAGGTTCTTTCCAAACCTTAAGGCTAAACAGCTTAACAGTTTCATTTGAACGCTTTCTATATTCCTACTGCCACAAAGTAACTTGTGTCTGATAATAACAAGCATTACGGCTTTCATTTTGGCTCAGCTTTCCTTTAGGCTTTTCAATTCCTTTAAAATCTCCTTTTTTTTTTTTTTTTAGCAACATTAATAAGTGTGAGTCAATATATTATGCTCACTTTTTTTCCTATTTCCTTCCTGAACACAAACAGTTTCATCCTTTATTACACAGGCCAAAACTAAAATCCATGATCATTAGAACATTAGAGAAAGACTCCCATAAGGGTTAGTTCATAGCCTATGCAGTCAAGAACCCCACTAGGTAACAATAAACCAGGCATTCCTGCTACAGCCTCCCCGAAAACCTTGCTTGTCCTGTTTGGTTGCCAGAATGTTCCCTGGAGCGTCATAGGAGCAAGCACTGTTCTTGTTCAGAGCCCAATTCATGTGCAGTGCACTTTCTTTCCCGTCGCCATGGCTGAGCTCAGTGGCTGTGACAGGGGAGAGAGCACACTGCGCATGCATAGGGCCCTGAACAAGGACAATTCTAGCTACTGTGATGTTAGGGGTGAGTATCCAAAGGCTGGCTCATCCTGGCAACAGGACAGACTGGAGCTATGCAGAATTTTGGGAGTTTTCTTTAGGCAGGATTTAGTGGGGTGTGCAAATGGCCTACAGATATGGCACATACAATATTGAAGATTTTTAAAAGCTGATTAGTTTATGGTTACTCACTGGGGCTTCATGACTCCACACACTGATTTTTTATTTTTTTTACAAAGCTAAACCAACACTTTGAGAAAGGCAAGGTCTTCTGGAACAACATACTAGAGACTGATGAATCAAAGCTAGAGTCATTTGGCCACATCAACAGGCATGTTTTTTGCAAATCTGACAACATGCTCATACCAACTGTAAAACATGGTCATAAAAACGTAAGGAAATGATTCCAGACGGCTGCACTTCCAATAATCTGTTTCATGCAAATGTTAGCGCTTAGTCATAATAATTTGCATGAAACCCATCTACCTCTTTGTCCCCTGCTTTTTGTTACGTACCATTTGGGAGAGCCTGACGAGTAGAGGGAGACCTCTCATACAGCCCACTGAAGTTGCGACAGTGGCCACAAAAGCAGGGTGAGGTAAGAGTACCTGCAAAGTTCTCCGTTGGTAGCGATAGTGGCAGGTGATGAGTAGCAGGACCAGACTGGATTGCTGAGCAGAAGAAGGCAGCAGGAATAGTGGATGCAGGTATGCTGTGGATGCAGGACAGCGAATGCAAGTAAGCTGTAGAAGCAGGACAGCAGTACTGGAGCTACACAGGCTGGAAGTTGACGGCTGGAGCAGAGTCAGACAAGCCAGGTCATACACGGAGGTTCAGTATATCATAAACAGCAGGCAGAGAATGATCAGAGTTCAAGCTGGGTTTGGCAACAGGAAATCAGGCAGACAGGCAGGAATAATCAGGGTCAAGGCCAGCCAAAAGTCAGGACAGGAGACAGCAGCGGGTCAGAAAGACGGGTCAAATACAGGCACAGGATCAGAACACAGGGTAAAGTTGCAGATCAGACAGCAGCTGCTGTCTTTATATAGGCCAATTGACGGCAGCATTAATGGCTAATGTGCACGTGTATTTTCATATATGAGTTTTCCTGTTAGAGCGAATGTTCCTGCGCATGTTCATAGGCTTTAACCTATGCCCGGCAAGACAGGCATCTGCTAATGCACGTCTGCGCATGCCATGTCCCTGTTACTTTGAGTGTTTTAATGGTTTTATAACTTTTTTTGTAACTTATAAAAACTGTAACCATAAACTTTCGAGGCTGTGATTTTAGGGTCTCTCAAAATGCAATAGTCAGTTTCTTGACTATCAAACATCTTTCAAGACCCTTGTGTACGTATTGTGTGCCCTAGACTGTGACGTGCTATACCCTATGCTAATACTCCACTGTGGTAGCGATGGAAGCAGTCCTTGATGCAGAGACCAGGTTGGCCGGGGCAGGAGGGACAGAAAAAAATGTGTCATATGTTATTCTGTGTCTGCTACAGACAACATCTTATTTGGGGTGACCCTTGGGTTGTGGTATCAGAGAAGACATCAGGAAAATGCCTTTCATGCAGCCGGTACACTGCATCTGGAATTGGGCCACAGCACCTTCTGGATACAAAAGGGCCATGATGATCTCTTCCTGAAATTTACAGGCATTACATACAGCCAAATAAAATAGATAAATAGACACCTTTTTGTACCAGTGTCTGACTTTTTGGGAAACTAAATACAGCCTCATCATTTGGTCATTGAAGTCCACCCATACCACGTTAAGGTTATAGTCGGGGACACAGAGGGGCTTCTCAGCAATGTCAGATGCCATGCTAATTTTGACCATAGTGTCTGTGTGAATGGAAGACAGGACAAAAACATCCAGTTTGTGATGCGAGCAGTTCATAATTTTTCAAGCAGGCTTTTTCCCCCTTTCTGAGTTGGGAATTTACAAGCTGTTAGGGGAAGCCCTGGCAATTAGGTCGCATGGTGCCACAAGAGCAAATTCCAAGATTGTATAAATGTCTAGTGTCACGCTTTGTAAAAGTTGTCCACTTATAAGTGGTACCCCTTGCAAAACAAAAATGACACCAAGTCCCATACTATCTTGTCACTGCTCCCCATGTAGTTTAGGTAGTTGGGGGGCTCTACAGTACATCACCATCCCTTCCCTCTAAACTCTAAAATGACATGTAAACCTGTCACCCTCTCACAGAGCTTATACATTTTAACCTGAGATCTGGCACACTTGCTAGAGACATACTGTTTGAATGTAAGGCCAGTGA
Source organism: Lithobates pipiens (assembly GCF_037356315.1). Taxonomy (NCBI): domain Eukaryota; kingdom Metazoa; phylum Chordata; class Amphibia; order Anura; family Ranidae; genus Lithobates; species Lithobates pipiens. The sequence continues at coordinate 219,317,312 of NW_027507718.1, forward strand.
AATGTACGAGGGACTAATCTACGTAGATGTTGCTGGGGTGTATACAGATCTGAAAATTTCTCAGTGAGGTAGTTTAGGGACCGAATTTTGTAGAGCCAATCATATTCAGGGTCACCTCGAGGACGACAGGGTGTGTTATCACTAAAATGTATCGGAGAGGATGGAAGTTGCAAGACTATAATAATTTTGGCATCCCCTCGGCCACTCCTCAGTAGGGATGAGACAGATGTTAGAGACGAACATAAGTTCGACTTGAATATCGGGTGTTTGCCTGTTTGCCGCATTTAGAACATTATGGGGGTTCGCAGGAAATTCGAGCGCCCGTGGAACGCCCTATAATGCACTACAAGATCGCAATGCATTGATGGCTGCTGATTGGCCAAAGCATGCACCTGACCTGTATGCTTTGGCCAATCACAGCACGCTTTCTGATGGGGACAAGGGCCTCTTCCCCACAACCCTTATGTCAGCTCTGTGATTGAAGATGGATGGACATCGTGGGTCATTTTTGATTTTTTGATTTTTTTAATAAAGGAGTTGGCAAAAACTGTCTCCTGTCATTTTTAATTTTTTTGACACTTTTTTGGTGAATGAGTAGGGGTAAAATGTATCGGATACCCATTAATATAGGGGGGGCTGGGATCTGGGGGCCACCTTGTTAAAGGGGCTTCCAGATTCTGATAAGCCCCCTGCCTGCAGACCCCACAACCACCTGGCAAGGGTTGTGGGGAAGAGGCCCTTGTCCCCATCAACATGGGGAGAAGGCGTTTTGGGGGGACCTAAAAGCACCCTCCCCATGTTGAGGGCATGTGGCCCGGTACAGTTCAGGAGGGGGGGCGCTCTCTTGCCCCCCTTTTTCTGCGGCCTGCCACATTGTGTGCTCGGATTAGGGTCTGGTAAGGATTTTGGGGGGTCCCCCACGCCATTTGTTTTTTCATTTTGGCATGGGGTTCCCCTTAATATCCATACCAGACCTGAAGGGCCTGGTATGGATTTTGAGGGGTGACGCTCACGCCATTGAATTGAGGGGTACCCACGCTGCTTTTTTTCAATGATTTTTATGTATATTGCCAGGATCGACAATACATTACAACAGAATTTTAATTTTACTGTGGTACTGTTATGAACATGGGAATGGGATGTGTTACTTTATAGGCATACTAAGGGGACCCCCAGGCATGATATTTAAAGGAATATTTCATTTTTATTATTTCACTTTAAGCATTATTACAATCACTGCTCCTGAAAAAACTGCAGTTTTTAAAACTTTTTTTACATTGATACATGTCCCCTGGGGCAAGACCCAGGTCCCCACACACTTTCTTTGCAATAACGTGCATATAAGCCTTTAAGAGGAGTACATTTGATTTCTCACATTTGTGTCTCATATGCCGCGTAAACATGTAGCAGACTATCCAGCGGACTTTCCGCCGGACTTTCCGAACTAGCTACTTGCCCACACGGCACTTTTTCAGCGGACTAATAGGGCGTACTAAGTCCGCCAGACTATCCGCTGTACTTTTGAAATGAATGGACTCGCCCACACATGCAGAGGAAAGTCCGCTCATTTTGAGTGCATCTCCAGGTAGCCAGGGCCAGCGAAGAAGGCTTTGCTGGCCCTGTCACCTGGTATGGACTTAAAGGGGAATCCCTACGCCGAATGGGGTCCCCCCCAGGTCTATATCAGGCCCTTATCTGAGCACGCTACCCGGCCGGCCAGGAAAGGGGGTGGGGACGAGCGAGTGTCCCCCCTCCTGAGCCGTACCAGGCCGTGTGCCCTCAACATGGGGGGTGCCCCCACCCCAAAGCACCTTGTCCCCATGTTGATGAGGACAAGGGCCTCTTCCCGACAACCCTGGCCGTTGGTTGTCGGGGTCTGCGGGCGGGGGGCTTATAATATTTAATAAGGGGGCCCCCGGATCCCGGCCCTCCACCCTATGTGAATGAGTATGGGGTACAATGTACCCCTACCCATTCACCTGTGAAAAAAAAGTAAAAAAAAAACACAACACACAAGGGTTAAAATAGTTTATTGCACAGCTCCGGGGGTCTTCTTCCGTCTTCTTGCCAGACTCCTCCGCTATCTTCTGCTCTTTTGCTAGCTCTTTCACTAGCGGAGGAGCCTGGCTTTCTTCTTCACCGCTGCCGCCCTCTTCTTCCGACTTCGGGGGTCTTGTCCCCCTCTTCGGTTCTTCTTGCCGGGCCACCACATATTCTTCTAGCTCTTTTACAAGCGGAGGCCCGGTCTTCTGTCGCCGCTGTCTTCTGGCCTTCTGTTCTTCTCTTCTGTTCTTCTGTTCTTCTCTTCTGGAGATGTTGCCTCATCGCTCTCTCCGGTCACAATGACAGGGACGCGGCGTGCGGCGACTTATATAGGGACATCACCGGATGATGTCCCCGCCCATTATGATGTCACAGTCCCAGAGGATGCTCCTCAGACCTCTTATTTGGTCAATTTCTGTCAGCACCTTCCTCAAGCACCAAAAGAGTAGCTGCATCAACAGTCTGGAGCTCTCCTAATGCAGAACATCAGCCAAGAGTGTGTTTTATGAGAGCAAACATTCTTATCCATTTCATGCATTTTATGCAGGCACTAGGAAAGAGTAAATTGACAGTCAGGAAGGGTAGAGGGGGAAGTGACAGAGAGGCCGATCCAGGGAGCATCCCAATAAGTACTCTCCATTGATTGACATTGGTGAAACCAGTCAGGGACCAGCACTGCTGGAGCTGAGGGAGCCTCCTAGCTGCCAGGAGAAGAACTCCTCCAGTGAGAGTGGGGGGGAGCAAAGGGAAAGGAAAGACAGATTCTGGTGGTAGGGGACTCAATTCTTAGAAGGACAGAGAGGGCAATCTGTAACAAAGACCTGAGGCACCGAACTGTATGTTGTCTATCGGGCGCTTGGGTTTGGCACATCACGGATCTTGTAGACAGATTACTGGGAGGGACTGGGAAAGACCCAGCTGTCATGGTGCATATTGGCACCAATGACAAAGCCAGAGGCAGATGGAGTGTCCTAAAGAACAATTTTAGGGACTTGGGAGCTAAATTGAGGAAAAGGACCTCCAAGATAGTATTCTCAGGAATTCTCAGGAATACTACCGGTACATCGAGCCACACCAGAAAGGCAGAGGGAGATTAGGGAAGTAAACAAGTGGCTGAAGAGCTGGTGTAGTAAGGAGGGTTTTGGGTTCCTGGACGACTGGGCTAACTTCTCAGTCCATAACCAGTACCGTAGAAGGGAAGAACTGCACCTAAATGAGGAGGGTGCAGATCAGCTGGAAAGATGGCCAAAAAGTTAGAGGGGTTTTTAAACTAGGCGACGGGGGAGGGTCCAGGGGTAGAGATAGTCAGCACGGAACATATTCCAAAGGGTAGTATTGGGGGCATTAATGATAGGTTGACCAAAGCACATAAACCCAAGGTAAGTATAGTAGCAAGTCCTAGTTGCAATCTTGTAACACTCAATAAGAGGATAATATGCGATCTGGCCTAAACTGCTTGAGCCTGGCGCACAAGATGGGTGAACTAGAGATATTGTTGTACGAGGCAGATTTGGATTTAGTGGGAATTTCACAGACCTGGTTCAACAGCTCTCATGATTGGCTGGCAACCATTCAAGGGTATACCCTTTATCGCAAGGATAGAGAGGGTAAAAAGGAGGAGGGGTATGCCTATAGATCAAGAATAATGTACAAGTGAATGTGAGAGATTACATCACTAAGGGAGCTAGGAAGGAGATGGAATCCTTATGGGTAGAGCTCCAAAGGGATGAAGCTAAAGGTAAAATAATACTGGGAGTATGCTATAGGCCCCCTAACCTGAGGGAGGAAGGGGAGACAGATCTCCTATCACAAATTGAATTAGCAGCAAGGATGGGAAGTGTTATCATAAAGGAGGATTTAAATTATCCAGACTTAGACTGGGTGGAAGGAACCACACATTCATCTAAGGCTCGCAGTCTTGCAGGACAATTTTATGGGTCAGATGGTAGACGCACCAACTAGAAATAAAGCGTTAATGAATCTACTGATTACCAATAATACAGACCTGATCACGGATGTGGAAATACGGGGCAATTTAGGTAACTGCGATCACAAGTCAATTGGCTTCAGTATAAATCACACAAATAAGAAACATAAGGGGAATACAAAGACACTGAATTTCAAAATAGCCAACTTCCCTAAGCTACAAACCTTACTAGAAGGCATAAATTGGGATATAATCTTAGGAACAAAGATGGGGGAAAGATGGGTTTGCTTTAAGAGCATATTAAATAAGGGCATTAGCCAATGCATCCCATTGAGTAATAAATTTAAAAGAGTGAACAAAATGTAGCACAAATATTTAAAAAGGGCCCAAAATACATCCCTGGGAATTACAGACCAGTTAGCCTAACATCAATAGTATGTAAACTCTTGGAAGCGATGATAAGGGACTATATACAAGATTTTAGTAATGAGAACGGTATCATTAGCAGTAATCCGCATGGATTCATGAAGAATTGTTCTCGCCAAACCAATCTATTAACCTTCTATGAGGAGGTGAGTTGGCATCTAGATAAAGGAAGGTCCGTATAAGGAATTGATTATTCGCAGAGCATGGGAGGCGGGGGAGACGGATTTTGACGGCGCAACGGTCAAGGTTCTTCCTGATATATCTAGAGCCACTCTACAGAGGAGAGCCGTGCTCCGCCCGGTGCTAGAAGCGGCCCGCCGGAGAGGTGCTACCTACCGCTGGGGATATCCGCTGTCGGTTATATTCCGGAGGGATCAAAGGTCGTTTCATCTCCGGGCGCCGCGGGACCTGCCGGCTTTATTCACCTTTCTGGACATTGAGCCCATCAGAGTGCAGAACTGGCTGACGTTCCTGCCGCCATTGGGGGGACATTCAGGCTCGCACCCTACGCGGGGAGGCATCCAGCCGAGATTTCAGAGGCAGCGCCGGAGGTCACGGGCGGCTACTCCGGAAGGGACACGTGAGTTGTGAGGGATTCTCCCTCTAGGTTTGCGGACCGGACTCTCGCCACGGGTGGTAGCCTTGCCATGATAGTGCTCGGTCCCCCTTGGGCCCAGTCTCATTTTTCCCACTGATGGTTTCATTTACACCAGCATGGATGCATTGGAGTCCTGTCTATGTATGATTGCTGGGGGGGGGGGGGTGGGGGCTGGCTTCAGACTTTCCTCAACACTTTTTCTTCGATGGCAGGGTGATACAACTATCTACGGGTAGCTGCCCGTCACGAGAGGGCGGGGTGCCGGGGATCGCCCCTGCCCCGTCCGCCCCCCGCCCCGCCTCCCTGGAGGACCTGGGCCCCTGGGGGGGGAGTCCCTCTCCCCCTGTACTCTGTGGCTTGCCCCGTGGGCCCCCCCCCCCTGGCCGTGGTATGCTACCCCCTCCCTGCCTCCGGCGCCCTGGAGGGTCTGCCGGGTTACGTCCGACTGAGGTGACACTCCGGATACTGGACCTGCTGATGTACTAAGGGGGTTACCCCGACTTTGTGTCTGCTCATGCGGGGTGCCGGGGGTGCGGGTTCCCCCTCTCTGGCCTTGGGGGGGGGGGCGGCCCTCCTGGGGTGGTGGGGGGGCCATTTTTGGTCCCCCTCCTCCTTCCGGGTGGGGTGGCTGCCCCCCCCCCCCGGCTGGTGGGGGACGGGGATGTTTTGGCTGGGGTGTTCCCCTGGTTAACTGATTGTTACTGATACATGCCTAATGTTATATTGTTTCCCTCTATGTTTTGCCTCTGTTTTTTTTTTTTTTTTCCTTTTTTTTGATTTCTGTTGGGTTCTGATTCCACATGTTTATAACCCTGAATGTACCGGATACTGTTCTATGTATGACTGGAGGGGATTGGTCGCCAGGCAGTAAGCCCAGCTGAGCGGGGTGGTGCGTGTAGATGCGGGTGCGTTGCGCCTGGTACCTGCCACGCCGCTGCAAGTTATCCCCCCCCCGTGCCCGCTGAGAGACCGAGAGGGGGCTTCTCGGTTGCTGGAGTGGGGGATTTTTAACTGGAGGGCTGGTGATGAGAAATTTGCCGTGGTCCTCCGTGTTTCTGATGACATAGACCCGGTTGGTCTCGGCTGTGTGACCCCCGGGATGGGGGGGCATGGTTGGCTGTTTCTGGGGCGGGGTGGGCGGCTCCTGCTGTTTGCCCTCCCCCTCCCCCCTGCCACCCCGTTTTGGGGTCGGGGGGATGGGGGGGGGCCTGCGGATGCTGGCGGCCCGTGCCCATACATCTCCAAGGGCTCGGGGAGGTCGGGGGGAGGCGGGGGCTCCCCTCCTTGGCTGTTCCAGGTCGCTTCCCCACTTAGGCAGGCACGCTCTCTGCCTTTTCTGGTAGAGGCTTGCCAAACAAGCATCTTGCTTGTCTTTAGTTCCTAACCTTCCCTTATCCCCCGTTGTTCAAACCTTCCCTTCCAACTCCTCCCCCCCCCCCCCCCCCTTTTTTTTTTTTTTTTTTTTTTTTCTCTCTCTGGTTGAGGATGGACTGCCTAACACTATACTCTTTGAATGCGAAAGGTCTTAACACTCCAGAGAAACGCCGTATGTTGATGCACGACTTAAAAAGAGCAAAAGTTGATATCGCCTATATCCAGGAAACTCACTTTAAAGAGGATAGGTTGCCAGTTCTCAAGAACAGATTCTTCCCTTTGACATACCACTCCACTAATAAAACGAAATCCCGGGGAGCCTCCATCCTCATCTCCTGTAAAGTACCCTGGACTCTTACGGATTCCAGGATAGACCCGGAGGGGCGTTATGTCTTTCTTAAAGGTCTAGTGGGAGATGTGCGGTTGACGCTAGCGAATATCTATGCCCCAAACGAAGGCCAGGACGCGTTTGTGCGACGTGTTTTGACTAAATTGACTGACTTTCAGGAGGGCCAACTGTTACTGGGGGGGGACTGGAACGTGCCTCTGGCCCCTCACGTGGACACTTCGACGGGTTCGTCCTCCTTACCTATTAGTGCCCGTAAACGCATCACCAAGTGTCTCCATGAGTCACAACTGGTAGACATCTGGCGCTTACAACACCCGGGTGAACGGGACTATACGTTCTATTCCCCTCCCCATAGAATATACACGAGAATAGATTTCTTTCTAATACCCCATAGACAACTGCATGCGGTTCAGGCCTCCTCTATAGGTCAAAGAACATGGTCGGATCATGCCCCCACTATATTGACCTACAAGCTGTCCGCCGACTCATCCCGGAGGGCACGCTTCTGGCGTCTTAATGAAAGTTTGTTACAGAAACCGGAGATACTGGAAGAGGTGAATAGGGAACTTACTTTCTATTTTCAGACAAACACAACGGCTGACTCCTCTCCGGGGGCGGTATGGGAAGCACACAAAACAGTTATTTGAGGTGTTCTGATTAAACACGGTTCGCGCATCAAGAGGGAAACCGGGAAACAATTGGACTCACTCCTGGCCAAACTACAGGTTTTGGAGCTGCAACACAAAGCCTCCCTGGATCCATCCGTGGAGGCTGAACTTTCCTCTCTTAGGAGCCAGGTTAATGACCTCCTTGGCTACAAGGCCAAGGCAGCGTTACAAAAATGCAGATTGGTAGCCTATGAATCCGGAAATAAATGCGGGCGCACTCTGGCGCGGGCGGTCAAGGACATTAAGACACGGACCTATGTCCCCCAAATTAGGTCGGCGGCGAATGTGAATGTCGGCCTCCCGCATCAGATAGCGGATGAATTCAAAACCTTTTACCACACCCTCTACAACCTACCATCCCCACCGGGAGGACGACCTCTGATGGAGGCATATGTAGCTTCCAGCCAGATCCCTACGTTATCACCTGACGGCGTAGCCGAGTTAGAAGCCCCAATAACTTCGGAAGAGTTGGAGTTGGCGCTTAATACAGCTAAACCCGGGAGGGCTCCTGGACCGGATGGCTTTACTCTCCCGTATTATAAGACCCTATTCCCCACCCTTAGCTCCCATATGGTGACCTTTTTTAATGACATAGGGAGCACAGCCACCTTCGCCGCCGATACCACTCGAGCCAAAATCACGGTCATTCCTAAGGAAGGCAAGGACCCCATGGCCTGTAGTAGCTACAGACCGATCTCGTTGTTGAACACCGACCTTAAACTATTCACCAAAATATTAGCAACCCGATTAGCCGGACACTTACAGTCTCTAGTCCATTTAGATCAGGTGGGGTTCATCCCTACTAGGGAGGCCAGAGACAGCACAACTAAAGTATTGAATTTGATCCACATCGCGAACCAGACTCAAACCCCTTCCGTTTTTCTAAATACAGACGCAGAAAAAGCCTTTGATAGGGTTAACTGGGAGTATATGTTCACTGTCCTCCGCCATATAGGCTTAGGTGAGAAAATGACTAGGTGGATAGCCCAATTATATGCTGCCCCAACGGCACAAATTAAAGTGAATGGGATTCTGTCGGAACCCTTGCCAATTACAAATGGAACCAGGCAGGGTTGCCCATTGTCACCCCTCCTTTTTGCCCTTTCCTTAGAACCCTTTCTATGTAAAGTTAGGAATAACCCCGATATCCGCGGCATTGTCGCGGGTGATGCCCAGTTCAAGGTCTCTGCATATGCGGACGACCTGCTGTTTTCCCTCTCCAATCCAGTGATATCCCTACCGAATCTCCTCAGGGAATTCGAGGAATACGGGCAGATCTCCAATCTAAAAATTAACTACACTAAATCGGAGGCCATGGGGGTAGCACTGCCGCAAGCGACCATACGGGGGCTCCGTTCCAGCTTTAATTTTAAATGGACATCCACGGCTCTGTCATACCTAGGGACCTTTGTCCCTGCAAATCTAAATCATATCTTTAAACTTAACTTCCCTCCCCTGCTGCCAGAACCAGGACCCTGTTAGAATCCTGGAGTAAGGGCCTTCACTCCTGGTTTGGCAGGTGTAATCTTCTTAAGATGTGCATCTTGCCCAAATTTTTATATTTGCTGCAAGCACTTCCTATTTCGGTCCCTACGATGTATTTTAGACAGGTATATGCTCTGTTCACCGGCTTTATTTGGGCACATAGAAAACCGAGACTAGCCCGGACTTTACTCTCCATGCCCAAACTCTATGGCGGCCTCGCCGTTCCGGATGTCAAAAAATACTATCAAGCGGTTCATCTTGGTAGAATTATAGACTGGTGCCGACACCAAGATCTGAAGCTGTGGATACGTCTGGAACAGGCCCAGACGCAGGTTCCACTACGGGGAGCTGCCTGGTGTTATATACATCTCCCAGCCCATATGAAGAGGCATCCCCTGATGGGGACGACCCTCCGGGTGGGATCACAGCTATTCTCAAAAGAGTCACTGTCCACACCTACTTCTCCGCTATATCCTATTATAGGAAACCCGCAATTCTCTCCAGGGCTGGACGCCCAACTTTTGAAGGCCATGTCCAGTAGACAGTGCACACAAGCACGACACTTCCGGGCGCATGGGGACTGGCCGTCCATAGAGACGGCCTCTGTAACACATTGGGACCCTATAAACTAGCCTTTTGGACCGCGGTCCAACTTAGACACTTTCTTAGGGCTCTCCAGACCCCCCTGCGATTTGACGAACCATTGACCGACTTTGAGGAATACTGCTCTGGTACCGGGGTGCTTCCGAGAACACTGTCCACAATGTACAACCTTCTTATCACACCCGTGGACGACGCTCATTTGACCTTCCTGACAAAATGGGAGGGGGAACTGAACTGTAAATTTACTCCGAGCCAGACTCAAAGTATTTTAACATTGGCCCTAAAGTCTACCATCTGCTCGAACATACAGGAAACTAACTACAAACTCCTAACGAGATGGTACTTAACCCCTCAGGTTCTACACTCTTTCTATCCGAACGTCTCTGCGCTTTGTTGGAGATGTGGACAAGAGCAGGGCACATTGTTGCATATATTTTGGTCATGTTCGAAGTTGTCTCACTTTTGGTCCATGGTCAGGACCGTTATTCAAAAGTTTACGGAATACAATGTCACCAATGACCCGGCCTTCTTCCTGCTGCACGTAAATACTATGTCCGCTAAAAGATACAAAAAATCCATCTTATGTCACCTAGTAAATGCGGCTAGAGCATGTATACCACTCCAATGGAAAAGCCAGGCCCCTCCATCGGTGGCGTCCTGGATTCGTAGGGTGGAGGACGTTAGTAAATTGGAAGACCTGGTGCTTACGGGGAGGCAACAGCAGGAAAAATTTAGGAAAACATGGGCACTCTGGCACCAGTTCATATTCTCATCCGAAGGAGTATCTTTAAGAACCGTGTAATATGGTCAGCATTATAGACTACGTTGGGGCAGTCCTGATTCAACCAGAATTCCCCCCCCCCCCTTTTTTTTTTTTTCTCCCTCCCTCTCCCTTTCCCTCATCATCTCCCCTTCAATGTTCCTTTCCCCCATTCCCGATGGCCTCTGCCCTCTGGCACTGGGTTTTTGCCGGGGTACTGAGGTTCTGACGAGGGCAGGAGATGAGGGAACCGAACGGACTTAGGCTCTTGGATACACTTCTGGCTTCTTAATGAAGATTTTATGCTTGGATGAGCGGTAATCACCAGATGATAGATTGAATTTGATCTTCCATAGAGCTATGATTAGTATGCCATGTTAAGTGTGTACTGTATACCTACCTTCCTCTTGCTCTCGGTAATATATTTAATATGTATTTCCCTTTCCCTCCCTTCCCCTTTGTGTATCCCATTTCTGTGTTATATGATATGTCCATGCCCATGTTGGGCATTGTTTGAAATTAATAAAAAATCTATATTTGAAAAAAAAAAAGGAAGGTCCGTAGACATGGTGTATCTGGATCTTGCAAAAGCATTTGACACAGTTCCCCATAAGCATTTACTGTACAAAATAAGGTCTGTTGGTATGGACCATAGGGTGAGTACATGGATTGAAAACTGGCTACAAGGGCAAGTTCAGAGGCTGGTGATAAATGGGAAGTACTCGGAATGGTCAGGGGTGGGTAGTGGGTTCCCCCAGGGTTCTGTGCTGGGACTAATCCTGTTTAATTTGTTTATAAACAACCTGGAGGATGGGGTAAACAGTTCAATCTCTGTATTTGTGGACGATACAAAGCTAAGCTTAGGGGTGGGGTGGGCAACTACATGGCAAATGAGATTGAGTGTAGAAAAATCTAAAATAATGCATTTGGGTGGCAAAAATATGAATGTAATCTATATACTGAAGGGAGAACCTCTGGCGGAATCTATGATGGAAAAGGACCTCGGGGTCCTAGTAGATGATAAGCTCAGCAATGGCATGCAATGCCAAGCTGCTGCTAACAAAGCAAACAGAATATTGGCATGCATTAAAAAGAGGATTAATCCAGAGATAAAAGGATAATTATCCCTGTAAGGTGCGCCCCTCTGGTTCTGCTCGAGCTGGACTTTAGTGGTCACTGAAAAGCCCTTTCAATCGATTAGGTAAACTACGTAGAGGGTTCTTTACTGTAAGAGCGGCAAAGATGTGGAATTCCCTTCCACAGCCGGAGGTCTCAGCGGGGGGGCATGGATGGTTTAAAAGAAACTATAAGATAAGCACCTGAACGACCACAACATACAGGGATATACAAGGTAATACTGACATATAATCACACACATAGGTTGAACTTGATGGACTTGTGTCTTTTTTCGACCTCACCTACTATGTAATTATGTAACTATATGCCCATTGACTAAATTTTGCCGGAACCCAAAAAAAACAAGACTTTAAAGTGGAGTTCCACCATGCCATTACTTTTTGGATATGTTTTTTTATTATTTTTTTTTTTTCAATTAAATACCTTTTTTTCTTCACAAATCCCCTCAATTCCAGCCCACCTCGTCACGCTATTTCAAAACCGGAAATTACTGAGGTGGTTCTGGAAATGAATGTTGCACAGCACTATGATGGGGGACAAAGATTGTAGTACAGCACTGCACAGCATTATGGAAACTGTTCACGTGCAAGATCAGGAAATGCATGCTGGCTAGCCAGCTGCACCTAATCCCAGAAATAAACACAAGCGGGCTTCAGATGCCCACAACCTCAATGGCCCTGCTGAGATCAAACAATATTTTTTTATTTTATTGATTTCTAAAAAAAGAAGCAGGAAGACATTACTTACATTATGCAAATGTTATAGTAGAAGGATCACGGGGGAGCTTTTGAAAAAAAACGGTTGTGTGGATTTTGTTTGCGCCATTGTTTCTTTTCTATTATTAAATTCTATGTTAAAATCTGTAAAATTATCTTTAATGCCCTAAGCAAGAACCTAAAGAATGTCCTTGAAGAGTGCTACTGTATTGTAAATCTCTGAAACATTTCTGTTTTTTTGTGACGTGTGCGTTACAGCATGTCTTAAAAGTCAGAATTGTTATTGTAGATATTGTAAACAGATTGTATTTCTGATAAAACACATGTTGTAAGCTGTTTGGTGTGTAACAGGTTAACTGTGTAGTTAATTAAAACCAGTGTTGATAACTTTTAGTCTACTGGCACTTATGTCGCGTGCACACGATCGGACTATCCGGCGGACAATTCGACCATGTGGGGGCTCCGGCGGACTTTTTCTTCCCAAAAGTCTGGCAGACTTTGAAAGAAGACTTGATTCAAAATTGTCCGCCGGACTCGGCTTTCCGGCTGACAATCCGCTTGTCTGTTTGCTAGTCCGCCGGACTTTTCAAATGAATGGACTAGCCCACACACGGACTAAAGTCCGTTCATTTTGAACGTGACTTCAGGTATGACGGGACTAGTGAAGGAAGTCAATGTCGCCGCCTCCATCGGTGAGATTGACACCTTGCTAGCCCCGTCGTCTGGTGTGTATTTTAAGGAGAACTCCTACACCGAAAAATGCGTGGGTTCCCCCAAAGTCCATACCTGACCCTTATCCGGAGGCGCAGCCCGGCCGGTCGGGAAAGGGGGTGAGGACGAGCGCCCCCCCGAACCATACCAGGCCACGTGCCCTCAACATGGGGGGTGGGTGCTTTGGGAAAGGGGGGCCCTGCTGCCCCCACCGCAAAGCACCTTGTCCCCATATTGATGAGGACAAGGGCCTCTTTCTGACAACCCTGGCCGTTGGTTGTCGGGGTCTGCGGGCGGGGGGCTTATCGGAATCCGGGAGCCCCCTTTAATAAGGGGGCCCCTAGATCCCGCCCCCCCCACCCTATGTGAATGAGTATGGGGTACATCGTACCCCTACCCATTCACCTGGGGGAAAAAAGTGTAAATAAAAAAACACACAACACAGGTTTTTAAAGTAGTTTACTAGGCAGCTCCGGGGGTCTTCCAACTTCGGAGGTCTTCTTGCCGGGCTCCTCCGCTATCTTCTGCTCTTTTGCCGCTTTTTGCTAGCGGAGGAGCCCAGCTTTCTCCTTCATCGTCGTAGCTGTCCGGGGGTCTTCTTCCGACTTCGGGGGTCTTCTTCCAACTTCTCGGCACTTTCCGGCCTCTTCTCCCGCTCTTCAGTTCTTCTGCCGGGCTCCTCCGCTATCTTCTTCCAGCTCTTTTACTAGCGTTGGCCTGGTCTTCTCATTCCTCACCACCGCCGCCGTTCTCTTCTTCTTCTTCGTTCTTCTCTTCTTCCGATGTTGACACGACGCTCTCTCAGGCTGTAATCTCGGGGACACGTTGCGCAGCGAATTATATAGGCATAAGGGGTCGCTGGGTAATGTCACATGGTGAAGCTGCCCCTTATGATGTCACAGTCCCGGGGATGCTCGGACTGTGACATCATAAGGGGTGGGGTCACCATGTGACATCTCCCGGTCACCCCGCCCCTTATGCCTATATAAGTTGCTGCGCAACGTGTCCACGGCATTACAGCTGGAGAGAGCGTTGTGTCAACATCTGAAGAAGAGAAGAAGGAAGAAGAAGAAGACGGCGGTGGCGACCAACGAGAAGACCGGGCCAACGCTAGTAAAAGAGCTGGAAGAAGATAGCAGAGGAGCCCGGAAGAAGAACCGAATAGAGCGGGAGAAGAGGCTGGAAAGCGCGTAGAAGTCAGAAGAAGACCCCCGAAGTCGGAAGAAGACCCCCGGAGCTACCTAATAAATTACTTTACTTTTACTGTTGTGTGTTTTTTTATTTACATTTTTCCCCCCCAGGTGAATGGGTAGGGGTACGATGTACCCCATACTCATTCACATAGAGTGGGGGCCAAGATCTGGGGGCCTCCTTATTAAAGGCTGCTCCCAGATTCCGATAAGCCCCCCCACCCGCAGACCCCAACAACCAACGGCCAGGGTTGTCGGGAAGAGGCCCTTGTCCTCATCAACATGGGGACAAGGTGTTTTCGGGTGGGGGGGGCCGCAGGGCCCTCCTTCCCCAAAGCACCCACCCCCATGTTGAGGGCACGTGGCCCGGTACGGTTCAGGAGGGGGGGCGCTCGCTCATCCCCACCCCCTTTCCTGACCGGCCAGACTGCGTCCTCGGATAAGGGTCTAGTATGGACTTTGGGGGGGCCCCCATGCCATTTTTTCGGCGTAGGGGTTCCCCTTAAAATCCATACCAGACGACGGGGCTAGCAAGGTGTCAATCTCGTACCTGAAGTCACGTTCAAAATGAATGGACTTTAGTCCATGTGTGAGCAAGTCCATTCATTTGGAAAGTCATTTGGAAATTCTGGCGGACCTCTGCCAAAAGTCCGTTCGTGAGTAGGCAAGTCCGCTCGCAATTGTCTGCCGGACTAAGTCTGCCGGATAGTCTGATCGTGTGTACGCGGCATAAATGTTAGGTTGTAGCTCTGCGAGCTGGAAAAACTTTGTGCAGTGTGGTGTGAGTATACTCCATGTTTGTCAGAAAGACTGTGGCATATGTGTGCTGTGCATTTAATGAGCAGGCTCAGATTTTATTAACCTAAGTCCTTTTAGGCATTTATTATTTTCTTTAATGAAATTTGGCCATACCAACTGTTGAAGAACACTATTGCTCTTTTTGGGTTGCCCAAGGTGCTCCAGATTTTTTACAATCCTGATAACACCCCTGTTGTTTAGGATCCTCACAAATCAACACAGAGACTTTACCATGATGTTTAAGTTGGTTTCTCACAGTTCAAAAACACTTATGCCGCGTACACACGATCGGTTTTCCCGTCGGAATAAACTCTGAAGATTTTTCCAACGGAGTTCTGATGGAGTTCTATTGAAACTGTCTGGCATACACACGATCACACCAAAGTCCGATCGTCAAGAACGCAATGACGTACAACACGTATGACGGGACTAGAAAAAGGAAGTTCAATAGCCAGTAGCCAATAGCCTCCGTCTCTTACTTGCTTCAGAGCATGCGTCGTTTTTGGTCCGTCGGAACAGCATACAGACGAGCGATTTTCCCGATAGGAATTGGTTCCAGTGGAAATATTTAAAACATGTTCTATTTCTAGGTCCATCAGAATTTTCGAGATAAAAAATCTGATGAGGCATACACATGATCGGAATATACGATGAAAAGATTCTGTCTGACTTTTTCTGCCGGACATTCTGCTCGTGTGTACGCTGCATTACTTTCACGACCCCCTACATCACTACAAGACATAGTAGTGACAGAGGGGTTAGAGAATTCAGCCATAGTGCATGGCTAGAGGAACAGCATTAAAATTGGTTGGAGACCAATATGATAGGTGGCTTTGGTTGACAGGTTGTCCCAACCAGAAGTGGCAGGTTTGAACATTGCAGAACCTGGCATTATATGAGTAGTACAATGTGCTAGCCCAGGGGTAGGCAACCTTTTGAGCACAGTGTGGCAAAAAATGTTTTCAAAGCAATTGAGCGTGCCGATTTTGTAGCTAAAACTTCATACTCTCAATCATGAAAAGGATTTTTTATAAAGTAAATGCTGTAAACTATTTCAGTAGTGAGAAATTAATATCCTGCACTCTCACGCCTCAGATCAGCCCCAATTCCTGCAACTCCACACCTCAGATCACTGTCCCTCCTGCAAATCTGTTTCCCCACTGTACCCCCTGCTCATCTGCCCCACCACTGTACCCCTGCGCATCTGCCCCATCACTGTCCCCCTGCTCATTTGCCCCACCCCTGTAACACTATGCACATCTGCACCATCACTGTACATATGCCCTACCACTGTACTACCCTGCACATCTGCCCCACCACTGTACCCCCCTACTCATCTGCTCAACTACTGTACCCCCTTCTCACCTGCCCCACCAATGTACCGCCTTACTAATCTGCCCCACCACTGTAGCCCCCTGGACATCTGCCCCACCAATGTACTACCCTGCACATCTACCCCACCTCTGTACACCCCTGCTCATCTGTCCCACCACTGTAACCCCCAGTACATCTGCCCCACTACTGTACCACCCTGTTCTTCTGTCCCACCACTGTAACCCCCTGCTCATCTGCCCCACCAATGTTCCCCCTTTCTCATCTGCCCCACCCCTGTACCTCCATGCACATCTGCTCCACCACTGAACCATCTTGTCATCTGTCCTAACACTGAATTTATCTGCTAATCTGCCCTACCACTGTAACCCCCTTTCTCATCTGCCCCACGAGACTGTACCTCCTGCACATCAGTCCCACCTCTGTTCCCCCTGATCTTCTGCCCCTCCACTGTAACCCCCTGCTCATCTGCCCCAACATTGAACCCCCCTGCTTATCTGTCCCACCACTATAACCCCCTGCTCATCTGCCCCATCTCTGAACCCCCCTGCTTTTCTGTCCCACCGCTAAACCCCCTTCTCATCCCTCCCACCACTGTACCTCATCTGCCCCATCGATGTACCCCTTTTCTCATCTGCCCCACCACTGTACCTCCCTGCGCATCTGCTCCACCGCCATATCCCCATGCTCTTCTGTCTCACTACTGAATCACCTTCTCATCTGTCCTAACACTGAACCCATCTGCTCATCTGCGGCACCACTGTAACCCGCTTTCTTAACTGCCACCTGCCATGTCACTTGCCACAAGTTGTGGATTGTCCACTTGCAATTGCAATTGTTTAAAATATTTTTTTTATGTTTTTTCATCATTTGCAATCATTTTTGAGATTTTTAATGTAAAAAAAATAGGTCACCTTTAAAAACGCTTATAAACGAAAACGCAGCAAAACGCCGTTACCACGTTTTGCTGCGTTTTAATGCGTTTTAATGCGTTTTGCTGCGTTTTGCGTCTGAAACGTGGAAACTTTTGCGTCTGAACCCATTTTTTTGCTTCTGGAAAAACAAGGTTAAACGCAACTGCATAAAAACGTCAAAAAACGAGACTGTGTACATGGACACATAGGATAACATTGAATGAGTTCAGGGGCAGTTGAAAAAAGTGTCCAACTGCCTCTGAACACGCGTTTAACAGTGTCTCGTGTGCATGAAGCCTTAGGGTTGTAATGATATTTGGTCTCACAGTAAAATCATAGGAAGGCTCCAACAAATTTTATCAAGGTTTATAATAATTTTGAGACTTGTGCCAAACCCTGATGCTTTAATTAATTCAACAATTTTCTTTTTACTCTGTGTTCCCTAAGCTGCTGTGGACCACAATACATACACAAGGCTAAAATATGTCCTTGTTTAGGTCAATGCTAATTCTGCTAATTCTGTTTTAAAAGGAAGTCTTATGTCTTCAACCAAAACATGTATCTTTTTAAAACATTTATTCTTAAAAAAAATTGTTGAATTTAATATAGTTTATACATTAGATTAGTTATGGACATGTGGTTTTATCTCTCTCTGTTGCTAAAAATGTCTCTGCCACCTAGTGTAAAACCTGTCTTGCTACATTAACAAAAAATATCCTGGTTTAGTTTAAATAATAATAGCTGCCACATCTCTTTTCAGCAACTGTAACAGTCTTACAGATCAAGCATTTTTCTACCGTGTTTCCCTGAAAATAAGACCTACCCCAAAAATAAGACCTAGCGTTATTTTCTAGAAGAGCTGCAATATAAGCCCTACTCCGAAAATAAGCTCTAGTTTAAAATGCTTGTAGAATCCTATAATCCACTCTATTTCTGGAGTATATAATGTACAATGTGTGTGTTTCTGTAATATAATTGTGCCAAATACCTTCGGTATAGCCCCCCTGCATTGCTCATAGCGGGGAAGAGAGCTCCGGTGGGTCATGGAAGTACCAAGCGACGCTATAACAAAGGTATTTGGCACATTTATATTATAGAAACACACACATTGTACATTATATACTACTGTAATAGAGTGGATTATAGGATTTTACAAGCATTTTAACTCGGTTCACACTGGGGATTCCTGACAGGCATGGAGGGAGAGGGGGAGAGGAGACATCACATTACATGGTAAGACCTACCCCGAAAATAAGACCTACTGTGTGTTTTGTTGCCAAAATGAATATAAGACCCGGGCTTATTTTCGAGGAAACACGATAATGCAGATAAATGGATGTGAGGAAATCTGTCTTTATTAGGGTTCATTCCTTTTAATGAGTTGCATTGCATTGTTAAAAAAAAACCTGCTAACTACATTTGGATGCACTGGTGCACTGGTGTTAATTTATGTTCTGGTGTAAAAGAGTGAGCCCTTGGAAAGCTTGAAATTGTAAAGTTACCTTGTAAGTTGCAAAAAAAAAAAAAGTGGTTTCCTGAAATAGAACTGGTCATTTAAAACCTTTGAGATTGACATCACCTGGTCTTCCCAGACGATGATTGAGAACAATCCATGACACTGGCAGGTCTCAGCTTTGCAAAGGAGGCAGTACAAGATATTAACTCTGCAGGGTGCCCAAACTTTTGCAGACGCCATTTTTTTGTTTTCTGTCATTTTGAAAGTGTAAATGATGGAAATAAAATCTAACTTTTTTTGACATATTATAAGAATGTCTAATCTGTAATTTGATGCCATTTGGAGATTTTTCCATCTTTCCTTGGCTTCGTTATGCACATTAATACACATTTTTACCTGGGGTGGCCAAACTTTCGATCCCCACTGTATTTACCTCTCCGGCATCCCGTGTCTACTAACTTCCCTCCCCTCTGGTCCTGCAGCCTCCATCAGATTGTTTAAGATTTACTACTTCAGGGAGTGCCAGCTGCCTTTGTCCTGTTGTTTTCTATGGTTCCTTCCTCCAATCCCTATGTCACTACAAGACACAGTGCTTTTCTCATTCAGGACAAAGCAACAGGTACAATTTAATGTCCCACTAGCAGTTCTTACTCACCTTTTTTCTTTCCCCCACTTCTTTGACCTGCTGCCAGTAGGGGAGAAAAATACCTGGTACTAGTAGGTATGGAAAAGCATCAAACTCACTCCACTACTTGACATAGGCATACAACACGGTCCATTCCATGCTCAGCCCTGTGTAACACGAACACAAGTGTAAGTGTAGGATCATCTAGAGGGATTGAGAAGAAGTAAAAACGTGAGGCCGAATACTAGTCATCTAGGATGTAGTTTAAGTCATGTAAATGGTTTCCATTTTGTACTGCACATGTGAGATAGTAGGCAAATACAAAATTTCAAGGGTGCATTCACACCTGCCAATGCACCTGAACTGCGATTAGATGTGAGAACCCAAGCACTGGTTCCCATGATTTGATTACCTACAATGGAAGGCTTCCAACTCCTGCAGCTAATCACAGCCACTCGCATGTATTCTCCTGTAATGCAAGCACATGCAAATGATTGGCCCTGGACCACTATGTCAACAGATGATCCTGCCTACCCCAGTAAAAAAGTTTACTATTAATGTTTATGTAAACTCTTGCAATAAATTTGTCTTATTTACACCCATTTTTGTCTGATAAATATACCATTGAATGGTTTTGTACATCTGATTAATAAATGCAAAAACTACATGTTGATCCTACCTGAAACCAAGAGAGCTGATAACTACCTGTACCTTCTGCCTCTATTTTGGACTGTTATCAGTATCTCCCCCATTTAGATTTCCATTCCCACCTGTCCCCTTGTAAGCGGCTGTAGGGTGTAGCAGCTTCACTGAGGGACTCACACGTACTGACTTTATAAACCAGGCAATGTTTATTCCCGGAGAGACGGTAGTAGAAAGTATTTACAGCAGTAATGCAAGTAGTTTCACTCCAAGCATATGGAGGCACAGATACACAGCACAGTCACTTCTGATTTAAGTGGTAGTTGTATTCGTCAGCACTATAGGCACTTTCCACTGACTGGCACAGTATAAACCCAAGCACACAATGCATATCGGTAGAGGCTGATATTCACACACGTTACCCGGTAACAGCGGTATTCCTTCAGCAGATGGATATAGACATCTGATACACTTGTCCCTCCCTCACAGCGAGGACACCAATTTTATTATCCGCAATGGGGAGTCTTTCAGGATTGCTGATACGGGACTCTGTAGGAACCCTGAGCTATCCCTTACAGGCCAGAACACTCTCTCTACCTTCTCCTAACTCTGCCTCACAGCGAGGTCTCTGTCCCTGTCCATACACACACACACGTGTTCTGTTCTCAACATGGCTGGGCTTTCCTATATAAGATATCCACCCAAAAATGGCCGATCAAATCTCCCGAGATTTGCTTGTCCTATCAGGACACCAGGCTTCTCCAAAATGGTGCTGTATACAATTATAGAGGCCAAACAACTCTGAACATATTTACACATAATAAACATATCAAATCGGCTGAAAAGGGAGTATATACACCTGTTAATCCACTTCCTCTTGCAGCCAGCTAGGCTGCCCTGCACTACAGCTGCCTACATCCTGACTAGGGATGGCCGAACGGTTCGCCCGGCGGTCGCTTCGCGGCGAATTTCGGCTGTTCGCTGTCCGCCCGATCAGCGGACTATTGCCGCCGTTCGCCCGGCGGACTTCCGTGTTTACTGTGTAAAAGAACTTTGACCTATGATGACACATCCATCATGGGGTACAGGACAGCCAATTGAGACATTACAGCACATGGACACTTGGACATTCCCCCTAACTTATAAATAGACCCGATCCGGCGGCCATTTTACATTCTTTCTTCTGTCACTATAGGGAGAGGTTGCTGTGTGGAGCAGGGAGAGACTTCAGTGACCCAAATCGCTATCTATTAGGTCCACAAAAGTTCTTTTAAGGACTGGTATCATGGTATAGGTGTTAGGTGTAGTTCAGGATATAGGTTTGAGGCACTGCTATTCAAGTCATTGTTGCAGCAGCCTGAGTGTCTTTTGTCAGTGTAGAGAAAGGGACAGGATGCTGTGTGCTGCAGGGACAGTCAGTTTAATCATTAGCTGTTACTATTAGGTCCACAAAAGTGCTATTCAAGTTATTGTTCCAGCAGCCTCTGTTTTGTCAGTTTAAATAGGGACAGGCAGGAAGCTGTGTGTGAGGCAGTGAGGGACAGTCAGTTTAATCAGTAGCTGTTACTATTAGGTCCACAAAGGTTCTTTTCAGGACTGGTATTGTAATAGGCTTGTACACGTATAATATTCTTTCTTCCAAATATAGAAAGAATATTATACTTGACTGCTGCCCTTCTGCTGCAGTAGTCCTTTATCAGTATAGGGACTGAGGTACAGTCTGCTAATCATTCATAACCTACTTGTTCCACAAAGGTCCTTATAAGGACTGGTAAGGTCTAGGGTACTACAGTACATAGGGTTGAGTGAGGTACAGTCTGCTATTCCTTAAGGACTGGAATAGGTCCACAATTTATATAGGGTTGAGGTGCACTACTGCTGACTGCTGCCCTTCTGCTGCAGTAGTCCTTTATCAGTATAGGGACTGAGGTACAGTCTGATAATCATTCACAACCTACTTGTTCCACAAAGGTCCTTATAAGGACTGGTAAGGTCTAGGGTACTACAGTACATAGGGTTGAGTGAGGTACAGTCTGCTATTCCTTAAGGACTGGTATAGGTCCACAATACATAGGGTTGAGGTGCACTACTGCTGACTGCTGCCCTTCTGCTGCAGTAGTCCTTTATCAGTATAGGGACTGAGGTACAGTCTGCTAATCATTCACAACTAGGGATGAGCTTCGTGTTCAAGTCGAACATACGTTCGACTCGAACATCGGCTGTTCGCCCGTTCTGCGAATTCCGAACGTTATGGGCCGTTCGCGCCAAATTCGTGTGGCGCTCACGGCCCACAATGGACTGCGTCATCGCAGTGCATTGCTGGCTCATGATTGGCCAAGCATGCACTGTGACCCTGCATGCTTGGCCAATCACAGCGCCAGCAGCGAGGAGAGCCATGATTGGCCACAGGCAGGATGCCTGTGGCCAATCATAGCTCAGGCTGTGTAGTACACGCCCCACACTATATAAGGCCGCCAGCGCGGCGGCCTAGTGTAGTGTGTTGGCGTCTGAAGCAGTTAGTGGGTGTTCTGTGTACCTTCAACACAGTACACACCGATCGTTTTCGGCCGATTTTCGATCTTGCTGTTGTGTAGTGGTTGTTGTCTGTGTGCCCTGACCGCAGTATACACCACTATATTCACCTCACCTATATAGCTAGTGATCTATCTTTTATAATAGAGCTTGCAGTCAGTAGTGTTAGGAGCTTGTGCGTGCTGTCTGCGTGCTCTGTACCCAGTACACACCGCTATATCCACCTACATAGCTCTTCTCTATTTGAGCCCACTTGCCATCTGCAGGAGTTATTGGAAGTTGTGTGTGCCTCCAGCACAGTATACATCTGTATATACCCCTTTATCTCTGGTGTTCTATAATAAAGGCATCTGCAGGAGTTAGTGGGTGTTGTGTGACTCCAGCACAATATACACCTGTATCTACCCTTTATTGCTGTTCTCTAATAGAGGCATCTGCAGGGCTTAGTGGGTGTTGTGTGACTCAATTACAGTATACCCCTTTATCTCTGGTGTTCTATAATAAAGGCATCTGCAGGAGTTAGTGGGTGTTGTGTGACTCCAGCACAATATACACCTGTATCTACCGTTTATTTCTGTTCTCTAATAGAGCCATCTGCAGGGCTTAGTGGGTGTTGTGTGACTCCATTACACTGCTGTTTTACCCAACTCCCTTCAGGCCATTACCATGTCTGGAAGGCCAGCAAGGAGAGGCAGACAGGCTCAAGCTGATAAAAGAGGGCAAGCAGGCTCTGTGTCTAGAGACAACAGTGCTGGTCGTGGACGCGGTGCATTGTCATCAGCACGTGGCCATGGGACACGCTTGTCCTTCTTTTCGGCAGCTGGACATGTTGAACCGCAACATGCCAACGACTTGGTAGAGTGGATGACCAAGCCCTCTTCATCCTCCTCATCCTCTCTCACCCAGTCTCAGGGTACTAGCAAAGCAGCTGCCAACGCATCGTCTTCCCTCCTCTCAATGTCATCATCAGTGACTCCTTCTCTAGACCCACCACGTCCTCCTGAGGAGTCTCCTGAACTCTTTGAGCACAGTGTTGGGTACATGCTCCAGGAGGATGCCCAGTGTTTTGTGGGCTCTGATGATGACACTCAGCTAGAGGAAGGCCGTAGCGTGAGCGCAGAGAGAGGGGATGCTCAAGAAGGACAGCAATCTGGCAGTCATGTTCTACAAGCTGCAGCATATTGCCAGGTTTGCTACAGCGATGAAGAGGGAGGGGATGATGAGGGCACTGACTCCACGTGGGTGCCTGGTAGGAGAGAGGAGAAGGAGGCACATGTCCAACGAGGCAGGATGCCCTTCGGGGGCCAGCTTAGGGGCAGCACACCGACTGAATCACACCGCAGAGCTTCACCTGTGCAGGGCGCTGCCTCTACGCGTTATTCTAAAAGTTCTTTGGTGTGGGCCTTTTTTGAGACGAGTGCATCAGATCGCACCGCTGCTATTTGCAACATATGTCTCAAGCGTATCTCGCGTGGCCAAAACATCAGCCGCTTGGGCACCACATGCTTGACCAGACATATGTTGACCTGCCATGCAGCTCGTTGGCAAGCGTACCTCAAAGACCCACACCAAAGAACAAAGCGGACCTCTCCTTGCTCCTCATTAGCTGGCATCTCCGGTGCACTACTGCTGACTGCTGCCCTACTGCTGCAGTAGTCCTTTATCAGTATAGGGACTGAGGTACAGTCTGCTAATCATTCACAACCTACTTGTTCCACAAAGGTCCTTATAAGGACTGGTAAGGTATAGGGTACTACAGTACATAGGGTTGAGTGAGGTACAGTCTGCTATTCCTTAAGGACTGGAATAGGTCCACAATTTATATAGGGTTGAGGTGCACTACTGCTGACTGCTGCCCTTCTGCTGCAATAGTCTTTTATCAGTATAAGGACTGAGGTACAGTCTGCTAATCATTCACAACCTACTAGTTCCACAAAGGTCCTTATAAGGACTGGTAAGGTCTAGGGTACTACAGTACATAGGGTTGAGTGAGGTACAGTCTGCTATTCCTTAAGGACTGGTATAGGTCCACAATACATAGGGTTGAGGTGCACTACTGCTGCCCTTCTGCTGCAGTAGACCTTTATCAGTATAGGGACTGAGGTACAGTCTGCTAATCATTCACAACCTACTTGTTCCACAAAGGTCCTTATAAGGACTGGTAAGGTCTAGGGTACTACAGTACATAGGGTTGAGTAAGGTACAGTCTGCTATTCCTTAAGGACTGGTATAGGTCCACAATATATAGGGTTGAGGTGCACTACTGCTGACTGCTGCCCTACTGCTGCAGCAGTCCTTTATCAGTATAGGGACTGAGGTACAGTCTGCTAATCATTCACAACCTACTAGTTCCACAAAGGTCCTTATAAGGACTGGTAAGGTCTAGGGTACTACAGTACATAGGGTTGAGTGAGGTACAGTCTGCTATTCCTTAAGGACTGGTATAGGTCCACAATATATAGGGTTGAGGTGCACTACTGCTGACTGCTGCCCTACTGCTGCAGCAGTCCTTTATCAGTATAGGGACTGAGGTACAGTCTGCTAATCATTCACAACCTACTAGTTCCACAAAGGTCCTTATAAGGACTGGTAAGGTATAGGGTACTACAGTACATAGGGTTGGGTGAGGTACAGTCTGCTATTCCTTAAGGACTGGTATAGGTCCACAATACATAGGGTTGAGGTGCACTACTGCTGACTGCTGCCCTTCTGCTGCAGTAGTCCTTTATCAGTATAAGGACTGAGGTACAGTCTGCTAATCATTCACAACCTACTAGTTCCACAAAGGTCCTTATAAGGACTGGTAAGGTCTAGGGTACTACAGTATATAGGGTTGAGTGAGGTACAGTCTGCTAATCCTTAAGGACTGGTATATCACGGTGCTGGTGTCAGTGCTTTATGTCACACTGCTGATGTCAGTGCTCTCTATCACGGTGCTGGTGTCAGATAACTCTATCACGGTGCAGGTGTCAGTGCTCTATATCATGGTGCTGGTGATCATCTCCTGCACCCTCTTTGCCTACCCTGACCTTCCCTCGCCTCCATCGTCTCAAGAGTCCTGAATTGTCAGAATTTCACATATAATAAAAGAATGCTTGTAGTTGTCGATCCCAGATTCACCTCATACATATGTTATGTCATTGGCTATGTGGTTGGACTATGTGTGCACAGCTAGTAATTATTTTGTGGCTGCAAATATGACCTGTAGGTTTGTAAAGTTCACCATCCCTGTGCTGTGCTGACTTCCTCCTGGGGCTGCTTATTATGAGGGGCTCCCCCCATCCCTGTGCTGTGCTGACTTCCTCCTGGGGCTGCTTATTATGAGGGGCTCCCACCATCCCTGTGCTGTGCTGACTTCCTCCTGGGGCTGTACCTCTGCTGTGCATATTTTGAGGGGCTCCCACCATCCCTATGCTATGCTCATTATGAGGCGCTCCCACCATCCATGTGCTATGTTGACTTCCTCCTGGGGCTGCTTACGGTGCAGGTGTCAGTGCTGTATATCACGGTGCTGGTGTCAGTGCTGTATATCACGGTGCTGGTGTCAGTGCTTTATGTCACGCTGCTGATGTCAGTGCTCTCTATCACGGTGCTTGTGTCAGATCACTCTATCACGGTGCAGGTGTCAGTGATGTATATCACGGTGCTGGTGTCAGTGCTGTATATCACGGTGCTGGTGTCAGTGCTTTATGTCACGCTGCTGATGTCAGTGCTCTCTATCACGGTGCTGGTGTCAGATCACTCTATCACGGTGCAGGTGTCAATGCTGTATGTCACGCTGCTGATGTCAGTGCTCTCTATCACGGTGCTGCTGTCAGTGCTGTATATCAGGGTGCTGGTGTCAGTGCTTTATGTCACGCTGCTGATGTCAGTGCTCTCTATCACGGTGCTGGTGTCAGATCACTCTATCATGGTGCAGGTGTCATTTCTGTATGTCACGCTGCTGATGTCAGTGCTGTATATCACGGTGCTGGTGTCAGTGCTGTATATCACAGTGCTGGTGTCAGTGCTTTATGTCACGCTGCTGATGTCAGTGCTCTCTATCACGGTGCTGGTGTCAGATCACTCTATCACGGTGCAGGTGTCATTGCTGTATGTCACGCTGCTGATGTCAGTGCTGTATATCACAGTGCTGGTGTCAGTGCTTTATGTCACGCTGCTGATGTCAGTGCTCTCTATCACGGTGCTGGTGTCAGTGCTGTATATCACGGTACTGGTGTCAGTGCTTTATGTCACGCTGCTGATGTCAGTGCTCTCTATCACGGCGCTGGTGTCAGTGCTGTATATCACGGTGCTGGTGTCAGTGCTTTATGTCACGCTGCTGATGTCAGTGCTCTCTATCACGGTGCTGGTGTCAGATCACTCTATCACGGTGCAGGTGTCATTGCTGTATGTCACGCTGCTGATGTCAGTGCACTCTATCACGGTGCTTCTGTCAGTGTTGTATATCACGGTGCTGGTGTCAGTGCTTTATGTCACGCTGCTGATGTCAGTGCTCTCTATCACGGTGCTGGTGTCAGATCACTCTATCATGGTGCAGGTGTCATTGCTGTATGTCACGCTGCTGATGTCAGTGCTCTCTATCACGGTGCTGGTGTCATTGCTTTATGTCACGCTGCTGATGTCAGTGCTCTCTATCACGCAGCTGGTGTCAGATCACTCTATCACGGTGCAGGTGTCATTGCTGTATATCACGGTGCTGGTGTCAGTGCTGTATATCACGGTGCTGGTGTCAGTGCTTTATGTCACGCTGCTGATGTCAGTGCTCTCTATCACGGTGCTTGTGTCAGATCACTCTATCACGGTGCAGGTGTCAGTGATGTATATCACGGTGCTGGTGTCAGTGCTGTATATCACGGTGCTGGTGTCAGTGCTTTATGTCACGCTGCTGATGTCAGTGCTCTCTATCACGGTGCTGGTGTCAGATCACTCTATCACGGTGCAGGTGTCAATGCGGTATGTCACGCTGCTGATGTCAGTGCTCTCTATCACGGTGCTGCTGTCAGTGCTGTATATCAGGGTGCTGGTGTCAGTGCTTTATGTCACGCTGCTGATGTCAGTGCTCTCTATCACGGTGCTGGTGTCAGATCACTCTATCACGGTGCAGGTGTCATTGCTGTATGTCACGCTGCTGATGTCAGTGCTGTATATCACGGTGCTGGTGTCAGTGCTGTATATCACAGTGCTGGTGTCAGTGCTTTATGTCACGCTGCTGATGTCAGTGCTCTCTATCACGGTGCTGGTGTCAGATCACTCTCTCACGGTGCAGGTGTCATTGCTGTATGTCACGCTGCTGATGTCAGTGCTGTATATCACAGTGCTGGTGTCAGTGCTTTATGTCACGCTGCTGATGTCAGTGCTCTCTATCACGGTGCTGGTGTCAGTGCTGTATATCACGGTACTGGTGTCAGTGCTTTATGTCACGCTGCTGATGTCAGTGCTCTCTATCACGGTGCTGGTGTCAGTGCTGTATATCACGGTGCTGGTGTCAGTGCTTTATGTCACGCTGCTGATGTCAGTGCTCTCTATCACGGTGCTGGTGTCAGATCACTCTATCACGGTGCAGGTGTCATTGCTGTATGTCACGCTGCTGATGTCAGTGCACTCTATCACGGTGCTTCTGTCAGTGCTGTATATCACGGTGCTGGTGTCAGTGCTTTATGTCACGCTGCTGATGTCAGTGCTCTCTATCACAGTGCTGGTGTCAGATCACTCTATCATGGTGCAGGTGTCATTGCTGTATGTCACGCTGCTGATGTCAGTGCTCTCTATCATGGTGCTGGTGTCAGATCACTCTATCACGGTACAGGTGTCATTGCTTTATGTCACGCTGCTGATGTCAGTGCTCTCTATCACGCAGCTGGTGTCAGATCACTCTATCACGGTGCAGGTGTCATTGCTGTATGTCACGCTGCTGATGTCAGTGCTGTATATCACGGTGCTGGTGTCATTGCTGTATGTCACGCTGCTGGTGATCATCTCCTGCACCCTCTTCTTTGCCTACCCTGACCTTCCCTCTCCTCCATTGCCTTCATGCGATCCACAGTCCTGAATTGTCACAATTTCACATATAAAAAAAGAATGCTTGTAGTTGTCGATCCCAGATTCACCTCATACATGTGTTATGTCATTGGCCATGTGGTGGGACTATGTTTGCACAGCTAGTAATTATTTTGTGGCTGCAAATTTGACCTGTATTTTTGCAAAGTTCACCTCCCATTGAAGTCAATGGGGCCCGCTGCGAACGTTGCGGTTCGCGAACTATCGGCCGCGTTCGCGGTCCGCGTTCGCGAAACGTCCCGTTCGGAAGTTCGTCCATCACTAATCCTGACCCTTTCAGTGACTCTATATGAAGCCACCTGGTTGGACCGAGTCAGGGTTTCATTGAACAGCCTCTGCATTTAACATAAGGATGTTACACATATGGTCAGTCTGCTAAACGTGGGAGTACTGGCATGTGTGACTGGCCAAACAACAACATGCAGAGGGTGATGGCACTTTTGTTGCATGGCTCACAAAGTTGGATAGGGTCTGGGCTGCTGTCACTATAATGGGCTGCAATTGTGAGTCACTTACTTCCTACAAACCTACAGTGCTTACTGTGAATTTCATAGGACCCTAAAATGTGTATTTGATTTGGGATAGATTTGGGTAATCTTCTGGCAAATACAATAATCAAATTAACTAGAAAATACAACACCCGTTGAAAATTGATGGACTTTTTAGATATAACAGTAGAAGGTAATTTTAGACAATTTTATTTCTAAAAACAAACAAGTTTTCAATGCCTCAAAGCATGAATGCTTCACTGTCTATTATGTTGTAAATACATCACATTTTACATATATTCCCATATGCATCCAACATAGGGACATTGATACAAAATTATCATCTATACAAAAAATATATATACAGTTTATATATAATAAAATAATCAAATTAGCTGCAGGGCATCAAAAAATGGACTTTATTGGCAAATCCTAGTTTTTATTTTATTGTCTGTACAAATGAACACATTTCTATATACTAGACTCCATACGTATTATATGTATTTTGTTATTTTTTACTTAAACAGGGTTCTACCAAACTTTGACCTCAAGTACGCTGACTTACGAGTCTCTACAGACTCTGATTTCTGATTTATACCCCAATAAAGAACCAAAAATGATCAGTGATCTTTGCCACCTTATGTTGTCAGAAATGGATAAGGAGCGTAAAGGTGAGTACATTTTTTTTACAATATAACTTTGGTTTAGCAAAATGAATAAATGAGGCATAATTAAAATGAACACCACTCTTAATGCATTTCACACCCAGTTCCCGGGAATGTCAGACTGTATTTCGATGAGCCTGGGCCATACATCATACAGTGTTCCTGGCAGCTCTGTGTCCATTTCCCAGAACTTGTGTATAATAGAGGAAGGCTAGAACATGAGACCTGTCATGGAAATGTAATGCAGATTTATGTCTACCTTCAGCGTATCTAAATAAAATTCATATATAGATGCTTTTTTACACCACAGGAGCTAGAAGGCTGTTGCCAAAAAACTGATGGAAAAAAACACATTTATTATAGTAATTAGAGTAAATAAAAGTGGAAAGCAATTAATACATTTATAATGCATCCATCCTGATGGTGGTCTAAAAGAACACCATGCTACTTAGAAAGTATAGATTGGGGAGGCTAATAAATAAAATCCCAATACAAAAGTTTTCCAGCACAAAGACCTGTTGGGTAGTGATAGAAACCCAGTTAACCTAATGTTTTAATTAAAAACAGAGGTCTATCAGTTTCCATACATTTGCAAACAATTATTGGAGAGCTTTTAGAAAGGTAATCCAGGCACCAAAGTGTGTTGAAGTGCTTCCTGCTGGTATTTGTCACTGTTGCATAAAAAAAAAAAAAACGAAAGCGACTTGCCTCGTTCACATGGGTGTCCTTAAGCATACGCAGTGTTTGAGCGCACAGTTGTTCTGTGCATTCCATCCCCTGCAGGCAGTCCCATTCATGTCCATTAGATCTGCATTAGGGAACCTGGACTCCCCTTCTCACACAAATCTGGAGCATGGGCTGTATCAATGCAGCCATTGTGTCCCAACTGGCATGAATGGGACAGTGTTAATTTTTTTTTACGTCAAATTTTATTTTAGTTATAGTCTTATGACTAAAATGCCATTTTAGTTTTATTTGTATTTTAGTCATCTGAATTGTTTTAGTTGTATTTTAGTCGACTAAAATCTCCAGTACATTTTAGTCAACGAACATCGAATGAGTTTACTTACATTTTAATGCATTATTTAAGGCATTTTTTTTTTAATTTGCCAAACTCATTATATACTATTGGAGTAAAAATCTATTAAGATATTATTTATGGTATTAAGGTTTGAACATGCACCACAGACACAGATTTAGCCATTGCCATATATAAGGTCTTTATAAATAAAATCAAGTTTCATAAACAAAACTATTGCTTTTTGACAAAACACATCTACAACATAAGTAAAAATAAAAAAACAAAAACTGTAAACTATTGACTGTAATGCAATTGTACATATTACCTGAATATACTACCAACATTAAAAATCAAGGAAAAATAAGAAAATCCTTTTTCTTTTCTTTTTTTTTCTTTTAGCAGCTTAGTGGATGCCACCTTCATATTCATAGCGCAGTGTTAATTTTTCTGTCAAATTTCAATTTAGTTTTAGTCATAGTCTTGACTAAAATGTTATTTTAGTTTCAGTCTTTTGACTAAAATGCTATTTTAGTTTTAGTCGTATTTTAGTTATCTCAAGTGTTTTAGTTTTAGATGTATCTTAGTCGATTAAAATAGTATTCATTTTTTTTTTTGTAAACTGCTGAAGACTATTGATGAGGCCTAAAGATCTCATCAGTCATTCTCTGAAATATAGTGGGAGCCCCCTGTAGGCCATAGGCAATTTTCTGGAACTGGAAAGAACCTTTTTGGATTGTGATTTATGACTTTTCTATTGCCTCCTTCATTAGATACACCGGCCAGTATTCCCTAGTAAGGACAAAGGAGGTTATGAATCTGGCTGTACCCCATCTATCAATGAGTTTGTCCACCCTTGGCATGGGGTAGGCATCAAACTATGATACCTCAATTCAATTTCATTGCAGAATTTAAAGGGGAGGGCCACCCTGAAAAACAAAAAAATGTTAAAAATTACAAAAAATCGAAAAAAAAAAAAAATGAAAAAAAATTTTTTTTTTTACTTACCAGAAATGCCTGTTGCTAGGCACTTTCTCCTAATCTTCCTCTTCCTCCTCGCGGAGATCTTCTGTCTTCTGTCTTCGTCGCGGCGTCTTCTGGGTAATGAGTCGCGCTGTGTTCTGGGAACTGTGTGTTCCAGAACACAGCGCGTCCCATTCAGAAAGCGCTGCGGGACTCGCGCATGCGCAGTAGCTGCGGGACTCGCGCATGCGCAGTAGGAAACGGGCAGTGAAGCCATAAGGCTCCGCTGCCTGTTTCCCTTACAAGGGATGGTGGCGCCGGGACCCGAGAGCCGAGGGACGGGTCGGCCTCGGGCGGCCGACATCGCGGGCGCCCTGGACAGGTGAGTGTGTTTATTAAGTCAGCAGCTGCAGTGTTTGCAGCTGCTGACTTTTTTATTTTATTTTTTATTTTTTTTTATAACCGGCCCTCCGCTTTAAATGAATCATTAGTCTTGGAAACCAAGACTATTGGGCTATACCACTCAGATCTGTCCTCTTCAATTTTTACAAAGTCTAACAATCTATGTATCTCCTCATCTATGGCCTGTCTGCTGACCTCTCGAATATGATGGAGCTTAAAGTGGAGTTCCAGTCACCAGTGGAAAAAATAAAAGTCAGCAGCTACAAAAACTGTAGCTGCCAACTTTTAAAAAACAGCCACTCGCCTGTCCCATGATCCAGTGGTGTGCTCACCCTAGCTGGTCTTACATGCTGTCTTCAGCTCCCAGCACCGGCATCTACACTATGGGCACCGGCTGGGGCAGCTTGCATCTTCAGTTGTACTGTGCATCATGAATTGTGGATGCAGTTTTCTGGAACCTGTTAGTGTCCCAGAAAACTGCAGGGGGGAGGAGGGGAGGAGAATTTTAATTGCCGAGCGCTGCAGCAGTCAGAACAGAACAGAAGTGAGAAGCTGGTACCTGCAACCCCCACCTCCCCCCCCCCCCGCTTATCAAAAGTGCCAGCTGTTCAAGAGGAGCGGGAAACAAGTCCTTAAAGCGGAACTTCCCTTTTTGGGTGGAGCTCCACTCCACTTTGAGCCAAACCTGAACCTTGGGCTCCAAGATGTGAACATTTTTAGTTATATAACTGTGCAGCCTGGCAATTCTAAGGCCCCTTTCACACTGAGGTGCTTTGCAGGTGCTAAAGTGCTAAAAATAGCGCCTGCAAAGCACCAGGAAAGAGCCGCTCAGTGCACTCCAATGTGAAAGCCCTTAAGGGGGTTTCACACTGGAGCGGTGCTCTTGCAGGTCCTGCAAGCCGCATCTTTGGAGCGCTGTAGGAGCAGTGTATTTACTGCTCCTAAAGCACCCCTTCCCATTGAAAACAAGGGGGCAGCGCTCCAAACCCGCCTGCAAAGCGCCGCTGCAGCGGAGCTATGTGGGCGGTTTTAACCCTTTTTCGGCCGCTTGCTGGGGTTAAAACTGCCCCGCTAGCGCCCGATCAGCGGCGCTAAAATGACGGTAAAGCGCGGCTAAATATAGCGTTGCTTTACTGCCAGCGCACTAAGCTCCCACATGGAATGGCCTGACAGCTGGGATTGGGCATGCAAGCCTTGTATTTGACACGTGTACTAGTTGACCTTACAAATGGTAAGGAAAGTAAACTACAGACGATAAGCTGCGGAGCATGCAGGAAATCCAGGAAGTTGTAGAAAGAAATGGCTAGCAGACACGCAGAATATGAAAGTACAAGTACCCCTTGAAATTTTCCACATTTTGTCATGTTACAACCAAAAAACTGAAAATTGTATACTCACCTTTCTGTAATTTACCTTTTCTGTAATTTTCCTTTCCTGACGCAGCCCATGGCAGCACACACATTGGGTTGTGACTCCGCCTCCACAACCTGATAGGACTGGTTAGCTATAAGATTTGAATAGGAGTCCACCGTTGCATTCTTAGAGGGGTAGGATGCTGTGTGCTGCTATGGGATGCGTCAGGAAAGGAAAATTGCGGAAAGGTGAGTATACAATTTTCCGTTTTCCTGACGCATCATGGCAGCACACACATTGGGAAATAACTCGCTACATAGGTGGGTGCTTTTCAGAAGTTTTTATTTACTCAGGTACAAGGTATGGATGAATTTGATTAAATAATTGATCTCCCGAACTCAACCGTAGTTAATTGAGCCGGGTCTATTCTGTAGTGCGACATGAATGTGGTTTTTGACGTCCAAGTTGCTGCCTTGCATATAGTCTCTGGGGATACTCTACAGTACACTGCTCATGAAGCTGCCACCGCCCTCGTTGAATGCGCTTTCAGGTTTTCCGGTATTAGAAGATGTTGAACTAGATATGCTTTCTTGATAACTTTAATCAACCAAGAAGCTATTGTTCTTGAAGAAGCCGCCTGACCCCTCTTGGCGCCACGCGGAATGACCAGGAGGTTTTCTGTCTTTCTGAATGGAGCGGTAACTTCCAGATAGGTGGAGATTGCAGACTTCACGTCCAGAGGATGAGGATTTCCGTCTGTGTTGAGAAAAACAGGGAGATTGATCTCTGGGTTAAAGTGGAAGCTAGACGCTACCTTTGGCACAAACTGGTCCGAAGGTCTGAGTACGACCCTGTCTGGATAAAAAACTAGGTGTGGTTCTTTGATTAATAGAGCTTGCAGTTCCGAGACCCTCTTGGCCAACGTGATTGCAACTAGAAATTATAGTTTAAGTGTCAAGATCCATAGGGATATTAATCCTACCGGTGAGAAAGGTTCTTTTGCTAAAGCTTCCAGAACGATTGACAGGTCCCAGGTCGGAAAGGTTGGTTTTCTGGGAGGCCTTATTTTTACGCATGCCTTCTGAAACTGAATAATGAGGGGGTTTAAAGCCCATTTGATTCCTGTCATTGCGGATATGGCAGAGACGTGAACTTTTAAGGTACTTGACCTTAACCCTTTCTCTAGACCTAGTTGTAGAAATTCTAACACTTGAGAGACTGATGGAGAGAGAGGGTTCCAGGACTGCTGTTGGGCTATTGCGTAAAGTTTCTCCCAGATCTTATTATATATGTTGTTTGTCGATTTCTTCCTTGCTTGCTGTAAAGTAGATACTACTCTTAACGAACACCCCTGATCTAACAACCTTTCCCTTTCAATTTCCAAGCCGTCAGGTGTAATCGCTCTGGAGAGGGGTCTAGGAATTGCCCCTGCGAGAGCAAGTCTGGGAACGGCGGAAGTGGGAGAGGCTCCTCTGTGTTTAATTGCAGGATGGTCAGAAACCATGGTCTTCTGGGCCAGAAGGGCAACACCGCTATTACTGTGGACGACAAACTCCTCAGTCTGGCCAGAAACCTGGCTACAGGAGCACCGGAGGGAATATGTAACCTAGGCGAATATACTGCCTTCAAATCCGTCAAGTGGACCTGTGCTCACTCGATTATGGGTCGAACTTCCTGCATTAGGATTTTGCTTCTGGTGCCCCCTTGCCTGTGGACATAATTTACAGCCACTGTATTGTCCATGCATAGAAGGACACTCTTCCCTGAGAGAAGGGAACCGAAGGTTAGGAGAGCTTGCCATGCGGCCCAGAGCTCCAGAACGTTTGAGACTATCCCTTGTGAACAGAAGGACCAACGGCCCTGTGCTCCCCAGTCTAGATGGTGCGCTCCCCACCCATGGCGACTGGCATCTGACGTTACTATTTCTGGGAGTGGGTGTACGATAGGATGAAAGCGTACTAAGTTGTTGGTTTGAGCCCACCATCGTACAGATTCCTTCACTGCCCTGGTGATCGATATTTGTTGTGACATTGAGACCCCGTTCCACTGTATTAGGAACGAATTCTGGAGTACCCTCGAGTTCCACTGAGACCACTGAACCATTAGAAAGGTTGATGAAATTGAGCCCAGAATGCTTAGGAACATTCTTGCTGACAGGTGGTCTGCTGACAGGAGACTTTTTACTTTGCAGACGAGTGGATATAGTTTTTCTTGGGGAAGCCCGACTGTGTTGGACCTGGTGTCTAACTCGGCTCCTAAGAAGACCATTTTCTGTACTGGGACCAGGCTGCTCTTCCTCCAATTTACTATCCACCCAAATTGCTGGAGTGTAGAAATCAGAATTGACCGATGTCGTAGAAATGTTTCCCGATTGTCTGCTAGAAGAAGAATATCGTCGAGACTCTTAGTCCCCTCTCTCTCAATAGTGCTATAACTGGAAGTAAAACCTTCGTAAAGGTCCTGGGTGCCGTTGATATACCGAACGGGAGACTTTAGAATTGAAAGTGTTGTTTGCCTATCGCAAAGCGCAGGTACTTTTGAAAGGTTTGATGCACTGGAATGTGTAGATAAGCGTCGGACAAATCGACAGAGAGCATCTAATCCTTCTCTCCTACTGTTAGTAATATTGATTGAAGACTCTCCATCTTGAAGGATTCGACTGGGATCATTTGGTTCAAGTTTTTTACAGGCTGGGATCATTTGGTTCAAGTATCTAACACAGGCCTCAGATCTCCTGTCTTCTTTGAAACTAAGAAAAGGGGAGAGTAAAAACCCTCTCCTCTCTGCTCCTGTGGGACTTCTACGATTGCTTGCTTCTGGAGCAACTCCATGATGTATTTGACTAAAAGCTTCAGTTTCAGGCGCAAAGATGGTAGTTTGGTGGGTTTGTAGTGTTTTTTTGGCGGTTTTTGCTTGAACTTCCACCTGTGGCCCTGCTGAATGGTGGATATCGTCCAGGGGTCTTTTATTCTGTCTATGCATACTAAGGCAAAAAGCCTCAGCCTCGCACCTACTATTGCGGGCTGGGTATGCGTGTCATCAAAAAGATTTTTGTTGGTCTCCCAGAATGGTTGTCTTTGATTTTTTGGACTCTCACAAAGGAGAGTTGTGTGCTTCGCCAATTTCGTTTGAATTCTTTCCCGGGTCTATAAGATCTTGCGTCCCGATACCTCTCTGGCAAATGTCGTCTGAAGGGCGGATTTTTCTGCTGTTTAGATCTTCTGTCAGACGGTATTAGACCCGAATCCCCCCCCCCCCCCCCGTGACTTTTGATATTGCGTAAACTAACTTTGAACCGATAAGATTTGTACTGTCATAGGGGATCTTGCACCAACTGGATTTGGAAGTTGCGTCAGCAACCCAGGGCTTCAGCCAGAGCACTCCCCTGGAGGTTACTGAAGCCAGCATCGCTTTTTCTGAAGACCGTATAACGGCTTCTGCTACAAAATCACCCACTAGGCTGAGTTCCTGCAGAGCTGAGATAATCTTGTCTTGGTCTGCTGCTTCCAGTATTAACTTTTCCACGCTGGATGTCCAGCAGGTGATGGCTCTACCAACTGCTGCTAGAGTGATTGCTGGCCTACAAGTCCCACCCGCTGCTGAATAGGCTTTTATAAGATCGAGGTCGATCTTACGGTCCATCAGATCCTTAAATGTTATGGCGTCTTCTATTGGTAAGGTCACATGTCGCGCTAGTCGCATCAGTGAGGAGTCTACCATAGGAGCGGAGATAAGAGGGTTCACTGCTGGCTCTTTTAGGGGGTAGAGCTTTGCTAATCTATTATTTAAACCGGATTCTTTTTTTTTTGGGCTTTTGCCACTCATCTTTTATAAGCTCTTCTAGCTCTTCAATAAAGGGAAAGACTTCCGGGTCTTTTTTTAGGTTAGGGAAATATTTTCGTGTGAGGTTGAGGCTGAGTTAGATGACCTAATTGGTTTGTATGCTGCCACCTGCAAAATTGTCTCTTTAACTGAATCTCTTATTATGTTGGATGCTTCTCTTGTATCAGCTTATTTGACTCGAGTTGCTTCCTCCAGACAGATTTGGCACACGAGTTTATTAGGTAATGCTTGCGCTCCGCAAACCCAGCAGGTGTTAACCGCAGGACGGGAATGTCGACTCTCTGCGGTGACGGAAAGATCTTGGCTGACTACACTGAGAGTGGGAGTGTCTCGAGGGGGAACGTTCCTTCCGTTTAGAATGGGATGACCCCGATGACCTGGCAGAGCTACCAAAATGAGAGGTATTAATGGGCAGTGCACTCTTTTCTCCTCTTCGCTACTTACCAATCCATACGCCCCTTACCTTGTAGTTCTTGGATGGTCTACTATGGCAGCGGTCTCCATAGGGCAGAATAGAGTATACCTGTGACCAGAGGTTTTCAGTGTGAGAGCTAATGCAGAATATAAGCAGCAGGTGCTGACATAGAATAAACGGTAAAGTGACAAAAAGATTACAGAAAAAAAAACCTTACCAGAGGCTAGAGAGGACTTGTCTTGCACGGCAGCAGGCTGTGTGATGAAACCAGGATGGAGAGCGGTGTAGAAATCACAGGCAGCATTAGAAATGGGAAAAGGCAGTTTTTAAATAGACCGCCATCGCCGGAGGAGTGACATCACCGCCGCGCATGCGCCCTGGCCACCCGCGCCGCCCTACGCCATCTTGGATGCTGGCAAATGGAGAGGGCAGAGGTAATGTCACTTCCTGAGCGCCGCGCTTCCAAACACGGCCGCCATGATGGAAAGGGCATACCTCTGTAGAACTACAGGGCTCAGCATGCACAGAGGAGGCAAAAGTAGAAAAAAGGGAAAAAAAGGAAAGCGGAATGAAAACAAAGGAAGGAGGTATGTGGGGAATGCAAATAGAGCAGACTAATAGCTGGAAGTAAAAAGGGGAAGACCGCTGCAAGACTTTAAAAACCTCTTTAAGGCTTTGTTAAAATGTGGGATTTTGTTTTTGCCCCAGAGACCAACAGAGTGGGACCCCCTGCGTTATAGCTCATTTAGAGACTGTGCAGTCAGGGGCTTCCAGGTAGGAGAGGCCGAACCTAGCTGGAGTGGTGCAGTAAGGGGTTCCATCTGCTAACCGATCGAATACATGATGTCCCATTCAGGTGAGGAAAAAAAGGAGAATGCAACGCTGGACTCCTCTTCAAATCTTATAGCTAACCAGTCCTATCAGGTTGTGGAGGCGGAGTCACAACCCAATGTGTGTGTGCTGCCATGATGCGTCAGGAAATGTAAATATATTTTATTGGGATTTTATGTGATAGACCAACACAAAGTGCCACATAATTCTGAAGTGGAAGGAAAATGATAAATGGTTTTCAAAATGTTTTACAAATACAAATCTGAAAAGTGTGGCGTGCATTTGTATTTATCCCCCTTTACTCTGATATCCTCAACTAAAATCTAGTGGAACCAAATGCCTTCCAAAGTCACCTAATTAGTAAATATAGTCCACCTGTGTGTAATTTAATCTCAGTTTACATACAGCTGTTCTGTGAAGCCCTCTGAGGTTTGTTAGAGAACCTTAGTGGACAAAGAGCATCATGAAGGCCAAGGAGCACACCATACAGGACAGGGATAAAGTTGTGGAAAAGTTTAAAGCAGGGTTAGGTTAAAAAAAAAAAATTCCCAAGCTGTGAACATCTCACGGAGCACTGTTCAATCCATCTTCCAAAAATGGAAAAAGTATGGCACAACTGCAATTCTACCAAGACATGGCCATCCACCTAAACTGACAGGCCAGGCAAGGACAGCATTATTTAGAGAAGCAGTCAATAGGCCCATGCTAACTCTGGAGGAGCTGCAGGGATCCACAGCTCAGGTGGGAGAATCTGTCCACAGGACAACTATTATGCCCCATACATACGATCAGAAATTCTTGCAGCAAAAGTCGGATGTGAGCTTTTGGTCAGAAATTCCGACCATGTGTATGCTCCATCAGACAATCAAAGATTGAGAGCAGGTTGTCTATTTTTCAGTCGGAAAAAGTTCCTATCCGAAAATGCATTAGTCTGTATGCAATTCGTCTGTATGCAATTCAAAACCCTTGGAAAGACTCTGGAACAGAGTATCTTAGAGTGTTTCTCTGAGTATTTCTGAGTGCATCCAAATGGCTCCAAGCGGACCTCGCACCTCTGGCCAAATGCGGTACTGTACACTGCAGAAGCTTGAATTCTGCTCGTTTTGCGAGACAACACTTTCAAACTAAGGCAGGATTTAAAAAAAATAATAGCACGTATTGTGAAACGCTTGTTAACCGCGTTACTCGCAATCCGAGGTTTTATTGTACTTATGGACCACATGCCGTCGTTATACGTCAGCAGTTTGAAGAGGAATACCGTTGTTATGGAAGCAGCTAGTTACCATAACCCCAGTATCCTTTTCTTCAGCCTGCGCTCCACTTTCAGATAAAAGTGGTCCCGGCGTATTTGCCATGAGATCACTTTTATTGGGGGCAGGAAAGGGCCCCCCCCCCTCCCTCCCGTTGAGCTCTGGTCTTCTCTCAGCCACTTACCAGAGCGGCGGAGACGATTGCCTCCGTTCTCCTTTTAGCCTGGATGCTGAGTGAGGAGTAAAACTTTGTCGTAATTCCATGAGCGGGCGCAATTTTGAAACGGGATATGTTGGGTATCAATATACTCGGCATTACATTATCTTTCACAATATAAACTTGGGCTAGGTTTACTGTTGTCTTATTTTTTTTTAATTACATTTTTTTTATTTTGCTTGTAAGACCGCTCCGCAAATATGGTGTTTTATTCTCTAGGGTGTCTGAAAAAAAAAAAATATATATATATATATATATATAATGTTTGGGGGTTCTAAGTAATTTTCTAGCAAAAAACAAATGATTTTAACTTGTAAACACCGAGTCTGAAAAATAGGCCTGGCTCGTTAGTGGTTAAAGGGTTTAACTTGTAAACACCAAGTCTGGAAAATAGGCCTGGCTCTTTAGTGGTTAAAGGGTTAGAATGGCCCAGTCAAAGTCCAGACCTAAACATAATTGATAATCAGTGGCAAGGCTTGATAATTGCTGTTCACAAACGCTCTCCATGCAAACTGACAGAACTTGAGCTATTTTGCAAGGAAAAATGGGCAAAAATTTCACTATCTAGATGTGCAAAGCTGGTGGAGACATACCCAAAAAGACTTGCAGCTGTAATTGCAGGGAAAGGGGGTTCTACAAAGTATTGACTCGGGGAGGCTGAATACAAATGTACGCCATACTTTTCACATATTTATTTGTATAAAAAATTGAAAACCATTTATCATTTTCCTTCCACTTCACAATTATGTGCTACTTTGTGTTGGTCTATAGCATAAAATCCCAAATGCAAGCCACATTTTTCAGATATTTATTTGTAAAAAAAATGTGAAGACCATTTATAATTTTCCTTCCACTTCACAATTATGTGCCACTTTGTTTTGGTCTATCACATAAAATCCCAATAAAATGCATTTACGTTTTTGGTTATAACATGACAAAATGTGGAAAATTTCAAGGGGTCTCAATTTCGAAAGACCCAAAGATAATGGAGCCCTCTCTTAGCCTTCTTCTCCTTCCTTACCTCAACTCCTGCCTGAAGGCAGAGCCACCCCCCAACCCCTCCCAGGCCACACAACAGCACCCTCAGCACTCCATCTTCCACCTGACTCTCCTATTGCCCAGGCTCCACCATATTTAAGGGCTGATCCAGGCACCCTGCCAGTGCCTTCTGCTTGGGGATTGGCCAGATTCCCTCAAGTATGCAGATCAGGACCTCCTACCCTCTTCCCACTAACTTCCAGAAGCTTCTTCAAGTTTCTAGAACCGGGGGGTTCCAGAGACCCGCCCTGCAGAGCCCTCCAGCCTGACCTGGAGTAGCCCGACCCAATTACAGACTCACAACAACCATGAGTCAACAAAATACATTTACCTACACTATCGCCGTTAGCAGCATGCCGCTGCTAACAGCGATATGCCGTTAGTGGCGGCTCCCATGCGCATGCGTGGGAGTGACGTCATCGCTGCTCCGGCCCTGTGAGTGGCCGGAGCAGTGATACCCGGAAGAAGATGGACACTCCATACTACAGGGGACAGCGGTGAGATCGCTGGCTCCTGTGTCAGGTAAGTGACACATAATGGGCTACTATGCGATGCATAGTAGCCCATTATGCTTTACCTTTGGAGGGAGACAAAGAAGAACTAAACCCATCAGGGTTTACTTCCTCTTTAACTTGGTAAGTGAATCACCATGATTGAGAAGGTTCATATGGCATACCCTCCAGTTTTGTAAAGGAAACAAAAGTACACTTTGCCCAGCGCAGACAGTTCTATGTGCCACAAAATAAACGCACTGGCAGCATTCACCAAGTAAGATAAATCAGTTTTTCAGTCACAGCTTGTAGTTGTATTCAATCTTGTCTGCCCTTGGCCCACAGCTCCACATAGACTAGTCATGGGGCTTGTTCCAAGCCTGCCCTCTCTCCCTACAGCTATACAGCTCAGCCTCAGTAGGATCACTCTGAGAGCTTGCATCGACTGCTACTAAAGTAAAGAACTTTACTGCACATCA
The DNA here is from genome assembly GCF_037356315.1 of Lithobates pipiens. NCBI lineage: Eukaryota > Metazoa > Chordata > Amphibia > Anura > Ranidae > Lithobates > Lithobates pipiens. The sequence goes on from NW_027507718.1 coordinate 219,359,111, forward strand.
GGGACATGCAGTGAGATCAGTTGCTGGTGAGGCACTGGCTAGTATCAGAGCCAGATACACACAGGTTACATATGCTGCAATTGTTACAGCGAGAGCAATAATTCTAGCACTAGACCTCCATTGTAACTCTAAATATGTAACCTGTAGGATACTCAATCAGCCTCTGACTTGTCATTGGTGCCAACATGCACCATGACAGCTGGGTCTTCCCCAGCCCCTCCCAGTAATCTGTCCACCAGATCCGTGATGTGCCGAACCCGAGTGCCTAATAGACAACATACAGTTCGGTGCTTCTGGTCTTTGTTACAGATTGCCCTCTCTGTCCCTCTAAGAATTGAGTCCCCTACCACCAGAATCTGTCTTTCCTTTCCTTTCATTTCCCCCTCACTCTCACTGGAGGCAGCTAGGAGAGTCCCTCAGCTCCAGCAGTGCTGGTCCCTGACTGGTTTCACCAATGTCACTCAATGGAGCGTACTTATTGGCATGCTCCAGCCCTGGATCAGCCTCCCTGCCACTTCCCCCTCTACCCTTCCTGACTGTCACCCATCTACTCTTTCCTAGTGCCTACACCTCTTTGTCTCCATCCGCCTCTGTGCTGGTCCCTGCCGGCATCTGCCGTGTACGTTTCTAGCTCTCCTTTAGTATGGAGGGACTTCTTAGTGCTGACAGTTGCTTCCCCAGATTCAGAACCTGCGCTTTCAGGGAAACAATGTGCTTGTGGACAATTAGGGCTCAGGGGGTTTAGAACACACCCCACATTATATAAAGCCGCCTGCACAGCGGCCTTGCATAGTGTGTTGCTGCTCATTGAGAGAGATAGATGGAGAGACGGTGTCTTAAATTCCTTTGAAGCTATTGCAATTACAGTCTGTGTATTGTGCCCCCTGCACAGTGTACACCTGAAGCTACTCCAATTGCTGGTGTTGTTCTGGTCCTATACCACAGGCAGCTGCAGCAGTTACAGTCGGTGTATTGTGCCCCCTGCATAGTGTACACCTGAAGCTACCCCAATTTCTGTGTTGTTCTGATCCTATACCACAGGCAGCTGCAGCAGTTACAGTCGGTGTATTGTGCCACCTGCACAGTGTACACCTGAAGCTACCTCAATTGCTGGTGTTGTTCTGGTCCTATACCACAGGTAGCTGCAGCAGTTACAGCCAGTGTATTGTGCCCCCTGCATAGTGTACACCTGAAGCTACCCCAATTGCTGGCATTGTTCTGGTCCTATACCACAGGCATCTGCAGCAGTTACAGTCGGTGTATTGTGCAACCTGCACAGTGTACACCTGAAGCTACCCCAATTGCTCGTGTTGTTCTGGTCCTATACCACAGGCAGCTGCATCAATTACAGTTGGTGTATTGTGCCACCTGCACAGTGTACACCTGAAGCAACCCCAATTGCTGGTGTTGCAAACCACCATTCCTGGCTTAAGCTGGCGTGGCATCAACCACCTCTCAGCCTGCCCCTGCAGAGCTGACAGAATATCTGCAAGCACGGAATGGCATCTTTTTGCCTGCATACTTGCGTAGCCCCTTGAACGCCTACGAGCACCGTTAGTTCCGAGGACAAAGCACAGGAAGAGGCCATGTAGGAAGAAGAAGAGGAGGGGGTGGAAGAGAGAGGTGTGTTACAACCAGTAGTAGCCTTTTGGAGGCATGGTGGGGGAACAGCCATGTTCCACTAGCTGCAGCATACTGCCAGGTTTGCTCCAGTGATGAGGAGGGAGGGGATGATGAGGTCACTGACTCCACGTGGGTGCCTAATAGGAGAGAGGAGGAGGAGGAGTTGGAGGAGACACATTTGGGCAGCACACCGACTGAATCACACCGCAGAGCTCCGCCTGTGCAGGGTGCTGCCTCTGCGCATTATTCCAAAAGTTATTTGATGTGGGCCTTTTTTGAGGCGAGTGCATCAGACCATACTGCTGTTATTTGCAACATATGTCTCAAGCTTATCTCACGTGGCCAAAACATCAGCCGCTTGGGCCTAACATGCTTGACTTGACATGTGTTGACCTACCCTGCAGTTCGTTAGCAAGCGTACCTTAAAGACCCACACCAAAGAACAAAGCGGACCTCTCCTTGCTCCTCATCAGCTGGGATCTCCAACCCAACTATACCTTCAGTCCTCTCTGAAACCTGCACTGAGAGGAATGAAGGTGTAGACTAAGGTGTGTCATAGCCAAGTACTTGCAGGCAATCTGCTAGCGGCCATCTACATGCCCAGCAGTTGAATGCTAGCTTGGCTAAATTGCTAGCACTTCAACTGCTGCCTTTTCAGTTGGTAGACTCGGCCCCCTTCCGTGAGTTTGTGCAATGTGCGGTTCCTCAGTGGCAGGTTCCCAAATGCCACTTTTTCTCACGGAGGGCGATTTTGGCTCTCTACCGGCATGTGGAAGGCAATGTCCTTGCCTCGCTGGACAGGGCGGTCAGTGGTAAGGTGCATATTACCGCTGACTCAAGGTCCAGTAGGCATGGACAGGGACGTTACCTATCTGTCACGGCGCACTGGGTGTTTCTTCTGGCAGCTGGGAAAATGCAGGACAAGGTACAGTAGTGTTGGAGGTTGTTCCGCCACCACGCCCCCAAAATGCTACTACTGGTTGTGACTAGGGATGAGCTTGGTGTTCGATTCGAACGCATGTTCGACTTGAACATCGGCTGTTCGCACATTCGCCGAATACCGAACATTATGGGCCGTTCGTGCCAAATTCGTGTGGCACTCACAGCCCACAATACACTGCAACATCGCAATGTGCAGTTCCTCAGTGGCAGGTCCCCAAACGCCACTTTTTCTCATGGAAGGCGATTCCGGCTCTCTACCGGCATGTGGAAGGTAATGTTCTTGCCTCACTGGACAGGGCGGTCAGTGGTAAGGTGCATATTACCGCTGACTCATGGTCCAGCAGGCATGAACAGGGATGTTACCTATCTTTCACGGCCCATTGGGTCACTCTTCTGGCAGCTGGGAAGGATGAAGGACAAGGTGCAGTAGTGTTGGAGGTTGTTCTGCCACCATGCCTCCAAAATGCTACTACTGGTTGTGACACACCTCTCCTCCACCCCCTCCTCTTCTTCTTCCTCCATGGCCTCTTCCAGTGCTCTGTCCTCGGATCCACCTGTGCTCCATAGGCGTTCAAGGGGCTATACAAGTATGCAAGCAAAAAGATGCCATGCCGTGCTTGCGCTAGTTTGTTTGGGGGACACGAGCCACACTGGGGCAGATATTTTGTCAGCTCTGCAGGGGCAGGCCGAGAGGTGGTTGATGCCATGCCAGCTTAAGCCAGGAATGGTGGTTTGCGACAATGGCACCAACCTACTCTCCGCCCTCCAACAGGGACAACTGACCCATGTGCCCTGTGTGGATCACGTCCTTAACCTGGTGGTGCAGCGGTTCTTGGGCAGGTACCCGGGCTTACTGGATGTCCTGAGGGAGGCCAGGAAAGTCTGTGTGCATTTCCGCCGGTCACATAATGCCAGTGCTCGGCTGGCTGAGCTCCAAAGGGAATTGAACCTGCCCAAGAACCGCTTAATCTGTGACATGCCCACCAGGTGGAACTCAACGTTGGCCATGCTGCAGCAGCTGCACACGCAGCAGAGGGCCATCAATGAGTACCTGTGTGACTACGGCACCGGGACAGGGTCAGGGGAGCTCGGTTTTTTTTCACCAGTAGGCCATGATCAGGGAGGCATGCACTGTCCTGTCACCATTTGAGGAGGCCACGAGGATGGTGAGCAGTGACAGTAGTGAGACTGTACCTCTTGTCCACCTGTTGGAGCACACGCTGCATGGAATAATGGACAGGGCACTTGAGGCAGAACAGAGGCAAGAAAAGGAGGACTTCCTTGCCTCTCAAGGCCCCCTTTATCCAGACAGTGTTCCTGCTGTCCTGACGATCACACAGGAAGAGGAGGAGGAGGAGGATTGTGTCAGCATGGAGGTGGAGCCTGGCACTCAGGTCTGTGCAACGCGTTCCCAGAGACTGGGAGGTTACAAATTTCTGGTCCTGGACAACATGTTGTTGAGGCTTCGGCCAGTCACAGAAAGAGCGGTGGAGAAGGTGGCTGTCTGACCGATGCGTTCAGACAATTTTTTAGTCTGCAGTTCCAGCAGTATGATCAGTTCCAGCAACCATCGCCAGCCTCTGATTTACATGGTGCAGGAATACTTAGGGGCAAGATCAGACTTGGACACCTTTCCCACCGAAAATCCTCTGGATTACTGGGTCTTGAGGATGGATCACTGGCCAGAGCTTGCAGAGTAAGCAATTGAGCTACTGGCCTGTCCTGCATCCAGCATTCTTTTGGAACGCACATTCAGTGCTGCTGGAGGCTTTGTAACCAATAACAGGGTGCACCTGTCCACCGACTCGGTTGATCGACTGACCTTCATAAAGATGAATTAGTCTTTTATCACCACCAGCTACCAAGCACCTGAAGCTGATGTAACTGAATATTTTTTTTTTAAATGTCACATCCCTTTAAGACTGCCTATGCTGATGCTGAATGACTATCCTGTTATGCTGACTGACTATCCTCTTCCTCCTCAATGATCCTGCTGATAGCTTGGAAGAACATTTTTGGTTCTGGGCGTCGCCACCAGTGGCTAAGGCACAATTTTTCAGCTCCTGTTCAATAGGGGAATGTAATTAAAATTTTTGATGCAATACTTTGCAGCAGGGCTCATTCCTGCACTCCAACTAGAGTATCTGTGAGAGGTTGCAGTGTCGTGGCACCAGCACCAGTGCCTAAGTCCCAATTTTTCAGCCCCTGTTTAACAGAGGCCTGTAATTACAATTTTTGATGAAATATTTTGCAGGAGGGTTTGTTGATGCGCTCAACTACAATATTTGCGAGTGGTTGCAGTGTTGTGGCACCAGCACCAGTGGCTAAGGCCCAATTTTTCAGCCCCTGTTTAACAGGGGTGTGTAATTACAATTTTTGATGCAATACTTTGCAACAGGGCTCATTCCTGCTCTCCAACTAGTTTCTGTGAGGTGCTGCAGTGTTGTGGCACCAGTGCCTAAGGCCCAATTTTTCAGCCCCTGTTTAATAGGTGCATGTATTTACAATTCTTGATATAATATTTCACAGCAGGGCCCTTTCCAGCGCCCACTGAGAGTAACTGTGAGAACTTACAGTGTTGTGGCACCAGCACCATCACCACAACCACCAAAGGCCCAATTTTTCTACCACTGTTCAACAATGGCATGTAATTACAATTCTTGATATAATAGTTCAGAGCAGCCCACCAAGAGTCACTTTGAGGGCTTACGGTGTTAACTTGTGGCAACACCAACACCTTAGGCTCAAATTTCTGCAGAGCATATAGGGCAGGCCCCTACTTTCAAGCATCCAACTTACAAATGTCTCCTACTTGCAAATGCAAGGAGACAACAGGAAGTGAGATGAAATCTACCCCTAGGAAGCAAAATTCTCTCCTGTAAGAGTTGATATGGGAAAAACGTTTCTCCTCTCCACTAATGCTTTATCCCAATCCTTGTTTTACTAAAACCCCAAATTTTCAAAAAACATTGGTCATTGGGACAGAAAGTGAGGTGAAATCTTCTGAAGAGGTGCACAGATGGAAAAAAAAGTGTTACAGGGGTGATAACCCTTCCCTATGTTTTCAAAAAAGCTTAAAAATAGATGTTTTGACTGGAGCTACACTTTAAAAATTTACCTGTTCAAAATTACAAACAGATTCTACTTAACAACAAACCTACAGTCCCTGTCTTGTTTGCACAGCCTGTATACTGCTGTTCTGAGTATATAAGGCCAGGGGGCTCCGCGCCTTTCCGTTTTTTTATTTGGGTACGGGGTTCCTCTTAATATCCGTACAAGACCCAAAGGGGCTGGTAATGGGCAGGGGGGCTACCCATGCCATTTTTCTCAATGATTTTCATCCATATTGCCAGAACCAGACATTACATTAAAACCGCAAGCAGTTTTAAATGACCTTTTTTCCGTTAGAAATGTCATTTTTTGCAAGGACTGTTCTAAACACAGGGAAACACGTGCCACTTCACAGGTATACTGTAGACACCCCCAGGCACCATATTTAACCACTTAAGCCCCGAACCAATTTGCAGCCAAAGGACCAGGCCCCTTTTTGCGATTCGGCATTGCGTCGCTTTAACTGACAATTGCGCAGTCGTGCGACATGGCTCCCAAACAAAATTGGCGTCTTTTTTTCCCACAAATAGAGCTTTCTTTTGGTGGTATTTGATCACCAGGTTTAAATTTTTTGCGCTATAAACAAAAATAGAGCGACAATTTTGAAAAAAATTCAATATTTTTTACTTTTTGCTATAATAAATATCCCCAAAAAATATATAAAAAAACATTTTTTTCCTCAGTTTAGGCAGATTCGTATTCTTCTACATATGTTTGGTTAAAAAAATCGCAATTAGCGATTATTGATTGGTTTGTGCAAAAGTTATAGCGTTTACAAAATAGGGGATAGTTTTATAACATTTTTTATTAATAATTTTTTTTTACTAGTAATGGTGGCGATCAGAGATTTTTATTGTGACTGGTACATTATGGAGGACACATCGGACATTTTTGACACATTTTTGGGACCATTGTCATTTATACAGCAATCAGTGCTATTTAAATGCACTAATTCCTATGTAAATGACACTGGCAGTGAAGGAGTTAACTACTAGGGGGCGGGGAGGGGTTAAGTGTGACGTGTGTGTGTGTGTGTGTTTTTTTTTTACTGTTGGGGGGCATGGCTTGGCATGTGACGTCACTGATCGTCTTTCCCTATAACAGGGAACAGACGATCGGTGACAGCCACACTAGGAAGCACGGAGAGAGGTTTGTTTAACAGACCTCTCCTGGTTCTTCAGCTCTGTGACCCGATTGCGCGTCCCACGGCCATGGTCACGGAGTTCAGGACCGGGTCGACGAGCGCGCCGGCGCACATGCGACCCACGGCTGGGCACTTAAAGAGCAATGTACCTGTACGTCGATGTGCCCAGCCGTGCCATTCTGCCGACGTAAATGTGCAGGAGGCGGTCCTTAAGCGGTTAAAGGAATATTTAACTTTTTTTTTTCACTTTAAACGTCATTAAAATCAGTGCTCCCGAAAAAATGCAACGCAAAAACCTTTTTTTTTTGCATTGATCCATGTCCCCTGGGGCAGGAGCCGAGTCCCCAAACCCTTTTTCGGACAATAACTTGCATATTAGCCTTTAAAATGAGCACTTTTGATTTTGAACGTTCAAGTCCCATAGACTTTAATGGGGTTCTAAAGTTCGCACAAATTTTCGGTCCGTTCGCAGGTTCTGGTACGAACCGAACCGGGGGGTGTTCGGCTCATCCCTAGTTCCAGTGAAGGGAACTCTTAAGACATCAGCATACCAAGACAATTTTGGACACATTCAGGCTCCCAACTTTGTGGGAACAGTTTGGGAATGACCCTTCATGTTCCAACATGACTGCACACCAGTGCACAAAGCAAGGTCCATAAAAACATGGATGAGCGAGTTTGGGGTGGAGGAACTTGATTGGGCTGCACAGAGTCCTGATCTCAACCTGATAGATAACCTTTGGGATGAATTATAGTGGAGACTGCGTCCAACATCAGTGCCTGCCCCCACAAATGCGTTTCTGGTCTAATATTCCCATAGACACACTTCTAAACCTTGTGGACAGCCTTCCCAGAATATTTGAAGCTGTTATAGCTGCAAAGGGTGGGCCAGCTCAATATTAAACCCTACAGACTAAGACTGGGATGCCATTAAAGTTCATGCGCATGTAAACACAGGCATCCCAATACTTTTGACAATATAGTGTATATGTGATACAAGTAAAGGCAGATATTTTTTTTTTAACAGGTGCAGTGGTTCCAGTATGCATAGGTCCAAATCCAAAAACCTAAAGCACATAAACAGGTGTATGTAATAAGGAAATGCAAAACAGTATGGAAATTCAAAATATAGTTATGAACATCAACAATTAATGTTTCTGTTTAAGTTACTGTATGTGAATGAAAGATACACACTGATAATTATGGATAATTGTACTCTACTTGTTGCATGTAATGTTTAATAGATTTATAATTAACTTTGATTAGGAATAAGCAAGCTAATTAGTGCAGGCCAGGACAGTTTGTTTTGCATCAGTGTTGCAGATAATGAGGGACCAGTTTTGAAGCATGTGTATAGCTCCCAGCCTGACAAGATAGCATAGAGGGACACTTTTAAGCAGAGAACAAATAGGGAAAGGACACACTCATCATAGTACTTTTCCTTTATATTATCATTTATAAAGAATGCAATAATTTGAAAAATAGATAAAAAGTTAAGAGCAATATAAATAACTTTGTCTGTACAGTACTACACCCTATACAGGTGGATCTACCAGGGGGACAAAAAGGGACATTTGAGAACGAAAGAAGGATGTATGGATTTGGTTCCATACCAAGAGATGGGTATGAGCAATGTATTTGTGCTGCCATAACTCCGGTATCCCCGTGTTTGGCAGGTGGTCCGGTACAAGATAAAAGTGGTCTGATTTGCCGCAAGATCACTTTTATCGGTGGCGGGAGAGGGCATATTCCGCATATTCAAACGGTGTTAAAACCACACATGTGAGGTATCGCCACGATCAGTAGAGCGAGAGCAATAATTCTAGCCCTCCTCTGTAACTCAAAACATGCAACCTGTAGAATTTTTTAAATGTCACCTATGGAGATTTTTAAGGGTAAAAGTTTGTCGCCATTCCACAAGTGGGCGCAGTCTTGAATCGTGACGTGTTGGGTATCAATTTACTCGGTGCAACATTATCTTTCACAATATAAAAAAAATTGGGCTAACTTTAATGTTGTCTTATTTTTTCATTCCAAAATTTTTTATTTTTTCAAAAAAAAGTGTGCTTGTAAGACCGCTGAGCACAGTGTAACAGAAAGTATTGCAATGACTGCCATTTTATTCTCTAGGGTGTTATAAAAAAATGTATAATGTTTGGGGGTTCTAAGTAATTTTCTAGCAAACAAAATGTTTTTAACTTTTAAACAACACATCTAAAAAAGAGGCCTGGTCCTTACGTGGTTAAAGGATTAATAAGCCCTTCATAATACCTAACATCCTTGCTGACCCAGGAAAAAAGCTTCCTTCCCACTTTCAGTAACCAATCCCTGACCATTCAATTATACTGATTTTCCCGGTACAGTACCATTTTTCTAACATATCTACTGGCAAGTGGTATTGGTGTATTAGGTCAAGCTTAGTTTCTTTGGAAAACATTACTGTGCTGCCACAGCAGCCAGCTTCATTATTGTTCATTGCTATGTTTTGTGTCTTGGTATAGTACACTGCTTCCCTCCTTCTGTTATGCACTTTTTACTAGGGATGAGCTCCGGCATATTTGCACAGCCCATGTGTAGAGCCCATCAAGAAGTCGGCACTGCACTGCGCTAATCACAGGCAGTGAGACATTTCCCAATGCGCAGCTGCAGAGGTCGGGAAATGTCTCACTGCCTGTGATTAGTGCAGTGCAGTGCCGACTTCCTGGCGGGCTCTGCAGATGGGCTGTGTGAACACGCTGGAGCTCTTCCCTACTTATTATGTCAGTCCTTAGTTGCCACTCCCTGATTCCTCATGCTGTCTGTTACTTTCATTTTTGCCCTCAGCAGTGGCAGCTGGTGCTCAAAATTTTTGGGGGGCAGCAAACAAACTGAAAAATTCTGAAATAAAAACACATCAATAGCAGCCTCACTGTGCCCATCAATTGCTGCCACTGTGCCCATCAATTGCCGCCACTGTAACCATCAATGGCAGCTACTGTGCCATCAAACATAGCCACTGTGCCCATCAAATGCAGCCATTGTACCCATCAAACACAGCCACTGTGCCTATCAAACACAGCCACTGTGCCCATCAAATGCAGCCACTGTACACCCCACCCCACCCTCCTGCTTGCCATCTGCCTGGCACTTACCCATGTCTCGATGGGGCAGCGGGTGACAGCGGTGGGCGGCGAGTGATGTCCTCAACGCTCCTCCATGTCTTCCCTCAATGTCTTCTTCTCCCATCCGCTCCTTCTGATAGGTGTCCAATCACAGCGCCTGTGATTTCGGCCAATCAGATGACGGGTAACAGACCCGAGCACCTGATTGGCGGAGAGGCGGTTCAGTGTCATTAAATAGAAAAAATAGGGGGAAAAACACTGCGCTAGAATCAAATGTACACAAAAAGCACAGCAGCCAACACCTAAACAAACAAAGTTGAACAAGCAAAAAGTAAAAAATAGTGTAGCGCTTCTTAAGTGATAAATGTAATCAACATGTGTGAGGAGAATGATCATATAACAAAGATCATATAAATAATATAAATGGGCAAAATAAAGTCCAAGAAATGGGTATAAGCTTCCGTGATAAAGCTGGCACGAAGATGGTCAGACCGTATCAAAGTAAGAGGCAAATCCTACTAAACGAATATGTCCATGTACATCAGCTTGTCTGGAAACATTAAGGAAAGTAGATAGATACTTCTTACCAACTCTGTTGGACTCACACAGTCGTATGACAGTTGAGTCAGTAAGGCTTGGGGTCTCAATCTGGGACCGAGGAGTGGATCGAGGAAGGTCCGTCAACTTGGTGGGGAAACTCCAAAAGACTGTATGCCCAATGATGAATCTCACCGATGGAACTTCAGAATGGTTTGGAAATCCAGCTCAGATGCGGCCCATTGCACACCGATACTCCAAATACCCCAAGATGAAGGGGAAGGTATTTTGGGGGTTTTTAGACCAAAAAAGAAAAAAGGAAGAAAGAGCTCCACATGGTGCGGGTCAGGCGGTAAAAATGGTAATTTATTAAAAAGTCAAAAGAATTACTAATGACTTAGTGATCACAAAGCGAATAGAATAAAAATGAAAATAAAAGCAATGTAGGGTGCCAACAGCTAGCCCGACGCGTTTCGACACATATGTCTTCGACAGGGGTATGTTGCCCCTGTCGAAGACATATGTGTCGAAACGCGTCGGGCTAGCTGTTGGCACCCTACATTGCTTTTATTTTCATTTTTATTCTATTCGCTTTGTGATCACTAAGTCATTAGTAATTCTTTTGACTTTTTAATAAATTACCATTTTTACCGCCTGACCCGCACCATGTGGAGCTCTTTCTTCCTTTTTTCTTTTTTGGTCTAAAAACCCCCAAAATACCTTCCCCTTCATCTTGGGGTATTTGGAGTATCGGTGTGCAATGGGCCGCATCTGAGCTGGATTTCCAAACCATTCTGAAGTTCCATCGGTGAGATTCATCATTGGGCATACAGTCTTTTGGAGTTTCCCCACCAAGTTGACGGACCTTCCTCGATCCACTCCTCGGTCCCAGATTGAGACCCCAAGCCTTACTGACTCAACTGTCATATGACTGTGTGAGTCCAACAGAGTTGGTAAGAAGTATCTATCTACTTTCCTTAATGTTTCCAGACAAGCTGATGTACATGGACATATTCGTTTAGTAGGATTTGCCTCTTACTTTGATACGGTTTGACCATCTTCGTGCCAGCTTTATCACGGAAGCTTATACCCATTTCTTGGACTTTATTTTGCCCATTTATATTATTTATATGATCTTTGTTATATGATCATTCTCCTCACACATGTTGATTACATTTATCACTTAAGAAGCGCTACACTATTTTTTACTTTTTGCTGGTTCAGTGTCATTGAATATTCATTCGCTTTTCTAACACACCTGGGTGAACTGCAAGCGCCAAGCATGGCACTCGCAGGTCACCTTTTTTGATACCTATTAGAGCCTATAGCTTTAATCAGGTGCTTCAAAAACTACCCCTGCCTCTGTAATTCAGACACCCTGTGGCCGAATAGGGGCCAGACACCTGAATAGGGGGTGGCAGTGGCGGCCGTGGATGGATTCATGCAATGCATGAATCTATCTATTGGAGATAGAGGGGGTGGCTGGAGAGAGGGGGCGGCGCCCGTATGGACGCACCGCCACTGGCCTCCTTTACTAAGGTCTGGAGCAACTGCACTTTGCAAAGTGCACAGTCTATTTGTCTTTAGTAAATTAAGCCCAGGGTCTCAGGGGGTATGTTCAATTGCGTAAAGCAGCATTTGAAACACACCAAAGAGAGAGCAGAATTCAATATTCTTCCATACACTGCACTGTCTACTGTGACATTTTAAATCTAAAGAGCCCACACAGACTGCATCACAGACTCTATGATCTGTTCACAAATCACACTTTGCAGAGAATACCCAATTATGTTCAAGGAAAAATAAAACAGCATTTTTGCTTGCACATGATTGGATGATGAATAATGGAAGTCAGCAAAGCTTCACTTTATGTACTAAGTGCTGGGGAAATTTTCCTTGCAATGTGAACAGTCTATTTGCCTTTAGTAAACAAAAAGTTATATGTTTACTTATTGTATAGTTAAAAAAATATTGCTTACTTTTTCACTAATCTTAACTCTTTCATTTATACACCGCAAGGAGAAATTGATGAAGACCAATTTGTTTTCTGGGTCCAAAGTATGCCTCAAGATCAAGTGTCTTCAGTACTACAATTCCGAATCTTGCCACCAGATGGAACACCTTCTTCAGAGAGAGCCTTGCCTTATACATCTGTAAGTAAAGCTAAATACACAGTAGGCCCTAGGCCGTATGTTTATTGTTTAAAAATGTAAATGCAAAGTCATACTTAGGCTCCACTCACATGGGCGCTGTGGTCCATAGAGCATGAATGAACCAGTTGTTTATGTAGCTGGAGCTGCCCAGAGCTGTGTGCCTGCAGCCTATGTTACATAAAACATGGACCATTCACGTTGTAGGAGCCCATGAGGTCTAAAATCATGCAGCATCCTGCATACCTGATGCGTCAGGCCATTTAGCTCTGGGAAGGGAGGGCAGGCATACTGAGTATTTATTCTTTTAACCTAAGAAACTTACATTTAACCCTAGAAGTGCTGCACATGTGTAAACCATTTATCAGTAAAGAATGCAATAATTTTATAGCTCAAGCAGATGCATTTTATTGACAAACAGGTTGAGGGAATGTCAGATGAATAAGAAGCAAGGTAACCTTTCCACTTTTTTAAACAGTGTGAATGCACAGCTCCCAACTGTCCCTGATTTCGAGGGACTGTCCCTGATTTGGAGCAAAGTCCCTCATCCCTCCTCATTTGTCCCTCATGTTGGTCTGATCTATAAAGTTGTATATAACATTCACTTTTTATCTTTCAAAAAAGTGTTTCCCAGTGCTAAACCTTTCATCCAAATTGTAAATTGCTGCATTTGTACATTTTTAAAGCCAATATAAAGAAATAGTAGTGGTAAAAAAAAGCCCTTGTGGATTTAATTAATCTTTTTTGGTTAATTCTCCTTTAAGGGGGTGTGGCAGGGGGCATGTCCTATGCCTACATACGTTTAGTAGTAGGTGTCCCTCATTCCCATCTCAAAATGTTGGGAGGTATGTCAGTCATACATTAAGAACCTTCTCCTATTGTAATGATTATCTTTCTGGCTGGATGTCCACTAAATTAGCTTTATAAATTAAAGCTAATATAATATAATTTATAATTATATAAAATTATATAATTATTATAAATAATGTGTACATTTACCAAAGAATTGCAGGTGAATGTTAGGTGAAATGGCTATCAAAATGTTTACAAAAAGACTCCAAAAGTTGAACTAGTTTGCTGATCATCTGCATAATGACTAAATCTTTTATTTTTCTATTGCACCATCCTCCTAGAGTAGAGTAGGCTGATAGGTAAATTTAGTTAGCTTCTCTGTAATCAGCGGAGTAGGAGTTGATTGTTTGGGCCTGCTCAGTGTCTCACAGGCTGCTGCTCAGATTACTTCCCCCTGTATTCTAGAGGATTCTGTAATTCTAGTGATAGGAAGAATAGAGTGGGCAGCCTGACTATTTATGGGACTCCAGCAAATCACTGGAATACCCAATAGGTGGTGGGGGAGCCCATAAATAGCCTGAGGCCAGAGGCAGGAGGTTTCTGGGTCCAGTCATGCTGGAGGAGACCCCTTGGACAGAACACATCAGGAAGACATTGAGGTCCCAGCTAGGCTTAGCTAGGGGGTCTTTTTCACAAGCTTGAAGTCCTAGAATGAAGTTGGGCCTGGAGATGCTCACTGGAGAGAGCAAGAAGGAAGCTGGGAAAATGGGAAACAGCCCAGCTGTCCTATGGTGATGTGAGTCTACAGCTCCCTCACTGAGAAGAGTCTGATAAATATCATCAGGAGGCAACCAACGATCCTGTGGCCGTGTGAGTAAATTACCCTAGTGCTGAAAAGTCAGTGACTACGTGTAGCTTTTGTCTCTGTAAGGAGTACTAGTCACTGTCAGCATAGATATTCTGTGTAACTTTCCCTTTTCACACTTCAGCAAGTTAGTTAAAGGGTCCTTAAAGAGGAGCTGCACCTAAAAAAAAAAAAATATTAAAAGCCAGCAGCTACTAATATTGCAGCTGCTGACTTTTAATAAAATCACACTTACCTGTCCCAGGGTCCAGCGATGTCGGCGGCAGATGACGAGCGATCGCTCGTCTCGCTGCTGCCACCACCGCCATCCTCTGTCAGGGAATCGGGAAGTGAAGCATGACGGCTTCACTGCCCGGTTCCCTACTGCGCATGCGCGAGTCACGCTGCGCGTCTCTTATGGTCCCCGCTGTGTCTCTGGGAACTGTGTGTTTCCCAGAACACAACAGGGGGGGGGGGGGGGTGGGACGTCTGCGGGGGTCTGTGGCGGTCTGGCCGGAAGTGGGTGCAGTTACCTGAATTATCCAGGTAACTGCACCCCCCTCCCCCCTGAAAGGTGCTGATTGTGGCACCGGAGGGGGGGAGGGATCAGATTAGCGGAACTTCCCCTTGAGGGGGAAGAACCTCTTTAAGTTATCCAGTTCTTCAGTTTCGGGCTATCCCATGCTCCCCTCATCCCCATTCTAGTTCTAAGTGGCAATAAAAGATGCCCCTAGACTGTTCCTTTGAGCGATTGGAAAAATGAAAAAAATGCTCTGTGACTGGCTGTGAGTGCTCTAACCAGGGGAATAGGATTAAGTTCACCAACAGCTCTTGCGGGGATGCACTACAAACAATTACACCCTTCAGAAATCAATTGCACTAAATTGATGGTTCAATCAATAAGGTATTTATTTTGTTGATAATTAATGATCAGCTTTGGCGGAACCCCAATCAAATTGTAAGTAAACAAGCAATATGGTCTTTGCTGTGTCAAATTAACATTTCCAAATGAAAGATCATTTGAAACACCTGAATCTCTGCTTGATCACAGGTTATGTGTATAGCCAGTATTACAGTAGATCTTCATATTTTTCATCTGGTAGGCAAGCACAGATGTGGATGACAAGTGGAGAGTACGTGATGAGCAGCTTCAGCAGGTTGCCTCCCTAATGGCTAAAAGGAGAAGAGACTGGAGACTCCTAGCAAACAACTTGGGCTTCCTAGAAAAAGACTCAATTTTCTTTGAGCAGAACCGTTCTGAACTCAGAGAAAAGGTAATAAAGTTACACTCAGGGAATGTATCACAGAGAATAACTACCTTAAGAAACTACAAAAACAAGTATAAATCTGTTTCTGCTATGATATACTCCTTTTTCCTTATAGCAAATAAATACATAAATGCATTCAAAGATTCACACTAGCCAAAACTGAAAATGTAACCTTTAATTGAAAAAATGCTTAAATAAGGTTTCAGGTTTTCCTACAAGTAGTGTTGAAGATCACCAGCATTTCCTGCTCCTTTTTGCTATCGGTTTGGTGATTTGGGAACCCTTGCTCATGATGCAGGTAAGGAATTCTGAAACACACCCATAGCAGGCTCTTGATGTAAAGAAAATGTTAGTGACTGAATCCAAAGGTAAACTATAGGGTATCCCAGCAACAGACCCCCTTTCCCCCCCATCATCCTCAGGGACACATTTATCCACCTATGTCAGGCATTACACACGGAAATTTGTAGACAATTTCAACTACTTTCAGTTACATTCAATTGCAAAAATGACTGAATGGATCAAGGCAGACTTCTACCAACTGTTAGCCCTTGTACACACGGTCGGATTTTGTCCCACGGATTTTGTCCGAAACTGTTGCATACACACAATCGGACAAAGTTGTCAGAAAATCCGATCGTACTTAACGTGATGACGTTATTTCATTAGAACGGGACTACGTTCAGGCTAGTAGCCAATAGCTTTGGTCTAGGAATTTGATCTGAGCATGCGTGGCACTTTGTCCGATCGGAATTCTCTACACATGATCGGACAAAGTTCGATCGGATCATGTTGTCGGAAAATTTTATAGACAAGTTGGAGAAACTTGGTCCGTCGGAGTATCCACACACAGTTGGATTATCCGACAACACGGTCCGATCGGACACCTTCCGTCAGAATGTCCGACCGTGTGTACAAGGGCTTAGAGCCGGTTAACACAGGGGCGACAAGTCGCGTCCCGTTCTGTACTATGGAACCGTTCTAATAGGAGCGACTCAAGTCGCTCCGACTTAGAAAAAGGTTCCTGTACTAATTTTGGGGTGACTTGCATTGACTTCTATACAGAAGTCATTTTGCAAGCCGCCGCTGAAGTCGTGTGCAGGTCGCCTGAGGCAGTAGCACTGCAAGTCGTGTTGCCCCTGTGTGATTCGGGTCTTTCATAGTCAGGTTGAAAAAAAACACAACTAATGAAGTTCGATAAGTTAATTATTTTACAGTTTTGATAGGTTGCAGTGGTCCTTAATCACTACAATACAGGGCACTTTCGCCCCCTTCCTTCCCAGCCCAATTTTTAGCTTTCAGCGCTCTCGCACTTTCAATGACAACTGCGCAGTCATGCTACGCTGTACCCAAATTACATTTTTATCATTTTGTTTGCACAAATAGAGCTTTCTTTTGGTGGTATTTATTCGCGTCTCCGTTTTTTATTTTTTGCGATATAAGCGAAAAAATTGTGGAAATTTGGAAAAAAAACAATATTTTCTTCTTTCTATTTTAAAAGAAATCCAATAAAATCTAATTTTGTCATACATTTAAGCCAAAATGTATTCTGCTACATGTTTTTTTTGGAAAAAAAAATACTTTAATAAATAAATAAAACAAAAAAAACTACCTAGTAAAGTTAGCCCTTTTTTTTTTGTATAATGTGAAAGATTTTACGTCGCGAGAATCGTGCTCTTTTTATTCAAAGCAAAAAAAATCATGATTCTCATTTTGGCCAGAATCGTGCAGCTCTAGTAGGCATCTTCATCTTTAAAAAGTAATGATACATATAGTAAGCCTTCTATATTTGTAGTATGAGACTGAGTAAATTAAAGTGGATTTAAACCCGAAAAATATTTTTAATTAAGGCTTGTAACTTTTACAGTATAGGATTTCATGTCATCTGTGCCCATTCTTGCCATGGATCGTTAAGCCAGCTCTGAGCAATCCTCTTATCTTTTTTCAGTGAGATAAAAATGGACAGACAGAGAAATACCAGTCAGTTCTTCTCCCATGCTGTGAGTGACAGGTGATTTACATATCTCATGCACCAGAGTGAGACAGGCATTCTGTGTACTTTACAATTCACATCCCCCCTCCCCCTCCCCTCTTTCTTCTCACGCAAGGATTGGCTGTCTTTCCTGGGTTTTGACTGGATGTTTCTCATCATGGGGTGTCATCCACAGAAGGAGGAAATGTGTGGTGCAGTAAACTCACAGGGCGGCCAGCAGAACACACACAGAAAAGTGATCTGATTTAGGGGAGATGTATCTACATAGAGCTGAGCAGAGGAGAAGCTCCAGTGATCGTATTATTGTTATTGTGCAGTGTGTGTCTGATATCACCTGATCACAATTGCAACATTTCTTTTGCTCACCTCACCAGGATGTGTTATGTGGGGGAGTGGTGGATGTCTCACTTGTCATACACACAGTAAGGCTGCATGGGCTCAAAGCTTACAGCCTACTCGTGTCACCTGACTGCTCCCACCAAGGCCCTACATGTGTCACCTGACTGATCCCACCAAGTCCCTACTTGTGTCACCTCACTGATCCCATGAAGTCCCTACACATGTCACCTGACTGCTCCCACCAAGTCCCTACACATGTCACCTGACTGCTCCTACCAAGTCCCTACACATGTCACCTGACTGTTTCCTACTTGTGCCACCTGACTGCTCCCACCAGGTCCCTACACATGTCACCTGACTACTCCCACCAAGTCTCTACCCAAGTCACCTGACTGCTCCCACCAAGTCCTTACCCAAGTCACCTGACTGCTCCCACCAAGTCCCTACCCGAGTCACCTGACAGCTCCCACCAAGTCCCTACCCAAGTCACCTGACTGCTCTCACCAAGTCCCTACCCAAGTCACCTGACTGCTCCCATCAAGTCCCTACCTGTGTCACCTGACTGCTCCCATCAAGTCCCTACCCATGTCACCTGACTGCTCACACCAAGTCCCTACCTATGTCACCTAACTGCTCCAACCAAGTCCATACCCGTGTCACCTGACTGCTCCCGCCAAGTCCCAACTCATGTCATCTGACTGCTCCCACCAAGTCTATATTTTCTTGTACAAACATCAAGCTGAATAAAGAAGGCCTCCTCTCCAGCCTGTACCATGATGTCTCTTCCCATGACCCAAACATCTCCATCATGTCATAGCCATCCACATGACACAGGAGTTGGTCAGATAGTGTGCGGACATTATACAGGAGTTGGTCAGATAGTGTGCGGACATTATACAGGAGTTGGTCAGAGAGTGTGCGGACATGATACGGGAGTTTATCAGAGACTGTGCGGACATGATACAGGAGTTGGTCAGAGAGTGTGTGGACATGATACGGAGGTTGATCAGAGAGTGTGCAGAAATGATACAGGAGTTGATCAGAGAGTTTGCGGACATTATACAGGAGTTGGTCAGAGAGTGTGCGGACATTATACAGGGGTTGGTCAGAGACTGTGTGGACATGATACGGGAGTTGGTCAGAGTGTGCGGACATGATACGGGAGTTGGTTAGAGAGTGTGCGGACATGATACAGGAGTTGGACAGAGAGTGTTGCGGACATGATGCGGGAGTTGATCAGAGAGTGCAGACATGCTATGGAAGTTGATCTGAGAGTGTGCGGACATTATATGGGAGTTTGTCAGAGAATGTGTGGACATTATACAGGAATTGGTCAGAGAGTATCGCTCCATACTTCTCCTTACACTTCCTCTCTTCTGAGTATCACTCCATATTCCTCCTGCACATCGCTTCGTCTGTTCTGAGTATCCCTCTATACTCCTCCTGTACATCACTTCCTCTCTTCTGAGTATCACTCCATACTCCTCCTGCACATTGCTTCCTCTCTTCTAAATATCACTCCTTACTCCTCCTGTATATCGCTTCCTCTCTTCTGAGTATCACTCCATACTCCTCCTGCACTTTGCTTCCTATCCTCTGAGTATCGCTCCATACTACTCCTGCACATTGCTTCCTATCTTCTGAGTATTACTCCATACTCCTCCTGCACATCGCTTCCTATCTTATGAGTATCACTCCATACTCCTCCTGTACATCACTTCCTATCTTATGAGTATCACTCCATACTCCTTGTTTGCTTCCTCCCCCATCCAGTGCCACATTTGGTACCTTTCGGGGGATAGGTACCTGTTTTTGACAGGCACCCGTCCCCACTTGCGGGATGCGGTGAGGTCCCCCTGAATTTCAGTCCTCCTGAAGTTCGATCCCACTCCTCCTTTCTCTGTCGCCGGGCTAGTTAGGAGGCGCAGCACAGTAGGGAACCGGCAGTGAAGCCGAAAGATTTCCTGTACCATGAAAGGCAATGGCAGCACCCGAGAGCCGATCAGAAAATCGGTTGGGGTGCCGAAATCGCATGGTCCCTGGACAGGTAGGTGTCCTAATATACAGTATTTGTAGCTGCTGCCTTTTAATTTTTTGGTGGCAGGGCTGGACTTCCTCTCTAAGTGTCTGTTTTAAATGTACAAAAAAAGTATTACTTTAAAGTATAAGTTCACCTTCAGCAACATTTTCCAAAAATCCCTCTATTTATTTTCATACCATACATACACAGTTCGCTCTCTACCAAGGAGAGAGCACACAGAACACACACACACATAGAGCAGCTGCTAGGGCACACACAATCATAATGTCCAGTCCACCCTGCAAATGGTAATGCCTATCCATTATAATGCATGTGCTTCCACTGTGGAGGCTCTCAAAATTTAGTGTTAGGACTACAGAAAAAACTGGAGTGCCTTGACGGGGCTTGTAACTTATGCATGTATTTGCAAATGTGTGCAAACTAAACCCCTGTTTTTAACGCATACTGTTATACAGGTTAATTTGGTTGGTTGCAGGCTGGTCGGTAAGTTGAGCTGGAAATTTCTTTGGATTTATTTGCATGTGTTGCCCTTCCATGTGCTCCTTACTGTTAAGGCCAGTTATAGGTGAGGCAGTGGGCATTTGTTTGCACACACACAATCATGTCAGAAGATAAGGAATGGCATAGGGGGATATTTGGAAATTATTGTTGAAGATAAACTTAGTACATCTTTGCTTTGGGACTGAACATTTCAGATTATGTACAGTATATAGTCTGCAAGCAAAGAAAGTGTGGTCTCAATATAATGTACTGCACATGTGGCAATCAAGAGACCTCAGTTGGGATCCAGACTCTAGTGGCGAGCTGGTCTGTTAGCAGATGTGAGGGTTTATTTACTAAACCTGGAGAGTGCAAAATCTGGTGCAGCGCTGCACAGAAACCAATCACCTTCCAGGTTTTATTGTCAAAGCCTAACCACTTGACCACTGGGCACTTAAACTCCCTTACTAACCAGACCAATATTCAGCTTTCAGTGTTCTCACACTTTGAATGACAATTACTTAGTCATGCAACACTGTATCCAAATTAAATTTTTGTCCTTTTTTTCACATAAATAGAGCTTTCTTTTGGTGCTATTTAATCACAGCTGGGGTTTTTTTTGTGCTATTAATCAAAAAACACTGAAAATTTGGTAAAAAAAAATAAAATAATTCTTTGATTCTTTTAGTATTGGCAAGTATTGGCAGATTATTGCAGAGTATTGCAGTGTTGCAGGGTATTGGCAGAGTATCGCACAGTGTTGCAGAGTATTGCAGTGTTGCAGAGTATTGGCAGAGTATCGCACAGTGTTGCAGAGTATTGCAGTGTTGCAGAGTATTGGCAGATTATCGCACAGTGTTGCAGAGTATTGCAGTGTTGCAGATTATTGGCAGATTATTGCACAGTATGGGCAGAATACTGCAGATTATTGGCACTGAGCAGCACTGTGGGCACTACACATCCAGCCCACAGCGCTGCTGCCATCTCTCCCCTCTTACTGTACCGAACGGTACAGAGAGGAGAGGAAGGAACTGGCGTCATGACTTGACGCCGGTTTGTTTACAAGTGATAGCTCCGTCACGTGGTAAACGGCCACTATCAGCAGCCATTTACCTTGATCCATGATGCGGACCCAGCGGATGTTCCCGGGTGCGTGCCCCAGGGGGCACGCAGGAGCAAGATTCTCCCAGAATAAGAAGACCGCGCTGTAGCTGTCTTTCGGCTATGGCCCGGTCGGCATGTGGTTAATTGAATATGCTGAAGTTAGAAGCTGATTGGCTACCATGCACAGCTGCACCAGACTCTGAGTGCTCCCCTTTTAGTAAATCTCCCCCATGGCCTTCTTTAACAGAGTAATGATACATACAGCTCACATACTATAATCCTTCTGTGTTTGTAGTAAATAAGCAAGCTTTTTAAATGCACATAAGAGTTTACTTTAAGGAAAGTTGTGCACAACATAAGCACAGCTTTATTTGCTGAATAAAAAGCATGTGTATTTACATTTACATATGAATAAGATAAAGATTTTTATTGATATCCCCGATTCATCTAACAAAACACTTTGCTCTTACTCCTAGATTCTGGACATGCTGCAGACATGGAGGAATACTTCTGGCAAGGAGGCCCAGTTACAGACACTACAAAACGCTCTAAAACAAACAAGTAATGCTGACATTGCCAATGAGATCTTCAATCTTAATTTTTAAACATTATAGACTTCATTAGACTCGGTGATGAATCATTGCCTGACACATCCCTAATAAATCAAGAGGCAGTATCAATTATAGCATTTACATTTAACAAATGAGTGTGTAGGCTTCCAAAATAAGTCTCCTTGGGTACCCAGTCTTTTTTCTGGATTGACAAGAAAAAAACAAATCCATACTGGTCTCTACAGAATTGTTTTATTTATTACATGTATTTATACAGTGCTGACAACTTACACAGCACTTTACATACAGTATACTTACAATCTAAAGTCCCTATCTTATGAATAACTACAATGGCAAGTTCACCTACCAGCATGTCTTTGGAGTGCGGGAAGAATCTCACACAGGCAAAGAAGGAACATGCAAGGATTCAAATCAGAGATACCAGTGGTGCGAAGCCAAAGTGCTAACCACTAAGCTACTGTTCTTCCACATGAAATTATAATGGCTTCCTCAACTCTTTCCCCTAAACAATGCTTAATTACTTTTTTTTCACCAGATTCCTGCTGTGCACCCCATAGCAGCATGATGAGTTCAATAAAAAGAAGTTATGTATACAGTATATAGCACTACACCAGTAGGAGCTACTGGGGAATTGGGATCCCCCACCCTGCACAGCCAGGCACACAGAATTTCCATGGCAGTCTTGAGTCAACAGCCCAGCAGCTTTGTTTTTTGTTGTTTTTTTTTTTTTAGGGGTTACTAAACTTGAATGGGGTTAGAGATATTACTCTTCAGGGACAGCTTTCCTATGTACAGTCTATTTACACACTCCTCAGCTTCCTCCAGCACATCACTGCTTGCAGAACAAAATCTCAGACTCAGCTTGCACACTGTTAAATGATCTGAAAAAAAAGTCATCAGTCAGACAAACGAAAGGCCCATAGCAGGCAGGGACCACGGGCCCCTTGATTGTGTAACAAAGTCAGTGTCCAGCTTCCATCCCTGTTTATACTGATCCCAGCACCACCTCTTCAGGCGCTGCAAGCCCACCTGGCTGCAGCTGCCCCTTTCCTAGCCCTCCTGGCTAGTCCCACATTCCTCCCAGGCTGCACACTTACCAGCCCTCTTGGCTGACTTCTCCTGGAGATTTTCTGGCCATGCTAACTCTGCCTTCTGCTGTCCTCTCACCTGCTCCCGTGATCCAGGTCAGGACTCCTCAATGTGTTGTAGAGAATCCCTCCAGCACTCAAGACCCAGGCCAGAGGTCCCCCAGATCAGGGGGCTCTCCTTAAGGGCCACCGACAGCCTCCTCAGCAATCCATCTCCAATCTTCTACCTTTTAAATTATTTTTATTGAGTTATTATACAGATAAAAACATTCCATTTCAATACCATACAAATATATATATATATATATATATATATATATATATATATATATATATATATATATATAATTATATACATAAGATTCATAATGAAGAAAGCATAAAATACAATCAGCACAAATCTTTCACCTGAACTCCACTGCCCCTGCTGGACTGACCCTGAGTATTTAAGAGGTCCCTTCCCCCCAGCCCACTTGGCCAGGCATTGGTTGGGCCATCATCAATACTCCAGGCAGCTCATCCTAACCCCCCCCCCCCCCCTTCCATTCTTCTGGAAGTTTCTCAAAAATTCCAGCAAGTAGGGGGAGATAACAGAGATGCTGCCTGATGAGTCAGTCACCCTGACCCAGATTCAGCCCAGCCTGGCTCTCAGACAAAATAATTTACCTACACTAACAAACTATGTAAACTACCCTTTCTAGCACACTAGAAGGTGCTACAAGTATAGCTTCCAATCTGATGTCTTTACATGCAAGGGGGTGCTGAAGGCTACAGATATATAAGGACATTTCAGCAATTGTGTAGCCCAGAAAATATATAGCCTGCCATTGTTGACCACTCTGACAAAATTCTGGTTGCCTTGGCTCTCATGCTGCTTCACCAAATGCTTTTATACTTTGCCATTGATCCAAAACAAATATGAAACTCAGGAGTTCTGACTTCACTTGCCGGATACTTGTTCTGGGTCAGTGAAAAGATGGAGGCTGATGACAGTCAGGCAAACATATTTTCACGAGAATGTCAAGCTGGAAACCAAGTCATGTTTCCTTAACCACTTCAGCCCCGGACCATTTTTCTGGTCAAAGACCAGACCACTTTTTGCGATTTTTATTGTGACTGCGACATTATGGCGGACACATCGGACATTTTTGACACATTTTTGGGACCATTGTGATTTATACAGCAATCACTGCTATATAAATGCAGTGATTCCTGTGTAAATGACACTGGCAGTGAAGGGTTTAACCAGTGGGTGGCAGTGTAGGGGTTAAGTGTTCCTAGGGGTGTGTTACTAACTGTGGGGGGCTGGGCTTTCATTTAGTGAACACTGATCTCTGCTCCAAAACACATGGAGCAGAGATCCGCATCACTAGTTGCTAGGCAGAATGGGGAAATGCTGTTTACAATGGCATTTCTCCATTCAGCCGCCGTGAGACGATCGCGGGTATGCCCACGTCGATCGAGTCCGCGGGACCCACGACCGGTCTCAAGGGGGTCCCGACCGGCGGCGCGCTCGCGATGGCAGGGCGGCATTAAAGATTGGACGTACCTGTACGCCAATATGCCTGCCCGTGCCATTCTGACGACGTACATCGGCATGCGCCGGTTGGGAACCGGTTAAGCCCTGCCTTATAGATACTTGCAGAGTTAAGGTGGTATTAAACCCAAAAATGTAAT
Organism: Lithobates pipiens; assembly: GCF_037356315.1. Taxonomy (NCBI): domain Eukaryota; kingdom Metazoa; phylum Chordata; class Amphibia; order Anura; family Ranidae; genus Lithobates; species Lithobates pipiens. The sequence goes on from NW_027507718.1 coordinate 219,383,917, forward strand.
ACATTTCAGATTACCAATATTATGTGGTGCCTGCATTGGTCTTCTTTTTTTTAGCCCTGTTTCCCCTCTGTTTTCACCTGGTGATTTGGCCAAAAACAAATCTCTTCCATTAGAATGCTCCCACTGTGGATGTAGAAGCATAGGGGCACCTTTGGACAGCAGAATTGTCAGTCTGGAGGGAGGGGAGTGTTACATGTACTAGCAGATTTAGGTACATTGTGATAAATTGAAGCCAAACTCCAGCTCGCACTTTATAAGCAGTTACAGCTGTTTTTTTCGGGCTTTCAGGATAAAGGTTTTATTTGAATAAACCAAAGCTGATCATTGTAAGCACCCCTTTCAGTGTTAAGCGGTTTTTCTCAACACTGTAGCTGCTACATTTGCAAGAGAGCTTGTTCTGTTTAAAAACAACATATTTACTGGCAGGATCACCTGGTGAAGATAAAGGAAAGAAAGCCTAAAACAAAGAAAACAAACGCAGCCATCACATATAAGAAGTGATAAGCTACAATTTAATAAATGTTTGCTTTTGGATTTATTACTGCTTTATATGTAATGTTTAGGCTATAATGGTAGTGGCTATCCATGTCTTTACCTCTCCGGCATATTTTATAAAAATTCTTTCTGGCATAACATGTATTCAAAAAGTGCTGGTAACCGGGTCTTCCATTCAAGTAAGGCTGTAGGTGAGACTATGAATGAAGCTACCCAGAAATGTCCACTCACTTGTCTGTAGTTTCAGCTGAATAAACGGGGTCCTCCCTGCAAACTGGAAGCCAAGGAACAAAAGACACCTGGATAGTGTGGGGGAAGTTTTGAACCTCTGTAAGATTTTATTGCTGTGCTTGTCCTTACAGGGAAGATGCACCCTCTTTATTTGCCCCGGTTATAATCAAACGTATAATATAACTTAACCAGGTTTGAAGAGAACTTCTCTTACATAGGACAGATTTGGAACATTGCTCATACTTGAAGTTGAGAGAGATTCCGTTTAAGGGGGGGGGGAGACAAAAATAGGAAACTTCTAGCCAGGGGCGGACTGACAACTCATGGGGCCCCCAGGCAATAGGATATTATGGGGCCCCCGGGCAATAGGAGAAGGGCCACACAGTATACACACACATACAGTATACACACACAATATACACACACCGTATACACACACAGAATACACAAACACACATTGAAAGGTACTGGAGAGGTGGGGCAGCTATAATCTTGGGATTTTTTATTTTATTTTTAAAACACAGATTTTTACATACTGTCCCTGATTTTATTGAGGCTGGCAACCCTGATGGGGTCCCTTGGTGGCATGGGGCCCTCGGGCAGTGCCTGAGTGCCTGAATGGTCAGTCTGCACCTGCTTGTAGCCAACCTAGCAGCTGATCAAAAATCTAAAAGAAAATCTACAGGCCCTTTTTTACTATTATCAAAACTTGTATTCCCCCATTGCACCATATTAGCATTCTACTCTACACAATATAGGAAAAATGTAAACCGCGCTAGGAAAAATAGTGTAAAATTAACAAACTAACAAAATAGGCAGCAGCAATAAATGCGATATGGCATTCAACAGTAGTAAGGTATATATAAAGCTGCGCCAACCCTCTAATAAATACAATGTGAAATAAAAAATAAATAATAAAATAAGACTGATACAATTATGCAAAAAAAACCTCAAATGATGTGTAAATAGCAAAAAGGGCCAACAAAATGGCAAAAAGAGAGAAAAAAGTCCAATCTAAGAAGAGTTCATAAGTGAATCCAAATAACGGACGTTAGTGTTCTTAAATGACAGCACCACAGTGGTTCAACACTTTCCAAAGCGCGTGAAGTGCCCGTCACCATATGTTGAATGCGCTTACCAGAAAATATATGAAATGAAGCATATATGAATGGTCGGTGGATAACATCCAGGTTAACCTTCCTCAGCTGGGTCAGCACTCCATCTCTTAGCGATATTTCCAAGATAGTAATCTGTTCAGTGGTCTCGATAAAAAGCACTCAGAGGCCCACGGAAAAGAAAGGGACTGACATAGCGTAATAACGTAGGAACAGTTTAATAAATAAAAGTATTGCACTTACAAGTACGTAGATAAAACACAGCATATAGGAGCAATGTAAAAAGCCGGCCGGCAAACAGGAGCCCGTCCTCCTCTCCTACAACGTGGTGGCGTCACTGCGTGCCTTTCCAGACGCGTTTCGTCATACCTGACGTTGTCAATGGGGAACGGGCAGCGCAGTGACGCTCCGCCTAATAAAGCTAACGAAGGGAACCAAGCCTCGTATTGAGATACGAGACTCAGTGACGCTCCGCCTAATAAAACTAACGAAGGGAACCAAGCCTCGTTCTGAGATGCAAGACTTAGTCAGCAAACGCCATTATGGATAATGGCAAATAGCCCTAATACGAGCGCTGTCTATCCAGAATTGAACTATTATATCAACCCGTAACGAACACGCTTATCATTTGTTAAATAGAACATCATAGATGAAAATCATATCCAACAGATATATTATGTGTTTAAAAAGAAAAGGAACATTAAAATAATGCATGTATGTGCTCGTGTAAAGCAAATAGAAAGCTGGCAATATATAAATCGCATAACACTTCACAATCGCATATCGCTTCGCGATGCACAAAAAAAAACCAGTTAAATCGTGAAACGAAGGAATTACACCCAGTCCTTCTAACGGGATTGGCGCAAAAAAACGTATGCATATATGGTGCCATATGCCTTTTGCATAATTGTATCAGTCTTATTTTATTATTTATTTTTTATTTCACATTGTATTTATTAGAGGGTTGGCGCAGCTTTATATATACCTTACTCTACACAATAGGTTGCAACAGATGCCCATCTCATCTCTCTCAGATCCAGGCAAGATGATTCTAAACACTCCACTCACTTTAGATGAGATCAAAGCAGCCATACAGTTCTTTCCAAATGGTAAAATGCCTTGCCCTAATGGAATTCATTCAGAATAATACAAATAATACATTGAGGAACTTGCTCCAACTCTCTCTGACCTCAATATGCAGTGTCATGAGGGGGTTCTCCCAGACTCTACGTAGCAGGCATATATGGTCCTCTTTCATGAACCAGAGAAAGAGCCACTGCAATGTAGTTCGTACAGACCAATCTCACTATTCAATATGGCAGATCCTCACTAAACTTCTAACAACTCATTTATCTAAGGTTATTGGTCATTTGGTGGAGTAATTGTGATGCTTGACATTGAAAAAGCACTTGATTCAATATATTGGGGGTACATGTACTTGGGTTGTGGCCCCTCGTTCATGCATTGGATTGATCTTTTATACTGGAGCCCCCAGGCCTCTAATAAATTAGACATATGGTCTCTGCCCCTTTGGTGGTGGGGGAGTCAGTGATGTCCCCCATCTCCCCCAATGATGGAGCATTTAGCAGTAGTAATCTGGGCCTTCTCAAAAGCCAGGGGTCTCCATGTGCATAAATGACTCTAATAATACTGGACGAATTATCTGTTTTCTTTGTCCTAAAAATAAATCGAGAAAAATCAATAATTCTCTGTACTGATCCAATATTGATTCCGCACTAAATTTAAATTTCAAATGTGGAGGACGTTTCCATTATGTCTCATAGGTAAAATAAAGTTAATTAAGATGACGTTACTTCCTCTCTTTTAAATATACTCAGTAAAGCCCTCGTATGGCTGCAACCTTTTAAATAGCTTGACAAACAAATATCCTTATTCTTGCAACATAATAGACTTCCCAAAACGAAAGCCCCGTACACACGAGCGGACTTTTCGACATCCAAAGTCCGACGGACTGAGTCCGTCAGACTATTCGATCGTGTGTGGGCTGCAACGGACTTTAGCTTCGCTAAAGTCTGACGGACTTTAGAAATGAAGCATGCTTCAAATTTTCCCGACGGAACTCCGCCGGACCCGGTCCCCTTCGAAAAATCCGCTCGTGTGTATGCTACTCCGACGGACTAAAACCGACGCTAGGGCAGCTATTGGCTACTGGCTATGAACTTCCTTATTCGAATCCAGTCGTACGTCATCACGTTCGACTCCGTCGGAGTTTGGTGTGATGGTGTGTGTCCAAGTCCGTTCGGTCGAAAAGTCCGCCAGAACTCCGTCGGAACTCCGTCGGAACTCCGGCGGAACTCCTTTGGAGGTCTGTCGGACATAAGTCCTCTCGTGTGTACGGGGCATAAGCCAGCCATACATAGATTGAAATTTGGCGATTCAGCAGGGACCGTCCAAATTTCGATACATGTATGGGCAAGCTGGTTGTACAAAAAATCGACTTCTGTACAACCACCCTGTCTGATTTTTCCATTTTAATCAGTGTTGTGGGCTATGGCCAGCAGCACTCCTCAGTGTATTCTTACAGTAGGAAATCTCTCCGCTGTTATAATGCAATAACTTAGCGAGAAGGATTCTCTTATCCACTCCAAGTGCCTTTGTCTAGCTATAAAAAAAACATTCACAGCACTCTGGGGGATGTTGTTTGGTTGTAGTGAAACAGCAAGCTTTGGTTTGTATGAGATATGGAGACTTCCATGCAGTATTCCACCTAAGGCCGCGTACACACGGGCGGACTGTTCGCCCAACTTTGTCCGTCCAACAGTTTCGGCAAACAGTCCGCTCAAAATTAGCATGGACGGACATGGCCACACACGACGAACGAACAGTTTGCTGAAACCGTGCGCGATGACGTGAACGGCACGTACGACGGGACGAAAAATACAACGTCCTATACACTGCATTATAGCTTTCGGCGTGAAAATCCTTTCTGAGCATGCGCGCAACTTTGTTTGACGAACAAGCCTACACATGAGCGGACTGTTCGCTGAAACAAGGTTTCAGCGGACAGTTTTTCGGAAATTCCGAAAAACCTTGTCCGTCCAACTGTCCGCTGAAACTGTCCGCTGAAAGCCCACACACGAGCGGACTGTCCGCCCAAACACTGTTCAGCGGACAAAGTTGGGCGAACAGTCCGCCCGTGTGTACACGGCCTAATGCCCCGTACACACGAGCGGACTTTTCAACATCCAAAGTCCGTCAGACCGAGTCCGTCAGACTATCCGATCGTGTGTGGGCTGCAACGGACTTTAGCTTCGCAAAAGTCTGACGGACTTTAGAAATGAAGCATGCTTCAAATTTTACCGACGGAACTCCGCCGGACCCGGTCCCCTTCGAAAACTCCGCTCGTGTGTATGCTACTCCGACGGACTAAAACCGACGCTAGGGCAGCTATTGGCTACTGGCTATGAACTTCCTTATTCGAGTCGGGTCGTACGTCATCACGTTCGAATCCGTCGGAGTTTACTGTGATCGTGTGTGGCCAAGTCCGTTCGGCCGAAAAGTCTGTCAGAACTCCGTCGGAACTCCCGCGGAACTCCTTTGGAAGTCTGTCGGACATAAGTCCTCTCGTGTGTACGGGGCATTACTCATACTAAGGCCCCTTTCACACTGGGGCGGTTTTCAGGTGAGACAGTGCTAAAAATAGCGCCTGTGTAGCCCCTGAAAAAAACGACCTCTGTCACTCCAGCTTTCATACTGGAGCGGTGCGCTAGCAGGACGGTGAAAAAAAGCACTCCTGCATCTTTGGAGCGGTGAAAAGAGCAGTTAAATCAATGGGGCAGCGTGGCTATACGAGCTTTGCGGGTGGGTTTAACCCTTTTTCGGCCTCTAGCAGGGGTTAAAACCACCCGCAGACCGCTGCTAAAACGACGGTAAAGTGCCGCTAAAAATAGTGGCGCTTTACCACCGACGCCCGCACCGCCCCACTGTGAAAGGGGCCTATGAGAAAGACAAAGTGTGGAACAGAACCCACATTTTACGCAAACCCTCTGCATAAAGGAATGCATTAAAGTGATTGTAAGGGTAATTTTTTTTTTTAAATAACAAACATATCATACTCACCTCCACTGTACAGCTAGTTTTGCACAGAATGGCCCTGAACCTGCTCTTTTGGGGTTCCCTGGTGGCTCTTTCGACTCCTCCCTGCATCTGATAACCCCCTCGGGGAAGCACTTCCCCAAGGGGGTTACCTTGCGGGCGCACATAGGATGCATTAAGGTGAAAAAGCACAAACCTTTCAAACCCCTTTAAGGTAAAAAAAATAGGCTAACCACTTTAAGATCCTGGAGCTAGTCATTTGGGCATCAAAGTAAAATAAAGGTCTTGCGGAACCTGCTTGTCACTGATATACTTTTCTCCTTTGCTGAACAGAAATTTCAGTATTCTCTGGTACTTGTTTCATTATATCCAACTGCACTATGCCTGCTGCACTCAGATGGCCAGGCTTACCACCACGAAGCTGGAATCCCTTAGCCCTTGTACACACGGTCAGAGATTCCGACAACCAAATACGACGGATTAATTCCGGAAGAGGTCTGGAAGTGATGTTGCATACACACGGTCGGACTAAGTTGTCGGAAAATCCAATTGTACATAGCGTGATGACATTATTTCGTTAGGACGGGACTACGTTCAGGCTAGTAGCCAATAGCTTTGGTCTAGGAATTTGATCTGAGCATGCGTGGCACTTTGTCCGTCGGAGTAGGCTACACATGATCGGAGTATGTCCGATCGGAGCATTTTGTCGGAAAATTTTACCGGTAAGTTGGAAAAGTTGGTCCGTCGGATATCCCGACAGAAACAGTCCGATGCAGACCACACACAGTTGGAATATCCGACAAAACGGTTCGATAGGACATATTCCGTCTGAATCTCTGGCCGTGTGTACAAGGGCTTAGAGTTGAGTCTTTTCCTATACCTATATGGCTTTGCAAAATTTTGTGCTTCCAGTCATGAATGAGAGCAAAGAGAAATGGTCACAATCAGAGACAGGCTTTTGCATTGGAAATTTATGCATCGTTCTTACCTTACATCAGCAAGATTGGAAAGATTTACATTCCCTTTAGAACTTGCTGAAAATGCCCCTGCACAACAGTAGACTTTAAGCCCTGTACACACGAGCGGACTTTTCGACATCCAAACTCCGACGGACTGAGTCCGTCAGACTATCCGATCGTGTGTGGGCTGCAACGGACTTTTGATTCGCCAAAGTCTGACGGACTTTAGAAATGAAGCATGCTTCAAATTTTCCCGACGGAACTCCGCCGGACCCGGTCCCCGTCGAAAAATCCGCTCGTGTGTGTGCTACTCCGACGGACTAAAACCGACGCTAGGGCAGCTATTGGCTACTGTCTATGAACTTCCTACGTCGAATCCAGTCGTACGTCATCACGTTCGACTCCGTCTGAGTTTGGTGTGATGGTGTGTGGTCAAGTCCGTTCGGTCGAAAAGTCCGCCAGAACTCCGTCGGAACTCCGTCTGAACTCCGGCGGAACTCCTTTGGAGGTCTGTCAGACTTAATCCCTCTCGTGTGTACGGGGCTTTATTCACATTTTGTGGTTGAAAGTGTCTACTGGACTTTAAGTGGTTTAAAGTGGATGTGGAAATACGGGGAAATTTAGTTAACAGCAATCGCAGGTTAATTAGCTTCAGTATAAATCACACAAATTTTTTGACCAATATCTTGATCCTCTTAAAATCCTGGGGTTTGCCTTTTGGGCTTGGAAGAACCCTTGTCCTGACCAGAAAATGACTTGTCATATTGTTATTTTATGCCAGGGTAGCAATTGTACTTCTCCCGGACACCCCAAACTCCTCCAACTCTGGCCAGATGAAAATTCTTGATTATCTCTACTCTCCATCTATAGATACCCATAGGAGCAGAAGTTACTCAGCTAAATTTAATAAGATATGGTATCTCCATGTTAGGAGCCCCATCAATTTAACTGTGCAATAATACTAACCGGTAGAGATATTGGATGCTTGCCTGAAACTTCCCTTAAAAAAACTGTTGAGATAAGGGGGGATTTTAATTATCCAGACATAGACTGGGCGGAAGGAACTGTGCATTCCTCTAAGGCTTGCCAGTTCCTAAATGTCTTGCAGGATTTCATGGGTCAGATGGTAGACGTGCCAACTAGAAACAAAGCGTTACTAGACCTACTGATTACCAACAATACAGACCAGATCACGAATGTGGAAATACGGGGCAATTTAGGTAATAGCGATTGCAGGTCATTTAGCTTCAGTATAAATCACACAAATAGGAAACATAAGCGGAATACAAAGACACTGAATTTCAAAAGAGCCAAGTTCCCTAAATTACGAACCTTTCTAGAAGATATTAATTGGGATAAAATTTTGGGAACAAAGAACACAGAGGAGAGATGGGTTTGCGCCGCGGGACTCCCCGTGGGGATGGCGGATGGCGGAGCGGGCCGAACGGGTTCAGATCGCGGTGGGATTCGGGCAGTTCCGCTGTTGCCGTGTCCCTCCTTGGATCGCCCGCCTGTTGATCCCGGTCTGCGGGTGTTTAGGCAGCTAGAAAGGGCCCTGGGATCCGGATTTCTGCCGGTGGATGGTGGAGCTCTATGCAGCACAACCGCTCACATCGCCATCTTGGACACGCCCCAGCTGCACCGCATGTCCAGAACCATCATTTTAGAAATGATTGTGGCAATGACCCTGAAACCAGGGCAAAATTATAACATTGCCAGGTCATTTCTAATAAGTTAGTAGAAATACAGTTTTTTACCACGGAGACACGCGTTTATGAAAATAGTTCTATACAATGTGTACAATATGAACTCATTACGTTACTAGTATATTATGTCATTATTATCATTGTCATATTTTATATATCCCAATAAACTTTGTTCTATATAATGTTTACATTATGAACCTACTATGTCAATATTTTATAATGGTATTACTATTATTGTTATATTTTTTTATCAATAAACCAATGACTGCCAATTGTTGTTTTGCAATGCTGTCAGGGAATGTCCATAGTTCTAATATACATAGTACTGCCCATCTTCATTTATACTGTGATATCTCCAGGGGTGTATGCTTCATATAAAGTCCCACCTTCCTTCCTTTTTAAGTTACCATGTTTGCGATAAGCATGGTAGGTGAATTATCCAATGGTACATTAGCGGTATAAAGCATGTAGTGTAGCAGCAGCAGCTAAAAGCAAGATACTGGCATATCTGGCAAACATATTATACAGTATCTCACAAAGGTGAGTACACCCCTCACATTTTTGTCAATATTTTATTATATCTCTTCATGTGACAACACTGAAGAAATGACACGTTGCTACAATGTAAAGTAGTGAGTGTACAGCTTGTTTAACAGTGTACATTTGCTGTCCCCTCAAAATAACTCAACACACAGCCATTAATGTCTAAACCGCTGGCAACATGAGTGAGTACACCCCTAAGTGAAAATGTCCAAATTGGGCCCAAAGTGTCAATATTTTGTGTGGCCACCATTATGTTCCAGCACTGCCTTAACATTCTTGGGCATGGTGTTCACCAGAGCTTCACAGGTTGCCACTGGAGTCCTCTTCCACTTCTCCATGATGAAATCACGGAGCTGGTGGATGTTAGATACCTTGCGCTCCTCCACCTTCCGTTTGAGGATGCCCCACAGATGCTCAATAGGGTTTAGGTCTGGAGACATGCTTGCCAGTCCATCACCTTTATCCTCAGCTTCTTTAGCAAGGCAGTGGTCCTCTTGGAGGTGTGTTTGGGGGTCGTTATCATGTTGGAATACTGCCATGTGGCCCAGTCTCCGGAGGAAGGGGATCATGCTCTGCTTCAGTATGTCACAGTACATGTTGGCATTCATGGTTCCCTCAATGAACTGTAGCTCCCCGGTGCGAAAACAAATATCAGAGGACAGTAATTACACTTAGTGCTCTGAACTGAGGCACATTTACATTATAGAGGGATATGCTTTGTTCATATTTCATGCCTGAGGTTAACAACCACTTTAAGTGGATCAGTAGGAAGAGACATTGTCAGACACAACAGATACCTTAGATTGGGATCCAGATACTGTCATAGCAGGTATAACATGCAATCATCTTGCTGCAATCTTATTGGCCCATCATGGTAAATGTTCATTTGTATGCTCTTACCCATCACCAAACCATTGGAATTTCATGTACTACCCTGTTTCCCCCGAAAATAAGCCCTGTCCCAAAAATAAGACCTAACCTTATTTTCAGGATGGCTGCAATATAAGCCCTACCTTGAAAAAAAGCCCTAATTAAAGTCATTGTAAAAACATGTAATCCGTTTTCTACAAAGATTATACACAGTGCCCTTAAAAAGTATTCATACCACTTGAAATTTTCCACATTTTGTCATGTTACAACCAAAAACGTTAATGTATTTTATTAGGATTTTATGTGATAGACCAACACAAAGTGGCACATAATTGTAAAGTGGAAAGAAAATGATAAATTGTTTTCCACATTTTTTACAAATAAATATCTGAAAAATGTGAAGTGTATTTGGATTCAGCCCCCTTTACTCTGATACCCCTAGCTAAAATCTAGTGAAACAAACTGCCTTCAGAAGTCACCTAATTAGTGAATAGAGTCTACCTATGTGTAATTGAATTTCAGTATGAATACAGCTGTTGCGTGAAGCCCTCAGAGGTTTGTTAGAGAACCTTTGTGAATGAACAGCATCATGAAGAGAACCCCTGAGATTGGCTGTGTTGGTGACCCGGGTAGTAATGGCATCCCTTTCCTGGTCATGTGACAGTATTCAGGCCTCGCAACTGGCTACCAAGCCCAGGCACTATTACAAAGAAGCAGGTCACATTCTTTCCTATATCTAATTATATCCAGCTGCAAAGAAAAAAAAAAGGGGGTATACAGTAGTTGGGGAAATTGTCACCTTGTTCTGCATAGCCAAGGTGAGTGTCTCATTAAGATAAGTCAACTCCCATTTTTTCCATCCCTCATTTTGGGTTTTCAAGGACCAAAAGGTGACAACCCCAACTATAACCCAACGTTGAGTGTCAATTGGAGGTGTACAAACATTGTTTCTTTTTTTAACATGGCCAATATACCTCTAATCCTCCCACACAAATGTACAACATAAGGACATAAGGCACATATGTCAAACACAAGGTCCATGGGCCCAATGCGGCCTTCCAGGCCTTGCCATGTGGCCCTTACACCAGGTTTGGAGCTGCATGTGCTGGAACTCTATTCCATCAGTACCACCTCTGGTACTCACCCTCTGTTGCAGCTCCCCACTGTCACTTGTAAACACAGAAGCCTTTGCTCTAAGGAACTAACAGATCCCTGGCAGGCCATGGCAGGGATAGATCTCCAGAATGTGAGAGAGAGAGTGATCTTTCTGCAAGGCGAGGCAGAGTGGCCTACATAGGGAGGTACTAGAGTGGGTCAGGTAGGAGAGAGAGATACAGGGAAGCTTTGGGGGGTTGTGATTCTATACCGTCAAAGCATGCACTCTGTACACAGAACACTCCTGAATTCTGCACTCTGTACTTAACGCACTCTTGAACCCTGCACTCTGTACATAGCATACCCCTAAACAATGCACTCTGTGCATACATATTGTACCCCAAACTTTGTGCTTAACGCACTCCTGAGCTCTGCACTCTGTACATTGCACACCCGAGATACAACCGGCCCTTTGAGGGCAAACATACTGCTGATGTGGCCCGCAATGAAATTAAGTTTGACACCCCTGACATAAGGAGAACCAAACTTAATAAGCATTTCTGATAATCAGAGGGATAACCTTTAATCACCACACCACAAGACAGGTACTATTGAAAGCTACTGAGATTTTTATGTCTGCATTTTGTCTACACTGGAAAATAGAAAAAGTCATATAAGCACATCTGGTATGAACAAGCCTTCATGATTGCATGAAAGGTATGATTTTATTAATTCACAGGTTAACTCTTCCTCTTATGCCACATACACACGATCGGAATTTCGGTCAGAAAAGCTCAGATGGTTTTTCCTGATGGAATTCCAACAGAATTTTGCTCAAGTTGTCTTGCATACACACGGTCACACCGACTGTCAAGAACGCAGTGATGTACAACACATACAATGGGACTAGAAAAAAAAAATTCAATAGCCAGTAGCCAATAGCCAATAACTTCCGTCTCGTAGTTGAAACTGAGCATGCGTGACTTTTTGTGTGTCGGAATTGCATACACACGAAAATATTATGTTACAAGCAAAGTCAAGGATGTATGCCAGCATACTAGCACATAATGGCAACAAACTTCTAAGTTTGCTTTGTAACAGCGATAACAGCTCAGCATTCTCTATTACTGTCAGCATCTATCTTCTTTCACCATATGGTGACCAGGGACCTTGACAGCAGGAACCTGATGAACTACTACTACAGGAGGCTTCTGCACTACAGAGCCAGGGGAAAGGTCAGTGTAGTGCTACCCTCTTAGGAGCCATTGATATATTGCCTGGGTCTTTCCCACTTTTGCCCCACAGCCAGGAACAAGGTAGATTCACACAGCCAGGTGCTTGTTGTCTTCAATGACCAGTCTAGGGGTTTTGTTTTTATTATTTTATTTTTGGAAAACTTGGATAGGGAAGGGGATTTAGTGTGATACTCCAAGAAATAGAACTAATCACAATTAAGGACATCTAATGCCCCGTACACACGAGAGGACTTATGTCCGACAGACCTCCAAAGGAGTTCCGCCGGAGTTCCGACGGAGTTCCGATGGAGTTCTGGCGGACTTTTCGACCGAACGGACTTGGACACACACCATCACACCAAACTCCGACGGAGTCGAACGTGATGACGTACGACTGGATTCGAATAAGGAAGTTCATAGCCAGTAGCCAATAGCTGCCCTAGCGTCGGTTTTAGTCCGTCGGAGTAGCATACACACGAGCGGATTTTTCGAAGGGGACTGGGTCCGGCGGAGTTCCGTCGGGAAAATTTGAAGCATGCTTCATTTCTAAAGTCCGTCAGACTTTAGCGAAGCTAAAGTCCGTTGCAGCCCACACACGATCGAATAGTCTGACGGACTCAGTCCGTCGGACTTTGGATGTCGAAAAGTCCGCTCGTGTGTACGGGGCTTAACTGATCCTTCAGTTAAGCTCTGGTGAAGTCCTTTCTGAAAGCAGATAGCAGATTTTTCCTTCAAAGTAGCACAAAGTCATTTCGGAAGTGAGCAAAGTCCCTAGTAGTAGTAGGGCAAAGCTCCTGACATACCAACCAGTTGCAGAAGACTGTTTGGCAGTCCAAAAGTAGTAGAACTGAGCAAAGTCCTATGCAGTAGCAACAGTTGGACAATTTCTTGAGAACACCAGCCAGTGTTCCCTTGTTCAGTCCCTCAGCTGACTATACAGCATGCCAGAAGGGGTTAAAAGCACAAGTCTATAAATTCTTTAGGAAAGTTTAGGTTGTCTGTACTCACAAAATGTCTAGGGAAAGCTTCTAGCCTCCTTCCAACTTCCAATCAATACTCTATTCCAGTGATACCAGACCAGATCTTGAATAGACAGCCCCTTCAGCCAGGTCTATGTAGAACCAGGGTCACTCACTAACATCAGGCCCTCAGGACACCCACCTGAGGCCCCATGGCAGCACACTCTCCCAATTCAGGCCCTCGGGTTGCCCACTTGACGCCACATGGCAGCATGTGCCAGGGGAGGCCTCTAGCTGGTGCAATCCTTTTCTAGGAAAGACCCAGAGCACATGTGCTCCTAGAATACAGGCACCCAGAATGCATGGGGCACCTCCCCTTGCAACTGGCCAGGGCTGTATGTATATTCATGTGTCTATCAGCATGGTTTCTGCCTATTTATCCAGAACTTTCCCTAGTTGTTTGGATACAGGGAAACTTAAGACAGCATGAACAGCACCAGAGCACACTGAGCAGGCTACACTAGCCAATCACAGCTCTCTGTTAATCAGACATCAATTACATTTACCTAGCTTTTCCTCTGTTAAGCAAGGAAACTAAAAATTATTCTACACCAATTATAGTTTTTGTATAGTCAAAACCTTTTTCCATTTGGGTAGGGTATAGGATGGGTAATTCTACTGTCAGGTCATTTTTTGGTGTCCGTGTTCCACTAGGGGTATTTCCCTTTAGTTGCTGTTCTGGAGACCAAATAGGAAATATCCGTAAAGAGATTCTCATCTAAGGCCGCGTACACACGGGCGGATTGTCTGTCCAACTTAGTCCGCTGAACCGTGTTTCAGCGGACAATCCGCTCGTGTGTGGGCTTCAGCGGACAATCTGACGAACAAAGTCTTTACGGAATTTCCGTAAGACAGTCCGTTCAAACTTGGTTTTGTCCGTCCAAACTTGGTTTCAGCGGACAGTCCGCTCGTGTGTAGGCAAGTTGGACGGACTAAGTATGGCGCATGCTCAGAAAGGATTTACACAGCCGAAGGTTGCATTGCAGTGTATAGGACGTCGTTTTTCTAGTCCCGTCATACGTGCTGTACACGTCATCGCGCACGCTTTCAGCGGACTGTCTGCTCATCGTGTGTGGTCAAGTCCGTTCATGCAAATTTTGAACGGACTGTCTGTCGGATTGTCTGACGAACTTAGTTGGCCAGACAATCCGCCCGTGTGTACGCGGCCTAAGATAGTTGTCACTAGAAAGTTTTCCCTGAGGCCCGTTCACAGATGAGCTATTTTCTGCTTGAAGCTTGTAGCTCTAAAACGCTCAACAAACAAATAATTTCAATGGCCCCTGTTCACATATGAGTGTTCTGTCATCTGAAGCAAAACACCTGTCGCATGAGCTTCTTTTTGGCAGATTACAAGCATTTTTGGCCCCATAAACTTTAAGACTCCTTTCAGACTGAGTCGTTTTACAGGCGTTTTTGCGCTAAAAACAGTGCCTGAAAAGCGCCTGTAAACTGCTTCTTCTGCAGGCCCATTGTGCAAGCCAGAGTGCTTTCCCACTGGGGTGAAAACAATGGGGCGCTTTTCAGGTGCTTTTAATCCTTTTCTCGGCCACTAGTGGGGGTTAAAAGCGACCCCGCTAGCGGCCAAAAAGCGCCACTATAACTAAAACTATCGGTGCTTTACTGCTAACGCGCCCACCCCAAGCTTTTTTGGCTTGTTTTCTGCTCAAACAGCAGCTCTCCACCCCTAATTTCCTCTCCCTCTCCTCCCCCTAGTGCTTTCTATTAGCTAAACAAAAACACCTGAAACTGTAAAATGCTTGTAATCCACTTTTGAAAAACTGCAAAAACAAAAAAGCGCAGAAAAAACACTAGTAAGGCTCAGTTCACATCTTTCCAAATTTGCAATAGCGGCAAATCGAGGGATGCTGTGCGTTCCCTTTCAATTTCAATAGCACCCCAAACATGGCGTGATTTTCTCGTGGTTCGACAATTGCAGTAAAATTGTGCAAACAGAATTGTGGGACACCTGTCGCCCAAAAGAAGTGCATGTGCTTCTTTCAGGTGATGGGCATCCCGCGATTCTATTTGTGTGATTTTACCAGGATTGTCAACACACATATGCCAAGATGTTAAGGCCGCGTACACACGCGGGGACTGTTCGCTCAACTTTGTCCGTCAAACAGTTTCAGCGGACAGTCCGCTCAAAATTAGCATGGACGGACTTGCCCACACACGACGAACGAACAGTCCGCTGAAACCGTGCGCGATGACGTGAACGGCACGTACGACGGGACTAGAAAACGACGTCCTATACACTGCAATGCAAACTTCGGCGTGTAAATCCTTTCTGAGCATGCGCGGAACTTAGTTTGACGAACAAGCCTACACACGAGGGGACTGTTCGCTGAAACAAAGTTTCAGCGGACAGTTTTTCGGAATTTCCGAAAAACTTTGTTCAGCAGACTGTCCGCTGAAACTGTCCGCTGAAAGCCCACACACGAGCGGACTGTCCGCCGAAACACTGTTCAGCGGACAAAGTTGAGCGAACAGTCTCCGCGTGTGTACGCGGCCTCACAGAGCCTAAATCATCAGGAGAAACAGTGGGCAGAGAGCAGTCAAAATTTGGCCCAATCTTTCTCCACTACACCCAAAACTGAAAAAATAAATAAACAATATTGCCTTTACATCAAAAGCAGATATTCAGACTAACACAATACACATTTTTGGCTAATTCTTCATAAATATGTGCTTTGCCCATTCAGTTAGTGTGATCATGCTATTAAATCGTCAGCGATTGTCTGAAATCAATCACTTACGATAATTACACATGTAATTGAATGTAGTAGTGATTAATAGCACAAATTTAGAGCATGATGTGATTGATCATTAGCAATTAATTATGCCTACATGCTATGTGTATTACCTTCCTAGAGAGGTGCCAGGATTAAGTTCCTTTTTGTTGTGACTCACTGTATCCAGTAGAGCTGCTGTTTTGTTGTTAGCCAAATGTAGTGTTGCTCGCTGTAATCAGTGAGACTGTGCTGATTATTCTGGTCTGTTCAGTGTTTCATCTGCTGCAGGTTTGATTGCTTCCTCTGTTTTATGGAGAACTGTGGATGTCTCTAGAACATAGGTGTGGAGCAAGGCAAATGACCAGCATTAATATTGTAGCGGCCATAACCCTTTGGAAGGCGGCCTTGACTTATTGGGCTTACCGGTTACCTCTGGCTTGGCTTGTTCTTCCACGTCTAGGGGTTCCCAGGGTTAAAACCTAACAACTTGAACGCTGACACAAATAAAGTCCTTTAGAAAGGTTTTATTTTGCGTTAATAACTTCCAGTAACACAGTCTCTCATGGGGACAGAGGGCAGAACTCAGGCACCTTGAACTGCAGGCCTAGCAAAGTCTCTACTTCCACCCAGAGAGTAGCCACTCGCAGCTGGGTACTTCAGGGCTGAACAGATCTCTAGCCAGAGATCATGGCAGTCAGCGCGTTGACTCAAAACTTGAAACAATCCTATGACCGTGGACAAATTGTAACTAAAGGTGAACAGGAACCTTTTCCCTCAGTACCCGGAACTGTTAGAGTCCAGGTGTGGAGCCCGACTTGTAGGAGGAGACCTCTCTTACAGCGCTGGTTCAGAAGCCGCTGGAGTGGGAACAGCGGTCTCGAGAGCACAGTGGGTAGGAGGGCCTGCGGGATAGGGCCGCTGGAGCTGGTAGAAGAGCGGAGATCCCTCTGAAGGCTGAGTGGACTGCGGGTTGCTGGAAGCTGAGAAATGCAGGCAGTAGCTTCAGAAGCCGAAGATAGAACTGGCAGCAGGCTGGAGAAGAGTCAGACGGTCCGGGTCAGAAGGTAAGTAGACTGGTGGTAACGGAAGGCAGAAGAGGTGTCGGTAAGCAGGCAGAGGTCGGCAACGGAATCACAAGCAGAAGAGGTTTCGAGGTCAGGCAGGCCGGGTCGGGATTGGAGAAGGCAGAGAAGTCAAACAAGCCGGGTCGATAACGGTAGCAGGTAATCAGGTTCAGGATCAGGTATTCAAAGGTAATCGGGTTCAGGATCAGATATTCAGACACACGGAAGCTGAGACGAAACAGCGCCGTACCGGCGCATTTGAGGAACCTTTAAACGCTCAGTGGCGGGAAGGAGCGCACGCACGCCACGCACGACCACGTGAACGCGCGCGCGTACGAACGCCACTCGCGAACGTGCACACTAACGCGTAAACGAACGCGCACGCGAACGCGTACGCGAACGCGCAGAAAACACACGCCGACGCCTGTGTGCACGCAGCTGTACCTGTCCATTGCTGGTAAGTTCCTGACATTGCCCCCTCCCAAGGGGCAGCCTCCGGATGCCCAACAGGTTCCTCTTTTCTGGATGGGCAGACAAGTATGCGTGAATTAACCGCCTGGCATGGATATTGCTGTTCGGTTCCCAGGAATTGTTCTCTGGCCCAAATCCTTTCCATTTGATTAGAAATTGGATGCGTCCCTGTCTTCTTCTGCAATCGAGGATGGCCTCCACCTCGTACTCCTCGTTTCCATCCACTAAGATGGGTTCTGGAGGTCTAGTTCCTCTATCAGGAAAGGGATCAGGGGTGGCAGGTCTCAGCAGTGACACATGGAACACAGGATGAATCCTAAGCGACTCAGGCAGGGTTAGCTCGTAGGAAACTTCATTAATTTTCCTCTTAACCGGAAATGGTCCCATAAATTTAGGTGCAAGTTTCCTGGAGGGACAAGCCATTTTAATGTTATTGGTAGAAAGCCATACCTGGTCGCCAGGTTGTAGGATCAGTTCCCCTCTTCTTCTCCGGTCAAAGGCTCTCTTACTGTCTGCCTGGGCCTTGGCCACTGCTTCCTGCAACACCCGGTTATTGTGGCTGAGGAAATCCACTGTCTTCTGGACCGCTGGAACTGAGGTTTCTGGAAGAAAATCAGGCAAAAAGGTTAAATGAAAGCCATAATTGGCGAAAAAAGGGGACTGACCGGTGGCCGAATGACAAGCATTATTGTAGGCAAATTCTGCCAAAGGCAGCAGGGACACCCAATCATTCTGTACGAATGATGTAAAGCACCTAATGTACTGCTCAAGAGTCTGGTTGGTCCTTTCTGTCTGCCCATTAGTTTGGGGATGATAGGCCGAGGACAGTGCCAGCTCAATTTTCAGGATCTCGCACAGGGCCCTCCAGAAGCGTGAGGTGAACTGCACTCCTCTGTCGGAGACTATATTCGCTGGAATCCCGTGTAGCCTCACAATCTCCTTAATGAACACGTGGGCAGTCTCCACAGCAGATGGGGTGCCTTTTAAGGGTGAGAAGTGGGCCATCTTGGATAGCCGGTCTACAACCACAAAAATAGTTGAACATCCCTCAGAACATGGAAGCTCGACAATAAAGTCCATACTAATCATTCTCCAGGGTCTGTCGGGTACAGGTAGGGGTTTCAGCAGTCCCCAAGCCCGGTTCCTGGGTGTCTTGTTCTGGATACAGACGGGGCAAGAGCTGATGTACTTTTCGCAAAAGTCCTTCAAATTGGGCCACCAGAACGTGCGTTGTACCAGATCAAGGGTCTTACGGACCCCAAAGTGGCCTGCCAGTGGGTGGTCATGAAGAAGGGACAGCACCTTAACTCGGACATTCTTGGGGACAAAAATTTGACTTCCCCTCCAGAACAAGCCATCTCTGGACATTAAGGTGATTCCGGGGGGTCTTGAGGAGTCAGAGGATGCTTCTCTGATCAGAGAGAGGAGGTCAGGCTGTAAAAGTAAAAAATTCCTGGCAGGTAAGATGGTGTCAGGAACAGATGAGTCCTTGGGATTGTCATACATCCGTGACAGCGCATCCGGTTTCACGTTCTTCGATCCGGGCCGGTACGTGATGTGAAAGGAGAAACGTGAAAAGAACAGGGCCCAGCGGGCTTGTCGGGGTCTCAGTCGCTTGGCAGACCGTAGATATTCTAAGTTCTTGTGGTCTGTGTATATTAGTACCGGGTGAGCAGCGCCCTCCAATAGGTATCTCCACTCCTCCAAGGCGGCCTTAATGGCGAGCAACTCTCGGTCGCCTACGTCGTAATTCTTCTCCGCGGGAGAGAGTTTCCTGGAAAAGAACCCCACGGGATGCATTAGGTCCTTGTTGCCTTGACGTTGGGAGATGACCGCTCCTACGGCCACTTCAGAGGCGTCTACCTCGAGGATGAAGGGTAGAGACGGGTCCGGATGGCTGAGAATTGGGGCGGACGTGAAGAGTTTTTTAAGTTTTTCGAAAGCACTCTGGGCCTCCTGAGTCCAGCAGAAGCGGAAGTTTTGTCTGGTCAGTTGCGTGATAGGCGCAATTATAGCTGAAAAGTCTCTTATAAACTTTCTATAAAAGTTCGCAAAACCGATGAAGCGTTGTACACCCTTCTTATCCAGAGGCGCTGGCCAATCTAGTACAGCAGATACCTTTTGGGGATCCATCCTGATGCCCGTTGGGGAGATCACTAGTCCCAGGAATCGGATGCTCTGTAACTCAAATTCGCTTTTCTCAGCCTTTGCGTAGAGTCGGTGCTGGCGAAGGCGGTCTAGGACCTTACGGACGTGTTCTCGATGCTGATCAAGAGAGTTGGAAAATATTAAAATGTCGTCCAGGTAGACAATCACGAACACGTCGAGGAAATCCTTAAACACGTCATTGATTAGGTGTTGAAATGTGGCCGGGGCGTTGCAGAGCCCAAAGGGCATCACTAAATATTCATAATGACCGAATCGGGTCCAGAAGGCTGTTTTCCATTCATGCCCGGCCTGGATGCGAACTAGGTTATACGCTCCCCTTAGATCCAACTTGGTGAATATTTTAGCGGATCTCAGTCTCTGGAAGAGTTCGGGTATCAAGGGTAAGGGGTAGCGGTTCTTAACCGTAATCTTGTTTAAGTCTCTATAGTCCACACATGGACGGAGGGACTGATCTTTTTTAGTGACAAAAAAGATTCCAGCTCCTGCTGGGGAAGTTGAAGGACGGATGAACCCCTTCTCCAGGTTCTCGTCCAAGTAGGTCTTCAGTGCCCCCTGCTCCTTTTCTGATAAAGGGAATATGCGTCCGAAAGGAATCTCGGCCCCAGGGAGTAGTTCGATCGGACAATCATAGGGACGATGAGGAGGTAGAGTGTCTGCTCCCTTTTTACTGAACACATCAATAAAGTCATGGTAGTGCTTGGGCACAGTCTGCAGTAGGTCTTGATCAGAGTCTACACATAAAAGGGTGGCAGAAGGCTTGGTGGAATCTGTTAGGCAGTGTTTCAAGCAATAGGAAGATGGGAATGTGACTTCTCTGGTAACCCAATTGATGTAGGGGTTGTGGGCTTGGAGCCAGGGTATGCCCAGAATGATCGGGAACATTGGAGAGGAGATGACATCCAACGTCAGGAATTCCTTGTGTTGAGAGGAGATAGTGACAGGTAGAGGAAGAGTCTCTTGAATTACCTTTCCAGAACTGATGCTAGACCCATCGGCCAGAAAAACTGAGAGTTCATGAGCCTTGCCTCGTAACGGGATGCCCTGTCGGCCCGCAAAGGTGGAGTCTATGAAGCAGCTGCATGCCCCGGAGTCAATGATAGCGTTGACTGTCACCGTCCTTCCTTGGAGCTGTAGTGAGAGAGGAACAGCAAGGTGGGTTGAATTGGCAGTCAATGCAGAGAGATTGGTAGAAGCAGAAGGTAGACACTTACTTATCTTGACAGGGCAATTAAAGACATAGTGACCCGAACCACCGCAGTAGAGGCAGAGATTCTGCTGCCGGCGACGTGCACGCTCTTCTGGAAGCAAAGCGGGGCGCAGTAGTCCTAGTTGCATGGGCTCGGAGGTGTCAGGAGCCGTACAGGGCGGAATAGGGCTGGACGGAGGTACATAGCGAGAAGCAGGCATTGGGGCTCTCGCTGTCATCCAGACTGGACGGGCTTGCTGAGCGGAGCGCTCTGATCTTCGCTCCCTGAGACGGCGATCAATCTGGATTGCCAAGGAGATCAGGGCCTCCAGGGTTTCTGGTATACCGACTCGAGCCAGTTCGTCCTTAAGTCCTTCGGATAACCCCATGCGAAATTGATGCCTTAAAGCCGCATCATTCCATTCCGTGTCTGCGCTCCAGCGTCGAAAGTCCGAGACATAATCCTCAGCCGGTCTGCGGCCCTGCTGGAGCGCAAACAGAGCAGATTCAGCCGTGGCAGTCCTTTGGGGGTCCTCGTAAAGCTGAGCCATGGCCTCAAAGAAGGATTGCAGAGAGAAGGTTGCGACTGAATCTCCTTCAAGTAAACGGTGGGCCCAGGTCTGCGGTTCTCCTTGTAGGAGGGAGATTACAAATCCTACCTTCGTGGCTTCCAGGGAAAAAGTCCGTGGTTGTAGGGCAAAATAGAGTTGACAGGCGTTCCGAAAAGCCCGAAATTTGGTTCGATCCCCAGAAAACCTTTCCGGAATGGGTACCCTTGGTTCAGGTGGAAGCATGACAACGGATGGTGAGGCGACGGGCTGTGCTGATAGGGAGGAAGGAGCAGGGGCCACGTGACCAGTATCTGTAAGGTCCTGGACCTGTCCTTCAAGCCTGGCATAGCTATCCTGAAGCGATTTTACCGCTTGGGTAAGGGCCGACAGGTGCGTGCAGATCTCCTTCATGGGAGAGGTCTCTCCTGCGGGCTCAGTCATGGCTGTTTCGTACTGTTAGAGTCCAGGTGTGGAGCCCGACTTGTAGGAGGAGACCTCTCTTACAGCGCTGGTTCAGAAGCCGCTGGAGTGGGAACAGCGGTCTCGAGAGCACAGTGGGTAGGAGGGCCTGCGGGATAGGGCCGCTGGAGCTGGTAGAAGAGCGGAGATCCCTCTGAAGGCTGAGTGGACTGCGGGTTGCTGGAAGCTGAGAAATGCAGGCAGTAGCTTCAGAAGCCGAAGATAGAACTGGCAGCAGGCTGGAGAAGAGTCAGACGGTCCGGGTCAGAAGGTAAGTAGACTGGTGGTAACGGAAGGCAGAAGAGGTGTCGGTAAGCAGGCAGAGGTCGGCAACGGAATCACAAGCAGAAGAGGTTTCGAGGTCAGGCAGGCCGGGTCGGGATTGGAGAAGGCAGAGAAGTCAAACAAGCCGGGTCGATAACGGTAGCAGGTAATCAGGTTCAGGATCAGGTATTCAAAGGTAATCGGGTTCAGGATCAGATATTCAGACACACGGAAGCTGAGACGAAACAGCGCCGTACCGGCGCATTTGAGGAACCTTTAAACGCTCAGTGGCGGGAAGGAGCGCACGCACGCCACGCACGACCACGTGAACGCGCGCGCGTACGAACGCCACTCGCGAACGTGCACACTAACGCGTAAACGAACGCGCACGCGAACGCGTACGCGAACGCGCAGAAAACACACACCGACGCCTGTGTGCACGCAGCTGTACCTGTCCATTGCTGGTAAGTTCCTGACAGGAACATTTCCCGTCTCCTCAATGGTACTAGAAAAGCGTGGATTCATCAATGTCCTTCCCAACTCAGTAATCAGGCACTTCCCAGAATGCCACTTGTCGGCCCTCCTCCGAAGAGTCCTCCCCCGGTAACTTCCGCGAGCTGTGGTGCCTCTCCAAGCCAAGAGCACATCCGGAATCCTCCGAGCAGGTTCCGAGACTCTGGAACAGATGAATCCCTACCCCAGACCAAGCAGTTCCATTGGGGGTCCTCTAACAGGAATATGTTGCGGGATGTTGAACACCCCGTGACCCAGACCCCTCACAGGGCTACCCCGGTCCTGGAACCAGAACAGACCACACGGGTCTCATGAACACCTCTCCCTGAACACGTGACCCACACCTCTTAAGTACCCCTTCCCAGACTCCTCAGCGGGCCCCGGCACTCCCACTGATTGGTTCCGAGAAGGCTGATACTTAAACATCCAACCAGGCCTGATTCTGGCCTGTCATGTGCACCTCACTGTTCACATGACCAGGCAGAACTTCCAAACGCAGCCTGGCCCTGGAAGCTGCTGGGCTTCTGTATAATATTCTGAGACACAGAGCAGTCTTGTCTTATGCTAGAGGGGGAATTTCCAGCCTGGATGGCTTGCTGCTACAGAGAGCTGACTGAGGGGCTGTCGTCTGAAGATTTATTCTAGTATCACAGGAAAAAGCTGTTGCATGGATGTTGGAGGCAACCAACTTCCCAAGGACATTTTGTGATTACAGACTGCTGTGAAAGATCTTAGAAACTTTTGGGCTGCTGCCACCCCTCTGGTGCGAGAGAGTCAGCTGTGTGTTCGTGTAAAGTGGACTGGTGTCACCTGGTGTCCTGAAGAGCTCAGTCTATCTAATTCTCTTTGAAGGGACTCTGCTCTAATTGTTCCAAAGTAGATGTTTTTGTGTTTTAACTGCTCCTACTACAAAGCCAAGTCCACAGTTTGCTTTTGCAAGGACTTTTGCTTCAGTTCTACAAAAGGTGTTGTGGAAATTTTATTATGTGTGTTTTATGGATTGTTGTCATCTGTCTCCCTGTGTCTGATTTAACCAAGGAGTGCTCTAGCAGACCAGCGGTAAAACCGTCAGTATAAAAACCTTCTCATGGGCTTGGAGACGTGTTCTGTGTGTGTGTGGCCGTTTGTCGGTTTTTAAGTATCAAGCGCAATACGCTGGGCTTCTTGCCTTCAAATGTCTATGCACATTAGAGAAGCGAATTCCGCATAACGAGAGAAGCATATTTTTATATCCCTGTGTGGCTACGCTATCCCTTTTGGATACATATCTGTAGGGATGAGCCGAACACCCCCCGGTTCGGTTCGCACCAGAACTTTCGAACGGACCCCAAATTCGTACGAACGTTAGAACCCCATTGAAGTCTATGGGACTCGAACGTTCGAAATTAAAAGTGCAAATTTTAACGGCTAATATGCAAGATACTGTCCTAAAAAGGGTTTGGGGACCTGGCTCCTGCCCCAGGGGACATGGGTCAATGCCTAAAATTTTTAAAAAAATGGCCGTTTTGGCGGGAGCACTGATTTTAATGACGATTAAAGTGAAAAAAAAAGTGAAATATTCCTTTAAATATGGTGCCTGGGGGGTGTCTGTAGTATGCCTGTGAAGTGCCACGTGTTTCCCGTGTTTAGAACAGTCCCTGCACAAAATGACATTAAACGGAAATAACACCATTTAAAACTGCTTGCGGTTATATCTGGTTCCTGCAATATGGTTGAAAATCATTGAGAAAAATGGCATGGGTAGCCCTCCCTGCCCATTACCAGCCCCTTTAGGTCTTGTACGCATATTAAGGGGAACCCCGTACCCATATTAAAAAAAGGAAATGCGTGTGGCCCCCAGGCCCTATATACTCAGAACAGCAGTATACAGGCGGTGCAAACAAGACAGGGACTGTGTAGGTTTGTTGTGTTAAGTTGAATCTGTTTGTAATTTTCAACTGGTACAATTTTAAAGTGTAGCTCCAGTCAAAAAAACTATTTTTAAGCTTTTTGGAAAACATAGGGAAGGGTTATCACCCCTGTATAATTTGTTTTGTCGTCCATCTTTTTTCATCTCACTTGCTGTTGTCTCCTTCCGTTTGCAAGTAGGAGATGTTTGTAAATTGGATGTTTGAAAGTAGGGGCCTGCCCTATATGCTCTGCAGAAATGGCGGAACAAGGTGTTGGTTTTGCCACAACATTGTAAGCCCTCAAAGTGACTCTTGGTGGGCGCTGGAGCACCCTGCTGTGAACGATTATATCAAGAATTGTAATTACATGCCATTGTTGAACAGTGGCAGAAAAATTGACCTTTGGTGGTTGTGGTGCTGGTGCCACAACACTATAAGTCCTCACCGTTACTCTGGGTGGGCACAGGAAGGGGCCCTCCTGTGAAATATTATATCAAGAATTGTAATTACATGTCCCTGTTAAACAGGGGCAGAAAAATTTGGCCTTAGGCACTGCTGCTGGTGCCACCACACTGCAACCTCTTCCATATACTCTAGTTTTATTGCAGGAATTAGCCCTGCTGCAAAGCATTGCATCAAAAATTGTACTTAAACGCCCCTATTAAACAGGGGCAGAAAAATTGGGCCTTAGGCACTGGTGCTGGTGCCACCACACTGCAACCTCTGCCATATACTCTAGTTTTATTGCAGGAATTAGCCCTGCTGCAAAGCATTGCATTAAAAATTGTAATTAAACGCCCCTGTTAAACAGGGGCAGAAAAATTGGGCCTTAGGCACTGGTGCTGGTGCCACCACACTGCAACCTCTGCCATATACTCTAGTTTTATTGCAGGAATTAGCCCTGCTGCAAAGCATTGCATCAAAAATTGTACTTAAACGCCCCTGTTAAACAGGGGCAGAAAAATTGGTCTGATGGCATCAACCAGAACCAGAAATTTTCTTCCAACATATCAGCGGAGGAGGAAGAGGATAGACAATCAACATAACAGGACAGTCACTCAGCATCAGCATAGGCAGTCTTGAAGGGATGTGATATTTCAAAAAAAATTATTCTGTTACATCAGCTTCAGGTGCTTGGTAGCTGTGGGTGATCCAAGACTGATTCATCTTGATGAAGGTCAGTCGATCAACTGATTCGGTGGACAGGCGCACCCTGTGATCGGTAACAAAGCCACCAGCAGCACTGAAGGTGCGTTCCGAAAGAACGCTGGATGCAGGACAGGCCAGTAGCTCAATTGCATACTGTGCAAGCTCTGGCCAGTGATCCATCCTCAAGACCCAGTAAGCCAGAGGATTTTCGGTGGGAAAGGTGTCCAAGTCTGACCTTGCCCCTAGGTATTCCTGCACCATGTAAATCAGACGCTGGCGATGGGTGCTGGAACCGATCATACCTTGGGGCTGCGGACTAAAAAATTGTCTGAAAGCATCAGTCAGACGGCCACCTTCTCCACCGCTCCTTCTGACCGATGCCTCAGCAACACGTTGTCCAGGACCAGGAGTTTGTAACCTCCCAGTCTCTGGGAACGCGTTGCACAGACCTTTCTGCAAGGCCTCCCGGAGATGTCTCATCCTCTGCTCCCTCTGCGATGGCAAGATAAGGTCGGCAACCTTACCCTTGTACCGTGGATCAAGGAGAGTGGCCAGCCAGTAATGGTCCCTCTCCTTGATCCGAAGAATACGAGGATCCTTCCGCAGGCTTTGCAGGATCAGGGAGGCCATGCAGCGTAGGTTAGCTGAGGCATTCGGTCCGGAGTCCTCTGGGTCACTAAGGACAACATGATCCGCAGCTACCTCCTCCCAGCCACGTACAAGTCCACGTGTTTCTTGGGACTGTAAATCATCCCTACAAGACTGCTGCTGCTGCTGCTGATGCTGATGCTGATGCTGAGTGCCAGCCTCCACCTCCATGCTGACACAATCATCCTCCTCCTCTTCCTCCTCCTCATCCTCTTCCTGTGTGATGGGTGGCACAGCAGGAACACTGTCTGGATAAAGGGGGCCTTGAGAGGCAAGGAAGTCCTCTTCTTCCTGCCTCTGTTCTGCCTCAAGTGCCCTGTCCATTATTCCACGCAGCGTATGCTCCAAGAGGTGGACAAGAGGTACAGTGTCACTGATGCATGCACTGTCACTGCTCACCATCCTTGTGGCCTCCTCAAACGGTGACAGGACAGTGCATGCATCCCTGATCATGCCCCACTGGCGTGGTGAGAAAAAACCAAGCTCCCCTGACCCTGTCCTGGTGCCGTAGTCGCACAGGTACTCATTGATGGCCCTCTGCTGCGTGTGCAGCCGCTGCAGCATGGCCAATGTTGAGTTCCATCTGGTGGGCATGTCACATATAAGGCGGTTCTTGGGCAGGTTCAACTCCTTTTGGAGCTCAGCCAGCCGAGCACAGGCATTAAATGATCAGTGGAAATGCACACAGACTTTCCTGGCCTGCTTCAGGACATCCTGTAAGCCGAGGTACCTGCCCAAGAACCGCTGCACCACCAGGTTAAGGACGTGAGCTACACAGGGCACATGGGTCAGTTGTCCCTGTCGGAGGGCGGAGAGGAGGTTGGTGCCATTGTCGCAAACCACCATTCCTGGCTTAAGCTGGCATGGCGTCAACCACCTCTCGGCCTGCCCCTGCAGAGCTGACAAAACATCCGCCCCAGTGTGGCTCCTGTCCCCCAAACAAACCAGCGCAAGCACGGCATGGCATTGTTTTGCCTGCGTACTTGCGTAGCCCCTGGAACGCCTACGGAGCACCGCTGGTTCTGAGGACAGAGCACTGGAAGAGGCCATGGAGGAAGAAGAAGAGGAGGGGGTGGAGGAGAGAGGTGTGTCACAACCAATAGTAGCATTTTGGAGGCGTGGTGGCGGAACAACCTCCAACACTACTGCACCTTGTCCTGCATCCTTCCCAGCTGCCAGAAGAGTGACCCAATGGGCCGTGAAAGACAGGTAACGTCCCTGTCCATGCCTGCTGGACCATGAGTCAGCGGTAATATGCACCTTACCGCTGACCGCCCTGTCCAGCGAGGCAAGGACATTGCCTTCCACATGCCGGTAGAGAGCCGGAATCGCCTTCCGTGAGAAAAAGTGGCGTTTGGGGACCTGCCACTGAGGAACCGCACATTGTACAAACTCACGGAAGGGGGCCGAGTCTACCAACTGAAAAGGCAGCAGTTGAAGTGCTAGCAATTTAGCCAAGCTAGCATTCAACCGCTGGGCATGTGGATGGCTGGGAGTGAACTTCTTCCGCCGGTCCAGCAGCTGGGGCAGGGACATTTGCCTGCTATAATCGGACGTGGGTGTACCGCTAGCAGAGTTACCGGAAGCACTTGGCTGTGACACACCTAATTCTACACCTTCATTCCTCTCAAAGCAGGTTTCAGAGAGGACTGAAGGTCTAGTGGGGTTGGAGATGCCAGCTGATGAGGAGCAAGGAGAGGTCTGCTCTGTTCTTTGGTGTGGGTCTTTGAGGTACGCTTGCCAACGAGCTGCATGGCAGGTCAACATATGTCTGGTCAAGCATGTGGTGCCCAAGCGGCTGATGTTTTGGCCACGTGAGATACGCTTGAGACATATGTTGCAAATAGCAGCGGTGCGATCTGATGCACTCGTCTCAAAAAAGGCCCACACCAAAGAACTTTTAGAATAACGCGCAGAGGCAGCGCTCTGCACAGGCGGAGCTCTGCGGTGTGATTCAGTCGGTGTGCTGCCCCTAAGCTGGCCCCCGGAGGGCATCCTGCCTCGTTGGACATGTGCCTCCTCCTCCTCCTCCTCCTCCCATCTTCCAGGCACCCACGTGGAGTCAGTGCCCTCATCATCCCCTCCCTCTTCATCGCTGTAGCAAACCTGGCAGTATGCTGCAGCTTGTGGAACATGACTGCCAGATTGCTGTCCTTCTTGAGCATCCCCTCTCTCTGCGCTCACGCTACTGCCTTCCTCTAGCTGAGTGTCATCATCATAGCCCACAAAACACTGGGCATCCTCCTGGAGCATGTACCCAACACTGTGCTCAAAGAGTTCAGGAGACTCCTCAGGAGGACGTGGTGGGTCTAGGGAAGGAGTCACTGATGATGACATTGAGAGGAGGGAAGACGATGCATTGGCAGCTGCTTTGCTAGTACCCTGAGACTGGGTGAGAGAGTATGAGGAGGATGAAGAGGGCTTGGTCATCCAATCTACCAAGTCGTTGGCATGTTGCGGTTCAACATGTCCAGCTGCCGAAAAGAAGGACAAGCGTGTCCCATGGCCACGTGCTGATGACAATGCACCGCGTCCACGACCAGCACTGTTGTCTCTAGACACAGAGCCTGCTTGCCCTCTTTTATCGGCTCGCGCCTGTCTGCCTCTCCTTGCTGGTCTTCCAGACATGGTAATGGCCTGAAGGGAGTTGGGTAAAAAAGCAGTTGGGTATTGTATATTGTGCTAGAGGCACACAACACCCACTAACTCCTGCAGATGCCTTTATTATAGAACACCAGAGATAAAGGGGTATATACAGATGTATACTGTGCTGTGCTGGAGGCACACACAACTTCCAATAACTCCTGCAGATGGCAAGTGGGCTCAAATAGAGAACAGCTATGTAGGTGGATATAGCGGTATGTACTGGGTACAGAGCACGCAGACAGCACGCACTATCTCCTAACACTACTGGGTACAGAGCACGCAGACAGCACGCACTAACACTACTGACTGCAAGCTCTATTATAAAAGATAGATCACTAGCTATATAGGTGAGGTGAATATAGTGGTGTATACTGCGGTCAGGGCGCGCAGACAATAACCAGAGAACACCAGAGATAACGGGGTATATACAGATGTATACTGTGCTGTGCTGGAGGCACACACAACTTCCAATAACTCCTGCAGATGGCAAGTGGTCTCAAATAGAGAACAGCTATGTAGGTGGATATAGCGGTATGTACTGGGTACAGAGCACGCAGACAGCACCCACTATCTCCTAACACTACTGACTGCAAGCTCTATTATAAAAGATAGATCACTAGCTATATAGGTGAGGTGAATATAGCGGTGTATACTGCGGTCAGGGCACGCAGACAATAACCACTACACAACAGCAAGATCGAAAATCGGCCGAAAACTATCGGTGTGTACTGTGTTGAAGGTACACAGAACACCCACTGCTTCAGACGCCAACACACTACACGAGGCCGCTGCGCTGGCGGCCTTTTATAGTGTGGGGCGTGCACTACACAGCCTGAGCTATGATTGGCCACAGGCATCCTGCCTGTGGCCAATCATGGCTCTCCTCGCTGCTGGCGCTGCGATTGGCCAAGCATGCGGGGTCACAGTGCATGCTTGGCCAATCATGAGCCAGCAATGCACTGCGCCATCGCAGTACATTGTGGGCCGTGAGCGCCACACGAATTTGACGCGAACGGACCAAAATGTTCGGACTT
Source organism: Lithobates pipiens (assembly GCF_037356315.1). Taxonomy (NCBI): domain Eukaryota; kingdom Metazoa; phylum Chordata; class Amphibia; order Anura; family Ranidae; genus Lithobates; species Lithobates pipiens. The sequence goes on from NW_027507718.1 coordinate 219,414,016, forward strand.
CGCCGAACGGACGAACAGCCAATGTTCGAGTCGAACGTACGTTCGACTCGAACACGAAGCTCATCCCTACATATCTGATTGAATAGGAGGGCATTGATATACTTGTACCATATATTGACAACACCAGTGGCAATGTCCCCACAGATCTTCTCAAGCCTGTAAGAAAATGTAGAGTGATCTTACTAGATACTGGTTACTCTGAGCAGTATTAAGTGGGCTCCATGCTGACTATGATGGAGGGTGTGGATGGCAGGGAGCAGTGTACATGACTCATGTGGATGAGACATGTGCACTTCTCCCTCCCACTCCTGTGGATGCCCTCCCCATTAGTGTCATTTCCTGTGTAGTGTAATTTCCTGTGATGTCATTTCATGTGTTATAATTGTGTATGAAGGAAGCGATTGGCTGTTGGGGCTAGGACTTCCTGTTTGTCACTTCCTTTGTGTGTGTGAATAAAAGCCAAGAGTCTCTGCCCAGGAGAGGCAGATGAAGGAACAATGGAGCTAAGATAGTGATTATGTCTGTTTACTGGGGAAATGCGGGAGACATGGGTTGTTTAATCACTTGCCTACAAGGCACTAACACCCCCTTCCTGCCCAAGCCATTTTTCAGCTTTTAGCGCTATCGCACTTTGAATGACAATTGCGCGGTCATGCTACACAGTACCGAAACAAATGTTTTATCATTTTCTTCACACAAGTAGAGCTTTCTTTTGGTGATATTTAATCACTGCTGGATTTTTTATTTTTTACAAAAAAAGACCAAAAAGTTTGGAGAAAAAAAGTTTTTTTACTTTTTTTCTGTTAGTAAAGTTTGTAACTAAGTAATTTTTCGCCTTCATTGATGTGCGCTGATGAGGCGGTATCGTTGGGCACTGATAGGCTGAACTGGTGGGAATTGATGAGGTGGCACTTATGGCCACTGATGAGGGGGCACTTATGGGTACTGATGAGGTGGCACTGATGAGGAGGCACTAATATGCCTCACTTATGGGCACTGATATGTGGCACTAATGAGCACTGATAGGTGGCACTGATTGCCACTGTTAGGTGGCACTGATGGGCATTAATAGGCGGCACTGGTGGGCACTAGGGATGGGTTTTATGTTCGAGTTGAACATGAGTTCGACTCGAACATTGGCTGTTCACCCGTTCACCGAATAGCAAACAATTTGGGGTGTTCCGCAGCTTTTCGAATTTGTCCCAGAACACCCTTTAAATGTCTATGGGAGAAATCAAAAGTGCTAATTTGAAAGGTTAATATGCAAGTTATTGTCATAAAAAGTGTTTGGAGACCTGAGTCCAGCCCCAGGGGACATGCATCAATGCAAACAAAAGTTTTAAAAACTTCAGTTTTTTCGGGAGCAGTGATTTTAATAATACTTAAAGTTAAATAATAAAAGTGTAATATTCCTTTAAATTTCATACCTGAAGGTGTCTATAGTATGCCTGTAAAGTGGAGCATTTTTCCCATGTTTAGAACAATACCACAGCAAAATGACATTTCTAAAGGAAAAAAAGTAATTTAAAACTACTCGCGGCTATAAAGAATTGTTGGTCCGGCAATACACATAAAAGTTCATTGATAAAAACGGCATTGGATTTCTCCACAGCGGAACCCCGAACCAAAATTAAAAAAAAAAATGCGTGGGTTCCCTCTAAATTCCATAGCAGGCCCTTCAGGTCTGGTATGGATTTTAAGGGGAACCCCGTACCAAAATTTTAAAAAAATACGTAAACGGGTGACCCCGCCCCCCTTTGACAACACAGTGAAAGCCATAGGGAAGTCCCCATGCGTCAGAGGGGGTATGGTCACCGGGTAGACCCGCCCTCCGTTATATAAGAACTGTCACCTCAACAGAAGAGTCCCACAGCGGAAGACTCCCACTGAGGCGGATCTTGCAGAGGACGAAGCGGAGAAGAAGATGCCGGATGAGAAGACGAAGAAGAAGCAGAGGAAGATAGAGAAAGAAGCAGGGGAAGAAGAAGATGGAGGAAGAAGAAGAACACCGAAGGAAGACCAGAAGAAAGAAGATGGAAGAAGAAGCAAGGAAAAAAGAAGAAATTAATAAAGAAATTGTCAAAAACCGTCTCTTGTCTTTTTTAACATTTTTGACACTTTTTTTGTGAAATGGTAGGGTTCATTTGAACCCCATTACCAATTCACACAGGGGGAGGAGCCAGAATCTGAGGGTCCCCTTGTTAAAGGCTTCCAGATTCTGATAAGCTCCCCGCCCGCAGACCCCCACAACCACCGTGCAAGGGTTGTCGGGATGAGGCCCTTCTCCCCATCAACATGGGAACAAGGTGCTTTGGGGGCAAGAGAGCTGGCCTGCCAGGTTGCGTGCTCGGATAAGGGTCTGTATGGATTTTTGGGGGGACCCCGTGCCATCTTTTTAAAAAAAATTGGCGCGGGGTTACCCTTAAAATCCATACAAGACGTGAAGGGCCTGGTAGGGAATTTATGGGGACCTCCACACATTTTGTTTAAAATTTTGGTTCGGGGGGGTTCCCCTGTGGGCTATGATTAAGTACTGTGTGTAGTGCGAAATGCTTCAGCTGTCTTGTTCTGATATGACATGCATTTTGGATTTCGTGTGCTTTTTTGAATAAAAGGCTTTTTTGGAGTGCGGCTGTCCAGAACTACTTTCCATTCATTGGGGAAATCTCATGCCATTTTTATCAATGAACTTTTTATCACTGCTTCCGAAAAAAGTGCAGTTTTTAAAAGTTTTTTTTTGCATTGATACATGTCCCCTGGGGCAGGACCCAGGTCCCCAAACACTTTTTATGACAATACCATGCATATAAGCCTTTAAAATTAGCAGTTTTGATATTTCATGTTCGTGTCCCATAGACTTTAACGGTGTTCACGTGTTCGAACAAAGTTTTTGCCTGTTCGCATGTTCTGGTGTGAACCGAACGGGGGGTGTTCGGCCCATCCCTAATGGGCACTGATAGGCGGCAGTGGTGGGCACTGATAGGCAGCACTGGTGGGCACGGATAGGCGGCATGGATAGTCGGTACATATGGGCACTGATGGGCATTGATGGGTGGCACTGATGGGCGACTCTGATGGGCATTGATGGACAGCAGTGATGGGCATTGATTGGCAGCACTGATAGGCGGCACTGATTGCCAACACTGACTGGCATGGCTAATAGGCACTGATTTGTGGCACTTGTGGGCAGTCATGGGCACTGATTGCTGCCATTGGTGGGCACTGTATGCTGGCATTGGTGGGTACTGTATTTTGCCGAGTACCGGCATCTCCGTGTTTACATGTGACCAGCTGTGATTGGACACAGCCGATCACATGGTTAAAGAGCCACGGAATTACAATTGCCATGTTGGGTAGTTTATGGTTTGGTCTCCATCTTGCTGTTCCCACTGTGGATTGCGGTGGGTTGTTTCCTTCCGGGAGCTGCTCCCATGCTGTCCCCTCCCCTCTATATGATGATGGTCCCAGAACAAGAGTTACACCAACACGCGGGCGCGGGCAGCAACCAGTTAAAGATATATTATACTGAAAGGCTGAAAGGGCGCATATTAGCACAGGTGAGATTGATTACATATTACATATAGCATATAGCGAAATCTCCACGTAAAAGGAAGATTACTGCCCTCATCTTGTACATTTTTGGAGTATCCACCTCAAATTCCCCAATGCTTTCCAAATGACCCCAAAGATAAAAACACCAAAAAGAACATCCCTGGACTTGTCAGTGGGCCAAAGAGTGACTGTGAACGTGTGCCTGGCTGCAGGGGCAATTACAGGGAAATAGAACCAGGGCAATTTCCAGTGGCTCTAGCGGGCTAGGGGTACATATGCTTCATTGTTCCCTGTTTGTAGCAATCTATCACTAAATGCTATAAAAACATCATGCACAATCACCAGAGATTTAAGGAGCCTGATCGAATTAACAACGGCCTAAATTTGACCATACACTATACAATCTGACTGTACAATCTCATTTAGATCTACCATCAACTATGTAGTGCAGGGGATTGATTGGTTTGATATTGTATGAATATTTTTCATAGTTGCCAATATGTAAAACAAAATTCCAGGTACGCCTTTTTTTTGCTGTGCGTCCAACAAACCATTGTAGGCAGAGAATGTATTATAATTAGCAGTGGGACATTCATTTAAAATGGGCATGGTTCTGTGAGAGGCAAATCATTAAGCTACTGAACAATTTAATTGTAAATACTGTATAAATAGAAACAGTTATCATACACACCGAAGCATAGCCAAGAAGGTATTGTTCATTAGTAAAAATGATTTATGTATTTGTGCCATGGGTGGCCCTGTTGGCTACCCAGCTCAACAAAAGCCAGCTTCAAAATCAAAGGAGCCAGGAAACAATTATTGGCCGGACAGTGGCTACATCCTATAAGATGTATCATCCAATCAGATGTAGTCACTGTTTAGGTATTCAGACAGCCGCAACTGCTGTAGCTGTTTAAATAAAATAATGACCAGCGGAGAATCCTCCATATGTGTCATTTCATGTGGATAGGCGGATAGAGTGATTTCTTTCATCTGGGGTGGAACAAGGTACATGTACGGCTAGGCTTAAGCAGGATATACACGAAGAGGCCACAAAATAAAGCAGCGGAAGGGTGCTACTACCCAATAAGTTTAGAAAATGTTTAGAGCTACTTGGGTGTGGAAAGACAGTTGCATAGCTGCAATTACAATCATTGAAAAAGATGGCCCGCAACTCCTTACTTGCTCTTTAAAATCTTCAGAATTTATTGATTCTCCATAAAAGACACAGTAACAGACAGCAGATGTAAACATGTTTCAGTGAACAATGTGCACAAGGCTGAAACGCGTTTACATCTGCTGCCTGTTACTGTGTCTTTTATGGAGAATCAATAAGTTCTGAAGGCCGCAGAGCGCCCTTACATCAGAGTTCGCAAAGCCCCCCTTTACATCATAGTCCCCAGTGCCTCCTTACATCAGAGTCTGCAAAGTTTTCACTTATATTGCAAGAGGGATCTCTGTGGACTCTGGAATGTAAAGGTGAACCCTGATTTAAAGGGGGGGTCTGATGTAAGGGGGAATGCTGTTGACTCTGGTGTAAAGGGGAACTCTGGTGTAAAGGGGTCTCTGCTCACCAAAGCCTGCCTTACATCAGAGTCCACAGAGCGCCCCTTACATCATAGTTCACAGAGTGCCCCTTACATCATAGTTCACAGAGTGCCCCTTACATCAGAGTCTGCAGAGCCCCCCTTACATCAGGGTCTGCAGAGCTCCCTTACATCAGAGTCTGAAGAGCTCCCTTTACGTCAGAGTTCACAAACCCCCCCTTTACATCATAGTCTGCAGCATCCCTTTACATCACAGTCCACAGAATTTCCACTTACAGTGTAAAAAAAAGGGGAAAAAAAGGAAAAGGTCTGTTGTCAACCGTAAACCACCTCCAATATATGCTACAAAATACAGGAAATCTCCCCGGGACTTTAAATGAGGTGAATGCAGTTAGCCAACAATTGACAGAGTAAACACAGTCTCAAAATTTATTAAAATTGTCATGCAAACATAAACAACATGAATCATAGCCAAGCCACTGAAATGATACATACAGTAAAAAATTTCATTACACGTATCATAGTATAAAATGTGAATTGCAAAGTACACAGGCATGAAAAGTATCCCAATGCGTTTTGCAAGACCATGCTCACTTCATCAGGGGTAGATGTGTGTGTGTAATACATCTGTAGGGGGTATAATGAACCAAATAAGTATCAAGAGCTGGTATCATGACAATTAGTCAAGAAGGTCCAAAACGCATGACCCAATACTCACCAATGGCTGGATCAGACTACCAAATGCTGAATACCCAGAGGTGGCAGTAATGAGCGTCCAGTTAGGAAACTGAGGAGGCAGAGGAAAAACCAACCCAACAGAGCACAAACGGCAGGCATACATGGCTTGGATGGGGGTGTGTGTCACCAAAGATCTCCAGTATCCATTAATAATGTCAACTGAGTCATACATGCATGTGTATCAATAGATGCTGTCATAACAGCATAGAAGTAAAGTAGTCTACCCCTTCGCCCGCCAAGCTGACTCACGACCCTTAAGCTCAAGCCGGTGTCCAACGCCTGCTCCCCACCAGCCTATGGCTCCCCCCCAGCTGGCTGGGGAGTCTTTGGCCCGCTCCGCACCAAGCTCTCTGCCCCTCCGCACCAAGCTCTCCTGCGCGGCATTGGCCGGGTACGGGCCAGACGCTCCAGCGATATCCATTTTCACAGCTAGCTGATTCGGCAGGTAAGTTGTTACACACTCCTTAGTGGATTCCAACTTCTATGGCCACCGCCCTGCTGTCTATATCAACCAACACCTTTTCTGAGGTCTCATGAGCGTCGGCATCGGAAGCCTTAACCCGGCGTTCGGTTCATCCCGCAGCGCCAGTTCTGCTTACCAAAAGTGGCCCACTGGGCGCTCGCATTCCACGCCCGGCTCTAGGCCAGAGAGTCGGGCTTCTTACCCATTTAAAGATTGAGAATAGGTTGATCGTTTTGGCCCCAAGACCACTAATCATTCGCTTTACCAGATAAAACTCGTGCCGAGAGCGACAGCTATCCTGATGCTCCAGCGCCATCCATTTTCAGGGCTAGCTGATTTGGCAGGTGAGTTGTTACACCAGACTTGCCCACCAATAGATCCTATGGTATTTACACACACAGATTAACGTCCCCAGCTCTGTTACTGGGCAATCGCGGGTTGCCCTGCGGACATCGTGGCCGCTGGGGCACACGCATTGGGTACCCAGCGATGCGGCAAGCGCATGCTCTCCACAATGCCGGGAAGCAGAGGATGTCATATGACGCCCACCCGGAGGGAGGAACAGTTCCTGCTGCCGTCATTTTACAATACGGCAGTAGGGAACTGGCTAAAGTGGGAGTAAATGTCCATCGCTGCCTTCTACCTATAGGTAAACCTATATTAAAGCTTACCTATAGGTAGTGTAAATATCTCCTAAATGTGCACGGGTTTAGAAGATATCTACTGTACATGCAACCAGTGACATCACCGGCCCGTTCTTTCTGAGTCCCAGCATTCCTCCGTCTGCGCATGCTGGAAGATGAGTGAAGATGAGAGTACCTGCAGCAGCGACAGCGCGGCGCTGGAATTCTTAGTTTTAAGTCTAAAGTGGTTGTAAACCCTTACAGACCACTTTAACCTACAGGTAAGCCTAGATTAAGGCTTACCTGTAAGTCCAAGAAATATCTCCTTAACCTACGCGGTTAAGGAGATATTTTCCTAAAGACGGGCACCGATGTCTACGGCGTGCAGGCGTACTGAGTGAAGGTGATCATGCTGTCACTGACAGCTCCCGCACGCATGCGCCAGAGTGACGTCATTGCTGCTCCCTTCAGTCACAGCGCCGGAGCAGCGATACCTGGAAGTCACTCTGGGTATCATGGCGGCGACGGAGGAGGTGGACGAGGGTCGCTTCAATCTCAGGTAAGTAATTCATAATGAGCTAGTATGCTATGCATACTAGCTCATTATGCCTTTGTCCTGCAGGGTGTTTTTTTTTTTTTTATTAGAGAGGGTTTACTTCCTCTTTAAAATGTGATGCATACTAGCACACTATGCCTTTACCTTGCAGGGTAAAAAAAAAGAAAAAGAAACAAATGCCCAACAGCTTTTTTTCCCTTTTGGCATATGAGATTCTTTCTCAGATCCCAGGAGCAATGCTGGGGCTGTGCTGTAAACAATGCAGAAGGTTGTACCTAACTTGCACCCACCATAAGCTGCTGGCAGTTACAATGCTCTGCAGACTTCAACCCAAAAAATATAATCAGTGCACCTTTTTATTTTATGAATGTGGTTGCATTTATTTGCAAAGGCTGGCTAGTGCCTTTCCTATTAGTAGTACAGTTTTAGGAACGTGTCCTAGTTGGTAGAAGAAAAAGCACTAGTTCGCACACACCGGATATGCAATAGAGCAGCACAGCATGTTACAACATGTGATGTCATGTGATGTAATCATGTGTCACCGATGATGTGCAGTGTTCCGGTCACGTGTTTCCAGCACTGAAAGCTAGCCCCGCCTCCTCCACAGACATGGCAGCGGTAGGGAGTAGGATTCCGATCCTATGCTTATTGATTATTTCTTTTTTCATCCTGCTGGTGTCCACGAGGCAGCGAATAGGTACACTATACACTTGTCATCCTATATACACTGTGCAGCACTGATCGCTATACACAGAGTTAGGCGAAGGGTTGTCATTAGTAGCTGTATGTATGTTACTGATCATCACTACACAATATTGATAGACCTGTTTGGAATTGCAATCAGAAATCCTATTATACCCTGCAGAGTGGAAACAGCACGCAGGCTTTCAGGAGAATACAATCCAAGTGCCTGATTGCCAACCCCCATCTTTCTATATAGACTATTAGAACAGACGTGGCTGCTTGGGCTGAATTCTAGGGAAGGAGCGATCTCTCATAGACCACCAGGGGGCAGCAGTCTTTCTTATAATTGAGAATTCAGAGATAGAAAATCCAACTGGCAATATTGTTTTTATGATGGTATGCAGACAAATTGAAACAAAATGTTTTTCGTGTTATTTTTATGCAATTTTCCAGGGATGATGACTTTTTTTTTTTTTTACACTTGCCTATAGTTTTCAGGAACGATCACAGTTTTATGGCCTGTACACACAATCTGAAAATTGGGCGACAGATCGCCCTTCTTTGCATGCTAGTTGCATATCGAAAATGGAGAGGTTACCAAGGGTACGAAAATTCTTATACGACAGAATAAAAAATCGGAAGTGATGTCATGTGTTGTAGTGATTTTCTATTTTTTTTTTTCGGATGACAACCTGTACTAATTAAATGAACTGGTATCGTACAAGAAAAATGTTCAGGTTTGTCCGATCGGATAATATCGGATGAACGCGAAAGCTTTGTACTAACGATCCGATTATCATACCATCGCTTCGAAAGTGATATTTTTCATCCAATTTTCAGATCATGTGTACGGGCCATTAGGGCTCAATTTCCTGCAACCACCCCTGACCACCCACCTAAACAAAGACATGCAGTCATGGATGAAATGTACATTTTGTATACTTTGCATAAAACTTGTAAAAAAAAAAAAGGGGGGGGGGGAGCGCCATGTGATGCACTGAATAATACATGACACTGCTCCCTACCACATATGGCAACGGACAGCTGCCAGAGTGGTAAAGCGCTCAGCCAGCTTGGGTTGCCACCTCATCCCTTTAAACCTAAATGCATATTAATGCAGATAAGGCACCAAGTGAGTTTAATTACCACCTTAAAGTGGTTGTAAACCCTTACAAACCACTTTGACCTACAGGTAAGCCTAGATTAAGGCTTACCTGTAGGTCCAAGCAAAATCTCCTAAACCTATATGGTTTAGGAGATATTTGCCAGAAAACGGGCACCGCTGTCTACGGCGCATGCGCCGTAGACAGCGGCGCGCAGGCGCACCGAGCGCAGCATTCTCAGCGACGGAGCTGCCACACGCGTCGGCTCCCGTGGGCATGCGCGGGAGTGACGGCTTCGCCGAATGACAGCGGCGGAGCTACGAGACCCCACCAACAAGATGGATGCGGCGGACTACAGGGGACAGCGGCGACTTCGCTGGCTCCTGTGTCAGGTAAGTGACACATAATGGGCTACTATGTGATGCATAGTAGTCCATTATGCTTTGCCTTTGCAGGGAATGAAAGAATCAATTCCCAATCCAAATCAAAAACCAATCGGGGTTTACTTCCTCTTTAATTAGCCACAGAACCTGTGGAATTAATGTGTTCGGTTTTAAGGGGATGAGGTGGCCACCATACATGACAGACCTCTACTGTTCCCAGTGATCTCTGTCGTGTCCTAGGCAGCCCACAAATATATTTATTTTTTTGATATGTATTATAGCAAAAAGAAAGCCTTTTTTTTTTTTTTTTTTCCAAAATTGTCGCTCTTTGTTTATAGCACAAAAAATATAAACTGCAGAGTTAAAGAGGAAGTAAACCCTTACAAACCACTTTGACCTACAGGTAAGCCTAGATTAAGGCTTACCTGTAGGTCCAAGAAATATCTCCTAAACCTATATGGTTTAGGAGATATTTGCCCGAAAACGGGCACCGCTGTCTACGGCGCATGCGCCGTAGACAGCGGCGCGCAGGCGCACTAAACGCGGCAGTTCCAAGAATGGAGCTGCCGCATTTGTCGACTCCCGTGCGCATGCGCGGGAGTGACGTCATCGCGGCTTTGCCGAATGACAGCGGCGGAGCTGCGAGACGCCACTCCCGTGCGCATGCGCGGGAGTGGCGTCATCGCGGCTTCGCCGCTGTCATTCGGCAGAGCTGCGAGACGCCACAAGCAAGATGGATGCGGCGGACTACAGGGGACCGCGGCGACTTCGCTGGCTCCTGTGTCAGGTAAGTGACACATAATGGGCTACTATGCGATGCATAGTAGTCCATTATGCTTTACCTTTGCAGGGAAAAAAAGAGGAAGTAAACTCATCAGGGTTTACTTCCTCTTTAAAGAGTTAAAACCACCAAAAGAAAGTTTCATTTGTGGGGAAAAAAAGGATGTAATTTTTTTTTGTTTGGGTACAGCATCGCACAACCGCGCAATTGTTGGTTAAAGTGACACGGTGCCGTATCGCAAAAAATGGCCTGGTCATTATGGGGGGGAATTCTTCCGGTCCTTAAGTGGTTAATATGTGTTCAGGTTTAAAGGGATGAGGTGGCAACCCTAGATCAGTGTGAATACAACCTCAGAATTGGAACAGGAGATAAGGAGGTGACATGTTTCATTTACGGCTTCAACGGGCTACCTATACCTTTTTTTTTTTTTTTTTTTTTTTACACATATATAGGCTGTTTGTGCTAAAATTGCTCGTTTGCTCCCGATCTACATATTTATATTTATTCCTATGCACCTTTTTTATATATTTTTTTTATACTTTTGTTCCATCAAAAGTCATTCTTTTTCAAACTAGGTACTAGGTTTCAACTGTACACTCATATTAACATAGATTAATTTGGCCAAATTTATTTATTTAAAATCCTTTTTCATTACAAGCTAATATATATGCGGTTTATTATATTATATTATTATAGATTAGCACTTCACTGTTAGACACTTTTATATCTTATAATAAATTATACACATATTTATTCCTTGGAATATGGATACATATTTTTCACCATCATGTTCACTCGTGATCATTTCATTCATTCTTTTTTTCTTCACTTTTTGAATCACGCGTTTAATTAATACACATACACATATTTATAAATGAATAATTTTTATTTTTTTGTTAATTGAATACATTTTTTTTTATATATTCATGCTTACGCATTATACAAATCATAGAGTTAATATGAGATTGATCGTTCAGTAACACATATTGAGACCTCATGTAATCAGCCTGATTTAATTGTGCTGGTGTTTCAACTGATCAGCTGTTTGGTTAATTAATCAATTTACCATGTGTCTCGCTATGAATGATATTTATTTGTCATTTGTTCTGGTGTTTGTGAGCTGAGTAAGGGCCGGTTCACACTGCGAGCCGCGGCGAGGCGTCTCCGACTTCCTCGCCGCGACTTGCAGGGGGGGTGAGCGGCGACTTGCAGAGGACTTCTGCATAGAAGTCAATGCAAGTCGCCCCCGAAGTCGCCCCGAAGTAGTACAGGAACCTTTTTTCTGAGTCGGAGCGACTCGAGTCGCTCCTCTCAGAACGGTTCCATTGTACTCAATGGGGACGACTTGCGGGAGCGAGGCGAGGCGAGCCGTGTCGCCTCGCCTCGCGCCGCAGTGTGAACCGGCCCGAAGCATTGCTTTCCTGTGGCTTGTACAGTGTGATCCTGTTTTTACAAATAAAAGGCACAAGATTTGTTTGGAGTGTGGCTGTCCAGAGTTTTCTAATTATCTTCATTGGCTATATGCCTTTGCCTGCACTCGGGACTCTTTATTCCTGGAGGAGAGGTTTTTTGTTCCTGTGGACCTGCCTGGAGCAGTGGTACCCCTTCTCTTCATGTTGCAAAACAGTATCCTGTCTGCTTGGAACAAAATGATCCAAGCTTTGGACTTGCCAATGCGGCTGTCCCCAAGGGTGTCCCAAAGCCTCGGCTGGTGGTTACTAACCCAGAATCTGCTGAAAGGAAAATCCTTCAGACCAATTATATGGAAAGTAGTAACGACAGATGCCAGCCTTTCAGGTTGGGGAGCAGTACTAGAGAAAACAACTGTCCAGGGACAGTGGTCAAGAACCGAAAGAGCCCTGCCCATCAACATCGTAGAGATTCGGGCAGTGCGTCTGGCTCTGAAGGCCTGGACTTCCAGGTTAAGGGATTGTCCTGTCAGGATCCAATCCAACAATGGCACAGCTGTGGATTATATCAATCACCAAGGGGGCACCAAGAGTTTCTCAGCGCAGAGAGAGGGAACCCTATTCTAACTTGGGCAGAAAGGAATGTTCCGTGCCTATCAGCAGTCTTCATTCACGGGAGTAGAGAATTGACAGGCGGACTACTTAAGTCGCCAGTAGTTATTCCTGGGGGAATGGTCTCTTCACCCCAACATTTTTTGGGCTGTTTGCCAAAGATGGGGGACTCCGGGCGTAGATCTTTTAGCATCCAGATCCAACATGAAGTTAGTCAACTTTGTCCAGAACAAGGGATCTACTCGCATGCAGAACAGATGCATTGGTGACTTGGTGGGATCAGTTCTCACGGATCTATGCATTCCCCCCTATTCAGTTGCTGCCATGACTTCTTTGCAGGATCAAGTTGGAAAGAAAGCCAGTAATTCTGGTAGTACCAGCATGGCCCAGAAGATCATGGATGGTATGCAGAAATCGTAAAGATGGCAGTGGAGGATCCATGGTCCCTTCCACTAAGGCCAGACCTGCTCTCACAGGGGGAGATATTCCATCCTTTACGAACACTAAATTGAATGGCCTGGCTATTGAAACCCACATTCTAAAGGAAATGTGGGCTTTCTGGTTCAGTTATCTCTACTCTGATTAATGCAAGGAAGCCAGCTTAAAGAACTATATATTATAGAGGGCTTATGTTTTCTGGTGTGAATCCAAGGGTTGGCATCCTCGGAGATATCACAGGCAGAATTCTTGCCTTTCTACAATTATGGGTAGAGCTGAAATTGGCCTTGAGTACTACTAAGGGCCAAGTCTCGGCCTTATCGATCTTATTTCAAAGACCGCTTGCTACGCATTCTTTAGTCTGGGGTTTCATGTAAGGGGTGATCCGGATTAATCCGCCAGTCAAATCACCTTTGAGCCCTTGGGACATGAACTTAGTTTTGTCAGTGTTGCAAAAACAGCCATTTGAACCGATACAGCCTAGGTTTCACCTGAACCAAAATATTGTCCTGCCATAATTTTTTCCAAAAACCATGTTCCAGGGAAGAGAAGTCACTACATTGTCTTGAGAGCAATGAAAATCTATTTAACCGCTTTCCTGCCAGGCACTTACACCCCCTTCATGCCCAAGCCATTTTTCAGCTTTTAGCGCTGTCACACTTTGACAATTGCGCGGCCATGCTACACTGTACCCAAACAAATTATTTATCATTTTCTTCACACAAATAGAGCTTTCTTTTAGTGGTATTTAATCACTGCTGGGTTTTTTATTTTTTACAAAAAAAAATAGAAAAAAAATGTTTTTCACTTTGTTCTGTCAGTAAATTTTGTAATTAAGTAATTTTTCACCTTCACTGATGTGCGCTGATGAGGCGGCACTGAGAGGCTGAACTGGTGGGCATTGGTGAGGTGGCACTGATGAGGCAATAATATGCTGCACTTATGGGCACTCAGGTGGGCACTGATAGGCGGCACTGGTGGGCACTGATAGGCGGTACTGACAGGCACTGATGGGTGGCACTGATGGGAATTGATTGACAGCAGTGATGGACATTGACAGGCAGCACTTATTGCCAGCCCTGACTGCCATCGCTAATGGGCACTGATTGGTGGCACTTGTGGGCAATGGTGGGCACTGGTTGCTGTCACTGGTGACTACTGATCACTGGCATTGGTGGGCACTGTATGGTGACACTATTTTTCACTATTGTAATCAGGGCACTGATTACATTCCTAAATATCCCCTTGCGTGGATATGCCGCTGATCGGCTCTCCTCGCCACACACACTGTCAGTGTGAGGCACACCGATTACCGACACTTTCTTGTTTACACGTGACCGGCTGTGATTGGACACAGCCAATCACACGTTTAAAGAGCCGCAGACGCAGCTCTTTCCATAGAAAGTCGCGGCATGTACTAGCAACAGGGTGCGGCTGCGATCGACGCGCTGTGTGCCAGTTCTGGGACGCTGTCATATGACAGTGGGCGGGCGGCAACCAGTTAAGGACAACTGCTTAGATTAGACAGACTGATGTCTTATTTATTCTGTCAGAGGGTCCTAAGAAAGGACAGGCAGCATTGAAATCCACTGTCGCTAAGTGGATTCGGCAAGTTATATTTCAGACTTATGATTTAAGGGGAAAGATTCCTCCTTTTGAAGTCAAAGCGCACTCTACCAGGTCGGTTAGCACTTCTTGGGCAGTGCGTCACCAGACTACAATGGCTCAGATCTGTAAGGCCGCAACTTGGATGTAAGGAGGAATGAGGATATTGCCTTCGGGCACAGTGTGCTGTAGGCAACAGTATAAGTCCTCAGGTCTGGGGGTGCCCTACAGGTTGTCTCTCCCTCTCCTAAAATAGTATTGCTATGGGTCATCCCATTAAGTTATTACTTAGGCTCTGTGTCCCAAGATGTACGATAAAGAAAATAGGATTTTTATAATGGCTTAACTGTAAAATCCTTTTCTTGGAGTACATCATGGGACACAGCGGTCCCTCCCCTCTTTTGGGATTTAAGTATATTGCTTGGCTACAAAAACTGAGGTACTCCTGGAAGGAGGAGGGGGTTATATAGGGGAGTGAACTTCCTGTATTGGGTATACCCGTGTCCATCACCTGAAGGTGGCCCATAACCCATTAAGTTATTACTTAGGCCCTAGGTCCCATGATGTACTCCAAGAAAACGATTTTAAAGGTAAGCTGTTATAAAAATACTATTTTTATTCAATAACACTAAGAGAAAATTGACGGAACCACAGTTCTGCTTCAGAAATCTGATTGCTTGCTAAGAACAATTGCATTTTTCCCTTCCACTGTAAAGTATTTCATAGGCCTTCATTGCCTGTATATTTTATTGAAAAACTTATAACTTTTAAAAGAAAGTAGAAGCTATGATAAGTCAAAAATAATGACCCAAAGTGATCAAAGCTAAATGAAGGGATTAAAAATGGATGTCTTCAGCAAATCCTGCTTGTGTTAATTACAGGTTTCCTTTCAAGCGCTGTGAAAAAGCAGATTATTATCGTATTGATGGCTTTGTACTGCTTATAACACTAATCAATTCAACACATCCTTTTGACATTTTAAAACACTATTGTGTCTGTTTGTTGAAATCATTGCTGCAAGTCATTTGTTTTTCTTGTTGTCCTTTTTTTAGGTTTCAATGACATTGCTTTCTGGGGCGGAAGGTTCATCTTGATTCTGGCCCTTGTTACATTGGCCATTAATTATTTGATTCCATATTTTTCCTCTTTTCGTCAAGCTAGTCATTCCCAAACAGGTAAGGCCATATGATCATTGTGTGCTGTTTTGAAGAAAAAGTTTGAAACCCATCTACAGTAGGTGCCGCCGACATTGTGTTTCCAGCACGACAGTATCGCGCTGGTTCCCGGCGACAGGCTTCTCTAACCAGCGTGATCCCGATGTGCTGGCTGCAATAGGAAAATGTCATTTTCCTATAGCAGCCAGAGCGAGGCGACAATGTCGCCTCACTCATGAAGCCTGCATGCCTTCTCGGGGGCATACCAGGCCCTTAGGTCTGGCAGGGATTTTAAGGGGAAACCCCTCCGCCGAAAAAAACGGCGTGGGGTCCCCCCCAAAATCCATACCAGACCCCTATCCGAGCACGCAGCCCGGCCGGTCAGGAAAGGGGGTGGGGATGAGTGAGCGCGCCCCCCCCCCTCCTGAGCCGTACCAGGCCGCGTGCCCTCAACATGGGGGGTGCCTTGGGGACGGGGGGGCCGCGCGGCCCCCCCTCCCCAAAGCACCTTGTCCCCATGTTGATGAGGACAAGGGCCTCTTCCCGACAACCCTGGCCGTTGGTTGTCAGTTAAAGCTACACAGTGCCGTATCGCAAAAAATGGCCTGGTCATTCAGCAGCCAAATCTTCCAGGGCTAAGGTACAGTAGGTGCCGCCGATATTGTGTCAATCTCGCTGCTTCTAGCGGCGAGATTGACACCCTACGAGCTCTGTCGCGGGAGCCAGCGCCGAGCTGGCTCGCATCGGGAAAGGAAAAATGTTTCTTTTCCTTTCCCGATAAGCGACAAGCATCGCTGGCCGGGTTGACACGCTTATCGGAATCCGGGAGCCCCCTTTAATAAGGGGGCACCCTGATCCCGGCCCCCCACCCTATGTGAATGAGTATGGGGTACAATGTACCCCTACCCATTCACCTGTGAAAAAAATGTACAACACACACACACACACACACACACACACACACACACACACACACACACACACGTTAAAATTGTTTATTGCACAGCTCCGGGGGTCTTCCGTCTTCGGGGGTCTTCTCGCCGGACTCCTCCGCAATCTTCTGCTAGCTCTTTTACTAGCGGAGGAGCCCGGCTTTCTTCTTCGTCGCCGCCCTCTTCTTCCGACTTCGGGGGTCTTGTCCCCCTCTTCGGTTCTTCTTGCCGGGCCACCGCTTCTTCTTCCAGCTCTTTTACTAGTGGTGGCCCGGTCTTCTGTCGCCGCCGCCACCTTCCGTTCTTCTTCTTCTTCTTCTTCTCCTGGAGATGTTTACTCGATGCTCTCTCCGGCCGCAATGCCAGGGATGCGGTGCGCGGCGACTTATATAGGGACAAGGGGCGGGGTCATTGGTTGATGTCACATGGGTTTATGTCACATGGTGATAGTCCCAGCATCCTCCGGGACTGTGACATCGTAAGGGGCGGGGTCACCTTGTGACATCAACCGATGACCCCGCCCCTTGTCCCTATATAAGTCGCCACGCACCGTGTCCCTGGCATTGCGGCCGGAGAGAGCGCCGAGTCAACATCTCCAGGAGAAGAAGAACGTAAGGCGGCGACACAAGACCGGGCCACCGCAAGTAAAAGAGCTGGAAGAAGAAGCGGTAGCCTGGCAAGAAGAACCGAAGAGGGGGACAAGACCCCCGAAGTCGGAAGAAGAGGGCGGCGGCGAAGAAGAAAGCCAGGCTCCTCCGCTAGTAAAAGAGCTAGCAGAAGATAGCGGAGGAGTCCGGCGAGAAGACCCCCGGAGCTGTGCAATAAACAATTTTAACCCTTGTGTGTGTGTTTTTTGTACATTTTTTTTTCACAGGTGAATGGGTAGGGGTACATTGTACCCCATACTCATTCACATAGGGTGGGGGGGCCGGGATCCGGGGGCTCCCTTATTAAAGGGGGCTCCCGGATTCCGATAAACCCCCCGCCCGCAGACCCCGACAACCAACGGCCAGGGTTGTCAGGAAGAGGCCCTTGTCCTCATCAACATGGAGACAAGGTGCTTTGAGTTTTTTCGGCGAAGGGGATTCCCCTTAAAATCCCTGCCAGACCTAAGGGCCTGGTATGCCTCCCAAGGGGGAACCCATGCAGTGTTTTTTTTTTTTTTTTTTTTACATTTGGCGTGGAGTTCTCCCTTAGGATTCATACCAAACAGTGCTTGGTATTGGCGGGAATCCAATTCGGATCCCCGCACCAGTGTCAACCCGGCCAGCGATGCTTGTCGCTTATCGGGAAAGGAAAAGAAACATTTTTCCTTTCCCGATGCGAGCCAGCTCGGCGCTGGCTCCCGCGACAGAGCTCGTAGGGTGTCAATCTCGCCGCTAGAAGTAGCGAGATTGACCCAATATCGGCGGCACCTACTGTACCTTAGCCCCGGAAGATTTGGCTGCTGAATGACCAGGCCATTTTTTGCGATACGGCACTGTGTAGCTTTAACCGACAATTGTGCGGTCGTGCGGCGCTGCACCCAAACAAAATTGACGTCATTTTTTTCCACAAATAGAAATTTATTTTGGTTTATTTTGGTGGTATTTTATCATCTCTGCGGTTTTTATTTTTTGCCCTATAAACAAAAAAAGTGTGACAATTTTGAAAAAAAACTGAATATTTTGTACTTTTTGCTATAATAAATATACATATTTTTGGTAATAAAAATTGCAAGAAGTGTATATTGATTGGTTGAAAGGAAGGACAACAACTAGCTATAAAGTGCTAAGGCATCATGAACTCTAAGCCCTTGTACACACGGTCGGAGATTCCGACAACCAAATCCGGCGGAGTAATTCCGACGGATTAATTCCGGAAGTGATGTTGCATACACACGGTCGGACTAAGTTGTCGGAAAATCCGATTGTACATAACATGATGACGTTATTTCGTTACGACGGGACTACGTTCAGGCTAGTAGCCAATAGCTTTGGTCTAGGAATTTGATCTGAGCATGCTTGGCACTTTGTCCGTCGGAGTAGGCTACACATGATCGGAGTATGTCCGATAGGAACATTTTGTCGGAAAATTTTACCGGCAAGTTGAAAAACTTGGTCCGTCGGATATTCCGATGGAAACAGTCCGATGCAGACCACACACAGTCGGAATATCCGAAAAAAACAGTCCGATAGGAAACATTCCGACGGAATCTCTGACCGTGTGTACAAGGGCTTAGAGGCATCCATCTAACTGAACACGCACTAGTGAATAATATATATTTAAAACACAAGAACCATGAGATCAAAACATCACTGAAAATTGGTCTAGGTAGTGCTAGTGCTTCTGTCCTGTATTTTACGATTTCTACGGCACTTCCCACTACCAGACACTATAACTGACCCATATGGGGGAATCTCATTCCCACAAATATGTGCAGGAGTATCTAGGTAAGAAGGCTGTAGAGATATGATGTCAAGATTGTCAGGAAACAAAAGAACAAGAATCCTCTGCCAGTCAGCTGTGGGGTCAACTCCGTACATCAGGGACCTGTAAGTAAGCAAGCCAGGGGGACCATATTTTGTCAAAAAGGGATTGTTTGTGTTGCAGGACATGCAGGATTTTTTCATTCTGCATGATCCACGTGAGTTTACATTTCATTATGTTTATAACAGGTGCCAGGGGTTCACTCCAAGTGTAGCACTTTAAGGACACCACCACTCGCTTTTATCCATTTTTTTTGGCTGGTTTTGCCCATTTTTATTTAAAAGAAAGTTCAAAACAAACACAGAAGATTCTCTCGCAGGGGTATTCACTATTTCAGTCATGCTACTAAAGTAAACGATTTTCAGCCCTCCTAGCTTGTAATCGCAGCTCTCCAGCTCAGGCCTTACACTTTAGGGCCTTGGTCTGTCTCCCACAGACTGGACGCTCAGCACCTCCATTGGTGCAGCAAGTAGCCTCGTGCTACATTGGCTCCCACCTCTCTCTCCTATGTGAAGCCCTACAGACTCCCATGGCCAGACCTCCTGTCTGCAGGGTGGAGTCGTTTCCAAGTGGGAGCCAAGAGCCTTGGTCTGGTGATTACCTAAAGTGGTTGTAAACCCTTACAACACACTTTGACTTACAGGTAAGCCTAGATTAAGGCTTACCTGTAGGTCCAAGAAATATCTCCTAAACCTACACGGTTTAGGAGATATTTGCCGAAAGACAGGCACCGCTGTCTATGGTGCGCAGGCTCACTGAGTGCGCCGCGGTCAACGGCGATATGCCGCGACTGGCGGCTCCCGTGCGCATGCGTGGGAGTGACGTCATTGCAGCTTCGCCGAATGACGGAGGCAGAGCAGCGAGACCCACAGAGAAGATGGACGCGGCGGACTACAGGGGACAGTGGTGACTTCGCTGGCTCCTGTGTCAGGTAAGTGACACATAATGGACTACTATGCGATGAACAGTAGTCCATTATGCTTTACCTTTGCAGGGAATGAAAGAGGAAGTAAACTCATCAGGGTTTACTTCCTCTTACTTCCTCTTTAAAGCCCAGAACACAGCTGACTCATTAGGGAACTGGCTGTTTATTAGGCCTGGATCCTGGCAAGGTACCGCCCTGCTACACAGGGCTTTTTCATACTGTTGCAATAACGATTTTGGCCTCTAGGAACATAGTTTATAAGTATATTAAAGTGGTTGTAAACCCACTTTTTTAACTTTTACCTACAGGAAAGCCTATAATAAGGCTTACCTGTAGGTAAAAAAAATATCTCCTAAACCTGTACGGTTTAGGAGATATTCCCCTCGGTATGCGCCGCTGACTACAGCGGCGCATGCGCACAAGGGGGTTCTCTCCGTGAAAATCCGGCAGCGTTCGTCCGGCCGGATTTAAATCTCCCGCGCGCATGCGCGGGAGTGACGATATCGCGGCTCCGGCCACTCACAGCGCCGGAGCCGCGATACCCGGAAGAGACGCCGAGGGAGCATGTCGGCTTCCTCGGCGTGGATCGGGCGAGATGTCGGGGCCTCGTTCTAAGGTAAGTATTTCATAATGAGCTAGTATGCGGTGCATACTAGCTCATTATGCCTTTTGCTTTGCAGGTTTAAAAAAAAAAAAAAAAAAATTGCGGGTTTACTACCGCTTTAAGGTCTGGGTATGTCACGGAACATTTTCAACTGATTTATTCAGTAGAGCAATGCTGGCATCTTTGGTGATATTAAAGTGGTTGTAAAGGGATTTTTTTTTTTAAATAACATGTTATACTTGCCTCCACTGTGCAGCTCGTTTTGCACAGAGTGACCCCGAACCTGGTCTTCTGGGGTCCCTCGGCGGCTGTCTCGGCTTCCCCCCACAAGTACTTCTCACATTCATGTGAGCTTGCTCTCATGGTGAGAAGTACTTGCGGTCGCGCTCCCGTGATACAGCCTCTTCGCCGCTCAGCCTGGCCGCTGATTGGCTAGAGTGGATGGATTGAAATCAGCGCAGCCACTGGCTCACACTGTCAATCACATCCAATGACGTGGCAGTGAGAGTGAGGCAGAGGGTGAAAAGGGACAGGAAGTACACGAGTGCCTCTAGGTCTAGGTGTAGGTTGCAGAAGTTGTGGACTCTAAGATTCAGGGAGAACATCAAGTCAGGAACCGTGACGATGCTGGGGAGATCAACCGAGATTAAAGGGGATCTCCACCAGGCTTGCAGTTTCAGGAAATGCGGCTTGCCGAAGCTTCCAGCAGACACGAGACAAGAGTGCGCTGTGTTCAATGGAGCTTGAATGTGTCAAAAACCATGAAATCAGACCGAGACAGAAGTACAGTTAAATCACACTTGTTTAATATTAAAAGTAAATAGAACAAACATAGTCAAAACATAGCCAGAGTTCATGAACTGGAACGGATAGTTAGACAAGCCAAACGTCAGGGAGCCGGAGATGAGCATAGTAAAACAGCAAGCAGGATCTGGAGCCAGAAGGGATGTCAGCCAAGCAAGTCTTTAACAGGAATGCAGGAGATCGTCTCTGATGTTGACCAAGGCAAAGGCAGAGATCCTCTGCGTTGGACAGCTTAAGTACGCAGGACTGACAAGCGGGTGACATGGAGCCAGACAGGAAACAGGAGTTCACTTCAGTCAGAGGATCAGCCAGAGTCAGCAGCAAGTGGGCAGTGAAGTACCAGGGCATCCGACAGAAGCAACGTCAGGGATAAGACATAATCAGGAACCAGTAATCGGCAGTATAATCCACAATCCAAAAGGTATGTCAGAGGTAAGCCAGGTCAGCAACGGATGATTAATCTGTTGGCGTTTGCGCTATAGCCCAATGACGACCACAGCGCGGACCTGAATTTCTGGGAGGCCGTCATATGACGGCCTCCCCTTTGCACGCGCCCCCTGCAGGGCGCGGGCTGTGATCAGAGTCACTGAGACTCGGGTGATCACAGATCCAAGTAAGGACCACGTGATCAGCTTTCAGACAATGACAGCTGATCACATGATGTAAACACCGGCTTATGTGCAAGGGACACCGGTCAGGAAGAGGAAGAGGCAATTCTGCCTCATCGGTGCCACCAGTGCCACCTATCAATGCCCACCAGTGGTGCCAATCAGTGCTATCTACCAGTGCTGCCTATCAGTGTAACCAACCAGTGCTGATAATTGCCCATCACTGCCACCTATCAGTGCCACCTCATCACCATACATCAATGAAGGATTAAAAATACCTCTTTGCAAAATTTTATAACAAAATATAAAAAAAAAACATTTTTTTTTTTAAAAATTGGTCTTTTTAATTTTTATTTTTTTTAACAAAGGTAGCAGAGGTGATCAAATACCACCAAAAGAAAACTCTTTTTGTGGGATAAAAATTTAATTTGGGTACAGTGTTGTATGACTGCGAAATTGTCATTCAGCGCTGAAAATTGGTCTGGACAGGAGGGGGGTTTAAGTGTCCAGTAAGCAAGTGGTTAAACAGGATACAGGCAGGTCACATGGAAACAGCTTATGACCAGTCAGCATTGAGCAGAGCGTCCTTTAAATAGGCCGCCTGCCACCAAAGGGAACTGTGGACGCACTCCCGCGAGAGTGCACATTCCTATACGCATTGGCGCACCTGCGATCAGCCAGGTTCCGTATGCAACTGCTGCGCTACAACAGTTCTTACACTATGTACCGTATGTTGATAGGTCACATGTGGCCAGGGCTGCTGTTAGAAGTCATGGGGCTCTATACAGCCTACCTGACAGCCAACCCCTAGAATATCAAAAGATATTTTTTTGTTAAAATGCCTTGGTCACGATGCAATGCTTCGCAGCCATGGCAGAAATGATACCCCCATCGAATGGGACCAATTCAAGTGAATAGAAAGGAGGTTGCACTAGTGCTGTGGGTTAGATCAGGTGGTGAAAAGGAAATATGCCTCCTCAAAATGCTCTCTGGAGAGTGATCCAAATGCTGACTGCACTTCAGATAGCATTTGACAGGCAGTAAGGAGGCATATTTCCTTTTTACCACCTGATTTAACCCAACACTAGCACAGCTTTTTTGTGCTATTTATTTGAATCGGGTCCTGTTTGATGGGGGGGTGGTATAATTTCTGCCAGCCCTTAATTTTTTTTTATTTATTTTAACTTTTCATACTTTTTTTTTTAGTTTTTTTTACATTTTTAATTGCCGTTTTGGGGGTCCTTTGGTGAAATATGGGTCTAAACAGACCCCTGATGTCTCACATTTGAGACAGAGAAATGGACTGAGGACACAGATTCGTCAGTCCCTTTCTGCCCGGACCCCCTTTTGAACTGATGAGGCCCAGTCCCAGTAGACGAGGGCTGGCTGTACTACCTTATCAGCTGCCCTGCATGTGGCAACCAGCTAATTTTGAAAAAACACTATGGGAAAACAAGAAAAAACAGGTATTAAAGGTGAACTTTAAATGTTTAAATGGTGGTTTATTTTTCAAAATGAAAAGTGAATTTTGAGATGACTGTCTTGTGGCAGCACTTACAGTCGTGCTCATAAGTTTATATACCCTGGCAGAATTTATGATTTCTTGGCCATTTTTCAGAGAAGATGAATGATAAAACAAAAACTTTTCTTTCACGCATGGTTAGTGTTTGGCTGAAGCCATTTATTATCAATCAACTGTGTTTACTCTTTTTAAATCATAATAACAGAAACTAGTCAAATTACCCTGATCAAAAGTTGACATACCCTGGTGATTTTGGCCTGATAACATGCACACAAGTGAAAAGGTCAGTGAGTTCCTGGGCTCCTGACAGACCCGTACATCTTTCATCCAGTGCTGCACTGACGTTTCTGGATTCTGAGTCATGGGGAAAGCAAAAGAATTGTCAAAGGATCTGCGGGAAAAGGTAGTTGAACTGTATAAAACAGGAAAGGGATATAAAAAGATATCCAAGAAATTGAGAATGCCAATCAGTAGTGTTCAAACCCTAATCAAGAAGTGGAAAATGAGGGGTTCTGTTGAAACCAAACCACAGTCAGGTAGACCAACTAAAATGTCAGCCACAACTGCCAGGAAAATTGTTCGGTATGCAAAGAAAAACTCTCAAATAACTTCAGATTAAATACAGGACTCTCTGAAAACATGTGGTGTTGCTGTTTCAAGATGCACAGTAAGTAGGCACTTGAAGAAAGATGGGTTTCATGGTTGAGTCGCCAGAAGAAAGCTATTATGCAAATGCCACAAAGTATCCCGCTTGCAATACGCCAAACAGTACAGAGACGAGCCTCAAACCTTCTGGCACAAAGTAATTTGAAGTGATGCGACCAAAATTTAGCTTTTTGGCCACAATTATGCCACGTACAACGTATCAAACAAGCGGGTGGAAAAGTCCGGCAAACTCAAGTCCGCCGGACAATCCCCCCGTGTGTAGCCTCCGGCATACTTTTTTGACCCGAAAGTACGGCAGACTTAGAAAGTAGTTTTGCACTCCAATCTTCCCGCCGGACTCGCATTTCGGCGGACAATCCGGCAGTGTGTGTGCCAGTCCACCGTACTTTTGAAATGAGCGGACTTTTCCCGCCCGGAGAAAAGTCTGCTCATTTCGAGCGGGTCTCCAGGTAGGCGGGGGCCCACGAAGGAGACGTCGCTGGCCCTGCCACCTGGTATGGACTTAAAGGGGAACCCCAACGCCGAAAAAAATTGGCGTGGGGGTCCCCCCATGTCCACATCAGACCCTTGTCCGAGCACGCTACCCGGCCGGCCAGGAAAGGGGGGACGAGCGAGCGCCCCCCCCCCCCCTCCTGAGCCATACCAGGCCACGTGCCCTCAACATGGGGGGTGCCTTGGGGAAGGGGGGCCGCGCGCCCCCCCCACCCCAAAACACCTTTTCCCCATGTTGATGAGGACAAGGGCTTCTTCCCGACAACCCTGGCCGTTGGTTGTCGGGGTCTGCGGGCGAGGTGCTTATCGGAATCCGGGAGCCCCCTTTAATAAAGGGGGCCCCCGGATACCGGCCCCCCACCCTATGTGAATAAGTATGGGGTACAATGTACCCCTACCCATTCACCTGTAAAATAAAGTACAAAAAAACACAACACACAAGATAAAATTAGTTTATTGCACAGCTCCAGGGGTCTTCCGTCTTCGGGGGTCTTCTCGCCGGACTCCTCCGCTATCTTGTAGCTCTTTTACTAGCGGAGGAGTCCGGCTTTCTTCCTCGCCGCCGCCCTCTTCTTCCGACTTCGGGGGTCTTGTCCCCCCTCTTCGGTTCTTCTGCCGGGCCACCGCACCTTCTTATAGCTCTTTTACAGGCGGTGGCCCGGTCTTCTGTCGCCGCTGTCGCCGCCGCCTTCTGTTCTGTTCTTCTCTTCTTCTTCAGATGTTGCCTCGTCGAGTCCTCCGCTCACAATGGCTCTGACCGGGCACGCAGTGACTTATATAGGGACATCGCCGGATGATGTCCCCGCCCATTATGGTGTCACAGTCCCAGAGGATGCTCAGGAGGGGGGGGGGGCGCTCGCTCGTCCCCCCTTTCCTGGCTGGCCGGGTAGCGTGCTCGGACAAGGGTCTGATGTGGACTTGGGGGGACCCCCACGCCAATTTTTTTCGGCGTTGGGGTTCCCCTTTAAGTCCATACCAGGTGGCGGGGCCAGCGACGTCTCCTTCGCGGGCCCCGCCTACCTGGAGATGCGCTCGAAATGAGCGGACTATCCTCCGCGTGTGTGGGCGAGTCCGTTCATTTCAAAAGTAGGGCGGATAGTACGGCGGACTTAGTACGCCGTATTAGTCCGCTGAAAAAGTGCCGTGTGTGGGCAAGTAGCCCGTTCGGAAAGTCCGACGGACAGTCTGACGGGAAGTCCGCCAGACTAAGTCCGTCGAACAGACGGCTACGTGTGTACGCGGCTTAATAAACACTTCATTTGGAGAGGAGTCAATCAGGCCTATGATTAAAGGTACACCATTCCTACTGTGAAACACCGAGGTTGATCGCTGATGTTTTGGGGATGTGTGAGCTACAAAGGCATAGGACATTATGTCAAAATTGATGGCAAGATGAATGTCTCCAGATGAATGGGTCCTGTAGAGCGAGCAATTCATTTTAACCTACAAGGACTGTGGGAATCACCCAGAGGGATGCTACATCACAGTGTGGGCATGTTTTCAATATTGCCACACAGGGAGTATTTACTACCTCTGGGTTTAAACACTGTGTCCCATATTGCTTTAATATCAATTTTGTGTTTGTATATGTATGTATTTCATGTGAATTATTAAAATTTGTATATTTTTTGCCTGCAAAGTCCATTATTCCTTCATTTAGCATTTATAGTCTACATAGGATGTGGCACAACCATATTTAGGTGTTTGCATTGCTCTCAGGTGGGAAGCAATCAATTCAATCCCATTACCATCTGAGAAGATAAAGAGACTCATCCACAAATACCACAAAAAACTTCAAGCTGTCATTGATGTTAAAGGGGGCAATACATGGTATTAAGAAATGGGGTATGTAAACTTTTGATCAGGGTAATTTGGGTAGTTTCTGTTGTGATTATGATTTAAAAGGAGCAAACACAGTTGGTTGATCATAAATGGCTTCAGCCAAACACTAACCATGAGTGAAAGAAAAGTTTTTGTGTTGTCATTCATATTCTCTGAAAAATGGCCAAAAAATCATAAATTCTGCCAGGGTATGTAAACTTATGAGCACAGCTGTACATTTACTAACACTGTAGCATCTGTGTAGCGTTTGTTAAATGGGAGGCACGTGCATTTACTTTCCAAAGCTCTTGACTCTTCACTGCCTCTACCTAAAAGGACATTACAATGGGACCTCCTGATAGAATTGGCTTGTTCCTAGGTACTTGTGACATTCTCTATATACAGCTAATCTTTTTTTCTGTTCATTTAAAAAAAAAAATTTTAGTGGCACAAGATGAAATCGACAGACAGCAAGAACTTGTGAGAAAATGTCAACAAGATTCTTTAAACAAAAAGGTGAAAATATTGTAATAAAATGCCCTATTTTCTCAGTTTTTTTTTTTTTGGATGGAATTAGTAACGCATAGACCTGCACTGAGGTGTACTGCTTAAAGTGGAAGTAAACCCATCGATTTAAACAGTTAAAAAAAAAAAAGGCATGCCGGGAATGCTAACTGCACATTGGCTGTGCTCTCAGCCAAACTATCAAACCATGCAAAGATGGCAGCTTCCTTGGCTGAAAACGATAGGGGAGTTTACTTCCACTTTAAAACAGTTTTGAGGAGTATAGGTTAAGCCATTGTTATGGAACACAGCAAACAGCCCTTATTGTGGTCACTAACAACCATTCCAAGCAGTAAATCACAGTGCAGATCTATTTGATATCTGCTTACCTGAGTCCATTTAACGTTGTTGTAAAGGTTGAAGGTTTTTTAACCTTCATGCAGTCATATGACGGCGTCCCAGAATAGTCGCTCTTGCGCGCCCGAGCTGTGTTGCTGGGGCACAGAGCGACCCCACTGTCTGTAAAGAGCCGTGGCTCTTTAACCATGTGATCAGCTGCGTACAATCACAGCCGGTCACAGGTAAACATGGAGATGCCAGTAATTGGTGCTCCTCGCCTCACACTGATGGTGTGTGGCGAGCTGAGCCGATCAGCGGCATCTCCTTGCAGGGAACAACAAAACATGTAATCGGGGCATTGATCATCAGTGCCCTGATTACAATATAGTGCCACCATGTCACCAATCAGTGCCAGCAATTAGTGCCCACCAATGGCAGCAATTGGTGCCCACAACTGCCACCATTCAGTGCCCATTAGTGATGCCAGTCAGTGCTGGCTATCAGTGCTGCTTATCAATGCTGCCCCTCACTGCTTTCCATAAATGCCCATCAGTGCCGCCTATGAGTGCCACATATCTGTGCCCATAAGTGCAGTATATTGGTGCCTCCGAATCAGTGCCCATAAGTGCCACCTCTTCAATGTCCACCAGTTCAGCCTATCAGTGCAACAGCGCTGAAAAATGGCCTGGGCAGGAAGGGGGTGTAAGTGCCCTGTAGGCAAGTGGTTAAAAACCTCGAACTCTTGGACGTTTGCTCTCATTAGATTGTATGTATAAATTAATATGACAAGGGTTCTTGGCTTCCCATACTCAAGAACTACATTTTTATTTCTGTCTGTATTATGCCTTCCCTTCTTTTAGTTAAATTGTGGTAATTTAAACAGGAATTGAGGGAAAATCTCTCTAATGGAGCTTTGGATAACCGTAAATAACAGAGGTTATAATCCTTCTGCACTTCATTAAAATCTAAGAAACTGTTTTGGTGGCACATACACTTTTTTAATTCGCCTTAATATACCTAACTTAGTGTTCTGGGAACATTTGGTGTCTGTAAGGCCAAGGAAGAATCGAAACACAGATGAAGGAAAAGAGCAGGCAGGCCAATAGCAACAGATTCCAGATTCATCCAGATTTTTCAAAATCTAGTACAGCTGTGCATGGTAGCCAATCGGCCTTCAATTTCAGCTATTTCAATTTAAAGGGGTTGTGTAAACCCTTGTGTTTTTTCACCTTAATGCATCCTATGCATTAAGGGGAAAAAACTTCTGTCACTGAGCAGCCCCCCTTTTTACTCACCTGAGCCCATTTGTTAACTACGCCGGAGACACGCACACCCTCTCTGGCCGGGGTTTCAGCTCTTGATTGGATAGATTGATAGCAGCGCAGCCATTGGCTCCCGCTGCTGTCTAACAAATCCAGTGACACGGGGGCAGGGCTGAGTCCGGCGTTTTTTGTCTATGGATGCAAAAGCTGGACTCAGGAGCGTGCCCACATGGGTACCCCTAAGGAGAGCGCTTCTTTTAGGTAGCTTCCCGATGCATGGAGGAGCTACTAGCGCCACCGGGGAACTCCAGAAGAAGAGGATCGGGGCCACTTTGTGCAAAACAAACTGCACAGTCTGCACGGTGGAGGCAAGTATGACGTGTTTGTTATTTAAAGAAAAAAAAATGATGGTTTAGTAACCCTTTTAAGCTTTGACAAAAAAAAACAAAAAAAAAACAGGAAGCTGTTTCTGTGCACAGTTGCACCAGATTTTGCACTCTCCAGTTTTAGTAAACCAACCCCAATATGTATATTTCAAATTACTCAAGCCTTAATCTATCAGTTTCTTTGTTGCATTCTAGTTCATCATCCTGGGTTATAGGAATATCATAACATTTGCCTATTTCGGAAGACACTATATTTATTTGGACTATTTATCATTGACAGGCAAGGGAATACTCTGAGGATGTTTTAAAGCCACGTGAAGCTGAAAAACTTAAAAAGCAAGAGCAAACCTTTTATAGGATGACAGGCCAAACCTGGAAATTAACTGAAGGTCATGCACTTGGTGTAAGTAAGATTAGAAGGCATGCTGTCTTAAGTTTTACATTTATATACTATTGTTTTGTATTAAGACTCCAATGGACTAAATTTGTCAAACCAAATCTATTGCCTGCTCTCCACGAGCAGATAGTGGAAGAATCTGTCCATAAGAGTATAGATCACCCTGTTATACTTAAAAATATCAACTTCTGTTCCTGTTTTGCTTTGAACTTTGTGTGTCTCATGGTTCTCTTACTGGATCAGCTTGACGGCAGGAGGCACCTTTTTAAAGCTTTAAAATACACAATTGGTTCAAGCATTGTTTACAGTTGCATAGTGTATGGTACACTATATGGCCAAAAGTTTGCAAACACCTAACCACACCTTCTCTATGACCCAAAGTATGTGGACACTCATCTAAATTATTAGATAAGTTCAGGTGTTTGAAGTAAAGGACACTGTTAAAGTGTCCATGAACACACATTAAATAATACTTGTATGTCGAGATGGCTAATATCATTTCTCAACCATAAGCTTGTTTATGTTAGTAAAACCTTTTTTTAGTACCGTATTTTTCGGACTATAAGGCGCACGTAAAAGCCTAAATTTTCTCCCAAAAACGACCGTGCGCCTTATAGTCCGGTGCGCCTTATATATGACCTGTTGACATCGCTGGAGTTCTTTGTTAACAGTATCTGTCATCTTGACGTAAACCTTCGGACTATAAGGCGCACGTAAAAGCCTAAATTTTCTCACAAAATCGACCGTGCGCCTTATAGTCCGATGCGCTTTATATATATGGAAATATCCATTTTATCAGCCGGTCGTTGCTAGTGCGCCTTATAATCCGGTGCGCCTTATAGTCCGATGCGCCTTATATATGGAAATATCCATTTTATCAGCCGGTCGTTGCTAGTGCGCCTTATAATCCGGTGCGCCTTATAGTCCGAAAAATACGGTAGTTTAATTTTGTGGTCACGTGGTTGCAAAGCCTTGTTTTTGTTCTTTTCCGGGGTTTGTCATTTAGCAAAGCAGTTGAGTTAATTTATTTGTCACAAACAGTGGGGAAGATCAAACATTAGGATAAGAAAACTTATTTCCAAGTGATGGTCATTTTACACAAAATAAAGATATTTATTCTTGTGTTTTAAAGCTTTGTGAATTGAGCCTAAAGACATTTTAGAAATTTGTGTGTTTCTAACCTTGTGACAAGATAAAGCAGGGTCCATAAAGACATGGTTTGGTGAATTTGGAATGGGGGAACTTGAGTGGCCTGCACAGACATCCGACCTTATGCTTACTGAATATCTTCGGGATGAACTAGTATGTCAATTGCGAACCAGATCTTATCATCCAACACTCGACTTCACAAATACACTTTTGGCTGATTAAGCTCAAATTTCACCAGGCACAAAATCTTGTGGAATACCTTTCCCAGGACTGAAGGGTATAACAGTCGCAGAGGTGAGATACTCCAAAATATTGCTCATAGATTTAGAGTGAAATACCCAACAAAGCTCATAAAGGTATACTGGTTACTGGTTTACAATGTCTTAAGAGGTTTACTATATATGTGGGCAAAAAAAAGGACACCACATCCTAAGTCAAGATACAAGTACAAAAAATAGAGAAATAGATTTTTGAGATGCCCAAGAAACAACAAAGTGTTAAAATATAAAAGTTTATTACAAAAATATGAAAAAATATTAAGACAAAGTTCATTAAGCTAAAGCAAGTATTCAAGAAATAATTCTCATCTACAAGCATCATTCCAGGGGGAAACCTTACTTCAGATAATTATAACCATAAACTGTATATTGATGTAATATCAATTCTACTGATTGAAAAAATGGTGGGGAAACCTGGAACTAAGGGGGTTTTATTGAACATGATACGTTTCGCAGTATAACCGCTTCTTTAGGAGGAATCAGGGAGATCTTTGCAACTGCAAACAATAACGATAATTGAAGGGTAACTCCTCTTTCATGGGGAAAAAAAAATAGCAAATAAAGAAAAAATAATATAGCGTATGCAAATGAAACACAAGTCATATTGTAATTGAATGGTATTAAAAAAATGACCTTTTCTTTTCAATCTGCAGCTCTGTAATTTTCTGAAAATGCAATATGGCTACCTGAACGTACAGAGAATGTGTACATAACGCCCCCAGATATATAATTTCCTGCTTGTGTGATTGACTCATCAATTTTCCAGAAGTTTGCACTAAGATGCAAGTCAGATATCAGGCATCCCCTGCAACAAAAATTAAATTTTTGGTGAGATGCTCCCAATAGGAAATTGCATCTAAAAGAATGCAGGACCAGCAGCTTTCCTCATTAGTGCCATGTTGGCCAGTTTCTATTGAACTGGCTGATGGCATCCGATATTCGGCCCGTGGGTACGGCCCTTAACCACTTCTGGACCGCCCACCGCACATATACTGCAGCAAGGCTGCCCCGTTGCGTGAATCATAAGTGCTTTTTTTTTTTTTTTTTAGCACCGATCACTGTAATACTGTCATTGATCCCTAAAAAGTGTAATTTGGGGTCAGATCTGTAAGCTGCAATGGCGCAGTCCCGCTAAAAAACGCAGATCGCTGCCATTACTAGTAAAAACAATAAAAATATAAAAGTCCATGAATCTGTCCCCTATTTTGTAGACGCTATAACTTTTTTGCAAATCAATCAATATGCTCTTATTGCGATTTTTTTTTTTTTTTTTTTATTAATTAAAAGAATGTAGAAGATTATGTATTGGCCTAAACTGATGAATACATTTTTGTTTTTTAATATATATTTTTTGGATATGTATTATAGCAGAAAGTAAAAAAAAAATATATATTTTATTTTTTTTCAAAATTGTCAATCTTTTTTTGTTTATAAAAACCGCAGCAATTATCAAATACCAAAGCTCTATTTGTGGGGGGGAAAAAATGTCAATTTTGTTCAAGTACGTCGTACGACTGTGCAATTGTCAGTTAAACCGGCGCAGTGCTATATTGCAAAAATTGGCCTGTCATTAGGGGGGTAAATCCTTCCACGGCTGAAGTGGTTAAGTAAATTTCCCCCGGTATGTCTGCTTTGGGTATATTCTGATGCGTTAAAAACTGCATATGGAATTTGTCTTTCTATATGAACATTTACAATCTGGCCATTTTAAATTGGATTATTGTATATGTGCTGTAATATAGTTTTATAGCCCATTGTGTCTTATGACACATGCACATTTATAATGGTTAGCTCTTTTTTCTATATTAGATTTAATAGATTTGCTGCTTGGCCTGCTTACATGTAAATATTTGTGTACCACACACGACTCATTAATCAGAGAAATGCCTGCTATCGAATTCTGTTGAAATGCTTTGAAAAAAGTACAAGCACAATACAGCCTGTGTCATTCAAGAGACCACAATGGAAATTATGTATGTAGATGACAAAGGCAAATTGGAAGAAATCTGAAATATGTCTAGAAAGCCATGAGATGAAAAATGGTTTAAGTTGTCAGGCAGGAATAAACTAATGTACAGGCTACAGCACTTGGCAATTGTTTGGCAAGCATCCAGATATCTTTTTGTTTTTCATTTTTAAGATCAAATTATTTGTCAGTACAGTAAATGTAATTTCTCTTTTGTTCATGGACAGACACAGCCCCTTTAAATCCTGATTGTAGGGTTATCACGCCACCTTCAGGAGAGGACTAGGCAAAACATGTAATACATGTAAAAACAGCAGAACTGCTTAGCTCTGCCCAGGGGGGCGGTCCCTATGGCTATAACCCCTCAGCCTGCTTCCTGCAGCTCAATTTTTTTCTGCCTAGTGAAGGAGAAGGACCTAGGCTACCTGTAGGGACCATTGGTCTTGGGTATTCTTGGATTTTTCCACAAGATTTGGATCCTGTGATCTTCTATCAACAGCCGGCTGGGTGACAGGCTCGATAATGTAGATCTTTGTAGTCTCCCCAGCCTGGCCATTGAGCGTGAGAAGGCCCTAGTTACGCGCTGGGTTGGCCAGGACATGGCCCTTCTGCTCCAGGGGCGGCCGGTGAGCTATATGCTCCGGGGCACACATATGACCGGGCTACTGCTGTCTGTGTCAGTGTGCCGTGTCCAGCAGCCACCCCGTACTGCTAGGGCAATGGGTCTGTGGTGGAATGCCTCCAGCTATTCCGACCGGACGGGCAAGTACAGCTCTCCCTGCTTCGGCAGGATAGAGCAGCTGGCCATTCCCTGGGAGGTTGATTAGGGGGTCTCTCATTCTCCCTTTCCTCTCTCCCTATCCCGGTTTTCCCTCCTCCCCCTGTGGGGGACGCTGCATGGCTGGGCATGTGGTACGGTGTATGTACATGGGCTGGGGGTCCTCCGTGGGGCTCTGAACCTTGACAGGGGTTGCACTGTCTGTTTGGGTCCGTTAGTGGTCTTTTCCCCTTTTTTCTCTGCTGTGAGGTGCCTGTGTAAAGAATTGCCTCAGAATGTGCTGCCGCCATTTTCTGGAGGCCGCGGCCATTTTCCTGTAGTTTTTTTTTTGCAGAGCATGGCTGTCAGCCATTTTCTAGAGGTCCGGCGGCCATTTTCCTGGTGTT
Organism: Lithobates pipiens; assembly: GCF_037356315.1. Classification (NCBI taxonomy): domain Eukaryota; kingdom Metazoa; phylum Chordata; class Amphibia; order Anura; family Ranidae; genus Lithobates; species Lithobates pipiens. The sequence goes on from NW_027507718.1 coordinate 219,447,952, forward strand.
TTTCATACAAGAACGGCCAGCAGCCATTTTCTTGTAGCCTCAGCACGTTTTTACCTCCAGTGCTGGGTCATTTTACCTCAAAACAGCTCATTTTTTTCTCTCTGGGTACCTTTGAGTAGACGCAGCACACAGCGGTCAGCAGCAGCACGGCACAGCACTCGGTCGGGGTGGTGAGTCCTGCGGTGGGGGCCCCTCAGTCTGTGAGCAGCTAGGAGGGTGGGATTGTGTACCTTGTCCTAAGTTACCATGTGTGGCAGACAAAGTGGGTCAGCATGGCGTCAGAAGCTGGCGCTTCTTCCCCAGGTATCCCTGTAATTGCAATCGGCTCACCTGCAAATAATGCAGTGCCTATGGACGCTTTGTCGGCGGTCCTGTAAATGTTTGTTGCCAGGATAGAGGCGGCGTGTGGGCGCAAGGGGGGTAAAAAACATCCCCTGCCCCCCCATCCTCTGGGAAAAGCTCTGATTCAGACTCTGGCCCCACGGTGACTGGCGGCCCCTGTTCTGACATGTCAGAGAATGCAGACCAGGACTGTTCGGACAGTGAGGATGATTCCATGTCTGAGTCAGCGCAGGAAAAGGAGCTAGTTGGAGCACTTGTCACCGCTGTGCGGGATACCCTGAAAATACAGGCTGCAGCAGGATCTTCTGCTGAGGTGTCGGTCCCTTTTGGGTCCCGTAAACCGACCCGTACACCTAAGGTGTTTCTGTATTTTGATAAGTTCAGTCTCAAGAAGATTGGCGCTGAGTTACCCCTTTGAGGAGAGCCTCCTTAAAAAATAGACGGCTCCTCCAGTCATTGACCCCCCAGAGAGTTAAGGCAGTGGCTCTGTCCATGTTTACGGTAGTGGGGTCAGCATTACGACCTGTACTGGCCATGGCCTTGGTGTCACAGATGCTTACTGAATGGCAGCCTCCACAAGGGGGATTACAAACAAATTCCAGCAGGAGCTACAGAGTATAAAAGAGAAGAGAGATGCAATCTAAGTGTAGCAATATGGTTACATTTAATTAAGGTACAACATTTAGCAACTCACATGGTTGATGGTTAAAACGGGCACATCTAAGTCTGCAGGTATCTGGGGTAAAGCTGTGCACATAGACCATCCTCCACACTGCCGTCTCTCACCGCTGTCAGTCTGCAATCGTGACCGGGAAGACTACCCTGCAGTAGAGCGATCGGAAAGTGAGGCTTGAAGCGCTCGTAGAAGGGATGATGCCAACAGTGGTGAGGAGGATGGTCTATGTGGACAGCTTTACCCCAGATGCCTGTATACTTAGATGTGCCTCATGTAATCGTCAACAATGTGAGTTTTTAAATTTTGTGCCTTCATTAAATGTAACCATATTGCTACACTTAGAGGCTCCTCTCTTTTTTTATACTCGCTACTTGTATATCAAGTCAAAATGAACCATTTAGTCTGACTACATTTTGCCAATTACTGCCAGGTATGTTTGCTATGTAGAGACATGTGAGTGCATATAAGGGGTCCTGAGGAAGCAATCTTGCGAAATGTGCTGACCTTATCAACTCGCACAGGAACATGAGACCGTGATGTTTTTTGTATTGTATATTATTTTGTACTTAATCTGTAATTCTTTAGGATACACTTCCTTAAATGTATATGAGAGGTCCTCTGGGAAACGCGTTGACCTTACCAACTTGCCATTTCTGAATCCATGTATAAGATCGGAATTTAGTATAGAAGAAGTAACTGTATCAGAGGGGAATACAATACCCCTGATTCGCGCCCAGGCCAATTATGACATTTCTCTCCTAAATGTAAAATTCCTAATTTTTTTGCTAGAAAATTACATAGAACCCCCAAACATTATATATGTTTTTTTTTAGTAAAGACCCTAGAGAATACAATGACGGTCGTTGCAACTTTTTATCTTGCACGGTATTTGCGCAGCAATTTTTCGAACATGTTTTTTTCAGAAAAAAAAACAGTTTCATGCTTAAAAAAAAAAAAACAGTAAAGTTAGCCCAATTTTTTTGCATAATGTGAAAGAGCAGGATACACCGAGTAAATAGATACCCAACATGTCACCCTTCAAAATTGCACGCGCTCGTGGAATGGCGCCAAACTTTGGTATTTAAAAATCCCCATAGGCGACGCTTTACATTTTTTTTACTGGTTACATGTTTTGGGTTACAGAGGAGGTCTAGAGCTAGAATTATTGCTCTCGCTCTAACGTTCACAGCGATACCTCACATGTGTGGTTTGAACACCGTTTTCATATGTGGGCGGGACTTACGTATGCGTTCGCTTCTGTGTAAGAGCTCACGGGGACAGGGGCGCTTTACATTTTTTTATTGTTAATTTTTATTTTTTTTATTTTTAGTTTGACACTTAAAAAATAAAAATAAAAAATTGATGACTTCTATTCCTATTACAAGGAATGTAAACATCCCTTGTTATAGGAATATGGCACGATCGGACATATTTACAGTGAGATATGGGGTCAATAAGACCCCATATCTCACCTCTAGGCTGGGAAGAATAAAATAAAAAAAAAAAACGATCCTGGCTTCCTAGCCAAATCGGCGCTGTTAATTTGAATACCGAGGCCAGGCGTGACGTCATAACATCGCGCCCGGCCTCCGAACGATCATAGAGACTCCGGGGACGATCTGGTCCGCTGGAAATCTCTATGGTAACTTGCGGGGGCCGGCGGATCCTGTGGCCGACTCACTGATGGAAGCGGTGAGTCGGTACAAGCACCAGAGGGTGGCAGGAGGGGGGGCGTCCCCTCCCGCCGCCCGTAAGAACGATCAAGCAGTGGAACAGCCGCTATGATCGTTCTTATGGTGCAGGGAATCGCCGGCTGAAAACGCAGATATCTGAATGATGTCTGTGGCCTCAGGCATCATTCAGATATAACCACCGAAAGCCCATGACGTCAATAGATGTAGTATGGGCGCCAAGTGGTTATGTGTTAACATGCTTGTAAATAAAATGTATGACTCTCAAGTAATCATGTCTTCTCTTGGTACCAGTAAAGTCCTGATTCTTTTTTTTCCCCCTTGGGTAACGTTTTTGTAATTGTGATTTTGGGATATGGTACAGACTTGGCAGAAACATTTTGTAAATTCTTGCGTGCAAATTGAGTGTGTGTTCCTTCTTATGGCTAATCTACAAACTGCTGTACATAATTTGAAAACAAAAATATAGAAGCGTAAGCATGTAAAAACATGAAAGTCAGATCAAAAATTATTTTAAGATAACTGATAATAACTGAAAATGTGTGGCCACTAAAAATATGCTATTCTTTTCTGGAAAAAACATTAACATAAGAATGTTAATTATGGCAATGCTTTACATAACTGGAATAAACATAGGCTTGCTTCATATTCTCAGATTTTTCCATTTCACCCAGCAGGAGGCAGAGGAGTCTGAAGATAATGTAGATAGTGAAGAGGCGTATGGAGTGGAAACCGCAAATGAAAAGGCTATTCGGAAAAGAAAACTTCCAGAGCATGTTACAAAGCCTGTACTGAAAGCTGAACAGCCACAGCCTAAAAAGGTACTTTCAGATATTTTATTGGGTTGGTGATAAAGCAGGTATTACTCTGGGTACCTGCTGTTATAGGATTCAATATGATTGCTACATCTCAGAGCAAATTATTAAATCTTCATGATCTTTTTTAAGGATCGCCGCGTACATTTTCATCATGTTAAAACCAAGCCTTGACACGCAAACCGGTTACTTACTCATGCCTCTTGTTTTTCATCCGGTGATAGTTGCAATGTATCACACCAGTTCACTGCTAACAAATGACATAACCAATAGCCTGGTGTTCTGGGAACCTCTGTTGCACAGAAGCTGCAACTGTGTATTTCTAATCGTGTCCACTGTAAGTTCTATGGGACATTTGTTTCTGAGACATTAGTATTTCTGATCCCACCCACTATAGCAAGTCCTAGCAAACATCTATTGCTGATATATTTGAAATTACAGGTCAACTATAAGTCATCAGCTCAAATACGTACCTTTCTACTTCATCCAGCTATACCTATGCTGTGCAGCCCTGCCCAGCCTTTTCAGTGAAAAAGTTCCCACTATGTCTTCCTCTTAGTGCCCATGCATGCCATGGCCTTATTCATTCCTATGAGTAAGCTATACAGTATCTCTATGATCTCTATTAGTACAGTAACAAAGAAATGAATAGGGCAACAGTACAAACCTAGATTATGTTATTGTGGGAAAGGCTGTGCTGTTCTGGACAGGGCCGCATAGTAAAGAACGCTTGTAACTGTAGGGTGTGCGTCTTGTGATAGACAAGTGACTGTTAGGTAACTGGGTGGTGAGCCTGACTTGGTGGGAGAAGACTTCTCTTACGAAGACAGTGGTCCCGTGAGCACATCGGGGTAGGAGTGTCTGAGCCGGAACCAGCAGCTGGTGCAGGCAGTGGAGAAGGTCCTCCTGACGGCTGGAACTGCAGAAGCTGGCAGAGCAGAAGGATGATCAATCAGCCGGGTTGCAGCAGGCACCGGAACAGCGGTAGCGGATCCTGGATAGAACTCGGCACACTTGGGACAAGCAGAGGGTTAGTCAAACAGGCCGAGTCGGATCAGATAGGCAGTAGGCAGAAGTGGCAGGCAAAAACAAGGTCACAGGCTAGCAGAGGTTCAGCATCAGGGATAAGCAGTCCATAAACAGGGTCAGACAGGCCGGCATCAGGGCAGGAGAGATCAGCCGAGTCAGACGTAAGCCGGGTCAGTAATAGTAATCGGATAGGCAGGTAACAGGAATCTCAGGTACAAGCTGCAGACAAAACGGCACTGAACAAGTGCAGCTGTCACCTTTTAAATAGGGCCACTGGCGCCAAACCGCGCTAGCGGGGGCACGTGCGTGGTGTGCGCACGCACCTGAGGTGCACACTGGCGCGCACACACATGCCGATGCACACAGATTCGCCTGCACAGCGCGAACAGAGCCCTGACAGTGACCCTTTCTCCATGTGGTCCCCATTAACTAGTAAGGGTCACAAAGGAGACCCGGGTTGAGTTCTGAGCTACGCCAGGCGACCAGAAGGAGAATATGTTTTGGGTTTGCACCTTGCCTAAGGGCATGCTTATCATTGCCGGGACCCATCAAGGGATGCGGTCATGTGCAGAATCAAACATTAGGGCAATCCTCCCTCTCATAAACAAGCCAATTGTGTGCAGTGCTATGTGGAATCCTTTACGAGAACGTAGTCCAGTATACTACACGCTTGTAAGGTTTATCTGTTGCATTCATAAAGGAACATGTAGAGCCTATATGCTCACTCCACCAGTCAGCGTACTCTGCCACCTCACTCCCAGTAGACATATGGAGTCCCACTGAGCACATAGCATGGACCTCATTCATGCTCACTTAACCCTTTGTGCTCCATACCAACTGACCAGGCCATGACCCTCGGTGATGCTAGTCCACTCCCAGGGACCGACAGAAACAAACATCTAGGGAGGGAGCCATAACATCAGACCCCCTTGCCACTGGAGAACGTGTCGCCCTACCAGGTACCGTGCCAACAACAAGTTGCAGTCAACCTGTTGTTGCTGAAGTTTTACTAGAATCTTTCATGTGCTGTCACAGGTGTTTGTAGACTCAAGCCCTTGTGTGTGTGCACTAGGACCCCATGTGCACCCCTTGCAGGGCCGTTTGAAGGAATTTGGGGGCCCCAAGCAAATGGACATGTAGAGTCTTTTCTCTGCTTTGTAAATTTTTGCAAAAGGCTTTAATAAATATTACCTTATTCAAAAAAGAAGCAATAAGATGGAAATGGGATGGTAAAGAAAGAAAATGGAAAGAAAGCTATGATAATTGTTTTGTTTATGATACATATCCAGGTAGGTTATGGTCAGCAAGCTACCATATTTTTAGTAATATTGAGTAATATTATTCCTGCGCTATCAAGTGTAAATGCAAATTAGATGGTGGAACTGCTGGAGACACCGAAAAAAGGGCCAAACCATACCCTAAAAATTATTGGATAAAAGTAGGGGTGGTGCTGCGCTGTCCCTGAGGGGTATAGTGCCAATAGGCTAATTAAAGGATAAAGGAGATAGCACTCCTAACGTAGAGGTTACACTACTCCTAATGGTTAAAATGTCAAAAGCTTGAATAAATTGATATCACAGTACACTCCTGGTATAAAAGTATAAAACAGTGCATAACATGCTAATGTATACTTCTAATAAATAGAATAAAAAACAGTGCATGGCATGCTAAAAATACTGTAAAAAATATATAGTGCAATGTGCATAGAAAATATATATGAATAAATAAATGTGCACTGGGTATAACCATCACAGATTTACCCCATCTGGTGCAAATAACAAATAAATCGTGCAAAGAATCAAACGATAAGTGCAAAGTCCAAAGAATGCCATGTGTCACATGAACTAAAAAAAAATGCATGGGCAATAATAAAGCAGCGAATCCTGGAGCAAAGTGCAATGTAATCTGTGTGAACACAGTGGCAAATACTGTATATAACTAGTGCCAGCATATGTTGATACAGTCCATGAAATAAGTCCAAAAAGTGCAATATGCAAAAGAAACCCAACGGTGTCTAATCAAGCTGTGAGCAACAGCAGGTCTTGATGACATCCCATATGCACTGCTTCCTAAAGGCTAGGCAGGTGTTAAACTCAGGATTTGATCTGTGTGTAAAGAACAAGAAGTAAGCGTACCTGTGTCACCATGACATATTGGGCTGTATCCAGTACAAAATGCTCAAATGAAATTATGTGATAAAAGAACTGAAAATATCCATTTGATATATTCATAAATTCATAAATAAAAGGGCTCTTGGGGGAAGAAAATAGTGTCATGTTGTGCACACACGTGTATCACTAAAACACTAAAGAGTTTTCTACTAAGGCCTCTTTTACATGCATGTCAGTTTATTAGGCTGACCCGATCGGACCATCCATTGCTCTCTATGGAGCGTTGGGTGTGAACGGACATGTGTCCTTTGACCCCCGCCGACATCCAATCCAATCCTATCCACTAAAAACAGAAAGATGGGATAGCTCTTTGGGAGTAAATGGACAGGCGCTCTTTTTACATCTGACCCCCCCCCCCCCATAGAGGACAGTGGGCCATGTCTGTGTCCGCTCTGCATAAGTGAAGCGGATACGGACAAGCCATCCGCATGCTCAGCGAGGATCAGCAGACAGATTCCCTGCTCAGCAGGTTGCTCATGGCGGAGTCCATACCATGTGAAAGGGTCCTTAGCTGTATCCAGTCTTCTGATATTTGGGTGCAAACATTTGAATAGTATAGAATAGTATTGGTCATAAAAAAAATGTGTGCAGTTGAAATGAGTTAAGATAGTCGTACAGAGATTAAAGGTTGAGTTGTAGTTAGATTTGGGGGTAGCAATGGTTTGGAATTTAAAAGGATAGTTCACCTTTACAAAAAACCTGCCTAGGCAGGTAAGGGTGTCTGTAGATTAAAGCAAATTGTGCAGCCATAGGTGTGCACAGCCTGTTGCATTAGGGTGTGCACCCCAAAGTTTAAACACATTTGCTTGTGTGTGCATGTGTATACAGTATATACTGACAGTGTGAGCAAAGCAATGGACGGTGTCAGTAGTTTGTGTTTTTTGTTTTTTTCGTTTACTTTAGTGAAATACTTTAGTCAGGGGTCTAAACAGGGGGAATCTGTGCCACACTGGTTGATTAGGGTATGACCTGGCACACCCTGTGCGCACGCCTATGTGTGCAACTCTGACTAAAGATTAATGATACCCTTGCTATAGGTGTAGGCCATTTACATACTTTATGAAGCTTGACTGGAATACTCCCAGGGCATTGTTAAGTACTCCCAGGACGTTTCTAAAGCCTCGTACACACGATGGGATTTTCCGCAGACAAAACCTCAGACTTTTATCTGAAGGCTTGTGCCTGGATTTTGTCTTGCGCACAAACGGCAAGGAATTGTCAGCCAACAAACACGAATGTACTGTTGTACTATTTGGTTTTTCAGCTCTTTAGCGCCACCCTTTGAGCCCCTTCTGCTAATTTTGTGTTAGTAGAAATTTGGTGAGTGATTTGCGCTTTTCATTTCACGCTTTTCATTTCACGCTTTTCATTTTGGGGTTTTCATTTTGTGCTTTTCAGTTCATTTCTGAATGGCCGTTCATCAACCAGCCATGTTGTGGAATCGGGGGAGATGACGTGTTATTTATTATTGGCCTTGGAGTTATTGCTTTGACCCAAATCCAGTCCAGAAACAGGAGGAGGAGTTCTTAGACCAAAAATTGGTAATCATGACCAATTATGTCATATGCCTTTGCTGCGGGAGCACCAGGAGAATAATCCAGATGATTTTCGGAATTATCTCCGGATGATGGACCCCTGCTTTCACCAACTGTGATTGACCAATAGTGATTTGATTTGGTATATTTTATATATTTTTGGATATATAGAATGCACTTTTTGGTTAAGTTCTATTGGCAGATAGCATGTCTAATTTTATTTGTTTTCTTTTTTTAAGGCACAATAAAAAGATTGTGTAGAATAATACTTGGCTATGTGTTTTTTTTACCGTATATACTCGAGTATAGGCCGACCCGAATATAAGCCGAGACGCCTAATTTTACCACAAAAAACTGGGAAAACTTATTGACTCGAGTATAAGACTAGGGTGAGAAATGCAGCAGCTACTGTACATGGAAAAGAGGGTCAACAGTGCCCATCTGCATGCCTCACTCTGCCCATCTGCCTGCACTGTGTCCATCTGCAGCCTCATGTACCTGATCGGCCATCCAGTGTAACAAAGCCCCGCCTCCTCCTCGTCCGTGATGGAACACTAATTCCGTTTCCCAGCAGTGAGTCAGTGTTCCGCCTATCACAGATGAGGATGAGGAGAAGGCGGGGCTTTGTTACACTGTATGCCGACAGTGTACAGTGCATGTCACAGCGCCGGGAGATCAGGCGCGTGAGGCTACAGATCGGCACAGTGACACGAGTATAAGCCAAGGGGGCTTTTTCAGCACAAAAATGTGCTGAAAAACTCACCTTATACTCGAATATATACGGTACTTCAAATGACAGTTTGGGAGTAGGCAATTACATTTAAAACAATACAATGTAAAATTGACAAGGGACACCAACATAGTTGTATCTTTGATTTTAAAAACTACGGGATAATGGTGTTGTGGTAACTTGCCCAAATAAAAAAAAAAAAAAAAAAAAGCATAATTATAATAATCTTGATATCACTAGAAAAAAAAATCCTTTGAAAATTTGTTTGCAATAACTTCATCAGTATCACCAGCAAAGCAGCTTCATTATTATCCCATTAAAGAAGAAGAGAATTGTGCGCTGCATTTGGAGATTTCCTAATTTGCCACGTCACGAATGTTAATTCTCCATTACGAACGCTAGTTTACTGACCGCTTCTGGCTCGTCCTTGCTTCTGAGGATGCGTGTTTGTACTTTGGACTTTTGTCCAACGGACTTGTGTACACACGCTCGGAAAATCCGTCAACACACATTTGTCCGCGGAAAATTTAAAAACCTGCTATCCAAAATTTGCCCATGGAAAATCCGGCAACAATTGTCCGATGGAGCATACAAACGGTCTGATTTTTCTGCCAACAGCCTGACATCGAACATTTCCCATTGGAAAATCCGATCATCTGTACGAGGCTTTAGTGAGGCCTAGTAATCACTGCTGCCCTCCACCATCACAGGAGTGAGCGCTCTGATTCAAACCTCCTCACATACTCCCCTCTGATGCAGTAGCTCTGAGCTCAGCATTTGAGAGCTCACTCCTGTGATGGTGGAGGATGACTAGGCCTCACTTAGTAACGTCCTGGGAGTAGTCCATCAGAACTGCACCTATAGCAAGGGCTTTATTCAACTTTAGTCAGAGCCACATATTTTTTTTTTTTTTTTCATGTATAGATGCCCATGATTTACATTTTGTGGTAAAGGTGAACTATCTCTTTAAGTTCAAAGGACAACTTCACCTTTTGTGAAAGTTGTCCTTTAATTTCTTCCACTTCCATGAGTGCAGTCCACTCAGTTACATAGTTACCTTTGTCCCCAATCCAGTGATGTTCACTGTGCAGAAAACCAGCTCCTCGTCACACTGCACATGCATGCTGCAGCCTCGTTTATTCTTATAGGACAGTTGTACTCCTGGCAACCTCCAGAAGTTGCAAGAAGAATGTTTGTGTTTTTAGAATAGTGGGGTTAGAACCTGTACTGTCCAGTGTTTAATTTTTATGTCAAATTTCAATTTTGTTTTAGTTATAGTATTTGAACTAAAATGGCATTTTAGTTTAAAGCGGAGCTCCACTGTTTTTTTTTTTTTTTTTTTTTTTTTAGGCAAACATTCAAACCTTGACACTTGCAAACTCACTGTTTTGGAGATTGAGCTTGCCCGATGTCTGCTTTCGTTGTAAAGATCAACTTATATAAAATCTGTCCAGCTGTTTTCATCTTGCTTGTGGGCATGTGAAGCCCACAAGCATTTACTTCCTTGTTTTCTTGATGCTGAGCTACCAGTATTCTTTGCTCGTTCCTGCGCATGCTCAATAGTAGCTTTGTGGAGCGCCGTAAAGTTAGTTGGTTGCCATCACAACGGGCGGCGGTAAACAACACAGACGGTCGTAATAGTGTCACTTCCGTTCTTCAAATCCCACGATAACTCGTGGCAGGCCTCCACCAGGACTCCTGGGAACAATGACACAAGCCCCCAGGAGTCAGTGCGGCTTAAGGGTACATTAATCCTGTATGGTATGCTAAGAAGGCTTGATTGTGATCAGAGCCAGTCTCAGCTTGCAGTTCAGACTGCTGGGGACCGATCACAGCATTGGTGGGATCCCGATGGAACAAGGAGTGTGTATTCACCCCTCAATCATCTGCCCCAGACTGTACAAGAATTTAACACTTGCAGGCAGCCCACTGCATGGGTGGATTTTTAAATTTTCTGCAGTTGGACTAATTAATTAATGGACTAATAGATTAATTTTACTGTATGATTACAGTAGGGGTTTTAGGGTTTTGTTTTGTAGATGTCATTGCTTAGGGAGTGGTTTAAGATTTATTGACTTTAAGATTTAAAGCAGAACTAAACCTAAACTCTTTATTGCAGAAGAGACATGCTTTTGCAATAAGACACAGAGGTTTCAGTCCTTCCCTACGTTATGCAAAACTAGAAAAAAGCCTGACAAACTTTAAAAGGCTTCATTTCAGATTATCTAAGTAGAACCTAGGAGATGGAGTACCACAGCATACCAGATGTTCTATATGTGAACTGCCAAATTATTATTTCTCTTATATTCACCGATTGACATAGCTCCTCCATAGCCATTGGGTTGTTATGCCACCTTTAGGAGAATACTAGCATTACATGTTTTGTAAATCACAGAACCAAGGGGCAGTCCCTTAGGTAACAACCCTCCAGCCTGCCATGCAGCCATCAGTTTTATTTTGCCTAGAGAAGGACCTAGGAACCCTGACGGGCCCATCGGTCCGTGTTTTTTCTGCAGAAGCTTTACTTTTTGTGCAAGATGAAAGATCCTTTGATCTGCTATCAAGGGTGACAGGCTGGATACTTGTATCCTTGTAGTCTCCCCAGCCTGGCCAGCGAGCGCATGCAGGTTGCAGCTACGCGCTAAGCCGGCCATGATGTACCTCAGCTCCAGAGGTGGTCAGTGAGGTTTTATGCTCCGGGGCGCACATATGACCGGGCTACTGATGTCTGCGTCACAGTGTGCCGAGGCCAGCAGCCACCCTTTATTGATCAGAGAGTGGGTCTGTAATCTAATGTCTCCCAACTCTTCAGGACTGGTAAGTACAGCTCTCCCTGCCTCAGTGGGGCTGAGCAGCTGGGCATTCCCTGGGAGGTCTATTCGGGGGTCCCTCACCTCCCTCTCCCCCCTCCCTGTGGGAAATGCTGCGTGTGGCTGCTTAGCTGTGTGCGTGTCATGTGCAGGGGCTCTCCGGGGGGGCTGCACTTGCTGGCTGTGTCCTGAGTGATGTTTTTTCATGTCCCTGGAGGTGCCTGTGTTCTGGGCAGCGCTGATCACCACCATTTTCTAGCTCTGTCCCTCGTGGTTTTTCAGTGTCAGCAACCATCTTTGGTATGGGCAAGGGAAAGCATGCTCTCCTGTGACTCTGTGGCCATTTTCCCTGTGATTTGTCCTTATACTGGACGCTGGTGCCCATTTTCTAGAAGCCTGAGCACGTTTTTTCAGTTTCTCTAGAGACAGCATGTGTGCCTGTAATCTGGTGGCCATTTTCCCAGTGCTTTATGTCCTTATGCTGGACGCTGGGCGGCCGTTTTCTTTGAGCCTGAGCACATTGCAGAGCAGTTTCAGCAACATTAGCAGCAGCTTTGAATGACACAGAGCGGATTCCTCTGCACCTGGGAGCTGACAGAGAACACGGGCACTATTTGCTGGACAGCGCAGAACCTGTCAGTGTGGTAAGTCCTGCGGGAAAGAGCCCCTCAGCCAGCAGCAGTAAGGAGGGTGGGACCATCACTGTCCTAAGTTCCCATCAGGTGGCAGACAGGGTGGGGTCAGCATGGCTTCAGAAACTGGTGTTTCTTCCCCTGAAATCCAGGCAATTGCAACCGGTTCGCCTGCGGAATGTGCAGTGCCCTTGGATGCTTTGTCGGTGGTCCTCAATTCGTTCATTGCCAAGATGGAGGCGGTGCATGGGCGCAAAGGTGCTAAAAAGCGGCCCTGCCCCCCCACCCCTGTCCTTTGGGAAGAGCTCTGACGCAGACTCAGGCCCTGCTGAGCCTGGTGACCCCTGCTCTGTCGTTTCAGATGATGCTGACCAGGACCGTTCGGTCAGTGAGGATGAGTCTCCGTCCGGGTCCGTGCATGACAAAGCACTTGTTGGAGCACTTATCACAGCTGTGCGTGATACCCTGAAGATTCAGGAGCCAGCAGATCCCTTTACTGATGTAGCGGCCCCTTTTGGGTCCCATAAGCCATCCCGTTCACCTAAGGCGTTCCCGTATCTGACTTATTTTGACAAGTTCATTTACAAGGAATGGGGTCGACCGCAAAGGACCTTTTTGGTCCCCAAATACATGGTGGAGAGTTTCCCCTTTTGAGAAGAGCTTTCTCAAAAAGTGGTCAGCTCCTCCTGTCCAGGTTAAACAAAGTAACCACAATCCCGGTAGAGGGGACTCCTGCATTTAAGGATCCTACGGACAGGAAGGCTTGTTTGCGGTTGTGGGGTCAACCATGCGACCAGTACTGGCACCTGCACTTGTGTCGCAGACACTAACTGAGTGGGCAAAACTGTTGCACTGCGAATTGGGAGAGCAACAGGCTTCTCCTGTCTGCGTGGAACTAGCAGACCAACTAGTGCAAGGCCTTAAGTATGTTTGTGCCGCGGCCCTAGATACCCTCCCCCTGTTATCCAGGGCTTCAGTGTCAGCAGTGGTGCTGAGGCGCCTGATTTGGTTAAAAAGCTGGTCTGCTGACCAGACATCCAAGAAAGCCCTGACGGATCTTCACTTCCTTGGCGATCGGCTCTTTGGAGCCCCTTCGGATGACATTATTAGGAATGCCACAGGTGGTTAGAGTACCCTACTCCCACAGGCCAGGAAGGCTAAGGAGCCACGCCATAGGCAAGGGGACCTCTTTCCGCTCACAAGCTCGGAGCTTCGGCTAAACGTCCCCAGCCCGACAGGACGATCACGGAAGGACAAAGACGTCCCTGGAACTGCATGCCTAACAAGCCTGCGAACAAAAGTGCTACCACATAAAGGTTTGCCCCCACCCATGACTCTGGTGGGGGGTCGCCTTCGGGAGTTTGCAGCCCGGTGGGCCTCTCGACTGTCCGACCAATGGGTCTGCGATCTGATTTCCTACGGCTACAAGATAGAGTTCCTCTCTTGGCCACAAAACAGATTCTTCCACTCCAGCATACCCGTTCTCCCGGCTCGCTAGGGGGTCCTCTTGGGGGCAGTAAGGGACCTGCTGAATCACAGGGTGATAGTACCTGTTCCGGAATCGGAACATTTCCAGGGGTTCTACTCAAACCTATTTGTAGTTCCCAAGAAGGAAGGGGTACATCCAATCTTGGATTTAAAAGCCCTCAATCACTTTGTGAAAGTTCAGAGGTTCAGAATGGAATCAGTTCGCTCAGTAGTCGCTGCACTCCATCAAGGGGACTCCCTGGCGTCCTTGGACATCCAGGATGCATATCTGCACATACCCATATGCAGTTTGTGGCTCTTCCTTTTGGTTTGGCATCAGCCCCCCGGGTCTTTACCAAGGTATTGGCTCCTGTGTTGGCGTTGGTACGGCAACGCAGGATCGCGATCGTGCGTTACCTAGACGATCTCCTCCTGAGAGCTTCTTCCGCCTCAGAGTTGGAAGAGGATGTGGCGATCACCATGCAGACCCTGCAAGAATTTGGGTGGCTGTTGAACCTAAAAAAGAAAAGTCAGTGATGGTACCGACTCAGCGGTTGGAGTACCTAGGCTTATTTTTGGACTCCAGGGAAGCGAGAGTGTTTCTCCCTTCAGACAAGCTGCAGAGCCACGGTAAAACTGCTGATGAACCGCAGGTGGTCATCGCTGCGCTTCTGCATGCAAGTGCTGGGACTCATGGTGGCCTCCTTCGAGGCAGTACCATATGCCCAGTTCCACACCAGAGTCCTGCAGAAGGAGATCTTGACAAAGTGGGACAAATCTCCACTGTTCCTGGATCGACAGATCCGGGTGAGCCAGTTATTCAGGGATTCCCTGATCTGGTGGCTGAGGTCCCTGGTGCTTCAGTCCGGGAAGTCGTTCCTGCCTCTGAAATGGACAGTGATCACAACGGACGCTAGCCTATCCAGCTGGGGTGGAGTAATGGGGGTTCAGTCGACTCGGGGCCTCCAGTTGACGGAGGAATCCAAGTTGCCGATCAGTCTGCTCGAACTGGCTATGCCTCTCCACATGGTCGAGGAGAGACTGCAAGGGCGTCCGATCAGGATCCAGTCAGACAACACCACTGCAGTGGCATACGTCAATCACCAAGGAGGAACAAGAAGCTCGGCCGCCGCACGGAAGGTCGCCCACATACTTCGGTGGGCAGAGGGACATGTACCAGCCCTGTCGGCCATTTATATCCCGGGTGTGGAGAACTGGCAGGCGGACTATCTAAGAAGTCAGATGCTGGACCCAGGAGAATGGGCGCTGATCTTCTGGCCTCCCATCTCAATCGGAGGGTGCCGAGATTCGTGTCCAGAACAAGAAATCTGTGGGCAGACGCGCTGGTGGCTCCGTGGGATCAGTACCAGCTGATCTACGCCTTTCCTCCACTGAAACTGTTGCCACGTCTGCTTCGCAGAGTGGAAGCCGAGGGGATCCCAGTAATACTGATTGCCCCAGATTGGCCTCAGCGTCCTTGATATGCAGACCTAGTGCGCCTGGTGGCAGACACTCCCTGGCGACTGCCATTGCGAGAGGACCTTCTGTCTCAAGGTCCGATTCTCCAACCTGCTTTACCATAGCTGGCTTTAACAGCATGGCTATTGAGAGCCAGGTGTTGAGGAACCGGGGTCTGTCGGAATCGGTGATCCCAACTATGTTGAGAGCACGGAAATCTTCTTTCCGGAAGATATATCATTGTACCTGGAAGGCCTACATCTCCATGTGTGAAGAGAAAGGATGGCATCCACGCTCCTTTTCTATACCCAGGATCCTGCTGATTCTTCAGCAAGGGGTGGACCAGAAATTGGCGTTAAGCACCAGTAAAGGACAAATATCAGCTCTGGCATCTCACTCTCTAGTGAGCACTTTTGTTCAAGGGGTGCGACATGTAGTCCCTCCGGTGCGCCCGCCATTACCCCGTGGGATCTGAACCTGGTGTTATCGATGCTTCAAAAACCACCATTTGAAAATATATGAAAGATCCCTCTGTTGACTCTTTCCCAGAAAGTGGTCTTTCTAGTGGCCATTACATCGGCCAGGAGGGTTTCAGAACTGGCGGCCTTGTCCTGCAAGTCGCCCTATCTGGTTATCCACAAGGATTAGGTGGTGTTGCGTCCGCAACTGTCTTTTCTGCCAAAGGTGGTCTCTGCGTTTCACATCAATGAGGACATTGTGTTACCATCTCTGTGTCCTAAGCCAACACATCCTAGGGAGGTGGCCCTTCATGCTCTGGATGTGGTTTGGGCTCTGAAGGTGTGTCTACCACAGCTCCCTTCTGGTCAAAAGAAAGGCATGGCGGTCTCGTCGGCCACCATTTGCAGGTGGATCAGACAGATTGTAGTACAAGCTTACACCTTGAAACATGCCCCCCTTTCCGGTCATGGCCCACTCCACGAGGGCAATCGGAACGTCTTTCCAACATCAAGTGTCTGTCGCTCAAGTGTGTAAAGCGGCGACCTGGTCGTCGGTCCACGCGTTTACAAAGTTCTACAAGGTAGATGTCAGTGCAGTACAGATGTAGATGTCAGCTGATGCCTGTTTTGGCCGCAAAGTTTTGCAGGCGGCTGTATAGTTGCAATTTCATATGCAGTTTTTCCTGTTTTTTGGGTAAAAACGCAGTACCTTTTTAAGTTAATGCACTGTTGCATTAGTTACAGCAGTTTTTGGTGCGGGTTGAGGGTAGTGCTTCTTTGTTGAGGAGCACCCTGGTTTTTGTGATGGTTTTTCCACACACTGTCTTTTTGTGGGTAAAGTTATACTAGTTCCCACTTGCCATGGTGGATGAAGTTTTTATGCTGTTTTCCCACCCCTCATTTTGGCACTGCTTGGGGACGTCCCAATGGCTAAGAGAGGAGCTGTGTCAGTCGGTGAATATAAGAGAAAATAGGATTTTTTGTACTCACCGTAAAATCCTTTTCTCTGTAATTCACAGAATGACACAGCACCCACCCCTCATATTTTTCTTTACGTTATACTGCTTGTTGACATACTGATGGCTGCATGGCAGACTGGGAGGTTGTTACCTAAGGGACCGCCCCTTGGGCGGAACTGAAAAGTTCTGTGTTTTACATAACCTGTAATGCCTAGTATTCTCCTAAAGGTGGCATAACAACCCAATGGCTAAGAGAGGAGCTGTGTCAGTCGGTGAATTACAGAGAAAAGTATTTTATGGTGAGTACAAAAAATCCTATTTTTTTTTTTTTCTGTGGTGTTCTTATTTTATTATAAATGCACTGTATTTTGCTATTTGTTGTTGTAAATGATGCAACAAGTATTTGTGTAAATAACGTATTACTGTTCAGTAACATTATTATTTGTTAACAGGTCATTTCTTTACCGGAAGAACCTAGTGAACTAGAAGTAGGGGTATGTACTATGTTTTTGCTTGAGACTATGCTGAAATGTCATATTAATAGTGGATTATAAATTGCTCACTTTTAAGATTTTCACACATACTTAATACTTTGATAAGCAAAAATGCATCCTCAAAAAATATATTCATAAAGGTATAAATAAACTTATTTTGCAGCTAATCCTAAATAAATGCCGTACAAAAATATGTATAGTGCAAGAATGTGCTATAAAAAAAAAACATAAAAAAAAAAAACACAGCTAAAGTCCCAAAAGTGAGAGTCTATATAAAATACACACAAATCCACGTGATTGAGTGTTCCAAAGAAGCATGAAACTCAACCCAAAACTGTAAAGCAGTTCACCCTCTCATGTGACCCCCAGATTATTGGAGGGTAAAAACATGCCACAAACCAAATATATATCTTCCCTGATGCCGGTGATAAACTAATTCCATGCCTCTTTCCTCCATGTCTGAGAATGATTCACCGAAGAACTGGCACATCTGCTAATGACCAAAGGAATCGCAAATTGGTGGTGTCTAGACATTCGCCAATGCAAATGCGCATGCAGCCGCAAACATTAGTGCGCAATTGCTCAGACACGTGCACCAGAGTGCACGCAATGCCTGACAGATTGTGGCACCCAGTGGCGTATTTAAAGCCAGCAGCTTGATCCATTCGTTGCTGGATGATCTTCAGCTTCCCCGTGTGTTCCAGAGTTCCTGTTACTATTGGATTTTCTGTTACCGATCCGGCTTGCCTTTTGACCGGTCTTGTCTCCATGCCTGGATTTGACTTCCGACTTGCTCCATTGACCCCGCTGCTGCCTGCTGATCCCTGTATGGCCTTTGGCTAGCTCATTGAACTCTGCTGCTGCCTGATTAACATTGTGTGACCCCGGCTTACTCTGGGCTCTGCTTGTTGCCTTACCCCTGGCTGACATTCTGAGTATGACTACTGGCCTGGCTCCTGACCCTGCTTTTGACTCTCCCTTTTGCCAAATCTCATCTGGTATGTCTGAGGAACTCCTGCCCAGCAGTGCATCCTGCTTTTCCAGCCGTCATCCAGTGGACATCTCATCACTCAGCCTGTCTCAGCTGGCAACCCTTGCTCCTTTTGGGCATAGCACTCCCGGTCACTACCTTCAGGGGTGCCCTGCACTCAGCCACAAGGCAAGTTCTCTTAGCACTTCGGCCTCTGACCAGATATACAACAGTATCATTCAACCAGTATGTCAGAGGCCAGCAGAGGCGTTTCCCTGCTCGAAGCTTTGTGCCAGCAAGTCGCAGCCCTTACCTAAGCAGTGACAAGCCTACAGGATGGATATTTCCAGTTGGAGGGTCGTCTACAGAAGCTGATGGTGTCCTCTGCTACAGCAACTTCTAATTCGCCTGCTGCAGATGCTACGTCCGCCTTGCCTGTCCAAAAATGCTCAGCTTCTGCTCCTCCTGTAGTGGTCGCACCTCCTGAACCAAGAGTACCCACTCCAGAACATTTCTCGGGTGACCAAAGGAAGTTCAGAGCATTCACGAATGTCTCCTTGCTATATCTGGCCCTTCAGCCAAGAACTTTTTCTCTAGAATCTGTTAAAATGGAGTTCGTTATCTCACTAGTGTACGATGAACCTCAGTCTTGGGCCCACCACCTGCTGGAGCAGAAGAATCCTGTTATGAACTTAGTGGATGCATTCTTTGAGGCTATGGCCCAACTATATGATGACCAACAACACATGGCCACTGCTGAAGCTGCTCTTCATGCCTTGCAGCAAGGATGACGCCCTGTAGAAGACTATGCGGTGGACTTTCATAAATGATCTGCAGCTACAGGGTTCAAATAGGCAGTCTCATATATCAATACTAGCTTGACCTGTCTGACGCTTTTAAGGATGAGTTGGCACAAGTGGAAACCTCCACCAGCCTAGAGGGGGTCCTTCAGCTAGCCATCCAACTTGACAGACGCCTGCGGGTAAGACGGTCACAATTGTTCCAGCCTTTATGGATGCTGCCTAAAGTCCCACCTGCTCCTTCACCTATGCCTGACACTCCAGTAACTTCCAAAGGAGAGCCTATGCAAATTGGCGCAGTCTGCTCTTCTCTGACCTTAAATTAAAGACTTCGCCGCTGGAAAGCCAACCTTTTGTGGAGAAGCTGGACCTTTCCTTCCCAACTGTCCTATGAGACCCAATAAGTTCTCTCCCCGGAGCTCTACATACCATACGTTTCTGGACCTACCCCAACTCAACTTGTTCTGAATGTCTTGTTATAGGTGGTGGAAGGGGAGGTCAGACTTCCAGCAATTGTTGATTCTGGGGGATACAGTTGTTTTATGGGCATTACTCTAACAAGAGACTTTCGAATTCCACTTCAAGCCAAGAAATGTAAATTTGAAGTTTGTTTGGCTGATGGCACCATTCCTAGATCTGGGCCTGATACACAAGAGACTTTACCTATACTTATATTAACCGATTCAGGGCATTAAGAATTTCTTTATTTTGATGTTCTCTGCTCACCAATGTTTCCTGTAATTCTGGAAATTCCATGGCTGCGGGCACACAATCCACAGACTGCAACAAAGGGGAGATCTCCTTTATATCAATCTACTGCCTTCAACATTGCATTGTGCCTGAATCTGTGTCGCCTACCAGTTGCCTTACCATCCAACAAGTTTCCAACTGCATCCATGATATCACTGCAGTTTACTATAAATTCCTGGACATTTTCGATAAAACGAAAGTGGACACATTACCACCTCCTTACGATTGTCCAATCAAGTTGTTGCCTGGTGCGGAGATTCCTTTTGGACAAATATTGCTTCTTTCAGAGACTGAGCTTGAGGCGCTATGCAAATACATTGACTAGAACCTAGAGAAGGGTTTCATTTTTCTTCATTGAAAAAGAAGTTCATATGACTGGGGATATAGTTACCATCATCCCTTAATGCATAACAAATATTACTCTTCTAGTGGGATTTTATAAACAACACAAGTATAGACAAAATATCATGTTAAAATAATTTGTTTTATTAAAGTTTCTTATAACATTTTATTTAAATTTCTAATATAGTACATGTGAAGCTCTGTGCTTCATATCACCTTTTATACATATGACTAGGGATGCACCGAAATTTCGGCCGCCCAAACATATCGGCCAAAAATGCCCTTTTCGGCAATTTGCCGAAAGAGAAAAACGGCCGATAATGGAGCCGAAATGGGGCGGGCGTGGTGACGCCCATCATGGGGGGGTGTATAGCGCAGGAGAGCTGCCTCCGCCGCCTGTTTGATCACAGCGCCGGGAACATCACAGCTTTCATTTCAATAGCTGTGTGTTCCCGGCCGCGCGCCGTCACACACAGCCCCTCCCCCTTGTCCGGGCACTTAGACAGATCATCCGCACAATGTCAAAGTGCCCGGACAAGGGGGAGGGGCTGTGTGTGACGGCGCGCGGCCGGGAACACACAGCTATTGAAATGAAAGCTGTGATGTTCCCGGCGCTGTGATCAAACAGGCGGCGGAGGCGGCTCTCTTCCCTGCACAGGCTGGCTGCAAAATGGGACACACTGGCTGCAATGGGACACACTGGCTGCAATGAGGCACACTGGCTGCAATGGGGCACACTGGCTGCAATGGGGCACAGGCACACTGGCTGCAATGGGGGACACTGGCCTGCAATGGGGGACGCCTCTTGTACCACGTCCTCTGTCTCTGACCATCTCCTGTACCGTGTCCCCTGTCTCTGACCATCTCCTGTACCGTGTCCCCTGTCTCTGACCATCTCCTGTACCGTGTCCCCTGTCTCTGACCATCTCCTGTACCGTGTCCCCTGTCTCTGACCATCTCCTGTACCATGTCCCCTGTCTCTGACCATTTCCTGTACCATGTCCCCAGTCTCTGACCATCTCCTGTACCGTGTCCCCAGTCTCTGACCACCTCCTGTACCATGTCCCCAGTCTCTGACCACCTCCTGTACCATGTCCCCAGTCTCTGACCACCTCCTGTACCATGCCGCCAGTCTCTGACCACCTCCTGTACCATGCCGCCAGTCTCTGACCACCTCCTGTACCATAACGCCAGTCTCTGACCACCTCCTGTACCATGCCGCCGGTCTCTGACCACCTCCTGTACCATGCCGCCGGTCTCTGACCACCTCCTGTACCATGCCGCCGGTCTCTGACCACCTCCTGTACCATGTCGCCAGTCTCTGACCACCTCCTGTACCATGTCGCCAGTCTCTGACCACCTCCTGTACCATGTCCCCAGTCTCTGACCACCTCCTGTATAAAAATATTTTTTAAAAAGTCATTTTCGGTATTGGTGCTGTTTCGGTATCGGTTTCGGTTTTCGGCCTAGTGTATTTTTCATTTTCGGTATCGGTTTCGGCACCAAAAAACCCATTCGGTGCATCCCTACATATGACATATCCACTTATGGAAAAGAACAAATTATTTTTTACACTAAGTTTTTACAGTGGTGTCTCCTAGCTAAGTATTGCATCATAGACAACACATTCCAAGAGTCAAGAAGCTGAAGAAATCCAACGCGTTTCAATAATTTCAAAAGATGCCTTCTTCAAGGATTATGTACCACTCTGCAACATAAATCACCTTTTTTGGAATCCTAATGCTTACAGTATCTCACAAAAGTGAGTACACCCCTCACATTTTTTGTAAATATTTTATTATATCTTTTCATTGTGACAACACTGAAGAAATTACACTTTGCTACAATGTAAAGTAGTGAGTGTACAGCTTGTATAACAGTGTAAATTTGCTGTTGTCTCAAAATAATTCAACACAGCCAATAATGTCTAAACTGCTGGCAACAAAAGTGAGTACACTCCTAAGTGAAAATGTCCACAATGTTCCCAATTGGCCATTTTCCCTCCCCGTTGTCATGTGACTCATTAGTGTTACAAGGTCTCGGGTATGAATGGGGAGCAGGTCTGTTAAATTTGGTGTTATCACGCTCACTTTCTTATACTGGTCACTGGTCACCTCATGGCAAAAAACTGAGGATCTGAAAAAAAAAAAAGAATTGTTGCTCTACATAAAGATTGCCTAGGCTATAAGAAGATTGGCAAGACCCTGAAATTGAGATGCAGCACAGTGACCAAGGCCATACAGTGGTTTAACAGGACAGGTTCCACTCAGAACAGGCTTCGCCATGGTCAACCAAAGTAGTTGAGTGCATGTGCTCGGCATCATGCCCAGAGGTCAGCCTTAACAGTAGTCTCTTAGTTCATTCGCTTCCATCTGAAAGTCCTCATTGCTAGTGCAGTCCTGCCTAATGCGTAGGAACTGACTAAATGGTACAGAATTTTTTTAGGGACTGAGGATGGAAACTATCGGCATGCAACTGGGTGTTTCCAGCTGTTTCCTTTCTATGGAGCGATGAGTTGCCCTCCTTTCTCTTTCTGGATGCATATATCCAAAAATTGTACCTTTTGGAAATCATAGGTCATGATGAAAAATACATTTGATTCTTTTTGGCTAAACATTGAGTAGGTGTGCTGGTCCATCCCAGACAATTAGAATGTCATCTATGTATCTTTGCCACATGGCTACTGTATATGGCACGTTTACAGAGTTACAATCATCCAAGAGATGCTCCCAGACCCCCAGGTTCAGATTGGTGTAGGATGGGGCACAACATGTCCCCATTGCTACGCCTTGTACCTGGAGGTAGTGGGAGCCCTGAAAAAGAAAAATGTTGTGATGCAGGATGAAGTTTAACGTGAAAGTATCAACTCATTAAATCTCCATTCCTGCATACTTTGTTGTTCGAGAATGTGTTTAATGGCGGCAATACCCCTGTCATGTGGAATACTGTTGTAAAGTGACTCTACATCCACAGTAACGAGGATTGCAGTCTCTGGGATCTCTAGGATTTCCAATATTTGCAGTAGGTGTATAGTATCCTTAGTATAGGACGCTAGACTGGTCATGTGTGGTCTCAAATGTGCCTCAATTATTTGGCTTATTTCCTCAGAGTTGCAACTGTTCCCAGAAATGATCTATTTCCCTGGTGGATTGGTTGCATCTTTGTGCACCTTCGGGAGTGCATAGAAGGTTGGTATACAGGGATGTTTGATCCAAATAAATTCCCACATCTCCTTAGAGATGACTCCATCTCTTAATGCCTCATCTGTTAACTCTTAAAATTCCTGATTGAACTTATCAACCAAAGCTGCGGGGATCCTATGGTAATATTTCTCATTTTTGAGAATTTTTAGACACGTTGACATACATTTATGTGAGGGTTTTATATTCTGATGTTATCTTTCAATGATTTTAAGGCAGCCTGCTCATTTGGATCCAGATTACCGATCCTTGTATTGGTATTTAGAGTCTCAGTTTCTTTTGTTGTTTGCCTAACAAACAGGGCCAGGCCAGGATTCTGGTTTAAGTTTGGCAACCTATGTGATTTTTTTATGGAAGCTTTTTTTTTATTTTTTCTTCCTTATCACTGCTATTTTCACTTTCTTGGAGCAGCAGGTTCAGATCCTGAATGGCTCTGAAATCCACATCTGTAAGATTAGCATTGACCTCCTCTTCCTTTTTTGCCTGTTTAAACTACATACCTTTGAAATAGTAATTTTCTAGAAAATATATGTACATATTTGATGGACTCAAATTTGCCTATACTTTTATTGGAACAGAAAGAGAGCCCCAGGGACAACACCTGTTTCTCTTCTTCCGTTAGCTAGTGAGATGACAGATTAATAATAGTTAATCCTCCTTCTGTGTGGTCTTTACCATGTACAGTTCTATGCGTCTGTGTGTCTTGTGTGGTTGACTCATATTGTGCTTGTCTAAAATCTACCTTAATGAGTTTTTGGCGTGGTGCCCAATTCTTTCCCATTTTTCCTCACTCTGTCATTGGATTTATTTGAATTCTTACTCACTGGTGTTTCTATTCCACCTGTCTTTGTGCTACTATATTGTCCGCCACCATTACCACCATGTAATGATTCAGTCTGCTGAGTTTCGGTTATGCGTTTTGTCTCTGCAGTACTCTTTTTCTGGAGAATTCGTTTGCTGTGTATTTTTAGAGGTTCTATGAGTTTTTTTTTGTTTTCTTGTTCACTGTATTGTTCATGGACCTTCAGGGGGGGGCAGTTGTGCATATAAGGAACCAATGTCTTTATCAAGATTTTGAAGTTGTCGTAAATACTTTTCTTGTAGCAAAACCATTACTTTTTTTGAGCATTCATTCAATTTACTTTCCCACTTTTTTTCATATCATTTGTTATATTATCCAATGTAGGGACATTTTGAATTCTAAGCCCAGTGGGGTTTATATTTTCTCATATGCATCTCTCAAAGGACTTGATATGCCAATGTAAGGCAGATTTTTTCTCAAGATTTTTTTCAGACTAGAAAATGGAGAGGATAAATCTGACTCCACCTGTTCTTTAGTTTAGTTAAAATCAGTCTGAATATTGGACATCAATTCCTCTCATTCCCTGCCTTGAAGGTCCCCCATCTTAGATATTGTATGTAGCTACACACTTACTGTGGTTTTTAGTTCCGTCAGATATGTAAATCAGCGGAAATATCTTTTGGCAAGAGAATATTAAATTCTTGTTGGGATCCACCCACAGTCACATAGAACATGAGGATTGGGTGTATTGTCCACCCCATTTAATTCGGGTGACCAAATGCTCCTTGTGTTTTGAAGCCTCAGTGCTGCCTGTATATACAACACTTTGGGAAAGGCATTTTTGAGCAGTAAGATGATACTATGCAAGTTCACTGTGTGAGATATGATACAAAAAGATGCCATATGAGTGTTATGATGATTCTAAAAAAAAAGGTGCTTTATGTTGCAGAGTAATACATAATCCTTGAAGAAGACCTCTTTTGAAATTGTTAAAACGTGTTTGATTTCTCCAGATTCTTGATGCCTGGAATGTGGTGTTGTCTATGGTGCAATACTTGCGTCTAGCTAGGAGACGCCACTATAAAAACTTTCTGTAAAAAATAATTTATTTTCCAGAAGTGTATATGTCATATGTACAAAAGGTGATATGAAGCGCAGAGCTTCACATGTACTATATATGAATTTAAAATAATATTTTATAAGGAACTTTAATAAAATTTATTATTTTTTAAACATATTTTGTATATACTTGAGTTGCCTATGAAATTCCACTATAAGAGCAATTTTTTTTGTTAATTGGTCCTTCATTCTTCCCCTGCTGGTCCCAGGATCTTTTTTTGTGGAGGAAAAAATGCCATACCCTCAAGCCTTGTGTAAACTACAGAGAACTCAACAAGATCATCATTAAAAGCCGTTATCCTCTCCCTCTCATTCCTGAGCTCTTCCAGAGATTTCAGGCTACCCAAGTCTTTACTGAGCTGGACTTACGGGGCACCTACAATCTTGTGCGCATTAGTGTGGGAGATGAATGAAGACAGCCTTTCAAACTCGCTTTGGGCATTTTGAATATCTTTTTATGCCATTGTGTAATGCTCCAGCTACCTTCCAGCATTTTGTAAACATTTTTAGAGTGTTCCTCTAACTTTTGGATCATTTACTTGGATGATGACCTCATCTTCTTTGCCACCTTGGAGCTGCACAGAACCCATGTTTTAAAAGGTGCTAGCCACTCTGAGAGAGCGTGGACTCTCTTGCGAAAGCAGAAAAGTGTGTATTTGAAAAGACATCCATACAATTCTTTGCCCTAATAATTTCCATGGACAGGGTGGCCATGGAGCCTCAGAAGATATCCTCCATGCTGGAGTGGCCAGCTCCCACTGATAAGAATGGCATCCAAAGGTTTGTGGGGTTTGCTAACTTCTAGCGTAGATACATTTTCTAGCATTATTGCCCCGGTTACTCAGCAGACTTGCCAGGATACCATTTTTCAGTGGTCCCAGGATGCTCAAGCAGCTTTTGATAAACGAAAGGCCTTTCTCGCCTCAGCTCCCATTCCGCAACACCCAGACCCAGCTTTGCCCTATGTCTTGGAGGTCGATGCATCAGAAGTTACCACAGGGGCTGTCATGTGCCAACGTCAAGGTCTTAAAGCATTATTGCATTCAGTAGCTTTATTCTCCCGAAAATTGAGCCAGCCTGAAAGAAATTATGATTTGGGGGTTCGGGAACTGCTGGCCATGAAAGTTGCACTAGAAGAATGGCAATATCTAGAAGGCAGCTCACCTCATTCACTGACGATAAAAACCTGGGGTATCTCAGATCCGCCAAACGTCTTAAGACCACGGCAAGCCAGGTGGGCTTTATTCTTTTCAAGATTTAACTTTTATCTCGCCTATAACCCAGGATCCAAGAATGGCAAGGCAGATGCTCTCTCACGCATGTTCCCAGAGACTCCTGAGACTGTCATCCCCAGCACTATCTTGTCCCCTCAGAATTTATTTTTGATCCAACCTGATCTGAAGACTACTCTTAAATTGACTTCTGAATCTGAGACTTCTGCATTCAGAAAACAGGAAGGATTTCTGTGGCACGAGACAAGATTTTGTACCCCAAGGAGCCAGACTCCAGGTCCTCAAAACCTTCTGTGACCACCAGCTGACTGACCATATCGGGGTCCACAAAACTCTTGAGCTTATATAGGATTTTATCTAAGGCAAGATTGCAAGGATTACATGGGTTCCTGTACAACCCGTCTTCAAAATAAAGGTAGCAACACTCAAGCTTGGGGTCTGTTAAGACCAGTGCCTGCCCCAGTCCACCCTTTGAAGATGTTATCCATGGACTTTAGAATGGATTTGCCCTCCTCAAAAGGGTTCTCCACTATCCTGTTGGTAGTAGATCGCATGTCAACGTTGGCCCTGGTAGATACACCCTCAGCCATGAATACACTACACCTCTTTATCAAAAAGATGGGTTACATGGCGTGCCAAACAGCATTGTATCCAACAGAGGAGTGCAACTTGCCTCCGGTTTCTGGAGGGCTCTCTGCAAAGCCACCTATCATCCACAGAATAATGGCCAAATGGAGAGGACAAATCAGACTCTGGAGCAATATCTCTGTTACTTTTATTCTTTTGCTCAAGATAACTGGGTAGCTTTTCTCCCTTGTGCCGAATTTGCATACCATAATTCTGTTCATGCTACCACCAATCAGTCCCTATTCTGGGCAAACTATGGATTTCATCCTTCCTGCCTAATACTGTTCCAGAAGCATCATTGCCTGCCGTACAGAACAGATTAACCACTTGCCGACCAGCCGCCATCACACAGCGGCAGGTTGGCAAGGCTGCGTGAATCGCCGTAGGTGTACGGCAGCCGCTTCAAGAGCAATAGCAGATGTGCCTTCACCGCCAAAATCAATGCGCGTGGCCGGTGGCTGCAATGTCCACCGGCCACCCATGGTCACTCAGCAGGGAGCCAGAACAGGGATCTGTCCATGTAAACAAACAGATCCCCATTCTGACAGGGGAGTAGCGAGAGATTGTCTGTCTGTTCCTAGTGATCAGGAACAGTGATCTCTCTCTACTCCCAGTCAGTCCATTCCCCCCACAGTTAGAAACGCCTCCCTAGGGAACACTTAACCCCTTGATCGCCCCCAAGTGTTAACCCCTTTCCTGCCAGTGTAATTTATACAGTAATCAGTGGCTAGCACAGTTTTTAGCACTGATTTTTTTTCTTCCACTACCAAGTAAGATTCATTTGAATCTTGAGAAGTGGATGTCTGGACCTTTCTCATGGTTTGGCAGATGCAAAGAGGAAGCATTCAACCATAGGTAATTTTACTGGAACACCGTTTTCTATTCAAATGATTACATCTTAACCATAGCATCTTCCTAACCCTCTGGATCTTGACAGCATCCTGCCAGTTCGGAATTCTGGAGACTAGGACATCATCAGGAGAAAGTCTCCCCTGCCCAAATATACAGGTTACCCTATCTCCTTGCTATTCTTTTTGTTCTATTTCCTCATGCCTACATCTCAAAAGTTTCCGTTTCTGTGTCCCTTAGGAGATGCAGAAGCGGTGTATGGAGAGCTACCGTGAGGCATCCACCACAAAAAAATTTAACAGCTTAGGCTTTGCATACAGTATGTACACATTTACAATATTGTTTGGTCTTTTTGGACATGTTGAGGCCTTTAAAATTATCAGTTTCAATTTTGTCAGGACTGTCTCATAGCATTCACTGACTAATCTGGCGAAAAACTCTTGTTACAGTTGTGCAAACTGTAGTAACCAACAGGAGTCCACTAGAATCCTATTTATTATAATCAGACCAGAGAGAATATTTTGATTGGTTACTTGGGTTATATACGTTACACTAAAACAGTGCAATAAGCCTGATGGCTTGTACTGGTGTAAATAAAAAAGAAAATCATGTTTCCATTGGACTGTCCCTACTACTGAGATGAATAGAAATAGTCATAGCTGGCCACTGCATTGTGCTGTATTATAATTGTATTTTAATATATAACACATCAAAGTTACAATGTAGTGCTTTAACGCCCTATAATAATAACTGTTCCAGTCCGCATACTCTCGATTTTTAACATACCTTGGTAACATTCTTGAATATTTTAAAAGAGAAGAAAATGTTGTACTTTTTTAGCTAGGATTAATGTAATGTCCTCTTTCCTAAAGGTGGTCACCATTGCTTTACGGTGTCCTAGTGGGCGTGTTTATAAAAGACGGTTTTACAAGTCTTACAGTTCTCTTGTAAGTATTCCGAGAAACCTCTTATACATAACCAAATGTTACAGTTACTATGGCGTTGATCCATATATGTCTGGCTACTAATACCCAATCGTACAGGTCTGTATATATTTTTCTTTTGAGTATTGTCGGGACTAAAAAAATGTTTTCATGTCAAGTAAATATGATGAATATTGCAGCTTATATTTGTGTTAATTTACAGCCTGTAGGTAGAGCTTTAGGCTCCTCTTTCATGTTTTCAAGGCTCCCACCACCTGTTTTCTGTGAAATCATAAGGCTCTGTTCACATCTGAGCATAGCAGAATCACACAGATACCATTAATTTCAATAAACCTGCTTAATGTACTTGGATAATTATACCATATATCCTAGGTGGTGAGCTGCAGCACATTCTACAGGTGGGTACTAGCCACATACTAATAGAACATCTACTTTAAATACATTCTAACATGAAAATAGAAGTGGGGATATATGTTCCATGTATAATGTATTTGGTGACTATGTTGAATAAAGACACCTAGTTCAGTCTTTGTCAAGAACCTACAGAAAATATATTTTTAACTTTTTTTCTTATGCTTTGTGCAGTCAGTTGAGCTAACCTCAAACCAATAATATTTCCTCAGCTTCCTGGCTCACACTTGTTGCTGCCAATAAAAGAGGAAACATATCCATAATTAGACAGAGGTTACTGCTACAGTGCTATATATTGCTTCAGTGACATTGACGGATAAATGCAGCTACATACATACTAGTGGTGTACCACAAGGGTCTGTATTAGGTCCTATTCTATTTTTAATCTAGTTGTAAATGATGTAACTTTAGGTTTGATGCTTAAGGTATTTTTTTTTTTTGCTGAAGACAAAAAGGTATGTAATAGGGTTGATATCCCTGGAAGTGTCTGTAACATAGAGCAGGATTTTTCATTGCTGAAAAATTGGTCAAAGTGGTGGAAAGTGCAGTTCAATGTTTCCAGATGTAGAATCATGCACCTAGGGAAAAAGAATCCCTTGAGTACGATATTGTGGGTGCAGTGTTGACCAGCACTACAGAGGAAAAAGATTTGTAGGTACTTATTTCAGAAGATTGCAAAATGAGCAGAGTGTGGCCATGCGGTGGGAAAAGCAAATGGAGTTTTAGGCTGCATCACTAGAGAGATCACCAGCAGGAAGAAGGAGGTCCTGATTCCCCTATATAGATCTTTAGTTAGACCTCATTTAGAATTCTGAGGTTGATTTACTAAAACTGGAGAGTGCAAAATCTGGTGCGGCTCTGCATGGTAGCCAATCGGCTTCTAACTTCAGCTTGTTAAATTAAGCTTTGACCAAAAAAAAAAAATGGAAGCTGATTGGTTTCTATGCAAAGCCACACCTGAATTTGCACTCCAGTTACAATAAATCAACCCCACTGTGTTTAGTTCTGGAGGCCTCACTTACAAAAAGATAAGATAGAACAAGACCAGAGACAGACAACAAAATGGGTGAAAGGTCTGAGGCATAAAATATCAGGAGAGACTTCAGGAACTTAATATGTACTGTTTGGAGAAAAGAAGGGAAAGGGGTGACATAAATCAATATGAAGTTAAAATCAAGAACACGGGATATGACCTCAAGCTAGCAGGAAGAAAGTTCAAAACTAACAGTGTGCAGTATTATTTTAGGGAAAGAGTAGTTGTGAGTTAATCAACAATAAGTGGATTCAATCATGCTTGGGGAAACACATAGATCTATTCATACTTTTTTCTGCCATCGCTTCTCTTTTTCTACATCAATTCTTTGTGAATAATGTGTACCGATCTGACTCATTCCTGGAGAATAACAATCCACAGCCAGAAGAATCAAATACAATAGCTGCATTCTTAAGTCGATACAGAAAACGCATTGCCCCTAAAGAACGACCAAGAAAAACACAACAGCAAGTTCAATGCTTGTACAGTTCTATTTAGAGAAACCATATAGGAGAAGAGAAAAGAACTGCTGTCCCTCAACAACATTCCATCCATGGCATTGGCAAAAGCACAAAAAAAGATGAGTGTGTTTCTCTGGGTCCCTTGACTTGAATATGGAATTGTCAGTTTGTATATAGTGGTCATCTTTCACTGTATAAGTGTAAGAAACATGGACATTTTTGTGATAGTTGTGTTTTACAATTTTCACTAACAGACTGTTTTCTGTGGTTTTTATTTTGCAGGTATTGTTGGACTGGATGATGAAAATAGGATACCACCCTGTTTTTTATACAATTTGCACACCAATTCCTAAATCTTATCTTGAACTGAGAAAAGACTTAACACTGGAGAATATCGGCATTACAAAACATACAGTTTTCAATGTTGAAGAAAAGGATGTACTGTGATATTATATGAACATAATACTGTTGTGGCCATACTTGCGGTACTACAAGCCCTACAAAATTCTATTTTTGATACCTGACTGTGGCAGACTATCCTGCTGTGATATTGGCACATGACACTAGAACTGGAGCCATTTACACAATTCAGGGGTCTATTTGGCACCTTTGTAAATATTTGAAAAAAAAAAAACACATTATAAGCTGGCATTTTTATAATACTATTACTTGCTGGCCCGACCAATCTAATTGCTTCACTTTCAATGTTCAAGTATGAATTTCTTTGTAATAAACTGATAAATGCTTTATTTGGCTTGAGCAGGATTTTACTACAGTTTGATGATTTTATTTTCACAATTAAAGTTTGTTTATTTATGTTAGATTGGAGGTGCTGATTGCATTTTTGAAAGACATTGATTACTGACATGCACCCCAAGGCAGCCTTGAAGTGTGATAATTATGGGTAAGTTGGTCAAATTCTTATATTGTCAGGTAGACAGTACTGTGTGTATAGAAAAATATCGCCCCCTCCCCCCCTTTTAAAATAATCACATTTTGTTCCTTTGCAGCCTGAAATGAAGACATAAAGCAACAGTAAAAAAAAATGTTTGCGTCCTAATGCAGTTACTGTACTTAAATCGCAACTTTGGGCAACTGAAAAATTATCCCTTGCAGTAGGGCTGCGACTACACCATAGGGGTTAATAGCTCATTATGTCGAGGGTAGAGGAAAAAGGTTTTACACGCTCCACCAGTGGACTGTCCCTGGCATCATGATGTCCAAGGCAGAGCTTTGGACTCTGCTTTTGTCCTGATGAGGTCAAGACCCTAGACCGCTAAAGCATGGAGGAAAAAAAGCTGCAGGGACTGGTCTAGCTGCAGGGCAGAGAATTGGGTAAGTAAATCTTTTTTTTTTTTTTTTTTCTCTAGACCAAAAGAAGCATTAACCATTACAGTTCAGGCACATCCCCAAAGAAACTGTACTGAGTTAAATATGGAGGCCTCTTTTGCTCACCTCTTACTGAACATGCTAGCTGGTTGGTTGCCCCAACATCAATACTTTTTGAACGACCATGTTGGAATGACCATACAGCAAGTAGACAGAATCAAAGTCAAAAGTTCTGTAAGGTTTTCTCAAGAGTGACACAGAAAATGGTGAATATATTTGATTAGCATAAAAGCCTGACATCTATAATTTTCAGAAGTATAGGTCAGCAATAGTAATCTCCATATTCTTTCATGTTTTAATCTTTTGATGGTATGTCAGTCTGTTATTGTGAATGTGTTTTAAAATAGAAACTACAAATTCATTCAGCTATTCTCCATTACCACCTCTTTCAGAAAGTGTACTTTTCATCGTTTGGGGATTACCATTCTAGTGCAGTTCCTTTGCTAAAAAGGTTTACACATTCATTGTGATTGTCATCCCAAGTGGTGCTATTACTGGATTCTTTACACAAATGGAAGTCAATGGATCATTGACAGATTCTCTTAATTTTTTTTTTTTCATTGGGTCACAGTGGGAGTGGAAATCAATTTTAAATAATCTTAAACTGATCAAATTATGAGACAGAACAGACTTCCAACATAATATGTTTGGTATTGCGCCTTACTGGAAAAGGTATGAGCGGACTCTTGCTGTTTTTGCACTGCAAGGTAAAATCTTGCTAAATATGTTTTGTTGTCATATAGACACAGCCAGTTCATAAATATAACACATAGTTATCAATACTTCAAAAAAATATAATAGCTAGAAGACCTGTGAACTCTCTGAAAATTTAAAGTGATTGTACAGCTTCGCTTTTTTTTCCCCTTTAAAATGATAAACATTTTATATCCAGGTTGAACTGGATGGACTGTTGTCTTTATTAAACCTTACCTACTATGTAACTCTCATAATTACCTGCTCTGTGTAATGGTTTTGCACAGAGCAGCCCTGATCCTTCTCTTTCCAGGTCCCTGTTGGCGCTCCTGGCTCCTCCTCCCCAAGTGCCCCCATAGCAATCTGCTTGTTAGGGGAGCTCTTGTGTATGCTCACTCCAGAGGCCCCCTCTGTGTGTCAATTGACACACAGAGTTCAACTCTGAGGAGGCAATGCATATCCCATGTTAAAATTCTGATTTAACGACATTTAAATTTAGTCTCTTTTGCTAGAGGAAATGTTTTACTTTCCTGTTGATCTTGTCAAGAAACAGACCTACAGCAGGTATACCCCACCTGCTGGCAATCGGCAGAAATTAAAATTTTATAAAAACCCACACTATGGTGTTTACAATTAATACTAAATTAATTTGAATTGATGGGCTGTTGCTATTGTGTAAGGTAAAAAAAAACCCTGAAAGAAATGCTAAAAAATTATACTTAGCGCTGCTCCAATACCAATCAATGTGACTGAATTGCCCTAGACAACCAGCCACCGCAGTTATAATGTGGCAGGTTGGCTCGCCTGGGAAAATCTCTGTAGGTATACATCTGCCACTTTAAGACCCCTAGGGGGCGCACGCGCACAACCGGAGGCACGCCCGCAGCGTGTTGACAGAGCCGATGCGTGTACTAAGCGGCCGTAATGTTCGCCAGGCACCCGCGATCGCTCGAGAGACACAATTTAAACAGACAGATCTCTGTTCTGTCAGGGGTGAAGACACATCTGTTCATAATAAGTATGAAGAGCGATATGTCTCCTCCTTCAGGCAGTCCCCCCCCCCCCCCCCCACACAGTTAGAATCACTCTCTAGGACACACATATTTTTTACTCTGATCGCTGTTATAAATGTTAGTGGTCCCAAAAATGTGTCAAAAGTGTCCAATGCAATGTCGCAGTCCCAATAAAAATCACAAATTGCCGCCATTACTAGTAAAAAAAATAATAAAAATGCCATTAATATATCCCCTATTCTGTAGGCGCTATAACTTTTGTGCAAACCAATCAATAAACGCTTATTGCGATTTTTTTTTTTTTTTTTTTTTTTTTTTTTTTACCAAAAATATGTAGAATAATACATATAGGCCTAAACTGAGGAAGAAATTAGTTTTTTTTATATTTTTGGGGGGGGATATTTACTATAGCAAAAAGTAAAACATATTGCTTTTCTTTTCAAAATTGTTGCTCTTTTTTTGCTTATAGCCCAAAAAATAAAAACTGCAGAGGTGATCAAATACCACCATAAGAAAACTCTATTTGTGGGAAAAAAAGGATTTAAATTTTGTTCGTGTACAACGTCGCACGACCACGAAATTGTCAGTTAAAGTGATGCAGTGTCGTATCGCAAAAAATAGTCTGGTCATTAATGGGGAAAATCCTTCTGGGGCTGAAGTGGATAAAGTGCAAACATAATTCATAAAGTCCAATCAAAGATTAAGTCAATCTGTGCAAATAAAGGGCAGACACGTGTTCAGTTCCTGCTTGTGAGGATTCCAGTGCCACTCTGTGTTCCCCTCCTGGGTCCCCACTCACCAGCAGTAAGCTTTAAAGCCAAAAAAATCTTTATGCTACATCAGTGGTTATGGTGTCTCCTTCCAACCGTTAAACTTTATAAGATTCCAAGTTCTTTATCCACATCTATGGCTTAGGTATCACTTTTATTTTTTTTTTATTTTTTTACTCCAGTAAACAAATCTCCATTGCAATGGTATGGATTTAAGATGTACCAATGATCCTGGCAATATTATGCTATGTACAGTGGATATACAAAGTCTACACACCCGTTAAAATGTAATTTCTGTGATGTGAAAAAATGAGACGAATAAATAATTTCAGAACTTTTTCCAGCTTTAATGCAACCTATAAACTGTACAACTCAATTGAAAAACAAATCTTTTAGGTGGGGGGAAGTAAAAATAAAAAACTAAAATAATGTGGTTGTATAAGTGTGTACACCCTCTTTTATAACTGGGGATGTAGCTGTGTTCAGAATTAAGCAATCACGTTCAAACTCATGTTAAATAGGAGTCACCACACACCTGTCATCATTTAAAGTGCCTCTGATTAACCCCAAACAAAGTTCAGCTGTTCTAGTAGGTCTTTCCTGATATTTTCTTAGTCGCATCCTACAGCAAAAGCCATGGCCCGCAGAGAGCTTCCAAAGCATCAGAGGGATCTCATTGTTAAAAGGTATCAGTCAGGAGAAGGGTACAAAAGAATTTCCAAGGCATTAGATATACCATGGAACATTGAAGACAGTCATCAAGTGGAGAAAATATGGCACAACAGTGACATAACCAAGAACTGAATGTCTCTCCAAAATTGATGAAAAGACGAGAAGAAAACTGGTCAGGGAGGCTGCCAAGAGGCCTATAGCAACTTTAAAGGAGCTGCAGGAATATATGGCAAGTACTGGCCGTGTGGCACATGTGACAGAAAATATCCCGTATTCTTAATATTTCTGGGCTATGGGGTAGAGTGAAAAGACAGAAGCATTTTCTTATGAAGAAAAACATTGAAGCCTTGCTAAATTTTGCAAAAACACATCTAAAGTCTCCCAAAAGCATGTGGGAAAATGTGTTATGGTCTGATGAAACCAAGGTTGAACTTTTTTTTTGCCATTATTCCAAAAGATATGTTTGAGGCAAAAACACTGTACATCACCAAAAGAACACCATACCCACCATGAAGCATGGTGGTGGCAGCGTCATGCTTTGGGGCTGTTTTTCTTCAGCTGGAACAGGGGCCTTAGTCAAGGTAGAAGGAATTGGGAACAGTTCCAAATACCAGTCAATATTGGCACAAAACCTTCAGGCTTCTGCTAGAAAGCTGAACATGAAGAGGAACTGCATCTTTTAGCATGACAGTGACCCAAAGCATACATCCAAATCAACAAAGGAATGGCTTCACCAGGAGAAGATTACAGTTTGGAATGGCCTAGCCAGAGCCCAGACCTGAAACCGATTGAAAATCTGTGGGGTGATCTGAAGAGGGCTGTGCACAGGAGATGTCCCCGCAATCTGAAAGATTTGGAGTGTTTTTGCAAAGAAGAGTGGTAGCAGTCCTTTTAGTTAGCCCACTTCAGTTCGCTGCAGCAACCACACACCTTATATTACCTTCATTTAGTCCTTGGTATAGGTTCACCTTATCAACAGTTCATCTCACATGGCCTCATTTACATATACTTGCAGAGCAGTGTGAGTTATCAAGCACACACAAGATTCACATGGTTGTGATATGGTCGCCTGGTCTTCACCTGGCTGCTGTCCCTGGTTTGGATGGGATTCCTCACCTCAGCCCGGGGGGGGGGGGGGGGGGGGATCATCATCCCTGTCCCCCATCTTCCCTTGGCTATAGGTTTGGCGTCGCTATTGGAACATTTTGTAAGCACTTAAACTGCAGAGCTTCTTTATGTTGCCGCTCGTCTTGTCATCTATCCAGCAAGTGGAGAGGATGTGTGTCATCTCCACTTGCTGGATAGATGACGAGATATCATCTACAGGGCTCTCTGGTATTTTCCAACTTCAGTGTGTCCTCGGGCGCCCCTGACTTCCCATGGTATGCATGCAACCCTCCCTAATTGTGGAGGAGGGGGACGTGCCACTCAGACACCCGGTGGATGCTCTGCCAGTTAGTTCACTGGTATAGATTTTTCACCGTCTGTGCATGCTCTCTGGGGATCCCTGAAGTGAAGACTCGGGAGCACCTGTGAAGTGTCTTTGCATGCATCATTTGAGCATCTGGTTTCTCTCTTACTCTCCCCCCTGAAGGAGGGAATTATAGTCTCCGAAACGCATCGGGTGTGAGAAACCATATAACTGTAGTTTATCTACATACTTTACTCATTTTGAGAGATGTTCAAGCACTTCATGTATTTTGTTTTTAATGCATACACCCTTATGTTTCTATAACTTTATACCTTAAAAGTCCACCAATTAGGGGATCCCTTGTCTTTTTCTTCTCAATATTGGATGTGGCACAAACAATCTTTGGGTAACGGCGCTGGCTAAACACATTCTTTTTAACCCTAATGGTATTAAAGTTTGGAGTTCAAAAATCCATTTAATTTCATTCTGGGATATTTTTTGGATCATATTGGCACCCCTCCAGTGTTTGTTAATGGTGTCAAGTACATAAAAGGATAGACCAGCTGGGTCTTTGTCGTGTGCCATCCTAAAATGGTTGGACACACTATGTTATGGTTGTTAATGGTGTCAAGTACATAAAAGGATAGTCCATCTGGGTCTTTGTTGTGTGCCATCCTAAAATGGTTGGACACACTATGTTTTGGGAATCCACTATGTATGTTTATGTGTTCACTGACTTGGTTCTTAATGTCCTAGAAGTCCTGCCCACATACTGGTAGCCGCAGGTACATTCCAGGATGTAAGTTACATGTCTAGTACCACATGTTATGAATGGTTTAATGGGGTATTCTTCATTGGTTTGGTGAGAGGTGAAAGATTACCTTTTCCTGGGAGTCCTCCATGTGCTCCTACTGGGTGCACATCTTCCACATCTATAAAAACCTTCCAAGTTTAACAAAGTGTCTGCTATTTTTTTTTTGGGGGGGGGGGGGGGGGTCAGATATATTTCTTACTAATTTTGTTCTTAGACCTGGGGCCCTTCAATACAATAATTTAGGTTTACTCTGTAGTACTTTATTTAAAATGGGATCTTTTTGTAGTATAGGCCAGTATTTTTTTCTTATACTTTGTTCTAAAAACTTGAATTGTTTATTAAAGCCTGTGATAAAGGTGACATACTCTTTTTCTTCTTATTTTTTTGTTGTTAGGAGTGTGTTCCTGTCCTGTCTCCCACCTGTTCTGTTACTTTTAGTAGTATGTCATGAGGATAACCTTTATCTTTGAACCTTTGGATCAAAACGTTTGTTCTATGTAATCTGTGATGAATGGTACAATTTCTCTTTATACGCATGAATTGGCCTTTTGGAATGGCCATCTTCCACTTGGGGTGGTGACAACTCCTGATTGGAATATAGCCATTCCCGTCCGTGCTCTTAAAGTGTGTTTTTGTGTTCAGCATACCCTCTTGTTTAAAGATATGGAGGTCCAGAAAGTCTATATTTTGTTTATGAACTTTTACCATGAATTTCATGCCATAAAAACTGCTGTTGATATGGTTAATTTAATCTAGAGTGGACTCGGTTCCTTTCCATACCAGCAAAATATCGTCTATGTACCTGCGGTATGCAGGTCAGGCCAGATGGTACCATATATTACCTCTTCCTCCCATTTGTTAAGAAAAATGTTAGCAACACTTGGGGCATATTTGCCCCCCATAGAAACGCCTTTGATTTGGTTATAATGTTGTCCTCCATACCAAAAGAAGTGTCATGGTTATGCAGTGATCTTCCTGTTTGCTTACCTCCCCTCATGTGTTCAGACTAAGAGGCCAGCCACTTCCACCTGGTGGTTTTTATAACCTCTCCTCTAAGCATGGCTTCATCCCAGGCCCTATCAGGGAACCTTATATTAACCTGTGCACTGCAAGCCAACAGTGCTGATCAACCATTGTGTATTCCTTTGTGGGTTTAGCTTCCTATTACCTGCCGTGTGCTCTTCTGTTGTTCCGTTGCCGACTTTGGCGTGTCTGACTATCCCTGTTTGCCTGTGATCCTGACCTTTTGGCGTGTCCCTGACTATTCCTGTCTGCTTGTGGCCCCGACCTTGGCGTTGTCCCTCACCATCCCTATCCTCCTGTTGCCTACTGTGGGTGTTAGCTGGGGGACCCTGGGGTCGCAACCTGGAGCCAGTTGCAGCCAAGTCCATCCTCACCACTCGAGGCTTTGGTGAACACCTGCTGGCTCTTAAAACTCCGTGCCCCAGGGAATCTTACGCTCTAACCCAGGTGGGACCTGTCTCCCGTCCGCAGCAGTCAGCTGTTGGGTCCACAACCTTGCGGTGCACTCCTGATCCCTACGGTGTGCATCAATCACCTCGCCTCAAGGTGACCTGACAGTTTGATCAGCCATGGACCCGGCTGAGGTGCAGCTTCCTGCAGATGATCCATTGCAGAGCTTAGTTCGCAGACTTGAGACCCAAGAATCGCATCAGACCCAGGTGATGAGATTCCTTCAGGATTTGGCATCCCGTGCTGAACAGGTTCAGGCCTCATTAGGACCCCCGGTTCAACAACCTCAACCGCTATCTGCCGCTGCACCTATCACATCAGTCGCAGCCACACATTCATTACAACTACCAGCTCCGGCCTGTTTCCCTGGGGACTCCAAGGCTTGCAGGGGGTTCCTTAGCCAGTGCACAATTCATTTTGAACTTCAGCCCCAAAACTTCCTGTCCGAAGTTGCATATATCATATCCCTCCTGTCCGGCGAGGCATTAGCTTGGGCTGCCCCTCTGTGGGAACTGAATGATCCAGTGGTTTTTAGCCTGTCTGATTTCTTGAAACTTTTTCGGAATATCTCCTCAGCGGCTAGCGCTCTTTTACATCTCCGTCAAGAGTCCGCGTCTGTGGGACAGTATGCTCTTCAGTTCCGTATCCTCACAGCTGAATTGAGCTGGAATAATGAGGCCCTAGTTGCAACCTTTTTACATGGCCTCTCTCATAGAGTGAAGGATGAATTAGCAGGAAGATCCCTTCCTGCTGATCTGGACAGTGTCATCACCTTGTGTAACCAGATCGATATTCGCTTTCAGGAGAGGGCCCTGGAAAAAAGACACCAGCACTCCCCGTTCTTTAGGCAGCCTGAGCCCCCAGTCCCTTCTCTTCGATCCGAGGAGCACCCCTGCCTACCGAGGAACCTATGCAGTTGGGCTGGACTAAGTCATCTCAGGAATTACGTGCTAGGCGCAGAACTCTGGGCTTATGTCTCTATTGTGGGGCCAAAGGTCATTTCCGTGACACTTGTTCTCTTCGTCCGGAAAAACGCTCAGAGCTAATACATCTGGAAGGTGGAGTATTAGACCCTGAACTATCACCTTTTCGTCTTCTCCTTTCTGTGTTGCTTCATGTCGGTGCTTCCTCTCGTTCGGTCTCAGCACATCTGGATTCCGGAGCCGCTGCCAATTTCATGGATTGGGAAACTGCATCCTCCATGAGACTTACCCTTTTGCCCCTTACAACACCATTGGTGGTCTTGGCGATTGATGGCACTGTTCTCCCAGTGGGCCCTATCCGCTTTCAGACTCTTCCTGTTAAGATGTCAGTAGGGACACTCCACCAGGAGTGGATATCCTTCCTTGTCTTACCTAAGGCTTCATCTCCTATTATATTAGGTCTTCCTTGGTTACGGCTCCATTCTCCACACGTTGACTGGTCTGCTGGACAGATCCTGGCTTGGGGTTCCTCCTGTTCCTCTTCCTGCCTACTCACGGGTACCCCAAAGGAGAAACTTCCTGTTACCACCATCCCAGTATCTTCTGCTCTTCCCGCTGTATATAGTAATCTCTGGGATGCGTCCTGCAATAGTCGGATTAATGCACTCTCTAGGTCATGTGGTACTCTGGATGAGGGGCCCACCTATGAACCTGAGTCGATCATTCACTCCAGTTCGCATAACCATTTACCGTTGCCTGTCCCTAATCTCCCTTGGACGCACAGCCAGGCTAACTTGTTTGCAAGTTCCACAGTTGCTATGCCCTGTGATGCGATTGAGATGGTCACTACGCCTGACAATACTATTCAGTCGACCTCTGCACCAGTTATGCCAGTCCAGCCCATGCCCAATGAGCTTCCTGGCATAGAATACCTCATTCGGCCAGGAGGGGTTTTCAATCTTTTTCTCAGGGTTCTCTGCATTCTGTTGGTGTTGCAGCTATCCAGCTTGACTCTTGTAACATGTCACCTTCTAACCAACCTGACCTCAGGGATCCACTGACCTCTGCCCAGTCTCGTGGTCCTGTTATGGATGCCCAGCTCATCTTTAAGGGTGTGGGGGACCCTGCTCAGACTCCTGATCTTCTCATGCCCTTACCCATTCCTAAAAAGCCTTTAGTCCTCAAGTCCTCTCGTCCTCTCCCTACCTCGGTTTCGGTCTCTGAGGATAACCTAAAATACGAGGTTAGTCAAGTTTTAGATTCCCAGCTCCGTAAAGGCATTCTTCAGTACCTCGTACTTTGGAAAGGGTTGGGCCCTGAGGAGAGGTCTTGGATCACTGCATCTGAGGTCTTTGCTCCTCGTCTGTTGAGGAGGTTCCATCTGGAGTTTCTCTTTAAGCCTGGACCCAGGCGGGGAGGGGGAGGCCTCGTAAGAGGGAGGGTACTGTCATGGTTATGCAGTGATCTTCCTGTTTGCTTACCTCCCCTCATGTGTTCAGACTAAGAGGCCAGCCACTTCCACCTGGTGGTTTTTATAACCTCTCCTCTAAGCATGGCTCCACCCCAGGCCCTATCAGGGAACCTTATATTAACCTGTGCACTGCAAGCCAACAGTGCTGATCAACCATTGTGTATTCCTTTGTGTGTTTTAGCTTCCTGTTACCTGCCGTGTGCTCTTCTGTTGTTCCGTTACTGACTTTGGCGTGTCTTTGACTATCCCTGTTTGCCTGTGATCCTGACCTTTTGGCGTGTCCCTGACTATTCCTGTCTGCTTGTGGCCCCGACCTTGGCGTTGTCCCTCACCATTCCTATCCTCCTGTTGTCTACTGTGGGTGTGAGCTGGGGGAGCCTGGGGATCGCGACCTGGAGCCAGTTGCAGCCAAGTCCATCCTCACCACTCGACGCTCTGGTGAACACCTGCTGGCTCTTAGACTCCGCGCCCCAGGGAATCTTGCGCTCTAACCCCAGTGGGACCTGTCTCCCGTCCGCAGCAGTCAGCCGTAGGGTCCACAACCTTGCGGTGCACTCCTGATCCCTACGGTGTGCATCTCTCACCTCGCCTCAAGGTGACCTGACAAGAAGTTATGGGTCATAGCAAGTCTCAGGCCCTTTAAAATTGTTTCTGTCTGCATTTCAGATTAGTGAACTTATTCAGTGCCCTTTTGACTGCATTCATAGCGTCTTGTTGGCAAATGTTGGTATACAAAGATTCAACATCTATTGTGACCAAGATGCTGTTCTCATTGATTTCAACATGTTGTAAATGGTTGATGACATCTTTGCTGTCTTTTAAATACGATGGGCTTTTTGCCACTAGGGTTTGGAGAAAAACATCTACTGCATATACTCTCCCAATTGGGAGAATAGTGAATTTATAACACTCAGTATTAGCCTGCCTGGTGGTTTTGCTACATTCTTATGTACCGTATATACTCGAGTATAAGCCGAGATTTTCAGCCTCTTTTTTGAGGCTGAAAGTGCCCCCCTCGGCTTATACTCGAGTCATCGCTGTCTGCCCGCTCGATCAGCGTGTCGAGCAGACAGACAGCGGCCATTCTGATTCAAAAGCCGCGCCTCCGGCTCCCCCTTCGCCTGTGATAGGCGGAACACTGAATTTCCCAGCAGCCTGTGTTCCGCCTATCACGGACTTCGTATCATCCTCGTACTACGGACGAGGATGATACGACGTCTGTGATAGGCGGAACACAGGCTGCTGGGAAATTCAGTGTTCCGCCTATCACAGGCGAAGGCGGCGGCGCAGCTTTTGAATTTTACAATGGCCGCCGACGAACGAAGAGGGCACGGGACGGAGGCAAGGCACAGGACGGCACGGCACGGGACGGGACGGGACGGGACCGGAGGCAAGGCACGGCGGCGAGGCACGGCGGCGAGGCACGGCGGCGAGGCACGGAGGCAAGGAGGCTCGGCACGGGACGGAGGCTCGGGACAAAGGCTCAGGACACAGGTAGGCTGGACACACACACACACACACACACACACACACACACACACACACACACACACACACACACACACGGATACACACACACACACAGGGATGGATGGATGGATGGAGACACACACACACAGGGATGGACGGACACACAGGGATGGACGGACACACAGGGATGGACGGACACACAGGGATGGACGGACACACACACAGGGATGGACAGGCATGTCTTACCCTCGGCTTATACACGAGTCAATAAGTTTGCCAGTTTTTTTGGGGGTAAATTGGGGGCCTCGGCTTATATTCGGGTCGGCCTATACTCGAGTATATACGGTATTTTTGGGACTTGGTAAAGCACCGGCATTATGGGGGCACCTGGAACTAAACATCTTTTCTCTCTTTTGTTAAGAATGTTGTTGTCCCCTCTATTATTCACTAATTCTTGGAACTGTAATTTTAAATTCCAAATAGGATTATTAGTAAGCTTTTTATAAGTGCTTTCATCACTCAGAATGCGTGTCATTTCTGTATCATAATCTACTTTTTTAATATGACAATACCCCACCCCCCTTGTCTGCTGGGCGAATTACAATGTTATTCGTTTGTTTGATTGTTCTATTCCCTTCCCAGATTGATTTGTCCCTAAAGTCTTTTTTTTTTTATTGGAATTTCTCGTATATCTGCTTCTACCATTTTTTAAACACATCTATAAACTGGTGTGCAGATTTTTGGGGGTTAAATGTAGATTTATTATGTAAACCCCTATGTGTGTACTTTTAAGGTGGTAACACTTTAGTGGTAGCTTCCTTAGTGGTAAAATGTTTTTTTTTTATATTCTGTTTCCTCCCAAATTTCTGCAGGCCCACAAATGTTTACATTTATCCATATTTTTAATGCGTGCAAATTTTAAACGTTAGTCTAATATATACAATTCTTGGTCAATTAATGTGATATCTGTTCGTAGAATAATTGCATATTGAGCAAGTTCTGGTCAGTGGTCCATCCTTGAGACCCAATAAACCAGTGGATGCTCTGTTGGAAAGGTCTCCAAATCTGCACTTGCCCCTAGATATTCCTGCACCATGTAATGCAGACGCTGGTGATGGTTGCTTGAACCGATCAGACCTTGGCACTGAGGACTGGAAAATTGTTTAAAGGCATCGGTCAGCCGACCACCTTCTCCACCGCTCTTCCTCTGACTGAACGAAGCCTCAGCAACACGTTGTCAAACACCAGGAAATTGTAACCTCCCAGGGTCTGGAAATGCTTTGCACAAACCTTTCTTCAAGGCCTCCTGAAGGTGTTTCATCCTCTGCTCCCTCTGCGAAGGCAGGATGAGTTCTGCAACCTTACCCTTGTAACATGGATCAAGAAGGGTTGCCAGCCAGTAATGATCCCTCTCCTTGATACCACAAATCCTAGGGTCCTTTTGCAGGCTTTGCAGAATCAAGGAGGTTATGCAGTGTAAGTTTGCAGAGGCATTAGATTCTGAGTTCTCTGGGTCACTAAGGATCACATGATCCGTAACTACCTCCTCGCAGCCAGGTACAACTCCTTGGGTTTGCGGGGACTGAAAACCATCTCTTGAAGACTGCTGAGTGTTATTCTCTATGTCCATGCTAACACAATCTTCCTCCTCCTCCTCTTCTTCTGCTGTGTTTGGCGGGCCTGCAGGAATGCTACCTGG
Source organism: Lithobates pipiens (assembly GCF_037356315.1). Classification (NCBI taxonomy): domain Eukaryota; kingdom Metazoa; phylum Chordata; class Amphibia; order Anura; family Ranidae; genus Lithobates; species Lithobates pipiens. The sequence goes on from NW_027507718.1 coordinate 219,492,557, forward strand.
ATAAAGGCGGCCTTGAGAGATAAGGAAGTCCTCCTCTTACTCCCGCTGTTCTGCTCAATTGCCCTGTGCATGATTCCACAAACTCCAACAGAAAGGCTAGAGGGACAGTCTCACTGATGCATGCATTGTCACTGCTCCCCATCCTTGTGGCCTCTCAAATGGTGACAGGACAGTGCATGCATCGTTAATCAGTAGCCACTGGCGTGGCAAAAAGAAAGCAAGCTCCCTGACCCTGTCCTGGTGCCATACTTGCACAGATACTCATTGATGGCCCTCTGCTGTGTGTGCAGCCACTGCAGCATTGCCAAGGTTGAGTTCCACCTGGTGGGCATGTCACAAATGAGGTGGCTGGTGAGCAGTTTGCATTCCCTTTAAATGTCAGCCAGCCGAGCATTGGCATTGTTTAACCATTGGAAATGACCACAGACTTTTCTGGCCTGCCTCTGGAGATCCTGTAAGCCTGCTCAAGAACCGCTGCACCACCAAATTCAGTACGTTTGCCAAACATGGCACATGGGTCAAGTGTCCCTTTCGGAGAGCGGAGAGAAGGTTGGTGCCATTGTCGCATACAACCATTCTGGGCTGAAGCTGGCGTGGCATCAACCACCTCTAAGCCTGCCCATGCAGAGCTGACAGAATCTCTGCCCCAGTGTTACATAGTAGTTGAGGTTGAAAAAAGACACAAGTCCAACCTATGTGTGTTATTTTATGTCAGTATTATATTGTATTCCCCTTGATGTTGTGGCATTCAATTGCCTATTTGTTTTTTGAAACTATCGATGCTCCCCGCTGAGACCCCCGCCTGTGAAAGGGAATTCCACATCCTTGCCGCTCTTACAGTAAAGAACTATCTACGTAGTTTAAGGTTAAACCTCTTTTCTTCTAATTTTAATGAGTGGCCACACATCTTGTTAAACTCCCTTCCGCAAAATTTTTTAACCCTATTGTGGGGTCACCAGTACAGTACTTGTAAATTGAAATCATATCAAGCGTTTCTTCTCTAGATAGAATAAGTTCAGTGCTCGCAAACCATTTCTCATAACTAATATCCTCCAGACCCTTTATTAGCTTTGTTGCCCCTCTTTGTACTTGCTCTATTTCCAGTACATCCTTCCTGAGGACCAGTGCCCAGATTTGAACAGCATACTCTAGGTGCAGCCGGGCCAGAGTCTTGTAGAGTGGGAGAATTATCGTTTTATCTCTGGAGTTAATCCTCTTTTTAATGCATGCGAATATTCTGTTTGCTTTGTAAGCAGCAGCTTGGCATTGCATGCTATTGCTGAGCCTATCATCTACTAGGACCCTCAGGTCAACTCAAGCACTGCATGGCATATTTTAGCCTGACAGCTTGCGTAGCCCCTTGAACGCTTACAGAGCACCGCTGGTTCAGAGGACAAATCTGTAGAAGAGGCCATAGAGGAAAAAGAAGAGGGGGTGGAGGAGAGAGCTGTGGCAGAATTACCACTAGCATTTTGGAGGTATGGTGGCAGAAGAAGCAACAACACTGAACCCTGTCCTGCATTCTTCCCAGTCGCCAGCAGAGTTACCCAGTGCACTGTGAAGCAAAGGTAATGTTCCTGCCCATGCCTGCTGGACCATGAGTTAGTGGTAATATGAACCTTACTGCTGTCCAACAAGGTCAAAACAGTGCCTTCCACATGCCGGTAGAGAGCTGGAATGGCTCTCCGTGAAAAGAAATGGCGCTCTGGAACCTGCTACTGAGGTACAGCACATTCCACAAATTCACAAAAGGGGGCAGAGTCTATCAACTGAAAAGGCAGCAGTTGCAGTGCTAGCAATTTGGCCAAGCTAGCATTTAGACGCTGAGTATGTGGATGGCTGAAACCAAATTTCTTTTTACGATTCAGCAACTGAGGTAGGAAAATTTGCCTGCTAAAATCAGATGATGGTGTATTGCTAGCAGATTGGCTGCAAGTACCTCAGACACCTATTGCTCTACCTTCATTCCTCTCAGTGCAGGTTTTTGAGAGGACTGGAGGTATAGTAGGGTTGGAGATCCCAGATTAAGGAGCAAGGAGAAGTCAGCCTTTTTCTTTGATGTGGGTCTTTCAAGTGCTGTTGCCAACGGACTGCATGGCAGGTTACCATATGTCTGGTCAAGCATGTGGTGCTTCAGGCAGCTGTTGTTCTGGCCAAGCTTGATCCGCTTCAAACATAGGTTGCAAACAGCAATGGTGCAAGCTGCTGCACACGTGTCGAAAAAAGGCCCACTCCAAGGAACTTTGCAAAAGTCAGTGGAGAGTCAGAAGTGCCCTGCACCTGCAGAGCTCTGCGTTGTGATACAATAGGGTGGCTGCCCTTAAGCTGCCCCCTAAAGGACATCCTGCCTCATTGGATTTGTGCCTCCTCCTATCTTCTCTCAGGCATCCAAGTAGTCAGTGACCTCATCATTTCCTGGAACAAACTTAGCAGTATGCTGCAGCTGGGGGAACATGACTGCCAGTTTCTTGTCCATCATGTGCACCCCCTCGCTGTAGGCTCAAGTTACTCCTTTCCTCAACCTGGGAACCAACATCGGAGCCTTCAAATTGCTGTGCATTCTCCAGCAGCATATAACCGACACTGTGGTCGAATAATTCTGGGGACTCCTCCTTGCATGATGGTGGGGCTACGAAAGGAGTGACTGTGGACAAGGAGCCGGTGGAATATGCCGCTTTGGCAGCTGCGTTGGAAGGCAAACTACTCTGAGCCTGGGTGACACCCGCAGAGGATGCACCAAGGCCACGACCACCACTGTTCACACAGAGGCTGCTTGCCTCCTTTTAGTGGCCTGTACATGTCTGCCTCTCCTTGGTGGCCTTCTTGACATGATGTATTTTTTGTTTTGCAACACCACACTACATTGTATTGTATACTGTGGAACACCACCAGAAGTGTATTAGATACTGTGTACACCGCATGCACTTTATTAGCAACTGTACTACGGCTGCACTGTATTGTGTACGCCACCAGAAGTGTAGTAGAAACTGTACACACTGTATTAGATAGTATGTACACCACCAGGAAATTCATAGAAACTGTACTACAGCTGCACTGTATTGTGTACACCACCAGAAGTGTATTAGAAACTGTACACACCGCCTGAAGTGTATTAGAAACAGTACACCACAGAATGCACTATAGATATAGGCTACACTGGATGGAGGGAGGGAGAGGGAGAGGGAGAGGGAGAGGGAGAGGGAGAGGGAGAGAGAGAGAGATTTTAGCAGAGCGCACTGTGATTGGCCAAAGCATGCAGGTCAGGTGCATGTTTTGGCCCATCATCATACAGCAATGCACTGCAATCGTTGTGTTTTGATCCATTACATATAATTCAGATTAAAAAAACATTGAACTAAAGGCTGTAATGTAACAAAATAGGTAAAAAGCCGAAGAGGGTGAATACTTTTTGCAAGGCACTGTATGTAGGGATGGAGGTTTGCCACTGCTATAATTAGGTTGTATCAGGTCACATTATTACATTGCTTTATGGCTGTTTTTCTTCAGCTGGAACAGGTGCCTTAGTCAAGGTAGAGGGAATTAGGAGCAGTTCCAAATACCATTCAATATTGGTACAAAACCTTCAGGCTTCTGCTAAAAAGGTGAATATGAAGAGGAACTTTATCTTTTAACATGATGACCCAAATCATATCACCAAAGGAATGGCTTCACTAGAAGAAGATTAAAGTTTTGGAATGGCCCAGCCAGAGCCCAGACCTCAAGCCGATTGAAAATCTGTGTGGTGATCTGAAGAGGACTGTGCACAGGAGATGTCCTCGCAATCTCACAGATTTGGAGTGTTTTTGCAAAGAAGAGTAGGAAAATATTGCCAAGTCAAGATGTGCCATGCTCATAGACTCCTATCCAAAAAGACTGAGTGCTGTAATAAAATCAAATGGTGCTTCAACAAACTATTAGTTTAAGGGTGTGCACACTTATGCAACCATATTTAATTTTTTTTTTTTATTTCCATTGTTGTTCAATTGAGTCGTACAGTTTTTAGGTCACTTTAAAGGTGGAAAAAGTTCTGAAATGATTTATCATTGTGTCATTTTTTGGGCCATCCTGGCCAGGACGGAGCGAAAGACAGTACACCTGCCTAGAGGAGATACAAATCATACCTATACTGTTTAGAGTATTTTATTGAGCCTTATGAAGTACGGTGCACCACTGGCGGTGAGTAGCCCGGCGGGGGAATGTTTTTTAACTTGTCTATTACATTTTGAAAAACGGTATTGCACTATTAGTGTTTTTCCTTTTTTCATGCACTTCTGAGATCATTGCATTAAGGATACTACTGATCCAGTGTAACAGCTGAGAACCCTATAGAGGTTCATATGCGTGTTTTGACTCGCTACTACTGATCCAGTGTAAAAGCTGGTCACACACTCTGAGGTGAGCATATTACCATAAGGGGTTCCCAGATTTCACCTATGTATGATTCAGAGCCATGGTTGGATGTAACAAGCATGTCAATAGTATAATCACTGGAGATCACATCGCCTGCATCTAGTCTCACATCAATCAACATTTTGTGTTTCTTATCACAGCCTAAGACAGGCTGCCACAAAGAACAGTTTTTTAATAATATTGTTGTAATAAAATATTTAATATTTAAACCATACGCTTGTATTGTTTATGCACTTGCACCTTTTTATTTATACATGTTTGCTATCACATATGTATGCATTTAGCACTTTTTTCATCTAATATTATTATTGATATTTTATTTCCTGGTGTGTTATTGTGCATGGCACCTTGCAACTCTAAGGCCGCGTACACACGCAGGGACTGTTCGCTCAACTTTGTCCGCTGAACAGTGTTTCAGCGGACAGTCCGCCCGTGTGTGGGCTTTCAGCGGACAGTTTCAGCGAACAGTCTGCTGAACAAGGTTTTTCGGAATTTCCGAAAAACTGTCCGCTGAAACCTTGTTTCAGCGAACAGTCCCCTCGTGTGTAGGCTTGTTCGTCAAACAAAGTTCCGCGCATGCTCAGAAAGAATTTATACGCCGAAGGTTGCATTGCAGTGTATAGGACGTCGTTTTCTAGTCCCGTCGTACGTGCCGTTCACGTCATCGCGCACGGTTTCAGCAAACTGTTCGTACGTCGTGTGTGGCCATGTCCGTCCATGCTAATTTTGAGCGGACTGTCCGCTGAAACTGTTTGACGAACAAAGTTGAGCGAACAGTCCCCGCGTGTGTACGCGGCCTAAGGGGTCCATATAACCTCAGAGTTTTATTGGCACTTGTGAACTTTATATTTAGTTGTGCATTTTAGTTGTGCGTTTACAGATTTTGTGCACATTATTTGTTTTGCTATATTTTGCACTTGCACTTTACACCAGTTGTATGTTTACTATTTTATGCACATTATTATATTCTTGTGGATATATAATTATAGATTAAGATACAGATTATTCAGTGCATAGCCATTCCAGCGCAGCGTATATTCAATTTTGGTTTTAATGTGCACGAACGTATGAGACACGTTTAACATTTGCAGCTTGGTAGTGGTAGATAGATAGGGAGTTCTTTATAGCTCGCAGGATTTTGTTTTGTAATTTCTGGTCTACTCCTTGCTGAAGAAACAGCAGGGCACTGGCTATAGAAAAGGAGCGCGGATGCCATCCCTTCTCCTCACACATGGAGATGTAGGCCTTCCAGGTATGATGATATATCTTCCTAGAAGATTTCCGTGCTCTCAGCATAGTTGGGATCACAGAGTCCAAAAGACCCCTGTTCCTCAACACCTGGCTCCGTTAAAACCAGCGATGGTAAAGCAGGATGGAGAATTGGACCTTGAGACAGAAGGTCTTCTCGTAGCGGCAGTTGCCAAGGGGCGTCTGCCACCAGGCGCACTAGGTCTGCGTACCAGGGATGCTGAGGCCAATCTGGGGCAATCAGAATTACTGGAATCCCCTCGGCCTCCACTCTGCGGAGCAGACATGGTAACAGCTTCAGCGGAGGAAAGGCATAGATCAGCTGGTACTGATCCCAGGGAGCCACCAGTGCGTCTGCCCACGGATCGCTTGTCCTGGACATGAATCTCGACACCTTCCGGTTGAGACAGGAGGCCAGAAGATCCATGTCTGGTGTGCCCCACCGCAGGCACAGTAGCCTGAACACCTCCGGATGCAACACCTATTCTCCTGGGTCCAAGTTATTCACGTATGCTACAGCTGTGGCATCTGACTGGATCCTGATCGGACGCCCTTGCAGTCTTATCAACCATGTGGAGAGGCATAGCCTGATTGCTCTCAGTTCGAGCAGATTGATCGGCAACTTGGATTCCTCCACCGACCAGAGGCCCTGGGTCAACTAAACTCCCATCACTCCACCCCAGCCTGATAGGCTGGCGTCCATTGTGATCACTGTCCATCTCACATGTAGGAACGACTTCCCGGACCGAAATGCCGGGGACCTCAGCCACCAGAGCAGGGAATCCCTGACTAACTGGCTCACCTGAATCTGCCAATCCAGGGACAATGGAGATTTGTCCCATTTTGACAAAATCTCCTTCTGCAGGACTCTGGTGTAAAACTGGACATATGGAACTGCCTCGAAGGAGGCCACCATGAGCCCCAGGACTCGCATGCAGAAGCACAGCTACGACCACCTGTGGTTCATTGGCAGTTTAACCATGGCTCTGAGAGTCTGCAGCTTGTCTGAAGGGAGAAACACTCTCGCTTCCATGGAGTCCAGCAGTAAGCCTAGGTACTCCAAACATTGAGTCGGTACGATCACTGACTTTTTTAGGTTCAACAGCCACCGAAATTCCTGCAGGGTCTGCATGGTGATCGTCACATCCTCCTCTAACTCTGAGGCGGAAGATGCACTCAGGAGGAGATCGCCTAGGTATCCCACGATAGGGATCCCACGTTGACGCAGCAATGCCAAAACAGGAACCAATACCTTGGTAAAAACTCGGGGGGGGGGGGGGGGTGTCTGATGCCAAACCAAAGGGGAGAGCCACAAATTGATAGTGGGCTTTCCCGACTGCAAATCGCAGAAACTTCTAATGCCGGAGGCATATAGATATGTGCAGGTACACATTCTGGATGTCTAAGGATGCCAGGGATTCCCGTTGATGGAGTGCAGCGACTACTGAGTGAACGGATTCCATTCTGAACCTCTGTACTTTCACAAAGTAATTGAGGGCTTTTAGATCCAAGATTGGACATACCCCTTCCTTCTTGGGGACTACAAACATGTTTGAGTAGAACCCCTGGAAACGTTCCGATTCCGGAACCCCACGACTCAGCAGGTCCCTTACCGCCCCCAATAGGGAGTACAGGTATGCTGGAGGGGAAGAATCTGTTTTGCTGCCAAGAGAGAAACTATCTTGTAGCTGGAGGAAATCAGATCGCAGACCCATTGGTCGGACAGCCGAGAGGTCCACCGGCCTGCAAACTCCCGAAGGCGACCCCCCACTCGTGTTGTGGGTTGGGGCAAACCTTCATGCGGTAGCACCTTTGCTCGCAGGCTTGTTAGGCTTGCAGTTCCAGGGAGGCTTTGGTCCTTCAGAAGTCATCCTGTCGGGCTGGGGACGATTGGTCGAAGCCCCAGGTGGACGAAAAAGCCATTTCTGAGCAGAGAAAGAGGGCCCTTGCCTACAGCGTGGCTCCTTAGCCTTCCTGGCCTGTGGGAGTAGAGTACTCTTACCACCCGTGGCATTTTTAATAATGTCATCCAAAGAGGCGCCAAAGAGCTGGTCGCCAAGGAAAGGAAGATCAGTCAGGGCTTTTTTGGATGCCTGGTCGGCAGACCAGCATTTTAACCAAATCAGGCGCCTCAGCACCACTGCTGACACTGAAGCCCTGGATAACAGAGGGAGGGTATCCAGGGCAAGGTCACAAACGTACTTAAGGCCTTACACTAGTTGGTCTGCTAGTTCCACACAGACAGGAGAAGCCTGTTGTTCTCCCGATTCGTGGTGCAACAGTTTTGCCCACTCAGTGTCTGCGACACAAGTGCGGATGCCAGTACTGGTCGTATGGTTGACCCCACAACTGTAAACAAGGAACAAGCCACTGCCTCGGCCTTCCTGTCTGTGGGGTCCTTAAATGCAGGAATCCCCTCTACCGGGATCGTGGTTACTATGTTTAACCTGGATACTGGGGGGTCCACGACCGGAGGAGTCGACCATTTCTTAAAAAGGCTCTCCTCAAAGGGGTAATGCACCACCATGTATTTGGGGATCAAAAAGGTCCCTTGCGGTCGACCCCATTCCTTGTAAATTAACTTATCAAAATAAGTCAGATACAGGAACACCTTAGGTGAAAAGGCTGGCTTACAGGATCCAAAAGGGGCCGCTACATCAGCAGAGGGATCTGCTGGCTCCTGAATCTTCAGGGTGTCACGCACAGCTGTGATAAGTGCTCCAACAAGCTCTTTGTCGTGCACGGACCCAGACGGGGACTCATCCTCACTGTCCAATCGGTCCTGGTCAGTGTCATCTCAAATGACAGAACAGGGGTCACCAGCCTCAACAGGGCCCGAGTCTGCAGCAGAGCTCTCCCCGGAAGAGGGGGTGGGGGGCAGGGGCCGTTTTTTACCACCTTAGGGCCCACGTACCGCCTCCATCTTGGCAACGAGCAAATTGAGGACCGCCGACAAAGCGTCCAGAGGCACTGCACAGTCTGCAGGCGAACCGGTTGCAATTGCCTGGATTTCAGGGGAAGAAACACCAGTTTCTGAAGCCATGCTGACCCTACCCTGTCTGCCACCTGATGGGGACTTAGGACAGCGATGGTCTCACTCTCCTAACTGCTGCTGGCTGAGAGGCTCTTTCACCACCCTGACTGGTTCTGCGCTGTCCAGCTAGTAGTGCCTGTGTCCCTTGTCAGCTCCCAGGTGCATAGTAGATCACACTGCGTTGTCTAGAGCTGCTGCCTATGGTGCTGAATTGATCCACAACGTGTTCAGGCTCCAAGAAAATTGCCGCTGAGCGTCTACTATAAAGGATATAAACACAGGGAAAATGGCCACCGAGCTACAGGAAGGCATGCTGCTCCTTGTGGCTGATCAAAAAAACGAAAATGGCCGCCAAGCGTCCAGTGTAAAATTCTGTCCCCCTTCTTTGGTACCCCCACAAATGGTTCAATTTGTGGACCCCCTTGACGCTCATGAAGGAGGTCCATGAATCTGGAAACCAGCGAAGATGACCCCCCAGCAGTGGGGGAGGGCAGACCTTCATGGTGAAAGAGTCTTGTCAGTGGAATCCGGAGAAGCCTGCTCTAGGCTTACCAGACCAAGATTGCTTATAACTTCCTGGGGAAGACTTGAGAGATCTGATTCCTTTATCTGCCGTCCCGAAGCCCGTAAGAATTTATTATGGGCCGAGAAGGAAATCCCCCGTCTGGCACGAGGCTCCTTCCCTTTCCTAGATTGAGGCAGAAAGGTACTCTTTCCCCCTGTGACACCCTTAATGTCATCCAGGGTAGCCCCAAACAGGCGCAAGTCTTGAAAGGGCAGATCAATGAGAGCTTTTTTTAGCGGCTTGGTCTGCCGACCAATTCTTAAGTCACAGCCGCTGAAATAGAAAGCTTGGACAGCACAGGAGCTGCATTCTAAATATACTGTAGCCCATGGACCAACTGGTCTGCTAAACCAACATAAGCAGCAGGAACCTGCTCACTACCTAGACCCCGACGCAAAAGCTTGGCCCATTCAGTTAGGGTCTGTGACACCAGGGCCGAGGCTAAGACTGGACGCAACGCCGACCCTGCCATAGTAAACATGCTGTGTGCCACAGCCTGCACTTTCCTGTCACCCGGGTCCTTAAAGGACGGGGATTCCTCTACTGGGATCATGGTTGCTTTATTGAACCTGGAAACAGGAGGGTCCAACCTTGGTGGGGCAGTCCACTTTTTTAAAAGTGATTCTTCAAAGGGGTAGAATAAGGAGAAACGTTTGGGGACCACAAAGGGTGATTTTGGTCGTTCCCATTCCTTATAGGTAAACCTATCAAAATAAGGCAGATAAGGAACTACCCTTGGTGTGCGAGGTGACTTATGCATACCAAAGGACACAGTCACGTATGTGGCCCTGTCATCCGCACCCCCCATCTTTAGAGTCTCCCGCACTGCAGTAACAAGTGCATCCACCAGCGCCTTTTCACTCGCAGAGGTCTCATCCTCACTATCAGATGGGTCAGGGGGGCGAGATATTAAACCCCCCTGGATGGGCCACTTACCGGGCGGCATCAGGCTCAGAATCAGATGAGACAGACTAAGCAGAAGACGCTTCCTCCCGGATCTTTGCCCCACGCTACTTCCACCTGGGATACTAATGACTCAAGGACCACCGTCAGCGCAACCATGGGAAGCTGGGTTTCCGAGGGACCTGCCACCTCCAAGAGGGGATCAGTGGATGAGATGTGAACATGAGGCTCCATAAGGAAGAAGACCCTGTAGCACCACTAAGGGACACCCCAATAACCAGGGTACCTATCAGCAGAGAGGAAGATACACAAGGACCCCTAAAGACTCACCCTACCAAATGGAGGAGCACTGCAATTCGGACCTAGCAACACCAATGTCGGCATCCATTTCATATATCCCGGGACAGCAAAAGAATCATAGGGGAGGGGGAGCTCTGGCATCTCCACAAGGTTCTGCCTGTCTCTAGCGTCTCACTAGACTAACAAAAAATGGCCACCGTGACAACAGCTACACAAGCATGGCCGCCAGCTGCAGACCAGCCAGACCAATGGAAAATGGCTGCTGTGACCTTATCGGCTACACAAACATGGCCACCAGCCAGACCAAGATGTGATGTCATCAGACCACCCAAAAATGTCCGCAAGCCGTTTGACATGCCGAAGCATGCTGCTAGGATCCTCTGTGCCTTCCACATTGCTGCACCCTCTGCAAGGGGACCCCCTTCCAAAAAGGTACTGTACAACCAGGCAGGGTGAACATTTAAGGGGACACCGCTGTGCCCTCTGCACTGGGACCCCCAAACTGCACGCGCACACACACACAGCGGGGCATGCACCTAGGGTTTCCGCTGCACCGGAACCCCACCCCCCCATATCACCAGGGCAGAACACACACCACCCAGACTCCTAACAATCCGTGTTGGGGGGACAGGGAGCCCAGTTTAACCAGGGGACTTTAGGATAGGAGGAGGGATCCTGCAGGCAGGTCCGACCATCCCTGGAGGGTTGCCCGCATCCACCCCAAACCGCACAAAGGGGGAACTGTATTTACCGATCCATGGTGCAGATGACCCTCCAGACAGAACTCCTCGCCACCGAAGTGGGGGGCTGTCGGCCAAGGGACTGCTGTGACTTGGACCAGAGCCATTTGTATGCGATCCTCCGAGATGTTTAACTCGCGGGCCAGCCTCCATCTCTTGAGGCTATGTCGTGACCAACCTATCGCGTACCTGCGATCTGCATGCGCTCACTGGACTGGGGAGACAACTGGATCTAGATTATTGAAAAAAAGAACGTTTATTGAGCATACAAAATACATAGGATAACAGTAACACATATGGGGTGCAACATACACCAAATATACGGATATAAAACAGCTGCTAACAATACCACAGGCTGAAAAACACAAGGAGGGGGGGGTTCTTTGTTTACAGATTGCACGTTACATAAAAAAAACAAGGGGCAATATAGTGTGTTCAGATATGGGGGGAAAAGAGGAACTCAGAGGTTGGGAATCATATGCCGAGCCATAATACATTCTACTCAAAGTAATTTGCAGAGAGGAGCAGGAAATCATTATTATGAGGGCGGGGAGCCCAACTACAACCACGGTGACAGCCGGACTCGCCGGGCCGAACCCGGATAGGTGTAAAGAGGCGTACAGACCACAGACTACACTAGTCGGTACATGTATCTGAATCCCCCATCCATTTATCCCACAGCTTGGCAAACTTGCTCGGGCAGCCTCTATGCATATACAGCAGTTTTTTATAGGGGAGAGTGGCATTGACAGCCGCCTTCCATTGTCGGGCGGTGGGGGGCGCAGAGCGCAACCAGGTGCGGGCTATCTGCAGTCTGGCTAGGTATAGGGTCTCCTGTAGAAAAACAGTCGGGATCCTTGCCTCCTCGGATACGAGGAGAATCCCCAGCAAACATTGGCGGGGGCATAGCGTCAGAGGGGAGCCCATTTGGTCATGTAGGAAGTCAACAATTTGCTTCCAGTAAACCTGCAACTCAGGACAGGACCAAAGGAGATGGTAGAACGTGGCCTGAGGATCACCACATTTAGGACATGCTGGATCATAGCCAGGTCTAAACTTGGACAGCCGCCCAGGGGTCAGGTATGACCTATGTAGCATGTAGAGGTGTGTAAGTCTGTCAGAAAGTTTCGGGGAGACCAGCTTAGGGGTGTCAAGTGCAGTTTCCCAGTCCGCGTCTTCGATAACCCCCACGTCGGCCTCCCATCTAGCCTTAAGTCGGTAGGCGCGGGCAGTCGCCCCAGGCGTGAGCAGGTTGGTGTAAAAAAAAGAAATCAGTTTCTTAGGGTCATCACCTAGCACGGCTGTTGCTATCGGAGGTGTTTCAAGCCTGGGGATATGAGAGCCAAACTGAGAGCTAAGGGCATGGCGGAGTTGAAGATACCTAAAAAACATTCTATTAGGGAGGTTGAAGTCAGTTCTGAGGGCCTGGAAGGGTCTGACAGAGCCATTGGTAATAACCTGGGACAGAAAGATAACGCCCCCGGCTAGCCACACAGAGCGGTCGGGGATCGTAGAGAGTTCGGGAAGTAGGGGATTGTCCCAAAGGGGGGTGTGGGAGTGAAACCTAGGGGCCCCAGTAATGGACGTGGCCTGCTGCCAAATCAAACAGTGGTGGGACAACATGTCTCTCATCGGGACGGAAGGTCCCCCGGAGCCACGCATAAGGAGACGGAGCGGGTGTACGACCAGAGTGTAGTGTGGGGAGCATACCAGTGAGGCATAGCGATCTTTGTCAGTCTGATTGAAATAGTAGAAATGGGACAGTTGAGCGGCCAGATAATAATAGTGCAGGTCTGGTAGGGCGGTGCCGCCCAGGTGGGTAGGACATTTCAGAACACTCCATGAGAGCTTGTGTCGAGACGAACCCCAAACAAACGTGTTTAAGATGGCCTCCAAGGATTTGAAGGTTCTGAGAGGGATGCGCAGGGGAGCATGCCAAAACACATAGAGCAGCTTGGGGAGGAGAATCATTTTGACCAAGTTTACACGGCCCATCACCCCAAGGGGGAGACGGGACCAAATCTGGGTTTTTTGCTTGAGCAGGGTGAATAAGGGTTCCACATTTAAAAGGGTGTAGTCAGTCAGCAATCGTGAACATTGCACTCCCAAATATTTCACCTGACTTGCCCTGACCAAGGGCATTGCCGCCTGATCAGCGGACGGGGCACCCAAGTCTAAAGGGAGGATCTGGGACTTGGACCAGTTAATACGTAATCCAGAGTATTCCCCAAACTGCTCTATCAATCGCAGGGCTGCTTGCAAAGAGGGACCCGAGTCTTCGAGGTATAATAACATATCGTCAGCGTATAAACTGAGGGTTTCTGTCAAAAGGCCCGAACGCAGGCCCTTAATTTGCGGGTGAGCACGAATGGCAATGGCCAGCGGCTCAACCGCGAGGGCATACAGGAGGGGGGACAACGGGCAACCCTGGCGAGTACCCCTAGACAGAGGGAAAGGATCCGAGATCCTGCCATTAACCTGGATCCGGGCAGTGGGAGCGCTATATAAAAGCTGAATCCACTTAATAAAATTAGGGCCAAAGCCAAAGTTAGTCAGGCATTCCCATAGGTAACTCCATTCAACGGAGTCAAACGCCTTCGCGGCATCCAGACTCACGACTACCCGGGAGCCGATGTTATCGTGGGTGGCCTGCAGATTCATAAAGAGTCTGCGGAGATTGAAGGCAGTATTTTTATTAGGCATGAACCCCGTTTGATCTGGATGTATAAGGCTGAGGACAACTTTATTGAGTCGCAGGGCCAGAATTTTAGCCAGGATTTTTACATCCAGCTGTAGGAGGGAAATCGGGCGGTACGACTCTGGGTAGTAGGGGTCCTTACCGGGCTTGGGTATGAGGACAACAAGGGCCTCCCCCATGGAGGCGGGAAGGGACATTGTGTCGAACATATGGGTGTATAACGTGTGCAGTTCTGGGATTAGCGTGTCTTGAAAATGAGAATAAAATTCCAGGGGCAGCCCGTCCGAGCCAGGCGCCTTGGAGGATGGGAGGGAGGCAAGTGCCTCGGCAATACAGTCAGGGGAGATGGGGGCTTCCAGGAGGGTTCTCTGCTCCGGGCTGATAGAGGGGAAATCTATGGAGTGAAGGAATTGGGTGAGGTCAGCGTGTGTGTGTCTGGTTGAGGAGGTATATAGATTGGAGTAGAACATTCTAAACTCACGTAGAATCAGGTCAGGGTCAGAGATCAAGTCGTCGGCGGCGTCACGGAGCTGAACCACCACCGGAGGGCTATGGTCCAGCCGGGCCATATAAGCTAGCAGTTTGCCCGCCCGCTCGCCGTGTTCAAACACACGCTGTCTACTAAAGAAAAGGCCCTGCTTCGCTTTCTCATAATGAAGGTGATCAGTCAGTCGGGACTGGAGGCGGAGCTGGGTGGCATGTTCCAGGGAAGGGTCCGTCACAAACAGTTGCTCAAGGGATTGTAGGCGCTCCTCAGCCTGTGTCAGTGCCTGTCTAGAATTAGCCTTGTACCTGTTAATACGGGTGATCAGGAGCAGCCTAGCATGAAGCTTAAATGATTCCCATATTGACCCAGGGGACGCAGATCCCGCGTTTGAGCGGAGAAAAAAAACTAGTTCCCTCTGTAGGTCCTCCAGATCTGGGATAACCGTAAGCCAGAAGGGGTTCAGTCTCCACACACGGGGGGGGACAGTCGCAGGCAGTCTCAGCGTCAACCAGTATGGGGAGTGGTCCGACAGCACCCTGGCGTCAAAGCCGACCTCCAATAATTCGGGAAGCAGGGAGGGAGAGAGCAGGGCCATGTCTATACGAGACATAGCTCGGCGGGCGGGGGTGAAGCAAGAAAAGGCCTGTGTTGTTGGATGCTTATGTCTCCAGGAGTCTGTCATGGCCAGTTCAGCTGCAAATCTGCCGAATCTAGTGGTATGAGGGGGGGAAGACGTGCGGTCAGGTGCGCCAAGTCGGTCGAGACCGGGGTTGATGGTCATGTTGAAATCACCTATCCAGATTACCGGAACTGTAGGGAATTTGGTCATAAAATTAAGACCTTCGTGCAGGGCCTGAAACTGGAAAGGTGGTGGTATGTAAAACGCCATAATAAGCATCGTCAGGCCGCTCACAGTGGCATGTAAAAATAGGAATCTACCGTGAGGGTCTGAGCATAGGTCATGTAACTGGAACTGCACAGTTTTAGCAATTAAAATGGCTACACCTCGGGAATGGGAAGTGTGAGGGGCGCTGTACATCCAGCCGACCCAAGGTTTTCTAAGCGCCCTTTGGGACTGGCCTGTAAGGTGAGTCTCGACGAGGATCGAGATGTCCACTTTCAGGCGTTTGAGGTGAGTAAGGACGGCTAATCTCTTGGGTTTAGCGCCAAGGCCCCTGACATTCCAGGTTACAAATTTAAGCGCAGCCATGGAACATGTCGGCACAGATTAAACTAGTGTAGGCCCCCGGCCCAGAAAGTTCGGGCATGCAGGGCGCCTGGGCAACCTCCGGATCCTCCATGGCTGGCAGCAACAAATACAAGAACACATTTGCAATAAAGTTACAGCTGTAAATAACACAATATAAAACACATAGAACCAGTAAAACAGTCATAACAATGCCTACTCTGGACCAGCGGGGCAAAACAAAAAAACTGTCACTCGCCGCAGCCGCGGTAGTGACTGCTGGCCAGGGAAACAACACAAACATGGGCGCAATTATAACAAACTGCAGAGCAGACAGTGCAGCAGGTTGCAGTGGGTGTACGTTCCAGAGCAAGAGTCAGCAGGTCGTCTGAGAGACCAGGTAGAAGCATAACGCGTGGGGCTGACAGGAAAAAAAAAAAAAAAAAAAAAAGGGGGGGGGGGGGGGGGGGAACCCAGGCATGTGGAAAAAATGGGCCTAATAGGGGAGACAAGGAGTTCAAGCAGTACATGGTTACCTCCGTGTGCATCAGTAAAAATAGGGAGGGAAGGGAGAGAGGGGAGAGTGAAAAAATGGAGCGAGACAGGGGCAGGGGTGGCACGTCCCAGAACATGGCCCCCCTCACGATCTGCGCCATCACACCGGTGTTCATCTCAGAGAAAACAATGAAGGGTGCACGGGAGTCTGACAAAGGAGGGGAGGCAGAACCTGTGAATTCAGGGCACAGAGAGAGTCCAGCGGCGGTCACCGCAGAGGGCAATCAGCACAGCGTTCTCCCATGCAGGGGGTGATAGCAGCAAAAATGGAGGCAATCCATAGGGTCAAAAGAGAAAAAAAGAGGGGGGGTATAGTAGAGGGAACAGGAGAGGGCAGGGATCACTCACGGTAGCCAAAGTGGATAGGTAGGCACTACTCGGGGGCTGTAGTGGTCGGCTGTCAAGCAGGGCCTTGCACCGCATCCCGTTCCAACCATAACGAGGCCGCAGCAGAATCTTCAAAGAAATAGGTCTTGCCCTCACGGGTCACCCGGAGTCGAGCTGGAAACAACATTGCATATGGTAAATGGCGAACTCGCAGCTGGCGCTTGACCTCCGTGAATTGTGCTCGTTTTCGTTGGACCTCCGCCGAAAAATCTGGGAACACTGCCACCGTAACATTGTCAACCGGGATATTTCCACGTTCGCGGGTGAGGCGAAGCACCGTATCCCGGTCTCTGTAGTTAAGTAGCTTGGCAATGAAAGTCCGCGGGGGTGCGCCGGCTGGAGGCGGACGGGCCGCCAGACGATGCGCTCGTTCGATCACGAACGTGGAGGAGAAAGATTCCCTGCCGAAGGTTTTAACGAGGAGGTTTTCCAGGTAGGTGGGAGGGTCGGAGCCCTCCGATCGTTCCGGGAGGCCCACGAAGCGAAGATTGCAGCGTCGAAGCCTATTTTCCATGTCGTCCTGCTTGTGAAGGACGACACTAAGTTGGTGCTGCAAACGTTCGACCGAGTGTTGTAAAGGAGGGATGTCCGTCTCCACGTGTTCCACTCTTCGTTCGGCCTCGGACACCCTGTCCCTCAGCTTCTGCAGGTCATGCCGAATATGGGAGATGTCCATCTTAACCTCCTCTATCTTGGTAGTGAGGGCGGTTTGGCAGGAGGAGACGGCCTCGAGGATCTTAGCGGTGTCGTTTGCAGGAGACTCCTCCGCGGTAGGTGCGGGGCCGGCGCCATCTTGCTCCGTCGCTCCCTGGCCCTCGTGGCGGAACTTAGCCAGCTTGGCGGCCGCCTCAGAGGGTCTTTTAGTCGGCGACATGAGTCACAAAGTGAGCACAAGGTTCCCGGGCGTCTGTACGGTAAATAGCTAAGAAAAATCCCCAAAGGATAAGGTAAAAGGATAAGGTCTCAGACGGAGCTCTCACTCAGCACGTCCTACACCATGAAGCTCCAGGCCACGCCCCAACTGGATCTAGATTATCCAGCCCGTCGCCCAGCCCGGCAAAAAAAAAAAAAAGAGACAAAGTGTCAAATTTGCTAGGACCAAAAGATCCCAGCTAAGTCCAGACTCCTGACTAGACAGAAAAACTGAATACCTAGAGCAGGGAAGGGGGTTATATACTGACTGAGGACAGCCCATGGGCATAGCCAGGTGTTTTTTGTTCTGCCTAGTCCTACTCCTGCAGAGGCGATATAACCCAATGGTCAAGATTAAGGAGGTGCTGTGTCCATCGAACGAAAAAGAAAACATGTACCACCCTGCAGCTGCCTAACTGGCAGCAGAGTTCACTGGTAAACTCTGTCTAATGTAATCCTCCAGATCTTTATTTTTTCCAAATCTTTACAATAAGTTAATATATACACATCAAATTTAATTTTAGTAGCTGTAAGATCTGCCGACAATGAAAGGCTTGAATCTCTCCCCAATTGCATTATTAGTTCTACCATCATACACATATGTATACTTCCACAGATGCCGCAGTTTGGTTAGTTATACATTGTGCGCATCTTGACTTCCTTCTCCCAGTGGCCCCACACAGCAGTATAGGTCCAGTGGGCGTAAAGCTGAAATCAGTCACATACTAACATCTAAATATTAGTTAATTTTAATGAGGAATTTTGGGTAAAAGTTATACAACTATTACTAAGTATATATACTTACCTGCTTGTTATAACCTAGATTGTCTCTTGAAGAAGCAGACAGCAAAACATGTTGAGACCAGCTGGCCATCGTACATAGAAACTTTGCTACATGAATAAATAAAAAAATTCTATTTGTACCATACAGCTTTGTTAGGTGGCGATGAGGCAATTTGCATTGACATATTTTCCTATGTATAAAGTTCTGGAGATATAAGGATTAGAACTAGGTCAATTTGAATTTTTTGTGTAAATGTATTTTATGTAACAATTTGTGTGGCATGCATTTTTGGCACCTAAAATGTCCCTCATCCGGCTAAATGTTGTTGGGTAGTATGCAGTCTTCTTCTGAACTGCACATCTTGTGCCTCCTTGGTGGTTTATGTAAGCCACAGCCGTGTCATTGTCAGACCATAGAAGAATAGGATAAATTGCAGACCCACCGTAAGCTTGAGGAAAGGTTGGAGGCTCTCTCCACAGCTTTTAAACATTCCCCCTCTGCAGCAAACCGTAGGCTATTGGACAAGGCTCGTTTGGACCTGGACCTATGCCTCACGGAGGATGCGGAACGCACCCTCCATCGGGCTTGTCAAAGGTGGTATGCTAGGGCAAACAAACCTAATGCTATGTTGGCCAGGTGGTTGCGGACTTTCACTCCGAAATTCCAACCTTTCACTTTGCGCACCCGCCATAATACTCTGACGGGTAACCCCCGATTAGTATTGGAGGAATTTCGCTACCGCCTGGCCAAACTTTATTCTACCCCGACTCAAACCTCGACTCTGGACCTGGGCGCTTTCCTAAAGGAGTTATCCTTGCCTTCTCTATCTGATGTCCAGATGTCGCTTATGGACCATGACATACAGGTCTCGGAGGTCCTGCAGTGCATTAAGGAACTAAAGGTGGGGAAGCGTCCAGGCCCGGATGGCTTCACCGCCTTGTATTACCGCAAGCTGGCTGCTGTGCTGGCCCCTCACCTGGCGGCTGTGTACAATGTGGTGAAGGATGGTCACTCCTTTTCACCGTTAATGTTGACGGCTAATGTGGTGATGATCCCCAAGCCGGATAGGGACCTCTCTTCTTGGGCTAACTTCCGACCGATTTCCCTGATCAACATTGATGTGAAAATCTTGACAAAAATCCTGGCCACTTGCCTGAATTCCTTCCTCCCCCGACTGATTAAAAAAGATCAAGTAGGTTTTGTCCCCCGGAGGCAGGCTGGCAATGCCATTAGACGGCTCGTGCAAGTCCAACACCCCTGGCGCATACTAGGTCTCTGGAGACAATGTTTCTTTCCCTAGACGTTACCAAAGCCTTTGATACCCTGTCCTGGTCATACCTGATGCGGGTACTTGCCAGCTATGGCTTTGGCCCCCCTCTTTTATGAGCTGGATTTCGGCTAGCTATGACTCTCCACAGACCAAGGTGCGCTACTATGGCTACGACTCGCCGGTCTTCCCCATACGTAGGGGAACCCGCCAGGGGTGCCCACTCTCCCCACTACTATTTATCCTAGCTTTGGAACCCTTAGCGGAAGCGATTTGGTCACATGTGGACATCTCGGGAGTGGAAGTTGCGAATACTATGCATAAATTGTTTGCAGATGACATTCTGTTGACACTTACAAACCCCAGGCTTTCCCTTCCTAACTTGTTCTCTCTTTTGGATACCTTCGCTGCGCTATCGGGCCTGGCAGTTAACCCAGCGAAATCTAGGGCGATGTCTATCAACCTGCAACTTGCGGAAATGGAATCCTTGCAAGCCGCATTTCCTTTCCAGTGGACAACATCATTACCGTATTTGGGGATCAGACTGTCACCCAAGTACTCAGAGCTTTATCAGGCTAATTACCCCCCCTTATTTCGGAAGCCGACGGGCTTGCTTGACTCATGGTCAACTCTCCCAATCTCATGGTTTGGCAGGATAGCGGCGGTGCGTATGACTTATCTCCCGAAACTGTTATATTATTTTCGAGTGTTGCCAGTTCCCGTGCCCCTCCATGTACTTAGAATCCACCAACGCAAAATGATGCGCTTTATCTGGGGCTCCTCAAAGCCTTGGATCAAAAAGCAGGTTCTTTATGCCCGTAAAGCAAACAGCGGTTTTTCAGTACCTCATTTACATCCATATTATATGGCAGCGGGTATCGCCCCCCCTGTCCCTCCTACATGAACGCAATCAAATGCCGCTCTGGGCAATTCTTGATATGGTGGACTCTCATCCGATTCCGCTAGCATCCCTTCCCTGGCTCCCGAAAATACAAGCCCACCAAACATAGGCCCCGGCCTGGCCCATTCCCTTCGCCTCTGGGATTCAGTGAAATACTCGGCAGGTCTCCAATCTCCCCATCTCCCGCTGCTTCGTTTTCTACACTGTCCCCTATTCCCGCCGGGCTGTGATAACCCCGGCCAGTTAGCATGGTGGACGGATCATGGTTTTGTAGATGTCCATTCCTTGCTCACCCCGACTAAAATCATCCCTTTTGCAGCCCTTCGGTCATCCCATAATATTCCCCTCAGGGAATTTTATACTTGCCTCCAACTTAAGCACTTCCTTCACCAATTGATTGGGCCCCAGTCTGCTCCCTACACACTGTCCCCTTTCGAGAGCCTTTGTAGATCTCGGCCCCATGCCTCAGGGTTGATCTCCCTCATTTATACAGCTATTTTATCATCTATGAAACCGCCGCTCCGGCCCTATCACCTTCAATGGGAGGCTGAACTGGGTAAACGGCTTGACCCGGAGGACTGGCAAACTATGACCAAGGCGCTGCCTACATGCTCCAGAAACGTTCTCTTCCTGGAGAACGCGTACAAGGTGTTCTATAGGTGGTATTACACACCGGCGAGGCTGGCGACATTTATCCCGTCTTACTCCCCCCCCTATGTTTTCGTGGATGCCCGCAGGAGGGCACCATGGTTTACATCTGGTAGACCTGCCCCAGGGTGACCAGATTATGGGTCAGAATATATGCTCTACTTCGTACACTCTTTCATGCGGATATTAGGAGAGATTCTTTTGAGGCCCTCCTGTGGAAACCGATTGCAGAGCTCCTGCATCCGGAGCGTCAGCTAGCTGCACATTTATTTACTACAACCAAAATCACCATAGCAAGGGCCTGGAAGACTCCGGTTCTTAGCTATGAGGCAGTGAAGAACTGTATGAATGATATTATGGTGAACGAAAAACTGACAGCGATAGCATCAGATACCCATGCTAAATTTCTTGGGGTCCGGCAGCCCTGGGTGGCTTATATCCGCCCATCCAGATTTGATCCGGTACTTCTCTCCCTTTGACCATTGCATCCCCCCCACTCCCCCTTCTTTCCCCCTCCCCCCATTTCTTCCCTTTTCTATACTTCTATCACTATCTCTTCCTCTTGCTGCTTTTTTGCACCTGTCTCAGCGCACTCAGGCTGCCCAGTGGCATCTCTGCCCAGTAGCGGGTCTTTTGTTCCCCTTTTGAAAGCAGCCCAGATTCATCAGCTCGCTGTGTAAGAGTCTTGTTTGACTTTCTATCTGCTATGTGATTATCCGACATAGGTACCCCATCAAACAAATTAACTCTGTCCGCCCCCTTAGTTTTGCTCTATGGCGTGTGGCTGCGTGTCGCGAGCCTTGGATACTCCTACATGATTATTATAGGCCGGACACGAGTCCGCCATTGTTATGTCTATATGTAACTCTTCACAGGTTCTTGATATGTTTTTGACAGATCTTTGTCATTCCTGTATTGTCTCATTGATGTGAATTTTTCAATAAACCTTTTGTAAAAGAATAGGATAAATTGCTCTCAGTTCAAAGATGATTGAAATTTGAGCTTCCTTCGAAGTTCAAATCCTCTGCGCTCGGGCTGTCCCTAGTACTCAACCCAAGCCCGGCAGATTAACATCAATGGTGAGAACAATTAGGTATGACAGAGGGATTGGCTCTTTTCTAGCAACGGATTTTACATCCACCAATATCAGAGAATTTCATGCTCTGGATGACAAGCACATAGGATGATCCAGGAACAGGGTTGACTTTTCAGGCCAAAAAATAGTTTTTTTTTTTTTAAAACAGCTTACCTGTAAAATCCTTTTCTTGGAGTACATCATAGGACACAGAGTCTCAAGTAATTACTTGGTGGGTTATAGGCCTACCTTTAGGTGTTGACACTGGTATAACCAATACAGGAAGTTGACTCCCCTATATAACCCCTCCTCCTTCCCCTGTACTCCAAGAAAAGGATTTTACAGGTAAACTTTTAAAAATCCTATTTTCTTTATCGTACATCATAGGACACAGAGTCTCAAGTAATTAATTGTTGGGATGTCCCATAGCAATGCTACTTGAGGGGAGGGAGACACAACCCGTAGGGTAACCCCCAGACCTGAGGACTTCTACTGCTGCCTGCAGCACACTGTGCCCGAAGGCGATATCCTCACTCCATCTTACATGCACTTGATAAAATTTTGCAAATGTATGTACTGAAGGCCAAGTCGCGGCCTTACAGATTTGAGACCTGGAGGCCTGGTGACGTACTGCCCAAGAAGCTCCAACCGCTCTGGTAGAGTGCACCTTAACTTGAAAAAGGGGGAATCTTTCCCTTTAAATCATAAGTTTGAATTATAACTTGCCAAATGCACTTAGCGACAGTGTATTTTGACGCTGCCGGTCCCTTCTTAGGACCCTCTGGCAGAAGAAATAAGACATTAGTCTTACGAATGGGAGCAGTTTTCTTAAATACATTTTCACTGCTCTTACTACATCAAGACAATGTAGTGACCTTTCTTCCCTGGAACAAGGTCTTGCCTCCGCAGAGAAAGGTACCAGTTACTTACCGGTAACTGTCTTTCTGGGAAATCTTCCAGGACGGCACACCTGAGAGATGAGAGGCTCCTCCCTACAGGAAACACAATCAACCGACAGCTGTTTTAAGTCCCCACCCTTCCCCTTGATCCTCAGTTTGTAGAGAAGTAACTCCTGAACCCGGTTCACAAGGGAAATCATTCCTCATAGGTACTCACCTTCTAGTGTTCTAGAATTTTCCCTCCTCCAATGGGCGGGAAGTAGGCCTGCCGTCCTGGAAGATTTCCCAGAAAGACAGTTACCGGTAAGTAACTGGTACCTTTCTCAAGTCATCTTCCAGGACGGCACACCTGAGAGGATAAACAAGTACCTCAGGCCTACCTTAGGGTGGGACCACTGCAAGACCCTCTTGGCGAACCTTGGCTCTGCAGTGAGCTTTACCTCCACTCCATACGCTCATATGCTTGATGAAGGCATCTTAGCTGGATCATGCGTCTGATCTGCAAGTCTGCTCCACAGATGTTCCTGCCTTTTCCGCTTCGGATGCAGTATCTAGGTGAAATGGGCTCTTAAAAATGGAATCAGAAAACATGTTAAAACTTGTAGGTTAGCAATGTTGCCTATCTCACACATCTAACAACCATGGCCTATTATGCCTGTAGGTGCTACTTAGAACCACTAAAAAGATAAGAGACCTGTGTAAGACAAGGACACTACATTAATCAATAAGAGGGCCTGTCTTAACACTACCCTGTTGAGGGAAATAAAACTGCAACTGTTCCTTTTTATCTTTATGCCAGCAAAAGACTAAAAGGGAAGCCTACTTAAGGGAAATAGATTAACAGAAGCTTGAACCCTGGGTTTAAAGCATGCCCAATCTATGTCCTTACTTACGCCTGAGAGCCTACTTCAGGAGATTAAAGTCCCTAGCAGGAGTAGACTACCCATATTGCTACGTCTAGTTTTGCTAAAAGGGCGAAATGAAGGCCATGCACCGAGCCGAAACCTATTGGATCGGGTATACATCTTTATACTTCATCCTCAGGCCCTAATACTCCTCTGAACAGAACTCTCCAAGTTCTTACTAAACAGGGCGATTCATTATCCCCTTCCTCCAGTGTCCCATAACCCTACAGGGCTTCAACCCTAGGAAATGGTCTGGCATCCCTGAATGCAAGTGGTCAAGGTTTTCTGACATGTGGCATCTGCAGCCCGAACTCCAGGCCCCTCCATGGAAAAGGCTGAAATACAAAAGGTGATACATGTATTATTAATATCACAAATAAAATGATCATAGATTGTGGGCACGGCACATTAGTTTTAGACAGAAAGGACACAAGCATAGACAACAATGTTGTGTGCCTGAGTGTGACTAGCTAAACCAATATATCAAATATGGGAAGAGACCCAAATCTGAACCTCAATGTAGACAAACAGTCCTCACAGTCTAGTTTTCTGATGTGCTGCCAAGACGTAAAAACATTAAGACTCAAGCAAACCCTAAATGCTGCATATTTCTCTAGTGCAGCTAGCTAGGTCATAACCGATATATAAATACAGAAAGGACAGGAACCCCCTTTACTGTTGTGTTTTACCTATGTACAGCAAAACAAGGCTATAAATATAAAGACAGAAAGACCCAAACTTCTATGTTGTGTATTTTTGACAAACCACCAAATACAGTTATAAGATTAATATGAACACCAACTCCCGTGTTGTGCATTTCTGCTATGCCACAGGGAAAAATATGGAACACAAGACAATCCTTTCTGTCATGCACTTCTGTAGTGTAGTTCAGATAGAACCAACACTGAGAAAGGACACAAGCCACCTGCAGCATTGTGTTTTTCTGAAACAGAAAGCACCAACAAGCTTCAATCCTGAGTATTTCTGCTGTGCAACAACATAAAAGCAGACACTGAGGAAATAGACAGCCTTTACAGCTGCAATCTTTCTGGTCTGCTGCAAAATAAAATAACACCATGGTGAGTATCCCTGCTGTGTAGCAAAACCTCAATCAGAAGGGACAGATAAGTTTAGGGTTCCCACACCCGTGCGACCCAACCTGCGACTTGGGACTGCAAGACGCATGAGAAGTCATATACTATGGCTTCCAATGGGTACCATTTGTGTCTGTGCGACACCAGCAGTCCCTGATTCCTGGATCCACAGACCTCAAGATTACACAGGTCGCAGGGAAAAAAATTGTAATTTTCAGGTCGAACAAGTAAGGGGTCCCCAATGCTGTGACTCCCTGGAGGATTGCAGCCAACAAACCCCTACTGTGCATCCCTAAGATGCAGAAAGGTAGATCCATGAGAAACACTGCTCACTGCTGTGCCTGATATACAAACGATAAGGCAGTAAATATAGGACATACAGGACACAAACATTCAATCTTTGTGTATGTCTGATGTGTAGCAATATACCAATACTGAGCAGAGATGCCACCATCCTCAATGGGTCTCTCAGCTGAGCAGCAAAAACTAAAATCAGAAAAAGACGAGCAACCTTCACTGCTGTGTCCTTTCTGATATGCAGCCAATAAGGCAGTATATGCAAGACATAGAGGACAGACAACCTTCAATCTTGTATATGTCTGATGTGCAACAATATAACAATTCTGAATAGAGATGGCACATCCATATTGAAGCGATTTGGCTTTGCGACTCAACATGTCAAATCGCATGGCTAAAATCAGCACAACACCACTTTGTGGTGCTACACGGATTACCAAAGGCAGTATATGTACTACACCTGGCAGGGGTTCAATTTGTATTTCTGCTATGTAGCCCAAGTTCGAACCATAAATTTTCACTGCTGTCTTTCTGATAAGGCAGTAAACAGGACACAAAACCTCACAGACCTTAATGCTGTATATATCTGATGTGCAACAATAAAACACTATGAATAGAGATAGCACATCCATATTGAAATGATTTGTCATGCAACTCAACATGTCAAATCGCATGTTTAAACTCGGCAGCCATTGCCGTTAATAGCACTGTCTGAATCAGCACAACGCCACTCAAATCAGGACCATCAGACTTCACTGCTGCCTTTCTGATAAGTAACCAACAAGGCAGTAAAACAGGACACAAAGCCCCACAGACAGACCTCAATCTTGTGTATGTCTGATGTGCAGCAATACAACCATTTTGAGCAGAGATGTCACCAGACTCAATGATGTGCATTTCTGCTGTGCAGCACAAAAACAGAAAGTACAGACCACCTTCACTGTTGTATTTTTCTGATCTGTAGCCAAACAAAGCAGTACCTTTAGGATATAAAGGACAGCAAACAAGCTTCAGTGCAGTGCATTTCTGATGTACAGAAATATAGCCCTTATAAGCAGAGATGTCACAAATCTCAAAGTGTATTTCTACAGTGCCACAAAAACATCCCAGCAAGGACAAACCTTCACTACTGAGGTCTACTGGTGTGCAGCCAATGAGGAGTCATGGTCTATCCCTTTATGAAATAACCAACAGGCAATTTATTTCATAGGCATAGCCTGGGCTCTAGATACTAAACTTCACCACCAGTGAAGGAACAAATCCTAAAATGGTTGGACACCCTACTATTAGTAGTTGTTGTCCTACCTTACCTCCATAGACTGAGCAAACGCTAGCCAGCACATATCCAGGTGGTGCTGATTAGCAACTAAAGTCTCAATGAGCCCAGCCCTAGAGACCAAGTTAAGACAGCCTCTAGAAGAGGTGGTTACCAATTTAGCCTGGGGGGGTAAATAGCTATTTGCAGGCTTCAAACAAGCAATTATGTAGCTCTTGCATAGGTTTGCACAGAAAATCCTCAATTAAAAGGATGTAGGAAGCGATCTATGGTGAATAGCCTTTAGATCTGCCACTGAGTGGATTGTAGCCCAAACCAATAAAAAAAGTTTCTTCTTACCTCCTACACTATAATATAACCACAGTGTAAAGGTGGAGTGGGAGGTTGGAGCTTATGAAAGTTACCTATAGCAAGCAACCCCCAAAAGGAGGATCTGTGACAAGAGAACCCCTACTGTGCCACACAGTAGCTTGGTCTCTGCCCATCCTTGAATGTTAGGTCAGCTTTTAAACATCGTGAAGCAACTTCAGATTCCTAGCAGCTGGGCTAATAGGGCCGGTAACCTAGTGCACCTGCTGACCAGGGGAGCTTCTGAATCCACCAACCACTGCCCAATTAATAACTTGTTCAGTGGTATACCTGGCCTGTAAGTAACTTTGTATCTACCAGGTCCCCTCTGTATGCTATATTTATCTCTACTAATGTACCACAACTGGGCATGTAGGGAGAGGCTGGCAACCTACTGCTGCGATAACCACAGTGTCTCTGCTGTAAGAGGGAGCTGTGGCTGGTGGTTTTAGCAGTGGCGTCTGTGCTATTTGTATCCCGACCCCAGGTTCTGCACTGCACCAGTCAGTATATACACAGGGAAGGGGGAGCAATGGCCTACCTACCTCTTTCTCATCTGAGGTGGTTTAGGCACACTCGTTCCTCTGCACCACCTGTCCACCATACAGCTTCTCTGATGTAAGAGGGAGCTGCGGCTGGTGTTTTTAGCAGAAGCTTCAGGGCTATTTGAATCCAGACCCCAGGTGAGATCTCAAATGCCCAGAAACCCTCTGGCTGGAATTTGGGATTTTGCAGCTAAATTCCAACGGCAAAAGGAAGGTACTCACCATTGTCGTCTTCCTCTTTTTGCCACAGCCAGCCTTGCTTTTCCATCCTTATGGTCCACACGCAAGGAGGATAGCCGCCAAAGTGCTCCCCCCCCAACTGCTGTCCCCATAGGGAGGTGCCAGGTTAGGCTGTGTCCTGCACTGTACCAGTCAGTCTATATACATTGGGGGGGGGGGGGGGGCAATGCCTTCCATTCCTCATTCCCATCTTCCCATCTGAGGTGGTTAAGGCAGACATCCACCATAGTAAACTGGTGCCTCCTCGCTCTAGAGAAAGGAGGATGTGGACGCCTGCTCCTACTGACTGACTCTCAGCCTTCCCTCCTGGGTAAGAACGCCGCCGCCATTTTCCCGAAGTTTGAAAATGACGCGGGTGCTTGTTGCCACGCCCTCTCCGGCAGCCCACCACTACAGTACACCACTGTACCCAGGGTCCTTCAGCTCTCAGGGGGGCTCTTCCAATTTCTGCTGCCCCCCCTGAGGAAAAGATAGGGGAACCCCCCAGGAAGGACAAGAATATCCTACCAGGCCCAGAGGCTTCCCAGGCTTGTGGTCCGGCTCCCAGGGGGAGACCACCAGCCCCAGGCTTCGGGTCATTTGGAAAAAAACAAACAGTTTCGCTGTGTAGGGAGAAACACAATCAAAAACTGAGGATCAAGGGGAAGGGTGGGGACTTAAAACAGCTGTCGGTTGATTGTGTTTCCTGTAGGGAGGAGTCTCTCATCTCTCAGGTGTGCCATCCTGGAAGATGACTTGAGAAATAATCACATGTCTTTCCTCCCAATCATCTGAGGGCAATACCCCATCCTGTCCCCATAATTCTCTTGGGCCCTCCACTGACTGTAAAGAGTCTAAGGTGAGGGAGGGGGATCTAGGAAGTTTCCCATACACTGGATGGAGGATGCGATTAAAGCTGCTAATCTTCCTTCTAAGCCTTGCAAGGCAGAGGAAAATGCATCTTCAGTCACCTCTACAGGGGCTGAAGTGTGTGAAGCAATTGCAACACTGCTAGCTTCCAATGACTTACCCTGGCTTGCCATGTCTGATCTTTCCGAAGAGGAAGACAGTATGGAGGCATAACTGGGATTCCCAGCACCTGGGGGGGGGGGGGGGGTGACACCTTAGGTACTGTTACGGTAGGTCTGAAAGACATAGTGCAAAGCACAAGCAGAGGTACGCAAAATAACAATTGTTGTGCTACTAAATAGTTTTTCCTGTCTGGAAATGCCTGTTTACACCCTTATGTGCCCAGCGCTCTGGTGTCTTAGTGTGACAGACTGCCTCTCTTCAGTTAAAAGTATTTCTGAAATGAGAGTGTCTGTGATATAAAGCCTCAGGTGGAACCTGATTGGCATCCTCAGCGCTTCCCCTCAGCTATGCAGCGAGTGCTGTGTGTGGACGTTACATCCATACACAGCGCCACGTGACCTTGCGGACATGCCCCTCTGCGTTCTTAGGCCCTGCTAGGGACCCGAATGGCCAACACAAAGGTGAACGTACTATACACCTCTACAAGGGGGGAGGGGAAGAGGGAGTTCTGTCAGCAGATTTATAGTTTTTTAAAACCACAGAAGCATAGGGCATTTCCCAATGTTACTAGGTGCAAGTGCTGGGTTGTAATTAAACCATGCAGCTAAAGCAGCTGCGGCAACCAGCCACCACCCATATAGAAGTTTATACACATCTCTGTCTTGCAACTGCTGTATTTTTTTGACCAAATCTCACAAGATCTATTTAAGAACCCCCTCCGCCGCTGGAACCACACATGTTCTGAGCCAGAGCTGCACTAAGACGCATACATAGGTAATGTAAGTTACTCCTTCTAGAGGAGACATTTATAAAGGCATATAAAGGTATATTGAAGGAAAAAGCAAAGCTTCTTCCCTTACCTTGTCCTCGCTGCAGAATACTGCCGATTTAACAGACAGAGCCAACTTTCACCCATCATGGCGGGCTGCCTTTAAACACGCTCAAAGACTGGGGCCCTTTTAAAAGGGGTTCCGCTCCTTTGGGCCTTGTATAGCACCCCTCAGGACAAATTTAGGAAATGTAGCAAGACCAAAAGCGCCCTGGTTCCTAGGGTCCAGCTCTCAAAGAAGCATTACAGGCAAAACCTTGTTCTTGCATCGAGGTCCAGGTACCATCCTATGGCCTCAGTGGCGAGGATGGATCTGATTGTGGAGGTTTCTTTAAATCCAGCATGGATCCCTCCTGGAGCTCCGCAGAGCACATCTTCACTCGTGACCAACACCTTAGACACTAGCGAAAAAACTGAGTGCTCCTGGAAGGAGGAGGGGTTATATAGGGGAGTCAACTTCCTGTATTGGTTATACCAGTGTCAACACCTGAAGGTAGGCCTATAACCCACCAAGTAATTACTTGAGACTCTGTGTCCTATGATGTACGATAAAGAGGTTGTACTGCAGGGGTCTGGAATAGCATATAGGACTACCTCAAAAGATGCCACAATGATGCACAGGAACCTCATGGAAGCTCTCGCCAAAGAACTTGCAGTGGACAGAAGGGGCCCAGCTTGCACCCGTAAGGTGTTCAGTTTAGAAGCTCCATATCATCTTTGTAAAGTCTAATGCCCTGTACACACGATAGGACTTGGTCCAGCGGACCAGAGTCTGCCGGACAATCCACCCGTGTGTGGGCTCCGGCGGACTTTTTGTTCCCAAAAGTACGGCGGACTTAGAAAAGTTTTGATTCAAAATTGTATGCCAGACTCGGCAGTCCGGAGGACAATCTGGATGTCTGTGTGCTAGTCCGCCGGACTTTCGAAATGAACAGACTTGCCCACACACGGAGAAAAGTCCGTTCATTTTGAACGTGACTCCAGGTAGCCGGGACTAGCGAAGGAAGTCAAATGTCGCCGCCTTCATCGGCAAGATTGACACCTTGCTGGCCCCGTCACCTGGTATGGACTTAAAGGGGAAGCCCTACGGCCAAAAAACTGCATGGGGGTCCCCCCAAAGTCCATATCAGACCCTTATCCGAGCACGTACCCTGGCCGGTCAGGAAGGGGGGTGGGGGACGAGCGAGTGCCCCCCCTCCTGAGCCATACCAGGCCGCGTGCCCTCAACATGGGGGGGTGCTTTGGAGAAGGGGGGCCCTGCGGAAGTCAGGCGGTTTGTTCGCCAGATAGTCCGATCGTGTGTACGCGGCACTGGGGAGCTAGAGCAAAAGGGATAGGAACGACCTGAAAGTGGTTGTCCACCACTGCATAACGAAGGTAACTAAGCAAAGGATGTTTAAATACACATCCTTGATATCAATCCCACAAATTCCCCTGGCTGAAGGGGCACTATGACGGATCTCAAAAGATTTTATGCTAAACTTTGTGACCTTCAGAAAATGGTTTAATGATTTGAGGTCCAGAATGGATCCGATTTCCCCATTCGGTTTGGGAACTATAAACAGATTCAAGTAGAACCCCTAAAATACCTCTCTTTCTTGAGGACCTATATGCATCCTGAGCTTGAAGTTGTAATACCAATTTTCAGTAAGTCCCCTTTCACACAGGCATTTTTCAGGCACCAGTATAGCGCCTTAAAGCGTCTCCTTTCACTCTGAGGGCTTTCACACTGGAGCTGTATACCCCTGGCAAAGTGCTGCTTTTTGGGTGGTTTTAACCCTTTTTCGGCCGCTAGCGGGAGTTAAAACCTCCCCGCTGTAGGCCGATTAGCGACGCTTTACCGCTGATGCCCACACCACCCCAGTGTGAAAGGAGCCTAACTGCTCTGCACGGAGGGGATGAAAGCATATTAGACATCCAACAAGGTGAAGGATGGCTCTGAAATTCCAGTTTGTAACCGGAGGGAATTGCCTCCTTCACCCATGAGTCAGATGTCCTGGCATCATATGTTTGCAAAAGCCTGTAGATGTTCTCACTCATAACTGGAGCACCCATGCATTGTGAAGGGGACTTTGGACCTGGTTTAGAAGGTCTTGAGGACCAAGACCTGTAGGCAAAATAAATGCCTTGTTTAGCGTTGGACCTAGATGCCCAGGGTAATGAAAGGATGACTTCTTCTGCACCAAGGGACCCAGTGTACCAATGGAGATGCTTTTCTTGTTACTGGGCAGAAAAGTACTCTTCACCTTGACGTAAGCACCCAAAGGACACCCTTTGAACAGCATCCCTTGCAACCTTTTTTTACAGGCAGGTGAGCAGACAAATGTTTTAGCTAGAGGATTCCCTGTATTCATACAGACAGAAGTATAATACAAGATAATCGCTGGAGCACATCGTCATTTAGTCCACACAGTAGCACAAGGCTGCTGGAAATCTTTATAACTGATCTAGGAATGTTAGGCTATAGCCGATACCACTAGGGCTTATAGCCAACATCTGAAAAAAAAAAAAAACATGTGACATTCCACCGTGGCAACTACAACTGATTGTGTAGTTGGAGAGGGGTATTCTTCCACAGATGAATTGTCCAAGTCAGAAGAAGTGTATGCCCTGGTTACATTGTCCTCTAATTTCAACCAGTCGTAAAAGTCAGACAGTGGATCAGAAATCAGCCAATCTTTTAAACATGTCACCATTCCCCCTTTCAGAAAATACATTTAGGTGGAGAATTTGTCTTTGCTCAGACAGGAAGAATGGGGTTTCTAAGAGAATGTATTGTGTATAGTACCTCTGCGTTGAACCCTATAGGTATAATGTGAAGGGAAGTTGGGCTACTGCTGCACACACTGATAAAGGGGAAAACTCTGACCCCAATAAAAACAAATAAAAAAAGGTAGTAGTGCTGCGCTGTATGAGGAAAAGGGGGGGGGGGGGGGGGGGGCAAAGGGAAAACAGGAGGGGGGAGGGTAAAAAAAAAATGTGTATATATCTCACCATAAAAGTAATTAATCGTGAACACATTGTATATTCCCTATAGTAAATAAAAAAATCAAACAGCAATTGGTGGGTAAAAAATTGTGAATCAAAGTGTCAAAGATCTATATAAAATACACTGGCAAGTGCTAAAAGTGCAAAAAAACTTCAAATAAAGACTCAGTGACTAGTGCACACGCAAAGATAATCAAAAATGAAATGATCACATTCAAAAATAAATAAAGCAATTCGTATAAATAAAGTGATAAGTGCCAATAAGTCCAAGTAATAAGTCGCATGGATAAAAAAAAAAAAACACTGGAAGAAAAATCAGTGCAACTATTGCCATCATGTTGTTCAGGCGACAGATAAAGCCATATTTTGTGCAGTGTAAATCATGCAAACAATTCAGTGGCACACTCCTCCTTTCCCCTTCGTGGGATAAATGGGTGGATGTCCCCTTACCTTACCACTGTAAGGTTACAGCAGATAACATGATGGTCACTATGAAGCTTCCCTTCTCTTTATATCAGATGATATGGTGGCAGATGAACCAGTAATAAGCAAAAGGCCAATGCTTGGCAAGTGTTCATGTTGACTTGTTGACCCTCTCCAGTACAGTTATTGGGTTCAGTGTTTGGTCCCTTGCTGAACCCATAAGCCCTCTATGCACTGCTTCTGGTACTCTGGTATGCATAAGTATTCTTGCTTTGGGATCCTGCCTGGGAGCACAATCTAGTGCTGTCTCCACATGTCTAAAACAAAAATGGTGGCACAGTTTCTGAAATGGCATCAGGGCCTTTCTGCTACACAGGGGGAGGGAGCAAAATGGCAGAGTGGCACCCGCACAGCGTATCAAAAATGGCAGCTGTGCACTGCAGAGTTAGCCAAAAAATATGGGTCAGACCTCCCAATCAGCAAGGTGTGATGTAAAGGAGGAGAACAAAGTCC
Organism: Lithobates pipiens; assembly: GCF_037356315.1. Classification (NCBI taxonomy): domain Eukaryota; kingdom Metazoa; phylum Chordata; class Amphibia; order Anura; family Ranidae; genus Lithobates; species Lithobates pipiens. The sequence continues at coordinate 219,526,025 of NW_027507718.1, forward strand.
ACAACAACCTGCTCTGGTGCCTAATCTAATCAGTGTTTAAACAGGCTGGAACCCGCTTACTGTACCCTGAAACAATATCCCATGGGACCCTCAGCATTTATTTACCCTCTTCAGTTAGGCTGCTTTCACACTGCAGCGGGAGCGGCGTCGGCGGTAAAGTGCCGCTATTTTTAGCAGCGCTTTACTGTCGTTTTAGCGGCGGTGTGCGGGCGCTAGCGGGGTGGTTTTAACCCCCGCTAGCGGCCAAAAAGGGGTTAAACCCGCCGGCAAAGCGCCGCTGTAGCGGCGCTTTGGCGGCGGTATTGCCGCGGTGTCCCATTGATTTCAATGGGTAGGAGCGGTGAATACACCGCTCCTTCACCGCTGCAAAGATGCGGCTAGCAGGACTTTTTTCACCGTCCTGCCAGCGCATCGCTCCTGTGTGAAAGCCCTCCGGCTTTCACACTGGAGTTAAAGGGGCCGGTTTTTTTCAGGCGTTACACAGGCGCTATTTTTAGCGCTGTAACGCCTGAATACCGCCCCAGTGTGAAAGCAGCCTTAGGCTTGAATGAATGGATGAATCTTCAAGTACTGGGCTCCCCTGCAAGCAGACAACTGCCTTGGACCTGTAGAGCACCCAGCCTAGGCGAGTCACCTGTGTGCCAGGTCCAGTATAGTCCCATTAACATGTTGATTTGGGGTTTAATTAGGCCCCACAGCATAAAACCAGGGGGCACAGATTTAGAGAACTGACGCCCTCTGCCACAGTGACTTGGTGCAGTACGTAATTCTTGATAAAAGATTCCTGATCTTATGCTCCCTCCTACAGAAATGCTTCCATCACACACACGCCAATACTGAGGATTACACAGTGGGAGTGACATTTTTGCCCATTCTTCTGTGCAAAATAGCTCAAACTCAGAATGGACGGCGAGCCTCTGAATAGCAATTTTCAAGTCTTGCCACAGATTCTTAATTGGATTTAGGGCTGGACTTTGACTGGGCCATTCTAACACATGAATATGCTTTGAGCTAAACCATTTCAATTGTATCTCTGGCTGCATGTTTGGGGTTGTTGTCCTGCTGGAAGGTTAACCTCTACTCCAGTCTTTTGCAGATTAACAAGTTTTCTTCTAACATTGCCCTGTATTTGGCTCCATCCATCTTCTCATCAACTATGACCAACTTCCATGGGGGGTGGCGATTTCAAGGTGAAATCGCCACCCCCCATGGAAGTTAGTTTTCCACCACACAGTATTTTGCTTTTAGGCCAAAAAGTTCAAATTTTGGCCTCATCTGACCACTGCACCTTCTTCCACATGAGTTAACATGGGCCTCTTGGCCGCTTCTCTAATTAATGCTCTCCTCGCCCAACCTTGCCAGGTTTTCAGTTTTGCCATACTCTTTCCATTTTTGGATGATGGATTGAACAGTGCTCCGTGAGATGTTCAAAGAATGGGATTTATTTTTTATTTTTTTATAACTTAACCCTGCTTTAAACATCTCCACAACGTTATCCTTGGCCTGTCTGGTGTTTTCCTTGGCCTTTGTTTACTAAACTTCTCTAACAAACCTTTTAGTACTCCACAAAACAGCTGTATTTACTAATTAGGTGACTTCTGAGGGCAATTGGTTCCACTAGATTTTAGTTAAGGGTAATTAGGGTAAAGGGGGCTGAATACAAATGCACGCCACACTTTTCTGATATTTGTAAAAAGGTTTGAAAAACATTTATCATTTTCCTTCCACTTCACAATTATGTGCCACTCTGTGTTGGTCTATGACATAAAATCCCACTAAAATACATTTCCGTTTTTGGTTGTAACATGACAAAATGTGGAAAATGTCAAGGGGTACGAATACTTTTTCAAGGCACTGTACATATTCCATGGTACATGTCTGCCTGCAAGCAGTGATACCTGTACTGACAATGCCTCCTGAAACTTCTCCACTCAGCAACCCTGTAGTTCAGAAGGCAGAGGCTCTGTGGAATGTGAGACAAAGCAGGACACATACAGGCCATATTGAATGTCACAGAATTCAAGGAAATAAACATGTGGGATTCTACAAACACTAAGCTCTGCAAATTCAAAGTTCATTAGGATTAATAGTAGACTCGAAAGATTAAATACAATGTGGAAATTCCGACAATTTCACATTTTGAGCATAGAATCACTTGGAGTCATCTATGACTGGCCCAACCAAGATGGTTGAAGATTCTGGACCTAGAAAGAATAAGAATCTGATGATGGCAACAGTGGAAGGGAGAGGAGAAGAGGGACGGTACTGCAAACATGTCCAGGTTAAAAGGCACTCAGTGAGAAAAGTGTGCCATCATTCAACAGTTAAATATGAGAGCCTGGAAGTAAGGCTTAAGCTAAATTTGGAAAATAAGCATCCAAGAACTCTATATGATTACATGTGCATGATAGACTAACTGTACACATTAAACACCAAGTTTAACACACACTGGAGGTCTACAATTGAAAGTTTATTTGTTCAAATACACCAAAGGAGCTGCAAGCACTTTGACAAATATACAGAAAAACGTACATTAATGTTATGGCATACACTCAGGTCAGATTTTTCCAATGTATCTGTACTTTTGAAAAACAAAAAAAATATACAGTGACTGATTAGCAGGTGCATTTTTTTAAAAATAACTCCAAATGGTATCCGTCATGCCAGCTTATCACTACAACTAAAATGTACAAAGTAGGTGCAAAGGGAGATAAAGGCCTTGCAAGTTACCCTTTACTGGTTGAACAGTTCAGTAGGAAACATGACTTACAAATACAGCAGGCAAACTGACTAATGGACTGATTGTAATTATGGACCGCAGTCTCAAATTGTGCTAAATGCTTAGTCAACAGTATGGCACATTTTGGTCCGTGATGGGTTTCTTAGCCTATTTTGAAATATAAACTGGCAAAATGCAAATAATATTTCTTCAATGGGCAGGTCAGTGTGATGTAAAAGCAGGATCCAAATTTTTAAAATTAAAACATTTTGGTTTTCTTTTGTTGGTTTCCATGTCTATATACAGACACATTTATCTGGTTTAAATGCCAAATATATTTGCACAGATGAAGGCAATGTGTTAACAATTGCTTATAGGAAATAGTCAGGAGTGCGTCGCGTAACATGTGGCTCTCCACGTCGAGGAGCTGGGTCAAACTGAAGGCTGTAGGAAAATAAGAGAGAACTCAATGAAAATAATCCCTGCCATGGCATTACAAGTAATTGAACGCTACAATTAAAATTTTCACATACAGTAAAACCTTGGTTTGAGAGCGTTACCTAGACCATTCTCACCGCCATTGACGTTGTCCCTTCTACGATGCGCTCCAAGCCTCACTTTCAGATCGCTCTACTGCAAGGGAGTCTTCCCCATCCCGATTGCAGACTGACAGCAGTGAGAGTCAGGAGGTGAGGAGGACTGTCTACGTGGACAGCTTTACCCCGCATGCCTGCATACTCAGATGTGCCTCCTAATCATTAACCATGTTGCTAAATGCTGTACCTTCATTAAATGTAATCATATTGCTACACTTAGAGGTACCCCTTTTCTTTTTTTATACTCTCTAGCTCCTGCTGGATTATTTTCCTAATCCCCTTGTGGAGGCTGCCATTTGTGGATGGACAGTTTATGGCTACACAACCTATCGCATTGCTATAATCATTTTATATTGACTATAAACTGACGGACTTATGAATAAATGGTTGTGAAACAAATCATCTGAGTTTCCATTATTTATGGGGAAATTCGCTTTGATATACAAGTGCTTTCGATTATAAACATGCTTCCAGAACAAATTATGCTCACAATCCAAGGTTTTGCTGTAACTGTAAAAGGACATGCAGTAAAAAAATAAATTCTACTCTAAATGCATAGGGGTCAGGTTCACCAAGTAGCATGAGTTATTTCAACAGAGTTCTAAAGCCAAACTTTTTTTTTTTTTTAAACCTTTCAACACATTGAGGGTGTCAGAACCTTTTAAGCATTTTATTGCCGTCTCGTTAGCATTAATGTACTTATTTTGTATTTGTCTATCTGGTACATAGGGGAGCTGGAATTTAACCACTTCCCGACCAGCGCATGACGATGTACGTCGACAGAATGGCACGGGCAGGCATATTGGCGTACAGGCACGTCCAATATTCAATGCCGCCCTGCCATCGGGAACGCGCTGCCGGCAGCGCGCTCCCGCGCTGGTCGGGACCCCGTGAGTCCGGTCGCGGGACCCGCAGACTCGATCGCCGCGGGCATCCCCGTGATCGTCTCGCGGAGCGGCCGAATGGAGGGAATGCTGTGTAAACATTTCTCCATTCTGCCTAGCAACTAGTGACGCTGATCTCTGCTCCATGTGATTGGAGCAGAGATCAGTGTTCACTAAATGAAAGCCCAACCCCCCCCCCCCCACAGTTAGTAACACACCCCTAGGAACACTTAACCCCTACACTGCCACCCACTGGTTAACCCTTTCACTGCCAGTGTCATTTACACAGGAATCACTGCATTTATATAGCAGTGATTACTGTATAAATGACAATGGTCCCAAAAATGTGTCAAAAATGTCCGATGGGTCCCCCACAATGTCGCAGTCACAATAAAAATCGCTGATCGCCGCCATTACTAGTAAAAAATAAAAAAATAAAATAAAAATGCTATAAAACTATCCCTATTTTGTAAACGCTATAACTTTTGCGCAAACCAATCAATCGCTTATTGCGATTTTTTTTACCAAAAATATGTAGAAGAATACGTATCGGCCTAAACTGAGGGAAAAAAAATGTTTTTTTATATATTTTTGGGGGATATTTATTATAACAAAAAGTAAAAAATAATGTGTTTTTTTCAAAATTGTCGCTCTATTTTTGGTTATAGCGCAAAAAATAAAAACCGCAGGGGTGATCAAATACCACCAAAAGAAAGCTCTATTTGTGGGGAAAAAAAGGACGTAAATTTTGTTTGGGAGCCACGTCGCACGACCGCGCAATTGTCAGTTAAAGCGACGCAGTGCCGAATCGCAAAAAGGGGTCTGGTCTTTGACCAGCAAATCGGTCCGGTCTGCAAGTGGTTAAAAAGGGGGGGGGGGGGGTGAAAAAAAAGGGAAATTAGCCAGGCGTGGAGCAATCTTCCCCATTCCCTCACTGGGCACATCAAATTTACATACATTTTTAAGGATTCCCCACAATGGCTGACCAATCCTCTAATTCTCTTAAACAACTCTTCCTCTCCTTTATTTAGGGGTCTAAGCCACCTAGATTCAAATACACCACTCTGACCAGGCCTGTGAACAGTGGGGGTTTGGCTCTCCCTGATTGCCACAAATATTTCTTGGCCACTCATCTTGTAATCGCCCATTAGTGGTTGCAGCCAGGCCTGACCAATTCTGCAACGGTGTTGGAGGCGGCTATAGTGGGGTCTCTGGGGGCCTTGAAGGGGTTGCTATTCAGGGGGCCAAAAACACCTCACAGCCTCACCCCTTCCATGCGTACCACTATGCGGGCATGGAAGGTGGATGAGGCGTTGAGGGCACCCCAGCCGAACTCCTGGTCTCATCACACCCCCCTCTGTGGCTGAACCCTAACCTATCACAGTTCAATTCCATGCCGGATCCACAAGCCTGGACCAAAACACAAAATGCTGACCCTTGAGCATGTTATCACCAATGGAAAGCTCACTCCCTTTCATGTATTGTGTACCAAATTTAATGTACCTGCATGGGCCCATTTCAGGTATCTTCAAATCGCTCATGCCTACACAGGTGTCAGTTCTTAGGCCAACCAATTATATTGGAATATTCAAAGCTCGGGTGAAGACTTGGAGAAACCCGCATCTCATATCTACGGGTCCCTGCTGGTTGCTGCCATCCCCGAGCTGTCCTCCCTCTGCAGGAAATGGGTGGGGGACATACCGGGGCTGAATGAGGATGACTGGAGGGAGATTTGGGATTTTCCATTGTACTCTCTGGTCTCAGCCAGGGACAAACTGGTACAATACAAAATGCTCAGAGCTAGAAAAATACTAGTATCCTGTTATTGTACTATGCACGCAAGGCCATAACAATGAACTGGAATCAATCTCCCCCTCTGTCAGATTCTGGAAAAACCTAGTGAACGCCAGTTTATCCCTTTAAAAGCCATCTACTCATGCAGGGGTTGCTCACAAAAATATGAAAAGGGTATGGACCAGTTGGCTGGATGATAATACCACGGCAACTGATGCAGTAACCAACTCCTAGATTAACATTATGGCTACAGTATGTTAGTATATTGACCCAATTACTCTGTCACATTATCGTGTCATTACAATATTGAGCACAGATTCTCCTGAACTAAGCCTCTCCCCACATTGGGGTATAGATAAGCAAGGTTGTTTATGTTGTATAGTCTGCCCTGTTGCTGCGTCAGAGGTAGTTTGTTTGATGTGCGCTGTTGCCGCATCAGAGAATCTGCCCCTTCGTGGGCAATTTTATATGCTAATGAAAAAAAAAAATATTTTGAAAAAAAAAAAAAAAAAAAAAAAAAAGTGAAATTAGCCTTTACCCATTTCTATCCAAATTGGGAAAATGGCTTTAAATATTCTATAAGCAACATTTCCCTTAGCTTTGCAGTGAATGTTTGATAAAGCCATACCAGAGCAAAGAAACATGCAAAGGCTGCTATATGTACAAATGAGTAAAAAAAATACTTAAATGCCAACTACATATACCCCATTTACAGATTATGTATTAAGAATGTTTCTACTTTTCTAACCAAAATGTAAGGTACTTACAAGGAGTATTTAAGGGTATCATCCAGTTCCATAATAGCTGCTTGATTTCCACAACGATAACAGTAATTAGGTGCACTGAAAATGGTAACCACATTTCTGTCATGGCACCAGTTATAACCCTAGAAAAAAAAAAATGAAAAATGTAACATCTGCATTGATTTTTATATAACACACACACACACACACACACACACACACACACACACACACACACACACACACACACACACACCTAATAAAAGAATGTCTATACATTGTCAAAAGTTTACATTATACTAAAATTTATGGAAAGTCTGAGAAAAGCACTCTGCCTTCTACCTTGACCTGCCATGGTACAGCTTTGTGAATGGGGAAAAAAAAAACACACGAAACTCCTCCATTGTGTCAGAGGCAGGACAGGCTGGAGGTGCTCACTGTGGACTGTAATAGCAGTGCTCTTGGCAAAGAGGCAAAATATTTTCATGACTCCCAACCGACTTGGTCCAAGTCACTGCTCTCGTTATACAATGGTATATCATTCAAATGTACCCAGACCAGAACATAAACACACAGAAACAGAAGAGATGGCAACTTATATTTTGTTCCAAATAAACCACTGTAATACGAGCCTTACCTCCATGACCAGCTGATGAGCTCTTGACACCAAAGTGAGGCCATTGGCGTGATTAAAAGTTTCAGAGATATCTTGTCCAAAAGTGTAGCCAGCACCTCTTGGAGAAATACCCCATCCACCACGATCATCAGGATCGGACCACAAAAGATCACACATAGGGCCCTGGAACACATGAAGAGATGTTTTTGATAGCACATTGATAATTACGACAGGACATTCATGCCTTTTGGAACAAAATTATAGCCTAGGTCAGTGATGGCGAACCTTGGCACCCCAGATGTTTTGGAACTAAATTTCCCATGATGCTCGTGCATTTTGCAGTGTAGTTGAGCATCATGGCAAATGTAGTTCCAAAACATCTGGGGTGTGCCAAGGTTCGCCATCACTGGCCTAGGTTATATTTCTGAACAATCTAAAAAAAAATAAAAAAAAGTTTACAAAGGATTCAGGGCTTAACATTGAGAAAACTGAGTAACAGAAGGGACCATGATTAATGATGGAGACGGAAAGAACAGAAAAAGCTACACTAAACATAAAAGGACTGTAAAGCTGAGCTATGCAGGCAAAAGTTGTTTAACTGTGTCAAACAAGAACACATTTTTTTGCAGCTCATGGAGTTTACCCTTATTAAGATAGTCCAGCAGGACAGTTTAGTTTAAGTTTGTGCCTCTCCTGTCTAACAGAGTGGCCAAGTGAAAGCCCTTGTACACACGGTCGGAGATTCCGACGGAATGTGTCCGATTGGACCGTTTTGTCGGATATTCCGACTGTGTGTGGTCTACATTGGACTGTTTCCGACGGACCAAGTTTTCCAACTTGTTGGAAAATTTTTCCGACAAAATGCTACGATCGAACATACTCTGATCATGTGTAGAGAATTCCGATCGGACAAAGTGCCACGCATGCTCAGATCAAATGCCTACACCAAAGCCATTGGCTACTAGCCAGAGCGTAGTCCCGTCGTAACGAAATAACGTCATCACGTCGGATTTTCCGACAACTTTGACCGTGTGTATGCAACAGTTTCGGACAAAATCCGTCAGACAAAATGCCGACGGATTTGGTTGTCGGAATCTCCGACCGTGTGTACAAGGGCAAAGACTGATCAGTTTAGCAAGCAATAAGAAGTCATCAAAACAGAGTGGAGGGACCAGTGTCCTATACTCCTAGATAAGAATTGCGACTTGTAAATTCCCTATCTTGTTCATACAGTACAGGAGGACTTATATTCATTCACAGACCATGGGATGTACCCAAGCATGTGATGGGAAAGGGTGGAACTTAAGGGCGTAGGCCTGGAAATGGGTAGTCTGATCAACCTGGTAAGGGTGGAGAGGAAATCCGGATATCCCTCTGTGAGGACCTCAAGGTAGAACAAAAAAGGGTCTCAAGTCTTGCAAAAAGAGGGCACTGCTGCCAAGTAAACTCTGAAATCCCTAACCACATCCAAAATATCTATGGCAATTTTCCTCATGTTTTGGTGCAGGATAGAGAGAAAGCAGCACATCACTGAGGTGGGGGGGGGGGGGGGGGGGGGAATAGACCTTAGGTGAAAAGTTTTGGTTTTAAAACCACCTTACCATTGTGCAAAACAAGAAAAGGCTCTTTACCAAAGGAATACCTTTAACCAGTTCAAAGAGACTGAAGAGCAGAGAGCACCAAGTTGAAATTCCAAGGTGACACAGAAGATCAAATTGGAGGAATTATAGGAGCCTACTTGATGCAGAAAAGTTGTAGGATTGTGAGGCAAGAGTTTTCTGTAAGAAGTAGAGAAGGCAGAAACATATTTCCTGGTCAGATAGAGTAGTCCTTACGGATAAGCCTTCTGTCCACACACCATGAAAAGGCAGCATTCCATGTGTGATACGTTTTGTGGGCAATGGATTTTCTTGCTCGATTTAAAGAGCTACCCCTATCCTTTAAGATTTGGGTTTCAATGTGCCATTAAAGCCAGTGACCGAGAAGCAGGATGGAACAGGGGGCCTTGGGTCAGCAAGTCTGGTCTCATGAGACATTACAAGACCTGACAATCACAGGCATGACTGGATTTGTAGTTTCACCACAGCTGGAGGGCGGAGGTTTCCTACCCCTGGCTTAGAGGGTACCTAGTCTTGGACACAAACGTGTTCAGTTTGTCAAACTTGAAGTTCAGAATGTCTACATATGGTTTTCACCATCCTCGATTTAGAAAGATTTCAAGGCACGGAGACAACTCTTCCAGGTCTAGGTATTAGCCTAGAAAGTCTGTCCATGAGCGTAGTAGGCTTGTTTCTTTTAGTACTGCCAAGCTTATGGTGCCCTATTTATGTAGGCCACTGCTGTGGCATTGACTGACCGTAGTTGGATTGGGTGACCTTTTAAAAAGGGAGGTTCAATGTTGTAAAGACAATCTAATCGCCCTTCGAGCTAGAATGATGGAGAATTTCAACTCCTGCATGTACTATGTCCACTGGACAGTCAGGGAGTGGACGCCATTCCACCCTGTAAGGCTCACATCTGTAATTACCGTATTAAAGTCCTGTGAAGGAATGACTTTGCAAACCCAAAAGGCAGGATTGTAACTCCACCATGCCATGGAGAGCCATGTTTGACCAGACAGAATAATGGGTGAGCCAAGGATTGAATTTAACTATTCCAGGTCTTGAAAAAGGTTGGACTGAAGGAGTCTGGAGCAAAACTTGGCAAAGGCAAGTCCCTCGAAGGAGGTCACCATGAGGCCCAGAACCCTCATGTAGAAGCGCATTGAAGGTTGTCGTCATCATGACCTGAGGGTCTGGGAACTTTACCTTAGGGAGGAAGATATTGGTTGGGCTGGGCCCAAGATTAACCCAGGTACCCAAGACAGTAAGGGCTGGAGAGCAGGCTTTGAAAAGTTGAAAGTCACAGCTATACTGCACACACCAAAAAGCCGGAAAACCCACAATTTGAATTATACAATTTAAAATACTCGCATTTAGAAAAATCCCATAAATACATTATCCTAAACTTGGTCCGTTTTCCATCCAACATTCTAAAGTTTTGCAAGTGACTGTAAAATATACTTGTGACGTCACCAAAATACCTCATGTGGAACTTCTTGTAAGCGATCCAGAGCACGGATGTGATCCAATGTATCAATAGATGGGGAGAGCCCTCCATGAAGACAGAAGATCTGAAATGAAATCCATTGTAAGCTTATTTTAAAATATGACACATTTGCGGTTTATTTAAATCAAACCAGCACTTCAATTTCTGTTTCAGACAGCTGCTCCTTCTCCTCTCCCCCGGGTCCTCCTCCGTGCTTATAAGGTTCCCCCGCTAAGTCCTCCTCTGCTCCCCCCTGTCCCAGATCTGTCAGGAAGGAGAGCGGAGGAAAGAGCTGGTAAATCTGTTATTTACCGGCTCTTTTCTGAATACATAGAGTCAGTGATCACCGACTGTCCATTCATAACTGAGCATTGTAAACTGTTTACGATGCTTCAGTTTATGAATGGCGAGGAGCCTCTGTCTCCTGTCCATTCATCTTTAGTGCAGCTGAGGCTACAGAGAGACTGCGGGGGGGGGGGGGGGGGGGGGGGATCTGTATTCAGTCCCTTTCTCTGTCTCAAAGGGGAGATGTCAGGGGTCTATTTAGACCCCTGATATCTCATCAAAAGCCACCCTTTCCAACAGTGTGTAAAAAAATAAAAATAAAAAAAAATAATAAAAAAAAAAAGTTTTAAAAAATAAATATTTAAAAAACACAGACACTGTCCACCCCACAACTAAAAAAATAAATAAAAAAAAGCCTTGTAAAAAAATAAAAATAAAATAAAAGAAACTACCGACATAGTACATGCCTCATCAGTGCTACTGTCACAGGACATTAAAAATAAAATAGGTAATCGGTATCGCAGAGTATTTTAAAAAATAAAAAACAAATTATCAGTTACTTGTCTTAAAGTGGTATTGGTGCAACCCTATTAGTCACTGAATAAAAATGAATCAATTATAAAATCCCGAAGGCATTATAAGCTGGTTGTTTTTAACCTTCCTACAGATTAGTCTGATAGCACCCACACTAGTGTGGGAAGTGGAAGGCGTTCTCAAGAACCTTGCAGAAAACTCTGCATAAAAAAAAAAAAAAAAAACTAAGCTCCATTTAGAAAATGGAAAGAAAAAAAAAAAAAAAAAAAAGGCTGGCCAGACATCTTAGGGTATCTGCAAAGCCATATCTTTCCCTAAATAATGATAAAAAAAAAAAAAAAAGAAGCACACATACACCATTTCTAAATCACTTGACAAGCACAACTGAATATATACTATGAATCACGCAATACAGTCTTGATGTGGCCCAGGTAACTGTTATACACACACCAGACAACAGTTAATTTTGCCAATCAGAAACTGGACACTGCCAGTATTTCTACCCCGGCCTTTCTAGTATATTCTGCAGACACTATCAGTACTGTTCAAAAAGGGAGATCACATGTTTTTTGCAAAACAAAATCTTGCATTCTGTAATTTGCTGCAGGAGAATAACTTCCGTTAAATCGTTCCATAAAATACAAGTAAAACGGTTGTGGATCTGAACTTTTTTTTTTTTTTACTTCATTCACATGAACTTTTACCAACTATGTTTTACTTCATAAATCTGATAAAGTACCATTTTTTAAAATCCCATTCCTTTTATACTTGAAGGTATCCTGCTAGGACAGCACTGCAAATGACCCAACCCTACAATCTAGTCTGGGTACACTTACCTAGGCCAGTCTAACACACAATCAGCACAGAGGGACAAATCCAACAAAGCAAGCATTCTCTGGAATAAATTCAACAGCCAGTGTCTTGTTCCATGCAAGCCATTTCCCAACGCAACCATTTTTTTTCAGTGTGCCAAGCAAGAACATACGTGGACATTTGTCTTTGCTAGTAAAGCCTAGCCCGTGCAAACCTCAACTGATAATGCTTCAAGCAGCTATTAACACCCTTCAGGTCCTGTCCTGGAACGCTGAAAACAAATCTTAATGGATAATTGATTTTAAAACAAAAATTTTTCCTATTCCCAGGGACAGTAAGCATTTTTGCTAAGAAAAAATCTTAGGCTGCATTCACACCTGAGCAATGTGATGTGTTGTGCTTCTCACAACAGCCCATTGACAAAGTGAACTGCAATCGGCTCACATAATTTGTAATAAAACCATCTTTGCCATTCTGAAACTTCCCTCCAACCACTTTGCATATTTTACATATACTGTTATTCTGTACTTGCCAAATATGCTGCAGAAATCTCCCTCCAAGTTTGGCTGCAGCTGCCTGTTCAATTCCTGTATCTACACAGAGGCACGCCTCCAGCTCTGCAGCTTTCATTGGCCCTCTAGGGACTCATCCCACTCCCTTCCTTGCAAACGCTCAGGAGAGAGAGAGAGCTGTGAGTGATGTCATAAGCCTAGGCTAATGACCAGACTAGAAACAGGAAATGGGCTGTATAATGTATTTACTTGCAGAAAAAGAAAATGTTTTATTATCCAAAGTTGAAACAAGGGCAGATTTATTAGATGGAAAGTTGAAGAAAAAAAAATGACTGAAGGTCCGCTTTAAAGTAGAAGTTCAGCCTCTAAATCTACTGGCAGTCACGCTCCAAGATTAATCTAATCCTGAAAAATAAAAATAAAATTAAATTAAATCGCTATACATACTTTTTGTCAGCCAAATCAGTCTGGTCTTCAGTGGCGGATTCTGTGTGGAAGAGAAAGAAGTGACATCACCCCATTGACTATGGGGCATCCGTTGTCTCCCCACTCTCCTGCACACTCCTACACAGAGAAGCCATCACTGACAACTCAACATGGGACCGGACCAGATAGGCTTCAGAAAAGCAATGTAAATCGATTTTTGCTTTACAGGGTTAGATAGATTAGGCTTGGAATACGGCTGCCAGTAGATTTAGAGAGAATTCATTTTAGGCTGAACTTCTACTTTAAGTATAATTTTTGCACCAAGCCAAGCTTGTTTGGCGACGGGCATTGTGTGGAAACTGCAACAAAACAACTACCGTATATACTCGAGTATAGGCCGACCCGAATATAAGCCGAGGCCCCCAATTTACCCCCAAAAAAACTGGAAAACTTATTGACTCGTGTATAAGCCGAGGGTGAGACATGGCTGTCCATCCCTGTGTGTCCGTCCATCCCTGTGTGTGTGTCCGTCCATCCATCCATCCATCCCTGTGTGTGTGTCCGTCCATCCATCCATCCATCCCTGTGTGTGTGTCCGTCCATCCATCCATCCCTGTGTGTGTGTCCATCCATCCATCCCTGTGTGTGTGTCTATCCATCCATCCATCCATCCATCCCTGTGTGTGTGTCCATCCATCCATCCATCCCTGTGTGTGTGTCCATCCATCCATCCATCCATCCCTGTGTGTGTGTCCATCCATCCATCCATCCCTGTGTGTGTGTCCATCCATCCATCCATCCCTGTGTGTGTGTGTCCGTGCAGCCTTGTGTGTGTGTCCGTGCAGCCTTGTGTGTGTGTGTCCGTGCAGCCTTGTGTGACTACGACTAATGTGCACTGCTTGCTCCAATCAAAAAGATATGGGGGAAAGGAAAGATTTGGCATTACAAGGAAGCAAAACCCACAGTGAGAAACTATTTCATGAAAAAATAGATCACCGGCCATTATGTAGGGGATTTGTATGGATTATTATTGGAGAATAAGGACATAGTTTATAGTTTGTTTGTTTTTGAATCTACAATGCCAATTAGTATGTGTAGAAATCCTGTATGGACTTGCTGCACTTTAAAGCTTACCAGTGTTTATGAAATCATTTTACACTTATACCAGTCACACAATACAATGCACACAGAGGTTGATCAATTAACTTCTAAAACAGCCCTTACTTTTCTTAATCGCTATCAGCAAAATAATTAAGGAGAACTTGACGGGAGGATCCCTTTTCTTACCTTTATACTGCTCCTTGCACAGAGCTCTGCTAGACTAATACCCACAAAGTCAATTCCCGAGCCGCCGTCCCGAGCCGCCGTCCCGAGCCGCCGTCCCGAGCCGCCGTCCCGAGCCGCCGTCCCGAGCCTCCGCCGTCCCGAGCCGCCGTCCCGAGCCGTCGTCCCGAGCCTCCTCCGTCCCGAGCCGTCGTCCCGAGCCTCCTCCGTCCTTCCAGGATCGCCGCTCTTCTCGGCGGCCATTGTAAAATTCAAAAGCCGCGCCTCCTCCTTCGCCTGTGATAGGCGGAACACTGAATTTCCCAGCAGCCTGTGTTCCGCCTATCACGGACGTCGTATCATCCTCGTCCGTAGTACGAGGATGAGAAGATGCCCGTGATAGGCGGAACACAGGCTGCTGGGAAATTCAGTGTTCCGCCTATCACAGGCGAAGGCGGAGCCGGAGGCGCGGCTTTTGAATCAGAATGGCCGCTGTCTGTCTGCTCGACACGCTGATCGAGCGGGCAGACAGCGATGACTCGAGTATAAGCCGAGGGGGGCACTTTCAGCCTCAAAAAAGAGGCTGAAAATCTCGGCTTATACTCGAGTATATACGGTAAAATAATAAAAAGATGGCACCACAACGATGTGCGTTTTTCACACATTACAAAATCAGGGGGCAGAAAGTAGTGTTTCTTTCAGCCTTTTTATGTTGTTTAAAAGGAGATGTCCAACCAAAGCTAGTTTTGGCTGTACTTCTCTGGATCACAGGAGTGCAATTCGTTTAGCACTCATGGGACCAGTTTTTGTTTCTGCTCTCGGTTGAGATCACGGATATCAGTCCAGGCGCTGTATCATCCCTATAATGGAAGTCTGGATCCACCAGGTGCCTGGACTGACAACTGAGCCTCTCAGCGAGCCTGAGATGTCCGCTCCGCCCCCTCCACAGCTCAGCAATCCAAAGAGTGAGGAAGGAGAGGAGCAGAGAGCTGTGACTGACAATCTAGAGCTCTCTGCTCAGGGAGCTGTGAAAACCAAGTGATCAGTGGTGTACGATTGCTCGATTTTCAGTGCAGAAGTGTCGGGGGACCAATGCTGCATCCACTGAGGCAAGTATAATTTAAAAAAAAAAAAAAAAACCCACCTTACTTCTCTTTTAAAGTGGAAGTAAACCCTTCTATCGTTTTCAGTCAAGGAAGCTGCCATCTTGGCCTCTAATGATTCTTTAACTGCCATGATGCTGCACATGTGATCAGTTATGAAACCAGCCATTGGATGGTTTGAAAGCACAACCAATATGAAAGTTTGCATTTCCAGCATGCCGGGAACGCAAGTGTTTTTTGAAACTGGGTTTACTACCGCTTTAAGTGTGAATGCAGCCTTACCACAGATTTCTTAGCCTGGGCATTTAGTGCCAATTCACACTGGCTCACAGAGCACAATACATGCGATTTTCAGCTCAGTCACTGCAGGCAAAAATGGTGTTTGCCATCTGCATGGGGGTGGGGGGGGGGTGTCGTTAGGATTACACTGACACCCAAAGCAGATTGCACACCTATTGCGTTATGGTGTGAACAGACCCTTAGAGTTGTCAACACAAGTTCAAGCAAGTGTACACTCTGCCTTTGTTTACAATTCAGTTTCCTTGCAGCATAAAATGTAAAACAGCAACACGTCAGACCAAGATAAAGTAAAGTATAAGATGGGCATTACAGATACGCGTTTTGATTTCCTGAACTGCCTTTCTGGGACAACGACAGGCTTAGCTAAAACTGTGCAGGAGTGGTCTTCTCCCAGAATTTTGGGATATATCACTATAGTGATTACATGAGTGCAGTATAGACATTACCATTTTTTTGGCTTCAGGTTGAAGACATTGCAACATACAGGTATGTGTGAAGGTTTTCATTTATCCAGAACATGGTACAACTAGCAATCGTTAGTCCATTTAAATGAACTTGTGTTGTAATGGCGAATGGGTCTTAACACATGAACTAAAAAATTTAAAAAAACTGAATGTACAGGTTCACTAAAGCTTGTACGATTTTATTTTGACCCACGTATTGTCCTCACCGCTGAAACCTTAACTAGGTGTTACTCCCTTATATAAGCTCAAGGCCCACAGCTTAGACCAATGCAAGTTTGCATACGTCATCTGTGGGACTGCTGTGGAAGCAGAAATTTACTGTAGTGTTGACCACGGCCTTTTGGGTCCCCTGCCTAATATTAGCCACAGGTGCTTGATCACTAGGCATGGCCACCAACAACAGACAGCCCTGCATTTTTCTCATGCATGCAAAGCGTGCTCTGATTGAACGAGAAGAGGCAGGGAGGTGACAAGACAATCTCCACCTCATCCAGAGAAACTTTGCATTTATTGAGAAAATGCATTTTGTAAATGGTGGGATACAGGACTCTACAAACCATAGGGATCACTATAGTAGTGGTGACTAGCACAAAGATTCTCTGCTTCCATACCAGTCCTCTCAGTATATCATATACATACACTGTTTCAAGCTAAACCCAAGTATCTCAAGTCCCAAAAGGCAAAACTGTGCATTTGTATGTATAATGGAGGATGGAGGCGCCTCACAGGGTACTAGAAACCATATATTTTGTTTCCATGCAAGCATGTTATAACCACTTAAAGACCAAAGCAAAGGCCCTAGAGAATAAATTGGTGGATTTTTGTAATTTTTTTGTCACACGGGATGTGTGCAGTGGTATATTAAACCCATTTTTTGTGTGTGGAAAAAAAAACTATTTTAATGCAAAAAACTACATAACCCAATTTCTGGCAAAATATAAAGAGGATGTTACGATAAGTAAATAAGATACCAAACATGTCACCCTTAAAAAATGTGCTATCCAACACTTTGAAAAGTGTTAGAATTACGGCCCATGATCCGACGCTCACGTGATATCACGTGGGGCGATTGTGGTTTGCATGGGGGGGGGGGGGGGCGCGACGTTTGCATTGGTCTTCAAAGGTAGGTGATGGTGGCACTTTTAACTTATTTTTATTTAATTTCTTTACACTGTTAGTTAATTTCCTTCTTTACCATTTTTTTTTGCTGTCACAAGGAATGTGAACATCCCCTTGTGACAGCAATAGGCATGTCACAGGTTCTCTTTATGGAGATATCTTGGATCTATAAGCCCCCAAATCCCTCCTCTGCACTTAAAAGCTTTTGACAACACCAAGACTGGTGAAAGGAAATGCTTTTGATTTTTTTGAAAATGGCACCGTTTAGTTAGCCGCCAAGATTGCTTTTACAAGAGTTATAACCACTTGAAGTCCAGTGATGTGCAGGTACATAGCTGGTTGGCAAGTAGATAAAAATCCAAAACCTGGAGCTCACCTTTAACACTGAATTTCTAGAACTTCAGATATGTGCAAAGTCAGTGAAAATTAAGTATTAACGTCAGGTTAGGTCAGACAACTAGCAATTAAGATTTATATTTCTCTAAGGAAATTTTTTTTTAAACAAGCCACAACAGGTTCAAGCATTCCAAGAAGAAAAAAAAAACAGGGTAGGTTAGGAATTGACCGCTTTCAAGCAACAGGATTGCTTTTATTAGTTAACTAAATCTGAAGAACTGCTGCAACATAAAAATGTATTAAATTTTGTAAAAAAAAAAAAAAAAAAAAAAAAATCTAAGAAAAAACAAAATATTAAAAAAATATATATTTTTTTTAACATACCTGTCCATCAACTAAAGCCGTCAATGGTAAGTAGTCAAATAGATCTGTAAAATATTTCCATACATTTGCATTTCCATACTTTCGTAGGCACTCATCATAAAAACCATAAACTTGAGTGATTTGTCGAGACTCATGATTTCCTCTCAATATTGTGATGCGCTCTGGGTAACGAACCTAAAGAAAAAGATATAGGTTTTCAGAATATAAAGTAAAATGTTCCACGTTTGACCTTAAGAATATCAATGTGAAACAAGACCTACTATGAAGTCAGAAATTGTAAAGTAGAAAAGTTTAAAGCATGCTACATATTGGACACATTTAAAGTGACACTAAATGACGATCTTATGCTCCAAAAAAATTTCACACACATCCATTACTTAGGCCCCTTTCACACGATAGACTGTTCGGATCCGCCTGTTTTTCAGGCAGATCCAAGTGGGTCACTCATTGACTTATAAGGGTGGGCGAATGTCAGCAGAGATGTGTCTCGCCAACACCCGATGAAAACAGATGGCGATACATTCGCCATCTGTCCAGCTGATCGGATGGGATGCCATTTTCTTCTGATCTTCCCATAGAGACCAACAGGGCTCTAACAGGTCTATCCCTGCACAGTGAGAAGAGACGGACCTGTCATCGGCTGGCTCAGCGGATCAATCTCCTGTCCCATGTGAAAGGAGCCTTAATAACCCTGTAATTTTTTGATTTGTTTCTTACTGTTATTTTTCAGCCCCCTGTGTGATCTGACCTGTGAGGGCCTGGGTGGAGGGGCTCCAGACTATCCACATACTGTGGCAAGGCAGGCAGCTGCACAAAAAAAAAAAAAAAAAAAAAAAAAAAAAAAAAAAAAAACACACACATACCTGTACGTGACTTTGTGCATGCGGTGTAGGGGCGTGCCGTCGGAGCTGCGCTACCACTGTGATTGGACACAGCGGGAGCCAATCAGCATGTTCGGCGGCTGCGATAGCCACCACGACCCACCGATTTTTCACACAAGACAGGGAGCAGCGGTGTGCCTATGTAAACAAGGCACACCGCTGATCTGTCAGCAAGGAAGAGATTTTCTGTTTCAGCCCAGCTAAAACTCCATCTCCGTTTTACTCCAGTGTAAACCACCCCCCGCCCTCCCGCAGTTAGAAAGCACATCCCTAGGAAACGTGTAGCCCCTTTGATCTCCACATGAATTAACCCCCTTCCCTGCCGGTGTATTTTATATAGGGATCAGTGCCTTTTTTAGCACTGGTCATTCTATTGGTGTCAGTGGTCCCCAAAAAGTGTCACTTAGGGTAACAGATTTGTCCGCCAAAATGTTGCATTCCCGCTAAAAATCACTGCTCTCCGCCATTACTTGTAAAAATAAATAAAAATACCACGCGATAACTTTTGCGCAAACGCTTATTGGGATTTTTTTTTTTACCAAAAATATTTATCAGAATACATATTGGCAAACTGAAAGAAATTTGATTTTTTTTTGGGAATGTTTTATAGCAGAAAGGAATATTGTTTTTTAGTTAAAATATCTTTTTTGTTTACAGTGAAAAAAAAAAAAAAAAAAAAAACAACAACCAAACTGCAGAGGTGATCAAATACCACCAAAACAAAGCTTCGTTTGGGGTGGGTTGACCCTTGTAAAACCTAAACATTTGAGTACAAGCCCCGAAATCATTCCTACAAGGGAACTGAATAGTCTCTCCTGAATAGTGAAGTTACTACAAGGCAGAGTAAAGGACCCACAATATCCGAGAAGCAGGTTTGACTGCTTAAAAGCAGAGGATGCAGGAACCGAAGGAACGCTAGAAGGCCACTTGACATCTACCTACTTGTAGATGTGGGGATCCCCTCCACTGCGAGGAGGACTTGGTGCCAGACTTGTCTGGCTTACCAAGGAACAGAATTAAGTGGAGGACAAAAAATAAAATAAAAAAAAAGGCGTCTAGCTACTCTCCAAATAGTCCAACAAGCAAAATCCTTTTCAGATGATTCAGAGGCAATTTCCACAGACCAGTTCCACAGCCTGCATATTTGAACAGACATAAAATCAGGCAGCATTTTGTACAAGGAGTCCAAACATCTTGGGAGAAATACACTTTGGCCAGTCTTCATAGAGAACATCCCGTACCAATGGGTGGACCAAAAAGGACTTAATCAGCCATTTAGATTATGGAAAATAGAAAAGTATTTTATGGCGAGAACAAAAAATCCTATGTAATTCACCGACCAACACACCTCTCTTAGCCATTGGGTCGTTATGCCCACCACTAAGAGAATACTAGGCATTGTTTTACAACACTCGGAAATCATTAGTTCTGCCCAGGGGGAGGCCCCTTGGGCAACAACCCTCCAGCCTGCCATGCAATCATCAGTACGTCAACAAGCAGTATAACGTAAAGAGAAAAAGGAAGGGGGGGGGGGTGCTGCGTCGGTCGGTGAATTACAGAGAAAAGGATTTCACGGCGAGAACAAAAAAAAAAAAAAAAAAAAATAAAAACTATTTTCTCTTATATTCAACCAACCGACACCGCTCCTCTTAGCCATTGGGACATCCCCAAGCAGTGCCAAACAAGGGGTGGGAAAACAGCATAGAAACTTCATCCACCATGGCAAGTGGTAACTAGTGAACCCAAAAAAATAAAATAAAATAAAAATTATATAAAAACAGTGCGTGGAAGAATCCACCACAAAACCAGGGTACCCACAACTGCACCAAAAACTGCGGAATGTAATGCAAAAGCACATTAACTTAACAGTACTGCGTTATCGAAAAAACAGGAAAAAATAAAATATATTGCATATTCAATTGCAACTATACGGCCGCCTGCAAAACTTTGCAGCCAAAACAGGCATCAGCCAATGCACGGACGTCTACCTTGTAGAACTTGGCAAGTGTGGACAGACGACCAGGTCGCCATTTTACACACCTGAGCGACAGACGCTTGGTGTCGGAAGGCCCAAGACGTCCCGATTGCCCTTCTGGAGTGGGCCATGACCAGAAAGGGGGGCACTTGCCTCTTCAAGGCATAGGCTTGCACTACAATCTGTCTGATCTACCTGGAAATGGTGACGACATGCCTTTCTTTGGACCAGCCACCGAAACAAAACGGTGAGTCTGACTTCCGAAAGGGAGCCGTGGCAGACAAATACACCTTAAGAGCCTGAACCACGTCCACAGCGTGAAGGGCCACTTCCCTAGGGTGTTTCGGCTTAGGACACCGAGATGGTAACACAAAGTCCTCATTGATATGAAACCACTTTCGGCAGAGAAGACGGTTGCGTACGCAACACCCTTATTCTTGTGGACAACCAGATACGGCGACTTGCAGGACAAAGCTGCCAGTTTCCGAAACCCTCCTGGCCGATGTGATGGCCACTAGAAAGACCACTTTCTAGGAAAGAGCCAACAGTGGAATCTCCAGGATATTTTCAAACGGCGGTTTTTGAAGCGCCGATAAACACCAGGTTCAAATCCCACGGGGGTAATGGTGGACGCACCGGAGGGACTAAATGTCACACCCCCTGAACAAAGGTACTCACTAATGAGACGCCGGGGGGGTGGGGGGTCTCGCTGAAAGAAAGACAGCTAAGGCTGAAATTTGCCCCTTAATGCTGCTTAACGCCATTTCTGGTCTACTCCTTGCTGAAGAAATAGCAGGATCCTGGATATAGAAAAGGAGCACGGATGCCATCCTCCTTTCTCCTCACACATTGGGATGTAAGCCTTCCAGGTACAATGATATATCTTCCAAAAAGATTTCCGCATCCTCAACATAGTTGGGATCACAGAGTCTGACAGACCCCGGTTCCGCAACACCTGGATCTCCATAGCCATACCGTTAAAGCCAGCGATGGTAAAGCAGGAGGGAGAATTGGATCCTGAGACAGAAGGTCCTCTTGTAACGGCAGCCGCCATGGGGCGTCCGCCACCAGGCGCACTAGGTCTGCGTACCAAGGACGCTGAGGACAATCTGAGGCAATCAGTATTGCGGTGATCCCCTCGACATCCACACTGCGTAACAGACGTGGTAACAGTTTCAGTGGAGGAAAGGCGTAGATCAGCTGGTACTGCCACCAGCGCATCTGCCTATGGATCTCTTGTCTTGGACACGAATCTCGTCACCTACCGACTGAGACGGGAGGCCAAAAGATCCACGTCTGGTGTGCCCCACCTCAGGCACAGTAGCCTGAATACCTCTGGATGCAATTCCCATTCTCCTGGGTCCAGCATCTGGCGACTCAGATAGTCCCCCTGCCAGTTCTCCACTCCCGGGATGTAAATGGTCGACAGGGACGGTACGTGTCGCTCTGCCCACCGAAGTATGTGAGCGCCCTCCTGTGCAGCGGCTGAGCTTCTTGTTCCCCCTTGGTGATTGACGTATGTCACAGCCGTGGCGTTGTCTGACTAAATCCTGATTGGACGCCCCTAAAGTCTCATCGACCATGTGGAGAGGCACAGTCTGATCGCTCGTTCGAGCAGATTGATCTGCAACTTGGATTCTTCCGCCATCCAGAGGCCCTGAGCCGACTGTACCCCCATCACTCCACCCCAGCCGGATAGGCTGGCGTCCGTGGTGATCACTGTCCACTTCAGGAGCTGGAAACGATTTCCCAGACTGAATCACCGGGGACCTCTGCCACCAGATCAGTGAATCTGACTGACTGGCTCACACCTGGATCGGTCAATCCAGGGACAACTGAGATTTGTCCCATCTTGTCAAAATCTCCTTCTGCAGGACTCTGTTGTGGAACTGGGCATATGGTACTGCCTCGAAGGAGGCTACCATGAGTCCCAGGACTCGCATTCAGAAGCGGAGCGACGACCACTTGCGGATCCTCAGCAGTTTTACCACGGATCTGAGACTCTACAGTTTGTCCGAAGGGAGAAAAACTCTTGCTTCCCTGGAGTCCAGCAGCAAGCCCAAGTACTCCAGACGCTGGGTCGGTACAAACACCGACTTCTTTTAGGTTCAACAGCCACCCAAATTCTTGCAGGGTCTGCATGGTGATCGCCACATCCTCCTCTAATTCTGAGGCAGAAAATGCCCTCAGGAGGAGATCATCTAGGTATCCCACGATCGCGATTCCACGTTGCCACAGCAACGCCAAAACTGGAGCCAATACCTTGGTAGACTCGAGGAGCTGATGGCAGACCAAAAGGAAGAGCCACAAACTGGTAGTGAGCTTCCCCAACTGCAAAGCGCAGAAACCTTTGATGCCGAAGGCATATGGGTATGTGCAGGTACGCATCCTGTATGTCTAAGGACGCCAGGGAGTCCCCTTGGAGTGCAGCAACTACCGAGCGAACCAATTCCATTCTGAACCTCTGCACTTTCACAAAGTGATTAATGGCTTTTAGGTCCAAGATTGGGACGTACCCCTTCCTTCTTGGGAACTACAGATTTGAGTAGAATCCCTGGAAACGTTCCGATTCCGGAACCGGTACAACCACCCCGCGACTCATCAGGTCCCTTACTGCCCACAAGAGGGCCTCCCGGCGAGCTGGGGATATGGGTATGCTGGAGGGGAAGAATCCGTTTGGCAGCCAAGAGAGAAACTATCTTGTAGCCTGTGGAAATCAAATCGCAGACCCATTGGTCGGATAGCCGAGAGGACCACCGGGTTGCAAACTCCCGAAGGCAACCCCCACCCGAGACATGGGTGGGGGCAAACCTTCATGCGGTAGCACTTTTGTTCGCAGGATTGTTAGGCTTGCGGCTCCAGGGACGTTTTTGTCGAGCTGGGGGAGGAAGAGGAAGAGGAAGAAGAGGAAGAAGAGGAAGAAGAGGAAGAAGAGGAGGAAGAGCCCCCTGCCTACGGTGTGGCTCCTTAGCCTTCCTGGCCTGTGGGAGTAGGGTACTCTTACCCCCAGTGGCATTTTTAATGATGTCATCCAAAGAGTCGGTCGCCAAGGAAGGGAAGATCCGTCAGGGCTTTTTTTGGATGCCTGGTCAGCAGACCAGCATTTTAACCAAATCAGGCGCCTCAGCACCACTTGCTGACACTGAAGCCCTGGATAACAGAGGGAGAGTATCCAGGGCCACATCACAAACGTACTTAAGGCCTTGCACTAGTGGGTCTGCTAGTTCCACGCAGACAGGAGAAGCCTGTTGCTCTCTCAATTCGCGGTGAAACAGTGTTGCCTGCGAAACAAGTGTGGATGCCAGTACTGGTCGCACGGCGGACCCCACAAACGTAAACAAGGAACGAGCCACTGCCTCAGCCTGCCGTGGGATCCCTAAATGTAGGAGTCCCCTCTACCGGGATTGTAGTTACTTTATTTAACCTGCACAATGGGGGGGGGCCACGACCAGAGGAGCCGACCACTTCTTGAGAAGGCTTTCCTCAAAAGGGGTAACGCACCACCATGTATTTGGGGACCGAAAAGGTCAGTTGCGGGCGACCCCATTCCTTGTAAATGAGCTTGTCAAAATAAGTCAGATATGAGAACACCTTAGGTGAACGTGCTGGCTTGCGGGACCCAAAGGGGACCGCTACATCAGCAGAGGGATGTGCTGGCTCCTGAATCTTCAGGGTATCACACACAGCTGTGATAAGTGCTCCAACAAGCGCTTTATCTCGCACGGACCCGGGCGGGGACTCATCCTCACTGTCCTGGTCAGCGAAGATGACAAGACAGAGCAGGGGGCACCAGCCTCAGCAGGACCCGAGTCTGAGTCAGAGCTCTCCCCAGAGGATGGGGGGGGGGGGGGGGGGCACGGGCCACCTCCATCTTGGCAACAAACGAATTGAGGACTGCCGTCAGGGTGTCCATGGACATTGAGCAGGTAGTCTGCAGGCAACCCAGTTGCAATTGACTGGATTTAGGGGGAAGAAACACCAGGCCATGCTGACCCTACCCTATCTGCCACCCGAAGGGGATTTAGGACAGTGACCGTCCCACCCGCCTTACTGCCGCTGGCTAAGGGGCTCTTTCCCACCGGACTCACCACCCTGAGGAGTTCTGCGCTATCCAGCAAGTAGTGCTTGTAGTCCCTGTTGGCTCCCAGGTGCAGAGGAAGGAGCTGTAAATGGTGCTAAAACCGCTCTAAAGTGTGCTCAGGCTTCAAGAAAATGGCCGTCCAGCACAAGGACATAAAACACAGGGGAAAATGGCTGCTCCATCTACCGTACCCTCATCTGGCTGCTGCGACAGCATTTCTCTGGTCTCACAGGTGCACAGATTCTTGCTGCGGAGGGAAGATAGTTCCCTCCGTTCTGGCTGTCGGGGATGGAAGAAAGCTTCCTCCGCTCCAAGAACGTTGATCTGCTGCTGGAGAGGGAGGACTGCTGCCAGAGAGGGGGAATGGCTTACTCCCCTCCCTGCAAATCAGACTGCCACTGGGGAGCGAGGGCGACCACCTTCTCTCCATTCCCTCCCAGGATCCTGGATGCGTGTTCCAGCTACCATTTTTGTGTAAATATTAACCACTTCATACCCTGTCCATAATCAAATGACATCCCCAGGAGGGATCTCCTATCTTGGGCAGGCGTCATATGACATCCTGGGCTTCCCGGCCATCTAGGAGGTGCATGCCCGCCACGTCTATCGGAATCCAGCACCTGCGATTGCCGGTAACAGAGTCAGGGATGTAGATCTGTGTGTGTAAACACAGATCCATGTCCTGTCAGGGGACAGGAGACTGATCGTGTGTTCCCAGTACAGAGGAAAATTGGCCGGTCTCCTCCCCTTCCCCTACAGGAAGAATTACTCCCTAGGTAACAGTGTTAACCCCTTGAGCACCCCCCAGTGTTAACCCCTTCCCTGCCAGTGGCTTTTATACAGTAATCATTGCATTTTTATAGCACTGATCGCTGTATAAATGGTCCCAAAATAGTGTCAAAAGTGCCCAATGTGTCCTCCACAATGTCACAGTAATGATAAATGTTGCAGATCGCCGGCATTACTAGAAAAAGAAAAAAGAAAAAAAAAGCCATAAATCTATCCCCTATTTTGTAGACGTTATAACTTTTGCACAAACCAATCAATATACGCTTATTGCCATTTTTTTTTTACCCAAAGAATATGTAGAATACCTATCGACCTAAACTAAGGGAAATTTTTTATTAATTTTTTTTTAAATTGGGATATTATAGCAAAAAGTAAAAAATAGTGTTTTTTTCAAACTTGTCACTCCTCTTTTGTTCTTTAGCGCAAACAAAAAAACGGAGGAGGTGATAAAATAACACTAAAAGAAAGCTCTATTTGTGGCCATAAAAAAATGCAATCTGGTTACAGGGTTGCATGACTGCGCAATTAACAATCAAAGTGTGACAGCGCTGAAAACTGAAAAATGGCCTGGGCAGGAAGGGGGTGAAAATGCTCTTTATGGAAGTGGTTAAGTCCAAGTCACTGGGAAGTTGTTGTGTTGGAGATCACTGTACTAACACTGGAGCTGTCAGACTTTCATTCAACCTGCAAAATGAAGGTTTCCCATTTAAAATAAGCGGTCAGATTAGTAAAACAATATCAGAACCGATTTTGGGTTAATCAGACATAGTTGGAGAATTACTCAAATTCTTTTATTCAATTAAAAACAACATTGCCAGTGCATGTCATCTCAAATTGCAGATCTTGGATTCACTGAACGAGTTTACCAAAAATTTAAATTTTGCGGAATATACAGCCTCATGCTACATAACTAAGCTGCATTTCATGCTGAATAAACTAAAGTTATTAATGCATCTTAAACAGAAAACCATCTTTAGATTTTTACTCAAAACTTATTTTATTAAAATAAATTTGATGAAAATCAAAACAAAAATTGATTTTCATCCACCCTGTTTATAGGTTATACTCTGTATTCAGCAAAATAAAATAAACAAACATACAGAAAAAAATAAAAATAAATGTATTGAATGTGAAAAGTTGAGGAGGAAGCATTTCCGTAACTACCTGATTGTGAGGATTAAAATCCCACCCTTTCTAATGGCAAAGCAGACCATACAAGCAGATACATCTGCAAGTCTTACCAGGGAGGGGTATATCTGCTTGGGCCAATATGAGGCAATGAGGATCAGTGGAGAAAGCACCAGAAAAAAATTGCTAGGATAAACAAAAAAAAACAAAAAAATAAATAAAAATAGGCTGTCCTATGTCTGCTTGCTAGTGTTAAACCCTCCTGTAGACTACAATATAACCCAAAAGGTTCAAGACTTCCTATGTCTCCTAATGGACAGGAAAGAAACTGATGTGAATACTGTCCAGCCCAGGAAAGACCCAAAAAACTATCTGCACTGTAACAGAGGTCTGAGTTTGGACCAAAAAAAAAAAATAAGGGGGGGGGGGGAACCAACACATGGTTTTAACAGATACGCCTGTACTTTAAGTCATGTCTGAACAATCAAGGGATTTGTAAGTATTTTCTTACCTTTAATGCTACAAGAAGAGTTACCGTTTCCACAGAATAATATCCTCTGTCCACATAATCTCCCATGAACAAATAGTTGGTATCTGGGGATTTCCCTCCAATTCTGAAGAGCTCCATGAGGTCGTGAAACTGGCCATGCACATCTCCACAAACTGTTACAGGACATCTTACATCTTGAACATTTGACTCTTTTGTAAGGATTTCTTTTGCCTGTGGATAAGATTTGCACTATAAATACACATTTCATCCAAAAAAAATGTGATAATTTTAACAATTGTATTAAGCAATTCTGTGATAAAGTACCAACAGAAAGGATGGTGGCATTAAAGTTACAACTCTTCAGAAATTCAATATTAGTTTGAAACTACCAGGAAACATATACAATAAAATGCCTTATTCTTCACTAAACTTTTAGTCCTGAAACTCGTCAGTTGTTTTACCATTTGTACTACAGACATGTTTTTTTTGTAGCAGTTCATTGTCAACTCTTATTGTGCTTAGGCCCCACATATTCACATACAGTGTGTTGCAGACTCCTAGATTTTAAAGTAGCAGCTTTGTGTTGCTGGCAAATTAATGTTTCCATGTGGAGAGGGACAAAGAAGAAGAGATAAGTAGCGTTCTGTAGCCCAGCAGGCAGGGTTGATAACACTGCTTGGGATTTCAATGCAATAAAAATCACTGTTGTCAGCTCAAAGAGGATGTTAAAGGGGTGTAAAGGTTTGCGTTTTTTTCACCTTAATGCATCCCATGCATTAAAGGTGAAAAACACCCGTCAGTGACCGGCCTCTCAGCCACCCCCCCCCCCCCCCGTTTTACTTACCTGAACCCTCGAACTTGTCCCATGGGGACAGGCTCTCTGCCTGGGGTTCATGGCTCTTGATTGGATAGATTGATAACAGCATAGCCATTGGCTCCCACTGCAGTCAATCAAATCCAATGACTTCGCCGCCCCCCCAAGTCCTGCATTCGGCCTCTATGGATGTTGAGTGCTGGACTAGGGAGCGCATCCTCAAGGTAACCCCCCCCCTCCCAGGAGAGCGCTTCTCCCAGGGGGTTATCGGATGTGGGGAGGAGCCGCGAGAGCCTCCGAGGAACCCCAGAAGGCGAGGTTCAGGGCCAATCTGTGCAAAACAAGCGGTACGTGGAGGTAAGTATGTTTGTTATTAAAAAAAATAAAATAAAAAAAAAACCCACACACCTTTGGTGTCATTTTTAAGAGCATGCCGACTTCCTGAACAGGTATTTTTCGGTACTTTCTCATTTTGCACCAACATACTAAACTATTTGGGTGCCAATAAAATGAAATGAGCAAAAATATTTAAAATATGCTAAAAAGCCAAATTAAACAGATCAAGAAAAAAATAAAATAAAAAAAAATAAGTAATCCTCTTTTGGAATAAAGCATGTGAAGCATCCCAAGTTCAAGTGACTAGAATCAAAGACACCAGGCCGTTTAACTTTTTTAGTGTAACAGAACATAGAGGTTACATTTATATATTGTGGATCACCATTACAACCACAGTGCTCTTACGGTGGCTTTTTTTTTTTAAACAAAACCAGCTTTTATATAAAATTGTAAGGGGAAGGGGGGTAAGTGGGTCTCTCCAAACTACAATAAATTAGGAGGGTCCTAAAATAAAATTAAAATGTAAAAAAGAGGCAGACTACTTGTGTTTCTTTTATAAAGCAATCTAAACCATTTTATCAGTTTACACAGTCACACAAACTTAAGTTATAAAAGTAAAGTTGTTCTAAAGTTAAGTAATGCTTTACCTGCATTAGGTCCTCCCTATACATTTACCTGGCTCCTCTTTTGATCCAGTGATGTGCCTGGCTGAATCTCTTGTCCTCACAGGATTTTGATGCTGTCTGTCATATACTGTGAGGAGGGATCGGGGGGGGGGGATGGTAGAACTGTGCTGTATGAAGCATCTATGGCTGCACACAGCCTGACTGACTTGGGAGCATAAACGCTAATGGCTTCCTGGGGAGGCACTTGGAGAAGAGGAGGAGCAAATAGCGCAGGCAGGGGACTCGAGAAGAGCAGGTAAGGAGCCATTGTTCAATAAAACTGCACAGAGCAGATAAGTATAGCCATGTTTTATTTTTATTTTAGAGTCCAGGCTCGGTAAAAAGATAGTGACCACAAGTCTGGAAACTGATAGTCCAAGGCAATAAGCAGTCAGATCTTGAACAAAGCTTTAGAAGAGAAAAATAAATAAAAGGGATGGATGGTTTAAAAAAATACTCCCAAGTATTCCGGTCCAAAACCTAATGACACTAGCACTCGAATCTAGCCTTACAACCCATAGTCTATGAAGACAGATCTGTGTCTTGTACTGTACAATTAAAATAAACACAAATTACTCTTACCGGTATTTCCAGTAAAGCATGCTGCAGAACATACATTACTGCAATGCAGCCCCAAGTGAACAAGCACCAACACAGGCACATGCAAGCAAGTTAATACTTTAAACCCTGAATGGTACAATTAAGGTCTTGTTCATGCCATGTCCAGTGACTAAAAATGCAGGAAAACAATGGCTTTGTTCACACTGCAACACAAAGCATATAAATGCAACATGTATAAAAATGCATGTTACAGCACATGTATTTTCAGTGCATTATGAGCTGTATAGAGTTAAAGGACCCTTAACCTTGACCCTTGCTTACTCTGAACTTGAACCCCCCTCCTGCCCAGACCAATTTTCAGCGCTGAACGACAATTGCGTGGTCATACAACACGTTACCACCAAAAGAAAGCTCTGTGGGAGAAAAAAAAAAGGATAAACCTTTCATTTGGGTATCTGATCACCTCTGGGTTTTTTCGTAAACATTTTGAAAAAAAGACCGAAAATTTTGAAACTAAAATACAAAAACAGTTTTATATTTTGTTATAAAATTTTGCAAAACAAGTAATTTTTCTCCTTCGCTGATGTACACCAATGAGGCTGCACTGATAGGCAGCACTGAGGTGACACAGATGATTGATTGGTGGCACTGTTATACACTGGTGGGCACTGATATGCACTGGCAGGTGGAACAGATGAGGTGGCTGTGCCCCTTCCTCGTCGGGACTGATGTCCCTTACACAGAAGTCAGTGATCGGCTTTTTTTCTCCTCACGATGTCAGCACGGAGAAGGAAAAAAATAAAATAGATTACAAAATGTTCTGTTTGGCTTCATTAGATGACAGCTGATTACGTGGTAAGACACGTGGGGAGAATGCAAAGGGGAGGACATCTATTGATGGCCTCCTGGCAATGTAGGCCCGCTCTGTAACCATCATTTGGCTATAGCGTGGACAGGAAGGAGGTTAAAGTGGTACTAATGGTCTTCTCCATAAGCAGCCAATTATTGGATCACCTCTTCACGATTTTGTCACATTTATTAGACTCATTATCACAAATTTAAAGTACATTTTCTGTGTGTAGATCTCACATTCGCTTGCATCTCAGGCGCCATTATTTATGTATCCATTATTGCTTAAAGCGGGAGTTCCGCCGTTTTTTGTTTTTAAAAGTCAGCAGCTACAAATACTGAGCTGCTGACTTTTAAAATAAGGACACTTACCCGCCCAGCGCACCCGCGATGTTGGCACCCGAAGCCGATCTTTGATCGGCTCTCGGGTGCTGCCGCCACAATCTTCGGTATGGGAATCAGGAAGTGAAGCCTTGCGGCTTCACTTCCCTACTGCGCATGCGCAATAAGGACGGTCCCTGCTGTCTCTGGGATCCATGTGTTTCCCAGCAGACAGTGGGGGCCCCACAGGAAGTGGCGTAAATACCCGCAGAATCTGCGGCTATCTATGCCCGGACGTGGGTGCAAATACCTGTATTATACAGGTATCTGCACCCCCCTTCCCCCTGAAAGGTGCCAATTGTGGCACCGGAGGGGGGGGGGGGGGGGGTTCCCAATGAGCGGAAGTTCCACTTTAGGGTGGAGCTCCGCTTTAAATAAAAATACTGAACAAGAAAGTGGTATCAACATTATAAACAGTGACCCTTGTACGTATATGTAATTGCATAATATATATATATATATATATATATATATATATATATATATATATATATATATATATATATATATATATATATATATATATATATATATATATATATATATATATATATATATATATATATATATATTAATAATAAATACACACCCCCACACACCCCTCAGCTTACACCAATTCCAGTCTGCATTTTGCTAGATTAAAAGAATAATGGATAACCCATTATAATCTATTTGAATTGTTGAGATTTGGAATTACAGCCAGAGATGAGCTCAGGCCCAGCACCTAGATAAAGTTACTAAGGCTATGGGAGGGGTGTCTCTTAAGCAATGTACACACGATCAGACTATCCAGCGGACAAACCGCCGGACTGTCGGAACGAGCGGACCTGTCCACACACAGGACTTTTTCGCCGGACTATCCGCCATACTTCTGAAATGAACAGACTTGCCCACACATGGAGGAAAATCCGTTCATTTTGAGCGGGGCTCCAGGTAGCCAGGACTAGCGAAGGAAGTCAATGTCGCCACCTGTAGCTAGACACCTTTAGGCATCCCCAAATGAATACACACTAGCATACATTTTGTATTAGCAATCTCCCTTGCTGGTTGACACACTCACCATTGCTTTGCGGTGGCTTTTGTACAGTGAATAGTCCTGCATGAGTACTAACCAGCAACTGTTTACAATCCAGGCCATGCACTTGGGCTCAAAGGTTTTAAAATATATATTCAAGTATCTTTGAACTGATATGTTTGGTTAATGGTGTATCCACACCCATTGAAGGGGGCTAGATGCACCCCCCCCATGTAATACCACTATGTCAGTCACAATATACACGCGTGAGTGGGACATGCCTTGTTAGATTTCCCTCTTCCTCAGAGCTAAAATGTTAGCCTATGATACTGCTACATAGTCCTTTGCAATGTTGTGGGTGCTTCGACCTGGACTTGAGACGATTGTTTCATGATAAGCTATGATACAAGCACTGGTTTGCGAGTATAATACCTACCTCTATTAAACACATTTGAGAAAAATGCACTAGGCCTGTGCGCCCTGTTTTGTTCTAGGTTTCTAGTGGTATTGGACCCCAGTCTTTGGAGGGCAGCAAGGTGTGGGTTATCAGGATAAGAGACTACAACTGCATCCAGGCCCACCATTTAGTGCAGGAGATTGAATGTTGGGGTTTGCCATCTTCTGCTATCTGGAGCTTTGTTAGGGAAATTAACCCTCACTTGATGTCCCGCTGACTACAGTTTCTTTAAGGCTAGGTTCACATTGCTGCGATGCGGGAACGCCGCGAATCCGGGGCGTTTTCCCGCATCGCATACCTCCCGCTGGCAGTTCACACTGCCCTATGCGGACGGCTGGGGGTGTCAATGTTATGTTAATGACACCCCCAGATCCGTCGGCATATCGCAGTGCGATCTGCCGACTCGCACAGGAATCGGATCGCATGGTGTGAACCCCCATGCGATCCGATTCCGTTGCGGACCCAAAAAAGGGTCCCGTGCGAGTTTGCTGCGGGACCGCTGCGAGTTCAGCCATACTATCTGTATGGCTGAACTCGCAGCGCTACGGAGATCGGATGTGATTTGCTGTGCGAATCACATCCGGTTCTCCCCCCGCAGCAGTGTGAACCCAGCCTAAAGACGAAGTGAGGACATTTTTAATAGTAGCACTTAAAAAGATGCTCTTAACCTTTTCTACTCTATCCAAAACCAAGAAAAAAATGGCTTGACATACACTTTAAAAATATTCCAGGAGGTATTTATAGACAAAGTATTTATGGCCCGACATTTTTTCTAAATTTTTTCACGTCAGGGGTGCGGCTAACTACCAAGCAGAATGGAAGCCTGATATCTAAGCTCCAGGGTCGACTAGAGACAAACTGCAAAAAACACTGCTCCACTGACTGAATCCCTTAATCTCTGAGAACATCAACACCCAGGGAATCACCCAAACAAGCAAACCCTCCCGCAAGAGGAAGTAAAACAGGCAGCCCAATAAATCAACAGGGTTCTTTACACAGCTGCTGAGGCACCAAATCCAAGATGGCGCCCCACGGCCCTTCAGACAATGCTGATAGCTCCTATACAGACCTCTCAGACGCAGATCGACCAGAAATATCCTCTCCAAAAGATGCAGCAGCTGGCAACCCTTCATCTACAGCCTCCTCTGCGAACAGTCCAGTAAATCTTCCCATGCCTGATGAAGGGGTCCTGCGTGACTCCGAAAAATTGCACTCTCCTTGTGTTGTGATCATGCAATAAATAATTCGTTCGGATGCTATTTTGTGTCGACCCATGGTGTGCCGGCAAATATATACTGTACAATCATAGCCATTCCCATATAGCATGGGTGTCCAACCTGCAGCCCTTCAGCTGTTGTGGAACTACAAGTTCAATCATGCTTCTGCCTTTGGGAGTCATGCCTGCAATGCCTCGTGAAACTTGTAGTTCCGCAACAGTTAGAGGGCCACAGGTTGGGCACCCACGCCCCCTATAGCATAATTTCCTACATCTAATCCACCGATGCTAGACACAATAAAAGATACCCAGCTCTCTCCAAAGTTCCCTTCACAACACTATCTCTTCAATGTTTACAAAATTTTCCTCAGAAATGCACTCAATGGGAGACAGATTCCCAAATTGAAAATCAAATGGGAGAAATGACAGAAACAGTTAACGACTTAGTGGATGCCCACGAAAAACACACGTGATGAACATCAATGGTTGAAAACCAAGATGGTGGACCTAGAGGATAGATCTCGTCGCAACAACGTTAAAATAAGGGGCATACCTGAAAATATTCTCCCATCTGATCTTAATGCCTATGCCAGACAGCCAATTTCCACTCTGCTTCCTGAGATTTCTCCTCCCATGGAAACTATAGATTGTATCCACTGCTCCCTAAACCTCACCCCCCTGAGGAGGTCCCCTATGATATATTATTGAGAATACATTTCTACCACACTAAAAGATCAGCTTGACAAAAGCAAAGCACTTGGGTCAGCTCCCTACACTAAAACTTCAAATGTACGCAGACCTGTTACAATATACTGCCAGCTGAACACCATTAATAAACTTTTCAACAACCATAACCTCACAATAGTCCCCGTCAGTGGGGCCTCCCCACAACAATAATGGTCACTTAAAAGTGGGAAGCAGCATAACATCTACACAATAAAGGAAGGCCTCCAATTGCTCCAGACATGGGAAATCAACCCCAACCCTACAACTCAAAATCAAGTTAACTACAGGAGAAACAACCCATCCCCATCTGGGCGCCACCACGCTAACATTTCTACTACACCAAATTGAGTGTTTCCAATACTATGACTAACAGCACTACGTTCCAGTTCGGTACTCTGCTTGTTGCAACCAGTTCACAAATGTTTACCTCATCATACCTCAGCAGCTCTAGATATACAACCTGCTGATTTACTGTTCACCCCCCCCCCCCCCTTTGTTTGCTTTATTTTTCCCTGTATTGTCAGATGAGCCGTTTATGGAATATAGATAACTGATAACTTTCTAATTCTCTCTGACCCTTCTGATCACTACCCCCAGAAGACCTCAGAACAAGCTACAACTTGTCTTCTATCCAACGAACCCAAAGTCTCAACCATCGTCTATATACTAATACAGACCACCTGCATGCCTAGCTTTGTCCAACTGTAAGTAAACAAAATGACATTCCTCACCAACCCTAGTCACACTAGTCAAGATGCTGAAATACATGTCACTCAACGCCAAAGGATTAAATCATCCAGCAAAGAGCCTCACTATGGCACACAGCCCAAGAGTCCCATTGTGAGGTTTCATGTACACAAGAACACACAAATGGAGTCTCGCTGCACCAACAAAAACTTCCCCTACACCTTTAGAGCATCAGGCACAGCAAAGAAAAATGGTGTAACAGCAATCAAAAACATCACATCCTTTATGCTACATGACAGTCTCAGACGTAGAGGGTAGATACCTAGACCTCGATTGCACACTGGATAATACCAGATGTACCCTAGTAAATGTATATGTCCCCAATACATGGCAAATCAAAACTTGACAAAACTCATGAAAGCCTACACAAGTTCTGGCAAGGTCATCTTTTATGGCAATGAAAAATTACCACCAGACCTAATAGACACCTCCTCCAGAGCCAACAGGTACCTCTCACCAATGGGGACTTTCATAAGAAAGAACGACCTATATGATGTGTGAAGTCATCACCACCCCAACGAACACGACTACACTTTTTTCTCCCATCTCCACAACTCATACACCCAAATTGACTACTTCCTGGTAGACAAATTGTTACTATCCAGCATCACCTGAACCAGCCATCTCTACAATAACCTGGGTCCAATCATGCAACCACCACTTATACTATTGACCATCTGCCATCGGTCTCTACCACAAGAACGTAGAGAGCCAATGCATCCATCCTGCAATCACCTACCTACTCGATCAACTAGAAGAGTTCTTCACCATCAACAAAGGATCCATATCCAATAACGCCACCCTATGGAATGCCCATAAAGCATTCATCAGGGAGATCCTTATACAAATTAAGTGGATGTAAACCCAATTCGTGAAATCTGAGCTAGGCACATACATCTGCAGTGTTTTCTTATCTCTCTCTAAAGCCCGAAGTCCCGTGGCTTTCTCCTTCTCCGTTCTGCTTCCAGCATGGTAACTTTGGAAAAGTTCTCCATCAACTTTGATAAAACCAGACTGAATTTTGTGTCAGGGCGGGTGCTATTAATAGATTAGCAAAAAGCTGGTCAATTCACAGCACAGCTCTGCATTGTTTCTTCTTTTCTGCCTATGGGGAGAAGGGGTGTGTGCACCTTTCCTCCAATCAGCGGTCTCACGGTGTATGGCAAGAATCCACACCACAGGTGAATCAGGAAGAGAAGATTTTTTAAAAGGACGTGCACTTTCTAAACAGTATATGAAGGCAGCAGATATACATGTAAAACATATGTAGGAGGATTTGTTTCATCTCTGTGCATCATCTGAGGCCACTCACTTCCCTGGGTATATGTGTGAGGGTTTACATCCACTTTAAACAGGAAGTAAACCCTGATGACATTACTTAACTACATTGTACAGTCACCCACTAATTAGCCATTCTAAACATTAACTCAATCCCACCTCATTGTAGGATGATAATTACCCACATACTCCTGTCAGACTGCTTATTACTAGGCACTGGAAGACTAGAACGGTCCCAAAAATACTAGAAGTGATAACTCTAGTACACACTCATTACTCCTATGAACGTTTATCGACATATGAGAAATCTGCTTAGTACAAGCACCAAGCACCTTATACGATGATTTCCATGGAAAAGTTGGTACAATAGGACTTGTGATTCTCCTACCCCATACCCAGGATTAATCTGTTTATCCTGCCTCTGCGTTCTCCCTCACCCTCTTTATCCCAGCCCCCCCCCATCTACTCCCTATATCCTGTTATATAGCTTCACTGTTAACATTTAAAATATGGTTACTCCTTGACTTACTGCTACTAAGCAGCATGTGTTTACACTTTGAGTCTAAGTCTCGGTTCACACTGGGGCGGCTTTCAAAGTCGCCCGACTCTGAAGCCGCGCTGCACATGTGACTTCAGCGCAGCTTTCAAACGACTTCTGTAATAGAAGAAGTTAATGCAAGCCGCTTCAAAGTCACCCAAGTAGTACAGGAACCTTTTTCCAAGTCTGAGCACTTGAGTCACTCTGATTAAAACAGTTGCATTGCACTGAATGAAGCGCGACTTGTCAGGTGGCCAAGTCACCTGACAGGTCACCCCGCAGTGTAAACTGAGCCTTAGACTATCCAATGTTTGGAATGTTCACTGTTATTTTTCTCTGCACTTTACAAAACTTAATTTTTTTTTAAATAAATATAAAAAATAAAAAGGTAGTTTCACAGTCCAGAACTAAGATCCATTAACCACTTCAGCTCCGGACCAATAAACACCTTAAGGACCAGAGGTCTTTTTGCAATTTCGCACTGCGCTGCTTTAACTGGTAATTGCGCGGTCATGCAATATTGCACCCAAACGAAATTTGCGTCCTTTTCTTCCCACAAATAGAGCTTTCTTTTGATGGTATTTGATTGCCTCTGCGATTTTTTTTTTTTGCGATATAAATGGAAAAAGAGCGAAAATTTTGAAAAAAAAAAGATATTTTCTTCTTTTTGTTATAAGAAAAATCGAATAAACTAAATTTTAGTCATACATTGAGGGCAAAATTTATTCAGCCACATGTCTTTAGTAAAAAAAATGTCAATAAGCGTATATTTTTTGGTTTGCGCAAAAGTTATAGCGTCTACAAACTAGAGTACATTTTCTGGAATTTACACAGCTTTTAATTTATGACTGCCGATCTCATTTCTTGAGGTGCTAAAATGGCAGGGCAGTACAAATCCCCCCCAAATGACCCCATTTTGGAAAGTAGACACCCCAAGGAAATTGCTGATGGGTATGTTGAGCCCATTGAATATTTATTTTTTTTGTCCTAAGGGATTGAATAATGACAAAAAAAAAAAAAAAAAAAATTTTTTTTACAAAAAGTTGTCATTAAATGATATATTGCTCACACATGCCATGGTTATATGTGAAATGACACCCCAAAATACATTCTGCTGCTTCTCCCGAGTACGGGGATACCACATGTGTGGGACTTTTTGGGAGTCTAGTCGCGCACGGCACCCCGAAAACCAATCACCACCTTCAGGATTTCTAAGGGTGCAAATTTTTGATTTAACTCCTCACTACCTATCACAGTTTCGAAGGCCATAAAATGCCAAAATAGCACAAAACCCCCCCAAATGACCCCATTTTGGAAAGTAGACACCCCAAGCTATTTACTGAGAGGCATGTTGAGTCCATGGAATATTTTATATTTTACCAAAAGTTGCGGGAATATTACAAACTTTTTTTTTTTTGCACAAAGTTGTCACTAAATGATATATTGCTCACACATGCTATGGGCAGAAGTCAAATTACACCCCAAAATAAATTCTGCTGCTTCTCCCGAGTACGGGGATACCACATGTGGGGGACTTTTTGGGAGCCTAGTTAACTAGCTACCTAGCGACACTAGCGACACTGATGCAGCGTTCAGAAAAATTATCGCTTAGTGACACTGGCAAAAGGGGGTGAAAGGGTTAACTAGCGGAAATCAGGGGGTTAAAACCATTATTGGGTAGTATATCGGAGTACCTAGCGCTATAAAAACCTGGCGGTGAACCTAAAAAAATAACTAGCTACCTAGCGACTGTAGCGACACTAATGCAGCGATCAGAAAAACGATCGCTTAGTGACACTGGCAAAAGGGGGTGAAAGGGTTAACTAGCGGCAATCAGGGGGTTAAAAACATTATTGGGTAGTATATCGGGGTACCTAGCGCTATAAAAACCTGGCGGTGAACCTAAAAAAATAACTAGCTACCTAGCGACTGTAGCGACACTAATGCAGCGATCAGAAAAACGATCGCTTAGTGACACTGGCAAAAGGGGGTGAAAGGGTTAACTAGCGGCAATCAGGGGGTTAAAAACATTATTGGGTAGTATATCGGGGTACCTAGCGATATAAAAACCTGGCGGTGAACCTAAAAAAATAACTAGCTACCTAGCGACACTAGCGACACATGCAGCGATCAGAAAAATGATCGCTTAGTGACACTGGCAAAAGGGGGTGAAAGGGTTAACTCTAGGGGCAATCAGGGGGTTAAATCTTTATTGGGGGGTGATAGGGGGCTACCCTGGACCTAACACTAACTGTCCTGACAGTT
This sequence comes from Lithobates pipiens, assembly GCF_037356315.1. Taxonomy (NCBI): domain Eukaryota; kingdom Metazoa; phylum Chordata; class Amphibia; order Anura; family Ranidae; genus Lithobates; species Lithobates pipiens. Next base: position 219,565,195 of record NW_027507718.1, read on the forward strand.
TTTACTGTCACAACTGACACTGAAAACATTGATCAGTAAAGAAATGATCAATGCAATCAGTGACACTGTGACTGGGGGGGGAGGGGGGGCGGGGGGGGGATCGGGGGGCGATCGGGGGGGGGATCGGGGGGGGTTTGTGTGCCTGTGTGTACCTACATGTCAGTGTAGTGTTCGTGCAGACTTACTTTTACTCTTCTCCTCGTAGTCCGGTCAAAAAGACCGCCCCGAGGAGAATGACATCACTTCCTCCTTCCTGTGTAAACAATACACAGGGGAGGAAGCTTCTCATTGGCCAGGAGCGATCCAGAGGGGGTGGCCGAAAACGAACGGCCATCCCCTCATCACGGAGCGCTCCTGGACCGAATCGGACCGCCGTAACCAGCGGGAGGGGGTCCGATGGGACCCCCCACCCGCTGGAAGGCAATCACGTAGATGTACGTGATTATGCCTGCCTGTGCCATTGTGCTGACGTACATTGGCAATACGGCGGTCCTGAAGTGGTTAAGATGCATAAGAATTTTATAAAAAAAATAATTTTTTTTTTTACAGAAAAATGTACTCATCAGTATTTTGTTCAACACTGCAGGTCTATTAGAATGATAAAATCCACAGGACGCAGGTCAAATGTAGGGCTGCAACGAACTATTATTTTCATAATCGATTAGTTGGCCGATCATTGTTTCGATTCATCGATTGATCGGTTAACCACTTAAGGACCGCCGTATTGCCATTATACGTCAACACAATGGCACAATCACGTAGATCTACGTGCCTGCCTTCCAGCGGGTGGGGGGTCCGATCGGACCCCCTCCCGCTGGTTACGGCGGTCCGTTTCCCTCCGGGAGCGATCCGTGATGAGGGGATGGCCGTTGGTTTCTGGCCACCCCCTCTCGATCGCTCCTGGCCAATGACGAACTTCCTCCCACTGTGTATTGTTTATACAGGAAGGAGGAAGTGATGTCATTCGGTCTTTTTGACCGGACTACGAGGAGAAGACTAAAAGTAAGTGCACCAAAACACTACACTGACACATAGGTACACAAACCCCCCCCCCCCCCCGACCCCCCCCCCCGCCCCCACCCCCAGTCACAGTGTCACTGATTGCATTGATCATTTCTTTACTGATCAATGCATTCAGTGTGAGTTGTAAAAGTAAAAACTGTCAGGGCAGTTAGTGTTAGGTCCAGGGTAGCCCCCTATCACCCCCCAATAAAGATTTAACCCCCTGATTGCCCCTAGAGTTAACCCTTTCACCCCCTTTTGCCAGTGTCACTAAGCGATAATTTTTCTGATCGCTCCATCAGTGTCGCTAGGTAGCTAGTTATTTTTTTAGGTTCACTGCCAGGTTTTTATATCGCTAGGTACCCCGATATACTACCCAATAATGGTTTTAACATCCCGATTGCCCCTAGTTAACCCTTTCACCCCCTTTTGCCAGTGTCACTAAGCGATAATTTTTCTGATCGCTGCATCAGTGTCGCTAGGTAGCTAGTTATTTTTTTAGGTTCACCGCCAGGTTTTTATAGCGCTAGGTACCCCGATATACTACCCAATAATGGTTTTAACCCCCTGATTGCCCCTAGTTAACCCTTTCACCAGCGATCACAGTATAAGTGTCACTGGTGACGCTGGTTAGCCAGTTAGTTATTTAGGTTCCCCGTCAGGTTTTTATATAGCGCCAGGGACCCCCATATACTACCTAATAAAAATTTGAACCCCCTGATTGCCCCTAGTTAACCCTTTCACCACTGATCACCGTATAAGTGTTACGGGTGACTCTGGTTAGTTTGCTTTTTATAGCATCAGGGCACCCACCATTTATTACCCAATAAAGGTTTAACCCCCTGATCACCCGGCGGGTGATATCAATTAGGTTTTAGGGTCAGGGTCTGCGTCGCCCCAGGCAGCGCTAGGTTAGTGTCAGTACCGCTAACACCCACGTGCAAAGCATACACCTCCCGTAGTGGTATAGAATCTGAACAGATCAATATCTGATCAGATCTATACTACCGTCCCCAGCAGTTCAGGGTTCCAAAAAAAACGCATTGTTAGCGGGATCAGCCCAGATACCTGCTAGCACCTGCGTTTTGCCCCTCTGCCCAGCCCACCCAAGTGCAGTATCGATCGATCACTGTCACTTACAAAACACTAAACACAACTGCAGCGATCGCAGAGTCAGGCCTGATCCCTGTGATCGCTAACAGTTTTTTTGGTAGCATTTTATATTTAAATCAGGAAGGCAGTGCTTGGTTTTCGGGGTCCCGTACGTGGCTAGGCTCCAAAAAAGTCCCCCACATGTGTTATCCCCGTACTCGGGAGAAGCAGCAGAATTTATTTTGGGGTGTAATTTGACTTCTGCCCATAGCATGTGTGAGCAATATATCATTTAGTGACAACTTTGTGCAAAAAAAAAAAAAAAGTTTGTAATATTCCCGCAACTTGTGGCAAAATATAAAATATTCCATGGACGCAACATGCCTCTCAGTAAATAGCTTGAGGTGTCTTCTTTCCAAAATGGGGTCATTTTGGGGGGTTTTGTGCTATTTTGGCATTTTATGGCCTTCGAAACTGATAGGTAGTGAGGAGTTAAATCAAAAATTTGCACCCTTAGAAATCCTGAAGGTGGTGATTGGTTTTCGGGGTGCCGTGCGCGACTAGACTCCCAAAAAGTCCCACACATGTGGTATCCCTATACTCGGGAGAAGTAGCGGAATATATTTTGGGGTGCAATTCTACATATAACCATGGCATGTGTGAGCAATATATCATTTAGTGACAACTTTGTAAAAAAAAAATATATATATATATATTTTTTTGTCATTATTCAATCCCTTAGGACAAAAAAAATAAATATTCAATGGGCTCAACATACCCATCAGCAATTTCCTTGGGGTGTCTACTTTCCAAAATGGGGTCATTTGGGGGGGGGGGGGGGGTTGTACTGCCCTGCCATTTTAGCACCTCAAGAAATGAGATAGGCAGTCATAAATTAAAAGCTGTGTAAATTCCAGAAAATGTACTCTAGTTTGTAGACGCTATAATTTTTGCGCAAACCAAAAAATATACGCTTATTGACATTTTTTTTACTAAAGCCATGTGGCTGAATAAAATTTTGCCCTCAATGTATGACTAAAATTTAGTTTATTCGATTTTTCTTATAACAAAAAGAAGAAAATATCTTTTTTTTTCAAAATTTTCGCTCTCTTTTTCCATTTATATCGCAAAAAAAAAAAAAAAAAAAAAATCGCAGAGGCAATCAAATACCATCAAAAGAAAGCTCTTTTTGTGGGAAGAAAAGGACGCAAATTTCGTTTGGGTGCAATATTGCATGACCGCGCAATTACCAGTTAAAGCAGCGCAGTGCGAAATTGGAAAAAGACCTCTGGTCCTTAAGGTGTTTATTGGTCCGGAGCTGAAGTGGTTAATAGCCTTTAAAAAAAAAAAAAAAAAAAAAAAAAAAAAAGTGGGTCAAATTGATGTTCATTTTCAACCACAGAGACGAGAACATTTGGAAATAGAAAACTTCTTAGCCCTTGTACACAATGTGTCCTATCGGACCGTGTTGTCGGATAATCCGACTGTGTGTGGTATGCATTGGACTGATTCCGTCGGAATATCCGTCGGACCCAATTTTACAACTTGTTGGAAATATTTTCAGACAAACTGGTCCGATCGGACATACTCCGATCATGTGTAGAGAATTCCAATCGGACAAAGTGCCACGCATGCTCAGATCAATTCCTATACCAAAGCTATTGGCTACTAGCCTGAACATAGTCCCGTCTTAACGAAATAACGTCATCACGTTCTGAATGATCGGATTTTCCGACAACTTGGTCCGACCGTGTGTATGCAACAGTTTCGGACACAATCCGTCGGACAAAATCCAACGGATTTGGTTGGCAGAATGTCCGACCGTGTGTACAGGGGCTAAGTCAAAGGAATTTTCAGACAATGTATGTGGTTTTCGTTCAGAAATTACATTTTAAAAACAATGTTAAAAACAAGTGAAAATTGCAAGCAAAATTCATTCAGCGAATGTACAATGATTTTTCGTCTGAATATTTTCATCTGAAAATTGATCTGGGTGGCCAGCATAAGGCTCGGTACACACCTATGCAGTTTGTTTTTGATCTGATTTTGCTGTGCGTTTAGATTTTTGTGATTTTACTGCAATTGGCATTTTTGCTTTTTTTTTTTTGGGCAGATAAAAAAAAAAAAAAAAAAAAAAAAAACACACAAATTACTGCAAAAATGCATTACATTGCAGCTTCTCTATTGAAGTATATTGAACCAATAAAGCACCATTTTGTTAAAAGTCCCCGACCCTTTCAAATGTGAATGTGTGCCATAGGAAACCATGTAAATGAACTGTAGTGTATTTCTGCAAAAAGCACCAATAAAAACAGATGTGAACCAGGTCTAAGACCTTTAGTAACATAATGGTGTTAAAAAAAAACACGAAAATTAGCCATTTATAGTAGAAAAACACAGATAATCACTACTGTAAGGGGGTTTATTTTTTACTGTAGAAAAGAAATATTTACAGAAGCGATTTGCTCTTTGTACTATAAAGGGCTCATTTTAGTTTTTTTAACCCCATTATGTTACTGGCTGATTACTCGATTATGAAAATAGTAATCGATAAATTTAATAATCGATTAGTTGTCGATTAATCGATTAGTTGTTTCAGCCCTAGTCAAAAGGTCAACTGCACCTGGCAACAAATACTAAATAATTTAAGCATCTCAACCTGATGCCACCAACACTAGTCTTCAGCCATAAGTATTGGAGGTCTCTACAAGCTTTGCACATCAGTACTGGAATTTTCTGGGCAAAAATTGCTTCAACACTGATCACATCTAAACAATACATTGAAAAATCTATATAATGTGATCTTGCGCAAAAAATATCACTGTAAAATTCTGTGGTAAGAGAACCCAAATATATCACAAAAAAAAAATAAAAAAAATTTCAAGTTATAAAAAAAAATAAAACATAGAAATATATCTCCACGTGAAGTGATGATGAATATAAGTGTGCAAAAATACAAGTGTCCAAAATATTTCTGAATCACGGAAGAGACGCACACCGGAAGTGATGTAAGAAGGCGCTGAACAACGCAGATTTTGTTCTCTGTCTGTTTTACATGTTTTTAAATGTAAGAGTCCACCCCTGAGTACTTAATACACATCTTGTTTGGCCCATAACACACTGCACTATTGGAGGCTTTTTTTTTTTTTTTTTTTTTTTTTTTTTAACACTGAGGCATTGTGTACTGGATTAAAATTTGGAGGAAACTGGCTGAATGGATTACTTTGTCCATTGGAGGAATACCTATGAGTTCATCTGCAGTGTGTACATCTGAAAGAAGTGCCCAAAGATGATAGTGGAGACCCTTTATTGCTTATGGATGCGATTTACGTCTATTACTAAGGTGAGAATTCTGGGAGACTTTAGTATTAAGAGGCTATTTGCAGAATACCTAGGAACATATATGGACATCTATATGTGCGTGTACCTATTTATCATATATAAATCGGATCCATTCACTTAAGACGGCAGAAGCTTTACACTTTATATACTATTTTAGAGGACCATTTAGCCTCATTTTACATTTTTGTGATTTACTTACATCTTTATAATATTTTGAGTTATTACTTTTTCACGTGATTCAGGAATATTTTGGACACTATTGTATTTTGCACATTTAGATTTATAATTACTTCACGTGGAGATATTTATATTGTTTTTCATTTTTTCTTTTTTGGCAATATATATTTGTTGGGTTATCTTACCACAGTATTTTACAGTGATTTTTTGCAGAAGATCACTTTATATAGATTTTACATGTTCTGGTGTTTTGTGATACACTTAGGTTTTGCTACATCAGTTACACTTTTTATCACTTGTCACATTTACTACCTTACTCTAAAGCCCCATACACACAGTTTTTCTACTGAGTTTTTCCCTTCGGATTAACCAAAACCATGTAGTGCAAGTGTCTGATTGCATACAAATTGAAACTCCTAAGGTTTCACCTCATATTTTATGGTTTTGGTAAATCTGAAGGAAAAACTCAGCAGAAAGCTGATAGTGTGTATGGGGCTTTCGTAGCACGAGGGACACTTTTGCACAATACATTTGCCTGGTGTTTCAACTCGGGAGTATATATTGGAGGCAAAAAAAAATAATCAGCATGTTTCAAAGCATGTACATTTTCCCATGTTTTATGCCCAACACCTGAAGTACAGGAAAAAGGAGTTTTGATCTGTCAGAAATCCTCTATGAGTCGCTAACAGTGCCCTTTGCTGCACTGAAATACAATAAAAAAAAATAAAAGGGAAGAGGTGGGCTCACTCCACATGCATTCATTAAAGTGGTTGTAAACCACATATGCATCCAATACACGCACCATTTTATAGTTTATGTAAAAATCCAAACTGCTGTATTATGACCTCTGAATTCTTATCTCCAAGCCTGCATCTCCAGTCCATAGGCGTGTTTATAGATCAGAGCTCAGAAGTCAAAGTGATGACATCACTGGCCCCACATCCCCTCTGTACACACAAACTAGCTCTGAATTAGCAGCGCGCACCATGCTGGAAGTGTGCACACACTCCCTGCTGGCAGGTAGGCTGTACAGCTGGGAGATGGGTCCATTGATGTCACAACTCCACCGCCCACGGACCAAAGATTTCCAAAGAGCTGCTATAAATTTAGGAGATGGGAATACAGAGGTAATACAGCAGTTTGGATCTTTACATAAACTATAAAAATAGCGCATGTATTGGAGAAATGATGCATATGGAGGTTTACAAGCACTTAAAACTAAATTCTCATTTACTCTTTTTTTAGGCTGGGGCAGCAGGAGACACGCACCCTTCACTAATGCTTGTGCACGAGTCTCCTCTGCATGTCAGTCAAAGGAGAGCAGGCGTGGCGACATTTTCTGCATGTGTCAAATTTTTTTCTAGTAGCAAAGCGGAGAGGATTACAGATGACTAACCCTGTCTGACTGCAAAATTTGTTGTGCTGCATTGCCGCTTTAGCTATAATGTTAAGTTTTTATATCTGGGTTTACAATCACTTTAACACAAGATCCTGCCCACGCAGTGGGGGCAGGGCCAGCTGTCAAAATATCCAAACAGCAGCTGCATTTGTTTTCATGCAGGTGCATTTTCAGTTGACAATCTTTCCCCTCGCTCCTTCAATTAAGGGATGTCAGGCAGAAGGCGGCATACCGGACCGCCCACAGAGCAAAATTTCAAAAGGTTCATCAAGAACCAGATGAAAGATAGCTCCATGCATGGCCAGCTAAAAGAAAAATGTAAACCCTTTGTTTTTTTCTATTGCCATGTGCCCTTGGGAAGAACATCCTGTCCTGAGACAACAGAAATGGAGAGCTCTTCAAAAGGAAATTCAATCACATCACCAGAAAAAGATGAAATAAAAGTGCCCCCACTGGAAGAATTGCCCTTGTTTCCGTTCCAATAATAACGCCCAGTTTTTGTTGAATGTCCCAGGCATGGGCTCCAACAGCAATAAAATCCTGATAGAAGGTCTAACTATTCCTACTCTATCCAAAAAAAATTATAATATACACACACACCAGCCACTTTATTAGGTACATCTGTTCAATTGCTTGGTAACACAAATTGCTTATCAGCCAATCACATGGCAGCACCTCAATGCATTTAGGCATCTAGAAGTGGTGAAGAAAAACTTGAGGATCAAACCGAGCATCTCAAAAGGGAATTTAGGTCTTTGAACGTGGCATGGATGTTGGTGCCAGAGGGGCTAGTCTGAGTATTTAAAAAACTGCTCATCTACTGGGATTTTCATGCACAACCATCTAGGGTTTTCAGAGAATGGTCCCAAAAAGAGAAAATATCCAGCGAGCGGCGGTTGTGTGGATGAAAATGCCTTGCTGATATCAGACAAGACTGATTTGAGATGATAGAAAGGCAACAGTAACTCAAATAACCAAGGATGCAGAACCCCATCTTTGAATGCACAACACATCGAACCTTGAACTAGAAGGGCTACAGCAGCAGAAGACCACACCAGGTGCCATTCCTTTCAGCTAAGAGCAGGAAACTGAGGCTACAATTCACACAGGCTCATCAGGATTGGAGAAAAAAAAAAAAGGAAGATTGGAGTCCTCATTTTAGCTGTGACATGGTAGGGTCAGAATTTGTCAAACATAAAAGCATGGATCCATCCTGCCTTGTATCAATGATTCAGGCTGGTGGTGTAATGGTGTGGGAGATCTTTTTTGCACACTTTGGGACCTTGGAACCAATTAAGCATAGTTTAACCACCTCAATACAGGTCAATTTCTCCCCCTTCCTACCCAGGTCAATGTTCAGCTTTAAGCGCTGTCGCACTTTGAAAAACAATTGCACAGTCATGCAACGCTGTACCTAAAATGAATTTTTAATTGATCTATTCACACAAATAGAGCTCTCTTTTGGTGGTATTTAATCACAGTTGTTTTTTATAAAAAATTCGGGGGAAAAAAATAAAGTTTTTTTTAATTTGTCTGAAAATGTTGCAAATAAGCAATTTTTCTCCTTCACCAATGTGCGCTGAAGAGGCTGTGCTGATGGGCAAGGACAGGTGGCACTGATGGGGCTGCATTACCTTTACATGTCTCCCCTGTGAGGAAATGACGCTGATCAGCTCTCCTCACCTCATCAGTGTGAGACGAGGAGAGCTGATAAATGGTATCTCCTGGTTTACATGTGATTGGACACAGTCAATCACATGGGTAAAGAACCCCAGCTCTTTGCAACGATCAGGATCACGCGATTGCAGCTCAACTGGGAGTCGCCACGACATCATCCCAGAACAAGAGCTGCCCCGCTCACCCATCATTTGTCTAAACGGCAGGTGGAAGAATGTTGAATGCCAAGGCCAACCTAAGCATTGTTACGGACAATGTCCACCCCTTTATGACTACAGTGTACCCATATTCTGATGACTACTTCTAGCAGAATAATGCTCCATGTCACAAAGCTCAAATCATCTCACCACTGGTTTCTTGTACATGTCAATGAGTTCACTGTACTCCACAGTCACCAGATCTCAATAGAATAAAGCACTTTCGGGATGTTATGGAATGGGAGATTCACATCATGGATGTGCAGCTGACAAATCTGCAGCAACTGTGTGATGCTACATATGCATACATACAAAAACCTTTCTTCATTTCTTCAGATAGACTAAATGAAAACTGTGTAGACCCATACCGTGCATTTTTGTACATTGAGGCGGGTCGCATTAGTTATTCAAACGCAACATATGAAAATTAAGACCCTGCAGCAATTTTCTTGCAACACACCTGCATATTAGAATAGGCTGAAAAAAATAGACCTTTGCATGGGGGGGGGGATTCAAAATGAATTTTTGCTTTTTGCAGAAAGGGTAATATAAATTGCGCTCAAAGGCCTCATTCATGCAGTATTTTAGTGCCAGCTTCAAAAAATTCCATTGGATGCAGTTAGCTGCAGCCGCTCAGCCTGTACAAAGTGACAACCGCCTCTGCTCTCTGCTTATACAATGTAATTGCACACTGAGCGATTACCTGTGGTTAGGGATATGACTGCCGTTTGCATCCATGGGTGATCATCTGTCCCTAACTGTAGGTAATTGCTCTATGTATAATAAAAACACTGGTAGAAACCTGTGGCTGCTGAGCCCGCAGCTTAGCAATGACAGGCGACAGTAGCTGCAACAATTTTTTCCATGTGTGACTTCAGCTGCAGAATACACTGGATTCTTGCCACAGCTGGCACTAGAATACAGTATCAATGAAGCCATATGGTACTGTTAAAGCGGGAGTCCACCGGGACTCGGCGTTTTTTTTTTTTTTTTTTTAAAGCCAGCAGCTACAAATACTGCAGCTGCTGACTTTTAAAATAGTGACACATACCTGTCCAGCGCGCCCGCGATGTCGGCACCCGAAGCCGATCGCTAAGGTCGTCTGTCGGGTCCTGCCACCGCCATCTTGGGTATGGGAATCAGGAAATGGAGCCTTTCGGCTTCATTTCCCGGTTCCCTACTGCGCATGCGCGAATCGCGCTGCGCAATAAGGACGCTCCCCGCTGCCTCTGGGAGCTGTGTGTTTCCCAGCAGGCAGCGGGGCACTTGCGGGAAGGAGCGTAAGTTACGCCCCTTTCCGCAGAGAGCTATCCCGGAAGTGGGTGCAGTTACCTGGATTATCCAGGTAACTGCACCCCCCTCCCCCCTGAAAGGTGCCGATTGTGGCACCGGAGGGGGGGGGGGGAGGGTTCCGATGAGCGGAAGGTCCACTTTAGGGTGGACCTCCGCTTTAAAGCTTGTTTAGTTGTACTTCTCCTGTGGATCACAGTAGCACAGATCATTCTGCACTCCTGTGACCCGGTTTCGGCAGACAGCAGGCTGAAGCCCGCTGTCAGCTGATATCACAGCGGCAGTGATTAATATGGTCATGATCCACCCATATACTTGGACCGGCCACCCAGGTGAGCAAGCAGCCAAGAGCCTGAGGCGGCAGCTCCCGCCCCCTACACAGCCCACCGCCACAGTGAGTGTAGGTGGGTGGCAGAGCATTGAGGCGGTGACCAATAGTCACCCGGTTCTCTCTGCTCAAGGAGCAGAGAGAACCGGGTGATCAGCGGTCTTTGATCACTTGGTTCTCAGCCTTAGAGCTGGCAGGGAAACAATGCTAAATCCTCCGAGGTAAGTATGATTAACCACTTCAGCCCCGGAAGGTTTTACCCTCTTAACATCCAGGCCATTTTTTGAGATACAGCACTGCATCACTTTAACTGACAATCGTGTGACGATGTACACAAACAAAATTGCTGTCCCTTTTTCCCCTCAGAGCTTATTTTTGATGGTATTTGATCACCTCTGCAGTTTTTATTTTTTGTGCTAAAAAAAAAAAAAAAAAAAAAAAAAAAAAACGACCACCACAGAGATCACTGTTTCAAATCACTGGGAACAGCAGATCTCCATGATATCTGCTGTCAGAATGGGGATCCACCTCTGTACCACGATCAGGGCCGACATCTAGGCCATGGGACCTGCTCCTATGGCGTGCGAGAGCGCCAACAGTGTCACTTGCACAGCCTGCCGTATGGGTAGGGCAGTTTGCGCTATCGAGCCGTTTTACACAGTGTGAGAGATATAGATATATATATATAGATATATATATATATATATATATATAGCGCAAGTGGTTAGAGAGAAAAAATTAAATAAAAAAATAAATAAAAAAAAATAAAAAATAAATCTTAACCACTTACTACCCAAGCCAATTTTGACATTTTTCACATGTGTTAAAATCAGCATTGATGGTTGCTAAAAATTATTTAGAACTACGTAGAACACCCAACACCGCACCACTCCACCAGAATAAAATAGTTGCTTTTTTCAGAATATATATATTTGTGCAGCTCTTTCTCAAAATGCATATTTTCAGAAAAATATACCTTTAAATGCATTTTGGTGCACACAAATACTCAATTTTTTTAAGATATAAAAGACAATGGTACATTCAGTGGATAGAAAACACGTTAACATTGAAAATTGTGCATGCCAGTCAAAAGTCAATAAAATACGTTACCTAAAAATGATGCATAGGTGATGCTTTAGAAGTGATTCTAAATGTTTATTCTAAAAAAGAAATGCAACATGTCATACCTACCTGCTCTTTGTATTGGTTTTGCACAGAGCAGCCCTGATCCTCTTCTTGAGTCCCCCACCAGTGCTCATGACTCCTTCCCCTTGACAAGTGCCCCCATTAGCAAACTGCTTGCAAAGGGGCACTGGTGCAAGCTCGCTTGAGTCTTTGAGTGTCCATAAGAGAGTCGTGGCCTGCCCCCGCTCTCTCCTCATTGACTAATTGGCTGTGAGTGACAGCAGTGAGACCAAGGACAGCAGAGTGCACATTGTTGGACTGAGTTTGTGGAGATACCTTACACTGTGTGATGCAATCACTGGTTTGGACCTAAACCCAAATTTGTATTTGTGCACGAGTACAGCACTGAAACTGGAAGTAGGGTTGCACCGACAACAACATTTTTATCGGCAAGTACCGATACTTAGCAATACCTTTGAGGTGCGATTTGAGCCCATGCAAAATGAAAGGGCTCTAATTGCACTGCAAAGAATCGAAGGAGGAAGAGGAATGCAGTGTAATTCCTGTCCAAAATGCATGCCGTTTCCCACACCACATTCTTGTTCAAATCACATCGCAATTTGAGCCCATTAGTTTTGTATGGGCTCAAATCGCACAGCAAAAGGTATCAGTTTTGTGTATCTGAACATTTTCATGAGTGCTCGTGAAAATACTCAGTATAGGTGAAACCCTAGGAGATTGCATCACACAGTGTGTTACATGCGTGGAGGACCGTCCCAGCGATTGCTAGCATTTGCACATGAGCACTGTACTGAAAGTAACAAAACCTATGCCACTTCCGGGTTCATTCGTTCACTGATGTTCCTCCATTATCTCAGTGGGCAGCCAACCTGACCACCTGTAGTGGTCCTAGGATTCCTGGTAGAGGCACATACACAAATGCGGGACGGGAAGCGGTTAAAAAAACATGCACTAGAAGTGTGTCCATTGGACATAAACCCATCATTTCTTTAAAGTGGTTGTAAACCCTGTAAGTAGGCTTACTTGGAGATACTGTGAATATCTCCTAAATTTGCACGGTTCATCAGTGGTCATCAAGCCTGTCCTCAGGGCCCACTAACAGGCCAGGTTTTATGTATTACCTTGGGGAGATGCAGACTAGAATACTGCAATCACTGAGCAGCAAATTATATCACCTGTGATGTATTTCAGTTATCCTGCAAACCTGGCCTGTTAGTGGGCCCTGGGGACAGGGTTGATGACCTCTGGTTTAGGAGATATTCACTGTATCCGCACATGCCGATGAAGTCTCGGCTTGCTCGTGCCGTTTCTTCAGGAGCCGTGGCTGGTGGCTCGCATGCGTGTGAGTGACGTCATCGCGGCTCCGACCAAATCACAGCGCCGAAGCCCGCGAAAATAACTCCAGGAGACATGTCGCCAGTAACAGTGTATAGAGGCCGCTGCAACAGCTTAGATCTAAGGCGAGTATTTCATAATGCCTTTATCTTGGGTTTGTTTTTTTAGTTTACAACCACATTCATTTTCTATCCCCTGTGCAATTAATATAACAGCAGCAATCTCCTCTAACTAGATTTCCTTCTTATGTTTCTTGTGCCTAGCAACCAAACTATGCAACAGCTTGTACGAGTCCACATATGCCATGGATTGTGGGACAGAGTGCGTAGAACACACAGGCATGCAGCCCGATTTTTTAATTGTATAACTGGTACGGTATATGATCCGTTCTGACATTTTGAATGTTTAGCTTCTACAAAGCCCCCACCATGCCCGGAATTAAGAAAGTCATCACAGAACGTTGATCTGGGTCATGCCATCAGGACAGCGAGCGCAAAAGTTACTGAAGGCTTATTGCCTTCATATATGCTGCCCAAAAATACAGCATGAGTGCTATCATTAGCACCCACGTTTATATTAAAATCATGATGTCATTCCGATGTGTACAGAAATAGGCAGGCAGGGCCGAAATGAGAGCACCTAACCTTGGATCAGGAGGCTAGAAATGAATAAGGGTGATTAGCTATGTATGGAAAGGGCGGGGGTGGAAGCATAGATTCCCCTGTGATTGATCGGAGGAGATCGGGCCATTGGCAGAGCACAGGTGATCGGCCTCCTTTCCAGAAATCATGACACAGGAATATGGTGCAGTAACAGGCTCACCTTCTCGCACAGCGTGCGCACTTGGCTCTCGTTGAGTTGCTTGCAGTCATTGAGCTGCTCGATCCATTGGTCCAGCTCTTTGGTGAACGTCTTGTCCTCCATATCCAGCAGCGCCCCTCCCGGGACAGTCAGCAACACAATAGGGCACAGTCACTCGGCTGCCACCTTCCCCCCGTCACACCCTCCTCCTCTGGGCCGCGGCGCTGTATGTGGAAAACAAGCTACGGCGGTACACCCGCTGCGTGTCAGAGGAGGAGGCCGCTTCGCCGCTGTGTCGTTCCTTCCTTCCTCCTCCTCATTCAATCTCGCCTTCACCCCCCTCCCGAGTACCGGGAGCGCGCACCGAATAGAGGGGGAAAGAGCTAATGCGCACGAACGACACCAAACGGGAACGAAGGGAGGAGCCAAAGAGAGAAACGTGCGCGTCCGCGGCATACAGTGGTAAACAGCGGGGGCCAAAGACGTAGACTGGGCGGGCGCGCGCTCGTAGTCGTCGCTGGGCTGTGGGAGAGCGCAGGACGGTCGCGCTTTACGGCCCGCGTTGACTAAGAGAGTGTTGCACGCATGCGTGGAAAACGAGCAAACAGCATTTTTTTTTTTCACCCAGCGTACTTTATTGACACAGCGTCAACATTGCGAAGTGTGTGGGACTGGCGTGGTTTTTCACTTCATTAGCAGGCACTTTCACCCTCTTCCTGTGTTTCGGGATCAGCGCTGTCACACTTTGAATGGTCATGCGAATGTACACAAATGAAATGTTTATAATTTTTTTGGCACAGGGCTTTATTTTGGTGGTATTTAACCTCTTCACGCCAATGTAATGCAAATATGCGGCCTTCGGCTTGAAAGGGTTGTGCCGATGTGATGTATGTAGCTGCGTGCATCACACTGGTACAGTTTTTTAGAGCCGACGGTCAGATTTCTTGTGGTAACAACCAATTATGTTATCCCAATTATGTTATTACTGTTATCCCAGGAAGCGGGAGGGGACGTCCGGCATCCCCCACCTTCCGTGGCTCACCCCAGCGCCCAGCCAGCACATCCGCCAGCTGGCCAGAGACCCAAACAATGCCGGAATCATATATGTAAGTCGCACCCACAAGTGTAAACAGTGTTCAAACCATACGTGAGGTATCGCTGTGAACGTTAGAGTGAGAGCAATAATTCTAGCACTAGACCTCCTCTGTAACTTTAACCACTTTCATACCAGGCACTTAGACACCTTCCCACCCAAGCCAATTTTCAGCTTTCAGTGCTGTCGCAATTTGAACGACAATTGCCTGGTCATGCTACACTGTACCCAAACAATTTTTTTCTCATTTTGTTCCCATATATAGAGCTTTCTTTTGGTGGTATTTGATCACCTCTGCGATTTTTATTTTTTGCGCAACAAATAAAAATAGACCACATTTTTCTTTGTTTCTGTTAATTTTTTTGTAAATAATAGGCTTTTTTGTACTCACCGTGAAATCCTTTTCTCTGTAATTCACCGACTGACACAGCTCCTCTCTTTAGACCATTGGGTTGTTACTCCACCTTTAGGAGAGGACTAGGAATAACATGTTAATATGTAATATAAAAAACAGAACTTTCTAGTTCCGCCCAAGGGGCGGTCCCTTAGGTAACAAACCCCTCACCCTGCCTTGCAGCTTCATTACGTCAACAAGCAGTATAACGTAGAGTCGGTGAATTACAGAGAAAAGGATTTTACGGTGAGTACAAAAAATCCTATTTTCTGTTATATTCACAGACTGCCACAGCTCCTCTCTTTAGACCATTGGGACGTCCCCAAGCAGTGCCAAAACGAGGGGTGGGAAAACAGCATAAAACTTCACCCACAATGCCAAGTGGAAACTAGTATAAACATTACCCACAAAAACGACAGTGTGTGGGAATAACTAAACTTTTTTACCCACAAAAAAACAGGATGCTCCTCAACAGAGAGGCACTACCTTCAAACCGCACTAGAATTGCGGTAACAAATGCAACAGTGCATTTACTTAAAAGTACTGCGTTTTTACCAAAAAAAAAAAACAGGAAAAAATGTATTATACATATAATTATACAGCCGCCTGAAAAATTTTGCGGCCAAAATAGGCATCAGCCGTTGCACTGACATCTACCTTGTAGAATCTCGTTAAAAGTGTGAACAGAGGACCAAGTCGCTGCTTTACACACTTGAGCGGCAGACACTTGATGTTGGAAGGCCCAAGACGTTTCAGTTGCCCTTGTGGAGTGGGCCGTGACCAGAAAGTGGATCACCTGCCCCTTCAAGGCATAGGCCTATACTACAATCTGATCCACCTGGAAATGGTGGCCAACGAGGCCGCCATGCCTTTTTTCGGACCAGCCACCAAAACAAACAAGGAGTCTGACTTCCAAAAGGGAGCCATTGCAGACAAATACACCCTCAGAGCCCAAACCACATCCAGGGAATGAAGGGCCACCTCCTTAGGATGTGTCGGCTTCAGACACAGAAATGGTAGCACAATGTCTTCATTGATGTGGAATGCCAAAACCACCTAGGCAGAAAAGAAGGTTGCGGATACAACACCGCCTTACCCTTGTGGATAACCAGATAGGGCGACTTGCAAGGCAAGGCCGTCAGTTCCGAAACCCTGGACGATGTAATGGCCACTAGAAAGACCAATTTCTGGGAAAGAGTTAACAGGGGAATCTCTCTGATATTTTCAAAGGGCGGTTTTTGAAGCGCCGATACCACCAGGTTCAGATCCCACGGGGGTAACGGTGGAACTACATGTCGGACCCCTTGAACAAAAGTGCTCACTAGAGAGTGAGACACCAGGGGTTGCTGAAAAAAAGACAGCCAAAGCTGATATTTGTCCTTGAATGGTGCTTAAAGCCAATTTTCCTGACGCATTTTCATGGCAGCACACACTGGGTTGTGACTCTGCCCCCACATCTTGACAGGATTGGTTTAACTATAAATTTGAAGGGGAGACACCCCAGTGCAATCTCTTTTTTATCCTCACCTGACAGGTTGGATGAACAGGTTTCTCCTAGTTTACAGATGAATAAGCTTCTTACTGCAATCACCCCAGCAGGTTCAAGCCTCTCCTGTTTGAAGTCCCTCCTGTACAGTCTCTAAAGGAGCTTCTATGGAGGGAACCCCCATTCTGGTGGTCTCAGGGGGACTTTCCTATTAACTTTACCTTTTTTTTCTCTTTGTTAATAGTTTTTTCTTACTTTTTTCTGGGTCTGCTGGCCCTTATCCAAGATGGCGCCAGAATACTTGGGACACTTCTGCGCATGCGCCAGAGCATCATTCGGCAGCTGCAATGGCGCCATTTTTAAATACAGGACTTTTTCCCCTGTTTCTCGTTGTGCTGTTGCTGTTAATAGCTGATCTATTCCTGCATCCCAGCAAATCACCCGGACTTTCAGGTAAGTCACTTTCTTTATAAAACTCAGCATTCCTGATGATTCCTTTAAAAAAATATATATATATATGTATATATATAATCTGCAAATTTTTTCTCTTATACTCCTCAGACTGCACTGTCCACTTTTTTCCCTATGGAGTCCACTGCCCACGCAGACCACCCTCAGCAAAATAGGTAAGAGGCTGTACCAAGTATAGGTAAGTATTGAAGAAGGGGAGGAAAAAAGAGTGCCAGACACACTTCAAGCAGGAGGTCCCGCAGGAGTCGCTCAAGATCTCCATCTCGTCATCAAAGACATAGCCACTCATGGCACAGCTATTCACGCCACAGTCTCTCTAGGCATAGTCGGTCAGATCACATGCGGTCTCTTTCCTCGCACCATCAGAGCCGCCAAACCCAACCTGCAGGAAATGCTTTCTGGGTATGCGGCGCGCCGGCACTGCCAAACAAACTTGCCTGCCGCTCTTGCTTCAATTAAGCTACTAAGGAGAAAGAAGCAGACGCGAGGATGGCTACAGAGATCATAAGAGAATCAGTGCGGATACCAATATCAATGGATAGAGCGGTTCCTAGTACATCTTCAGCAGAACCTCATCACACCCAGGCATCAGAATCCTCTGAAAATGAAGGTCGGGAAATTTCAGTAGGGTTTGATTTTTCTCTAGTGGAGGCTTTCTCGAAGTCAGTCAAAGAAGCGATCGGTTGGGAAGACGATAAAGTAGAACTGCAAAAAATTCGGAAATATTTCCCAAATTTAAAAAGAGATCCGGAATCTTTTCCGTTTATAGAAGAACTCGAGGATTTCATTAAAGACGAGTGGGAGAGATCGAATAAGCGGTCTAGTCTTACTAACAGGCTGGCTAAGATGTACCCTTTGAACCTTTGATTAACGCTCCCATCGTCGAATCCTCCTTGATGCGTCTCGCCCGCCACGTCACACTACCAATCGAGGATGCTGTCCCCTTTCGGGACGTGCTCGATCAGAAAATGGAACTGAAATTGAAGAAGGCATATTCCACGGCCGGGGGCGCCTGCAGGCCAGCTATTACCACAGTAGCAGTGGCTAAGGCCATCTCAGGATGGGAAATTAAGATAGAGAAAGATCTACAAGATGGCATCGAAATGGAGAAAATAATTTTCTCTCTTCAAGAAATCAGACTGGCAGGTGACTTCATAGCAGAGGCTTCAGTGGATATCATAAGGTCCTCAGCCAAGGCAATGCTAGCCTCAGTAACAGCAAGAAGGGCCTTGTGGCTTAAACCACGGATGGCCGATACAGCATCTAAGACAAACTGGTGCAGAATTCCATACGATGGCTCAAATCTATTCGGTGCCAAATTGGACCCCGCCATCTCTAAGGTTACAGGAGGGAAGTCAGGTCTGATTCCCTCCGATAGGAGACCCAAGGCTCAGAAAGGGTCATCTTACAGACATAATCTCCTGGATAAGTACAGAGAGTCTAGATCCTACTGTCCTGGTAGGGAGTTTAGGAGAGACTGGAAGAACACAAAACCTTCTTTCCTAAGGATGCAAAAATCCAAGACTGCTCCAGTGGGGGAGCAGCAGAAATCGTTTTGAAAATTCGCCCGCCCACCCGGCTCAGGTGGGCGCCAGGCTAAAGAACTTCATTTAAATCTGGACCATATAGAAGATCTATGGACACTGTCCATAATCAAATTTGAACACAAGTGGAAATTCACAAACTCCCAGGAAATCACTTCCAGCCAACCAGATTGCCATCCTCACTATTCAAGAGAAGTCTGCTAATAAAATACGTAGCAGAATTGAAACAGAAGGGGGCTATTCTAGAGGTACCATCAGGTCAAAGGGGGAGAGGATTCTACTCCCCTTTGTTTCTGGTGAAGAAAAATACAGGAGACTTACAACCTGTGTTAGATCTCAAGAAACTCAACAAAGGCATCAAAGTGGAGGCCTTCAAAATGGAAAGTCTCCAGTCCATACTTCTGGTGATAAATCTGGGCGATTGGATGCTATCAATAGATTTATCAGACGCCTATCTTCATATCCCAATTCATCCGGCCTTTCAAAAGTTTCTTCGGTTCGCCATCAATCAATGCCATTTCCTATTTCAGAGCCTCCCATTCGGCATCTCCTCGGCACCCAGGGCATTCACGAAGGTTCTGTTAACATTGGTGGCATTCCTCAGAGAAAAGGGATTGCGAATTCACCATTACCTGGACGATATCCTACTTTTAACAAAAAGTTGGGAGACACTGATTCAACACCTGGAAATTCTTCTTACAACTCTCCAGAATTTTGGTTGGATTATCAATTGGAAGAAAAGCAGTTTGCAACCCACTCAAAATATGGTATTTCTGGGAGCAGATTTAAACACCAAATCAAATAGGGTACAGCTCCCGCAAGAAAAGATTCAACCTTTAATACAGAAAATGCAGAAACTATTATCAACAAATCGTCTACCAGCCAGAGCCTGTCTGAGTATACTGGGGTCTATGTCCACAACCATACACATGGTGCAATGGTCGCAATGGCACATGAGAGTGCTGCAGAACGCTCACGGCAGTGAGATGGAGTATCGATGCATCAGACCATTCTCATCTCCAGATGAGTGAAACAATCAATATGGTGGTGGACGCACCCAAGCAATCTCAGGAAATACAGACCGATAATCCCTCCGGACCCCCAAGTAGTTACTTCGGATGCCTGCCAGAGTGGCTGGGGAGCCCACTTTCAAGATCAGGCAGCCTAGGGCCAATGGCATTTCCAGGCACAAGGTGTGGTCTCGAACATACTGGAACTCAGAACGGCCTTCCACGCCTTAAGGGCGTTCACACCACTCCTAAGCGGAAAGAATGTGCTTATCAGGATGGACAACAGAGTGGCAGTGTCCTATATTCAGGAGGTACCAGGAGTGTCATGCTGATGAAAGAAGTCCATCCTATTTTGGAATGGGCACAAATACACCTAGCAGATTTGAGGGCAGTATATGTCCCAGCGGCACAGAACATGTTAGCCGACTACCTGAGTCGAGAGACACTATCAAACTAGTGGTCCTTAAGCCCTTGGGCCTTCTCTCTACTGACAGAAGCCTGGGGAATGCCAGAAATAGACTTAGCAGCCACACCGATAAACACCAAGTATCTCAGGTTCCTGACGAGGGGTTCATTTCCATCAGCCGAGGGAGTGGATTGTCTGATCCACCCGTGGGATTTCAGGTTGGGGTACATATTCCCTCCTACTCCGTTAATTGTGAGATTCCTGTCCAGGCTTCGGAGGTCCTCAGTGACAGTAATCACAGTAATTCCACTTTGACCGAGAAGACTGTGGTTTACGACCCTTCTACAGCTCAGCCTTCAACCTCCAATTCCTCTTCTGTTAACCCCGGATCTTCTATCACAAGGACAGTTCTTACACTAAGCACCAGAGAGGTTGCATCTGATGGCCTGGAGGTTGAGAGGGCTAGACTAAGGGCACAAGGCTGTTCTCAGGAAGTTATATCAACCCTGATGCAGGCCAGGAAAATCACTACTAATACCATCTATACAAGAATTTGGGAAAAATTCTGCTCCATGGCCCAACAGAAGGAATGGAATCCCCTTTCTCTGGAACCTACTCAAATTCTAGAGTTCCTTCAGTCAGGAGTTAACAATGGTCTAAGCTCAAGTACCCTCAAGGTACAAGTATCTGCTCTGTCTGCTAAGACAGGTACAAGGTGGGCGTTCCACCCTCTGATAATACAATTCCTGAAAGCCTGTCTGAAGATTAAACCTCCCAGAAAACCTATTTTTCTATCATGGGATCTGTCAGTAGTCCTCCATGCTTTCTCCAATCCTCTGTTTATTCCACCTGAATCTATCTCACAATGGCACTTGACATTGAAGCTTTCCTTCCTCATTGCAATAACATCAGCTAAGAGAGTATCCGAAATCCAAGCACTAATGATTTCGGAACCCTACTTAGTATTTTTTCCTGACAGAGTAGTTCTAAGACCTTCAGATCGCTTCATACCAAAAGTAGCAACTTCTTTCCATTACAACCAAGACATCATCCTCCCATCCTTCACTGATGATTAGGGTGAACCTCATCCACTGGACATCAAGACTACCATCATTAACTACTTAGCAGCTACCACCTCTTTTAGAAAGACTGATTTTCTCATGGTCATTCTCCATGGAAACAGACGCGGGCAAGCGGCCTCCTCACACACTATTGCATCCTGGATAGTGAGAGCCATTAAAAAGGCATATTCCACTCAGCATCTGATGATTCCTGAAGACATCAGGGCTCATTCGACTAGGGCAGTGGCTACCTCCTGGGCAGCGTATTGCAGGGTCTCACCAGAGACAATATGCAGGGCAGCAACATGGTCTTCCGGACATACTTTCATTTCCCCCTACCGAGTGGATTCTGCTCACTTGTCCTTGGCGGACTTCGGTAGATCCATAGTTAGAGCCAATTCTTCCACATTATAAGGAATAAATATTATTTTACATGCACCCATCCGTCTCACTCCGGCGAGTTATTTCCCAGTGTGTGCTGCCATGAAGGCATCAGAAAAACAGAAAATTGTATACTCACCTTTCCGTAATTTTCCTTTCCTGACACATCTTCATGGCAGTACACAGTTGCCCACCCCGTTTTTTTGTGATGACATGTACAAAGAATGCAGCGGGGTGTCTCCCCTTCAAATTTATAGTTAACCACTTCAATACAGGGCACTTTCACCCCCTTCCTTCCCAGCCCAATTTTTGACAATTGCGCGGTCATGCTACACTGTACCCAAATTAAATTTTATATCATTTTGTTCGCACAAATAGAGCTTTATTTTGGTGTTATTTATTCACGACTCCGTTTTTTATTTTTTGCGATATAATCGCAAAAAAGCGGAAATTTGGAAAAAAAACAATATTTTCTTTTTTCTATTTTAAAAGAAATCCAATAAAATCAAATTTTGACATAAATTTAAGCCAAAATGTATTCTGCTACATGTTTTTGGTAAAAAAAATTCCGTTAAGTGTATAATAATTGGTTTGTGTGATCACGGACATATGTACGCAAATTATCATGTACATATGTGTGCAGGTGATCACGTACATATGTGTGCAGATATTTGGGGGACGTGTTTTTATTATTAGGGACATGTGTTTTTATTATTTGGGGACATGTGTGTTTTGGGGACATATGTGGGGACATTGTGTTTATACTGTGTGGTGTGTGTTTACACTAGACTGATGATCAGTGAGTAAAAAGCTGTAAAAAACAGCTCATACTCACTGATCATCAGCCGGCTGCAGCGATCTGCTCTCCTCTCCTCAGCGATGACTTCTGTGTGAGGAGAGGAGGAGCCGATTGCCTAGCAACCGACTGTTTGTTTACATCACATGACAGCCGTGATTGGACACGGCCGTCATGTGATCAGGAGGGCCAATCACAGAGCCCTCCTGCCGATCTGAGATGCGCCATGTCCGGGTGACACGAGGACATCGGGATCGCGCCGCAGTGCCGGCATGCGCACGATCCCGCTCCTTCTGAAGGACGTTCCTGAATGTCCTCCTATCAGAAGTAGACGGCTCCCACCCGGCCGTATATGTGCATTGGCCGGGTGGGAAGTGGTTAAACCAATCCTTTCAGGTTGTGGGGGCGGAGTCACAACCCAGTATGTGCTGCCATGAAGATGCGTCAGGAAAGGAAAATTTACGGAAAGGTGAGTATACAATTTTCTGTTTTCTTGCCTACTCCTTGATGTAGAAACAGCAGGATCCTGGATATAGATAAGGAGTACGGACGCCATCCTTTCTCCTGACACATGGAGATGTAGGCCTTCCAGGTACGATGATATATCTTACAGGAAGAATATTTCCGTGCTCTCAGCATAGTTGGGATCACCGAGTCCAAAAGACCCCGGTTCCTCAACACCTGGCTCTCATTAGCCATGCAGTTAAAACCAGTGATGGTAAAGCAGGATAGAGAATCGGACCTTGAGACAGAAGGTCTTCTCGTAACGGCAGTCACCAAGGGAGTCTGCCACCAGGCACACTAGGTCTGCGTACCAGGGATTCTGGGGCAATCAGTATTACTGGAATCCCCTCGGCCTCCACTCTGCGGAGCAGACGTGGTAACAGTTTCAGCGGAGGAAAGGCATAGATCAGCTGGTACTAATCTCACAGAGCCACCAGCGCATCTTACCCGTCTGCTCAAGGATCTCTTGTCCTGGACACGAATCTCGGCACCTTCCGATTGAGACGGGAAGCCAGAAGATCCACGTCTGGTGTGCCCAATCGCAGGCACAGCAGCCTGAACACCTCCGGATGCAACGCCCATTTTCCTTGGTCCAGCATCTGGTGACTTAGATCCGCCTGCCAGTTCTCCACTCCCGGGATGTAAATGGCTGACACATGTCGCTCTGCCCACTGAAGGATGTGAGCGACCTCCCGTGTGGCGGCCGAGCTTCTTGTTCCTCCTTGGTGATTGACATATGCCACCCCCATGGCGTTGTCTGACTGGATCCTGATCGGATGCCCTCGAATTCTTATCGACCATAGTCTTATCGACCATAGCCTGATTGCTCTCAGTTCGAGCAGATTGATCGGCAACTTGGATTCCTCCACCGACCAGAGGCCCTGGATCGACTGAACTTCCATTACTCCACCCCAGCCGGATAAGCTGGTGTCCATTGTGATCACTGTCCATTTCAGAGGTAGGAACGACTTCCCGGACCGAAGTGCCGGGGACCTCAGCCACCAGAGCAGGGAATCCCTGACTAACTGGCTCACCTGAATCTGCCGATCCAGGGACAACGGCGATTTGTCCCATTTTGTCAAAATCTCCTTCTGCAGGACTCTGGTGTGAAACTGGACATATGGTACTGCCCCGAAGGAGGCCACCATGAGTCCCAGGACTAGCATGCAGAAGCATAGCGACGACCACCTGCGGTTCATCAACAGTTTTACCGCAGCTCTGAGAGTCTGCAGCTTGTCTGAAGGGAGAAACACCCTCGCTTCCATGGAGTCCAGCAAACGCTGAGTCAGTATGATCACCGACTTTTTTAGGTTCAACAGCCACCCAAATTCCTGCAGGGTCTGCATGGTGATCGCTACATCCTCTTCTAACTCTGAGGTGGAAGATGCTCTCATGAGGAGATCATCTAGGTATCCCACGATCGCGATCCCGCGTTGCTGCAGCAACGCCAAAACAGGAGCCAATATCTTGGTAAAGACTCGGGGGGCTGATGCCAAACCAAAAGGGAGAGCCACAAACTGGTATTGGGCTTCCCCGAATGCAAATCGCAGAAACTTCTGATGCCGAAGGCACATGGGTATTGTGGCAGCAGGCAGGTAAAGTCACCTGGTTGTATCCAGGATGGTAAATATGTGTGTCCTAGATTCAGGCTTTATGCAGACTTTTACAATTAGAGGGGAAGAGTTAATGAGCCCAGCTGAAGTAAGTGGGCTCATTAAGGCCTCTACAAAAAACCCCAGCATGCATAGGGAGATGCTCCATCCTGGAACCAGTTTTGTGTGTATAGACTGGGGAGTCTGAGATCTGTTCTGTGCGGTGAGTTAACGCCTGTGTGGCAAACCCCTACAATAGGGACAGGGACTGGGGCAGCACAAGGCTGCACCCAGTTGTTAGACAGGGAGTCTACGTGTGTAGTTAGAGGTCAAGCTGACCAGGATTTATTTTCTTGTTTTATTTTGTTTGGCTGTTATATGTATCACTGCATGTAGCCTAAATAAACCGGATCTTTTGTTTTTTGCACCTACACCGCTGTCTGCTGTGCCTGACTTTGTGTTGTGAACCCATCCAGGGGGTCACACACCCGCTACCGAGCTAACCCCTCACAGTTGGTGGAGAATGCGGGCCGTTTTTTTTTCAATTTTTTTTTTAAAGGCCAGCATGGAGGAGATACTGAGACAGCTGGCTCTAGCAAATGCAAATCAGCAGCAAACAAATGCAGCTTTACAAAAGAGCCTTGCAGCTCAACAACAAGCCCAGCAGCAGGCAAATGCAAATCAGCAGCAGACAAATGCAACTTTGCAGCAGAGTTTGGAAGCCCAGCAGCAGGCAAATCAGCAGCAGACAAATGCAACTTTGCAGCAGAGTTTGGAAGCTCAGCAACAAGCCCAGCAGCGATCTGAAGCCCGCTTCATAGACCTGTTGCAGAAGCAAGAGCAGAATTTTCAACAGCAAATAGAGACATTGATACAGCAACGTCCGCAGACCAATGAAGCAAGTGGTTACAATAATACCGCATCCTTTGGTGTGAGCCGTTTACTGACAAAAATGACTGGAGAGGATGATCCGGAGGTGTTTTTGACCACATTTGAAAGGACTGCTGAAAGGGAAAAGTGGCCTAAGGAGCAGTGGGCTGGACTGGTGGCCCCTCTGTTAACTGGGGAATCGCAGAAAGCTTATTATGACCTGGAGCCTGACCAAGCAAAAGACTATGTGGTACTAAAAACAGAAATATTGGCACGGCTGGGTGTCACCCTGGCCGTCCGGGCTCAGCGTGTGCATAATTGGACTTTTCAGGTTGGAAAACCCCCCAGATCTCAAATGTATGATCTCATTCACCTGAGCAGGAAGTGGCTGCAGCCAGAGATTTTGACCGCACCAAACATTGTGGAACGTGTGGTTATGGATCGTTTCCTGAGAGCTCTTCCTACTGCCATCCAAAAATGGGTAAGCCATGGAGACCCAGAAAATGCAGATAAACTTGTGGATCTGGTTGAGAGGTACTTGGCTACAGAGAACCTGACCACCTCTTCCAGGGACTCACGGACTTTCCCCCCTAAGACCAGATCATCCCCAGTGGCGGGTAAGATGACTCCAAGGGGTGAGGGTGGAGAGAGTGAGAGGGTGGGAGTTCTACCTAAGGTCTGGCGGGAGCAGCCCAGGAAGCCCATGCTGCAAGAGGCAGCGAAAAAGATTATTTGCTACCGCTGCCGGCAAGAGGGACATATTGCAGCCAATTGCCCAGTTGTGGATGAGCCTATGCAATGTGACTTTATAAGGGAGAGACGTCAGTCGCTGTTTGCGACAGTTGCATGCACTGCCATTCGGGGACCTGAGAAACATTTATGTAAAATGTGTATTAATGGTAGAAATGTTGATGTGTTGCTGGATTCAGGTAGCCTGGTAACGTTGATAAAAGCTGAATTAGTTACTACAGAGGTCTCTGGGAAGAACAGGGTGGCTGTTATTTGTGTGCATGGGGACACCCGAGAGTATCCTGTAACTTCAGTGTTTTTTGAGACCCCCAAAGGTAACCTTTCTCATCAGGTGGGGTTAGTGTCTCACTTACCACATGATGCTATTGTGGGAAGGGATTTTCCAAAATTCTGGGAACTCTGGGATTGTCCTGAGCCCCCCACTGGTGCCCCTATAAACCAGGAAGATGACCAGAATTCCTCTAGGGGTGGTGAGGACTCTCCTGAATTTCCCTTGTCGGTATTGGCGGGGGAAACTCGAGAAACTGGGGAGGAGCCAACATCCTCAGATGAAAACATGCCGTCTGTGGAGTTTTCGGATCTTGAGGTTCACAGGGAAAATTTTGCCACAGAACAGTTAAAAGACCCCACCCTAATAAAGGCACGGGAAAATGTGGTGAAAATAGATGGCGAGTTAGTGAACCCAGATAAGACTTGCACTTATCCTTACTTCACTATGGAAAGGGACCTGCTGTATCGAGTGGCTCAAAGGGCAGAAGAAACCATTGAGCAACTTGTAGTGCCCAAACCTTACAGGAAGTTGGTGTTAGAATTGGCCCATGGGCACATTCTGGGAGGTCATCTGGGGACAGAGAAAACCAGAGAGAGGGTATTGCAGAGATTCTATTGGCCTGGGGTCATGAAGGAAATAGAAAATTATTGTTCCTCCTGCCCTGTATGTCAGAAGTCGACACCTATGCCACATTTCCGTAACCCACTGGTACCTCTTCCTATCATTGAGGTCCCCTTTGAAAGGATCGCAATGGATTTGGTAGGTCCGATAATGAAGTCCGCCAGGGGGCATCAGTACATTTTGGTTATATTGGACTATGCCACCCGTTATCCGGAAGCAATTCCTCTCCTAAATACCTCGGCCAAAACCATAGCCAAAGAGCTATCTCTTGTTTTTAGCCGCGTGGGTATTTGTAAGGAACTGCTTACGGACCAAGGTACACCCTTTATGTCCCGGGTTATGAAAGAATTATGCAAGTTGTACAAAGTGAAGCAATTGCGTACATCTGTGTATCACCCCCAAACAGATGGGTTGGTTGAAAGATTCAACAAAACCCTAAAACAAATGTTAAAGAAGGTGGTGGATAGAGATGGAAAGAATTGGGATTGTCTAATACCCTATCTGATGTTTGCCATTAGGGAGGTACCCCAATCCTCTACGGGTTTCTCACCCTTCGAGTTGCTCTATGGGAGACACCCAAGAGGGCTGCTGGATATCGACAAGGAAACTTGGGAAAATGAGAGTTCTCCTCACAGGAGTGTGATTGAGCATGTCGCCCTGATGCAAGATAGAATTGCACAGGTAATGCCAATTGTAAAGGAACATTTAACCCAAGCGCAGTTAGCACAGCAGAGAGTGTACAACCGTGGGGCCAAGACACGTACTTTTTCCCCGGGGGATAGGGTCTTGGTGCTAGTCCCTACGGTTGAAAGCAAATTTCTGGCCAAATGGCAAGGTCCATATGAAGTAATTGAAAAAATTAGTGAGGTGAACTACAGGGTTAGACAGCCAGGAAGGCGAAAGCCGGAGCAGATCTATCACGTCAATCTGCTGAAAGCCTGGAGGGATAGGGAATCCCTAGTCGCAGAGACTTTGTCACAAGTACAGCCTAATTGCTTAGTTCCTGAGGTTGGAATAGCAGACACCTTATCGAAAGCCCAACAACAGG
This sequence comes from Lithobates pipiens, assembly GCF_037356315.1. Classification (NCBI taxonomy): domain Eukaryota; kingdom Metazoa; phylum Chordata; class Amphibia; order Anura; family Ranidae; genus Lithobates; species Lithobates pipiens. Next base: position 219,593,279 of record NW_027507718.1, read on the forward strand.
AGGTTAAAGAGTTTGTACTTCGTAACAAAGAGATTTTCTCTGATCTTCCGGAACAAACATCTGGCGTAGAGCATGACATTATCACCCCGCCAGGAGAAAGGGTAAAACTAAAACCTTATAGAATACCAGAGGCCCGACGGGAGGCAATACGTGGGGAGGTTCAAAGGATGTTGGAATTGGGTGTGATAGAGGAGTCTCAGAGTGACTGGTCCAGTCCTATCGTACTAGTGCCCAAACCTGATGGGAGCTGGCGGTTTTGTAACGATTTTCGACAATTGAATAAAGTTACAAAATTTGACACCTACCCCGCGTATAGATGAGTTGATTGACCGGCTGGGAACAGCCCGATATATGACAACTCTTGATCTCACCAAAGGGTATTGGCAAATTCCCCTGGCCGAATCGGCCAAGGAGAAAACTGCGTTTGTAACCCCAGATGGGGCATTCCAATATAAGAGAATGCCGTTTGGGTTACAGAATGCACCGGCAACATTCCAACGGAAAATGGATAAGATTCTGAGGCCCCATCAGAAATATGCTGCAGCTTACCTGGATGATGTGATTATCCATAGCACAGACTGGGTCTCACATTTGCCAAAAGTACAAGCAGTCCTAGACTCTATCCGGGAAGCTGGGTTTACGGCCAATCCAAAGAAGTGTACCATTGGACAGGAGGAGGCCAAATATCTTGGGTACACTATTGGGAGGGGGGTGAAAAAACCCCAAGTCAATAAAGTCGAGGCCATACAGAGTTGGCCACGTCCCAACAGCAAGAAACAGGTACGAGCCTTTCTGGGAATCGCTGGCTATTATCGACGCTTCATTCCCCATTTTGCTTCTCAGGCTGTGCCCCTCACCAACCTGACAAAAGGGAAAGAGTCGGTCATGGTTAAGTGGTCCCCAGAGGCTGAGGAAGCATTTCAGTCCTTAAAAACAGCCTTATGTAGCCAGCCAGTGTTGTACTCACCAGACTTCTCTAAGGACTTTGTTGTACAAACTGATGCCTCAGACGTTGGGTTAGGAGCAGTGTTATCCCAGGTCTGGAACGGGGAAGAGCACCCAGTCATTTACCTCAGCAGGAAGTTAAAGTCCCATGAGGTAAATTACTCCACGATTGAGAAGGAATGTTTAGCAGTGAAGTGGGCTCTAGATTCCCTTCGGTACTATCTGCTAGGTAGGCACTTTGACCTGGTGACTGATCACACTCCTTTAAAGTGGATGGCTCAGAACAAGGAGACCAATAGAAGGGTAAATAGGTGGTTCCTAGCCCTACAGGAATTTAACTTTACAGTTAAGCATCGGATAAAGGAGAAAAAGGAGAGAAAGGGGCGCCTCTGGGTGCAGATTTTTTTTAAAGGTTTTATTTTCAGTGTAAAAAACATAAAATTTTGCACTCACATTTAGTAGGCAAAAAGTAAGCATTAAACACCAGGGGTCATCTGGTATATCTGATTTTTGGGACGTCAGCCAGTGGTCCGGTCCACATCTGTCATCTCATCGCGTTGTTCCTGTTCCTCTCACATGCTGTCCACTGCAGGTGTTTTGTATGAAGCAGCCGGCTTGTGGTGGACACGAGATGTGCGGTCTTCAAAACGAGGCTTGGGAGGCAGAGACGACCAGGGCGCGGGGCTGTGACGTCAGCGGGTATGCGACGCGTTTCTTGAGCGTGCGGGTCGAGATTGTCGGACGACCGCGCTCTTTCATCAGGCAGAAACCGTTAAGCATCGCCCTGGTGTTAAAATGGGGAATGTGGATGCTTTGTCTCGGATACATGCGTGTCTGACTGCTGGTGTTACAACCCCAAGGTTGAAACAAGAGGGGGGGGTATGTGGCAGCAGGCAGGTAAAGTCACCTGGTTGTATCCAGGATGGTAAATATGTGTGTCCTAGATTCAGGCTTTATGCAGACTTTTACAATTAGAGGGGAAGAGTTAATGAGCCCAGCTGAAGTAAGTGGGCTCATTAAGGCCTCTACAAAAAACCCCAGCATGCATAGGGAGATGCTCCATCCTGGAACCAGTTTTGTGTGTATAGACTGGGGAGTCTGAGATCTGTTCTGTGCGGTGAGTTAACGCCTGTGTGGCAAACCCCTACAATAGGGACAGGGACTGGGGCAGCACAAGGCTGCACCCAGTTGTTAGACAGGGAGTCTACGTGTGTAGTTAGAGGTCAAGCTGACCAGGATTTATTTTCTTGTTTTATTTTGTTTGGCTGTTATATGTATCACTGCATGTAGCCTAAATAAACCGGATCTTTTGTTTTTTGCACCTACACCGCTGTCTGCTGTGCCTGACTTTGTGTTGTGAACCCATCCAGGGGGTCACACACACCCGCTACCGAGCTAACCCCTCACAGTATGTGCAGATATGCATCCTGGATGTCTAAGGACGCCAGGGAGTACCCTTGATGGAGTGCAGCGACTACTGAGCGAACTGATTCCATTCTAAACCTCTGTACTTTCACAAAGTAATAGAGGGCTTTCAGGTCCAAGATTGGATGTACCCATTCCTTTTTGGGGACTCCAAACAGGTTTGAGTAGAACCCCTGGAAACGTTCTGATTCCGGAACAGGTACTATCACCCCACGACTCAGCAAGTCCCTTATCGCCCCCAATAGGGCCTCCCGGCTAGCCGGGAGTACGGGCATGCTGGAGGGGAAGAATCTGTTTTGCAGCCAAGAGAGGAACTCTATCTTGTAGCCTGAGGAAGTCAGATTGCAGACCCATTGGTCAGACAGCCGAGAGGCCCACCGGGCTGCAAACTCCCGAAGGCGACCCCCCACCCGTGTTGTGGGCGGGAGCAAACCTTCATGCGGTAGCACTTTTCTCACAAGCTTGTTAGACTTGCGGTTCCAGGGACAATTTCGTCCTTCAGAGGTCGTCCTGTCGGGCTGGGGGCATTTGGTTGAACCCCCGGGTGGACGAGAAAGCTGTTTGTGAGCAGAGAAAGAGGGCCCTTGCCTACGTTGAGGCTCCTTAGCCTTCCTGGCCTGTGGGAGTAGTGTACTCTTACCACCTGTGGCATTTTTAATAATGTCATCCAATGAGGCTCCAAAGAGCCGGTCACCAAGGAAGGGAAGATCTGTCAGGGCTTTTTTGGATGCCTGGTCAGCAGATCAGCATTTTAGCCAAATCAGGCACCTCAGCACCACTGCTGACACTGAAGCCCTGGATAACAGAGGAAGGGTATCCAGGGCTGCGTCACAAATGTACTTCAGGCCTTGCACTAGTTGGTCTGATAGTTGCAAGCAGACAGGATAAGCCTGTTGCTCTCCCAATTCGCAGTGCAAAAGATTTGCCCACTCAGTGTCTGCGACACTAGTGCGGATGCCAGTACTGGTCGCATGGTTGACCCCACAACCGTAAAGAAGGAACGAGCCACTGCCATGGCCTTCCTGTCCGTGGGGTCCTTAAATGCAGGAGTCCCCTCTACCGGGATTGTGGTTACTTTGTTTAACCTGGATACTTGGGGGTCCACGACCAGAGGAGTCGATCACTTTTTGAGAAGGCTCTCCTCAAAGGGGTAACATACCGCAATGTATTTGGGGACCGAAAAGGTCAGTTTCCGTCCACCCCATTCCTTGTAAATGAACTTGTCAAAATAAGTCAGATACGGGAACACCTTAGGTGAACGGGCTGGCTAATGGGACCCAAAAGGGACCACTACATCAGCAGAGGGATCTGCTGGCTCCTGAATCTTCAGGGTATCACGCACAGCTGTGATAAGTGCTCCAACAAGCGCTTTGTCGCGCACGGACCCGGACGGGGACTCATCCTCACTATCTGATCGGTCCTGGTCAGCGTAATCTGAAACGACAGAGCAGGGGTCACCAGCCTCAGCAGGGCCAGAGTCTGCGTTAGAGCTCTCCCCGGAGAATAGGGCAGGGGCCGTTTTTCACCACCTTTGCGCCCACGCCTTCATCTTGGCAACGAATGAATTGAGGAGCACCCAGACAAAGCATTCAGAGGCACTGCACAGTCTGCAGGCGAACCGGTTGCAATTGCCTGGATTTCAGGGGAAGAAACACCAGTTTCTGAAGCCATGCTGACCCTACCCTGTCTGCCACCTGATGGGGACTTAGGACAGTGATGGTCCCACCATCCTAACTGCTGCTGGCTGAGGAGCTCTTTCCCGCAGGACTCACCACCCCGACTGGTTCTGCGCTGTCCATCTAGAAGTGCCTGTATCCTGTGTCAGCTCCCAGTTGCAAAAGAGACCACACTGTGCTGCTGCAAATGGCGCTGAAACGGATCAAAAATGTGTTCAGGCTTCAAGAAAATGGCCACCGAGCATCTAGTATAAAGGACATAATCACAGGGAAAATGGCTGCTGAACTACAGGGAAGCATGCTGCTCCTTGTCCCACCAAAGATGGCCACCGAGTACTGTATACACAGCGTCCAGGGAGAGACCTACACACATCCAGGGCACAACCAGCCAGCACAGTCCCCCCAAGGTGAGAACCCTCCTGGAGAGCCCTTGTATATGGCACACACACCGCTCAGCAGCCCATGCAGCATCCCCCACAGGAAAGGAGGGAAGGAAGAGAGGGAGGTGAGGGATCCCCAAATTGACCTCCCAGGGAATGCCCAGCTGCTCAGCCCCACCGAGGCAGGGAGAGCTGTACCTACCAGTCCTGCAGAGCTGGGAGACATTCCATCACAGACCCACTCTCCGATCAGTACGGGGTGGCTGCTGGCCCAGCACACTGTGACACAGACATCAGTAGCCCGTTCATATGTGTGCCCCGGAGCAATTACGCTCACCGACCGCCTCTAGAGCTGAGGCACGTTGTGACCGACCCAGCGCAGAGCTCTGGTCTGCACATGCTCGCTTGCCAGGCTGGGGAGACTACAAGGATAAGAGTATCCAGCCTGTCACCCAGCCGGCTGTTGATAGCATATCACAGGATCTTTAATCTTGCGCAAAAAGCAAAGCTTCTGCAAAAAAAAACATGGACCGATGGGCCGGCAGGGTTCCTAGGTCCGTCTACTTCACTAAGCAGAAAAAAACTGAAGCTGCAAGGCAGGCTGAGGTGTTGTTACTTAAGGGACCACCCCTTAGGCGGAACTAGAAAGTTCTGGTTTTTATATTACATGTTAACATGTCATGCCTAGTCCTCTCCTAAAGGTGGCGTAACAACCCAATGGTCTGTGAATATAAGAGAAAAGTACGTTTTCTTCTTCAATGATGGGCACCAATGAGGTGGCACTGATGGGGACTGATGGGCACTCATAGGTGGCACTGATGGGCACCTGTAGGCAGCACTGATGGGTACCTGTAGGCAGCACTGATGGGTATTTATGGATGGCACTGGTGGGTACTGATGGGTGGCACTGATGACACTGATGGGTGGCATTGATTGACATTACTCAATAAAATGTATTACTTAGAGGTGCCAGTCAGAGCCCATTTGTGCCAGTCAGGGCACTTTTGGATGGCCATGGGGGATGTACCTGGCCATCCATAAGTTGGGGGCTTTACTGGTGGTCCTGGCAGCTTCCCTGGAGGTCTAGTGTGGGCATCCGAGGGGGGGCTGCGCTGATAAACAATCAACGCAGACCCCCCCTGTCAGGAGAGACGCCGTTCGGCGCTCCTGTACTCGCGTCTGTCAGACGCGAGTGAGGAAAAGCCGATCAATGGCTTTTCCTGTTGACATCGTGATCAGCCGTGATTGGACACGGCTGATCACGTGGTAAGGAGCCTCCGTCGGAGGCTCTTTACCGAGATTGGTGTAGCAGTGTGTCAGATTGGCACACCGCAACACCGATCGCCACGATGCACACCCCCATGGGTGCGTGACGGCTGTTATCCTGAGTCAGGATAACGGAACCACCGCCCAGCCGTCATTGTGCTATAGGCGGGAAGTGTTTAAACTGGTAACCTGTAGAACTTTTTAAAGCACCGCCTATGGAGATTTTAAACTACCGTGGTTTGTCACCATTCCATGAGCGTGCACAATTTTAACAGCTTCTGGACCACCCCACGTACATTTACTGTAGCATGGCGGACCGGGTGCACAAAATCATGTATCTGTACGTGATTTTGTGCACGCGGTTTAGGGGGCCTGCCGCTCCCGCAGTGATTGGACACAAAGGGAGCCAATCAGCGGCTGCGATGGCCCGCCGCGACCCGCCACAGAAGAGACCGATCAGCCGTCTGCCTGTGTTAACAAGGCAAACTGACGATTTGCAGGAAGGGAAAGAGAGATCTTGTGATTAAAGGATATATAAAGTTTTGATTTTAAAAAAATGGGCTGCTTAGATGTGATGGAGAGGAAATACTCAAGGTAGAAAATGCACTTCAGCATGTGCACTAGTTGCCAACACTGCTGTACAAAATCCCCAACAGCAGTGGAGACATGGACAGGAGGGGGGATAGAGAACAGATGGATCAACCAGGTTTTTTGCAGAATAATGACACTTTAACCACTTCCCGACCAGCGCACGACGATGTACGTCGACAGAATGGCACGGGCAGGCATATTGGCGTACAGGTACGTCCAATATTCAATGCCGCCCTGCCATCGGGAGCACACCGCCCTGTTCGGGACCCCCGTGAGTCCGGTCGCGGGACCCGCGGACTCGATCGCCGCGGGCATCCCCGCGATCGTCTCACGAAGCGGCCGAATGGAGGAAATGCCGAGTAAACAGCATTTCTCCATTCTGCCTAGCAACTAGTGACGCTGATCTCTGCTCCATGTGATTGGAGCAGAGATCAGTGTTCACTAAATGAAAGCCCAACCCCCCCACAGTTAGTAACACACCCCTAGGAACACTTAACCCCTACACTCATTTACACAGGAATCACTGCATTTATATAGCAGTGACTACTGTATAAATGACAATGGTCCCAAAAATGTGTCAAAAATGTCCAATGGGTCCCCCACAATGTCGCAGTCACAATAAAAATCGCTGATCGCCGCCATTACTAGTAAAAAAAAAAATAATAAAAAATTATTAATAAAAATGCTATAAAACTATCCCTATTTTGTAAACGCTATAACTTTTGCGCAAACCAATCAATAATCGCTTATTGCGATTTTTTTTTACCAAAAATATGTAGAAGAATACGTATCGGCCTAAACTGAGGGAAAAAAATGTTTTTTTATATTTTTTTGGGGGATATTTATTATAACAAAAAGTAAAAAATAATGCGTTTTTTTCAAAATTGTCGCTCTATTTTTGTTTATAGCGCAAAAAATAAAAACCGCAGGGGTGATTAAATACCACCAAAAGAAAGCTCTATTTGTGGGGAAAAAAAGGACGTCAATTTTGTTTGGGAGCCACGTCGCACGACCGTGCAATTGTCAGTTAAAGCGACGCAGTGCCGAATCGCAAAAAGTGGTCTGGTCTTTGACCAGCAAATTGGTCCGGTCTGAAAGTGGTTAAGCCACCTCTGGATGGTGCAAAGTCAGCAAGTGACCCCACTGCCTAAACAGACTGGGTTTAAGAAGGTATGTCAATGCATAAAGTGGGTTTTTTATTTTTTTTGTTTCAAAAAGTTTATTGAAAGTTTTGTAGTACAACAAACAAAATGTACATACAGTGGAATAAGATACAGCAACAAATGATCTTATAAACACAAAGTTCAATTGCTGTTCCGTGGTAAAACTGAGGTGTACAAAGTTCATCTCTGGTCGAGCCTTAGATAGGTTGCAGCTGCAGAATAGAACATCAATCTAAACGTTAAGAAGGGTAGGAAAGATTCCCTAGGGCTTACATCCTATTCTGCTGTGATATACTCACAACGGGGGTATTAAAATTTATAGGTGCAAGATTTATGTGTATGAGAACCCCGATCACAGGTAATGTCGGAAACCAGTTGGGATCCAAGGTTTGTTGAACGTAAATTGCTCAGGGTTGCATCAAGTCTCTTGCACATCCATCCACCCCTAATGGGAGCTAACTGTGGATGGGGGAAAACTTTTGGTTAAGAAACCGAGGGGTTTATGAGGAGACTTGATGAGTTCTAGTATAACTGTATCGAGTGTCTATTGTTATTGATTAATATTCTGTTTATCAATGCTAATATGAAACTATTACGTTGTTCAACATGGAGGGGGGGGTAGGGAGATATGGGGAGGGGGAGGGCGATTGTCGACAAAAACTGAAGTACATAAATGGTGTATGAGGAGATAGATAGGGGGTAAGAGGGAAGGCCACCTGTAAGCTTTTTGTAAGGTGAAGGAGAGAATCAGGATGGGGAAAGGAGGAATGGGGGAGACGGCCCCTAGAAATATTATCACAGCCATTTATCTCATTATCAAATTAGGTTGATGGCGAGGGCATCAAGTGAGTGTTGGTATATTTTGTGGAGGATCTAAATTGTATCCAACATGCCCAGGTGTGAGTGAATCGAGAGTGTTTGTCATGAGCTTGATGTATAAGTCTTTCCATTTCTTCAGTGTTATCAATCTGTCGGTACCATTCACTCACAGTTGGAGCTCTTGTGGTTCTCCGATGTCTGGGGATGCATTGTGTAGCGGCATTAATCATATGTAAGGTGAGTGACTTCCTATAGCAGCGTTGTGGAATCAGTGTATGATGTAGCAGATATTGGGCTGGAGAGTATTCCGGGACATATGTCGTGATCTTTGCTATATTGTCGTGGACTGCTTTCCAAAATGGCTGAAGTACTGGGCAGTCCCACCAAACATGTAAGAAGGAACCCACATCCGTGTTGCATCTCCAGCAAGTCGGCGGGACGTCAGGAAATAGTCTGTGTACTTTCTCTGGGGTGCGGTACCATCTAGAGTAGATCTTATATCTGTTTTCTTGTGCCGATACATTTAAAGTTCCTTTATGTGTGTGTTCGTATATCCTTGTCCAATCATCAGTGTTCATGGAAGTTAACATTTCATTATCCCATAACAGTTTTGTACGAGCATGTGCCTTAACATCTGAATTCAGCATTGTGGCTATGATTGAGATCAAATGTTTTTGAGGTTCTGAACTGTTACATAGTGTTTCAAAGGGGGTAAGCTCCCTATGCCAATGCAAAAGTGGTTTAGAATTAAGAAAATGTCTGATTTGGAGATACTTGAAAAATGGTAAGTGAAGTTCTGGGAATTTAGTAACCATATTTGGATACGACAGTATAGCCCCATGTTCAATGAACTGGAGTGCTCTGTATGTTGATCCCTGTCGGGGAAGTCCCCAGCTTGTGATGTTGGGGGGGAAATCTGGATTCGAAGATAGTGGAGTCATAGGACTCTGTGGCCCGTCAAGGTGGAGAGTTCGACCTGTACAATTAAGAGCGTGTATAGTTGGGCCTATAATGGGGTGATTCCGACATTTTGTGGGGATTGCTTGTTTGGAGATCCATGGGAGATTGATCAGTGGGAGTGGAGCCATATCTTGTTCTAGTTAAATCCACGCTTTATTGTGGTGGTGTATGTGCCAGTCAACTATTCTGGTAAGCATACTGGCATGATAATATGTATGAATATCTGGTAAACCCAGGCCGCCAACATTTTTGGGTAAGATAAGTTTGGCCCAGCTCAGCCTCGGGGGACAGTGGGCCCAAAGGAATTTCCCGCATATATTTTTGTAAGTTCGGAAAAATAAGTTAGGGATTGCTATGGGGATAGTTTTTAATAGGAAGAGCAATCGAGGAAGGATATTCATTTTTAGAATTGCTATCCTGCCAAACCAAGAAAATGGGCCTTTGTGTCAAGTCAGAAGGTCTTGAATTTTAAGAAGCGTTGGGCTGAAATTATGGTCATATAATTTGGACAGATCAGAGGGGATGTTTATACCTAAATATGTTAAAGCGAGGCGTTCCCAACAAAAGGGAAAGTTATGCTGTGATTGGGTTACATCTTGATTTGATAGTGTGATGTTTAAGGCTTTTGATTTTTTGAAATGTATTTTTAAATTAGAGATGGTTTGGAAGGAGTCCAGGTCTTTTAGTAAGTTTGGAATTGTGACTACCGTGTCCGAAAGAAAAAGTATTATATCGTCCGCATAAGCGGCAATTTTATAGGATTTACCCTTGACATCTCCCCCCCCTTTTATGTTGGGGTTTTCTCTCAGCATGCGGAGAAGGGGTTCAAGTGTTAGCACATAGATGAGTGGGGAGAGAGGGCAACCCTGACGGGTTCCGTTAGTGATGGAGAAGGCATTCGACAGTCGTCCATTAACTCGTATTCTTGCTGTGGGGGTAGAGTATAGAAGCCTGATCATTTGTAGCAATCGTGGAGGGAATCCAAGATGTACCGTATATACTCGAGTATAGGCCGACCCGAATATAAGCCGAGGCCCCCAATTTACCCCCAAAAAACTGGAAAACTTATTGACTCGTGTATAAGCCGAGGGTGAGACATGGCTGTCCATCCCTGTGTGTCCGTCCATCCCTGTGTGTGTGTCCGTCCATCCATCCCTGTGTGTGTGTCCATCCATCCATCCATCCCTGTGTGTGTGTCCGTCCATCCATCCCTGTGTGTGTATCCATCCATCCATCCATCCCTGTGTGTGTGTGTGTGTGTGTGTGTGTGTGTGTGTCCATCCATCCATCCCTGTGTGTGTGTCCGTGCAGCCTTGTGTGTGTGTCCAGCCTACCTGTGTCCCGAGCCTCCGTCCCGAGCCGCCGTCGTCCCGAGCCTCCTCCGTCCCGAGCCGTCGTCCCGAGCCTCCGTCGTCCCGTGCCTCCTCCGTCCCGTGTCGTGCCGATGGATCGCCGCTCCAGGATCGCCGCTCTTCTCGGCGGCCATTCTACAATTCAAAAGCCGCGCCTCCGCCTCCGCCTGTGATAGGCGGAACACTCAATTTCCCAGCAGCCTGTGTTCCGCCTATCACGGACATCCTCTCATCCTCGTCCGTAGTACGAGGATGAGCGGATGTCCGTAATAGGCGGAACACTGACTGCTGGGAAATTCAGTGTTCCGCCTATCACAGGCGGAGGCGGAGAAGGAGGCGCGGCTTTTGAATTTTAATGTCCGCCGTCTGTCTGCTCGATACGCTGATCGAGCAGTCAGACAGCGGTGACTCGAGTATAAGCCGAGGGGGCACTTTCAGCCTCAAAAAAGAGGCTGAAAATCTCGGCTTATACTCGAGTATATACGGTAATAGCACAGGAACCATATAATCCCAGGCTACTCTGTCGAATGCCTTCTCTGCATCCAACGAGAGAAAGAAGCCCTTTGTTTTCGTGGTAGTCAACCAGTGATGGATGTTCAGGGCTTTTATGGTATTGTCCCTGGCCTCTCTATCAGGGACAAAGCCTACTTGGTCAGTAGATATTACGTCAGAAAGCAAGGGTGATATCCTCTTTGCTATTATCTTAGCGTACAATTTGATGTCCACGTTAAGTAACGAGATTGGGCAGTAATTGGGGATCAATGTGGTGTCTTTACCTGGTTTGGTAATTAGCGTGATGTGTGCTTCGAGGAGATCTGTGTTAGATCGGGTGGATGTAAAAAGTTTATTAAATGTTTCAAGAAATTGTGGAAGTAGTATGTCGGAAAAAGATTTATAGTAGGCTGCCGATAGACCATCTGGGCCCGGGCTTTTGCCCGCTTTCAATTGTTTAAGGGCAAGGGTGGCTTCAGTTAGTGAAAGGGGGGCATCTAGAGCGGTCCTGTCAATGGGGTCTATGGGAGGTGGCGAGTATTTGGAGAGGAAATCATTTATGAGGTCTGTTCTGGATTGTACGGTGTCCATGTGTGGTCTGTGCGGTAAATTGTAAAGTGAGTGAAAGTACGTCACGAACTGTTGCGCTATAGCGTCAGAATCAACAATTGACTCTCCAGTCTGGATCACAATTTTATGAATGTTGTACAATGCTTTCTTTCTCTGAAGGGCTCTAGCTAATAACTTACCTGCTTTGTTTCCGGATTCGTAAAACAATTTATTTTGTCAATGCAAATTTACGCTTTAAGGTTTTTTGGAGCTCTTCCAGTAATTCTTCCCTGACCGAGGTGAGTTCGGTGAGGTAGGAGTCAACAAGGGTGCGTTTGTGAGCCCTTTACAGAGAATGAATACGCCCATACAATTTGTCCATATGTGCTTTCTTTATTTTGTTTCTCTGTGCTGCTAGGGATATTAGTAGTCCCCGCACAACACATTTGTGTGCAGCCCAAACTGCGGCTCATGGTGACTCTTCTGTAGCGTTATCTGTAAAATAATTAGAAAGACATTCTGCAATTGATGAAGTATTGGCTGTATCTAGTAGTAAGGAATCGTCCAGTCTCCATATGGCAGATCGTGGAGGATCTTGTGATAGCGAAAGGGTGATTGTTATCGGGTTGTGATCAGAGAGGAGTAAAGGCTCAATTGTGGCTCTTTCCAAACATTTAATATCTGCTTGCGTGAGGAAAAAGTGATCTATCAGAGAGTATTTATTATGTGGGGGCGAAAAGAAAGTGAAGTCCTTAATCGTCGGTTGAAGCGTGCGCCATGTGTCATGTAAGGATAGCATTTGGAATTGCGATTTTATGTCTCTCAGTGCCCTGAAATTGATACATGAGGAACCATTTGAGGTATCGAGGGAAGGATTCAGGGGAACATTAAAATCCCCGCCTACTGTAAGGACTCCCTTCTGAAAAGTCGTAAGTTGGGAGATAGTCTCTCGGAAAAAGGACACCTGGTGAGAATTTGGGGCGTAAATGTTGGCTATAGTTATGTGTCAATTGTAAATATGGCCTTTGAGAAAGAGGTAGCGCCCTTTTGGATCTCTAAGCACGTCCGAAATGACTATGGGGCATGATTTCGATATTAGTATAGATACCCCTTTTGATTTTGCTTCATCATTGGTGGCATGGTATACCGTGGGGTAGTGAGTATTTTGGAGTTTGGGGATAGCTTCAGTGCGAAAATGGGTCTCCTGAATAAGGGCAATATGTGCTTTGGCCTTGCGTAGGGTGTACAGCAGTTGGGATCTCTTTTCGGGGGGTGTTTAGGCCTCTAATATTGAGCGAGTAGCAGTTAGTAGGAGAGGATCTCTGTGCTAAGACTGTTGAGGCAGTATTAGGGGGGTCTGGGGCCGCTATAGTGGGTGGATAGAGGGAGAAAGGGTAGGGCGTGCGGAAGACAGGTGGGCGAGAGGGGTAAAAAGAAGCCCAAGGGGCAGTCTGTGAGCCTACACTAAAATAAAACAAATTAGGAGTATAGGGTATGAGAATGAAACCACTTTCTCTGGTGGTAAAGTATATTGTATGGTGTAGAATGGATCAGGGGACCCCACACCAGTGAGATGTGTGACCCCCCCACCCACTCCACAGTGGGGTTGGCGAAGACAAAACCCAATGAGGGACCAAATGAGAACTACGGAATATAGAATATAGAGTATAGAATATGGTGGCAGTACGGCCACCCAGGACTCATGAGACGGGCAAACATTTTGTGAGGTACATTTTGTTAACATATAAAAGCAGTAATCAAATTGAATTCAGCAAGCGGGAGTAACCTTGTATCCACAGGAGGCATGAAAGAGAAATCGATTAACTAATATGCATACTTGCGTGTCACCCTCGAGTGAGGGAGTGACAAGTCGTTTATATAAACTAGACCGACTGAATAGGGGGGATTTTAGTCAGAGCCTTCCTGACATAAGATATTATACATAAAGTACATCTATATAGGTACACACTATAGATATAGCCAAACCGCGGTTCTAGAGTGTGAAAGGGGGATACCATACAGCATATAATTGCAGAGATTACAGTAACCAACAGGGCATACTGCATGCTCTAATAGAATAAATTGGAGTATCCCCGCGCTATCATAAAAACCATAAACTATCACTAAGGACAGGTTGCAGCAAACCACCGACAGAGGTACAAACCCTACCACCAAAAATTGTATGTAAAAATCAAATAAATGGTGTTGCGCTACCTTAGAAAATTTAGACTAAACTAAAGTGCCTAGTGCATGAGTGTCTTATATAATTAATTTAAACTAAATAACAAAATAGCAACCCCTAATATTATATAGATATAGCAGATTCTCCCTAGCCAAACAAATAAATAATTGTGCAAAAGGGGTATAATCCAGAAATGTAAATAACCCAAACGAAAGCAGTAAACAATCCAAAAGGTGAATAAAGTGTCTAGTGCTTAAATAACAGAAATCCAAAAGGTAGTAAAGTGTCTGGTGCTTAAATATTCATAGACCCATTAGTCCATGATCACATATGTAAAAACCAAAACCTCCAATTGTGCAATAATCAAGTGCAAACAGATTTCTCATAAATAAATAAAATCACATACAATAAATGAAAAATAAATCGTTAATAATACAAATGTTAATCACACAGTGCAAATAAGCAAACAAGTAAGAAAGGGGATTGAGTCTCTATGTAAACATAAATGAGTAAACTGACCAGTGACTCATTTAGTACTTCTCCAAGTAGAAAGTGCCAAAAACAGTGAGTACAACTCTTGTGCCTCTTCAGTGCTCACAGCACACCAGGTGGAGTGGCCCCTTACCTTACTGATGTAAGGTAAACAGCAGAGCAACAAGATAGCAAAAAATCCAGGAAATGTATCCCTACTCCTGGCAGGTTAATACTGTCCCCCGCGGCTGGTGTTGGTAGTTCAATAGTTTTCACAAGGGTCTCATAAGGAAAAGAAAGGTAGGCTCCAATGGTGAAGTACGTATGTAAATTTATTAATTAAAAAATAATGAAAAAGTACTCACAAACAGGTAACAAACAGCTTGCATAACAAACAAACGAGCGTTCCGCTCCTATTACGGACGTCACTTCCGGTATCCTAGTTCCTCCTATTCCTACGCGTATCGTCACCTAACACATGACTTCATCAGGGAGTAGAATATAGGTTTACGGAAGTGTCTTTTATACTAACATGTATGGCGGCCATTATTCCGGAGCCTCTCATAGGATAACATTGCCGCGCCCATTTTTTTGTGGATTAGGCTACAACCGCGGCCATTTTTTGTATGACCAGACGCCAGCCATTTTCCCGAAGCCTTTCCACAGCTAACATTCACGTGGCCAATTTGTTAAATTAGGCTACACCTACGGCCATTTTTCCTATGTCTAGATGGTATGGCAGCCTTTTTTCCAGAGCCGCCCATAGATTAGCATCCACACGGACATTTTCCTAGAACTTAGGTTTCGCCCATAGTTGTTTACTATATATCCAGACAGATATATATGTCTCTCTCTTCTCTAATGGGCTCCATAAGATAATTCCTTAAAACCAGATGGGGGAAGGACAGGGGGAGGGAGGCGGGGGACTCTGCCAGGGTCAGCATACAGCAGAGATCCAATAATTTTATTAAAGGGAATATACATACAGCAAGCAGCATAATACCGCAGGCAGATAATATATTTAAAAAAGTTAATACAATATAATCCGCACAGTGGGGACGGGCTTCCTACGCATTCTATTAGCATCAATAATTGGACTGCTAAACGGTCCTCATTATAGCTAGTATAGACGACCAATCATCATATCTACCTTTACGCCTAATAATCAACAATATCAAGTTTAAAAAATATCAAATTTAAAAAATATAAGCAACAATTTAATTTTAAAATAATCTAAAAAACTATAAAAACTTTAAAACAAAATTATATTTTAAGCTACCCAAAGGGTCAACTATAGCAGACACCGGAAATGATGTCCAAGAACACAGATTCTTTTCACAGACCAAGGTATTGTGCCCAACCCTCTGTTATTAATAATTAAAAAATATATAGGTAAATATAGAGATGGAATATACACTGCAAGATTATTAAACTAAATTCGGCTGTACCCGACTACCATTAATTAAACTAAAAATCGCTAATAAGCCTTGTACACACGGTCGGAGATTTACACAACCAAATCCGTCGGATTTTGTCCATCGGATCTTGTCCGAAACTGTTGCATACACACGGTTGGACTAAGTTGTCGAAAAATCCGATCATTCAGAACGTGATGACGTAATTTCGTTCCGATGGGCCTACGTTCAGGCTAGTAGCCAATAGCTTTGATGTAGGAATTTGATCTGAGCATGCGTGGCACTTAGTCCAATCAAAATTCTCTACACATGATCGGAGTATGTCCGATTGAACCAGTTGGTCGGGAAATATTTCCAACATGTTGGAAAATTGGGTCTGACGGAATCAGTCCGATGCATACCACACACAGTCAGATTATCCGACAACACGGTCCGATAGGACACATTCCAACGGATTCTCTGACCGTGTGTACAAGGGCTAAAACAGTTTAAATCAAAATCTATATTCAAGCCTTGAGGCATAAAAGTATTTAAAATAAAAATCCACTTAGATTCCAATTGGCTAAGTGTCCTAACTTTATGGCTCCCTCTCCAATGTTTTTTTATATGGCTCTATGCCCCAAAAAGTAAGGTGGGTGGGGTCCTTGTTATGGTGGGTGCTAAAATGTCTAGACACACTATGTTTATCAAAACCATTAGTAATATTTTTTACGTGCTCCTTAATCCTTACTCTTAGAGGCCTTTTTGTTCGCCCAACGTATTGTAAGCCACAACTGCATTGAAGGGCATATACAGCTCCTTCCGTGTTGCAGCATATAAAGTCCTTAATTTCATACAAGTTCCCGGTACTTGTGGAAGTGAAGTTGAATTTCTTTTCAGCAGGTCTTTTTGTTCTTGTACAAGCATAACAACGTTTACATGGGTAGAACCCCTTTCCTGTAAAAAAGATTAAACCGTTGAATGGAGGATCAGGGATATTCTTCACAATCTTATCCCTCTTATAGATGAATTTCGGATATTAGGGTAGTATCTTCTGAAGATGTATATCTGATCGTAGTATATGCCAATGCTTTTTTATCATTTTCTCAATTCTCTTATATTGCACATTATAGTTCAGTATTATTGGTACTCCATTAGGTTTATTAGTGGGAGGTGGTTTATCCTTTATTAAAATTGCTCTATCCATCTTCTCTACTTCTGTAATCTTAGTCTTGATGTCTTCACTTTTATATCCTTTGTTGGTAAATCTCTGTCCGATTTTTTCCGCTTGCGTCAGGAAGTCCTTGGAGTGGGAACAGTTTCTTTGCAGACACTACTACCTTTTGGATTTCTGTTATTTAAGCACTAGACACTTTATTCACCTTTTGGATTGTTTACTGCTTTCGTATAATATGTTGGGGTATCTACATTTCTGGATTATACCCCTTTTGCACAATTATTTATTTGTTTGGCTAGGGAGAATCTGCTATATCTATATAATATTAGGGGTTGCTATTTTGTTATTTAGTTTAAATTAATTATATAAGACTCTCATGCACTAGGCACTTTAGTTTAGTCAAAATTTTCTAAGGTAGCGCAACACCATTTATTTGATTTTTACATACTGCATGCTCTATTGTGTGGAAACCAAAAACTAAGTTATAAAAATTAGCCCGCGGGTAGTACCCTGGAATGAGGTAACAAAAACATAAGGCAATAAACACATTAACAGGTTCCCTTGTAATTTACCAACTTAAAGTAATGAGCTGAAGTCACTAGGCTTGAGCTGATTAAATATAAGAGCGTTGTTCAGTCCTCCTATATCAGGCGATGCCTCTGTGGTAGCTATACATCAGTACGTGCATGGGCGGAAAGTCAATTCGAACTGATGCATTAGTACAGTGGTCTTTAACCGGCGTGTAATAGAGTATCCATAGGCCATGTCATCTGTGATTCGAGCAGACCCCGCAGGTGATATACATATCAGCACAATATTCCTTAACATGTCACATATTGGCAAGAGTCACAGTAAGGAGACATTCTGGCCCTTCGGGCATCCAATGGCAAAAAGGGGTTAAAAACGTGAGGAAGGAGAATGACTGTATGGAGCTGTATAGGATTGAAGTCACTTGTGGCACTGGAGTGGATAGCGGACCAACAAAGCTATACCCTGTGACAATGTAGTAGATCTAGTCAATCTATTCCAAGGAATGTCTACGGGTGAGTATGGCCTGGTGTTGTACTTAACTCCTCCCGCCAGCATACTATTGCTTACCTTTCCCGTGGAAGGATACGGTAATTATACCCCCCGTTCAACCCCAGAGCGACGGGATTATAGCTGTGACTTTCACTGTAGTCCAGGGTCATCATGCTTGGCAGGAGCCAGCGGATACAGTCTCTGTTGACGTTGCAGAGTAAGTGGAGAACACATCCGGTGGAAGTATATTTAGAGGCTAGGATAAGTGTTAACGCCCACAGTTCAGATCCAGGGGCATTCTGGGTGTTGTAGTAAGGAGGGGTCCTCCCTATAGGGGAGGGTTGCAAAGAATATTCAGGCCGTATGTCTACAGCCACTTGCCTTGTCAAGGCGCATGAACCCAGTGTAGTATCTAGCATTCGTTTAGTTCAAGCACTATAGGTAAAAGTTTTAACTATAAAGTAAAAGAGAACAGTCAAAGAACAGGTAATGAACAAAAGATCTCAAGCCGAGGGGAAGGAGGATAGCCTGTCATGGAATTCCTGCATTACACAGTCTGAGAAGAACGCGGGTGACTGCAGGAATGATATCAGTCCAGCATCTATCTCTGTATGCAGCTATAACAATAGAAATATGCCATTTCAGTAATCTCTCTTTGCTCTTCGCGAGCGTGGAGAGGACGATGGGCTATAATCCCTGGTGATTGTGCCAGATTGAGGGGTCCTCTGGGTCCGGAGGGGGATCTTCTCCTCCGGTAGGTGGTATCCTGAGTGTCCATCAGTTCCACAGGGGGTTTGGGGGATTTGAGTGCCAGGGGGCGAAAGTTAGCATACCAGTTTGGAACTGCGTTCAGAGGCAAGTTTAGCGTGGCACAAAAGTTGGGCAAGTCTTTCTTCTGGTACTTTGAGATGTGCTGTGCGACCCTGATAGGAGGCAGTAAGGCAGAACGGAAACTTCCACTTATACAAGATACCCCTGGCCCTTAGCACATCCAGGAGTGGCTTCAAGTCTATGCGGTGTTGCAGGGTGATGCCAGAGAGATCTTGGAATATTTTTATAGGTGCAGTGTCATATATTTCCTGTTTAATTCTGGCAGCCTTGAGTATGTCTTCTTTAAGTCGATAACTGGTTAAACAACATACAATATCTCTCGGGGATCAGTGTCCCGACCTTTGGGCCGGAGGGCACGGTGAATCCTTTCCATTTCGATGGCAGTTTGGGAGGGCCTGTCCAGCACAGAGTTAAAGATGGAGGTGACCGCCGGAGCAACTTGCTCACCCTCAATGTATTCAGGGAGACCTCTGACTCTAAGGTTATGGCGTCTCCCCCTGTTGTCCAAATCCTCCATATGTCTCTGAGCTTTTATGTATGGCTGTCAATCTTCTTAGTGGATCGACGGAGGGTCGATTCATGTGATTCTGTCACCTTCTCTACAGTGTGCACACGATCGGATAGTGTTTTGATATCTAGGCGTAGCTCAGCAATGGCCGCCGATAAGGTATCCTTGATATCTGAGGCAATCGTGCGTAAATCATGCATACTGATATGAAATGAGGAGGTAGCTCCCAATTGTAAATGGTCCGGAGGTCTGTTATCAGTGGCGGTTACATCTGGGGAAGTCTCTGACAACACAATCTCGTTGCGGGAATGAGAGCGTGTGTTTGAGGCCTGTGAGGGGCCATGGCGGGACGGCGCCATGTTCCCCCTCTGTGACCGAAACATCTCCGGTATATTGTGGCCTTGTCCGGCGGTGTTCTCGCGCGGGGAGCGGGACCGAGAAGTCCGGGAGGCTGTCCCCATTGTGTAAAGTTAAGCAGGAGCGTGTGTACCTCAATTCGCTGCCGTTTTTCCTCCTGAGGTGCCGGAGCTCACCAGTTACGCGTCCGCCATCAAGCTCAGCCAAGCCACGCCCCCCCCCCCCCCCGGGATTTTTAAACAAAACACAATTCATATATAATTAACTCAAATATTTAATTTTTATTTCCTATTTGTATTTGAAATTTTTTTTTTTGCATATTTTTGGGATTATTGAGTGGATTTTGGAATTTTTTGAGTACATTTTTGTCTTGCTGTATATACAGTGGGTATAGAAAGAATCACCCCCCCTTTAAACTAATCACATTTTGTTGCTTTGCAGCCTGAAATGAAGACAGACACCATTTTTGTTTTATCCAGCTGTATTTACTCAAGGTAATACTGCAATGTTTAACATCCAAGTTAAAGATATAACACCAACATGTCAGAAGAAAATAATAATAATTCAAAAACAGAATCACATAGTTGGAAAAAGGATCCAAAACCATTTCAACTGTGATCAGCTGTGGTCATTTTTATTAGCTCAGCGTTAAGGCTGGGTTCACACTGGTACGACACGACAGTTGTATGACTGTGGATCCGACTTTACCCTATGACTTGAAGTCTGATTTCAATGAACAGGGATCGAAACTTTGATCCCAACAATGCTAGGTATGAAGCTTTAGGGAAAACTCCACGCCAAATTAAAATAAATGGCATGGGTTCCCCCTCCAAGACCGTACCAGACCCTTCGTTCTGGCGTGGATTTTAAGGGGAACCCCCACACCGTGGGGACCCCCAAAATCCACACCAGACCCTTATCCGAGCGCAGAGCCCAGCAGGTTCAGGAAAGGGGGGGCACAAACGAGCACCCCCTGATCCGTACCAGGCTGCATGCCCTCAACATGGGGGGGTGGGTGACAATGAGGACAAGGGCTTCTTCCTGACAACCCTGGCCATTGGTTGTCAGGGTCTGCAGGTGGAGCCCTCTCCAGTTCTTCTCCCTCGGTCCGCTGTCTTCTGCCCCTGCCAGGTCTCCTCTCTGCGCCGTCTTCTCCCTCTGTTCTTCTTCTGATGTTGTCTCGATGCGCTCTCCCGGTGTAATGCCAGATCCGTCCTGTGCTATGACTTATAAAGACATGGGACAGGGCCATCCGGTATGGGTAGGAGTACAAAATACCCCATACTCATTCACATAGGGTGGAGGGCTTCCAGATTCCGATAAGCCCCCATCCACAGGCCCTGACAACCAACGTCCAGAGTTATCGGGAAAAGGCCCTTGTCCTCACATGGGGACAAGGTGCTTTGGGGTGGGGGGCGCAGGGTCCCCCTACCCCAAAGCACCCACCTCCCTATGTTGAGGGCATGCGGTTCAGGAGGGGGGGCACTCTCTCTGCCCCACCCCCTTTCCTGACCTGCCGGGCTGTGTGTTTGGATAAGGGTATGATATGGATTTTGGGGGACCCCGCACAGTTTTTTTGGCGTGGGGGGTTCCCCTCAAAATCCATGCCAGACCAAAGGGTCTGGTATGGTCTTGGAGGGGGAACCCATGCCCTTTTCTTTTTAATTTGGCGTGGGGTTCCCATTCAAGATCTTCAGAGCACAAGTTGCATGCCAAAGTCGGATCAGTTAAGACAGCGATCCGACTTCAGTGATATTCAATGGGCTGAAGTAGGATCAATGTCAGACCAAAGTAGTGCAGGGAGCATTTTCAAAGTCATACCAACTTGTGTCGGACCAGTTAAGACTGCTCTCATAGGGAAACATTGATTTTCACACGTCATGCGACATGAGCTTCCAATGTCGTACAATTGTGAACCCGGCCTTAACCAGTGATTTCTTATGAGAGCCATCTTAACTGGTCCGACTTTGAAAAAGGTTTCTGCGTTACTTTGGTACGACTTTGGTCCTACTTCAGCCCATTGAATATCATTAAAGTCAGATCAAAGTCAGATCCTTGTTCTAACCATGTGACATGGTGATTACAGCAGCAGTAAAAGCAAATTATTTCACACTGGGATTGTTCTGATTGGCCAAAAGGTCAAGTCAGACTATCTCAAAGTCGGAGCAAAATCTTATCTTGTTCATTCAAGTTGGATGAAAATAGGACCGATGTAGGACCCTTGTTGCAGGGCAAAGTAGGATGACAGTTGTACAACAGTCGTGTAGTACCAGTGTGAACCCAGCCTAAAAGAGCTTTCCTGGAGCATTTCAGTCCCTGGCAGTGCAATGGAAGCAAACAATCTACTATGGGTGACAAGGCACTTTTTTAAAATATCTATGGGATAAAGTAGTAGACAGGCACAAGTCTGGAGATGAGTACGAAAAAAAATTCAAATGCTTTTTTCAATGCCTAGAAATACGGTAAAGTCTATTATTATGAAGTGGAAAGTATTTGGTACAACACAGACCCTCCCTGGTTCAGGACTTTGCTCCAAACTGGATGAAAGAGCCAGGAGGAAACTGGTCAGAGAGGCTACCATGAGGCCTACAGCAACTCTGAAGCAGTTGCAGGAATTTATGACAAAGAGTGGTCATTGTGTGCATGTGACAACAATATCACAAATTCTCCACAAATGTGGCTTGTATGGGAGGGTTGCAAGCAAAAAGCCCCTCCTCTAGAAAGGCCATATGCAGTCACAACTGGGCTTTGCCAAAACACACCTTGAAGATGCTGAAGCCACATGGAAAAGAGTGTTATATTCAGATGAGATTAAAATGTAATTATTTTACCTCAACACCAAATGATGTCTGGCGGAAATCCAATACAGCTCACCATCCATATAACACAGTTCCTACAATAAAGCACAGAGGTGGTAATATCCTGTTACGGGGGTGTTTTTCTGCAGCAGGGACTGGAGCACTTGTCAGGATAGAAAGAAAAATGGAGGGGGCAAAATACCATAAAATTCTTGAGGAAAATCTGCTGCCCTCTGCTAAAAAGTTGTCAATGGGAAGAAGGTTTAACTTCAAACATGACAATGACAATTTAGCCCTACGACTAAAGGGCTTATTCACTAAACTGCTGACTCAGTCTTGCAGCAATTGAATGAATAATAGTACACAATATTTCATCCAAATATTCCATATTTAGTGACCATGCAGTATCCTGCCCGACTATGCCAGTTGTATCAAATGTGGAAAACAATAACATTTACAATGAAGGTATACTGGACAATCACTCAAATATCTAGTGAATATTTAAAACAAAAAGACACACCAAGAGAAGTTTTGATAAAAAAACATAAAACTTTACTGGACATCAAAATACATAAAGTTCCTTACACATAAAAGTTACCATAACAATTACACCAAATAACAAGACTTAACCACTTACCATCCGCCATATAGCAAAATGATGTCGGCAAAGTGGTTGTGTTATCCTGACCGGATGACATGTCTGACACTACGCAACTCCGATCTAGGTAAAGAGTTGCTGACAGAGACTCTTTACCACATGATCAGCCATATCCAATCACGACTAATCATGATGTAAACAGGAAGAGCCATGGACCGGATTTTCCTCACTCGCATCTGTCAGACATGAGTAGAGGAGAGCCGATTGGCTGCTCTCCTGACAGGGGGGGTCTGTGCTGATTGTTTATCAGCGCAGCCCCCCCTCGGATGCCTGCCCAGGAGCACCAGGATGTCGCCAAGACCACCAGGGATGGCCACCCTAGACCACCATTGAAAGGCCGATCAGTACCCAGGCAGCTGCCAATCAGAGCCAATGAAAAATGCTTGCCAGTACCACCAGTGATGCCTATCAGTGAAATCTTTCAGTGCCGCCTTTCAGTGCACATCAGTGCTGGCTATCAGTGCCACCCATAAGTACCCCTCAGTGCAGCATTTCAGTGCCTATCAGTGTCGCCTATCAATGCCCATCAGTGCCACTTATCAGTGCTGAAATGGATAAGAACTACAATCTAGTTCAAGGTTATCTGCTGCTGTTTCTAATTAAAAAGTATAAATGTGCATGCACATTAGAAGTAAACACTCTCTGAGAAACGTTCAACTCGGTTACTTCTAACTTATGGTTTATTTCTGGGCGGTGTCAATACTTTATACAGAAAGACACGTCATTGCTATGTCAGTCTAATAGGTACATCTCATTGGTTAAAATACGAGAAAAATTGAGAAACTTGATGCTTGAAGTTTGGTTGAAGCTGGTTATGTCGTCACGCCTGCAAAATACAAGAAAAATACAAGAAGAATGGAGAAACTTGATGCTTGAAGTTTGGTTGAAGCTGGTTATGTCGTCACGCGTCGGATGCAGGGTATAGACGGCATCTTTAGTTCCAAACAGATTGCCAATCTGTATACTACATAATAAGTAAAGAGTTGCATAGAAACATGTATACACATAAGCAAATAGACATTTTCTGATTATCAGTATGTACATTGTATTCCTTCACAGTCCCCCCTAAAATGGCTATTTTCTTCTGTTCCTCATCTAAAGGTCCTACTCACCTGGCTAATTCTCCTCAGCAACTCGTTTAGGCTGTATATAGAGTTGGGCAGCAACTAGTTCACTACCCCCCTTGATACAGCTAGAGAAGTGCAATCAGGTGCTATCTATCCCTATAACCCTATAGGATTGTGAGATTTTGGACAGGGAGTGACTGTAGAGGGGTGAAGGATTTGTCATCCTCCATCATAAGAGGGTCCTCTTCTTCTTGGTGGAGAAATGTAGGTGTGCTGTTGTCTACAGCCTTGCTCATTAACTTCTTTACGAAAAGGTAGAATACAGCATACAATCAGGGCTAAAAGAACCAGGATTATTAGTACCGTTACCTCTATCTGGGCGAGCACCTTTTGCCACTCACTCATTCAGCTAAAATATTGATCCCATGGGTCTGTGATACCTGAGTTCTTCAATTCCAATGACAAATCTTCTAATTTCTTTATAGCTAGAGTAACCTTACCATTTGGGCCAGTATTATCAGGAATGTAGGTGCAGCAGGTTCCCGTTTTTTCTATCATTTTACAGACACCTCCTTTCTCAGCTAACACTATGTCTAAGGCCATCCGGTTCTGGAATGTCATGTAGGAAATGGGGGCTAACTGGTCAGCAATTCCCTGGAGGGCATCTTTAGTGTAATTCACAAATCTTTGTTGGTTATAGTATATGTAATTGATCCCATCTACATTCTTGTTGACAGTTATTATGGGGATCAAAGACTCAAAACCAGCTTTTACCTGATCCCTGGCTTGAATTCATCAGGGACCCCCTTGGCCTATGACATGTACAAATGAGGGTCAAAGCTTCCTCCTCTGACTAGGTTCTGGGTCAGTGTATGTATCAGGATTATCTTCTGCTAGGGTATGGAGGGCCATAATGACTTTTGTTAGGGCACATTCACCTGTCCAGATTCCCTCTAATCTGGAACTATGTTCCAACCCACTGTCCCTCCCAGGAACCACAATTCTGCCCCCAGTAACTGTCTGTAAAACACACATATATATATCCTTACCGTCAGGGATGTCACTGTACCAATGGCATTGCCATGAAAGGGTCAAACGGACAAGGTACCATGTCACAGTAATCAAAGGTAAAGGTGGTCACATGTGTACCCGAAGAGTTATACCAAAATGTAATTATGTTATTTTTTGTGATGGCCACCTCCTGGGCCCCCCCCCTAGACCAAACAGAAAAAGGATATGCGGCATAGTCGTCATGAAGTGGGCGGGATCTTGTCCTCAGCGGTTGGAGCTTTCTTGCAGTGGGAAGCGTGTATGCAAGTGTTCTTCCCAGCCAATTCGACTGAGGTGGCTATGGTCAGCAAAACTTGGAACGGACCATCATATCTGGGTTCAAAAGAATGTTTTCTCACAAATTTCTTTACCAGCCCCCAATCTCCAGGCAGTAGTGGGTGTGTTCCTGTATCTAATTCAGGATCTGGAATGGAAGAAAACACCTGGACAAGCATTTGGGTTAATTCTCGTGATAATGCGGTTACATAATTAGTCAACACATCAGATTGCAACTGTAACTGTTGTGAAAAGTAACAGCCAAGTCTGGGGGCTGTACCAAACAATATTTTATAAGGGGATAGGGCATATTTCCCTCGGGGGGTGTGTCTGACACTGAACAGGGCAATGGGCAAACTGTCTGGCCAACTTATGTTAGTCTTTTGGGCCATCTTTAACATCCTGTCATCCTTTCTACCTTCCAGCTACTTTGAGGGTGGTAGGGGTGTGTAGAGCCAACTGAACCCCCAGTGTTGGCCAAATCTCTTTTGTAAGGGTTGCTGTGAAGGCTGGGCCCTGATTGCTCTCTATCACCTCTGGAACCTCAAATCTACATACTATCTCACTCAGTAGTTTCTTAGCTGTGGTCCTGGCAGTCATGTCCACCTCCACTAGAGCGTATTCGAATCTGCCACTCCTTTGGCATTTGGGAGTGATCAATTTGTATCCTCTAGAAGGGGTATAGGGCTTTTGCCAGGTGCTTCTTCTGTGCCTTTTCTGTACATTCTGGGTTACATTTGTCGCAGATAGTGCATGATCTGCAGAAGTTGTTGGTGAATGGAGCAACTCCTGATGCTACATAGTACTTGATAAGAGTTCATAAGAGTCTTTGTCAAGTGGGCAGCTCCATTTGCCCATTGCACAACGGCTGGGTACATACTCCTGGGTAGACAAGGCTTCTTGTTGCATTCGAATAGTCCATCTCTGAGAGTTCCTCCTCTCCATTTCCAGCTTTCCTTCTCATCCGGATTTGCTGCTTCCTGTAATTCTTTCAGATAAACTCTATCCACTGGGAGAGTCTGTAGGATAAGCATGGAGTGGTCTTCTTCTACCACCCTGCTGTCCACTTACCATGGACCACTGGCTGTCTGTTTGGCAGCTGAATCGGCTAGATGATTGCCTCGAGCTTCCTTCGAGTTGAGTTTGTCTTGTGCTTTTACTTTTAGAATAGTCACTTGGGTTGGGAGAAGCAGGGCATCCATCAAGTTCCTGATGGCTGAGCTATGTTTCACAGGTGTTCCTGCAGCCGTCAGGAACCCTCTGTCCTTCCAGATAACTCTTGTGTCTGTATGAGTGTTGGCTCTTTTTCCCTCTGCTAATTTACATGCTGTAGTAAGTGCTTGCAGCTCTGCCACCTGTGCAGACATCACCGGTAGTAAGGCTTCAGCTTGTAGAGCTGAGATTTCAGTGGTGACCTGGATTCTGCAGGGGAATTTCACTCACGGTGGGGAGATGCGTGGCTTCCAGCCGCATTAGTTCGATGCAGTCATGCGGTGACAAGTCAAGACTCGACTCCTCCTCCTTTCCCCCCTCGAGAAGTGGAAGAAAGGTGGTAGGGTTCAGTGTTTGACAACATAATAGAGTAATGCTGTCCAGTAGAAGGTGGGAACACAGGAGTCTCAAGTGTCTGGCAGTGGATAGATGTTTCGGCTGGATCTTGGTTGAGTATGGGAGCAATGTCATGGGGAGCAAGCAGAGTGAGGCAGTGTCCGAGGACCAAGTCCGAAGTTTTGTCAAACAAGGCTTGTGCAGCAAAGACAGCTTGCAGACACGATGGGCCTCCTCTTGCTATTGCATCCAGTCGACAGGAATAATATCCTATGGGGCATAGGCAGACGCCGTGTAATTGGGTGAGTATACCTGAAGCATGCCCCAGACATTCGGATACAAAGGGCTTGAACGTTTTGCCATAGTCTGGGAGCCCTAGCACCAGAGATGGGACGCTTGAGGGCCTCAAAGTTGGATATTGCTTCAGGAGACATCTGGACGGGGTCTGATTTCAGAGCATCATACAAAGGTTGCATCAGTAGGGATGCTTCTGGAATCCATGCTCTGCAATAGGAAATTAGTCCAAGAAAAATGACAAATGTTGAGCACCACTGCAATTTGAGCTTTGAGGCTTTGCAACCCTGGTTGGCAAGATAGCACAACTGGTTTTCTGAGGTGACTTCAAAAGTGGGTAAGTCAGCTGCACAGAGAAGGTCATCAACATATTGGAGGAGAATCACTGTGTGCTATGCAGGAATCTATCCATTGGTCATAGAGGGGGTGGCTGGAGAGAGGGGGCAGCGCCCGTGCACCCTTATGGACACATCGCCACTGCTACAGTGTCTGTGAAGCAGTGAAGTGTTGTTGCTTCAGGACACCAGAAAAGTCTTATTGATGAGCTTCCATTACAGGAACAGTCTTCTTTTATAAATAACTTTGTGGTGACAGAGTGATGCCACATACACATGAGCGGAATGTCCGACGGAAGCTTTTCATCATATATTCCGATCGTGTGTATGCCTCATCTGACTTTTTTTTTCCAAAATTCTGACGGACCTAGAAATAGAACATGTTTTAAATATTTCCGACGGAACCAATTCCTATCAGGAAAACCGCTCGTCTGTATGCTGTTCCAACGGACCAAAAACAACACATGCTCTGAAGCAAGTATGAGATGGAAGCTACTGGCTATTGAACTTCCTTTTTCTAGTCCCGTCGTATGTGTTGTATGTGACTGCGTACTTGACGATCGGACTTTGGTGTGATCATGTGTACACAAGACAGTTTCAGCTGAACTCAGTCAAAGGGGAAAACCAGTCGTGTGTACGTGGCATTAGGCTTACAGCTTTGATGCACAGTATTACAGTATAATTAGCTTTAGGAAACCAACTTTGCTCCATGTAGCATATAACAGCCCAAGCTGAAAACCTTTGTAAATATTTGACATTTCCAATGAAATGGCTTCAAAGAGAGATGTACTTGGGATTTTTGGCAATTAGTAAACTAAAAAATATTTAGGAGCCTACTCAGTAGATTTCCTGTACTGGAATTCTTGCATATCATTGTATGTATCTGGCAAGAAGACTGAAAAGACAGAAGCTCCCGGTACATGGACTCAGAATCTTTATTCTGCCAACTGTCAAGGCACTCATAATAGCTTCTCTGTTAAATTCTGATTATTAAAACACGGAATCTTAAAGACGTATATATGAAGTGTGACGGGAATCACTTTGGGAAGAGGTCGGGAAACTTCCTCTCCAGCTCCCCCAGCCCCTCCTATGTGTAAGTCCCTCTGTGTCTATTAGGAGCACAAGGTGACCGAGAAGCCCAGACTGGTCTGCACTAACCATACTCCCAGTACATCCACACTGGACTCAGCATTTCGTTTTACTCCTGTTATCCAGGTTCTATATGCGTGTTGTGTGCTCAATGAATAAAATGGCTCTTTCACTTGGGACAGCAATATTTCTGAACAGTATCCCTCAAGGAATGTATCAAGATAAATAATTTCACCTTTTAGACTGCTAGATCGTTTGAGGTGGGGTGGGGGTTGTCATGTGTTTGTTAAGTGCCTGTATCCCATTGTTCTATTGTTTCTGTCTGCCTTGGAAACAAAGTATTATTGGATGTATATGTGTATGTGGATTGGCTTACATGTTACTGGAGGAGGTGAAGTCTACCCCACCCTGTGTCGTTATGCAAAGGAGGAGGGGTCTTATAGAGGTATTGGAGCTTAAATCTGATCTGGAGTATTTTCTAAGGAAAACTGCTATAACACATTCTTCAGCACGCACCAGAATCGGCAGCAGAAACTCTGGAGATTGCTGTCTCCAAAGCTGAGTGCTAACAACAGGGCAGATCTCTGCTAGCCTCTGCCCAGCACTGGTAACATCTTATTCACAGCAGATAGTGAACTTTTATCCCCAGACACCAGTTCCAGAGACTGGGGATTTAATAGATCTTTCTGCTGAGGAAGAACAATCTGGTGAGCCTACAGCAGAAGAGCTGGCATCAGGAACAAACATCACTGAACTCTGCCCAGTACCAATAGCGGCTTCGGCCTTACTGAGAGAAGAGGCAATTGGCCTTTCTCTCACAACACACACAGGGACATGGGATTTCCTACCAGCAGCATCTGTGGAGTTACAAGAAACCTCTCTACCTGAAGCGCCAGCAACCGGACACAGGGTCTAAGACCTCTGCCCCACACCTGCGGCAGTTCTGGAGGCCCAGAGTGAGAAGGAGATAGTCACTTCCCAGCAGCAGATCTGGATCCAGGGAGAGAAGGGAGAGGAGGTTGTCATCCTCCCTCCTCAACAGTCTACCAGAGTGGAGGAAACTGTCTTCCCTCCCCAACAGTTACCGGGAGTGGATGATGTGAGTACTGAAGCGCTAACAGGACAGAATGCTACTGGCCTTTGCACACAACAATCAACTCAGCAGGAGCTCCAGGGAGAGAATGCAGTCGGCATCTCACAACTGCAGCTTGAGCTGGTGTTCGTGGATGGGCCTGCGGTCTCCACTGACAGCCTCCCAGCAGAAGGGCTGGCAACAGGGCAGAGTGCCGCTGGCCTCTGACCTCAACTAATCAAAGATGGATTTCCTGTGGTAGTGGATGGGGCTACTGTCTCTACCTGTATACCCCGGGGATGCTGGGCAGTCCACAAAAACAGTTCTTACTTCCCCCCAATGGCAGGTATGTCCTTCGAGAAAGTTGGCTGGGTGGGTAATTCTCTGTTTGGGAGAATGTGTTTGGGGTACTGTGGGGGTACAGACATTGGGGGACTGGAACTTTGGACTAACTTCAAAGTCAAACCACTTTGGGGTCTCCTTCTGTGTTAGTCCAATGGCAAATGGGGAGATATGTGACGGGAGTCACTTTGAAGGGCCTATGGAACCCTGCTTACCTTAGAAAGGTCGGGAAACTTCTTGTCCAGCTCCCCCAGCCCCTCCGATGTGTAAATTACCCTGTGCCTATTAGGGGCACAGGGTGACTGAGAAGCCCAGTCTGGTCTGCACTAACCAGACTCCCAGTACAACCACACCGGACTAAACAATTCGTTTTACACCTGTTTTTACCCCTGATCTTATCTATCATCCTTCGACTGGACATTGTTTTTTTTAATATCTGCTATGATTGGTTTGCCCACAGAATTTTCAGTGCGCTGTTTGTTGTTTTCCCAGGAAAATCAACTCTCTTCAGATTCTTCCACAGAAGAAGGTGCTGTTAAGCATGGCTGCATGAATCTTACTTTGTTCAAGCAGACAGTGATTAAGAAGTAGTCTTTATTGGCTATCACCTCCAGCCAGAAAGTTTGCAGAAATCTGAGTCTTTTGGGGATTCTGTGTCAGGGCTGGGCTCAGCCCTTCCTTCTCAGGGCAGGCCTCTCACTGGTTGGTTAATTGCCAGCTCTAAATCTTTCCACAGTGACTCACCTGTTGATATCCTGTTCATCAGTCCTGCTGGTTACTTAAGCTGTTCAGTTCAGATCATCTCTGCCTTCGCCTTTGTCAACACATCCAGAGACTCTCTCCTGTGTACCTGTTGAAGACTCGCTTGGCTGACAGCCCTTCTGGTTCCTGATCCTGCTTGCTGTTCAACTACGTTAATTCTCCGGTTTCCTGGCCTGTCCTGAAGTACGCTGATCTCTGGCTTCCTGATGTCCTGGCTTGTCTGACTATCCGTTCTGTTTACTGAACTCTGGCTATGATTTGACTACGTTGCTCTGTTTACCTTTTACTATTATTATTATTATTGTTATTATTAACCACTTGCTTACAGGGCACTTAAACACCTTCCTGCCCAGACCAATTTTCAGCTTTCGGTGCTCTCACAATTTGAATGACAATTACTCAGTCATGCAACACTGTACCCAAATGAATTTTTTGTCCTTTTTTTCCCACAAATAGAGCTTTCTTTTGGTGGTATTTGATCACCTCTGGGGTTTTTATTTTTTGCGCTATAAATGAAAAAAGACCGAAAATTTTGAAAAAAAACGCATATTTCTTTGTTTCTGTGACAGAATTATGCAAATTATTAATTTTTCTTCATAAATTTTGGTCACAATTTATACTGCTACATGTCTTTGGTAAAAATAACCCAAATTAGTGGATATTATTTGGTCTTTGTGAAAGTTAGAGAGTCTACAAGCTGTGGTGCGAATCGCACAAAATTGATCACATCTGATGTACTGGTGGCCTATCTCGCTTCTTGTGACCCGAACAAGCCAGGAAAGTACAAATACCCCCCAAATGACCCCTTTTTGGAAAGTAGACATTCCAAGGTATTTAGTAAGAGGTATAGTGAGCTTTTTGATGTTGTCATTTTTTTCCCACAATTCTTTGCAAAATTAAGATTTTTCATTTTTTTTTTTTCTCCACAAAATTGTCATTGTAATAGGTTATTTCTCTCACGTGGCATGTGTATACCACAAATGACACCCCCCAAAAAATTCTGCTACTCCTCCTGAGTATTACAATACCACATGTGTGGGACTTTTTCACAGCCTGGCCACATAGAGAGGCCCAACATGCAGGTAGCGCCATCATGTGTTCTAGGAACATAAGTTACACATCTAACTTGTTGACTATTTATTACACTTTTGAAGCACCAGGACAATGACACGTGACACTGATGACAGATGGCACTGATACGTGGCAATGATGACAGGTGGCACTGATGACAGATGGCACTAATATGTGGCACTGATGACAGATGGCACTAATATGTGGCACTGATGACGCGTGGCACTTATACGTGGCACTGATGACACGTGGCACTAATACGTGGCACTGATGACACGTGGCACTGAAACGTGGCACCGATGACAGATGGCACTAATACGTGGCACTAATATGTGCCACCGATGACAGATGGCACTAATACATGGCACCGATGACGCGTGACACTGATGACAGATGGCACTGATAAGTGGCATTGATGACACGTGACACTGACAACAGATGGCACGTGACACTGACAGGTGGCACTGATGACAAATGGCACTGATACGTGGCACTGATGACAGATGGCACTATGTGGCACTGATGACACTGGGGGCAGGTGGCACTGACGGCAGGTGGCACTGGGGTGGATGGCACTGGGGGCAGGTAGCACTGGGGTGGATGGCACTGGGGGCAGGTAGCACTGGGGTGGATGGCACTAGGGGCAGGTAGCACTGGGGTGGATGGCACTAGGGGCAGGTAGCACTGGGGTGGATGGCACTGGGGGCAGGTAGCACTGGGGTGGATGGCACTGGGGGCAGGTAGCACTGGGGTGGATGGCACTGGGGCAGATGGCACTGCTGGGGGCGGATGGCACTGCTGGGGCGGATGGCACTGCTGGGGGCGGATGGCACTGCTGGGGGCGGATGGCACTTTTTATTTCATTTTTTTAATTTATTTTTTTTCCACAATCAGAACGGCTGCCGCTGCAGCCGTTCATCTCTCCCCTCTCGCACTGTCTGTGCGAGGAAGGAGAGCGGCGCTGCGAGATGATCTCATATGTTTACATATGAGATCATCTCCCATTGGACACGCCGATCACGCTGTAAACGGCCGCTGTGATTGGCCGTTTACAGCGATCTGTGTTTGCCTGTCCCCGGGGGACACGGCGAACACAGAACTTCCGCGATGCGCGCCCGCGGCGGCGCGCATTGCGGAAGTAAACATCAGGTCGTCCAGGGACGACCGCCCGGACGAACGCGCCTGCTCTACGGCCGTCATTCGGCTATAGGGCGGGCGCGAGGAGGTTAATAAACAAGTATGATTTTAACTGCACTTCTGTCTTGGTCTGATTCATGGTTTCTGACAGTAGGCGAAGACCATGAATTCAGAATATGCAGTCAATCCACTTGTTCGTAATATTTTTTCAAGGTTGGATGAGCAGGATCGCCGTATGGATCAGTTTGCATTGTGTTACAGATGCTCCTGAATCACACAGCTCACCTGGAATCTCCCACTGTGGCTGCTCCTGTACAACCTGTGTTGCAGGCCATCCATGCGGCTGCTCCTGTCTCTGTGCAGTATTACTTCTATAAGAGGTATGTCTGGTTCCGCTTCCTTAGCGATTTGGGGGCAATCCAGTTCAATGCAGAGGGTTTCTTAATCAGGTTGAGATATACTTCGAGATTGAAAGAAGAGAAGAAATCCTGGACGGCCGCACACCGCTGAAGGCATCTTTATTGTTACAGTACATACAATACAGTAACCTCATGTACAAAAGGGACAAGGACAAGCAGCTAACGCATTTCACACCAGACCATGATGCTTAATCATAGCTAAATGAACAAGATCTGTCTGTGTGTATATATGGTAACTAGAAAAAGACAATTAACCAATCAAAAATTGGGATGGTCTTTAGAAAGAAACTCCTCCCACACGATCAGATCTTGGGAATATCAATATAGAAAACACCTGAAGGGGAAGAACAAAAAGGACAGCAAAATTTAAACCTAATAAGGCTATCAAAAAATAGAATATAAAACGCTTTCTTTCTATCTTAATGTGCCTCCCCTAGAGTGTATGTTCATAACCATAAAATTGACATTGAAATAATGATGAACAGTGACAAAAGACGCGCATATTTCACAAGTTAAGACATGAATTCCAGTATGAATGTATAGAGAATGCATAAATTATAAATGAGTCAAATTGTCACTTATACCTGCACAAAACTTATGACAATTGTCAACATACAAATAATTAAACAGACATATAGACTGTGAAGCTATTTACAACTATAATAAAACAAAATAATATTGCAATAAAAATGTCTGTTTGGAATGTTGTAACTATTCCAAAATTACCCCCCTCACAAATATAAATGCAAATGAAAAAACATAACAAATCAAATGCAATGGTATTTGTAAACTCACTAATCCATGTGTATATATATATATATATATATATATATATATATATTAAGGAAAATTGTTGCCCATACTTACCGTAATTTTCCTTTCCTGGATCCTCCCCATGTCAGCCTACTATGGGTCAGCTCCGCCCCCTCTGACCCCTCCAGGACCACCTTTTTTCTAGCCCATAAAGGGCGGCTATCTGCCCACACTAGTGTTCAAAAAGTATCCGCCTCACGACGGACAAACTGGGTGGGAATCCTCCGGCTGACATGGGGAGGTTCCAGGAAAGGAAAATTATGGTAAGTATGGGCAACAATTTTCCTTATTCCTGGACCTCCCCATGTCAGCCTACTATGGGATGTAGCAAGCTTTCTAAAAAGGGAGGGAAGACAAAAAATAAGCCAAACCCTCAATGCTACTCAAATTTCTAATGGGTGACAGCTGCCAAAATAACCATAGAGCCAAATGTCTCCTCAGGTGGGCAAGCCAATTAAGCCTGTAATGCCTAACAAAGGGTGTTGGGCACGCTCCAGTTTGCTGCTCTGCAAACTACCTCAGGGGCGACCTTTGCGTATGCTGCCCAGGATGCTGCCATACCCTTCATCGAATGTGCTTTGATCTCTGAAGGAGGAGGAAGGCACAGAGTTTTGTATGCACTATGCATGGTCTTCGACAAATCTGGAAGAAAAAAAAAATTTGGGATGTTGCCTGCATACCCTTTTAGGCCCCATTGGGAAAAAAACTACAGCTGATCTGCTTTTAGACCATTTCAGGTAGGCTGAAACCGCAGAGCCCAGGTCTAACCTACTCCACTCATCAGCTGTATCCGCCGGAAAGGCTGGGAGAATGACCTCCCAGTTCATATGAAATCATATGGCAACCTTAGGTAGTAAGCTTGGAATCGGCCTAAGGACTATCATGTCTGGGAGCACCAAACAATATGGTTCTTTAGATGAGAAGGTGCACAACTCGGAGACCCTTCTGGCCGAGGCAACAGCTAGTAAAAAACAAAAAAATGTTAAAAGAAATAATGAACAAGAGAAAGCTTGATCAAATGGAGGAACAAGCGATGTTCCCAAGACTAGTGTTAAGTCTTCTTTTTGAAAAAACTATTTCAATGGAGGCCTGATTTCTATGGCTGCCCCTAAAAATCAGATCACCAACGGATGTAGAGAATATCTTGTACACGGCATAGCCAACAAAGTGGGGATTTGACCCTTCAGGGAATTATAAGCTAACCCTTAGAGATCACTCTGCAGAAACTCCAAAATGTTAGACACTGAAGGAGATCCAAGGTCCCAACCCCTTTCTGTAGTATTCCAGATCTGGTGATAGGTTACATTTGTGGACCTCTTATGAGCCTGTAAGAATTACTCCACTACACCACCTGAGAGACCCAAGCCAGTTAAAGCCTCCCTCTCACTTTCAAGTTATTAACTTCATCCTCCTGCAGTGTCAGGCCCCACTCCGCAGAAGGAGATTTTGACAAGGAGGCAGTGGGATTGGCGAGACCAACTTTATCCTCCAAGCCAGAGGAAACCACGGCTTCCTGAGCCAGTAAGGTAAGACTACTATTGCTGTGATCCTTCTCGCTGAATCTTCAGCAGGATTTTGAGAGCCAATGGAAGCAGCAGGAACACATAAACCAAGGGGAAGTTCCAAGCCTGGACAGAGCACCCTGACCCAACGCCTTTGGACGCCAGGTCCAGGAGAAGAAGCAAGGCAGTTGTCAATTCTCCTCCAATGCCATCAGATCTATCGATTCAGCCATTCGTTGTGATCCTCAAAGCCTTGACTCAAGTGATCTGCTAAAACCATTCCCAGGCCCTGGGAGATAAGATGCTGTAAGAGCCGAGATTCTACTCTGCGCATAGGAAGATTGACATGTCACCTGAAGGAGAGGGTGACTTCTTGTGCCCCCTTGAGACACATAAGCCACCGTAATTGTTGCCCAAGAATCTAGACAGCTCGACCTTGCAACATAGGTTGGAACGCTAAGAGAGTGCATCTGACAGCATCCAATCCTAGGAAATTCACAAAAGTTCCATTGGCCTTAAACCTGCTGTCCCAGGCAGTGTGCCCCGCAGCCTGCCAGACTGGCATTGGTTGTCCCCACTATTGGTTCTGAGGCCTTCAACGGAACTCTGCGGGAAAGATTGCAAGCTACTGACCACCAAACCAGGGACCAGATTATCTGAATTGGCAGATAGAATTTCTGGAAGAAGTGACGATCCCACTGAAGAAGAAAGTTGCATTGAAACCTCCTTCTGCGCCACCTGACCCATGGGACTACTGGAACTGTGGCTGATCACCATCATTGACGACCTTGCTATAAGTGCTTTTGTCTAAGATCTCCTGGACCTTCCTCTGAGGAAGAGAAACACCACCCTGATCCGTGTTGAATTGTACTCCTAAATACTCCAACATTTGGGTCGGAAGCATCGGGCTCTTACAATAGTTGAACAACCAAGCGAAACGAGCTAGTGTTTGCAGGTGAAATTCACATGAAGTAGAAGGAGCTCATTTGATGGACCCAGAAGCAGCACGTCGACTAGATAATGGAATATTTGCACTCCCTTGACCCTGAAAGTCGCAACGACAGCAGACAGTAGCTTTGAGAACATTCTCAGAGCCGTGGAGAGACTGAATGGGAGATATTAAAAGTGAAAATGAGAGCCTTCCACGGAAAACCTGAGAAAGCAATGCTGAGATGCGTCTATGGAAACAAGAAGATACGCATCCGCCAAATCGATGGAAACAATCCAGTCTCCTAAGTCCACAACGGAAATTATCGTTTCCCCTGACTCCATTTTGAATGGTGAAACCTTCATGAAAGAATTCAGGACTTTGAGGCCAGAAAACTGGTCCGAAGCCCCCTGAAGCCTTTGGGACCAAAAACAGAGGGGAACATACTCTTTGACCGAATTCGTGCCTTGGAACTGGAAGGATGACCCTTGCTGCCAACAGCTCCCCTATATATTCTCTCAAACATCTGTAGGAAGCCCAGTTTCTACGAACAAGGTCTGATGGGGCCTTGTTCTGAACTCGAGACAATAATTCAATCCAGGCATCCTGTAATTTGACTACCCAAACCCCCCGGAATTAGGCTAGTCTTGCTCCTACTTGAGAGGGTTAAGTGGAGACACCTTCAGAAGGACCTATTTGAAGCCTTAGAAGCTTTGTTAGCCCTGGGCTTGGAAGGTTTCTGGAATGTTGAACCAACTCCCTTCCATGAAAAACTGTCTGTAAGTACTGGCCTCGCTGGACCCTACTTTGGATCTCTTGTTAAACCGAAAGGGCTGCTGTTGTCTTTTTCTCTTCTGCAGGATTAGGCTAGATCTGCCACCAGAAAGCCGCTGAATTGCTGATTTTAAGTCTTCCTGAAGAGTATCTTCCCGTTGAATGGAATCGAACATAGACTGTGCTTGGAAGCCTTGTCGGCCGACCAATGCTTCAACCATAGGGCTCTGCGGCTGTGATGGAATGAGCCATTATCCTTGCTATGAATTAATAAATAATTTGTATAACGCACAACACGAACTGAATCGCTTCAATCGCTGGTCAATAGCCACTTCAGCCACAAACTCTACAGCAGTCCTGAAAACTGCAAAAGAGAAGAACTGCCACTTCCCAGACTTTCATCTGAACATCCATCCACCAGCTCCGCTACCCACAGCCTAAGGCTGGACTCAGACTCATGCACTCTCCCTGCATTCCGCAGATCCGCACCACCGAATATGCCCCATAGGAGGCCATGGTAAATGAACGGTAGCGCAAAACCGCAAAAAGCACCAAAAACGCACAGGTGTGAATCCAACCCAAGTGCTACTGCCACAGAAGTGAGCACTACCGCCAGCCTGCAGGCTGCTTCGGCCAAACTATACAACCTATTTAGGTCTGCGTTTATTCTGCGATCCATAGGATCCCTAAAGGAGACTGAATCCTCCAGCGGAAGCGTAATGTGGCAGGCGAATCTAGGTAAGGAAGCATCCACTTTAGGCATAGTGTCCCAAGGGTTACAGCTTCGATACTCTATTATGCACATTGAGCTTCTCAGGCCCCGTCCAGTCACTTTAATTTCAGAAATGAATGGGAAGGAAGGTAAAGATTTCTTTAAATACGGGTAGTATCTCTGCTGTTTCTTTGAGGCCTCCACCAAGGGGGGAACCAGTGCAAAAATCGTATGCGATTCCGAGACCATCTCAGCCTCAGATGGATCTGAATGGCTATCGACGTCAAAGTTAAAACGTACTGAAAACACATGATCTGAATCTGCAAATGCTGAAGATACAGCAGGATGAGCAGGATTCCTTGAAACACTGCTCAACCCTTCCTAGACTGCGTGTTTAATGTAGGATTTAACCTGGCGTGCATTCGCAGCATTGTCCTGAGCCCCTTCCTAGAAGCAAGATGCACACCCGCTTTCCTCTGATGACCTCAACTGAGCCAGCCCAACAGGATCCTTCTTCTGCCTGGGCTGGTGATGAAGACCTATCTGAAGAAGAGGATCTTCTTTGTCTGCGCCCAGATTTCCTCTTTCTAGAGGTTTTCTGATGTCTTGACCTCTCCTAGCTGAGGTCCGAGCGACTAAAGTGAGGTAAGGGCGAGTGAGATCTGGAATGGTGTGACAACAGGCGTCTATCCAGCTTCATGCGACTTGTCATATCTAGCCTTTTTACTCCTTTGAGGCTGGAATGCTGATTAGGAACCTCTTTGTGGGCGTTTAGCTCACACTGGGCCCTTCTCTCTGTAAAACAGAGGATGTGCTCTCTTTTAAATAAACAAATAAATAAAATAAACTTCTCCATCTGAATCTTCAGTGCTAAGGCAGCTAGGCAGGCAGGCAAAACTCCCCAGATCTATAAAGGCACAGGATACTAAAAACACTCTGACAGACAAGTAACACAGCAGTAAGAAATGAGAGTCCTGGAAACCAGGCTTACCAGAGCAGAGTAGCAGATTGACCAACTGGAGACTGAGATTAGCCCTAGAGTACAGAGCCTGCTGCAAATCAGCAGTGAGCATTCTGGTGTTTGCTAGGCAATCCAAGAGGAAGCTACCTCTGACCTCACCTGCTCAACTGAGCTGACTGAAAGGAAGACATGTGGAGGTGGTGAACTACAAGACCCAGCGAGCCAAATCACTGCCTGAACACACAAAACATGGAAGGAGAGAGTGCCAACACCTGCCTAACGAAGGTATATACAGTCATTTATACTGCCAGTGACCTTTGCCAGTAATACACAGTCATTTATACTGCACCTTTTTATCCCAGCACCAAGGGAACCCACACTCCTCAGGAGATTTACTGCCTCTATGGGGGGGTCTTCTGATACGGGAGAGGCTGAACCCGAACAGGATGGATGGTGGATGGAGAAAAAAATAAATAAATAAATAAATAAAAACAAAATAAAAATAAATAAATAAACTTTAAAAGGCGCCCGGAGCGAGGACGAAAAAAGAATACTGGTGTGGGCAGACAGCCTCCCTTTATGGGCTAGAAAAAAGGTGGTCCTGGAGGGGTCAGAGGGGGCGGAGCTGACCCATAGTTGGCTGACATGGGGAGGTCCAGGAAATATATATATATATATATATATATATATATATATATATATATACACAAACACACATACTACTTTATCAAAAAGAAAGTGGAAAACTACAAAACTAGAGTACGATAAAAAGCATAAAATACTGTGAAGGTAGAAAGAAGAAAGACTCTGGCTAAATTTAGGGAGAAACAATGACAAAGCAAGTATAAATTGTGGAATACATCGAGGAACCATAGTCTCACTTTCCGTGCTGCAGACTACCCGCAGCAAGAGACTTAATCCCACTGCACATGCTACAAAGAGATTCAGTGAAACCAAAAAGCCACAAAAGAACAACTACCTTTGACCAAAAATGCAGTGTGCAGCGAAAAGACTCGGTCCCATCGCACATTCTACATCAGATGCATGATGAGAAAGCACAGTCTCACTTCACTCGCTGAAAGGAAAAATGGTAACAAGAAGAATAAAAGCTATAGGGGGTGCAAAAAATAAAGACATAATGATACAAGTGCACACTTTGACACATTGTTTATGCTAGTATAAAGAAACTGTGCAGATATGCATGAGTTTCAATAAACAGAAGCCAAAAATACTGCCCTATCAGAGTATACAATTATAGACCTCTTTAAGAGATAGATACTCAGTAGTACCCACTAGGTATAAGACACAAAAGCAAAAAAGTAAAAATTGCAGCGAGAAACCATGATCTCACTTCCCATGCTGCAGACTACATGCAGCAGAGGACATGATCCCACTGCATGTGCTGTGAAAGGGTACAATGGAACTAGGTCGCCACAAAAAAACAACAACTTTTAGGACAGGAATGTAGTGTGTAGGGAGAGAACACAGTCCCACCGCACATGCTATGAATCAATATAGCAGGAAACCATAGTCTCACTCCACACGCTGCAAAAGAGGAATGATAACAGACAGCCTAGCATCCTTACATCTAAAGAAAAAGAGATGTTTATTCCTGAGTTGCCAGTGATGCAATTTTTCCATCACCTCCCTAAATTGCATGAAGGGCTGACCCATCTTCATGGTAGACCCATTGTAGCAGGCATAGATTCACTCAACGAATGGCTAGACCAGTGGGTGGATCGGCAACTACAACCCCTAGTGATGGACCTGCCAGGATTGCTCTGTGACACGAAACAACTATTGTTGAAGCTGGATGGTTTCACATGGGATAGTTCTTACAGTTGGATCACATGTGATGTTTCAAATTTCTAGTCATCAATCCTGCATGCTTTGGGTTTACAGGCTGTCTCTTTTTTCATGAGCTGGTCAGGAAAATTTTCCTTGGCGTTACAGGAATTAATTATTATGTGCCTTGAGTACTTGCTCAAACATAATTTTTTCATGTTCAACGGGAACTATTATCTCCAGAAATCAGAAATGCGGGGCATCTATGGCCGCCACATTTTCGCCATCCCTTGCCAACTTATATATGAGATGGTGGGAGAGGTCCCGCATTTTTGGACCTGATAGTCCCCGTCAAAAAGATACTTTTTTTTACTGTAGGCACATTGATTACCTCTTGTTTATAGTTTCTGGGCAACATATTGATA
The DNA here is from genome assembly GCF_037356315.1 of Lithobates pipiens. Taxonomy (NCBI): domain Eukaryota; kingdom Metazoa; phylum Chordata; class Amphibia; order Anura; family Ranidae; genus Lithobates; species Lithobates pipiens. The sequence goes on from NW_027507718.1 coordinate 219,634,655, forward strand.
TAGAGCAGGGATGCCCAACCTTTTGAAGAGCGAGTGACTTGGTAACCGGCGGCGGGCCACAATCAGTGGAGCGGGCGGATGACAGGTCTGTGTCCATTCTGCATATGGAGAGCAGACACGGACACAGCCCACTCTACTCTATGAGCCCTTCGATCCGATCCACCCAGACGGAAGGGGATGGATCAGTTTGAAAGCAGTCCAGTACCCACTGCATAACAGATATGCCCTTTTTTGGTATCACTCTGCCTGTGACAGGAGCCACGCTATACAGGAAGCATCAGCTTATGCGGCTCTGCTCCTCAGCCGCTTGCATTCTCTACTGCCGGCTTCTTTCACAACACTGATGCTCTAGGATGACGAATTGGCGATCCGTGATCTGGGCTTGCCAACCAGCCATCCCAGAGCAGGAGCAGGAGGTTGCTTTCCACATCAGAGGGTTCCGGGGGCCACTAGTTGGGCACCCCTGATATAGAGAAATGGTTGAAATATATGAATGATAACCTGCTAAATTTAAAGTTCACAGGGCAACACGAATTGGGGGTCTATTGAATTTTTGGATGTTAAACTGACAGGAGAAAACAATGAGATCACTTCAAACCTTTATAGAAAGCCCACCGCGGGAAACACACTTTTGCGTGCTGACTCTAGCCACCTGGGGCATACTGTTAATAGCATTCCGGTGGGCCAATTCCTCAGACTAAAGAGACTATATAGTAGACAGTCAGATTTTCAAAGGGAAGCTGCACACATGTCTTTAAGGTTTGAGGAAAGAGGATATCCATAGTCAGTTATCAATAGGGCATTACAAATTGCTAGTAAGGTGCCTCGTCACAAATTACTTACAGATAAACCCACTAAAGATCCCAAACATGGTAAGGGTCATAAATCCAACTATATCCCTAACTTCTCAATCCCATATAGTGCTGAATTCTGTAAAATACAAAAAATTGTTACCAAGTACTTGCCAGTGTTGGCCAATGACCCTATTCCAAAATTCTTGATAAAGACATATAAACAGTATCTAAGAAAGCACCCTCACTTAGTGGGTTATTATCACCTAGTCTTTTTTCCAGCAAAACACCTCCCACGCATTGGTTACCTTTTAAGGGTAATTTTAGGTGGGGTGGTCGAGGCTGCTCGTACTGCCCATACATCAAAGGAGACGACACTGTCTTGTCAACATCTACAGGTAAAAGTCACAAAATACATTCTTTTATTAAGTGCAATACACAGTATATTGTATATGCTGTCACATGTACAATATGTTCAATCCAATATGTTGGCAGGAGTACATGTAGACACCTGGACCGACTCTATGATCATCTTTATGATATAGAAAAAGAACATTCTACCAATGTTGCACACCATTGGAATGATTTACATCAAAAAGATATATCCAGTTTGACTATCCATTGCATTTTTGCATTTAACATTTTTGCATTTTATGTAACCCTGAAGTCTGATGGATTTTTATGTTAAATACCAGACGTCCCACCAGCCTTAAAGAGGAAGTAAACCCTTCCAAACAACTTGGACCTATAGGTAAGCCTAGATTAAGGCTTACCTGTAGGTCCAAGCAATATCTCCTAAACCTATATGGTTTAGGAGATATTTGCCCGAAAATGGGCACCGCTGTCTACGGCGCATGCGCCGTAGACAGCGGCGCGCAGGCGCACTAAATGCGGCAAATCCAAGAATGGATTTGCCAAATTTGTCGACTCCCGTGCGCATGCGCGGGAGTGACGTCATCGCGGCTTCGCCGTATGACAGCAACGGAGCTGCGAGGCGCGACTCCCGTGCGCATGCGCGGGAGTGACGTCATCGCGGTTGCGCCGCTGTCATTGGTCGGAGCTGCGAGACGCCACCAGCAAGATGGACGCGGCGGACTACAGGGATCAGCGGCGACTTCGCTGGCTCCTGTGTCAGGTAAGTGACACATAATGAGCTACTATGCGATGCATAGTAGTCCATTATGCTTTACCTTTGCAGGGAAAAAAAGAGGAAGTAAACCCATCAGGGTTTACTTCCTCTTTAATTTCGAATGGGATGTATCCCATTTTAATGAATAATTATATTTTTGGTCACTAATTTTTTGATTTCCTCCTTTATTATCAGTCTTTAATACAACGGGTAATTCTTCTACGGGTCTGGCTAACATGACTACAATCACTTCCTGCCATATCCATCGGAAATATTGTTATAGCTTTTGATACCTTTTGTGACTATTTGGTAATGAATATTTATGACTGCACTTTCTGACAAGGTTGTTTTTCTGGTTTTAGTTTATGCAAACCTATACATATATACAACTTCTTTAAATTAGGATGATCAATATGCCAATGTTTGTATCAGTTATTATTATAACTTTGTCTTTTGTGCCCCTTGTAGCTTTTTTAGGCTGTCTGTTATCATTCCTTTTTTGCTGTGTGTGGAGTGAGACTATGGTTTCCTGCTACATGTGATTCATAGCATGTGCGGTGGGACTGTGTTCTCTCCCTACACACTACATTCTTATCCTAAAAGTTGTTGTTCTTTTGCGGCGATCTAGTTCCACTGTACCCCTTCACAGCACATGCAGTGGGACCATGTCCTCTGCTGCATGTAGTCTGCAGTATGGGAAGTGAGATCATGGTTTCTCGCAGAATTTTTCCTTTTTCCTCTTGTGTCTTATACCTACCTAGTGGGTACTATTTCTATGCATTTGCCATCATGATTATAGACAGTTTTAGCCATATACACCTGAGTATCATTACAGTTTTCAATATGTTTTGCAGATATCTGGTAAAGAGGTCTATAATTGTATACTGTATAGTGAAGTGAGACTACGGTTTCTCGTCATGCATCTGATGTAGCATGTGCGATGGGGCCGTGTCTTCTCGCTACACACTGCATTTTTGGTCAAAAGTAGTTGTTCTTTGTGGCTTTTTGGTTTCACTGCATGTGCAGTGGGATTAAGTCTCTCGCGGCAGGTAGTCTGCAGCATGGGAAGTGAGAATATGGTTCCTTGTTGTATTCCACAATTTATACTTGCTTTGTCATTGTTTCTCCCTAAATTTAGCCAGGGTCTTTCTTCTTTCTACCTTCACAATATTTTATGCTTTTTATTGTACGCTAGTTTTGTAGATTTTCTATTTCTTCTTGATAAAGTAATATATATATATATATATATATATATATATATATATATATATATATATATATATATATATATATATATACATGGATTTGTGAATTTACAAATACCATTGCATTCGATTTATGTTTTCATTTGCATTTATATTTGTGAGGGTCATTTTGGAATACTTACAACATTCCAAACAGACATTTTTATTGCAATATTATTTTGTTTTATTATAGTTGTAAATAGCTTCACAGTCTATAAGTCTGTTTAATTATTTGTATTTTGACTATTGACTATTGTCATAAGTTTTGTGCAGGTATAAGTGACAATTTGACTCATTTATAATTTATGCTTTCTCAATAAATTCGGATTGGAATTTATATCTTAACTTGTGAAATATATGTGTGTCTTTTGCCACTCTTCATCATTATTTCAATGCCAATTTTATGTTTATGAACGCACACTGTAGGGGAGGCACATTAAGATAGAAAGAAAGCTTTTATATTCTATTTTTTGATAGCCTTATTAGGTTTACATTTTGGTGTGCTTTCTGTTCTTCCCCTTCAGGTGTTTTCTATATTGATATTTCCAAGATCTGATCATGTGGGAGGAGTTTCTTTCTAAAGACCATCCCAATTTTTGATTGGTTAATTGTCTTTTACTAGTTCCCATATATACACACGACCAGATCTTGCTCATTTAGCTATGATTAATCACCATGGTCTGGTGTGAAACGCATTAGGTGCTTGTCCTTGTCCCTTTTGTACATGCGGTTACTGTATTGTATTTCATTGTAACAAAGATGCCTTCAGCGGTGTTCAGCCGCCCAGGATTTCTTTTCTTCTTCCAAGTTTGCAGAGTCAGCACCTGCAAACTCATAATAGGGTGGGTATTTCCTAAAAGGTCTGGAGCTTTTTGGAGTGGCAATCCCTTTTTCCATATACTTCGAGAGGTTGCCCCAGGCGTTTCCCACGGACAGAAGAAAAGTAGGTTTCATGAGAGCTTTGGCCTGGTGCAAACCCTCTATGGGATATGCAAAAACCCATTGTCCTAAGATACTCAGAGTTTTTGGCTTCCTTTAAAAGGGTATTTGACGTTCCCGCACGCTCCGCTTCTGCTGAAGTGCCTCATGTCCATCAGAGTATGAGAACTGTTGCCAATTACGCCATTGAATTCCGTACTCTTGCAGCAGAGGTTGCAGGGAACAATGAGGCCCTCAAGGCTACTTTTTCTCATGGTCTCTCGGATACTATCCATGATGAGATAACAGCCCGAGATATACCCACTGAGCTGGAGAAGTTGATCACGTTTGCCATCCTCATTGACTCCAGACTCAGAGAAAGACTCTCTTTTAAGGAGCGCTTGCAGAAGCCTCCTAAACATTTGTCTCTGAACTTTGCAGTCTCACTTGCCTCCCTCACCTCCCACTCCTCCTGGTAGCGAGTCGGTCAGTGAAGGTGAACCCATGCACTTGGGCTTAACACGTCTCTCTGTGAATGAGAGAGCTCTTAGGAGGAGGACGAGATTGTGCCTTTATTATGGCCAGGCAGGTTACTTGTCCTACCCATCCAGGGAATGTCCAAACCTTGAGATCCTGTAATGGACAGACCTTAGGTGGCGTTGTTTTTTCCCCAATTATCCAGAAGGATAAGCCCCTGGTTCCAGTTACCCTATTCTCGGTCTCAGTCATCCATTGAGATACAGGCTTTAATTGACTCTGGGGCTGCAGGCCTGTTGATTGATGCTGCCTTTGTATCTAAGCACTCAATTCTGCTGCAGCTGCATGCCACTCCACTTGCCATTGAGGCACTTGACGGGAGACCTCTACAGCTTGCCCATGTGACTCATGAGAATGCTCCATTGTCCATGGCCATAGGAGCTCTTCACCATGAGATAATCCAATTCCAAGTTATTTTCTCACCTAAGTTTCCGCTGGTTATTGGTTATCCTTGGTTACAGGGGCACAACCCTTCTTTTGATTTGCTTCTTGCTGAGGTTCTCTCCTGGTCACCACAATGCAGCAAGACATGTTTCCAGAATGTGGCTAAGGTCCTAAGGACATCTTTTCTCTCCTCCCTGCCAGAGAAGTACCGTGATTTTAGCAATGTCTTTGACAAAAGTCAAGCCGGTAGTTTGCCTCCACACCGGGCGCGTCTCAAATGTATTCCAAGGGGGTTATTTACTAAAGGAAAATCCACTTTGCACTGCAAGTGCACTTGGAAGTGCAGTCGCTGTAGGTCCGAGGGGGACATGCAAGGAAAATAAAAAAAACAGCATTTTAGCCTGCACATGATTGGATGAAAAAATCAGCAGAGTTCAACTCATTTCAGATCTACCCCTTAGATTCAGAGTGACTGCACTTCCAAGTGCACTTGCAGTGCAAAGTGGATTTGCCTTCTGTAAATAACCCATGTCTCCTTCTCAAATCCTTTGGTCTGCAACCGCTTTACCACCTCGGTGCCACGTCCTCACCCAGTACAGGTTGAGAACCATGAGGAGTATGATTTACAGTCCATTGTTGGCTCCCGTAGGTTTCGTGGGCACATACAGTGTCAGGGCTGGGCTCAGCCCTACCTTCTCAAAGCTGGCCGCTCAGCTGTCGGCTAATTTCCAGCTCCTTTCTCTCCACAGTGACTCACCTGTTTATGATATCCTGTTTGTCAGTCCTGCCTACTTAAGCCGTCCAGCCCAGATGATCCCTTCACCTTGGTCACATCTCTACAGATGCTCTCCTGTGTTTCTGTTAAAGACTTGCTTGGCTGACATTCCTTCTGGCTCCAGATCCTGCTTGCTGTTCTATTATGCTCATCTCTGACTCCCTGACGTTTTGGCTTGTCTGACTATTCGTTTCGGTTCCTTAATTGTGACTATGTTTTGACTACATTTACTCTGTTTACCTTTTTATTATTGTTATTAACCACTTGCCGACCGCCGCACAACGATATACGTCGGCAGAATGGCACGGGCAGGCATATGGGCGTATATATAAGTCCCTGCCTGCCCGCGGGTGGGGGGCCCGATCGGGCCCCCCCCCGGTGCCTGCGGCGGTCGGCATTCCTTCGAGAGCGATCCGGGATGAGGGGGCGGCCATTCATTCATGGCCACCCCCTCGCGATCGCTCTCGACGAATGGAAATCCCCCGTGACATCACTTCCTCTCCTGTAATGTAAACACAGGAGAGGAAGTGATGTATTCTCTCCTCCGTGTCGGTATTTTTCGTTCCGACACGGAGGAGAGCGGATCGGTGAGTTGCACCAACACTCTACACACACAGTAGAACATGCCAGGCACACTCACACCCCCCCTTTACCCCCCGATCACCCCCCCAATTACCCCTGCCCCCCAGTCACAGTGACACCAATGTAATTATTTTTTTTTTTTTTTGCATTGGTGTCATTTGTGACTGTAATAACTGTTAGGGCAGTTAGAGTTAGCCCCCTTTAGTTCTAATGTACCCCCCTAACCCCCCCAATAAAGGTTTAACCCCGTGATCACCCCCCGTCGCCAGTGTCACTAAGGCTGGGTTCACATTGCAGCGGTTTATGAGAACGAATGTGATTCGCACCGCACTGCAGTGCAAATCACATCCGATCTCTGTGCGATTCGAGTTCAGCCATTCGCCGCACCCGCCGCACCCGCCACACCCGCCGCAAATTCGCACGGGACCCTTTTTTTGGCCCGCAGCAGAATCGGATCGCATGGGTGTTCACACCATGCGATCCGAGTTTGCAGATCGCACTGCGATATGCGAACTGATCTGGGGGTGTCAGTAACATTTCACTGACACTCCCAGCAGTTCGCATAGGGCAGTGTGAACTGCCGCCGGGAGGCATGCGATGCGGGAACCCGCCGCGGATTCGCGGCGTTTCCGCATCGCTCCAGTGTGAACCCAGCCTAATAAGCGATCATTTTTCTGATCGCCGTATTAGTGTCACAGGTGACGCTAGTTAGGCAGGTAGGTATTTAGGTTCGCCGCAGCTTTTTATAGCGCCAGGGACCCCCATATACTACCGCATAAAGCCCCCTGATTGCCCCCTAGTTAACCCTTTCACCTGTGATCACCATATAACTGTTACAGGTGACGCTGGTTGGTTAGTTATTTTTTTATAGTTTCAGGGCACCCGCCATTTATTACCTAATAAAGGTTTAACCCCCTGATCACCCGGCGGGTGTCATTTGTGACTAATAACTGTTAGGGCAGTTAGGGTTAGCCCCCTTTAGTTCTAAGGTACCCCCCTAACCCCCCCAATAAAGGTTTAACCCCGTGATCACCCCCCGTCGCCAGTGTCACTAAGGCTGGGTTCACATTGCAGCGGTTTGAGAACGGATGTGATTCGCACCGCACTGCAGTGCAAATCACATCCGATCTCTGTGCGATTCGAGTTCAGCCATTCGCCGCACCCGCCGCACCCGCCACACCCGCCGCAAATTCGCACGGGACCCTTTTTTTGGCCCGCAGCAGAATCGGATCGCATGGGTGTTCACACCATGCGATCCGAGTTTGCAGATCGCACTGTGATATGCGAACTGATCTGGGGGTGTCAGTAACATTTCACTGACACTCCCAGCAGTTCGCATAGGGCAGTGTGAACTGCCGCCGGGAGGCATGCGATGCGGGAACCCGCCGCGCATTCGTGGCGTTCCCGCATCGCTCCAGTGTGAACCCAGCCTAATAAGCGATCCTTTTTCTGATCGCTGTATTAGTGTCACAGGTGACGCTAGTTAGGCAGGTAGGTATTTAGGTTCGCCGCAGCTTTTTATAGCGCCAGGGACCCCCATATACTACCGCATAAAGCCCCCTGATTGCCCCCTAGTTAACCCTTTCACCAGTGATCACCATATAACTGTTACAGGTGACGCTGGTTGGTTAGTTATTTTTTTATAGTTTCAGGGCACCCGCCATTTATTACCTAGTCTCACTAGTGTACCCCTAAATTTAGGGGTGTCTACTTTCCAAAATGGGGTCATTTGGGGGGGGGTTTGTGCCATCTTGGCATTTTATGGCCTTCAAAACTGTAACGCCCTTAGAAAGCCTGAAGGCGGTGCTTGGTTTTCGGGGCCCCGTACGCGGCTAGGCTCCCAAAAAGTCCCACATATGTGGTATCCCCGTACTCAGGAGAAGCAGCAGAATTTATTTTGGGGTGTCATTTCACATATGCCCATGGCATGCGTGAGCAATATATCATTTAGTGACAACTTTGTGAAAAAAAAAAAAAAAAAAAAAGTTTGTAATTTCCCGCAACTTGTGGCAAAATATAAAATATTCCATGGACTCAACATGCCTCTCAGCAAATAGCTTGGGGTGTCTACTTTCTAAAATGGGGTCATTTGTGGGGGTTTTGTGCCATCTTGGCATTTTATGGCCTTCAAAACTGTAATAGGTAGTGAGAAGTGAACTCAAAAATTTACGCCCTTAGAAAGCCTGAAGGCGGTGCTTGGTTTTCGGGGCCCCGTACGCGGCTAGGCTCCCAAAAAGTCCCACATATGTGGTATCCCCGTACTCAGGAGAAGCAGCAGAATTTATTTTGGGGTGTCATTTCACATATGCCCATGGCATGTGTGAGCAATATATCATTTAGTGACAACTTTGTGAGAAAAAAAAAAAAAAAAAAAAGTTTGTAATTTTCCCGCAACTTGTGGCAAAATATAAAATATTCCATGAACTCAACATGCCTCTCAGCAAATAGCTTGGGGTGTCTACTTTCTAAAATGGGGTCATTTGTGGGGGTTTTGTGCCATCTTGGCATTTTATGTCCTTCAAAACTGTAATAGGTAGTGAGAAGTGAACTCAAAAATTTACGCCCTTAGAAAGCCTGAAGGCGGTGCTTGGTTTTCGGGGCCCCGTACGCGGCTAGGCTCCCAAAAAGTCCCACATATGTGGTATCCCCGTACTCAGGAGAAGCAGCAGAATTTATTTTGGGGTGTCATTTCACATACGCCCATAGCATGTGTGAGCAATATATCATTTAGTGACAACTTTGTGTAAAAAAAAAAAAAAAATTTTTTTTTGTCATTATTCAATCGCTTGAGGCAAAAAAATAAAATATTCAATGGGCTCAACATGCCTCTTATCAATTTCCTTAGGGGGTCTACTTTCCAAAATGGGGTCATTTGGGGGGGTTTTGTACTGCCCTGCCATTTTAGCACCTCAAGAAATGAGATAGGCAGTCGTAAACTAAAAGCTGCGTAAATTCCAGAAAACGTACCTTAGTTTGTAGATGTGACAACTTTTGCGCAAACCAATAAATATACAATTATTGACTTTTTTTTTACCAAAGACATGTGGCTGAATACATTTTGGCCTAAATGTATGACTAAAATTGAGTTTATTGGATTTTTCTAATAACAAAAAGTAGAAAATATCATTTTTTTTCAAAATTTGCGGTCTTTTTACGTTTATATCGCAAAAAATAAAAATCGCAGAGGCAATCAAATACCATCAAAAGAAAGCTCTATTTGTGGGAAGAAAAGGACGCAAATTTTGTTTGGGTACAACATTGCATGACCGCGCAATTACCAGTTAAAGCAGCGCAGTGCCAAAGTGTAAAAAGACCTCTGGTCATTTACCAGCAAAATGGTCCGGTCTGAAAGTGGTTAAACAAGTGTGATTTAACTGTACTTTTGTCTCAGTCTGATTCATGGTTTCTGACAGTAGGAGAATGCCATGAATTCAGAAGATGCAGTCAATCCACTTGTTGGTAATATTTTTTCCAGATTGGATGAACAGGATCACTGCATGGATCAATTTGCATTGGAAAGTGTATGGCCCGAAGGAACACTCTTGGGTCTCAACCTTGGACATACATGGCCCTGTCCTCAGTGCTTTCCATAGACATTTTCCCCTCAAACCTGGTGGTCCTCCGAGGGGGTGGGGGTCGTTGAGGAGGGGGTACTGTCAGGGCTGGGCTTAGCACTTCCTTCTCTTTTTTTTTAATCCAAAAAACAGTTTTTATTTTAAATTGAATACATACAGTCCAAAGATCAACATTTAGTCAATATATAGCATTTATATACAATCCAATATTCAATGGAAACATTTTGTATTCATCATGGTCACCATCATCATAGATCTTACATACTGAAGCCAGAGCCCATTTCACCGTACAACCAAAGTCTGAGATAGTTTGCCTCCTACCCATAATCCATCAGTAAATCAATAAGATATCTGCATTTAGCCCACATTTAATCTCAAAAGTCAGTCCATGATCAGGTCTTTCAGGGCAAGCCCCGATGTTCCCAACCAGGGGTCCCATAACTTCTCAAATTTTCCGGAACACCCTCTATGTTGGTAAATAACTTTTTCCATTCTCAGTGTATTTCCCACAGCAGTAATCCATTCTTTGACTGTGGGAGGTGAGTCAAACTTCCAATGTAGCATTATCAGTTTGCGGGACATAAAAAGGGCCCTCATGAGGGCTTCCCAAGTGTGGTGTTCCCATTCAAGCTCATCTAGCAGATTCAGTAGATAGTATTTGGGGTCTAATGGGACTAACACCCGAAACACTGTGTTCAGTGTGTCCGTCACCCCCTTCCAGTAAACGTGTAGTTTGGGGCAGCGCCACAACATATGTATCAGGTCCCCATGTTCCTGTTTGCATCTAGTACACGTTGGTGTGAGTAGCATTCCCATATTATGTAGCCTATGGGCTATGTAGTATACTCTCAAGAGTGTGTATAGTTGTGTCAGCCTTTGTGTCACGTTCAGGGAGCATATGGCCACTGTCTGTAGAGCCTCCTCCCACTGGTCCTCATCTAGGGGGCCTATGTCCGCTTCCCACTTCCTTTTTTTACCATCAGGGGGTGCTTTGTGAAGTACTGGGGGAGAAATGTACTATAGCTTTGGGAGATAAACCCCTTAGAGGTCTCTGCTGTCTTAAGCTGAAAGAAGAGGGGTACGGAATCCATATGCCACTCAGAGGCGTTTGTTTGGGCCTTGAGTGAGCGTGAGTTTCATATAGTAAAAGTGCATAAATGTTGGTAACTTATACACCTCCCTCAGAGTTTCAAAGGTCAACAATTCACCATTATGAATAATTTGTCTCAGATATATAATGCCATATTTTTCCACCTATCTACGTGTTGTAGCTTGGTCAGCCCGGGGTATGAATCATTTGACCAAATGGGACTGAACTTATTGATGCCTGTTGCCCCCTGCAAATATCTAGTTTTGTTCCATATTTTCTGTATTAAGTTATATGTGGGGAAGCTTTTTTGGGGTTTTCCAAAAGCTAAAGCCTCAAGGGCAGTTGGAATGGAATTTCCACCCACCGTATGTAGCATAATACTCTCGGAAGCACTGGGGATTCTGTCTGCCTGTTCTCCCTCCGCTACCATGGTGCCTATCAAGTGCTGCAATTGCGATGCCAGATAGTACAGCCATGGATTTGGTAATGCAAGGCCTCCATCATCCTTAGGACGTGGCACATGCTCCAATTTTATCCTAGGGAGACGGGTTTTTTTTTCAAATCGGCTCGTGAAATATAGTGTTTACTATCCTAAAAGTTTTTAGTAGGATTACCACTGGAGAGTTATGGAGCATGTATAGCAGCTGGGGCATAAGAATCATTTTAATAAGATTCACTTTGCCCGCAACCGATATACACAGTGCGTTCTAAGTCTTGACACAGGATTGAAAGCTGTACAGAAGAGGAGAGATGTTGAGTTGACTATAGTCCCTGATTCACGGGGTCACCCATTTCCCAGATATTTAAAAGCAATAGCTATTGGGATATCCCCCACTAGTTCCCCGTGTTGCAGTCGTTCATCATCTATCGGGATCAATGCTGATTTGGTACAGTTCATTTTTAGACTGGAGAACTTCCCAAAGCGCATAATGGTGTTCATCGTCTCACTCAGGGATTGCTCTGTATCACCCAACAGAATCATCGTGTCATCTCCATATAGCATCACGTTCTCCTGCCTATCCCCGTAGCAGAATCCAGTGATGGCGGGTTGTCTCTGATGTGGATCGCCAGTGGTTCTTTCGCCAGGGCAAACAGCAGGGGTGATAAAAGACACACCTGCCGGGTGCCCCGGCCCAAAGAAAAGCATCAGTCTACCTGCCTCTCTAATAACTGCCTAGGGGCGGTGATACAGCAAATGCACCCATACACATCTACAAAGCCAAATCACCTCAGCACCTCCCAGAGATATGGCCACTCTACACTGTCAAAGGCATTCATAGCATCTAGTGACAGCTGGGCTCTATGGCCCACCTTATCAACTTGGGGCTGCATATTAAGAAAAAGCCTTCTAAGGTTTATCGCTGTGGATTTGTTGGGCATGAATCCCGCCTGGTTCGGATGTATAACTGGCATAATCACCTTGTTTAGCCTAAGGGCTAACACTCTAGCCAGTATTTTTATGTCTGATTGCAGTAGTGATATTGGCCTGTATGAGGCCGGGTCTACAGGGTCTTTACCTGGTTTTAAAATAAGCACGATATGGAGAAAGCACATGCGCGGGTGGCCAGAGCAGATGCAGGCGTAGATAGCTCCGCACACTCCCGGCACATACAGGTATCTTCAGCAGCCTCCTATCCCGCTTGTTGCAGCACAATACCGAGACGGCAGATGCACATCACGGAGACATACCCCATGCTCACCCGATCAATGGGCAAGACCTACGGCGGCATTTCCTACCTGCCTTGTGGGTCAGCCAGATGATGGTGACCGGCACGAGCTCCATCCAGGCAGGGAAGGGGCAGCAGTTACAGCGGAACAGGGGACAGCCACCCACCCATGGATCACTATGCATGGGCTCCCCCACAGCCATCCACAGTTGCAGCGGAACAGGGGACAGCCATCCACCCACGGATCACTATGCATGGGCTCCCCCACAGCCATTCAACCCTCAGGTGAGCCAACAGACCATCCCTGTCCATCACTCAGCCCTGCCAGATCCCTGTCACAGGCCTCTATACCATCTCCAAACCCTGCATGTTGTCTTTGCATAAATTGCCTGGCCCTGATGGCCTCCCCAATTATTATTTTAAAACGTTTTCTGAACAATTGGCTCCTCATATGGTTCTCTATTTCAATGCTCTACCTTTATCTCACTAAAAACACTATATAGCAATCTGTCGGCCCAGGTCTCCATTCATGGTTATAGATCACTTTCATTCCCTATTAGACGTGGGACAAGACAGGGCTACCCACTTTCCCCATTACTCTTTGCATTAGCAATTGAACCCTTAGCTGTCGCAATTCTATCCCATCCTAAAATACATGGGGTACATTGTAGACAACAAGAGCACAAATGTTCTCTGTTTGCTGACAACGTCCTTATGCATGTCACTAATCCTGAAGTCACTCTACCTACTCTGCTAACTCTGTTTCACCAATTTCCCCAGCTCTCAGGGCTCTCTTTAAATACTCAGAAAACTATGGCTCTTAATATTTCTTTGCCCCCCTCTACGGAACGGAAATTACGAACTACCTATAACTGTCAATGGGCATCAAACTCCCTTCCATAGCTAGACATCCAACTGACATCTTCAAATAACACTCTGTACCGGGCTAATTATCCTCCACTCTTTCACCGACTCTGGGAAGATCTTCAACGATGGGCAGACTATCTCTTATCTTGGTTCGGTAGAATCAATTCTATTAAGATGACATTTCTACCCAGGATACTTTATTATTTTAGAACTTTGCCAATTGCAGTCCCGAGGGGAGATCTACAATGATTACAATCAGATGTTCTCAGTTTTATCTGGGGTAATAAAAAGCCTTGCATGAACAAACTCATGTTATATGCCTCAAAATCATGTGGTGGACTTGATTTACAAGCTTACTATCAAGCAGCTCAAATAACACAGCTTTCCTATACAACGGCCAAGGGGTCTCCACCCCTCTGGTTCTCTATTTAGGCTCTTTCATGCCATCCATTTGCTATTGGCTCCCTAATGTGGCTTCCGAACCGCCTTCGCCCCCCTATTTTGTACCACATCCTGTCTCACTCCCTAGCAGTTTGGGACAGGGTGTGACTTCGTAGACCCCTATTGTCCCCATATACCCCACTTGCCCCCTTGATTTGTAATCCAGAATTCTCCCCCAGCCTGACTCCACTGTTATTTCAATGGTGGCTCAATAAGGGACTTCTTAAGATAGGAGACTAGCTTGATGGAATTCAACCTTACTCTTTACAATATTTTAAAGACACAATACAGATGCCCACTAGTAAATTATTTAGGTACAATCAGCTTATTTCCTTTATACGTTCTAAACTTAATTTGTTAGATGGACCTCTTACACTTACAAATTTTGAATTATCTTGCCAAACTAAGGGCCTCCTATGGGGACGAATATCTACGGTATATGCCACCCTTACTGACCCAAATACTAAACTCAATGGGAACAGGACTTGAATACCACTTTTGCTTTATCTGACTGGCAAGATATGGCTTATGCTTTATCTAAAGGATCCATTAATATGACACTAATTGAAGCCAATTATAAAACCCTCCTTTGCTGGTATTTAGTACCAACCAGGGTTGCCAAGATGCATCCATCTGCATCCCCCATGTGCTTTAGACAGCGTGGCTAGGTAGGTATGATGGGCCACATTTGGTGGCAGTGTCCAAATGTCACTAGATTTTGGATTAGTGTATTCAACCCGGTTAACTCTGTGACAGGGATTAATATCCATAGATTCCTGGAAACAGCACTTTTCCAAAAGCTTCCTGAAGGAGTCCCAAAAAAAAAATTTATGAAACTAATTATATACATATTTGTGGCTGCCAGAATAAGCATTGCTAAATATTGGAAGCAGTCGGTGGTTCTTCTTGACTCTGTAAAGAGTAAGCTTAACTGGATCGTGGTTAATGATAGACTCACTTGTATTCTCCACAACACTACTAAGAAATTTGATGCAGTATGGGACCCATGGATACGATATTTATCTTCATCCTATATCACCACTGGCTGACCCGCCTCCCTTTTTTTCTGTCTCTTTCTCTTCTTTCTTGTTCTCCTTTTCCTTACTCTTCTATTTAATACTTACTGTTTATCAGATATCCTTAGAGATATAGGATGACTTGATAGTTCATATGATTCCATGTTGTTGAGATTTATGGAAAAGGGCACAAGGGAACCACCCCCCCCCCTTTTTTTTCTCTTCTCCCTTCCCCTTCCCCACCCTCCTCCTTCAGTTCCTATGCTATACCTTTTCCCTGTACTATAACCATTTCCAGTAGTAAAATTCTAAGTGGCTCGTTGGGATTCTACGTAGTTAGTCCCTAAAGAATGTTAGTTCATCTTTTCAACCTCACCAATACTTCCAAATATATTTTATTTCTCAGTTTAATGTTTTGAGGTGTTACATTTCTACATATCCTGATGGAAGGATACTCAGATGCTTATGCTTAATCTTAATCTTAATCTTAAAAGTTTTATTGTTCATTGAATGTACTTTCTATGACATTGTCTTGTTACTTGAATAATAAAATATAAAAAATATATATCAAAAGTAAAATTAGCACGCTGTGGGCCTTTAGACATAGAGGGTGGTAGGACATTTTGCTCCCTGGCTGCATTAAACACCCCTAGTAATCTGGGTAGCAGTATCTCTGAGTAGTGTTTGTAAATCTCCATGTGGATAGTCTTCCCCTGGAGCCTTACAATTAGGAAAGGCTGCAACTGCTGCCTGCAATTCCTCCAGGGTGTCGAAGTTTCTTGCTTTGAGATGTAGTAATACTCAGAAACGTAATCTCTGCAAGGTAGATGGTCAGTTCCTAAGATCCATACTCAAAGGTCGGATGGTACAGTGTCTTGTGATAATCCACCAGCGTCTTTAATATCAGATCTGGAGAGGGGACAAGCCGCCCCCCAATATTCTTTATGGTTCCAATGACTGGAAACTTTTGCTCTGAGTTAGCAATTCTAGCTAGGAGTCGGCCTGTTGTCTCCGCCTCTTCAAAAAATGCTGTCTTGGAGAAAAACCTAATTTATTCCACCGACGGGCCAGGAGATGCTTGTACACAGATTGAGCCGACTGCCAGGCCCCCCTGGCGGAATCAGTGGAATCCTGCACATATTTCATCTCAAGGGAGTGTGCTTGTAGTTCTAATGCTCCTCTTAGTGCCTCAGAATGTTTTTTTAACCTTAGTAACCTCAGCACTAAGCATTCCCTTAATATAAGCCTTAAATGCCTCCCACTTGTTAAGGGGGATTCTGGATCATGCTGGGCAGTAAAAAACCTCCGGATGCTCCCCTCTAGTTCCTCAGGGGAGGTAAATAACTTAAGCCAAAAGGCATTCAATTTCCAAGGGGCCTTTGGGAGTGTGGACATTTGAGCTACAATAAGGCATATCATCACCATATAAGAATGGTCATAAACGTATCGGGGCTTGTAGGAAATGTCTGAAACCGAGGGGAGCATAGCTGAGTTTCCCACCGCCAAATCTTTCCTGAATAGGGACCAGTGTGCCTTCAAGAAGCAGGAGAACTGTTTCACTGCAGAGTTTTGGTTTCTCCATATACCTAGCCAGCCCACATCCTGTAGTAGTCTTGCCAGGGGGGTTACCCTGTGGGGTACATGTACCCCCCGGGCCAGGGTGTTAGTCTAGGGTCTAACCAACTGTTAAAGTCCCCCACAAGCAGCATTGGGAGATCTGGCTTACCCTCCAAATAAAATTCCAAGAAAGCCGGAGTACCCGGGCATCAAATGGGAGAGGTATGTATACACAAGCCAAAATACATTTAAGAATACCGATATGGCAATAAAAAACACAAACCTTCCCTCAGGATCTTTTTTGGCAGAATATTCCTGGTAATCCAGGGACCTGTGCACCACAACACTCACCCCCCGGGAAAAACTGATTCTATCCATAAATATTTCAGGCAACTCTTATGCTTTGTACACTCGACATTCCGACAACAAAATCCATCAAATTTTTCCCGACAGATTTTGTGCCAAACTTGTCTTGCATACACACGTCGGACAAAGTTGTCGGAAAATCTGTTCTTAACGAGGTGACATACAACACATACATCGGGACTATAAATGGGCCAGTAGCCAATAGCTGTGGTCTCTTAATTTATTCTGAGCATACTTATCCGTCGGAATTGTCTACACACGATCGTAATTTAAACGATGTTGTTGGAAAATTTTAGATCCTGGTTGGTCTCAAACTTTGTGTGTCGGAAATTCCAACGGAAAAAATTTGGTGAAGCCCACACACGATCGGATTTTCCAACAACACGATCCAATTGCACATTTTCCATTTTCTATCGGAAAGTCCGACCGTGTGTACAGGGCATTAGTCTCGGCTGTCAAATGTGTTTCCTGAAAACATAAAACAGCAGGATAAAACTTTTTCAGACATGTAAATATCATTGTACGTTTAAGGGGGGAGTTCATGCCCCTAACATACCAGGAGATCAGTGGGTTACTCACCATTTTAGGGGCATAGTCAGTATCCAGGTGGAGCCTATGGCCATCCCCTGTAAGCACTATCCAGGAGGGGCAAATTGGAAAGGGTGGTGGCAAAGTACTGTAGCATCGGGTTGGCTGGGAATCAGGTAAGTGAATTATAACTGGACTGTAGGATAGTCTATACTGTGGATGGCAACAAGGCACAACGGTGCCAACAAACAGTAGTGCACTGATATTGAGGTATCCACTTGCCTGACGTGTAGCACTTACGCTGGAGAAAACAAGTAAAGGACATTTACTCCAACATAGCCTGATTGTAGGCAGAAAAATTAGTAAATAGGGTAGTCACAGTTGAGTTCCTAGCACGTGTAGATATGTAGTGTCTCCCAGCAAACAAGTGAAAAAAAAGAACCAAAGGGAGGAAAAGGCACCATGGAAGTAAAATAAAAGAACGGCATCTCGTTAATTAGAGGAATTTAACAGTCGGGCATGCCTTCTTGCTCTCTCTCTCAGATATGGTGTGTGGATCAATCTCCTTCTGTACCAGGTAGTCGATGGTGTAGGGCCTGTTCGTTGTGATCTAGCCACGCAGCTGCCTCCCTAGCTGATTCAAAGAACTGCGTATGCCCATTGGCTGTCATGCAGTTTAGCTGGGGTGGTCGGCCTGGCACTCTGGGGGCCCTTTCCACTGTGAAAACCGGGGAGAATGCCTCCCTAACAAAAGTCTCAGTTAGCCAGTTCTCCACAAATGTAGTGGGGTCTTTACCCTCTGATTTTTCCGGGAGTCCAACAATGCGGACATTGTTTCTGCGTAAGCAGTTTTCAGTGTCTTCTGATCTATTATATGTTTCTTGGGCCGTACAGTGTGCTGCCCTGGCCTCTCGTGTGAGCAGAGGCAGCTTGTCCATAAGTCTTCAATATCGCATACTCTGCTCTCTACTGCTGTTGCTCTTTCCCTGACCTGTTGAAGGTCTTGTCTGAGAAGTGACACCTCTTCACGCAAGCTCCAAAACTAGTTTTTCATAATATTGACCAAGGCTGTGCACATATGAACGGTCCGCAGTATGTCTGCTAATGTGGGTTGCTCCAATGTCTCTGATATATCACAACCACAGGACACTGTAATTTTTGGGCATAATAGAGCATGTCCCTATAGTGCTCCTTACCATGTGCCTTTCTGCTGCTCCCTTCCTTGGGTTTGTCAGCCGTTCCTGGTGTGCACTGTGCAAGGGCCGCAGAGGTGGCAGCACCTTCTTGGGAGTCCGGTCCCATCATCTTTAACTGGCCTCAGTGGGTCTTCCCCCATGTAGAGGGCCAGCGATGGGTCTGGACGGATTGAGCAGGAGCTGTGAGAAGTGCATCCTTTCACATGCCGTCTTGGCCACTCCCCCCAGCACTTCCTTCTCAGAGCAGGCTACTCAGCTGTCAGTTAATTGCCAGCTCCAAATCTTTGCACAGTGACTCACCTGTTGATGATATCCTGTTCGTCAGTCCTGCTGGTTACTTAAGCTGTTAAGTTCAGATCACCTCTGCCTTCGCCTTGGTCAACACATCCAGAGACTCTCTCCTGTGTACCTGTTGAAGACTCGCTTGGCTGATGTCCCTTCTGGTTCCTGATCCTGTTTGCTGTTCCACTACGCTGATTCTCCGGTTTCATGGTCTGTCCTGACGTACGCTGATCTCTGGCTCCCTGACGTCCTGGCTAGGCTGACTATCCGTTCCGGTTACCGAACTCTGGCAATGATTTGACTACATTGCTCTGTTTACCTTTTACTATTATTATTATTATTATTAAACAAGTGTGATTTTAACTGCACTTCTGTTTCAGTCTGATTCATAGTTTCTGACATTCTGTCCAATTTAGGTATTATTCTCCCTGTATGCAGGGCCACTTAGAATAACCAGTTCCATTTTCTGATTGTTGGCATACTTCAAGCTTACTCACAAGCTTTGGCTTCAGTATAGATTTTGGCTATTGCTTTATCACTTTCTGGCAAAATCAGAGGGAAGAAAACTTCACCCAAATTCATTGCTGGGTACAAGGCTAAGGTTTGACTTCTATAGAAGTAATGACAACATGCTCAATCAGTAGTGTGTGGAGTTTGAAGGATCCCTGTCACAATGTGTTGAAAGCGATTGTAGACATGATCTTACACTAACAACTTTATGTCTCACTGCAGAGGGAAGCTAGCATCCTTATCCTGTTATTTTTGAAGTTAAAGTTTCTGTTGACTAAAGCATTTTTGGGATTAGTTAGTTCATATTCTGCCATGGAGCTGGTCAGCAACAATGGAAAATTGGTTTTAAATACGTATAACAATCACAATATTAGTTACATAGTTAGTCAGGTTGAAAAAAGACAAGTCCATCTAGTTCAACCAATAATAAAAAAAAAAAAAATCATACAATCCCTATACCCACATTTAATCCAGAGGAAAGAAAAAAAAAAACCTCAGCAAAGCATAATCCAATTTTCTACAGCAGGGGAAAAAAAATCCTTCCTGATCCCCCGAGAGGCAATCTGATACTCCCTGGATAAACGTTACCCTTAAACATTAGCACACAGTTATATTATGTGCATTTAGGAAATCATCCAGGGCTTTTTTAAAGCAATTTACTGAGCTGGCCAGGACTACCTCTTCAGAGAGTCTATTCCACAATTTCACAGCTCTTACTGTGAAAAAAACATTCTGTATTTGGAGATGAAATCTCCAAAAACATTCTGTATTTGGAGATGAAATCTCTTTTTCTCTAGATGTAAAGAGTGTCCCCTTGTCCTCTGTGATTACCTTAAAGTGAATAACTCAACACCTAGTTCACTATATGGACTTCTTATGTATTTGTACATGTTAATCATATCCCCCCTTAATTTCCTTTTCTCGAGAGAATAAATTCAGTTCCTCTAATCTTTCCTCATAGCTGAGCTCCTCCATGCCTCTTAACAATTTGGTTGCCCTTCTCTGTACTTTCTGCAGTTCCCTGATATCCTTTTTGAGAACTGGTGCCAAAAACTGAACTGCATATTCCAGATGAGGTCTTACTAATGATTTGTACAGGGGCAAGATGATATCTCTCCCTCTGGAGTCCATACTTCTCAATTGAAGAAAGGACATTGCTCGCTTTGGGAACCGCAGCTTGGCATTGCATGCTATTATTAAGCTTATGGTCTACCAAAAGCCCCAGATCCTTCTTCACTATGGATTTTCCCAGTTGTACTCCCCTAGTATGTATGATGCATGCATATTCTTAGCCCCCAAGCGCATAACTTTACAATTATCAACATTAAACCTCATTTACCCAGTTAAACATTGGGATGCACTTATAAGTTTGAGACATCCTGTAAGGATGTTATTCCACTGCATAGCTTGGTGTCATCTGCAAAGACTAAAAATGGTACTTTTAATCCCAGACCCTTTGGCATTTATAAAGATATTAAAAAGTCCCAACACTGAACCTTACAGTACACTACTAATAATCTTGGACCATGTGTCAAACGCTTTTGCACAATCCAAGTATACTATGTCCACAGCCACCCGTCTGTCCAAGGCTTTACTTACCTCCTCATAAAAAGAAATCAGGTTTGTTGACAACTCCTTTCACGATTCCATGCTGTCTATTGCTTAAAATATTTTTTTCCAGCAAGAACTCATCTATATGTGGTCTTTTATTAAACTCTCCAGTATCTTCCCAACTATAGAAATTAGCAAGGGGGTTCTGGGACTTTAAATGAGGTGCATGATAACATGCACCCCCATTCCTAAATCAGAAATAAATAAGAAAATGGTTTTTGGGACTTTGAGTGAGGCACAAAACACGTGGTAGGAGGAATTATAAAATTGTTTAATTGGCATACAAACAAAGCATACCTCATAAACATGTGATGCATGGTTGAACATGAGTATTTATATCTAGATACAAGGCGATGGCATACAAAAAAGAAGAATTCATGTATGTACATGCATGAAATCACATAGTATCCCATGACAGTAACTAGTATAAAAAGCCAAATGCTTATTGAGTAATGGATACAAATGGGTTATAGGACACAAATCAATCACAGTTGAGGTGAAGCTATGTGTTGGGAACATGATGACATTGATGGGCTTGACGCGTTTTGTGGTCAGTTGCTACTCATCAGGCGCATCTGAAAAGAATGAAAAAAGGTACCAAATAGGATCTAATGTTTTGCCCAGACAGTAAGAAAGAAGGTAGGGGCAAGGGGGAAACAAGATGTGTATCTCCCTGGAATACTTGCATATAAATTGTTCTAAATAAGCAATGTTGAAAGTCAGGATCTGAGAGGCCTGCGAGGCAAGTCTATCCCAGGAAATTAGGGAATGAACCCAAGGAAGAAGCGAGTACACTGATGCACCCCAGGAGCACCCTCCAAATGCAAAGGTGAAAAAATTCAAATATGTCTGTAGAGTAAATGATATTGGACCAATATGTGTGAATAGTACCAAGTATATACATACAGTATTCGTGGACTATAAACCAACACCCATTATTGCCTGAAAAAGTGAAAAGCATAGTAGGTACAAAGTGAAGGGAATCATATCACAAAGAGAAAAGAAAAGATAATAAAAAGTGAAAAATCGCATGAAAATCATGCAATACCCCAAAGGGGAAAAGGTGAAGGAAATACAAAGAGGTGTGCAGTCTTGGTGATAGAGAGGAAATCACAGGGATAGTTACCTGGTGACATTGCACAGAGACATGCTCTGAGACATGATGTGCGTGTGTGAGGAGAAAAGCCAGTGTGAACAAGACTCCCAGTGGGGGTATAAGTAACACCCGACGATCCCTGGGCTCCTCCCATACATAATCATGGATGAGAAACCAACACCCATCGTTGAAATTAATGAATGCATCTATTCACAGAGTGGTACTGTGGATACAGAAATAATAATAATGTGCCCACCAGGGGGTGATTGGGACAAACAGATCCTCAGGAGAAAGACCACCTGGATAGAGCGACTTAATGCGACTCATGCTCCTGGTATTAATGAGGCTCAGTCATACAGACCTTTTCCTTTGAACTTATCATTTGGCTTTGATTACGGCCCATTAACACTTTTTAGTAACTCATTACCTATATACTACTTTGAATTCAGAGTGAGCACTATCAGAGCGATCTCATGTTCCCTAATCCTAATGCTGTCCTTTTGTGTCCATACTAATATATTTATACTGGTATATGGTGCATTTCTGTAATGGTGTCAGTCAGGATGGTTTCATGATGACAGTCCGTTATAGGAATTTATTATTGTCATTTTTCTCATTATGGTTATTGAATACCCATTGCAATCTAGATTTTTCATTACAATGTTGAAACGTTATGCATAATTTTCTAGCACTTCATCTCCTGGGTGTGCCTGGGTCTCCAGGCGCATTAGGGCTTTTTGAGGTCCGGTCTAGCCACTGTGTGGCCAATTAACGTCATGTTTTGCATTCCTCGCAGACGTGGTGCAGGTATTGGCTGCCGGAGGGAGCTCTCTCATGCCACCTCGCCAGCCTTTCCCTGTCACTTCCCGTACCCTGCTGTCCATTGCGGGGCTGTGATGTTTTCCAACTTTACACGCAGGCGCGATGTCTTGGGCGGGCGCATGCGCTGTGACTATTTGGCCGGTCCGAATGATGTCACATTGGCTAATGCTGATTTTCTGACTACAGACAGGACGTGCATACAAATAGCATGCCTCCGACGTGCTTCACCTGACGTTATCTATACTATTTGTGTCACTTTCTGACGCTGCTAACTATTACAGGAGTTCTGATCAAGGACTTGACGTTTTTTTTCACCATATTACTATGCCTGTTAGCTGCTTGCGAAATCTATATTCTTTTATCTCTACCGTTCTGTTATCTATCTTGGTGGGCATTATTAATTAAATAATGCCCACCAAATAATTAAATTAATTAAGTAAACCTCTACTTCTATTTAATGACCCATGGTTGGGCTGGTTCTTCAATTCAGTGATTGCTTCCTGCATGTAGGGCTCTTAGTATAGGGCTATATGTGCGCTTTACATTACATTATTTTCTGTTTGGATTTGAATATGGTGAGTTTTGTTACTGCCCTCGTGTTTAACCTCCCTAGCGGTAATCCCCGAGTCTGGCTCGGGTTGGGATTTCAGTACCATAAGCGGTAACCTCGAGCCAGACTCGGGATCGCATCGCTGGATACAGGGAGGACACAGGGAGACTTACTTACCTTGTCCCCTGGATCCAGCGATGTTCTCCGCGCTGTGTGATCGAGCTGTCCTCCGCTCGATTCACACAGTGCCATAGTGCCGCCGAGCTCCGTTCCCTGCGACGTTATGACGCACGGGGGTGGAGATCGGCGCCAAATTCAAAAAAGTAAGAACACACACAGTACTGTAATCTTACAGATTACAGTACTGTATAAAAAAATTACAGACCCCCCTTTATCCCTAGTGGTCTGTGCAGTGCCCTGCATGCACTTTTATATTATAAATACTGTTTTTTCTGCCTGGAATTTGGAGATTGTCCATAGCAACCAAAAAGTGTCCCTTTATGTCAAAAGTGATTTTAGACCACCTAGAAAACAGGGATAATAAATTATAATCACTTGCAGAATTGAGCGATAGCAATTTGTGGGGAAATTCGTCATCAAACACTAAATCTAATGACAGCGACAATTCTGCAAATGAGAAAATTTCAGTGTTTTTGGATTTGATTACATTATTGAATATTTTTTATTATTACTTATTATATTATAAACTTTATAATACCCGGGATGTCTGCTAGACTCTGGTTTGAACAGATTTAAGAGAGTTATTCCTAAGCCCTTGTACACACGGTCGGACATTCTGACAACCAAATCTGTTGCATTTTGTCTGACGGATTTTGTCCGATGGATTTTGTCCAAAACTGTTGCACACACACGGTCGGACAAAGTTGTCGGAAAATCCGATTGTACATAACGTGATGACGTTATTTCGTTACGACGGGACTACGTTCAGGCTAGTAGCCAATAGCTTTGGTCTAGGAATTTGATCTGAGCATGCGTGGCACTTTGTCCGTCCGAGTAGGCTACATATGATCGGAGTATGTCCGATCTGAGCATTTTGTCGGAAAATTTTACGGACAAGTTAGAAAACTTGGTCCGTCGGATACTCCGATGGAAAAAGTCCGATGGAGACCACACACAGTCGGATTATCCGACAAAACGGTCCGATAGGACACATTCCGTCGGAATCTCCGACTGTGTGTACAAGGGCTAATAATTACAGGACTACAATATAAAACGCCAAATTTCCATGCAAAATAATTGTACCGCTTTCAGCACCTAAAACCAGAACTAATCATACCGCCAGGGAGGTTAAATTTGTCCTATTTACTGGCTCTCATATTTATGTATTAATACCTTTGTTCCATCTTCTTTATATTTCAGTTTTTTCAGGCAATTTCTACTTCTCTGGCTCCAGCCTAATATAGCACTATCCTTTAGAATCTCCCCCATACTCAGCGTATCTGTTTGGTGCATAGTTCTGTCCTGGTGTGTTTTTTGTCCTCCCAATTGGGGTTCAGAAACTATTTGATTTTACTTCACTTATTTAATAAGTATATTTATACTATATGTTAATGTAATTTTCCTCTTGCCTATTATGTACCAATTGGACCTGGCTACTCAGGATATATTTTGTAATATCGGAATAATGTATGAGTATACATTTCATCTCTTTTGTATACATTGTATTTATGTTATTATTCTCTCTCATTTTTCGTTAGCCAGTCATTTTAAGCTCCAGAAGAAGCGTGATTACATGCAAAACATGTCGAGCCTATCGCTACTACTGAATCATCTTTCATGTTCCGCAATTCTGCCTCTATACCAGACTCTTGGATTACTGATTGTACTATGGAATGTTCATTAGATGTTTCTCTAATCCCCAATTGTATCGTGGTTGTGCTACAGTAGCGGTAACATCTTTAGATGGCTGTAACGATCTTTTGTGGTTTTTAATGTTATGTCAATCAATTTTTATGTTTGAATACATTTTTTGTCTAAAAAATCCTCTTGTCATCATTCCTAAAAAGTTCATAGTCCCCCCTTTTTTATTTAAACATCCATTGTTGCCTGGAGAAGTGAAAAAAGTGTAGTGTAGAAATTAAACTAACAGGTCTTTAGTTACTTGGTAAAGACTTTAAATATAGGCACCATGTTGGCTCTACGCCAATCCAGTGGTACTATTCTAGTCATTAAAGAGTCCCTAAAAATTAGAAACAGCAGCTTTGAAATGACAGAGCTCAATTCTTTTAGGATCCGTGGGTGGATGTCATCTGGTCCAGGTGCTTTATACACTTTTATTCTGTCTAAATATTTCTGGCCCATACCATTTTTATTTTAGTGCAAACATCAGAAAGGTGCCATAATGCTTTAGCTTTATCCTTTAAAACTTCTTTATTCATCCAAAGCAAATTCACATTTTCCTCATTATACATATTCCTCTCAAACTGTGCAAAAACCTCTGTGCAAAACTCTACTTTGCTTGGCACCCGCAAACAAAGTAGGGAAAGTCTACAATAAAATGGTTTAGATATAACCATATATAAGAAGCGGGAACAGTGCCATCCAATCAAATCCCTCTGATGAAGTCATGTGATCTGTGACAAAATGTGTATGGACAGGACCTTAGGGATGGCACTGGGAGGATGTTCTAAGGTGAGTTGTTTGTATGTGGCATTATACAGAGCCAAAATAACATATAACGACAGTTTTTGCACAGTTTGAGAGGCATACGTATAATGAGGCAAATGTGAGTTTTAAATTGGCATTGAATGAATAAAGAGTTTTTAAAGGATAAAGCACGACTACACCTTTCTGATGTTTGCAAGTGGCTGAGTGGGAGAGAGGACTGGAATATGCTGTGAATCCTAATACCACGGTGGAACTTATTTATGTGAGTAGCAGTCAGTTGAAGAAATTCATGTTTATAGAGCACCATATAGTCTTTTTTTTTTTACATGGTATACCCAGTTCATTGGAGGCAAGAAGGAATTACTTAGAGTACACAGGATATTTTAGTTGATATAAAATTTACGTGGAATATTGAAGGATGCACATCATTTAAAGGCAATATCTGACCAAACTGAAAAGTAGGGTCAAATTAATCAGGTAAGAGCATAACCTTATAGAGTAATAAGCACGAGAGGAATTAAGGAATTAACATCACAGATGGAATTTTAAGGACCTTATGTGGACTATTGTGTTTGAAGGACTTTTTTTCTTTCCCCTTTTTTATAATTTTTTTACTTTATTTAAATTTTTACTTTACCTCATTATATGGATGGCAGCATAGGATCCCTCCCAGTTATTGAGTAGGCTAGTCACAGAACACATGGATTAGATCAGCCTCAAAATTTATGGGGGGGGCGGCTTTGAGGTAGGAGCGATAGCGAAGTCTAACAATTAGTCTAACAATTTTCTATTTTTCCACTTAGAAGTTTTAGTAGGCACATTGTCAGTGTGACTATATACTATTCATGCTACAATATGCTTATTGTGGCCAGGGGTTGTAAAGTTACGAGAGAGTTAAGAGCAGAAAAGCTTGCTTCAAGTCATACAACTAAGGCAATTGACAGTTGATATTTAGGGACCCCCCACGGAGTCTGTAAGAACCTTAGTTCTCTCTCTTAGTCATCTATTCTGCCAGTTAACGATGGTTAGAGACTGCATAATACCTAATTAGAGTACTGTCTCTTCCCGTATAGAACCCCTCTTTCTTACTTCTGAATAAATATTTGGCTCATATAATTCTAAGCAGTCTTACAATTAGAGTTACACAACAAAATAGAATCACCGAAGCAGGCAAACCGACAGTTAATGATATACTTCTATTCTACTGTTATTTGTCAGAACCAGGAGATAGATGTAATAGGAAAATGAGTAAAACAGGATTATGGGTGCCTCTCTGTTACTATGTATAGTTGCATGGCAAGGAATTTTGTTGCTATGGTAACTGGAATCCTTAATCTATTTTTGTTGACAAGTGAAATAAATGTACTTCACTACTTGACATACATTTGCAAGTACCAGTTATAGCTCACCTACTTCTATCTTTTAATCGACAAAATTAACAAAAGAAAACAAATAGCATTAAAGAAGAATTACTGTAGTTCAGTTGACTATAACCTATTTGAATGTTTATCTGGAGCCTGCAAAGCAAAAGCAGTCTGTTTCACAGTTACACTGGATGCCAAAATGATGGCCTAAATTCATACATTTTATTTATTAAAAGTAGGTTACAATAGATTAGGCCAGTGTTTTCTCAACCCCTTCACATCAGAGGTCCCCTCATCATGTCAGAGAGAGGCCTCCTTTACATCTTTACTTGAGTACCCCCATCACACCAGTGTCCCCCCCATTACCGAAGCCACCCCCATTCACACGGTTCCTGCATCACAGAGCCCCCAATCACACAGTCCCCTTCTCACATCAGGACTACTTTTTGGCTTAAGGGTAACTCCACTTTCGTGGGGAAAAAAATAGCATATACAATTGCGACACAAATCATATTGTATTTGAATGTTATTAAACATTAACATTCCTTTTCAATCTCCTGTAATTTTCAGAAAATTTAATGGAAGTGTTCTGTACACAGAATATGGACACAATGCCCCCCAGAAACATAATTTGTGGTTGTAAAGGCACAAGGTTTTTTACCATCTATGCATAAAGGTCAAAAATCTTCTGTATGCAGCAGCCCCCCCCTAAAACTTACCTGAGCCCCATTTCGATTCAGCGATGTGCATAAGAGCCTTGGCTCTCCAGGGACTTGCACTTGGCTTTTGGCAGCAGTGGGAGCCATTGGCTCATTTTGCATCAGTATAGAATGGGAGTGACCTGAGAGGCACTGTGGCCCATGTGGCTACCAGTTTGGCTGGTGCATGAGGCCACTCTTTTGCAGCTTAGATGCTGGGTAATTGTAACTGTACAATGAATGTAATGTTGAGTTTTTGCTGTCCATAAGATTACTGTCCCCCCTTTATTCCTGAGTAAGCTACATACATACATATTTGAATAATGGAATCAAGTGCTGTAAAATAACTAAAATGTAAAAATTAGTATTGGGATTTCTGGGGTGGATCTATGTATATTAAGTTTATTTGTATGTGGAACAGCAATCAACAAATGTTTTTAGAATTCTTATGATATGAATAAATATTGTTGTGATTTAGTACCTTAAAGCGGGAGTAAAGCCCACTTTGTTACTTTTACCTACAGGTAGGCCTATAATAAGGCTTACCTGTAGGTAAAATGAATATCTCCTAAACGTGCAACGTTTGTGGCGCTGGAGCCCACGAACTCGAAAAACCGGGGGAAGATGTCAGCCCTCTCACCAGGGACAGAGAGCTGCTTCGTTCTAAGGGAAGTATTTCATAATGTGCTAGTATGCGATGCAAACTAGCACATTATGCCATTGTCACACAGGTTTTTTTTAAAACTCTGCAGTGGTTTACTACCACTTTAAATCATCACGGACTGTGGAAAATTTTACATTTAATTTGGTAATCAAGATCCCACAGTCTGGAGGAAGAGTGGAGGGGCACAGAATCCAAGATGTATGAGGTCCAGTGTGAAGTTTCCACAGTCAGGGAAGATTTGGGCCATGTCATCTGCTGATGTTGGTCCACTTTCTGTTATCAAGTACAAAGTCAGCGCAGCCCTCTACCAGGAAATTCTAGAGCACTTCATGCTTCCCTCTGCTGATCATCTTTATGGAGATGTTGATTTCATTTTCCAGCAGGACTTGGAACCTGCCCACACTGCCAAAAGTAGCAATACCTGGTTTAATGATCATGGTATCACTGTGCTTGATTGGCCAGCAAACTTGCCTGATCTAAACCCCATAGAGAATCTATGGGGTATTGTCAAGTGGCATATGAGACACCCCCGACCCAACAATGCAGACGAGCTGAAGGACCAGTTTGGCTGGTGCATGAGGCCACTCTTTTGCAGCTTAGATGCTGGGTAATTGTAACTGTACAATGAATGTAATGTTGAGTTTTTGCTGTCCATAAGATTACTGTCCCCCCTTTATTCCTGAGTAAGCTACATACATACATATTTGAATAATGGAATCAAGTGCTGTAAAATAACTAAAATGTAAAAATTAGTATTGGGATTTCTGGGGTGGATCTATGTATATTAAGTTTATTTGTATGTGGAACAGCAATCAACAAATGTTTTTAGAATTCTTATGATATGAATAAATATTGTTGTGATTTAGTACCTTAAAGCGGGAGTAAAGCCCACTTTGTTACTTTTACCTACAGGTAGGCCTATAATAACACCTCAGCAGTGCCACAGGCTGATCGCCTCCATGCCACGCTGCATTGATGCAGTAATTAATTCAAAAGGAACCCCGACCAAGTATTGAGTGCATACTATACTGTACTTGGACATGCTTTTCAGGAAGCCAACATTTTTTTTACATTATTACATTTTTTTTTTTTTTTTTTAGTGGTCTTATGTAATATTCTAGTTTTCTGAGACACTGAATTTTGGGTTTTCACTAGCTGTAAGCCATAATCATCAACATTAAAAGAGAGAAATGCTTGAAATATTTCACTCTGTGTGTAACACATCTATATAAAATATATGTTACACTTTTTGAATTGAATTACTGAAATAAATTAACTTTTTGATGATATTCAAATTTTATGAGACACACCAGTATGTGCTCAGGTCAGATTTAATGAATGGGGTTTACAATCACTTTAACCACTTCTATACAGGGCACATTCACCCCCTTCCTCCTGCCCAGGCCATTTTTCCCACTTTCAGCGATGATGCACTTTGAATGACAATTGAGCGGTCATACAACGCTGTACCCAAATACATTTTTTTATCATTTTCGTCACACACAAATAGAGCGTTCTTTTGGTGATATTTAATCACTTCTGGGGTTTTTATTTCTTGCTAAAAAAATAAAGTTTCGGTCAGAACATTTTGGAAATCGGTCATTTTTCTCCTTCACTGATGTGCGCTGATGAGGCTCCACTGATGGGGAAACACTAATATGCAGCACTGCTGGGCACTGATATGCAGTATTGATGGGCACTGAAAGGCAGCATTGATTGGCATCACTGATGGGCACTGTTAGGGATGCATTGTAATCAGAGAACTTTTTTGTTCACATGTGATCAGCTGTGAATGGACACAACCGATCACATGGGTAAAGAGCCGAGGCTGCGGCTCTTCACCGAGATTGGGGTTGCACCATGTTTATAATTTTCCTAGAGGTTCATCTACTTTTTCTAAAATTAGCTTTATTGGTTAAACCATTGGCTAAGGATGAGCGCTGGTGTGTCTGCACAGCCCAAGTGCAGACCCCCAGGAAGTCGGCACTGTGCTGCGCTAATCACAGGCAGTGAGACATTTCCCGATCTCTGCAGCCGCGCATTGGGACAATGTCTCACTGCCTGTGATTAGCGCAGAGCAGTGCCGACTTCCTGGAGGGCTCTGCATGTGGGCTGTGCGAACACGCCGGAGCTCATCCTGAACATTGGCTCATTAAATCGATGACAAATATGTTGGTTCACATTTGTGTTAATACAAAAAATCTGGTAAAAACTGATATGCATCCAGCTGCGTTTACCTTCATTTTTGTGTGTTTTTAAAACTAAAATTTTACTTTTACCTGCTTTTTTTTCCTGTGTAATCTGTTCTTTTCACAAAAAATACAATAAAATCATTATTGGCAGACACAAACACAACATACATAGCTTACAAAATTCCTGATAAATCTAAAAGATGAAACTATATTGAGGTAATAAATAAAGCTGTGTGTGTGAATGAGATCTTGGGGCTCATTCACATGTGTACTGTAGCCTGTACAGTGGAAATCCGATTTTTTTTGTTTTTTGTGTGTGCAGGCAGCCTATGTTACACTATGTGGATGCAGCAACTGTACGAACACAGCCGCAGGTCCTAATTTAAGAGGCGTGTGGATACACATGTACAAAGACCGTATGCATTGAAGGCCAATCACCTGCACGCCTGTCAAATTAGGACCTACGGCTGTGTTCGTATAGCTGCTGCATCCCCATAGAGTAACAGGCAGCTCCAGCTGCACAATCCATTCATTCACACTGTATGTGAAGCCAGAGCCAGAGAACCCGTGTGAATGGGCCCTTCATTTTTCTTTTTTTAAATTTTTTAACATTTTAAAATATTTTTACTATTGTCATTATTTGCTGCAATTTTTTATTTTACATTTTTTCCACAGTTCTTTCGGGAAGGGGGGGGGGGGGGGTGGACGTGTTAGTAGGGCAGCGGTTGGTGTCACTAGTTTTTTTTATCATTTTATTTCTTTTTACAATTTTAGTATTTTATTTTGTTATTTAAAGCCCTGTTGGGGGGCTTTAAAGAAATATCATGGGGTCTACACATCCGCTGAAGTCTCACTTTTGAGACAAAGAAAGGGACTAAGAAAACACATTCCCCAGTTCCAGACAGTGGACAGGAGGGGGTGATCAGTTTATTGGGGGGAAAATTTGAGGAACCAATCCCTTCTCTGTACAGCAGCTGAAAGCAGGGGGGGGAGAGGAGTCTAAGCTGGCTTTCAGCTGCTGTACAGAGCCATACAGGGGATACTTTACATTAAGCAATGCCTGTGTATTCTTGAGGTCTATGGCCATCAAGTCGCATCAAAGTCAGACCAAAGTAGTGCAGGGACTACTTTGAAGTCACACAGATATGAATGGTACACATTGGAAATCATGGGGTATGACTTGTTTTGAGACTTTGCAGTCCCAAGTTGCACAAATGTGAAAGGGGCCTTACTCTATTTGCCCCCCCCCCCCTGCCACATCGATCACCTCTTCCTGTACACAGCTGCAGGAGCTTTCTGTGTGTTTTGGCTGAGTTCACCTGCAAAGCGTTGCGTAAACCTGCAGTAGTGTTGCAGTTTTTTGCACTGCTCTGCTCCACAGGTGACAGTTGTGGTAATGGGTGAATGAGGCACGTAGAAAAAATTAGATTTTTTGACTTACTGTAAAATCCATCGCCCTGAGTTCATTGACAGTCAGTGGACAAACGGTGACAGATCGCACCTCTGCATGGTGCCTTCTGAGATAATGTCATACGACGTCCACTCAGAAGGATAAAAGGCCCATCCGGCTGTCAATTCATACTATGGCTTCGGAAAATTCCAGATCAGATGTTGTATGCCACAGCGGTCACAATAGAAATTTAAAATAGTTTTCTTGCCAAGTCCAGCTCTAGTTATTGGCATCCCTTAATGAGCCAATGCTCTCTCCAAAGTGTTACATTGGACTTTGGGATAGGGTAAGCCATGTTAGTGTATGTTGAAACTGCATGTAGGTAACAGGTGGACTAAGCATGTTCATAATGTTAATTTATCCAGCTGCCCTCTAAAGTTGATTCTGTTTTACAAGCTTATCTCTTTACTAAAATCTACATTTTCTTTATCATTTTAATATCAAGCTTTTTTATAAATGCAGTCTAGAGGTATTAGAGTGGTATTCTGTTAACAGGGTGCAGGTGAAAAGTAGACCCCCTTACTACAGAAACCACAAAAATCTAAATGTAGTTAGTGCACATAAACAGAAACCTGGCTACTATGTGCAACAGCCTAAAGTTATAGAATTTTCCCTATGAGCCATGGTAATTCCCATGCATTACTGAGCCTCTAGAATTGTTACAAGGAATGCACAGTCTCAGGTACTTACAAAATTATAGGTTATAACAACACAATCCTTTACTGACAAACACAGAGCCTTTGTTCTGTGAAAAGGCATGTTGCTACAGTTCGTTGGTGGTGTTCAAAAACACAACATCTATCTTCTATCTTGTGAAGAACAAAACATGTCTCATGTAGCTATCTATATTTCAGAATCACCTGGTGATTACATTACTGTGACCAAGGATGGAGAAACTGGATACCTTTATTTGAATCTAGATTAATTACCAAATACAATAAAGAACATCCAATGAAGAATTAGTAACAGGAAAAACATGCAAAAAAATTGTAGATTGTTTAGTAATATTTTTTCCTTTGAGGACCCATTTAAACCTGTATTTTGCTGTAATGTGTTGTTGCAATGCATGGAAATGCACCACGCACACATTACTATTATGGTTACATGGGTTTTTAATAAAATGCAAATGCTTTGCAACACAGTACATGGTAACATACTACAGTTGTGGTGCACAGTTTCCAAAAATGGTGCAGGTCAGTTCTTTGACCATTGTGGTGCCTTGGCAGCCCATTTAAATGTTTGAGCTATTGATGAATTAATGCTGGTTTTATACCAGAGGGTTGTCACACCAAATATTGATTTAATTTAGATTTTTCTTCTGTTCGCTCACTTTGCAAATTGATAAAAATAAACAATTAAAATATTTATTTTTTAAAGCATTCTTGCTTTATAGCATTTTTTCACGCCTGCCTAAAACTTTTGCATAGTACTGTGTGTGTGTGTGTGTATATATATACACACACACACACACACACACACACACACACACACACACACACACACACACAAACAGTGCTGTGAAAAATAGGATTTTTTTTACTTGCCGTAAAATCCTTTTCTCTTAAGTTCATAGACGGACACAACTACAGTAATCTTGACCATAGGGTTATTACACCACCTTCAGGAGAGGACTAAGGAGAACATGTAATATATGTGAAGAAACAGCAGAACTTTACAGTTCCGCCAAGGGGGCGGTCCCTCTGGTAATAACCCCTTAGCCTGCTTCCTGCACCTCAGTATGTCAACAAGCAGTATAACGTAAACCAATAGGAGGGAAGGGTGCTGTGTCCATCAATGAACTTCAGAGAAAAGTATTTTACGATGAGTACAAAAATCCTATTTTCTCTTTCGTTCATTGACGGACACAGCTCCAGTAATCTTAACCGTAGGGAAGTCCCCAAGCAGTGTCATAAGGAGGGGTGGGAACAGCAACATAACTTCACCCACAACTAGAGGTGCTCCCTAACAGGGGAGTCACCATCTGAACTAACCGCATCGGAAACTTGCGGTCAAAAAATGCAGCAAGTGCATTAATATTCAAAAGTAACTTTTTCTTAACAGAAGAAAGAGTGTAAAATTGCAACATTACACGGCCGCCTGCAAAACTTTGCTGCCAAAGTAGGCATCAGACAATGCGCTTATATCCACTTTGTAGAACTTTGTAAAGGTGTGAACAGACAACCAAGTCGCCTCCTTACACACTTGAGCAACTGACGCTTGATGTCGGAAAGCCCAAGAGGTCCCAATTTCCCTGCTGGAATGGAGCGTGACAGGAAAGGGGGGCACCTGCCCCTTCAAGGCGTAAGCCTGGACCACAATCTGTCTGATCCACCTGGAAATGGTGGCCGATGAGACCGCCATCCCTTTTTTCGGACCAGCTACCGAAACGAACAGAGTCTGACTCCTGGAAGGGAGCTGTGGCAGACAGATATACTCTTAGAGGCCAGACCGTGTCCAGGGAATGGAGGGCCACCTCAGGATGTGTTGGTTTAGGACACAGAGATGGTAACACAATGTCTTCATTGATGTGAAAAGCTGAAACCACTTTCGGTAGAAAAGAAGGTTGCAGATGCAACACCACCTTATCCTTGTGGATAACAAGATAGTGCGACTTGCAAGACAAGTCTGCCAGTTCCGAAACCCTCCTGGTTGATGTAATGGACACTAAGAAGACCACTTTCTGAGAAAGAGTCAACAATGGAATTTCCCTGATGTTCTCAAACGGCGGTTTCTGAAGCGCTGATTACACCAGGTTAAGATCCCACGGGGGCAAGGGTGGACACACCGGAGGGACTACATGCCGGACCCCCTGTACAAAGCTGCTCACTAGAGAGTGAGACGCCAGGGGTTGTTGGAAAAGGACAGCCAAGGCTGATATATCTCCCTTTATGGTGCTTAAAGCCAGCTTCTGGTCTACTCCTTGCTGTAGGAACAGCAGGCTCCTGGAAACTGAATAGGTGGTGGCGAACCCCATCTTCTCACACATGGAGTTATAGGCCTTCCATGTACGATGGTATATCTTCCGAGAAGAAGATTTCCGTGCCCTCAACATTGTTGAAATCACAGAGTTAGACAGGCCTTGGTTCCTTAGCACCTGGGTCTCAACAGCCATGCCGTTAAAACCAGCGATGGTAAAGCAGGATGGAGAATCGAACATTGGGACTGAAGGTCTTCTCACACGGTAGCCGCCAGAGAGCGTCTGCAACCAGGCATACTAGGTCGGCGTACCAGGGACGCCGGGGCCAATCTGGGG
The DNA here is from genome assembly GCF_037356315.1 of Lithobates pipiens. Classification (NCBI taxonomy): domain Eukaryota; kingdom Metazoa; phylum Chordata; class Amphibia; order Anura; family Ranidae; genus Lithobates; species Lithobates pipiens. The sequence continues at coordinate 219,670,438 of NW_027507718.1, forward strand.
CAATCAGTATCACCGCAATCCCCTCGGCCACCACTCTGCGGAGCAGACGTGGTAACAGTTTTAGCGGAGGAAAGGCATAGATCAGTTGGTACTGAGCCCATGGAGCCACCAACATGTCTGACGCGTCCAAGGATCTCTTGTCCTGGATACGAACCATGGCACCTTCCGAGCTGGGAGGCCAGGAGATCCACGTCTGGTGTGCCCCACCGCAGGCACAGAAGCCTGAACACCTCCAGATGCAATGCCCATTCTCCTGGGTCCAGCATCTGGTGACTTAGATAGTCCACCTGCTAGTTTTCTACTCCCGGGATGTAAATGGCTGACAGGGCCGGTACATGTCGCTCTGCCCATCGAAGGATGTGAGCGACCTCCCGTGCTGCAGCCAAGCTTCTTGTTCCTCCTTGATGGTTGACATATGCCACAGCCGTGGCGTTGTCTGACTGGATCCTGATCGGACGCCCTCCCCCGACTAGAGGCCCTGGGTCGACTGTACTCCCAGTACTCCACCCCAGCCGGTCAGGCTGGCGTCCGTTGTGATCACTGTCCAATGCAGAGGTAGGAATAACTTCCCGGCCCGAAGTGCGGGGATCTCAGCCACCAGAGCAGGGAGTCCCTGACTGACTGGCTCACCCGAATCTGCCGATCCAGGGATAAGGGAGATTTGTCCCATTTTGTCAATATCTCCTTCTTCAAGACTCTGCTGTGAAAATGGGCATACCGTACCGCCTCAAAGGAGGTCACCATGAGGCCCAGGACTCGCATGCAGAAGCACAGCGACGACCACCTGCAATTCATCAAAAGCTTCACCGTGGCTCAGAGTCTGCAGTTTGTCTGAAGGGAGAAACACTCTTGCTTCCACGAAGTCCAGCAGTAAGCCTAGGCAAACCTTCATGTGGAAGCATTTTTTCTAGCTGGTTTGTGAGTCCAGAGACGCTTCTGTCCCTCAGTAGTCGCCCTGTCGGACTGGGAGCATTTAGCCGAAGTCCCGGACAGACTAAAAAGTCTCTTTTGAGTGGAAAATTAGGGCCCTTGCCTGCGGCGCGGCTCCTTACTCTTCCTGGCTTGTGGGAGCAAGGTGCTCTTCCCACCTGTGACATTCTTAATAATATCATCCAACGAGGCTCCAAATAGCCACTCACCAAGGAAGGGTAGATCTGCCAAGGCTTTTTTAGATGCCTGGTCTGATGACCAGCATTTTAGCCAAATCAGGCACCGCAGCACCACTGCTGACACTGAAGCCCTGGAGAGCAAAGGAAGCGTATCCAGGGCTGCGTCACAAACATACTTAAGGCCATGCACTAACTGGTCTGCTAATTCTACGCAGACAGGAATAGCCTACTGCTTCTCCAATTCACGGTGCAAACGTTTTGTCCATTCAGTAAGTGTCTGCGACACTAGTGCTGTGGCCAGTACTGGTCGTATTGCTGACCCCACAACCGTAAACAAGGAACGAGCCACTGCCTCGGCCTTCCTGTCGGTAGGGTCCTTAAATGCAGGAGTCCCCTCTACCGGGATCGTGGTTACTTTATTTAACCTGGATACTGAGGGGTCCACGACCGGAGGAGCCAACCATTTTTTAAGAAGGCTGTCCTCAAAGGTGTATCACACCACCATTCTTTTGGGGACCGAAAAGGTCCGCTGCGGGCTTCCCCATTCCTTGTATATGAACTTATCGAAGTCAGATACGGAAACACCTTACGTGTACGGGCTGGCTTACGGGACCCAAAAGGGACCGCTACTTCAGCGGAGGATCCTGCTGTATCCTGAATTTTCAGGGTATCACGCACAGCTGTAATAAGTGCTCCAACTAGCGATTTGTATTGCGTGGACCCGGATGGGGAATCATCCTCACTGTCCGATCGGTCCTAGTCAGCATCATCTGACATCAAAGCAGGGGCCTGCCAGTGGCTGCGGGGCCCGAGTCTGAGTCAGAGCTCTCCCCGGAGGATGGGGGAACAGGGGCCACTTTTTACCACCTATGAGCCCGCACACCGCCTCCACCCTGGCAACGAACATTTCAAGGGGCGCTGACAAAGCGTACAAAGGCACTGGTACATTTCCCAGGACCGATGGTCCCGCAGGGAGCCTAGGTCCTTCTCCTGCACTATGCAGAAAAAAACTGAGCTGCAGGAAGCCGGCTGAGGGGTTATTACCAGAGGGACCGCCCCCTGGGCGGAACTGTAAAGTCCTGTTGTTTTTCACATGTGTTACATGTTCTGCCTAGTCCTCTCCTGAAGGTGGTGTAATAACCCTACAGTCAAGATTACTGGAGCTGTTTCCGTCAATGAACGAAAGAGAAAATTGTTTGCCCCCTTCCTGATTCTATATATTTTTTTGCATATTTCTCACACTTAAATGATTCAGTCCAAACAAATTTTAATATTACACAAAGATAACCCAAATAAATCCAAGATGCAGTTTTTTAATTATTATTTTATTTATTAAGGGAAAAAATTTGAATTACGCTTACCGGTAACGTCTTTTCCTGTAGTCTTTCAGGACAGCCACTATGAGAGATAGTCTCCTCCTCTTCCTCTAGGAAACACTGCGCCAGCCCGTAAATTCTTACTTCCCCTGCCGGACCTCAGTTTTTTCAAGAACACCTCCGGTCAGCTGGGGAGACACAAGAACACATTAATAACATACACACAATTATCATTGTCATGTTGCGTTCTGGTCTTTTATAAGACCCCCAAAGTTTCAGGGGGGGAACTAGGGCTGTCCTGAAAGACTACAGGAAAAGACGTTACCGGTAAGCGTAACTCTAATTTTCCCTTATCGTCATTCAGGACAGCCACTATGAGAGGATAAGTGAGCATTTACCAATTAGGGTGGGACGACAGCTTGCAAAATCTTTCGCACAAAGGCTTGCTCACCTGCCGACACCAGGTCTACTCTGTAATGTTTTACAAAGGTGGAGTAGCTGGACCATGTTGCTGCCTTGCATATTTGATCTGGTGCTGCTCCAGCCCTCTCTGCTTGGGGAGTAGCCAAAGGCTCTGTTAGAGTGTGCCTTTATACACATAGGGATCTCCTTCCCTGCTAATGTATATGCTTGGCCAATGGTTGATCTAAGCCATCTGGCAACAGTGCATTGAGACGCTCTGAATCCCTTTCTGGCCCCCGAAAACAAAACAAAGAGTCTGACCTTCTTACTGACTTGGTCATCTTTAGGTACGGTAGGATACTTCTCCTTACATCCAGAAAATTACATTTCAATTCCCCTTCTCCTGAGGGGTTGGGACAAAATGAAGGTAAGTTTACCTCCTGGCTTCTGTGAAATCCCAAAGCGACCTTAGGCAAAAATTCCGGATCAGTCTTGAGAACTATCCGGTCTGGAAAAATTATGCAAAAAGGGTGTCTAATTGATAAAGCCTCAATCTCGCTGACCCTCCTGGCAGTTGTTACTGCAACTAAAAATACTGTTTTTAGAATGAGCTCCTTCAGCAAACATCCATCTAAAGGCTCAAAAGGGGGTCCCGTTAGGCTCTGCAGAACTAAAGATAGGTCCCACCTGGGAAAAGGTGGACCTCAGACTGGTCTAGACAGAGCCCTAAAGAATCTGACCACCCACGGGTTGGTGGCCAGAGATCTTTCCAAATAAGCAATAAGTGCTGATACTTGACTTTTAAGGGTAGCTATGGATAACTCTTTGTCCGCCCCGCACTGCAGAAATTCCAACACAGCTATGGGGCTCTGCACTGAGAAGGAGCTTCCTACACACCAATCATTGAAATGAAGCCAGACCTTTTTATAAATCCGGTGCGTCTCCTGCGTCTCCTGGCTCGGTGAGGGGAAGTGAGAGGCTCCGAGCCGAGCAGACGTGAGCCCCTGCCGCCATAGCACAGTGGCGTATGGACCAACACCCCCTTGCTACTCTCGCCGCTCGTAAGAAGTGAGAGTCAGAGGCCGCCCAGGATCTGATCCCCCCTCAGGCGAACCCCCCCCCCCCCGGCAGCGAGCAGACTGGACGGGACGAGCACGAGACAGCAGGAGATCGGAGAGACACCGGGAAACAGACAAACAAGGGCGGTAACAGCTAGCAGACGTAAAAGTCTGAATTATATTGCAGGGTTTGTTCCACTGTGATTACTGCTTGCTTCCAAATGGAAATAGGTGTCCAAGAAAGTCAAAGGTGTGTTATGCTCCACGATGAGAAGGCAATCCTATTGAAGGAAAATTTGTAGTGGCAGGGCTACAAGAGTGGGATACTTCTTTGAATATTTTCCTAGCAGTATTGTGAACAAACTTATATACAAAAGGACAGGTCACCAAGGATCGTCTTGACATATATGCATGATACCTGGAAACTGTGGGACAATAATTCAAAGTGTGTGCAGAAAATCCTGTCAGGGAACACTATATAAGATCTCTATATAGGTAAACACATAAATGACTTATTTTTTCTGATATGAGGGGTCTCTGAAAGCTGTCCCCAGTTGGGACTAAAGGGAGAAAACGTGGGTTGGGAGGTGGTGCTGCAAAGGACATCGAGCAGACTAAGTAAAATATGTCATAACTGTGTCGCTAAACTGTGTGGTGGGTCGCATCGCAAATCACTCTGATATAGGCCCAGGAATCGCATAAAATGTTAAAGTGACGTATGCGCAATATGGAGTGAAACAATCATTGTATACACATTTAAAGCTAACTTACATTGGACGTATTGCACATTTGAGTATAGGGATCTGGCTACAGCTTAAGCGAATCCATATAAATATCCCCCAAGGCGGTTAAGATCCTGGATAGGGCGTAGCAACGTGGCAGACAGGCATACGGTCGAATAGAAATCGAGAGTGTGCACAAGGGTCTGGATTCAGACTAAATAAACCGTGGAGTCATAAAAACATAAGCTATGATGAGCAAATCAGCGAACAAAGCTTCTAAAAGTGGGGCCTCGAAGGCCTCAAAAGAGAAAGGGCTCAATATTACGATCCAACAATATATGACCCATGGAGCAAGCCCCAATGATTCCGGAAAAACGCAAGAAACAGCTGTCCATGCTAGAACATAAGAAGGGACCAGGAAAACACAAAGGAGGAGGCGCCCACCAATCCAGAGATGATATTATAACAGATATCGACTGGGAGAGCAGTAAAGTTGATGAGTCTAGGGCTGAAGACTACCCCCCTACAAAAGGAGAAATATCGGAGATGTTGTTGAATCTTGAAAATGCAATTAAAGCAGACATTAGGGTGCTCCGGGAGGACCTGGGAAGCCTGCTAGAAAGAGTAGAGGCGGCTGAGAACCATATAGACCATCAGGCCCAGGAAATAGATCAAGTCAAAGAGCAAGTAAAAATAATACAACGAGTATAGAGGGAAATTTTGTACAAACTGGAAGACCAGGAGAACCAAAGTAGAAGAAGAAATTTAAAGATCCGCTCGGTCCCGGAGGTAAGAGGTGAAGATTTGAGGAAAATATTTGAAACTATCTTTTCCCCCTGTTGGGCAGACGAGACAGGAGGGCCCCCAAAAATTTATAGAATTCATAGAATTGGGAAAGCAAGACATGCAGATAATGAAAGACCTCGGGACATAATTGCAAGATTCACATTTTTCGAAGAAAAAGCAGCTCTCTGGAGAAAGTTAAGGCTGGAGAACCCCCCTACAGTACGATGGTCGGGATTTGCAAATATTTCCAGATATTTCATACGAGACGTTAGCAAGGAGGCGGCTTCTAAAACCACTGTTGGTAGAGATGCGTGCTAAGAATGTAAAATATAGTTGGGGTTTCCCGGCATGTTTAATAGGTAGCAAAGATGGCAAAACTGCGAAGTTAAGCTTTCCGGAAGACCTGATAGATTTTTGTGATAAACTAGATTTGTGTACCCCAGACCTTCCGGGATGGCGGGGAGAAGTAATATGATCGACATAGTCTGTGGAATTCCCTGGCTGGAAGTTGGGGAAGGGGGGGAGGTGATTGGGGGGGGAGGAGGAGGGTGGTGGGAGGAAGCAAGAAGCTCCAGGGGATGCTGGCTAGGTATCCTTCTTACCTCCTCCAAAGAGAGGAGGTGGGAAGAGGCGCAGGTTAAAAGAGCCCCAGGCCCTCAAAACAATTTGATTGGGAGATGGTAGGGGCTTACACGACCATCATCCAAACAAGGGCTGAGAGTGGGCCGCTGAGAGGGGGGGGAGGAGGGATGGGGGAAAGGGGGGGTAGGGGGGATTGGGGGGGAGGCAGGAGGGTCACGAGAGGAAGGGAGATGTTGTGGACCACCAGAGTAAACGAAGTAAAGCACCCGTGTGGGGTTCAGGATTTGACAGGCCGACAGAATAGGTATCAGCAAGATGAGTGGCATGAATTTTATGTCATATAATATTAGGGGCTTGAATACCCCGACAAAGAGACACAAGATTCTGGTAGAACTAAAACGTTATGAAGCCGCTGTAGTTGCTCTTCAGGAGACACATATCTCCCTCGCATCAAACATTAGATTATATTCTAAAAATTTCCCCGTTTGGTACTACAGCGATACAATATCTACGAGAAGTAGAGGGGTCGCTATAGGTTTCTCGAAAAAAACAAGATTTCAATTAAATGATAGAATGAGTGATGCAGAAGGGAGGTATCTGTCCCTGAGAGGTATACTGGAGGAGAAAGAATGTACGCTAGTGAATATATATGCCCCCAATAACAACCCCATCAGCTTTTTAAACAGGATATTAAATAAGCTTATGAATTTTAAAAAGGGATATGTGATCATGCTGGGAGATATGAACTTCTGTTTAAACCCGGAAATGGATAGCTCATCCGAGGTACAGAGGATGAGAAATTAATCGCAGGAAAAAATCCTACAAAAATGATATAACAATCAGTTGGTGGATGTATGGAGAGTTAAGAATCCGAAGGTTCGTGACTATTCGTTTTATTCTGCGGTTCATAGGATATACTCCCGCATTGACTACATATTCATAGACCATGGTTTGTTGGATAATGTAATAGAAGCTGGCATAGAAGTGACCACCGTCTCGGACCATGCCCCAGTAAAAATAAAAATGAATATTTCCAGGGGTGGGAGAAGCTCCCCACCGTGGCGGATTAACGAAGATCTGCTACGGGACGAGGAGGATAGGGCTAGAATTAGCAGAGAAATTGAACAATATTTTGCACTAAATGAAACAACAGAAATAGCAGGTCACACACTATGGGATGCACATAAAGCTTATATCAGGGGAATATTGATATCAGTAGGGTCAAAAAAAAAAAAAAATGAGAGCCAAAAAGATCAAAGCCTTAATAGAAGAGATATTCTTCCTGGAACAAGAGCATAAAAAAGGACAGCAGCAGAAGGAAATAGTATATAAAAAATTAGTAAACACTAGGGATGAGTTAAAGGGCCTGCTAGAACAAGAAACTAAGAGGGCGTTCAATGGCTTGGCTCATGAACGGTATATATGGGGTGATAAGCCGAGCAAGTATTTAGCTAGAATCTTACAAAAAAAAAAATTGTATTGGCAAAATACAAAACAAAAATGGTAGCACGGTATTTACAACTAAAGAAATCACGGAAACCTTCAGGAAATACTCTGAAGGGATCTATTCAGATAGATAGCAAGGATTACAGGATAAGCCCAAAGTTAGGAGGATCGCGGCTTACAAAAGTTAGATTGCCCAAAATAAGCTCTATAGATAGGGAGACACTGGAGAGGCCAATATCGGAAGAAGAAAAAAATAGGTCTCTGTTGAAATCTGCCCCGGGAAAATCTCCTGGACCAGATGGGTTCACAATGTTTTATTATAAAACATTTAGGGAAACCCTGATTCCAAAAATGTGTCGATATATGAACGGACTAGGGGAGGAGTACAAAATGAGTAATGAAGGCCTAATGGCTACGATTACTTTAATCCAGAAGGAGGGGAAAGATCCCACGCAATGTATGAGCTATAGGCCGATTTTGCTGCTAAATACAGATACCAAGTTATATGCAAAGGTTTTGGCGGAGCGGTTGAGAGATTTAATGGCGATTTTAGTCCATCCTGACTAGGTGGGGTTTGTAGCAGGGCGGGAAGGAAGAGACAACGGGCTAAGAACACTGCTCTTGCTTCAGCAGATGTGGGGGGGGCGGGACCCCCAGTCTGCTCCTGTCAAAGGATGCGCAGAAGGCCTTCGACAGGGTAGACTGGGGGTTCATGTTATATACATTAGAAAGGATGGGGATTGGCCCGAAACTGCTACAGAAGGTGAACGTGTTATATAACCAACCTAGGGCACGCATAAAAGTTAATGGACATGAGTCAGCGTGTTTTGTAATGGAAAGGGGTACAAGGCAGGGTTGCCCTTTGTCACCCTTACTGTTCGTGCTGTCATTGGAACCTCTCCTCGCGGCGATTCGGGAAAATCCAGATATAGCAGGTGTAAAAGTCGGGGAAGAAGAACACAAACTCTCTGCATTTGCAGACGATATATTATTTTACATAAGAAACCCAAAGACGACTATCCCAAATTTAGTAAGGAAGCTGGAACAGTATGGGCATGTATCCAATTTCAAAATAAACCGGCTTAAATCCAAGATATTGAATATCAATATCAATAGAAAAGAGGCGCAAATACTTCAACGAGAATGGAGTTTTCCGTGGCGGAAGGAACTTAAATATCTGGGAATTAAGCTGGCCAAAACTGAGAGAAAACTGTACCGGATCAACTACATCCCATTACTTGATGAAGTTCAGGCGGAGTGAAAAAGATACAGCAAGAGACCATTATCGTGGTTAGGGCGTATAAACACAGTAAAGATGACAATATTCCCAAAAGTTTTGTATAAATTTCAGATTCTACCGATACCACTCCCCAAGGTGTATCTGTCAAAATTAAAAACGATACTAATGAAATTTATATGGAAAAACAAAAAATCAAGAGTAGCTTTCGCCAGTCTACGACAACCAAAAAATAGGGGTGGGTTGGCAATTCCGGACGTACAGACTTATTACAATGCGGTTGTTCTATCTAGAGTGAGCGAATGGACTAAGAGGGTTAACACAGAAAAAAGGTGGGTAAACATTGAGCACGTTAGTTGTAGAGCACGATTAGGAAAGCAAATATGGAATCCTCCACATATGAGGAGAATGTTTTTGGTAGGAAATAATATAACACGTAACACTTTTCAAATTTGGGATAAGGTATACAAGCAAGTTAATGGGAAATACAATTCACCTCTTATAGCACTAAAAGAAAATGAGTATTTTTTTGCCAGGTTGTAAAGAGATAGGAGGTAACTGGGTGAAGGAAGAGGTACAGTTAAAAGATGTACTTAGTAAGGGAGTTATTGCACCATTTCACGAAAAAAAAAAGATATGATGTCGATTGATGGATGGAGATACTCGCAGCTCTCCCACTTCGTAAAAAAACTGTCGCGGCCGATTCGAACCACTGAAGAACTGACCCCCCTGGAACAATTATGTACATCAAAGACTTCAAGGGGGAATGTCTCGCGATGGTATAAGATGCTGTTGGCGGGGGGGAGAGGGGAGTGCCTCCGTTCATCAAAAAATGGGAAAGGGAATTAGGGACACAAAATGACAATGCAACGCTTGGAAAAATCCTTAAGTTAGTCCATAGCTCTGCCATTGACTCTAAAACAGCAGAGACGAGCTATAAATGTCTGAAGAGATGGTATTACACCCCAGAAAAGAATAGTAAATTCCAGCCTGAGGGCTCTAGGGAATGCTGGCGAGGGTGTAAGGAGACGGGTACGATGGCGCATCTGTGGTGGGGTTGCCCAAAGATAAAGAATTATTGGAATCAAATCCTGCTCTATATCAAAGAGATTACTAAGACTGAGGTGATTGCTGACCCCTAGGTAGTGCTATTTCATGGGACAAAAAGTGGGGTTAAACAGTATAAAGAGTCTTTGATTCCACATTTATTAAACGCGGGAAAAAAACGAATTCCAAAAAAATGGCAAGAGTTGGAGGCGCCTTCAATGTGGGAGTGGGTTGACAGGGTAGAAGAAACCTATAAGTTGGAATGTCTAAGGGATAGTCTGGAAGAGAAGAGTAATAAACATACGGTTGACAAATGGAAGAGCTGGCAAGAATTTAAGAAGAAATGGTATATCACAGAAGGATTAAGGGTATAACCCCCACATGAGTGCAAAGATGGTAGATTGATAGCTCGATGGGGGTGGTCCACAGAGTGGGTGAGGGGGGGAGGGGTCGGAGGTTGGTGGGGGGGTAGACTTAAGATTAGGGCAATTAAGGTGGGTCGGGGGGTAGGATCAGGTATTGGGTTTTGGCCTATATAAAGGTGACAAGTATATGAAATTGTGTAAGGAAATACCCCCCCCAAAAAAATATATATATAATAAAGTGCCACAATGATGTGAGGTAGTGAGAAAGGATTCTGAGCGTCAAGCTGATTTGGGTCCTGTGGTTATTATGGGTTACACTGAGTTGGCACAAAAAAAAAAAAAAAAGGACCCTCTTTGTTAGAGTGAGGTCTTTGAATAGCTGTTCTGGGGATACTGCAAACAGGAGCAGGTCATCCAGATACGCTATAACTGACACTCCCTGGAGTCGCAGGAAAGCCATGGCCTCCGCTAAGACCTTGGTAAAACTACGGGGCGAGGAGGATAGCCCGAAAGCCGGTGCCTGAAACTGTAGATGCACTATTACACCATCCAGGTCTATTGCTAATCGGAGAAACCTCTGCGAGGTTTCTGCGATAGGGACGTGGAAATACACGTCCCTCAGGTCCAGAGAGACCATGAAGCAATTGTGCGGAAGCAGGGCTCTGACCGTGAAGACTGACTCCATGCGGAATCTTTTGTAGGTAATCTACCTGTTCAGATGTTCTAAATTCAGAATCAATTTGAATTTTCCTGAGGGTTTTTTCACCACAAATATGTGAGATTAGAATCCCTCTCCTTCCTCCCCTCTTGGTACTCTGCGAACTACCTTTTGACATTCTAGTTCCCTTAGAGCCTCTAACAAAGCCTCGGCCTTTGTCGTGCAGTTGGATAGGCGCGTGACAAGGAACCTTTGCGGGGGAGGTCTTGCGAACTCCAGGCGGTACCCCCTTCTTATGACCCCCAGGATGAACCGGTTGGGTGAGATTTCTCCCACTGCGGAAGGAAGAGGAAGGCCCCAGTCTTCCTCCCACCATAACTGAAGAGTCATTGGGCCTTTTCGGGAGGGTGAAAAATCACCCCTCCACGGCCCCTACCTCTTTGGCCCCAAGTTTTCTTTTTCCCCTCCGGCTTTGGAGCTTCCCTACGCTTTTGCGGATAAAACCCCTTTTTTGTCTGTACTGGGGCCTTTGGTTTGAGAGGGAAGGACTTCTTTTTGTCCGCCATTCAGCCTAGGACAGTATCTAACCCTGGACCAAAGAGGAGATCACCTGTCATGGGTATCCCGCACAACTTGACTTTAGAGGTGCTGTCGCCAGGCCAAGTCTTCAGCCAGAGGGCTCTTCTGGCCGAGTTGGCCAGAGCCGCTGACCTGGCTGACATGCGGACTGATTCTGCCGAGGTGTCTGCTATGTATGTGATACCTCGTAGAATTGCGTGGAGAGAGGATAGAATAGTCTTTTTAGCTGTACCAGCTTCAATGTACTCTTGAATCTGGGAGAGCCAATGTTCCAAGTTGCGGGCTACAACAGTAACAGCCATTTCTGGCTTTAAATTGCCTATTGTTGAATCTCATGTCTTTTTAACTAGATGCTGTACGCCGGCTGTCAAATGACGGCCAGGCGGCGCACCTATTGTGGCGTCATATGATGGCCTCCCTTTTAAACAGGGAATGCGTGCGATCGTGCGCGCGCATCCCTGTTTCTTCGGTGGCGGCGTGTCACGGAGACACCGCTGGCCACCGAAGGGGGTGAACAGCCATTGGTTATGGCTGTTTACCACGTGATCGGCTGTGATGAAGTCACGGCCGATCACAGATGGTCACACCCCAACTGTGCACGGCGCATGCACGCGATCGTGAGCGCGCTGCGCCTGCACGTCGGTGGCAGCGTGTTCCCCCGGGAACACTGCTCGTCACCGACGCTGGTAAACAGCCATTGGCCGGCTGTTTACCCACGTGATCGGCTGTGATCCTTTCACAGCCGATCACTAAAATGTAAACAAACCGCGGTAACGAGATGTTACCGGGTTGTTCTCCCCCTCACACACCGATCGTGTGTGAGGAGGAGATTGCGGTAACATCTCGTTACCGCCTAGTGTACACCAATCACACTGATTGCCTACCTGCCCCCCCCCAATAAAGAGGACCTGTCACCACCCCTCATAGTACCTGTCAATCACAGTCCATCAGTGTACCTGTCACAGTCCATCAGAGTATTTGAGTACCTGTCACAGCCCATCAGAGTACCTGTCACAGCCCATCAGAGTACCCGAGTACCTGTCACAGCCCATCTGAGTACCCGAGTACCTGTCACAGTTCATCTGAGTACCCAAGTACCTGTCCCAGCCCATCAGAGTATCCAAGTACCTGTCACGGCCCATCAGAGTACCCGTGTACCTGTCACGGCCCATCAGAGTACCCGAGTACCTGTCACGGCCCATCAGAGTACCCGAGTACCTGTCACGGTCCATCAGGGTACCCGAGTACCTGTCACGGTCCATCAGGGTACCGAGTACTTGCCACAGTCCATCAGGGTACCCGAGTACCTGTCACGGTCCATCAGGGTACCCGGGTACCTGTCACAGTCCATCAGGGTACCCGAGTACCTGTCACAGTCCATTAGAGTACCGAGTGCCTGTCACAGTCCATTAGAGTACCGAGTACCTGTCACAGTCCATCAGGGTAACCGAGTATCTGTCACGGTCCATCAGAGTACCCGAGTATCTGTCACAGTCCATCAGAGTACCCGAGTACCTGTCACAGCCCATCAGAGTAACCGAGTACCTGTCACAGCCCATCAAAGTACCTGACCACCTGTCACGGTTCATCCGAGTACCCGAGTACCTGTCACAGCCCATCTGAGTACCCGAGTACCTGTCACAGCCCATCTGAGTACCCGAGTACCTGTCACAGTCCATCTGAGTACCCGACTACCTGTCACAGTTCATCTGAGTACCCGAGTACCTGTCACAGTCCATATGAGTACCTGTCACCGCCCTTCAGAGTACCCAAATACCAGTCACCAAACCATCAGAGTACCTGTCACCAGGCCATCAGAGTACCCGAGTACCTGTCACCAGGCCATCAGAGTACCCGAGTACCTGTCACCAGACCATCAGAGTACCCGAGTACCTGTCACCAGGCCATCAGAGTACCCGAGTACCTGTCACCAGGCCATCAGAGTACCAGAGTACCTATCTCCAGCCCATCAGAGTACCCGAGTACCTATTTGCAGCCATATCTCATAGAATATACGTTGGGGTGTTTGCTTTCCAAAATGGGGTCATTTTGTGGGTAATTTCACTGTCCTGGTACTCCAGGGCCTTCAAAAGTGTAATAGGTGGTTGAGAAATGAGATGCGTCATTTTTGCTCGTAGAACGTCTGAAGGTACTACATCAATGTTGGTGCTCTGTATGTGGCCAGGCTGTGTAAAAGTCTCACACATGTGGTATCGCCGTACTCGGGAAGAGTAGCAGAATGTATTTTGGGGTGTAATTTGTTGTATGCATATGTTGTGTGTGAGAAATAACCTGATAATATGACAATTTTGTAAAAAAAAATAATAATAAAAAAAAATCTTCATTTTGCAAAGAATTGTGGGAAAAAATGACAACTTAAAAAAACTCACCATGCTACTTACTTAATACCGTGGAATGTCTACTTTGTAAAAAGGGGTCATTTAGGGGGGTATTTGTACTTTCCTGACTTGTTAGTGTCTCAAGAAATGAGGTACACCTGATGTACTTAAGGCCTGATCAGATGTGATCAATTTTCAGTGATTGGCACCATAGTTTGTAGACTCTATAACTTTCACAAAGACCAAATAATATATACTAATGTGGGTTATTTTTACCAAAGATATGTAGCAGTATAAATTTTGGCCAAAATTTATGAAGAAAAATTACTAATTAGCAAAAATTTATGACAGAAACAAAGAAAAAGGCATTTTTTTCACAAAATTTACGTTTTATTTTATTTATAGCACAAAAAATAAAAAACCCACTAGTGATTAAATACCACTAAAAGAAAGCTCTATTTGTGTGGAAAAAAGGACGCAAGTTTCATATGGATACAGTGTTGGATGACTGAGTAATTGTCATTCAAACTGTGAGAGCGCTGAAAGCTGAAAATTGGTCTGGTCAGGAAGGGGGTGTAACTGCACTGTATTGAGGTGGTTAAGCAATGACTCTATCCTCTTGTCCATGACATCTGACAAGGCATCCGTATCTTCAAATGCCAAGTCTGTGTGATCTGCGAAAAGGCAGCATCCAATTTGGGGTTTTTGTTCCAAATGGATGGGTTGTGTAAATTGCCCCTAGAAGGTCCTCTACCTCGTCTAAGGACAACTTATATCTAGATGCCTTCCTGGATTCCCTATCCTGGTCCTCCCTCTGACTCCTCCTAGGAGTCAGAGTTGCCACTATCTGGCTGCCTTTGCTCCACCTCTGAAGGGCCTGAAACCTCCACTGCCATAGCTGTAGTTGCAGGTTTGGCAGGTGCAGAGCCCTGAGCCTGTGGCGGTGTTGTATCCTGTGGAGTGGGATTAGAGGGGAGCTGGAACTTCTCAAAAAGGGTTTTAAATGATGAAAAGGTAGATGAGAGCTCCTTTACAGAGGCTGCCAATCCAGACTCCTGTTCAGATTCCCTCTCTCTAACCAGGGAGTCTATACAATCCTTACACAAGACTTTAGTCCATGATTCCCCCAAAATGTCTCTACAGGAGGCACACTTCCTCTTAGAGCTATGGGATGACTTTGTCTTTTCAGTAGCTTTCTGAAATACATGTATCAAAAAAGGCAGAAAAACATGTTGCTTCTAAACAAGCAGGAAACAACCCTGGGTGTGCACTAGACCCACCCATTGAGGGATCTGAGTCTCCCTTCCGACCCTCCAGGGGGTCTGCCCCCCCAAGATAGGAACCATACAAGGGGGGCAATCCTGGATAGAGAGGACCCTTCCCCAGGGTGCTCTTACCTTAGGAAGGCTGGAGTGTGAGTCGTAGCATCTGCCTCCGACATGACTGCAGGTGGTTGCTTCTCGGTGAGTCTGACGCTGCCTGTGCGCGTTCTGGACTCTCTCCAGCCTGTGCCCGGCCCCCTATCAGCTCTGTGACCCAGAACCGGAAGTCACGGGTCAAAGGCAAGGCGGCCGCCCTCCGCCAGAAATGACGGCACCCGACGTCCGGCGCACTGGTTCCAAAAAATTTGCAGCCTCTACAATGTACAGGAAGAGTGGATTGCTACCTTGCTGCGGCCCTGTGGACGCGATAGGGGTCCCCCACAACCTGATGCCGAGGAAGGGGTGGCTTCTGCTGTGGGTAAGCACCACTCATTTTTTCCCTAGAAGGCCCTGATTTCCTAAGGGTTCTTAATGGTCACAGTCTCCCTGACTGCTCCTAGCCTGGTCCCATACACAGTGTCTCCCCACCGGAGAAAACACTAATGATTGAGGTCCGGTGGGAAAGTAAGAATTTATGGTTTCCTGCAGGAAGAGGAGGAGACTATCTCTCATAGTGGCTGTCCTGAATGATGATAAGGGAAAAACTGTTAAAACAGTGGTGAACCTTCCCAGGAGTGGCCGACCTGCAAAAATGTCTCCAAGAGCATGACGACGACTCATCCAGGAGGTCATAAAAGAACCCAGAACATTTAAAGAATTGCAGGCCTCACTTGCTTCAGGTAAGATCAGTGTTCATTATTCAACAATAAGAAAAAGACAGAGTTCCAAGGCCAAAGCCACTGCTGACCAAAAAGTACACAAAGGCTCATATTACATTTACCAAAAAAAAAATCTTGATTATTCCCAAGACTTTTAGGCAAATATTCTGTGGATTGATGAGATAAAAATTTTACTTTTTGTAAGGTGTGCTTCCCGTTAAATCTGGCATAAAATGAATACAGCATTTCATAACAAGAACATCATACCAACAGTCAGACATGGCGGTGGTAGCGTGATGGTCTGCGGCTGCTTCGCAGCTTCAGGACCTGAACGGCTTACCATAATTGATAGAACCATGAATTCTGAGCTCTACCAGAAAATCCTAAAGGAAAATGTCTGGCCATCAATGACCTTAAGCTCAAGTGCACTTGGGTTATGCAGCAGGACAATGATCCGAAACACAACAGTAAGTCCACCTCCAAATGGTTCAAACAAAGCAAAATTTAGGTTTTGGACTGGCCTAGTCAAAGCCCGCACTTAAATCCAATTGAGATGCTGTATCAAGACATTACACAGGCCGTTCATGCTGGAAAACCCTCCAATGTGGCCGAATTAAAACAATTCTGCAAAGAAGAGTGGGCCAAAATTGTTGCACAGCAATGTGAGAGACTCATTGGCAGTTACTTCAAACGCTACATTGCAGTTGTTGCCGCCAAGGGTGGCACAACCAGTTATTAGGTTTAGGGGCAATTACTTTTTCACATAAAGCCAGGCAGGTTTGGACTGCTTTTTTGCCTTAATAAATAAAACTATCATTTAAAAACTGCATTTTGTATTTACTCGGGTTGTCTGATGATCTGAGTCATTTAAGTGTGACAAATATGCAAAAAAAAAAAAAAATCAGAAAGGGAGCAAATACTATTTCATAACATTGTATGTGTATATATATATATATAATTATGTGACAGAGAGAGGCTCTGTCCCTGTGGAAATAGATTGAAAGTGGACACACAGTTTGCATGTCTGCTGACTGCAGCGCTACAGAGCGTAGGTTTTGAGAAGCAAAAACTTCTCTGCCAGTTCTCTCCAGATTTTGCCATCGCTGGGTGGGGCTCTGTAGTTTGGAGATCCCCAAGAGTCTTGGGTGGGATGTGATCTCCAACCCTGTGTCTGGGTCTTGTGGACAGCCAGCAGGGTGTGTGCCCAAGTGCACACAGCCCATGTAACACAGCCACCGTTACTAGTGTTGAAGATGATGCCATCCTAAATATCCTTGAAGAACTCTATGTAGAGGCCCAACTAGGTGAAATAATACTGCCACAATCGAATTCTGGGACCCCTAGTGAGAGTACAATACTACACACTTCTTTTAGACCTAAATTCTCATTCTTTCCCTGCTGGGCGAAAGGTAGATTTATCTCCACCTTTTATGATGTGGTCTTTGAATCATTCAAAACTAAGTTTCACCATGGTAATAAGAACAAGAATAATAAACAAACATTGTGACCCTTTAGGTATGTCTATTGACAGCCTGAGGCAAAACTAGGACGTCATAAGGAAGGCGGATAAGGGGGGGAGCTTGGTTATCCAAAATAAAGAGGACTATATAGCGAAAGCAGTAAGATTGCTCCTTTCCTCTTACCCCCCCGTGGCCAAGTGTTGTCACATGCTTTGGCACTTGCTATGGCGTAGTGTGTATGGGAGCATGTGCTTATATATACGTACATGTGTATGTGCATGTATAGGGGTGTATATATTTATTTTTCTCTAAACATCATAATTTCTCTAGTAATTACAAATTTCTAATTTATAATCAAGATATTACTATTATTGTCATTTTGGATATTGATAAGATTCCAATTGATCTTTTATTTTAATTGTTTTTTTATACCATTTGATATTTTAACAATTTATGTATCTGGCTTGCCTTGTTCTGCACATAGTGTATGTATGCACACACCGTTTGTATTTTTAAATGTATATATATTCTTTGTGCAGCCTGTGCATTTAAACTGTGCAAAATTTGTGTATATGTATGCACCTTTGCACATGCCTCCATGCCCTCCCATCTTTGATTAGATAGCGTGCTTTAAATTTTGTTTAGATGGCAGGTGTATCTGATGCTGCGTACACACGATCAGACTATCCGGCGGCGACTTAGTTTGGAGGACAAACCGCTATAAAGTCCGCCGGACTGTCCGAACGATCAGACCTGCCCACACACATGACTTTTATTATCCGCCGTACTTTTGAAATGAACGGACTTGCCCACACACACGGAGGAAAGTCCGTTCATTTTGAGCGTGGCTCCAGGTAGCCGGGACCAGCGAAGGAAGCGTTGCTGACCCCGTCACCTTGTATGGACTTAAAGGGGAAGCCCTACGCTGAAAAAATGGCATGGGGGTCCCCCTCCAGGTCCATATCAGACCATTATCCGAGCACGCAAGCCGGGGGGTCAGGAAAGGGGGTGGGGACGAGCGAGTGCCCCCTCCTGAGCCGTACCAGCCCTCAACATGGGGGGGTGCTTTAGGGAAGGGGGTGCGCGACCCCCCCACCCAAAAGCACCTTGTCCCCATGTTGATGAGGACAAGGGCCTCTTCCCGACAACCCTGGCCGTTGGTTGTCGTGGTCTGCGGGCGGGGGGCTTATCGGAATCCGTGAGCCCCCTTTAATAAGGGGCCCCCGAATGCTGGCCCCCCACCCTATGTGAATGAGTATGGGGTACAATGTACCCCTACCCATTCACCTGTGAAAAAAATGTAAAAAAAACACAACACACAAGGGTTAAAATAGTTTATTGCACAGCTCCGGGGATCTTCTTCCGTCTTCGGGGGTCTTCTCGCCGGACTCCTCCGCTATCTTCTGCTCTTTTACTAGCTCTTTTATTAACGAAGGAGCCCGGCTTTCTTCTTCGTCGCCGCCCTCTTCTTCTGACTTCGGGGGTCTTGTCTCACTCTTCGGGGAACTTGTCCCCCTCTTCGGTTCTTCTTGCCGGGCCTCCACGCCTTCTTCTAGCTCTTTTACAAGCGGTGGCCCGGTCTTCTGTCGACGCCGTCTTCTGTTCTTCTCTTCTTGAGCATGCGTCAACCACAATGACAGGCACGCGGCGTGCGGCGACTTATATAGGGACATCGCCGGATGATGTCCCCGCCCATTATGATGTCACAGTCCCAGAGGATGCTGGGACTGTGACATCATAATGGGCGGGACATCATCCGGCGATGTCCCTATATAAGTCGCGGCACGCCTGTCATTGTGGCCAGAGACAGCGACGAGGCAACAGCTCAAGAAGAGAAGAACAGAAGGAGGTGGCGGCGACAGAAGACCGGGCCACCGATTGTAAAAGAGCTAGAAGAAGGCGCGGAGGCCTGGCAAGAAGAACCAAAGAGGGGGACAAGACCCCCGAAGTCGGAAGAAGAGGGCGGCTATGAAGAAGAAAGCCGGGCTCCTCCACTAGTAAAAGAGCAGAAGATAGCGGAGTCCGACAAGAAGACCCCCGAAGATGGAAGACGGAGCTGTGCAATAAACAATTTTAACCTTTGTGTGTTGTTTGTGTGTTTTTTTAAAAAAATTTTCACAGGTGAATGGGTAGGGGTACATTGTACCCCATACTCATTCACATAGGGTGGGGGGCCGGGATCCGGGGGCCCCCTTATTAAAGTGGGCTCACGGATTCTGATAAGCCCCCCGCCCGCAGACCCTCATCCCCACCCCCTTTCCTGACCGGCCGGGTTGCGTGCTCGGATAAGGGTCTGATATGGACCTGGGGGGGGACCCCATGCCATTTTAGCTTCCCCTTTAAGTCCATACCAGGTGTCGGGGCCAGCGATGCATCATTTGCTGGTCCTGGCTACCTGAAGCCACGCTCAAAATGAATGAACTTTTCTCCGTGCGGCAAAAGTCCGTTCATTTCAAAAGTACGGTGGACTAGCGCACACACGGCCGTATTGTCTGGCGGACATATTTTGGTGCAAAACTACTTTCTTAGTCCGTCTGACTTTTGGGTAAAAAAAGTCCGCCGGAGCCCACACACGGGGGGATTGTCTTTTCCACCGGATTGTTTGATCGTGTGTACGCGGCATGAGAGGGACCCAGGGATTACCTTCCTGTTGATTGCCTATTGTGGGCAGAGTGTGTGGTTTTGATAAAGGGAACTGCTTGTCCCATCCTCTGGGTCATTTTCTTGTGGTCCATAATTTTTGAACTGTCCGTTATTGCCCTCTATGCCATTTTCTTCATCAGCGGTGCGTGACGATATACGCACAGGAAAAGTCGTCTGGCCCACATTTCCTGTTGCCTGGAACGCAAACAACACAGCTACTAAATGGCAACATGGAGGAGAGATCCTCTAGATTCATGTGACGTTTGAAACTGATAACCAGCATTATGGTGGGACAGTGGTTCTGGTGTGGTGGGGATCGGAAATTTAGTGATAGGGTGATCCTCATGTCACATGACCCATGAAGTTACTGTGATCATCTGGCCCCTCTCCTGTCAGCAATATTTCTCCGTGCTACCGGTACTTTGGGTTTTTATTTTGATTGCGTGTATATTGTATAGATCAGTGACGGTGAACCTTGGCACCCCAGATGTTTTGGAACTACATTTCACATGATGCTCCACTACACTGCAGAGTGCATGAGCATCATGGGAAATGTAGTTCCAAAACATCTGGGGTGCCAAGGTTCGCCATCACTGGTATAGATGATCACCATTTCTTATACCTGTCTTATACCTCTCTTTGTAATTAATATTGACTAATATTAGTCTATACAGAATGGTATTAAACCTATTACATGATGGGGGGCGTGTCCGGATGTAGAGGGGGAAAGACGTGTTGCTGCGGAGCTCCACCGATCCTGTTACAATCCATTGCCATCCTGCATCGCCGCCAGCCTGGAGAGCCTCTAAACTCTCCACACCAGTTGCCAGACATCTTCTACACCAGAGATGTGTGGAGCCCCCATAGGCCGTCAGCGGATCCGTAGCGGCCGATTCCAGGTGCCCGAGGCCCGCCGCCATTTTGCGGCCTACTGTGCCAGGATCAGCCTCCGAGTCAGGTACTGTGACTTTGCTGGCTAAGCTTGCGCTCCCCTGACCATCATCTATGCCCCAACCACACCACGCTGGGCTGCCTCTCCTGTGCCACCCCCTGTGCCCCAGTAGTGCTGGGCTGCCCTCCCTGTACCACCGCCTGTGCCCCAGCAGTGCTGGGCTGTCTTTCTTGTGTCATTATCTGTGCACAGCAATACTGAACTGCCTCCCTGTGCTATCATCTATGCTACAGCAATACTGAACTGCCTCCCTGTGCTATCATCAGTGTCATAGCAATACTGAACTGCCTCCCTGTGATACCATCTGTGCCACAGCAGTACTGAACTACCTCCCTGAGCTATCGTCTGTGCCACAGCATTACTGTACTGCCTCCCTGTGCTAACATCGGTGCCACAGCAATACCGAACTGCCTCCCTCTGCTATCATTTGTGCCATAGCAATACTGAACTGCCTCCCTGGGCTATCATCTGTGCCACAGCAATGCTAAACTGCCTCCCTGTGCTATCATCTGTGCCACAGCAATACTGAACTGCCTCCCTGTACTACCATCTGTGCTCCAGCAATGCTGAACTGCCTTCCTGTGCCATCATCTCTGTCCCGGCAGTACTGAACTAGACTTTTGGGCATGAGAGGAGGCAAGTACAACTCCAGACGGAAGAATTCCTCTGTCCCGGCGTCATCCCCCCAGCACGCGAGGCAGCAGCAGCCCCCTCCTGTTGGCGCCAACATGGTGACCCAGACTCCGCCACAGGACCCGGCCACCGTGGAGGAGGACAGATTTCAGGCGCTGATGCAGGCTATCTCGGGATGCAAAACGACCCTGAAGGCTAAAATTTACCTCCTACAGACGGATGTGGGGTTGGTGTGCCGCGATATGGACAAGTTTCGGGGGCGGATGGGGGAAGTTGAGCGGCGGGTGGGAGACACCGAAGATGCCCTCAGAGACCACCGTGCCTCCCTCCATACTCTTCAGGTGCGGGTGCGGGCGCTGGAGTCCCGAGTGGAGGACAGCGAAAATAGGAGCAGAAGGAACAACCTCCGCGTGGTGGGCCTGCCGGAGGGAGAGGAGGGACAAGACCCCGCAACCTTCGCTGAGCATCTTCTCCGCATTCTCCTACCGGCGGCAGCGTTCTCTCCCCATTATGCAGTGGAGAGAGCCCACAGGATGCCATCCATGCGGGGGCCACCCGGTGCCCCCCCTCGCACTTTTATTATGCATCTACTGAACTTCAGGGATCAGGATCTGGTCCTCTGCGAGGCGCGGAAAATCCCTGAGCTACGGTTTGCCAATGCCCATCTCATGCTGTTTCCGGACTACTCCGTAGAGACCCAGAGGCAGAGGAAAACTTTTGACCATGTTAAGGCCCAGCTCTGTGCGAGAAACATCAAATATGGTATGCTGTTTCCTGCACGCCTTCGGGTGGTGAATGGGGAGTCAAATCGCTACTTTACTTTGTCGGAGGAGGCTTCACAGTGGCTGGTGTTTTACACAGCCTATGCTTTTAATGTCGCTCCATGATGTCTCCCGCCCTTTCTCCCCCCCTCTCTAATGGCTCCCCCTGTGTGACTTTTACTGTGGATAACTGTGTGCACTGGCCCCTGGTGTGTGAATTCGCCCCACTCCTTCAGTTTACCCCGCACGAGTGATGGTCTGGGCCTGCACGACCTACTCGCGGTTGCGAGCCATAACATCTGGAAAAGTTGTCCCCTTGACTGAGACATCATGGCTCATCCTTCCCTCCCTCCCCCTTACCCCCCCCCCCCCCCGGATCCTGGCTTTTACCAGTGCTGGGCCTAAGAGCTATATGGACTCACTGCCCAGCTGGGGTCTTGGACACTGTTTGAGTGGTGGTGGGGGAGGGGCTGCTCAGCGACAACAGAGTCTCCATGCAAGCGGAGCGACATGCTATGACCATTGTTTTTTGCCTTGGTTCTGGTTTTGGGAATGGGCACTCCGAGTTCCACAATGGCTGTGCAGGGTGGGGGAGGGGGGGTTTGGGTTGTTTTATTTTACACTGATGTACATGTTGGAATGTTTTTTTAGTGGTACCTTTCTCTGGTGGGACCCCACCGTTGACAGTGGTTGCTGTTGGCGGTCTGGGCCTCCAGGCTGCAGTCGGAGGATGGGCATTGCGGTACCTATCTCCACCCGGGCCCAGGGATGAGATGCTCCCCTGGCGTTCATTTGCGGCAGACCCCACTATGGTTCAGATGAGGCTGCTGTCCTGGAACGTCGGGGGCCTGAATGATAAATTGAAACGCTCCTTGATATGGGCATATCTTAAGCAGCATAACCCACATGTGTGCATCCTACAGGAGACACATCTCGTGGGGGTTAGGATCTTGAGCCTGCGGAGGCCGTGGGTGGGCAGGGGTTATCACTCTACATACTCATGCTATGCACGGGGGTTTAGTATATTGATGCATAAATCCCTGACATGTGAAATACTGAATGTGCAATTGGACCCGGGGGGCAGATATGTGATCCTGCATGCTGTTATAGACACAGTGGAAATGGTGATTGTGGGCCTCTACATCCCGCCGCCGGCTACCACTACTCTGTTAAAACTCCTGGTTCCCCTCCTGTCTAGTTACCCCACTGATAACATCATCATCGCGGGTGATTTTAACATGGTCCCGAACCCTGCATTGGATAGGATGTCCCGTGGAGTGGAATCCCCGTTATCAAGATGGGCTGCCCTCTATGGCCTAACTGATGTTTGGCGGTGGAGACACCCGGGTGAGAGGGCCTACACATGTCACTCCACCTCATATAGAGCTATGTCACGGATTGATCTGGTGTTGGTTAGCGGCGGGATGCTCTCACGGGTGCCAGTGGTGGACATGCTTCCGAGAGGAATCTCGGATCATGCCCCATGTTGTGTACCTTTCAAATGCTGACTCCCCCCACAAAAAGAATATGGCGGTTATCTAGGTATTGGATTTCTGATCCACTGGTGGAGATGGAGATTTCTAAACATATCCAGACTTACTGGCTAACAAATGAGGGTTCGGCTTCAGAACTTAATGTGTGGGATGCGTTTAAAGCATACATTAGGGGGGCATACCAATCCTCTATAGCTAGGGCCCGGCATGACTCGGCGATTACTTTGGCGGAGGCTGAGGCGTCTGCTAGGAAGCTGGAGGCCCGTTACGCCTCCACGCAGAACCCTATTACCTACCTAGACATGCAAACGGCCTACAGGGAGGTGATGCTTCTTAGGGTCTCTGGGGCAAAAAAGCAACAACTGGCTCAGACGCACCGCATTTTTGAGCAGGGGGGTAAAACCGGCCACCTTCTGGCCTGGTTGGCTAGAGAGCAACAGCCTATCACCTCCATTGCCCGTATTCGGGGCTCGGATTGCACGGTGCTGGTGGACCCCTCACTCATAAATGCTCGGTTTCGCTTCCTTCTATAGTGATCTCTATAGCTCCTGGGTGGATTACTCCAGCGGTGACCTTGACCGATTTCTGGACCGAATCTAGTTCCCTACTCTCTCTCCCGAGGCCCGGGACTCTCTGGAGGCTCCCATAGCAGTGGAGGAGGTTCAGCGGGGACACTGGGGGAACTCCAGGCGGGGAAGACTCCGGGCCTTGATGGGATTCCTCCAGAATTCTATAGACAGTATAAGGACATGTTGGTCCCCAGGCTTCACTATATGATAGTTCAATCTGTTCGGGGGGAGGCCCTACCGGCGTCCATGGCTGAGGCAATAATAGTGGTTATACCCAAACCGGGCAAGTACCCGGAGCTGTGTTCCTCTTATCGACCTATATCCTTGCTTAATGCCGACGCCAAGGTGCTTACTAAGGTCTTGGCACAAAGATTAAACGAGGTGATCCTTGTCCTGGTTCATGAGGACCAGACTGGCTTTATGCCGGGTAAGGGTACGGATATAAATCTCCGGAGGTTATACACGGTTCTGGGATCTGATGCCCACCTGGCCCCAGCGGATGCAGTGGCCTCCCTGGATGCTGAAAAAGCATTAGACTCTGTCGAGTGGGAGTATCTTTGGGGGGTCCTGCTCCGCTTTGGCCCCAGATTTATTTCCTGGGTGAAGGCTCTCTACGGTGCCCCTAGGGCAAGAGTGCGCACTGGGTCGGTCATTTCTCCCCCTTTCCTCCTCCGCAGGGGCACTCGACAGGGATGCCCGCTCTCCCCGGCGCTTTTTGCGCTGGCCATAGAGCCAATGGCCATATTGTTCAGGTCTTCTTCGGTGATCCGTGGCATCCCCTTGGGCCCTGTGGAGGAGAAAATTTCCCTTTATGCTGATGACACCCTTTTATACCTTCGGGAGGTGTCCACCTCCCTGGAGGAGGCCCTCTCCCTTATCGACAGCTTTGGCAGGTATTCAGGTGTCCGAGTAAACTGGGACAAGTCTGTCCTGTTTGCCCTTCACCCCTTGGATGCCAGGGCTCCCGGTTAACGTCCCCCTTCAGGTGGTTACCCAGTTTAAGTATTTGGGAGTGATAATCCACAAAGACCTGACCTGATTTATACCTCTTAATCTTGAACCGGTTTTGTCCTCACTGACACGACAGTGCTCAGGTTGGAAGACTTTGCCTCTCTCGCCAGCGGGCAGAGTTAATTTGATCAAGATGTCAGTCCTGCCCAAGTTCACCTATCTTTTCCGACAAACCCCAGTGCATATTCCCCAGGTTTTCTTTCGGAAGTTAAACAGTTTGATCATTTCCTTTATCTGGAACGGCGGCACCCCGAGAATAGCACAGAGCACGCTGCAGCTTCCGCTCTCTTTAGGGGGTATAACTCTACCTTGTTTTGTTAAGTACTACTGGGCGGCGGTCCTGGTAACGGTGCAGTGGTGGATGTCTGCAGAACCGGCAAACCCTGCGGCTACCCTTGAGGCGGCGCTCTTGGGCTCCTATTCCGAACTCCGGAACTTAGTCCACAGAGGCCCTAGGTCTAATCCGGGGGTCACTCCCTCGATGCGGGCCACACTGAGGGTCTGGGATGCGGTCAGGGCCAGGATAGGGAAACCTAACAGCTGGTCCCCTGATACTCCGCTGTGGGGGAACCCGCGGTTGCCCCACTTTTGAACCATTCCGGACCTGCTGCTGTGGGCCCGGGGTGGTATCAAGACTTTGGCGGATGTCTCCTCCTCACAGGGGTTGCTTCCATTTGATGAACTGAAACTCAGACATGAGCTGCCTAACTCTATATTTTTTAAGTATATCCAGCTCCGGCATGCCTATCGAGCGCAGTTCTCATGCGCTATCACTCTGGAGGCAACCCCTGTGGAGACCATTTTGGCCCTGTCGAGTGAAAAGAAAACGCTGTTGACCCTATATGCTGTTTTAAACAGTATTGATACCTCTGTTGTCTCCCGTCTGTTCTTCAAATGGCAGCGGGACATACCAGAATTAGAGGAGGGGGACTGGGAGGAGGGTGTTCAACAATATCTGCCTCTCATGATATCCTCTAAAGACAGATACACCCAGCTTAGGTTTATTCATCAAGCTTATTACTCCCCAGAACGTTTGTCCAGAATTCACCCTAACAGGAGTGGTATGTGCCCTAAATGCGGCTTGGTACCAGGTACTTTCTTCCATATTGTATGGTCCTGTGAGTACTTGCAGACCTTCTGGAGGGGGGTGGCGTCGGAGATCAGCTCTATGGGCCAATTTGAAGTCCCCTATGATCCGCTGCCCCTCTTACTGGGTATTGTAGATATGCTTTCAGCATCGCAGGCTAAAAAACTATTTGTATTCTACTCAGCCTTCTATGCTAGGAAAGCTATTCTAATTAAATGGCAGGATCCTAGTCCCCCAACGGTGACCCAATGGAGAGCCCTGATTGATGCGGCCTTACCGCTTTATAAACTGACATACCTGGGAAGAAACTGTCCCAAAAAATTTGACAAGATATGGGGACCCTGGACCAAAGAGAGGTCACTTACTAAGCTGAAGATGACACAGGAATCTCTGGGTAAGAAGATGGTTGTAGTGGGGAGGGTCGGGGAACTTGTCTGCCCTTTTGCCTTAGATGGGGATGACATGTGCTTGGTATAGACGATTGTATCCCACCCATAGTGATTTGTACCCTATACTGATTTTGCCCTCTGGCTGCAACTCTGGCTTGAAAGGGATATTACAAGACTGCATAATATAATCTGATATGTTTCCTATGCTGATTAGCCCATATTTGACTTTTCTTTTTATATATTCTTCTTGATCTACCGCTGTAAACTGCCACGATAATCACTGCTGAGATTGTACCACTGTTCCGACATGTACTGTACAAACTTAATAAAATCTTATGTTAAAAAAAAAAACATATTACATGATGTCAAACACACTGCCCCCCTCCCCCCTTTTATGATTTTAATAAATTATTTCAAACAATTGTTTTAAATCGATGGTAGTAGTAGTAAAATCCACATATACAAGGTATTGGTGGGCGTTACCCTTTGGCCGTGGGCCACCCACTATTATGGGCGGTGTCTCTGGATCCCTTTGGTAGGTGCCTTTTTGGATGCATATTGGTGCATATGTGTGTATATATATATAAAAGTGAACATTAGGTCCTGCGCAAATCTATCAGAAATCCTATATAAAGTGCTAAGTGCAAATAAAAAATAAAATATGAAATGAACCCAGAACTTAAATAGTATAGAAAGCAAGCAAAATACAAAAGTCCATATGGTGGATGTCACCGTCTAATTCACTGGCACCAATTGGGAAAACGCAGATAAAAACAGTACTTAAAAAATCCAGGGGCTGAAGGCTCCCAGAACTCTTACCTTCAAGTGTAGAAACATAGGCACATCAAACAAAGCAGACCACCTCCATTCTCGTTCCCAGCCACCAGGGGGTCCTCAGCTATAGCCAACTAGGAAACAATGATCTCCGCACTGGGCCACAAGGGGGGCATATAATACACTGTAGACTGTACTGTTGCTACGAGGAAGGTTTCCACAGGAGTGTGCAGCTCAAAAAAATATAATAGACATGGAGAGAGAGGGAAGGCTCGAGAAGAACAACACATAAAGCAAAATCTTATAATATTTGCACGTGCACTTTTGTATATGATTTATTGTATGCATCTTCTCTATACTGATTTTTTATGAAGAGGTATATTCACCCTACAGATTAGTTTTACCTGTAAAATAGTAGCGCAGAGGCCTTTTTCACTATATATATATATATATATATATATATATATATATATATATATATATGGGAAGCTGAAGGATGTAACACTGCTGGGCTCTGAGGAAGAAGGTTGTCCTTCGAAACGCGTCGGCCGGCAGTGGCCCCTGAAATCTCCTCTGTTATCATCTGGAGTCTGTTGTCACTTAGACCAATTGCTGTCGCCTGGGGATAATTTGTATTGTGAGTTTTCTTCCATACATCTGCAAGTCGTTTTTTATTCAACTTTAATAAAACACATCTATGGGTAATGTATAAGGCTGGTGCGCCCCCTTTTTCTTTTCTTCATGGCTCCAGTAATCCATGTCCTTAATCTGCTTGTTTTCAGCAAACTGTTTGCGAGCTTTCTTGTGCATCATCTTTAGAAGAGGCTTCCTTCTGGGACGACAGCCATGCAGACCAATTTGATGCAGTGTGCGGAGTATGGTCTGAGCACTGACAGGCTGACCCCACCCCCCGTCTAAAACCTCTGCAGCAATGCTACCAGCACTCATACAACCTCTGGATATGACGCTGAGCACGTGCACTCAACTTCTTTGGTCGACCATGCCAAGGCCTGTTCTGAGTGGAAACTGTCCTGTTAACCACCTCAATACAGTGCACTTACACCCCCCACCCCCCCCCCCCCTTCCTGACCAGACCAATTTTCAGCTTTCAGCGCTCTCACAGTTTGAATGACAATTACTCAGTCATGCAATACTGTATCCATATGAAACGTGTCCTTTTTTCCACACAAATAGAGCTTTCTTTTAGTGGTATTTAACCACTTGCTTACTGGGCACTTAAACACCCTTCCTGACCAGACCAATTTTCAGCTTTTGGTGCTCTCACACTTTGAATGACAATTACTCAATCATGCAACACTGTACCCAAATGAATTTTGTGTCCTTTTTTTCCCACAAATAGAGCTTTCTTTTGGTGGTATTTGATCACCTCTGGGGTTTTTATTTTTTGCGCTATAAATGAAAAAAGACCGAAAATTTTGGAAAAAAAACGCATATTTCTTTGTTTCTGTGATAACATTTTGCAATTATAATTTTTTTTCCATAAATTTTGGCCACAATTTATACTGCTACATATCTTTGGTAAAAAATACCCCAAATTAGTGGATATTATTTGGTCTTTGTGAAAGTTAGAGAGTCTACAAGCTGTGGTGCGAATCGCACAAAATTGATCACACCTGATGTACTGGTGGCCTATCTAATTTCTTACGACCCGAACAAGTCAGGAAAGTACAAATACCCCCCAAATGACCCCTTTTTTGAAAGTAGATATTCCAAGGTATTTACTAAGATGCATGGTGAGGTTTTTGATGTTGTCATCTTTTTCCCAAAATTCTTTGCAAAATTAAGATTTTTATTTTTTTTTTCTCACAAAATTTTTTTTCTCACAAAATTTTCAATGTAATAGGTTATTTCTCTCACATGGCATGTGTATACCACAAATGACACCCCAAAATACGTTCTGCTACTCCTTCTGAGTATTACGATACCAAATGTGTGAGACTTTTACACAGCCTGGCCACATACAGAGGCCCAATATTGAAATAGCACCATCAGGCGTTCTAGGAGCATAAATTACACATTTCATTTCTCAACCACCTATTACATTTTTGAAGGCCCTGGAGCACCAGGACAATGGAAATGCCCACAAAGTGACCCAATTTTGGAAAGCTAACATCCCAACGTATAATCTATGAGGCATAATGAGTCGTTTGAATGGTTCATTTTTTTTCCAGAAGTTTTGGGAAAATGGAAAAAAAATGAAAACGCATTTTTTTTACGCAAAGTTGTCCATTTATAAGATATTTCCAACACATAGCATGTACATGACCAGGACAATGGAAATGCCCACAAAGTGACCGCACGTGGCACCGACAACACGTGGCACTGACGACACGTGGCACTGACAAATGGCACTGGAGGCAGATGGCACTGGAGGCAGATGGGGCTAATGGGGCTGGCAGATGGGGCTGGCAGAGGGGGCTGGCAGATGTCGCTGGCAGATGTCGCTGACAGATGGCACTGGGGCTGGCACTGGCAGATGGCACTGGCACAGGCAGATGGTGCTGGCTATTTGCTCTGGCTAATTGCTCTGGCAAATGGGGCTGGCAGATGGCACTGGCAGGTGGCACTGGCGCTGACGGCACTGTTGCTGACGGCACTGGGGCTGACGGATGGCACTGGCGCTGGCAGGTGGCACTGGCGGCACTGGGGCTGACGGCACTGGCGCTGGCAGGTGGCACTGGTGCTGGCAGGTGGCACTGGCACTGGCAGCTGGCACTGGCGGCACTGGGGCTGACGGCACTGGCGGCACTGGGGCTGACGGCACTGGGGCTAACTGGGGCTTTAAGGGAACAAAAGTGGTTAACCCACCTGTCAGAGGAAGTGTGTTTAAAAACAAGACAGGAAGTGGTAGATGTGTGTGGAGGAGTGTAGAGGACATGGTGGATGGTGTTTGTGTTTGGGTTGCAGCAACAAAAGTGGACAGCAGTGTCGTGCCTGCTGGAAGCCTCCTGGCAGGGGAAGCTATCTGCCATAAAAATCAAGGACTGTTTGATTGTGACAGCTATTCTGGACTTAGCAAGTCGGTGAGACTAAAATCTTTTTCTTTTGTTTTTTTGGCTGCTGTAAAGCTGTTTAACCACTTGCTTACTGGGCACTTAAACACCCTTCTGCCCAGACCAATTTTCAGCTTTCGGTGCTCTCACACTTTGAATGACAATTACTCAGTCATGAAAAAATGCTCAGATCTTACAGATCCCAGGCCGCGCTGCGGAGGCTATAATGAGATTCAGGCGTAAATAGAAGGACTCACAGCCAATGTCGCCACCCCTAAAAGTCGCAGCCCCAAGGGGGTGCAACCAGTATAAAAAAAAAGGTTTTTATTTTTATAAGGGGTCCGGCGCCACTGTAAATTGGCTCCAATGGAGTGTGTACATAAGCTAAAAGTACACGCCCGCCACTAGCCTTCACAGAACCACAATGGGTGTCAGATAGGTATCAAATCCTGTCCAAAAGAGTGTATATATAAATTGCAAAGGAGGAGAAAGAAAGGAAGGTGTATATAAATCAACCCTCAAGCTGACTTCTACTACTAGAGGAAATAAACACTACCACCATTAATGTGCACCCGTACCTATAATCAACCAGTAGGGTACCACAAGTAATGGCTATGCATACACAAATCTTAACTATGCATACACAAATCTAGACTCATGCGTGAACATCAGGAATTACTAATATGGTACATAACATACAGTGATATGCATATCGTGCAGAAGTGATAAATAGTATAATAGTAGACCACTATATTAGTAAGTGTGTCGTAAGATTACCACATTAAGATTAATTGGAGCTAAAATAAAAATACAATAAACATACAGTAAGACACAATCCAATATGCCCTCAAGTGAATGTATGATAAAAAATAAAAAATGAAAAAATGTGAAAAAATGTGAAAGGAAAAACATATATAAATGAATTAAGGAATATTAAATAAATGTGATAAGCAGTTCACAAAAAATTCATAAAATTCATATAAACCTCAAAAATAGTTCATGTAAACCCAAATTGGCAATAACCTATACAGTGCAGTCCAAAGAGTGAATAAAAATTATTATAAAAAATTAATTATTAATAGTCCACAAATTCTTCAGGAAAGTGCAGTAGGTGAAAGTGACTGGTGCCCGGAAACAAAAAATTCAGGTGACTTCCGTGCTCACCCCCTTAGCTCCCCACTCACCGGAACTATGAGCCCACGTAGGGCAGTCAGGCCCGTAGGTATCACACAGCAAGCGTTGGTGCGCTGATGAAAGATTGTTGCAGAGGTTGTAGTCCACTCACTTCCTGATGAGCAGGTAAGGCTGGTGTTAATATTCAGAGTTTCCTCAAGGAAAAAGAAGGGGGGAGGATTCCATTGTGTAGTAATTCCAACGAGAGTATAAATTGTTTTAAAAACATAAACTTTATTCACACATCCGTATCCAAACAAGAGATGTGTTTTGCAAAAAATGATAACAAAAAATATAAAAAGAGCTATACTATAAAAAGTTCCACAGAAGATTCACAGAAAATTCCACAAAAAAGGCCCTTGGGGGGTATATGATGTGACACCCCAGTTTGGCACAGAGGGCAAGTAATCAGTTCCAAGGAATACAAGAAAATGTATTTAAAAAAACAAAAATATGTAAATAGTGATATTGAAAAATAAAAAACTGAAGATAAGAAAAAAAATCTAAAATGAATAAAAATAGAGATAAAAATAAAAGTCTATATGTATAAGAGACTCATATTATGCGCAGAGTATAAGGTGGCTGTAAGTGTATGCACCTCTCCACTACCAGAAGCCCTATTGCGAGCCCTGGTAAAGTGCTCACTAAGGCGCTAACACAAAAAAATATATAATAATAAGCAGGGTTGGATGGACAGGGGGGCTCAGTACATCTGTCTGGTCCCCAAGCATACAGTCCACTGCGTCCAAAGAGCTGCAGGCTGGGGGGAGAGAGACAACTCCGCCGTCGGTCCTCACACGGGGGTGTAGACCAGCCACCTGTGTAGAGGCTAACAGTATCCAACCTCAGCATGGGAACAGGCACGTAGGCAGCCGTACCTGGCGTGCGTTCCTCCCTGCGTTCCACCTAATACAAATGACAACGTGGAAGTGGCGTGCGTGATTGCGTCATACGCATTTCTTCATAAGACGTCCTCAGCGACGATAGCTATCGTCCATCCAACCCTGCTTATTATTATATATTTTTTTGTGTTAGCGCCTTAGTGAGCACTTTACCAGGGCTCGCAATAGGGCTTCTGGTAGTGGAGAGGTGCATACACTTACAGCCACCTTATACTCTGCGCATAATATGAGTCTCTTATACATATAGACTTTTATTTTTATCTCTATTTTTATTCATTTTTGATTTTTATTCTTATCTTCATTTTTTATTTTTCAATATCACTATTTACAGATTTTTGTTTTTTTAAATAAATTTTCTTGTATTCCTTGGAACTGATTACTTGCCCTCTGTGCCAAACTGGGGTGTCACATCATATACCCCCCAAGGGCCTTTTCTGTGGCATTTTCTGTGAATCTTCTGTGGAACTTTTTATAGTATAGCTCTTTTTATATTTTTTGTTATCATTTTTTTGCAAAACACATCTCTTGTTTGGATACGGATGTGTGAATAAAGTTTATGTTTTTTAAACAATTTATACTCTCGTTGGAATTACTACACTATGGAATCCTCCCCCCTTCTTTTTCCTTGAGGAAACTCTGAATATTAACACCAGCCTTACCTGCTCATCAGGAAGTGAGTGGACTACAACCTCTGCAAAAATCTTTCATCAGCGCACCAACGCTTGCTGTGTGATACCTACGGGCCTGACTGCCCTACGTGGGCTCATAGTTCTGGTGAGTGGGGAGCTAAGGGGGTGAGCACGGAAGTCACCTCAATTTTTTGTTTCCGGGCACCAGTCACTTTCACCTACTGCACTTTCCTGAAGAATTTGTGGACTATTAATAATTAATTTTTTATAATAATTTTTATTCACTCTTTGGACTGCACTGTATAGGTTATTGCCAATTTGGGTTTACATGAACTATTTTTGAGGTTTATATGAATTTTTTGTGAACTGCTTATCACATTTATTTAATATTCCTTAATTCATTTATATATTTTTTTCCTTTCACATTTTTTCATTTTTTATTTTTTATCATACATTCACTTGAGGGCATATTGGATTGTGTCTTACTGTATGTTTATTGTATTTTTATTTTAGCTCCAATTAATCTTAATGTGGTAATCTTACAACACACTTACTAATATAGTGGTCTACTATTATACTATTTATCACTTCTGCACGATATGCATATCACTGTATGTTATGTACCATATTAGTAATTCCTGATGTTCACGCATGAGTCTAGATTTGTGTATGCATAGTTAAGATTTGTGTACGCATAGCCATTACTTGTGGTACCCTACTGGTTGATTATAGGTACGGGTGCACATTATTGGTGGTAGTGTTTATTTCCTCTAGTAGTAGAAGTCAGCTTGAGGGTTGATTTATATACACCTTCCTTTCTTTCTCCTCCTTTGCAATTTATATATACACTCTTTTGGACAGGACTTGATACCTATCTGACACCCATTGTGGTTCTGTGAAGGCTAGTGGCGGGCGTGTACTTTTAGCTTATGTACACACTCCATTGGAGCCAATTTACAGTGGCGCCGGACCCCTTATAAAAATAAAAACCTTTTTTTAATTACTCAGTCATGCAACACTGTACCCAAATGAATTTTTTGTCCTTTTTTTCCCACAAATAGAGCTTTCTTTTGGTGGTATTTGATCACCTCTGGGGTTTTTATTTTTTGCGCTATAAATGAAAAAAGACCGAAAATTTTGAAAAAAACGCATATTTCTTTGTTTCTGTGACAGAATTATGCAAATTATTAATTTTTCTTCATAAATTTTGGCAACAATTTATACTGCTACATATCGTTGGTAAAAATAACCCAAATTAGTGGATATTATTTGGTCTTTGTGAAAGTTAGAGAGTCTACAAGCTGTAGTGCGAATCGCACAAAATTGATCACATCTGATGTACTGGTGGACTATCTCGCTTCTTGTGACCCGAACAAGTCAGGAAAGTACAAATACCCCCCAAATGACCCCCATTTTAGAAAGTAGACATTCCAAGGTATTTAGTAAGAGGCATGGTGAGCTTTTTGATGTTGTCATTTTTTTCCCACAATTCTTTGCAAAATTAAGATTTTTCATTTTTTTTTTCTCTACAAAATTGTCATTGTAATAGGTTATTTCTCTCACATGGCATGTGTATACCACAAATGACACCCCCCAAAAAATTCTGCTACTCCTCCTGAGTATTACAATACCACATGTGTGGGACTTTTTCACAGCCTGGTCACATAGAGAGGCCCAACATGCAGGTAGCGCCATCATGTGTTCTAGGAACATAAATTACACATCTAACTTGTTGACTATTACACTTTTGAAGCACCAGGATAATGACACGTGACACTGATGACAGATGGCACTGATACGTGGCAATGATGACACTTATACATGGCACTGATGACTGATGACACGTGGCACTAATACGTGGCACTGAAGACACGTGGCACTAATACGTGCCACCGATGACAGATGGCACTAATACATGGCACCGATGACGCGTGACACTGATGACAGATGGCACTGATAAGTGGCATTGATGACACATGACACTGACAACAGATGGCACGTGACACTGACAGGTGGCACTGATGACAGATGGCACTACTATGTGGCACTGATGACACGTGGCACTGATGACAGATGGCACTAGCGGCAAATGGCACTGACAACAGGTGGCATTGGGGTGGATGGCACTGGGGGCAGGTAGCACTGGGGTGAATGGCACTGGGGGCAGGATGGCACTTTTTTTTTTACTTTTTTTTTTTTTTTTACAAAGCGAAGCAGAACGGCTGCCGCTGCAGCCGTTCATCTCTCCCCTCTCACACTCTGTGTGAGGAGGGAGAGCGGCGCTGAGAGATGATCTCATATGTTTACATATGAGATCATCTCCCATTGGACACGCCGATCACGCTGTAAACGGGCGTTGTGATTGGCCGTTTACAGCGATCTGTGTTTGCCTGTCCCCGGGGGACACGGCAAACACAGAACTTCCGCGATGCGCACCCGCGGCGGCGCGCATTGCGGAAGTAAACAATAGGACGTCCAGGGACGGCCACCCGGACGAACGCGCCTGCTCTACGGCCGTCATTCGGCTATAGGGCGGGCGCGAGGTGGTTAAGTTTAATAAACCTCTTTTTTGTGTGAAAAGCCTGTGTCCTGCAGATCTAGCTGGTCCCCCGAACATTACAAGTGGTGCTCGAATGCGGGCAGGACAAAGTAACAGGCGTTTTTCTTGCTATTTTTTATTTTTATTTTTTGCATTGGATTTAAACTGACATTTAAAGGGACAGTACAGTGAATTTATGTCCTGGGTTAAAGCTGCACAACTGTTGAAAGCTGAAACAATGGAGGAGCTAATTAAACAGCTGTCCTTGGCTAATATGCAAGCGCAAACTCGCCATGAGGAAGCTAATCAGCGCTTAGCAACCCAGCTGGAGGTACAAAAAATGCACCACAACGAGGCGCTGGCTCTGCAGCAAGAAAATACTCTCCTGTTGGTGGCCCAGTTAGCAGCCCAGTTAGCAGCCCAGCAAGCGACCCAACAAGGGGTTATGCAGGCTCAGGTGGCTGCCTTAAAAGAAGCAATGCAGCAGCTTTCTCAGGGCCGTGAACAAGTGGCCGTTGCCCCTGGCAACCAGGTGACCGTAAGGGCAAGCCATTTTTTGCAGAAATTGTCCGAGTGATGATGTAGAGGCGTTTCTGGCTACATTTGAGAGGACGGAATAGAGAGAAGGGTGGCCCCAGGATCAGTGGGCTGGCTTAATTGCTCCTTTCCTCACCGGAGATCCTCAAAAAGCCTATTTTGACCTTCAACCAGAAAACGCTAAAGATTATCAAAAACGAAAAGCAGAAATACTGGCTCGGTTGGGGGTGACTACGACTGTTCGGGCCCAACGAGTGCACCAATGGAAGTATCGTCCAGATCGGCCACCGCGGTCTCAAATGCATGACCTGGTGCAACTAGTAAAAAAATGTCTGCAGCCCGAAGTGTTGTCTGGCCCCCAAATTGTGGAGTGGGTCGTGCTGGACCGATACTTAAGGTCACTGCCAGACGACCTTCAACGGTGGGTCAGCCATGGAGACCCCAAAACTGTGAACCTCCTTGTCGAGATGGTGGAACGATATACAGTGGTGGAGGATCTGCTTGGCCCTAACAAGCGTCAAGGGCCCAGTCTGCCACGGCCTTTCCGATCAACTGCCGCCCTTCGAAAGGATGTCCCCAGGAGCCCTGGAACCACCACCCCAGAAGGCCAAGAGTTACACCCGTTACCCCCTCAGCGATCTGTTCCTGTTCGGAGAGGAGGGGATGTACAATGTTGGCCATGTCATGCCTGGGGCCATACCCGGCCCACTGCCCATTGCAGGAAGAGCCCGTGGAATGCAGGGTTCTTCGGAGGGGGTCTTTTTATGCCCATAAAGCATGTACAACACATCTTGACCTTGGAGAGGGGAAATTTGAGTGTGAAGTCCAAGTGAACCACCACCCTGCCCAGGCTATGCTGGACTCTGGAAGCATGGTAACCCTGGTTCACCCTAGAGTAATTGGGAAGATCGGTCCAGTAAGCAAAATTGTACGGGTTGTGTGCATTCATGGGTACACTAGAGTACCCTCTCATCTCGGTGTCCATCTCCACAGCATGTGGCACTGGTACTCAAGAGGTCGGGGTGGTAAAGAACTTGGTACATGACGTTATCATAGGACGAGACTGTCCGTTATTTGCAAAACTGGGGGGACAAGGAGAACTATCTGAAAGGTCCAGAGACTGGGAAGAAACTAGTCCCTCTGTTCCTGTTGTTGAGGGTAATAACCCTGAGATGCCACATGTTTGTAGTATGGACCCAGTTGATAAAAATGCCAAGGATTTGGTTAATGGTGATGAAAGTAATGCTGATGCTGTTAAGGATGTCAAAATGTATGGTTCACAGACCTACCTGAACACTGAGGGGGGGGGGGGACCTTCCCTACTTCAGGTAATGCTGGGGGAAGAGGATGAGGAAGTGGCCTCTATCCCTGCCTTGCCAGATTTGGGTGTTCCCCAGGGGGCATTTGGTACTGCCCAGATGCAGGACCCCACTTTGGCCAGGGCACGGGAACAGGTTGTAGTAATAAATGGGGATCCCCAAGAGCCAGGTGCGAATGAGTGGTCGCCACATTTTGCAATATGTAATGAATTGCTTTATCGGGTTACCAAAGTGAGAGAAAATGTGGTAGAACAATTATTGGTACCCCAACAGTATAGACGCAAGGTCCTGGACCTGGCCCATGATGATGTTTTAGGGGGACACCTGGGAGTTGAAAAGACGGAGGCACGGATCGCCGACCGGTTTTACTGGCCAGGCCTGAAATCAGAGGTAAGGAGATACTGTACTTCTTGTCCCACCTGTCAGTTGACCGCTCCAGCGACCCACTTCCGGAGCCCGTTGGTCCCTCTGCCCACAATTGAGGTCCCATTCGAGAGGATAGCCATGGATATAGTGGGTCCCTTGGTAAAGTCGGCTTGAGGTCATTCTTGCATACTGGTGATCCTCGACTATGCCACTCGATATCCTGAGGCGCTACCCCTGCAGAATACCTCCTCTAAGGCTATTGCCCGGGAACTATTCCAGTTGTTTACACGGACAGGTTTTATACTCACAGACCAGGGAACCCCGTTTATGTCGAAGGTTATGGCTGATGTATGCAAACTGTTCCGGATTAAACAGCTGCGCACATCGGTCTACCATGCCCAAACCGATGGATTGGTAGAACGTTTTAACAAGACCCTTAAGTCTATGCTCAAGAGAGTGGTACAAAGGGATGGGAAAGACTGGGACTGCCTGTTACCAGCTCTCCTGTTTGCTATCCGAGAAGTGCCCCAGGCCTCCACTGGGTTTTCGCCCTTTGAATTGGTATATGGGCGGAGACCTCGCGGACTACTGGACTTTGTTAAAGAAGAATGGGAAAGTGAACCAATTCAGCATAAGAGTGTTCTTGAATATGTCTCCCAAATGCAGGAGGGGATCCGAACTGTGATGCCACTAGTTAAGGAACATTTACAAAAAGCCCAGAAGGCTCGACAATGGGTCTATAATAGGGCTGCCAAAATTAGGAACTTCCAAGTGGGGGATCGAGTAGCAGTGTTGATTCCCACTGTGGAAAGTAAATTCTTGGCCAGATGGCAAGGCCCTTTCGAGGTTGTAGAAAAAGTGGGAGAGGTGAATTATAGAGTCCACCAGCCAGGCAAGAGGAAACCCTATCAGATATATCATGTAAACTTGTTAAAGCTCCGGACAGACAGGGAACCAGTGAGCTCCCTAGCTAGTGCAAAACTTGAGCCTCGGGTTGGGGTGGAGAGTGTCCAAGTAGCAAATACCCTGTCTAAAACCCAAAGTCAGCAGGCAAAGGAGTTTTTGCAGAGAAATAAAGAAAATGTTTCAGACTTGCCAGGGCTCACTAGTGTCATAGAGCATGATATTATCACGGAACCAGGATTCAAAGTTTTTGTCCGGCCCTATCGCATTCCAGAGGCTCAAAGGAAGGCTGTTTCAGAGGAAGTGAAGAAGATGTTAGACCTGGGGATTATTGAAGAATCGCAGAGTGAGTTGTCGAGCCCGATTGTGTTGGTACCGAAGCCCAACGGGACTCTGCGATTCTGCAATGATTTCTGGAAACTTAATGAAGTTTCACGGTTTGATGCCTACCCCATGCCCCGGGTAGATGAGCTTATTGAGAGACTAGGTCCAGCCAGGTATATCACTACATCAGACCTTACCAAGGGGTATTGGCAAATCTCGTTGACTAAGGCTGCTAGAAAGAAAAATGCTTTTTCTACCCCAGAGGGGAGTTTTCAGTACAAAAGAATGCCTTTTGGATTGCAAACTGCTCCAGCCACATTCCAGAGAGCAATGGATAGGATTTTCGACCTCACCAGGAGTATGCCTCAGTGTACTTGGACGATATAGTCATTTTTAGCAAAGACTGGGAATCACATTTTCCCAAAGTTCAGGCAGTGCTGGACCCTCTTTGGAAGGAGGGGTTTACAATAAACCCTGAAAACTGTGCTTTGGGAATGGAGGAGGTGAAATACCTGGGCTATGTCGTGGGTAGAGGGGTAGTAAAACCTCAGGTCAACAAGATAGAGGCTATACAGAATTGGCCCCGCCTCCTCACAAAAAAAGCAGGTACGTGCATTCCTGGGCATGGTGGGATACTACAGGAGGTTTGTACCCAACTTTGCCACGTTGGCGGCTCCATTAACCGATCTGACTAAAGGTCAGAAATCGGTCATGGTGGAGTGGAATGCAGACGCTGAGAAGGCTTTTTTGGAGCTAAAGTCGGCACTGTGCCAACACCCTGTCCTGGTAGTGCCCAATTTTTCAAAAGAGTTTGTTGTCCAGACTGATGCTTCCAATGTAGGATTGGGAGCGGTGTTGTCACAGGTTATTCATGGCGAGGAACACCTGATAGTCTTCCTCAGCAGAAAGTTGACACCAGCGGAGAAAAACGACACCATTATTGAACGAGAGTGTCTGGCCATTAAGTGGGCTCTGGAATCCCTCAGATATTACCTATATTACCGATGGAGACTCTTTACCACGTGATCAGCCGTGTCCAATCACGGCTGATCACAGTGTAAATAGGAAGAGTTGGTGATCGGCTTTTCCTCACTCGCATGCATTATTGTTTGGCACTGATTGGCATCCATTAGTACAGTATAATAATACAATGCCGCCTATCAGTGCCCATCCGTGCCGCCTATCAGTGCCCATCCGTGCCACCTATACATGCCCATCTGTGCCACCTATCCGTGCCCATCCGTGTCGCCCATCAGTGCCACCCATCAGTGCCGCCTATCAGTGCTCACATAGTGTCCATCAATGCTACCTCATCAGTGCCACTTCATTGGTGCCACCTCATCGGTGCCCATCAGTGCCGCCTTATCATTGCCCATCAGTGAAGGAGAAAACTTACTTATTTACAAAGATTTGAAACTGAAACAAAAAAAAAAAAACATTTTTTTTCCAAATTTTCGGTATTTTTTTTTTGTTTAGCAAAAACAAAACAAAAACGTAGAGGTGATAAAATACCACCAAAAGAAAGCTTTATTTGTGGGAAAAAAATGATAAAAAATTTCATTTGGGTACAGTGTAGCATGACCGTGCAATTGTCAAAGTGCGACCGTGCTGAAAGCTCAAAATTGGTCCGGGCAGGAAGGTGTTTAAGTGCCCGGTATTGAAGTGGTTAATAAACCTTTTTTGTGTGAAAAGCCTGTGTCCTGCGATCTAGCTGGTCCCCCGAACATTACAATATATATATATATACATATACATATATACACAAACACACATGCCTCATTTTCCCATGTCTAATTACTGTATCACTTGTAAAGAAATGGCTGATAAGCATTTAGGAATGCAGTTTTATCATAAATAAAGCACATAATCTTTTTACACATTGAAAAAAAGTGTTTATTTAATTGTTCAACATACACTATTTATAGACTTATCCAGAATACAATACAAAAGTATAAACTAGTGTGAAGCTCTGTTCACATCCTCTTACTCCACACTACAGAAAGAATTACAATTTTTTTTATATCCTTTTAAGTAATGGTTACGCTCCTCTGTTTGTAGTTTATGATATCTCTGCTTGGGTTTGATGTTACTGCCATAAGTGTTGAGTTTTTCCCATTGTAACATACAATATACCAATAAAAAAATCTTCTTTTAAACATGGAGGAGAAACAACAGGTTAGTCTGGATAAGATCACAGCAGTCATTCATAGACTGATATTGAGCAGGGTTTTAAAAAGGTTTGCTCACGGTAGTTGAATTGTTAAGGATCACACACATGGTAAAATGCACTATATTTATTTTTAATTAACATCAACCCAACCATCACTAGGAACATAAGAAGCACAAAGGATTACATGCTTCTTGTGCAAGTAAACATCAATAAAATTGCAGCTTCATCCATGCTAAAGAAAAATAAGGCATTTCAGTCATTTTAAGCCTTAGGTCCATAGCTAGGTAATGCTAATCAGGCAGTTGAAAGTGCAATGATGATGTGAAAAATGCATTAGTTCACAAAACCAGTAGAGAGCAATATAGTAGCACCATAATGGAAAAGTGTAAGTAGTATAATTCAGGGTTATAATGTCAAATTGTAATTGTAAATCACAGGGCATTTATCAGTGCAGTGCACCATTAATTCACAAGAATGTAAAAAAACTAAAAACAATTTTCCAAATGCAAAATACTAAACTGCCTGTAGCATACTCACAGTCTGAACATAAGTGCAGGGAATGTCTCATTGAAATTTTACAATGCTAGCATTGTGTGAACATATGTCTCTTCTGTAGGCAGCCCATATATATATTTAGGTCACTTTTTTTCATTTGGGCCCAAAGGATAACAAAGTCTCCATTAAGAATACATTAGGAGAGCCACAATATATCATTAAAGCTTATATATTTAACAAACAATATCGGCACTTTAATTATCTACTTACAACTAAGTGAAAATATTTCACAGTTTATATTATGGTATAATATTGCTACCTGGTAGCATGTTTATATTGTACACGGGCTAAAAATACAGGCAACATTTATAAATCTATTTCAACCAAAAAGGCCCTTCTTTTTTCCAGTTTTGGCTTTTTTGCCAAAACTGGATGGTGTGGAATTTTGTTTGGAAGTGCCAAACCATTCAGGTAGTTTTCTTTTTGAAGTCTGAAATATAAAAAGAACAAAGGATTATTTAATATAATATTATATTAATTGGTCTCATAAACAACTACAAAGACTGTAAGAAGCAGCAAATTACACATACAATATTTAACAGTTTACATTTTGCTCTAGGCAAAAAAAAGGCAAGATTAACTAAAAACAGGTCATGTTTTTAAAATTGTAGATTGCTTGTAGTGTTCAGTTTAAAAAAAAAAAAAATCCAGCTTGGACATTCTATGCATTAATGGAAGAAGCTCTCAGGAGGAGATCGTCTAGGTAACCCACGATCGCGATCTCGTGTTGTCTCAACAACGCCAACACTGGAGCCAGTACTTTGGTAAAGACTCGGGGGGCTGATGCCAGGCCAAAAGGAAGAGCCACAAACTGGTAGTGGGCTTCCCCGACTGCCAAATGCAGAAAATTTTGATGCCAAAGGCATATGGGTATGTGCAGGTAGGCATCCTGAATGTCCAAGGACGCCAGGAAGTCCCCTTGATGGAGTGCAGCGACTACTGAGCGAACTGATTCCATTCTGAACCTCTGCACTTTTACAAAGTGATTGAAGGCTTTTAGGTCCAATATTGGACGTACCCCTTCCTTCTTGGGAACCACAAACAGATTTGAGTAGAACCCCTGGAAGCGTTCCGATTCCGGAACCGGTACAATCACCCCCTGATTCAGCAAGTCCTTCACCGCCCCTAACAGGGCCTCCCGGCAAACCGGGGACACAGGTATGCTGGAGGGAAAGAATCTGTTTTTGGCGGCCAAGAGAGAAACTATCTTGTAACCTGTGGAAATCAGAGGCCCTGGATAGCAGAGGGAGAGTATCCAGGGGTGCGTCACAAACGTACTTAAGGCCATGCACTAGTTGGTCTGCTAGTTCCACGCAGACAGGGGAGGCATTGCCCACTCAATCAGTGTCTGCGACACCAGTGCGGATGCCAGTACAGGTCGCACGGCTGACCCCACAACCATAAACAAGGAACGAGCCACTGCTTCGGCCTTCCTGTCCGTGGAGTCCTCTCAACTGGGATTGTGGTTACTTTATTTAACCTAGATACTGGGGGGTCCA
Source organism: Lithobates pipiens (assembly GCF_037356315.1). Classification (NCBI taxonomy): domain Eukaryota; kingdom Metazoa; phylum Chordata; class Amphibia; order Anura; family Ranidae; genus Lithobates; species Lithobates pipiens. The sequence continues at coordinate 219,713,866 of NW_027507718.1, forward strand.
CGACCGGAGGAGCCGACCACTTTTTGAGAAGGCTTTCCTCAAAGAGGTAACACACCTCCAAATTTTTGGGGACCGAAAAGGTCCGTTGTGGGCAACCCCATTCCCTTGTAGATGAATTTGTCAAATACGGGAACACCTTAGGTGAACGTGCTGGCTTGCGGGACCTAAAAGGGACCGGTACATCAGCAGAGGAATCCGCTGGCTCCTGAATCTTCAGGGTATCACGCACAGCTAGGATAAGTGCTCCAACAAGCGCCTTGTCGTGCCCGGACCCGGACGGGGAATCATCCTCACTATCCGAACGGTCCTGGTCAGCCACATCTGATAGGTCAGAGCAGGGGTCTCCAGCCGCAGCAGGGCCCAAGTCTGCATCAGAGCTCTCCCCAGAGGATGGGGGGCAGGGGCCTCTTACGTGCACCTTCCCTGCCATGTGCCGCCTCTACCTTAGCAACATAGGAGTCAAGGACTGCCATCAGGGTGTCCATGCGCACCGCGCTAACTGCAGGTGACCCGGTTGCTATAGCCTGGATTTCGGGGGAAGAAACACCAGTTTCTGAAGTCATGCTGACCCTAGCCTGTCTGCCACCTGCAAGGGGACTTTGAACAGTGAAGGTCCCACCCTCCTGCTGCCGCCGCATGGGGGGGTACTTAGCGCTAGACTCACCACCCTGGGGCGTTCTGTGATAGCCACAGCAGTGCCTGTAGTCCCTAGGAGGTTCCCAGTTTGCAGAGAGGAGAAAACTGTGAGCAGCAGCAGCTCTCACCAGCGGTGCAACGATCTGCAGAGCAGCTTCAGCGTTCAGCAAAGAGCCATCCAGCGTCCTTTACACACACAGTGGATACAGGAATCAGCAAGAGAAAGCACATGTAATGCTGCCACAAGAGGCCAGCGGTGAAAAAAAGCGCTGAGGCGTTAAGAAAATGGCCGCCAATGTAATCAATAGGATCCTAAAGAAAATGGCTGCTGAAGCTCACCAGGGGAATTCATAGCTTTCCCAAATCCAAGATGGCCGCCGGAACGGCGCCATTCGGTGACAGAGCAAAAAAATAAAAACGTGCTACCTGCTAACAATCAGAATAAACTCCATAAATGTGTTTTGGGACCCCCAGACCTGGACCAGGACCAACACCAGCCGCGCAGACCCCCCCACACACACACACTGCCCGCAGCGCATGCAGCCACCCCCCTCAGAGGGGGGAAGGAGGGATGATAGGGACTTGGGAGAGAAGATAGGGAGGTGAGGTGGCCCCCGAATTGACCCCCCAGGGAATGCCCAGCTGCTCAGCCCCCCGAAGCAGGGAGAGCTGTACTTACCAGTCCTAAAGAGCTGGGAGACATTCCATCACAGACCCACTCCTGCTCAGTTACAGGGTGGCTACTGGCTTCGGTAGACATCAGTAGCCCGGTCATATGTATACCCCGGAGCATTGAAGCTCACGACCACCTCTGGAGCCGAGGCATGTGGTGGCCTAACGAGCCTTAGCTGCGGCCTGCTCACGCTCGATGGCCGGACTGGGGAGACTACAAGGATATCATTAACCAGCCTGTCACCCAGCTGGCAGTTGATAAAGATCACAGGATCTTTCATCTTGCGCAAAAAGCAGCAAACCTGCAGCAAAAATATGGACCAAGAGGCCAGCAGGGTTTCCTAGGTCATTCTCCTTGCTAGGCAAAAAAAAAAAAAACTGAAGCTGCTAGGAGCAGTGGGAAGGGCTGATAGCACGGGGCCCGCCCCCTGGGGCGGTATTAAAGTTCTGTGTATTGTGTAACAATTTTACCTAGTTTCTCCTAATGGCAGGCTATACAACCCATTTAGTTACAGAGAGGAGCTGTGTCGGTCGGTGAATATAAGAGAAAATCTTCTGCATTACAGAATCCCCCTTCCTCAGCCCCCTTATACTTACCGGAGCCCATTCTCGATCCATCGTGCAGGAGAGAAGCAGCCTTTTCTGCTCTCTCCCTCCCCACAGGGCAGATTGATATCAGTTGGACCCATTGGTTACCGCTGCTGTCAATCAAATTCTGTGTTGAGGGAGTGGAGGGCAGGACTGAGCTGCACAGTCTGTGGGGACATGCGTTGGAAGAGGAGTGAGATGCACTGGCGGGGGACATCAGAAGAGGAGGATTTGGGCTGCTTTGTGCAAAACCATTACATAGAACAGGCAAATATGACATGATTATTTTATTTAAAAAAAAGAAAGTTTACAATCGCTTTAATAGTTTTACCTGTAACTGTGATTCTGAAAATAGTTCTTCAGTATCTTCATCTTCCCCTGGTTGATTCCATGAAGCAAGCTTGATAGGGGCTACTGAAGAAGTCTTAGGCAGCTCCAGTTTTGTGGGAGCTATCTGGTCGTCAGTTGTGCTCTCCCTCACGGATTTCTGAAATAGTAAAAGCAATATTACTATAATATCTAAATCACCTAAACGGTCAATGGGCCACATAACTTTTTACTTATTACTGGCAGCTCCTGGGTTCATAACAAAATGAGAGCTGCCAGGGTAAGGAAGGTTATTAAAGAAGACAGTATTTAGCCAGAATACCTCACTATGGTACAGTAGATAAAATACCAAATATTGAGTAGAATGTAAGATCTTGTATGGAAATTGTTTCCTGCATACGACAGACACAATAAAGACTCTGGCTACATATTTTACTTGCCATTTTTTAACCAATACTAGTTTTATCTCGGTACATGAACCACTTCCTGCTCAGCCTATAGCAAAATGGCGGCCAAGAAGTGGTTCAGTTATCCTGACTGGGTGTCATATGACATCAAGCAGGATAAGCCGCGATTGTGTGCCCTAGGGGCCGCACAGCGATTGCTGTTGTGGTGTGTCAGTCTGACACACCGTAACACCGTTCTCGGTAAAGAGCCTCTGACGGAGGCTCTTTACCACATGATCAGCCGTGTCCAATCATGGCTGATCACAGTGTAAACAGGAAGAACAGTTTATCGACTTTTCCTCACTCGCGGGGGGGAGCCTGTGCTGATTGTTTATCAGCACAGCCCCCCTGTAGATGCCTACCCAGGACCACCAGGGATGCCCACAAAGGACACCCACCAGGTAAGCCTCCCTGGACCACCAGAGATATGCCAATCAGTGCCGCCCATGAGTGCCCAGTGTCACCCATGAGTGCCCAGTGCCACCTATCAGTGCCCATCAGTGCTGTATATCAATGCCACTTATAAATGCCCATCAGTGCTACCTATAAGTGCCACCTTATCAGTGCCCGTCAGTGCAGCCTCATCAGTGAAGGAGAAAACTTACTTATTTACAAAGTTTTATAACAGAAACAAAGAAAACCTTTTTTTTTCCCTTTAATTTTGTCTTTTTTTTTTTTTTTTTGTTTAGCAAAAAATAAAATCTACAGAGGTGATCAAATGCCACCAAAAGAAAGCTCTGCTTGTGGAAACAAAATGATAAAAATTTTGTATGGGTACAGTGTAGCATGACCATACAATTGTCATTTAAAAAGTGACAGTGCTAAAAGCTGAAAATTGGCTTGGGCAGAAGGGGGGGGGGGGGGAGTAGGAGGTCCAGTGCCTGGTATTGAAGTGGTTAACCACCTCAATACAGGACACTTATCCCCTTCCTGCCCTGGGCAATTTTCAGATTTCAGTGCTGTTGCACTTTGAATGACTTACTTTTTTGAGACAGAGCTTTCTTTTTGTGGTATTTAATCACCACTGGGTTTTTATTTTTTGCTAAACATATGAAAAAAAGACCAAAAATCATGAACCCCCCCCCCCCCCCCCCCCCAAAACTCTTTACTCGAGTAAAGTACATGCTCCACAAATTGCATCTGAATTTAAGAATAAATAATCACTGCATTTAATTAGCCAGGTAAGGATTGCATTTTACTAACCTTCTTCTCAATCCAGGAGCTGTTATCAAAGCAAATCTTTGACTGTGATAGCCTCCCAGACTGCACATCAAGGCCTTGTAATGATTTGCTTGTTGAGGACTCTGGCTTTTTTTCACTTCCACCATTCCCCTCTTTTTCAAGTAGTGCAATCACCATTCTTATTAAGTATATATCGATTTCAGGTGACACCAAAGAACGAATAGCTTGAAAACTTGAAAGATCTGTGAATACACATATAGCCTATAAGCACAATTAAAGTATATGTAAAGAAAAAAGCTATTTTTTAGTATGTCCGGCATCATTTCTCATTTCAACCATAATGCAGACACACATTTTGTTTTTGTTCTCAATAGTAGCCACACTAAAATGGAAATACAAATGCCAAATTCACAGTCAAAACACATGCATTTACTATTTTACATGTTGAAGGATTGAGCCAGTCTTATCAATTTACACACCTCTGCCACACTGAGCTCCCAGGAAGATTGTTTTATTTTCTCATTCCATTTTCCGACTTCTTGAATTACTGCACTGCTAAAAGGACTGAGATGATAATGCCAAATCCTTGCCCACTGAGCAGGCTGGATGCTACAAAGTTGAACATAGAAGCTGCATTGAGGAACTAGGAGTAAGTGTGGCAGAGGTGTTTATATAACAATACTAGCGGTACAGAATTACAAATCCTTTAGCTGAACAGTAAAAGGATATGCATTTAAGTGTTAGCTGCTGGCATAGAGTTCAGCTATAATCCAATGGGAAAAAATAAGAATATTACGGTAGCTGCTCCGAAATTCTGTCTAGCTTCCAGTGTTACAAGGACTCACTCTCTCTCATCAACTATAAATAAATTCATTAGCATGTCTGAATAAATGTTTGAACAGTGTTCTCTATGACAACCATAAGCATTACCAAAGATTGTTGTTTCTTTGGCTCTCATCCGTTTATAGATTACATATCTAAAAGCCTGGCCTAAACTAAAATTACATAAAAAAATAAAAATAAAAAAAGAGCAGCACAATGTTTGGGGCTTATACATTCATAGGCAGATATACTACATATCTCGAATCATTATGCTTATATAAGTAAATGTATCTTGCATGCCTGATACACATGCAGTACCTCCCTTTCTAGATTAGATGTAAAATCTTAACGCCAAGCATTGTTCTTACAGTTTTAAAACAAAGGCCTAGTGCAATAAGCACAGCACATACCCCTTAGAATGTTAGTTAGAAGGACCAGTGAGTATTAAAATATATAAATGTTTATTGAAAAATTTATAAAATTGTATTTATATATTATATATATATATATATATATATATATATATATATATATATATATATATATATATATATATATATATATATATACACACACACACACACACACACACACACACACGTGTCTGTGATGACGCAGAGGCTGTGGTTTTCTGTAGAGTGAAGAGGTCATAGGCACATCACCTAAGTTCACCTGTTATAAAAAAACAAACAAAAAACAATGCATTTATTATTATTATTATTTTTTTTAACACTGGAGCCTGCAAAGCATTGCACATGTGTTCTTTCAATGCCAGGATCCTACAGACTTTCAGTACACTGAGATATGGACAAACAGTTACTGAATTGCAGGAAGAATTAAAATGGTTCTAAATGCAGGTGCTTTTTTTTACCTTAATGCATTTTATGCATTAAGGTAAACAACCTTCTGGGTGCAGCTAGTCCACCTAGTGACCCCCCCCCCCCCAATAATACTTGCCTGAACCCCATCTCGATCCAGCGATGTGCATGAGAGCAGTGACTCTCCCGGGTCACTCTCTCCTCATTGGCTAACAGCAGCAGAAGCCATTGGCTCGTGCTGCTGTCATTTACAGCCAGTGAGCCAATGAGGAGAGAGTAGGAGGCAGGCCAAAGCCACGCTGTGCGTGTGAATAGACAATGCTCATTCACAGGAGCGAGCCTGCTTAAGTGTCCCCATAACAAGAGGCTTGCTATCGGGGGCACTCAGCAGGGGGAAGGAGCCAGGACTGCCAGTGGGAGACCCAAAAAGAAGAGGATCTGGGCTGCTCTGTCCAAAACCATTGCACAGAGCAGGTAATTATAACATGTTTGTATTTTTTTTTTATTAATTTCTTTAGAATAACTTTAAAATTTAGTGATATCTTTTATGTTGTTTTATCGTAGATTTTTGAACAGGCCAACAGTGCACACGGGGTAAACTGTTCAGAGAATGAATGCACAGAAATACTGTGAAACTATGAAACCAAACAAAACATTCTAGTGAGCCTTAATGCACAAAACAGAATGATCTCCCACTAATGTTTTATTTATATTCCTAAGCAAGGGGCATAGCATTTCCACATTGATCTACTGTTTTCTTATAACTTATTGGCCAGTGGAGAGTTCCCCCTCTTTTTTTTCTGTACATTCCTAAACCATCGACTTCCTATATGTTGAGGCACGCACTCAGTGTTTAACAATTTTTTTTGACTACTTTATGGCATGCAAAAAAAAAAAAAACTCACAAAGCTGGATTTCGTAAAGTCCAGGACCTTGTGTCTTAGGAGTCCTCATGAGTTGTCCTATCCACCTAGTAATGATGGATTTAGAGGCAAGGAGCCCTTGATGATATCCTGTTGACAACACAGAGTCTGTTTTTCAAAAAGAGGTTTGGGTGGACCCTGACAGCTCTGACCACATTAAAACAGTGGAGCGCAATTCCTTTGGGATGTTTGGAGCAGAACATAAAGGAAGGAAGGACAATGTCCACATTTGGATGGAAGGTCGAGACCACCTTGGAGTAGAAAGAAGGGTCTTAATCACTTTATCCTTTTGAATAATCAATTAAGTCTCTTTGCATGATGGAGCTGCTAACTCAAAAGCATGCATGACGGACGTGATAGCCACCAATATGGACACACTTTGCAGGAGAAATCATCCAAGCTGAATTCCCTAATGGGTTCAAATGGTGGTTTTTGCAGGGTAAAGGGAACCAAACTGAGATCCCAATGAAGCACAAGGTGCTGTAATATGGGCTAATTCATGAAAAACCTTGAATAAAAGGTTCTAACAAGGGAGAATGAGGCCAGAGGCTGCTGGAGTAGTTTGGGTAAGACCAAAATCTGTTTCATAAGAGTACCAAAACCAAATTTTGGTCAAGTCCTAACTGTGGGAAGGCCAGAATACAATGTGCAGCAATCTCTGGGGTTCCTAAGCTTGTGTTCACACCAGGCAAAATATGATTTCCAGGTACAGTAGTGTTTATCTTTCATGGCTTTTCTGAGTAAGGTCAGAATGAGTCAAAGATACTCCTGTCCCTCAAGACCCGGGTTTTAATAGCCATTCTGATAAAGCCATTGTTGCAAGGGGCCTTGAGATAGCAGGTCTGAACCATTTAGAAATGGGCAGGGATCATCTCCCAGAAGTAAGAGTATGTCTGTGTAGCAGGTTCTTGGGGGCCAGTTTGGTGCAATCACTAATTTTTTTTTCTCTTCCTCTACTTTGCGAAATGAAGGCTCCACACTGAAGAAAGGCATATAACTAGAATTGTCTAGGCAGTAACACTGGAGGAAATACACCTGCCAACAGTCCCCTCCCAGAATGTGATCAGCGGAAAATGCTGCACAGTGGTTCTCAGTGAATGTGATTTACTGATTGTATGAACCTGAAGAAGAAGGGTCTAGTGACACAGCCGTATCTTTTGCTCTGAGCTCAAAAATGGTGATGGAGAACTTTGCTACTATTGAGGACCAGATTTATTGAACCATGAGAGAGTGGAATACTCCTTCCCAGCCTATGAGGCTGGCATCGGTTATCACTTTCCGTGAACATGGATTAAACAACTCCTACAGTTCCAAAGTTGGGTTGGAAATCCACCAAGATATGGAGCTTTTTTCTTGACTGGAGAGATGCATAGGAAGATTGAGAGAGGGAGTTTGTTTTGCTCACATCAGGCCCAAAACCCTCATGCAAAAAAGATGATTAGCTGGCTCCTAGGCTGCAGAGTACAAATGTGGATACAGAGTCTGGATTTTGTCCAGGGGAAGAAGACCTTGAGCAGGAATATATATGTGACTCCTGGAGGTTTATGATCCATCAAAATCTCTGGAGAGTATTCATAATCTGTTGGGATTTAGCTGAAAGAATCTGAGTTGACTGTTCTACTAGGAGAAGGTCACCCAGATATTCCACAATGGGGGTGCCCTGAGAGTGAATCAGGGCAAGAACAGGGGCTAACAACATTGATGAAGACCTGAGGTGCAGTGGATAGGTCAAAAGAAAGGGCAACAAACAGATAATGTTGCATGCCCACAGAAAAATGAAGGATGCATTGATGTGCTGGGAGGATGGGGACATGCTAATAGACATCCTGAATGTCCACAGAGACCAGAAAGTCTCCTGGATGGAAGGAAGCAATGATTGACTGGGCAGATTTCGTTATATGGAATTTTTGTACCCAGAGGAAGATGTTGAGAACCTTTAGATCCACTATGGAGGACATACTTATTTGGCTTTGGGGAAATTGAACAGGTTCAAATAGAAATCTTGAAACCTCTCCTTTTTTGGGACCTTGAGCGACGTGCCATATCAAAGCAGCGGAAGGGCCTTCCAGTTTTTGTGGTGATCTTGGCAAATTTTGAGGGGGGTAGAGATATAAACTGCAGTTTGCAGCCTTTAGAGATCACATTCCAGGCCTAAGCATACAAGACGTCCCAGGACCAGATGGCCGCAAAGGTCAGCAGACATCCCTGATAAGTGGGAGGACCCCCTCACTGAGTACGACTTAGGGGTACAGGAGTTATGGCAGAACTATGTTCCAGGCATTGGCTAGGAGGAACTAAAGGAACTCTTCTTAGGTTCAGAAAACTCAAGCTTCCTAAAAAGATGTCTCACCTTTTTCTGGGACAAGAGGGTACTTTTTGTCCCAGTGACCACCCTGATAAGATTATCCAATAATTTGCCAAAAAGGCAATCACATCAATGGTGTATATATAGAGGCAATTCCCACATCACCGCAGGGCCAAAGGGTCCTCTGTATTTACACTGGAAAAAGGCCCATTGTGGATATTTGGTGAATAATAAATGCTAGTGCATCAACAAAAAGAGCAGGGGCACGTGCAACAGCTTCAGTTGTTGGAGGATAGAAGCGATCATCTAGATAGAACCGAGATCCTGAGACATGTCCTTAGATAGTTAAGGTCTGGAAGCTGGACAAGGTCACAGAGGCAGTTTACAGAGCAGGGCCTGAAAATAAGAACAAGGCCTTAGAAAGGGCTTCCAGAATTTTATCCACAGGGTCTTTAAACACATGCATTGTCCTTTACAAGGGCAGCTAGTGTCTTGTTAACCACTAGCCAAGCAGCTCATGCAGGTATACTGTGGCAGGTCGGCTCTCTTGTGCGAATCGACGTACCTGCACTTCGGTCCGTGCAAAGAGTATAGCGGGCACGTGTCTGTCGCGTGCACATGTCTGTGGACTCAATGTCCACCGGCGGGATCGCGGTGAGGAGAGGTAGAAAGGGGAACTGCCTATGTAAACAAGGCAATTCCTCGTTCTGCATAGTGACATAACCGAGATCTACTGTTCCCAGTGATCGGGAACAGTGATCTCTGTCATGTTCCTGGCCGCCCATCTCCCCTACAGTTTGAACACACCCAGGGAACACACTTAATCCCCTTAAAAAAATTTTTTTTTCCGGAAAATGGAAATTTTTGGAAAAATGTAAAAAGAAATTCAGTGTGGAGTAGTTTTACAAATTAAAAGTAATTTTGTTACACTGGGAAGGTAAAATGCACTTCACATAAAAGTATTATGCTTGCTTTTTAAAATTGTATTTCTTATTACAAGTGCAATAACAACAAGGACTGCATATGTTAAGAACATTTCAACTGTATATGAGAACATCTCATATCTCTCGCAATTTAAAAGCTTCTTGCCAATATGCATTTCAGGAATTGACAATGCTGATCCAGAAGCATATATTGCTTGAATAATTTTCTCCTGGTTTTCAGGTGTCATTTTATCTATAAAATGAAGGGATTGTGTATTTTTTGGAGGCCGTAGTTTATAACACTTCCTTACTTGAAGATGCTGCTGGTGAAGAACACTTTGTGATGATCCAGAAGCAGCAGCAGAAAGGAGGGAAAATCTACTTGCACTTGCATTATGGTCCTCCTCATTTAATTCCATAAAGTATTTTTAATATCTTTAGGGCACCTTTGGCATGCAAGGGTGTGTTTTGTCATAAATTTCAAAAAGAATATTTCTTCTCACACTATTTGTAAATTGCAGTTTTGCTCTCAGCAGAAATTGCACTGTGGAAACGTTAAACTCTATGTTGGTCTCAGCATTTTACTAAGAGGAAGAAAAGGAAACCCAAACAGGGGTCTCCAAATTACGGCCCTTTGGAGACCCCTGTTTGGGGGTACAGTCATCCGACTGTACTTAGAGAACTTACGTTATCTCTCAGCAGCAGCTAGGGCTTTTTACCTGTATTTAGTTTGTTTAACTCAATCTTGATAATCTCTTTTATGCTCTTGTTTAGCAATCTTCATTCAAAGTTTACTTATACATACACCTTTTTGCTGGCCGTACCACTCGCTTTTGATGATTACAGCGCCCCTTATCCTATATCATTTTGGAGAATTTGGTACGTATTGAGGCTTTTTAGCTCTGGTTATATTTATATGAGCTCTTTTTGAGCCATTTTATTTTTTCAATTTTTATCTGGTTTTCCTTTCCTTTCTGCAGCCATAGTGTGGGCTAGCTACTCCTCCCTGGAATTGGACTGCACTGATCCTGCCTGTTTGGGGTTAATGTTGTGGGACAAACGTTCCCAGGGACCGGGGGGGCTCGGTAGACATTCGCGGGGGCGGCTGGTGTTGGTCCTCCACACTGTAATGTGCAGGGACTGTGATATAAAGGGAAGTGTACTAAAAAGGGCAGTCCCCTTTATATTACAGTGTCCCAGTCCTATTGTGGCCATACAATGCCAATACTGTCCGTCGCCTATTGTGCCCACGGCACAGCGACACTGACCTGCTCTCTTTCTGGCAGTGCGGTACAGCGTGGCCCGCTCTGGTGGCGCGGGTACAGCGTGGCTCTCGCTCTGGTGGCGCGGGTACAGCGTGGCTCTCGCTCTGGTGGCGCGGGTACAGCGTGGCTCTCGCTCTGGTGGCGCGGGTACAGCGTGGCTCTCGCTCTGGTGGCGCGGGTACAGCGTGGCTCTCGCTCTGGTGGCGCGGGTACAGCGTGGCTCTCTCTCTGGTGGCGCGGGTACAGCGTGGCTCTCTCTCTGGTGGCGCGGGTACAGCGTGGCTCTCTCTCTGGTGGCGCGGGTACAGCGTGGCTCTCTCTCTGGTGGCGCGGGTACAGCGTGGCTCTCTCTCTGGTGGCGCGGGTACAGCGTGGCTCTCTCTCTGGTGGCGCGGGTACAGCGTGGCTCTCTCTTTGGTGGCGCGGGTACAGCGTGGCTCTCTCTCTGGTGGCGCAGGTACAGCGTGGCTCTCTCTCTGGTGGCGCGGGTACAGCGTGGCTCTCTGGTGGCGCGGGTACAGCGTGGCTCTCTCTCTGGTGGCGCGGGTACAGCGTGGCTCTCTCTCTGGTGGCGCGGGTACAGCGTGGCTCTCTCTCTGGTGGCGCGGGTACAGCGTGGCTCTCTCTGGTGGTGCGGGTACAGCGTGGCTCTCTCTGGTGGTGCGGGTACAGCGTGGCTCTCTCTGGTGGTGCGGGTACAGCGTGGCTCTCTGGTGGTGCGGTGCAGGGTGGCTCTTTCTGGTGGTGTGGTGCAGCGTGGCTCTCTGGTGGTGTGGTGCAGCGTGGCTCTCTCTGGTGGTGCGGTGCAGTGTGGCTCTCTCTGGTGGTGCGATGCAGCGTGGGGGGGGGGGGGGAGGGGTCGGTAGACATTTGCGGGGGTGGCTGGTGATACTGTACTGTAATGTGCAGGGTCACTGTGATATAAAGGGAAGTGTACTAAAAAGGGCAGTCCAGTTTATATTACAGTGTCCCAGTCCTATTGTGGCCAAACAATGCCAATACTGTCTGTCTCCTATTGTGCCCACGGCACAGTGACACTGACTTGCTCTCTTTCTGGCAGTGCAGGGAGCAGACTACCATAGACCCCATTGGCAAATGCCCGGTCTGCCCTATGGCCAGTCCGGGCCTGATTGGGGGCTATGGGGTCTATCATCTGTGAGGCGGTGATGGTATGATCAAATGGGGGAGGGGTATGTACATATGGTATCATGTTACCTAATCATTCAATAATACACATCTGTTTATCATGTTGTTTTTCATGAGTTCATTTTGTTTATGTTTTTCTTTTAGAGCAATGTATGTCCTTCTTTATATTATATTCCCCTGATGAAGCCAATGCCTTGCCGAAACTAGTAGGGAAGAAGTGACCTGCTACTACCATTTTTCTTCTTTGGCTTGTATATTTCCAATTTGCTCCCCTATTATAAATGTTGTCTTTATATGTATGTTTTATGATATTGTATCAATATTTCTTTCATTCATTGTAAAAATAAAAAATGCTACTATATAATATACAATTTGCATTATTTTGTCATTAGCACAGTTATAATCCTACTATTGTTGCTCCTTCATATAACTCGCTATATCAGCATACCAAGTCCTCCTGGGCTTATTCTGCTAACACTATTATCAGTGTTACCACCTCCCGGATTCTTCGCAAAGGATGTGGGAGAAGTCGAAACAGAGGGAAAGCATCAAATAAGGGGGATGCTAAGGTGTTACCAGTGCATCTGCCCCTATTGCCAGTGGGACTTTTGTCCCAGACACAACCTGTTCCCACTTGTGGAACTTGAATCTAGTAGATTCATCTGCACAGTTCCCCCTGCCATTATACTATACCTGGAGTATGTACTAGTAATAGAGACATCACTCGTTGTACTCAGACAGAATGCTGTTCACCTTCCTGAGCCGTACAACTCCTGGTGGTTGATCTATATGCCTACAGAAGCATTACCAGATTACACCTACAACTGGTTTGTCCCAACATCCACAGCAAGGCATACTGGCCAACAATCCAAGATATCGATGGGCAATACTGTCCCCTGTGGAGACCAAGTCCACTGAACTATTGCCACCTTTGAACATACTGGAGAAGCTGGCATCAGTGGTTATCTTGCCCATCCCTTCTTCAGATCTCAAACCATCAACCAGCAATCGTAGCTCTGTAATACCCCGGTAATAGAGCCCTCTGGCAATCCAATGTCTGGAACATGTTCGAGACAGAGAGAATGATCCTCTACAAAAGACCTGGAGTAGGACTTAATGTAGGGAACATGCCTTGACCTAGATACAACTTCCTCCAGCAGAAATGTATCAAAGGAAAATCTGGAACAAACTGCTTCCTGAACAAAGATTATTGAGGTAAATGAAGATTGGGACATCTGCGTTTTCAGCAAGTCCAGTACTGGGCTGGGAGCTTTGTGAACCCTCGGAGCTGTGGCCAGCACGAAGAGCAGAATCACAAAAATAAAAAAAAAGACGACTTTGCACTGCAATTTTCAAAAACCCTTGATGAGCCTGGAAAAAAATGGCACATGACAATATGCGTCATTTATGACTATGGACCCCGAAATTTACCTTTTGCAGAGGTCAACACTAAATGGACAGAACCTAAAACAGAAGGATGTCCAGCGGCTTAGGATCTAAGCTAGACCTTATTGTCCCCATTTGGTTTTGGGACAGCTAATGGTTGAGTTTTTTTTTTACATAGTTACATACTAGGTGAAGTTGAAGAAAGACACAAGTTCATCGAGTCCAATCTATGTGTGTGATTATATGTTGTATTAAATTGTATATCCCTGTATGTTGTGGTTGTTCAGGTGCTTATCTAATATTTTCTTGAAACTATCAATGCTCCCCGCTGAGACCACTGCCTGTGGAAGGGAATTCCACATCCTTGTTGCTCTTACAGTAAAGAACCCTCTACGTAGTTTAACGTTAAACCTCTTTTCTTCTAATTTTAATGAGTGCCCACGAGTCTTGTTAAACACCCTTCTGCGAAAAAGATTTATCCCTATTGTGGGTTCACCAGTATGGCATTTCTATATTGAAATCATATCCCCTCTCAAGCGTCTCTTCTCCAGAGAGAATAAGTTCAGTGTTCGCAATCTTTCCTCATAACAATTATCCTGCAGACCCTTTATTAGCTTTGTTGGCCTTCTCTGTACTCGCATTAATTTAAATTTTTCTACATTGAAACTCATTAGCCATGAAGTTGCCCACCCCATTCATTTTTTCAGATCTTTTTGCAAGGTTTCCACATCCTGCAGAGAAGTTATAGACCTGGAGTAGGACTTAATGTAGCTTAGCATCGTCTGCAAATACAGAGATTCAACTGTTTACCCCATCCTCCAGGTCGTTTATGAACAAATTAAATGGGATTGGTCCCAGCACAGAACCCTGGGGGACCCCACTACCCACCCCTGACCATTCCGAGTACTCCCCATTTACCATCACCATCTGAACTCGCCCTTGTAGCCAGTTTTAAATCCATGTACTCACCCTATGGTCCATGCCAATGGACCTTATTTTGTATAGTAAATGTTTATGGGGAGCTGTGCCAAATGCTTTTGCAAAATCCAGATACACCACGTCTACGGGCCTTCCTTTATCTAGATAGCAACTCACCGCCTCATAGAAGGTTAATAGATTGGTTTGGCAAGAACGATTCTTCATAAATCCATACTGATTACTGATAATGATACCGTTCTCATTACTAAAATCTTGTATATATTACCTTATCACCCCCTTTAAGAGATTGCATACTACTGATGTTAGGCTAACTGGTCTAATTCCCAGGGATGTATTTTGGGCCCTTTTTAAATATTGGTGCTGCATTGGCTTTTTTCCAATCAGCTGGTACCATTCCAGTCAGTAAAATATAACAATGGTCTGGCAATTACTTGACCAAGTTCCCCAATTACCCTCAGGTGCAAGCCATCTGGTCCCAGTGATTTATTAATGCTAATTTTCCCAAGTCTAATTTTAATTCTGTCCTCTTAACCACGGAGGTGCTTCCTGTGATGTGTCATGAGGATAAACACTGCAGTTTTGTTTACTGAAGCCCCCCCCCCGATTCCCCCGTGAAGACTGAGAAGAATAAATTCAATACCTTTGCCATCTCCCCATTCTTTGTAACCAGATGTCCTTCCGCATTCTTTATGGGGCCAATCTGTCCTCTCTTTTTTACTGTTTACATACCTAAAGAATTTCTTGGGATTTTTTTTCTCTCCTTCGCTATGTGTCTTTCATGTTCTATCGTACTTATTGCACCCTTACATTTCTTGTTGCATTCTTTATAAAGTCTGAATAAAGGTGATGAACCCTCAACCTTGTATTTTTTGAAGGCCTTCTCCTTTGCTTTTATATGCATTTTTACATTGGAGTTAAACCATCTAGGATTTTTGTTTGCTCTTTTAAATTTATTACCCAATGGGATGCATTGGCTAATGCCCTTATTTAATATGCTCTTAAAGCAAACCCATCTCTGCTCCGTGTTCTTTGTTCCTAAGACTTTATCCCAATTTATGCCTTCTAGCAAGGATTGTAGTTTAGGGAAGTTGGCTCTTTTGAAATCCATTATCTTTGTATTTCCCTTATGTTTCCCATTTGTGTGATTTATACTGAAGTCAATTGACTGTGATTGCTGTTACCTAAATTGTCCCGTATTTCCACATCCGTGATCAGGTCTGTATTGTTGGTAATCAGTAGATCCAGTAATGCTTTATTTATACAAACGAAAGAACGCGCTGCTCGCTTCCGCATACGATCAACACTGAAGAAGCGCACCTTTTAGTGTGTGAAACACGTCTAGAATTTGTACTCTCTGTAACACTTGGGATGTTCTTTATTAAATAAGAATTTTGATGGATCTTGGAGTGCAGCCATTTCTTCAGTGCTGAACGCTTTATTTCTAGTTGGTGCATCTACCTTTTGACTGATAAAATTGTCCTGCAAGACATTTAGGAACTGGCGAGCCTTAGATGAATGCGCGGTTCCCTCCGCCCAGTCTATGTCTGGATAATTAAAATCCCCCATTATGATACTACTTCACATCCTTGCTGCTAATCCAAATTGTGATAGGAGATCTGTTTTCCCTTCCTCCCTCAGGTTAGGGGGCCTATAGCATACTCCCAGTATTATTTTCCCTTTAGCTTCATCCCTTTGGAGCCCTACCCATAAGGATTCCACCTCCTCCCTAAGTGATGTCATCTCTCACATTCACTTGTACATAATTTTTGATATATAGGCATACCCCTGCCCCTTTTTTACCCTCTCTATCCTTGTGATAAAGGGTATATTCTTGAATGTTTGCCAGCCAATTACGAGAGCTGTTGAACCAGGTCTCTGAAATTCCTACAAAATCTAAATCCTCCTCGTACAACAGTATCTAGTTCACCCATCTTGTCTGCCAGGCTCCTGGCATTGGTGAACATGCCACAGTTTAGACCGGTCGCATATTATCCTCTTATTGCGCATTGCAACTAGGACTTGCTACTATACTTACCTTGGCTTTATGTGCTTTGGTTCACCTACCACTAATGCCCTTAATACTACTCTCTGGAATATTTTTCGTGCTGACTATCTCTACCTCTGGACCCCCCCCCCGGTTTAAAAACCCCTCTAACTTTTTGGCTATCTTCATTTCCAGCTGATCTGGAATTATTATTTTTAAAATAATGAGCCCATACCTTCTGCTCCAAGAGTCAAATGCAAGGCAAAAGACTGACGACTCGGTGGCAGACCCCAAACCCCAAAAGAGGCGTACCTAACATACCAAGCTTTTGCTGGCTAAAGAGGGAGCAAAACCACCTCAGAGACTGCCCTACGATCTTCTGGCCTGAGATACTCTCAAAACACAGGAGCCTCAGATGCCTCCTTCACACAGGTGGGGGAAAGCTTACAGCATCTGGCCATTCTCACATCCATATACTAACCAGGCTTGATCCTGCTTAGGCTTCGATTTACAGAGATCAGGCATGCTCAAGGTGATGCGGCCGCAGTCACAGAGTTATGCTCTGCTCAGGGCAGAGTTGCGAATGGCTTTGTATGTTGTGGTTAGTATTTTGAATTTAATTTGCTGGGTGATTGGGAGCCAGTGTAGGGATTGGAGGAGAGGGTTGGCAAACACTGAGCATTTAGTAAGGCGGATAAGTCTGGCAGCAGCATTCAAGATAGATGGAAGTGGGGATAGCCTATGGAGAGGCAGGCCAATGAGAAGGGAGTAACAATAGTAAAGGCAAGAAATAACAAAGGAGTGAATGAGGAGCTTGGTGGTTTAATTTGTTGATGTTACTTTGACAACGATTGCACTTGAGGCTGAAATGGCAAGTCAGAGTCTAAGATTGCATCTAGTACCCTGGCGTGAGGGGAGGGACTGATGGCTGTCACAGAGTCATGGAGGGGGGCACGGGCAGGGGGGAATATTAATAGCTCAGTTTTAGAGAGATTTAGTTTAAGGAAGTGGTGCAACATCATGTCAGTTAGTAAGTTAGTAATGCGAGAGGAAACTGAAGGAGTGAGGTGAGGATAGATTTGGGTGTGATCGGCGTATAAGTGGTATTAGAAGACGTGGGCGCTTATCAAGTGATCAAGGGAGGTGTAGATAGAGAAGAGAAGGGGTCCAAGAACAGAGCCTTGAGGAACCCCCACAGAAAGGGGCAATGGAGAGGAGGAGACAGTTGTAGGCAACACTGAAGAAGGAGCACTGTGATAGATAGGCAGAGAACCAGGATAGAGCAGAATCTTGGAGGCCAAGGGAATGTAGTTTATTGAGAAGGAGCGGGAGATCAACAGTATCAAAGGCCAAAGAGAGGTCAAGTAGTAGGAGTATGGAGTACTGGCTGTTGATTTTAGCAGTTAGTAAATCGTTAGTGAGTTTAAGTAAGGCAGTTTCCATGGTCTGCTGCAAGCAAAACCCAGACTGTAAGGGGTCAAGGAGGTTATTTTCACTGAGGTAGGAGCTAAGACGGTTGTAGACTAAGCATTCTAGAAGTTTAGAGGTGAATGGGAGCAATGAGATGGGTCTTAAGTTGTTCTGGTTGGTGGGGTCCAGTGTGGGCTTTTTAAGAATGGGAGTGATCTGCACATTTTAGAGGGGAGGGGGAAGGTGCCACTAGAGTAGGAGAGATTGAAGATGTGAGTGAGGGAGCATAGGATAGAAGAAGGTGACCATAGTAGTTGTGAGGGAACAGGAGCCAAGGGACAATTGATTAGGTGGGCTTCTGAGAAAACATTTGTAACCTCTTCAGTAGTAGCCAATTCAAAAGCGGCGAGTGTTGAATGTGCTGTTAGGCAAGGTATGTTGAGTGGGGAAGGTGTACACACAGTGGAGGTGTTCTCACGATTTGCATCAGTCTTGTCTTTGAAGTGATTGCCAATCTCTTGGGCAGTGAGCGAGTTAGTGGGTAGAGGGGGTGGGGGATGAAGCAGAGAGTTAAAGGTTGAGAAGAGCCGATGGGGACTGGATGATAGGGTATTAATAGAAGAGACAGAGTAGGCTTGTTTGGCAGCATGTATGTATCCCAAAGCAAATAAGCATGTATGTATGTATGTATGTATGTATGTAGTCCTAGGCAAATAAGCACATATGTATACCGTTTAATGCAACTAAGCACATTGTTTTTCCAAACATGTGCTTATGTCACATGTATGTATACAAAATCTATGCAAAACATGTGTTTATTCAAGCATGCGTTTAGGCAACAAGCATGTATACTATGCTGCACTTGGCCCCATACTAGTTTTTACTAGTTTAGCACCTGTTCAACTGCACCAGGCCCCATACTATCTTTGTGACAAATGCACAGTATTCTGGAGATCCAGTACTTTAACCACTTGCCGACCAGCCGCCATCATTATACTGAGGCAGGTGGAACTATCCCGCGAACCTTCGTAGCTGTATGTCAGTTCCTTTAAGCAGGATAGCAGGCACGCAAATGCTGCATTGCGGGGGAGCCAATGCTCGTGGCTGGCGGTCGCGCACTAATGCGGCACGAGAGGCAGAACAGAAACATGTCTGTCTAAACACAGAAATCCCTGTTCTGTGAGGAGAGGAGAGGCAGATCATGAGTTTCTAATAGCTAGGAACCATGATCTGTCATCTCCTATAGTCAGTCTCCTACCCCACACAGTCAGGGAACACAGTTAACCCCTTGATCGCCCCCTAGTGTTAACCCCTTCCCTGCCCGTGACATTTACACAGCAATTAGTGCATTTTTATAGCACTGATCGCTGTATAATTGTGAATGGTTTCAAATATGTGTCAAAAGTGTCCGATGCGTTTGCCATAATGTCGCAGTCCTGACAAAAATCACAGATCACCGCCGCTAGTAAAAAAAAAAAAAAAATAATAATAAAAACGCCATAAATCTATCCCCTATTTTGTAGATGCTATAACTTTTGTGCAAACCAATCAATATACGCTTATTGTGATTTTCATTAGCAAAAATATGTAGAAGAATACATATCGGCCTAAACGGAGAAAAAAAAAAAAAAAAAATGGGGATATTATAACAAAAAGTACAAAATATAGATTTTTTTTTTTAAATTGTCATTTTTTTGTTTATAGGGTAAAAAATTAACTCAGAGATGATCAAATACCACCAAAAAAAGCTCTGTTTGTGGGGAAAAAAAAGGATGTTGATTTTATTTGAGTAAAGTGGCGCACAATTGCGCAATTGTCAGTTAAAACAATGCAGTGCCGTATCGCAAAATATGGCCTGGTCACTGAGCAGCCAAATCTTCCTGGGCTGAAGTGGTTAAAGTGTACTGCTAGGGGTGTATCAACTTTCAGTTGTACAGGCCCCCTGGATTAAGCAGTATATAATCATGACTTGTCTGGCTACACATTTCCCCCATAGTAAGTACTCACACTTCACTAGTCTCCATGGGCTGGTGTTATATCTCCAGAGGCCCCACTTGGTATTCCCAGGACCACATGGCTTTTTTAACATGGCCACCCTTCCACTTCCTGCCTATATAGAAAATAAGCCATACTAAGCGACCTGCGCCCTCTAGTAGAGAAACAGCAGCCCGCACAACTAAGTAGTACACAGCATGATTAAACAGTACACTGCCTCCAGTGGCCACCCAGAGAACAGACAGTCAGATCTCTCTCTCTCTTTTTTTTTTTTTTCAAAGAGAAACTGCAAAAATGCAGAATTACCATTCCTACTGCAGGACTCTGAACATAACATGAGTCCAATCTTCACCCATCACGGCAAGCTTTGTCATAAAAAAACTTCAGAGACTGGGTCCCCCTTAATCTGGGGTCCACTCCAATGGACCTGTATAGCACCCTACAGGAAAGCCCCTTGGTCAAAACAAACACTGCACAGGGTTCCATTACGCAGGGTCCAGAGCCATAAGGCTGCATTGCAGGCAAAACCTTGAGGAATGTTCTCTCTTTCCAATGAGGCTTGGGTACCATGCATTTTGGCTGATAGCTTTTCCGAATGGATCCGAATGACGTCTATGATTCTTAAAAAAACCATCCAGACCTTCAAGTATGCTCCAAGAGCACATGTTGCTTCAGTGACCATCCACTGGCGAAAAAACGTAGGTACTTCATGTTTAGGAGGGGTTATATAGGGAAGGACTTCTTGATTGATTTACCAGTGTCCATTCACCAGTAGGTGTCGTATAACCCAAATAGTAATGACTGCTCTGTGTCCCGTGATGTATGATAAAGAAAAAAAGACTTTACAATCACTTTAAACATCTCACTGTACCAACTGAAGACGTTTCTTCATCCAAAGACTCTGCAGACAGGAAGTTTGAGATGCTCCTAAATGCTCTTTTTGCCCTTGAAAGCCTAGCACTGAAACCAGATATCGCTGTCTCTCAAACTGCAGATAATTGGACTAAGGCAATGAAAAAAAAACATGATCCTGTATTTTAAGACCATACTTTAACTGAGCAAAACAGTACCTACCTTCTACTCTGCTCTTTTGTGTGGATGCTCTAGAAAAAGTAATGAAAACAAATTTCCAGAATGGCACCAATCACATGTGCAGAAACTTATGGACCAAAGCCTGAAAAGTTGAACCTGGTTGTCACAGATGCCTCAAATGTATGCCGTTTGAAGGGTGACATCTTTTTGGGGAGGCACTTGACTAATTCATTAAAGATGTCACAGGAGATGAGGCTCTACTTCCACAGTAGAATATTAAAAAAAAAACCTCTTTAGGAGCCTCTACCTCTTTAAAATGCAGACCACCTTATCCTCCTACCTAGGTTTTAACTTCAAAACCTAAGTTTTGTCCACAAACTGGAGCAAGAGATACTCACACTACTAGGAAACGACACATGGCCTAGTCCCAACAAAATTGACCGGCTGTCTCAAGGTCCTCTTTTCCACTCCGCTTCTCTCACTGGCTTTTTTATAAATATATCTTGCATCAGGCCCAGCTTGCAGCACTCTGTGCTTACTTGGTCCCCTCTGCCCTGCAGAAATCGCACTTTGAACCCATTATGGATATCCCTTAGATGAGCTTGCATGTAAATTGGCCTTTTTAGTTGCCATCATGTCTATCAGATGCTTCTCTGAGTTTGTTAGTCCTCTCTTGTAAGGAGCTATTCCTTATTCCTAAGGTGGTATTAATCTTCATTGCCTGGACGTTGTCAGAGTCAGAAGATTTTACCTCAAAGCAACAGCTTCTATCAGGAATACGGACTCCGTATTTGTCCTATCCCTAGGACCTTGCAAAGAATCATTCTGCTTCCAAGTTCACCATTGTTCGATGGATTAGCCAACTGATCACTAACAGATCAACCGTGCCCTTTTCTTCCTGGTGGAGTATGGTCTCCCAGGGCAAAATCGAGATGAGGTTGATCTTAAAGTTGCAAAAATGAGCTCTGGTGGCTCTGCAGTGACTGAAGAATCTTGCTAGTAGAAAGAGAAATCTTGATAAAAAGCAAAAAGCGTACAAGGGAACATTTGCTTCTCTCAGAAGAGAGAAGAAATGTCTATTCTCTTAAGGACACTAGCAAAAAAACAAGGCAAACTGGGAGAGGGAGGGATTATACTGGGCTGCCATAACAGCTCTTGTGTGGCAGTGTGTTCAATTTCCTAAAAGGTAGCAGCATAACCCTATGTTTCTGGATTCTTCTCCTGTGCAATTACGAAAACCGCAAACAGTATAGTCCTTTATTTTCAAGGGCATCTACTTGATGATTATTTTTAAAATTAATATATATTGTAAGATTGAGGTGATCAGACTCAAGCGGTAGGTGCATTATCAGGGGCGTGACTATAGGGGGTGCAGCAGTCGCGACCGCAACTGGGCCCCATGCAGCCCCCTCTACATAGGGCCGGCAGCAGTATAGGCAGCTAGGGGTACCAGTGCACCATGCACACGGGTGGCTGGAGGTGGAGGGTGACTAGCAGAGCTCCATGCTCGACTATCGCACTGGCTGCTCTTTAGTTGTGCATTCCCTGCATGACCTGTGTCCTCGGCTGGCTCCTCAGAGTACCCCTCTCCTGCTCCATGCATTGCCGCTCAGTCTGATGTCTATTCTCCCCAGCCAGAGTCTGGCCCACACTGCACTGCATACTTCTCCCAGGTGAACAAACTTTAAGCACACAGATGCAGTGTGCAGCCCTATGAGAGCTGGCTCCCCGGAGGACACTGCAGGCTTGTCTGCCAGCCCCCTTCCTCCCCCGTCATACACAGATGATGAAAGGTCTTTCTGGGAGATATGCTGATCACCTGTCCAGCACACTGGATGGAGCCCAGGCCAACATGGATAAGTGCGCGGCCTGCAGCTTGGTCATGGTGAGTGAGAGGATCCCATCCCCCACACACCATTACTTACCCCCTCCATCTCCCCCTGGGCACAGGGGCCCCTTCTCACGTGGGGACAGGGACCCCCCATCTCCCCTGGGGACAGGGACCCCTTCTCACCTGGGGGCAGTAACTTCATCTGCCCTGGAGAAAAGGACCTCATCTGGGAACGGGGACCCCATCCTGCCTAGGGACAGTCCCCCAATGGGGCACCTAAAAAAAAAAAAAAACTACTGATGCCAGTGGTGAAACTACAGGGCTCACAAAGGTCATACCTGTGACCACGCCCTGGAGTTCCACCGCTAGACTCGGAGGGAAGGGCCCTGGCTGGGGTTCAGGGGGGCCCTGAAGGTTCTAGTTACGCCACTGTGCATTATCAATAAGTGGGCCAGTCCAAAATTGTATTTTTAAGGGCCTGGTAGCCCACTTTTATTTAAAAGAATGGAAAAGTTCACAAAAAGACATTAGTAGCTCAAGCAGGAGGCTCCACCATTACTGTATCTTGCACACTCAGAATATTTAAGCCTTCTCGCTTACTCTTTTCACACAACTGCTTCAGGCCTCCAGCTTAGGCCTAAGGTCTGCTCCTTAGACCAAAAAAGTTCCTTACAGTAAAGCTCACTTATAGCTTACTCACAATCAGCTCATTGCTGCTCTGTCACAGACTACATCTGCCTCCTGCAGACATGCATGCTCTGGCTGTCCCCATACAGCCTCTGACTCCTGCAGAGGAATGGGAGTCCATCTGACTCCCATGCACAAACCTTCTGTTTGTTGGATGGGGCCCTGAGCCATAGTCAGTTTACAACTAAATAGCCCAGCACACAGCTGTGCAATTAGCATGCCTGTCTCTCCAAAATCTGGAGTAAAGCAGCAATCTTCCAGGTAGCACAGGGTCCCACTACTACAATAGTTCATAAAATCACATCACACAAGCTCAGATATAAATGGACAGAAATAAATTAGTTGGCAGGGCTACTGTACCAAATAAAGTTTCCATTTACCGTATTTATCGGCGTATAACACGCACTTTTTTCCCCACGCGGGTGCGTGTTATAGGCCGATCCGCCGCGATTTACTATCGATTTTTGGGCTCTGGGCGGCTTTCAGCCGCCTTCGGCCCTTCTCGCGGCTTTCGGCCACCTTCGGCCCTTCTTGGCGGTTTTCGAGAGCGGCCGAAAGCCTCCAAGTACGGCTGAGGCGGCCGAAAGCCTCCGAGTACGGCCAAGATGGCCGAAAACTGCCGAGAAGCGGCGAGAGCGACCGAAAGCCTCCGAGTACGGTCGAAAGCCTCCGAGTAAGGCCGAGGCGGCCGAAAGCCTCAGAGTACGGCCGAGGTGGGCGAAAGCCATTTTTAAAAACATAAGCTGAGGGGACAACGATGCACAAGGCTGCAATGACCGACAAGGCTGCAATGACCGACAAGGCTGCAATGACCGACAAGGCTGCAATGATGGACAGGCTGCATGACAAGGCTGCAATGATGGACAGGCTGCATGACAAGGCTGCAATGATGGACAGGCTGCATGACAAGGCTGCAAATGACACTGACAAGGCTGCATTGATGGGCATTTAAATGTAAGTTTTTTTTCCTTAAATTTCCCTCCTAAAAGTTTTCTTCCTTAAAATTGCGTGTTATACGCCGATAAATACGGTAATTAATTTTCTCTGGTCTACTTATGGATTTATATATATTTTTTTTATTTCAAACCGTTTTATGTAATATGATAAAAACGCAACCAGAAACTGGTCTGCAAGTTAACAAATTTTGAGCCTTGATATTATTTTACATAGCACTTAAATATATATGCATATTTTATGCACTCAGTATGCATATTTTATTACCATTACCAGACACACGGCATCACAATAGCAGGCAATTATGTTATTGCTGGCACTTCAAACTTCTAGAGACATATTTGCTCAATAGAGGGCGCACTAAGCTTTTTTTTCAATACAAATCTACATTAGACTAGTTAAGCCCTCTACAGGTTATACGATCGAGTACATATGTTACGGGACAGAATAAAGAAACATTTTCATAATTTTGATATGCTATTATTCAGCAGGTTTAGAATGCCTTTTTACACCATCATATGCTTCGAATAAATTAAGGAGATTGGGTCTTTTAGGTACCAAGAGACATTAGAGGATAGTTACTCTAAGATCTCAAAAATAGTCTAAAATCCATTGTCTGCAGACAACACCCCACAACCTCTTCAAATTCTAGGAAAATATCAAACACTGCCAACCACTTCGAGTCTTTTAACATAAGTCCACAGTTACAGTGTCTGTAGGTATACACTGTAATCTACTGTTAGAGGAGTGTGCAAGTCTCTATGCCAGCCAGTGAGCAGGAACGTCGATCAGCAGTGGCACTGACTGCTCTTTGAAACTAAAGCTACTCCTGGTCTCCCCAATATTGTCATTAATTCTTTTAGTAAGTAATTCACTGCCAATCTATAACTTAGCTGTGTGATGCAATCCTGACTGCTTTTATAGCCAAACACATAAAAAAAAAACCCCCCAAAAAAAACAAAGAATCACAGTTACTGTGCAACAGAAGTGTAGTTTGAATTGTTCCAAACCTGAGTTTATTGGAGGACTTTTAATCACATTAGTAATGGTCTTCTGTATTGCAGGAGTCAAGCCAGCTCGGTGCACATCGAGTGGATAACCTGCTTTCAGAGCTTGCCAAAGATGCATGCCAACTGCTGCCAAACTTATACTTCTGGCATCAGCAATTTTTTGCTGTAAAAAATAAAATACAGTTAATGTTAGATTAAATATGAAGGTGGAGTATTTAGGAGCTTGTGTGTTAATTTTTGTATAATGATAGGGGGCAGTGATTGCAGCCCTACTAAGCCTCACTCCCGTTTACAGTCAAATGAAGATCTTACTTTATGGTATAGCCAGTACAGAGCTGGGTAAAGCAGAGAAAAACATCACCATCAGTATATTCTTTCTAACATCCACTGCTCACTTCAAAACGTTAGTGCTATGGTTTGTGTCTTTATCGTTCAGCTTTTAAAAAATGATTGTGTTGAGCTTTATTTGTATCTGCGGGACTTTTAACAGTAATCAAAGCATATTTATTGGGTATATTGGCACATGTGAGTAAATATGCTCCAGTTCTATTTACGTATGCCTCTTTTACTATCAGTGCAGTGAGGCCACACCAATTATTCACTACATATGCCACATCATCCTTGTCCTTGAAGAGCCCAGAGATACTTCTTTTACAATCCTATTAACACTCCAGGCTGGGAGAGACTGACTGAAGTAAAGGTTCAGAAATTCTTCACATCCGCATATCTTGTTCAGGCAGGGGTTAAGGCTCTGTATACACCTTTTAATGTATGACAGTGCAAGCATGTTTTATGTGCAGCAACATGCACTGCGTTAGGGCAGCCCAGTACTGGATAATGAGATAATCAGAGATAGTTTACCCTCACTTGTATGTCCCCCTCACACCAATTTAACAAACAGCAGGTGAGGTTTAGATCTCCAACAGCAACACAAACAAAAATGAAAATTCTTTACCTTAACAGGGTAAAAATCCCTGTCAGATTTGTGTTGCTGTCTGTGTCCCTGTTGCAGATGTATTCTCACTTCCTATCTAGTGAAACTTGTTGGGCTGACAGAAAGTGGGGGTACAGACAGGGCCTAATCCTTCTTCACTCAGGCCAAAAACATTTTCTTTAGTTTTGTACAAACATACACCCGAACGGGGTACTCTATAATTATATGTAAGAAAATTAATTGTATATACTGTTTGTGGCCCGTAGCTTAACTCTGAATTACATATATATTTTTTTTGGCCATATTTACATTGACCTAACTTGGTCTAGGGTAAATATGGCATATTCCATACCTGGCCAATCCTATGTGAAAGTGGATAATCACTGTAGTAGGTGCCACTACTGCATTGATCCTCACTGTCTTCCAAATCTCACACTGAGCAGATGCCTTTCTGCACAGTAACCACATAGGCTCACCTACTCGACACAGACACCATGCCTTGTATTTTTCTCAATTAATACAAGGCACTCTCTTGACTTCACTAGGTGAAGATTGTGGCATCATCAAACAGCCTCTCAAGCTCATACAATCAGAGAACCCTTTGTATTAAGAGAACGCAAAGCATTTTCTGATTGGTGCTGAGCAAGCTAAAAGGTTTCCAGAAGACAGTGAGGGTCATTGTAGCGACAACTACTAGAGTGATTCTCTGCTTCCAAAGGGATCAGCCCAGTATAGAATATGCATACTTACATTGTTCCAAGCTGAATCGATATACAGAAAGCATTTAATGTTTATATGTTTGGGTGCTTTTAAAGAATTGCTGTATGAATTTCTATGATAG
The DNA here is from genome assembly GCF_037356315.1 of Lithobates pipiens. Lineage (NCBI taxonomy): Eukaryota > Metazoa > Chordata > Amphibia > Anura > Ranidae > Lithobates > Lithobates pipiens. The sequence goes on from NW_027507718.1 coordinate 219,740,922, forward strand.
TGTAAACTAGCAAAAACCGTTCAAGAACTAAACTCACCAAAGACAGTTTCTGGTCCTGAAACAGAGAGTGGGTAATGCGCTGAGACTCTGGGAGTGGCATGTTAACTGAACCTTTTGCTACCGACACAACTGGATTTGGTTTTACATCCGATTCCGAAACAGAAAAAGAATCTGCCTATAAAAAAAAAACAAAGAAAAAACAAAACAAAGATCACCCCTTTAATTCCTCTGGTTCTGATACTGAATATGATCCAGAGCTCAACAAAATCTCAAGACTCCTTCCATAAACACAAATACCTCCTACAACATCACATTTAAGCATGGACACTTATTAGTATAACATTGTCAACTTGATTCCATCAATACTGCAAATAAAAAGAAAAAAAGACACGTATTTTTAAATCTGGGTTAGCAGTCACAGCTAATCAAAGCTGTTATATGACAGTTACCACAAAGAAGAGTGATGCCGCGTACACACGACCAGACTTTCCGGCAGAAAAGGTCAGACGGAATCATTTCATCAGATATTCTGATCGTGTGTGGGCTTCATCTGACTTTTTTCTTCAAAAATTCTAACGGACCTAAAAATAGAACACGTTTTAAATCTTTCAGACGGAATCAATTCCTATCGGGAAAACCGTTCGTCTGTAAGCTATTCAGATGGACCAAATACAATGCAAGGGCAGCTACTGGCTATTGAACTTCCTTTTCTAGTCCTGTTGTACGTCATCACGTTAGGAACGAACAGACTTTGGTGTAATCTTGCGTAGACAAGTCCGTTCGGTCGGAGAATCCGGCAGTGTGTACGCGGCAAAAATAGGATTTTTCATGTGAAAGGGCGGATGAAAGGTGTCCTAGAATCCTGTGCCAAAACACTTTGCAGCCTAGTGAGGAGTGTACATACTCTTGATGGGCACAGATACACTCTCATAGCAGCTTGATAAGAGTACACATTTATCTGAACCCACTCAGCCAACATCTTCATTGGGTGGCCTGCCCAACGCTGCACAGCATATTCTTCAAATCCCTTTCAGATGGGCACAGAGGCCTGATACCTTAAAGCAGTGGCTCTCAACCCCTGTGCGCAGGACCCACTAACAGGCCAGATTTTAAGTATTACCTCAGGGAGATGCAGACTAGAATACTGCAGTCACTGAGCAGCAAATTATACTGCCTGTGATGTATTTCAGTAATCTTGCAAACCTGGCCTGTTGGTGGGTCCTGAGGACAGGAGTGGAGAACCACTGCTAAGCATTTGTAAACCCCCACAAAAAACTTTTATTTGCTCTATTTTGGACTGGTAAATATTTAAAAGGGAAGTGTTTTGTTACAGCTGTTCAGTTAGCGCAGATAATATCTGAAAAATGAAAACTGTGTTCCCTTCTGACTTATTTAAATGTGGTAGTGCATATATGAAACAACGCATAAAGTACAAATTTAAATAAACAAATGCCGTAAACATACTGTACATAAAGTGTTGTGCAGTACAAGAGAAAGGTGCTTGTGACGGAATGTCTCACACTCTGCTCGTGTGCTTCCGACAGTACACTGCTTCCTCCAGTCTGGACCTTCAGGTATCAGATACTACAGCGAAACGTACAACACTAGCCAACACTAGCTTGTAGGAACATGGAACTGTTTATTAGAACAAGAATACAGTCTTATATACAGTTCAGAAGGCGGTTCTCCCCTCCTGATCATATTACCCTACCAATACACTGTAACCAGAAACAAATTAACATGAGCTAAATAACTAATCATTTACGCAGCCTAGGTGACTCAGAGGTATGACCTTTCTCAGAAGACGACTTGTCTCCTACATTACAGACCATGGAATCCACATAAAAGCAATGCTTTGATTAACCAGGGATTGCAGACAGTATGGCAACAGCCTACAAAACTCTTACAATTTTCCATCATTCTGATACAGTAGAATTAATCCAGATTTCTTGAGGGATATTGTTAATCAATATTTTTTAAGTAATCCAAACCACATTCTCAGTGTCCATCATTTTCTCAGTCATCATGTGCCCCTATTAGCCACAGGGTAACTTAGACATGGGAGGTGCATGGAGAGCTGCAACATCGGATTCTGGGTTAGATTTGCACTTTATGCATGGTTTCATATATGCACTAGCACTTTTAAATACATCAAAAAGAAGCACAGTTTTCATTTTTCAGCTATTTTTCATGGTAAAATTACACCATTAAGCTGCAGCAACCCTGTATTTAGGATACTTTTATTGCACATTTAACACATTTGCCCAAGTGACCTTTTCCTTTTTTGCAGAAAAATAGGATTTTTTTCATCATAGTTACCTGTAAAATTCTTTTATTTGAGTACATCGTGGGACACAAAGTTAGGCTATTATTCCTTACTTACTGGGTTATACGTCATCTCTAGGTGAATGGACACTGGTAGACCAAAGTCTTAGACAGGCAGTCCACTCCTATATAACCCCTCCCATACAGGAAGTACTTCAGTTTTGTAGAAGGCACTGAATCCTCAAAAGAGGGGAGGGACCTCTGTGTCTTTACATGTAAGTATGATGAAAAAAATCCTATCGTACATCACGGGACACAGAGTTAGACTTATTCCTTACTTACTGGAGCAATAGCCTTGAGGGGAGGGAGACACCCTGCCCAAAAAACAGCCATCAGACATATGGTAGCCTGTAGTACACTATGGTCGAAAGCTGAAGCCTTGGCTGCTCTAACATCCACCTGATAAAATCTTGTGAACGTATGCACTGAAGACCAGGTAGCAGCCTTACAAATGTGAGCCACAGATATCTAATGCCACACCCCTGGTAGAAGGAGCTCTCACCCTGAAGGGAGGAGCCTTGTGTTTCAGACCATAGGCCTGAATAACCAATTGGCGGACCCAATTGCCGATGGAAGCTTTGGAAGCTGCCTGCCCCTTCTTGGGTTCATCTGGTAAAATAAAAAAGGAATCTGATCCTTGGAGCTCCGCAGATCAAATAAATTCTGACTGTCCGCACTATGTCCAAGGAATGCAGTTGTCTCTCTTCTGCCGAATGAGGCTGAGAGAAAAAGGAAGGCAAAAACATCCTTATTTAATTGAAAGGCCGACACCACCTTTGACAAGAAGGATGGAATAGATCATAACACGACCTTGTCATGGTGAAGGATCAAGTATGGTTCCCTGCACGAAAGGGTCACCAATTCCAACACCCTTCTAGCCGAGGGGATGGCCTTTAAGAAGGCTAGCTTGCGTGACAGCAAGACTAATGGAATTTCCTTGATAGGCTCAAATGGTTGTTTCTGTAACACAGATAGCACCAGGTTTAAGTCCCAAGGACTCATAGGTGACCTAATGGAGGGAAGCAAACGAGTCAACACCCTGGCTTCCACAGCCATGCCTTCAAATTTAGAGACCGTAAATTGGGGCGGCGCAGAAGCGCCCAAGGTTGATCTATTGCCAATCTCACAATCTAAGGAAACCAGGACCTTCTGGGCCAGGCTGGTGCCACCAGGATGACTGAAACCCCCTCTTGCCGAATCCTGCGCAACAAATGTGGAAAGAGAGGGATTGGGGGAAAGCATAAACCAGGGAGAACTAACTCCATGGAACTACCAGAGCAACTGCTCCAATTGCCAAGGGATCCCTTGTTCCGGACACAAACTTATGTAGCTTGTTGTTGAACCTGGATGCCAATAGATCGACATCTGGCTATCCCCATTGCTGGCAAATTTCCCAAAACACATTCTGGTGCAGGGACCATTCTCCAAGGCAGATCTGCTGGCGGCTCAGATAATCTGCATCCAGGTCTCTACCCCCAGGATATGGACAGATGATAGAATCAGCACATGTCCCTCTGCCCAGGCTAATATGTGGTTCACCTCCACCTGAGCTGACCGCCTCCTGGTACTGCCTTGGTGGTTGATGTAGGCCACCGCAGTGGCATTGTCGGACTGAACCCTGATAGAGCAGTCCTGAAGCTCCACCGTCCAGAACCATAGGGCCAGACGCACTGCCTGCGACTCCAGGATGAATGAATGAATGAATGAAATACTTATATAGCGCACAATGCGAACTGAATCGCCTCTAGGATGTTAATGGGAAGGCTCTGCTCTGCCCTTGACTATCTCCCCTGAGCTGTGAGCCCTTCTAGGGTCGCTCCCCAGCCAGACTGGCATCTGTGGTAATTTTTCCTTTTCGCAGGTTCCGATTCTGCAACCACCAGTTTAGGCTTAAGCGTGCCCAAGGAGATAAGGACATAGGGTAATCCAGGGCTTGCACTCTCCTGTTCCAAGCCGGCAAGATGTCTTGTAAAAGCCTAGAATAGAACCGGCCAAAGGGAACTGCGTAGGGAACTGCCTCGACACCATCCTTCTCAGATTCTTCAAATACTTAATACTTCAGAGACTGAGCTAGCCTCAGGGCTGACTTTTCTGCATTTATGACCCAGCCCAGATTTTGTAAACACTGCACTGTGCAGGCTATGCTCTGTTCTAGGGCCTACAGTACATGATCTCTGAGCAGAAGGTTGTCCAAGTAGCCAAGCACCAAGATTCCCTGGGCCCTTAACAGACCCAGTATTGGTGCTAGGACCTTTGGAAACACCCGAGGTGCTGTGGCAAGCCGGAATGGCAGAGCCACAAACTGGAAAAGATGTTTATATACTGCAAAATGCAGGAAACTGATGAGGTTGAAAGATAGGTACGTGTAAATACATGTCCTTGATATCGATGGAGGCTAGAAAGTCTCCCATCTGGACCGAGACTACTACCGAGTGTACTGACTCCATCCAAAAGGACTGGATTAAGGCTAATTTCACACTGAGGTGGTTTTCAGGTGCTTTAGTGCTTGAAATAACCTCTGAAAAGCACCTGACAACTGCCTCCAATTCATTGCAGTGTGTCTTTTCAGACTGGGGCGGGGCGCTTGCGGGACGTTAATAAAATTCCTGCAAGAAGCATCTTTGGGGTGGTTTGGGAGCGCTATAAATAGTGTTCCCAAAATACCCCACCCATTGCAATGAATGGGCAGCGCTTCCAAAGCACATGAAAAGTGATTTAAAAGTGCCACAAAAATGGACTTTTTACAATTTTTGGGGGTAAAAAGCATCCTGCAAGTGACCGAAAAGCGCCACAAAAATTAGCTGTGCTTTAGCGGTAATGGCTGGGCGCTGCCAGTGTGAAAAGTCTAATAGATACTGGTTCTGGGATCTTGGATACAAAATGGGCCTTGTGTTCCCATTTGGTTTTAGTACCATGAACAGGTTTGAAATAAAACGGCGTGCCCCTTTTAAATATAGGAACCTGTAGAATCACTCCCTGATGCACTAAATGATCTAGTGCCTTAAACCTTAAACATGTGTTGTAACAATCTGTCAAACTAGCAAGAGGCTGGACACCTGTGTGGCAGTGACAGCAGGGGGAGCTTGGGCTAGCTGCTGGTGTTTTTGTAGGAATATATATTTTTTTGCTGTCTTAGCTGCCTTTTTTCAGATGAGTCTGTGCACAGGGGTTCGCCATTGCGTACGATGGTTTACCATAGTGCATGCGGGTTCGCAGCTGTGTTGGACCCCCATGGCACAAGCAGCTTTACATAGGGAACCCCACAATAAGGGGGTTTCACTAATGCGTCCAGGTTCAGGGCAACCTTAAAAACGAATTACCCAATCTTCACCAGTCACAGCGGGTTCCGTCACTTAGGGACCTTTAAGGACTGGGTACCCTTTTCATGTTTTAGGGTCCACTCCCTTGGACCTGTACCATAGCCTGCAGGAATGCCTTAGCTCTGTAGTGTCCAGGATTCCACTACGCAGGGTCCAACGCCCTAAGGTCGCAATATAGGCAAAACCTTGCAGGATCCTTGTGTAGTCTTTGCGAGGCTCGGGTACCATTTAAATTTAGCCTATAATCTTTACTCATATAGATCCGATCGGTCAATCCCTTGATTCATTTAAGATTAATTTTGGGACGCAAGACCCGGAGTTTGAGAGAGCTCAAATAAACGTGCTCATCCACCTTGCAGACACTGGTAAAAAAAAAATGAAGTACTTCCTGTATGGGAGGGGTTATATAGGGGCGGACTTCCTGTGTAAGACTTTGGTCTACCAGTGTCCATTCACCTAGATATGGCGTATAACCCAGTAAGTAAGGAATAAAAGCCTAACTCTGCCTCCCACGATAAAGAAATATACCTGTTGAACATGCCAGAAATTTAGAAAGTGTGTTACTTCCTTTATTGCCTCACTGTTCTCAATTCTCTTTTTGACTATAGAACACCTACCCCTATGTTATAGGAGGAGTTGTTGTGCAGGCCAACATGCTTTTCTTTTACCAAGCCTAGGTTCACACTTGCGCCGGTGGTTCCCACTGCCGGGCCACACCCATTCCTGCAGTCGCAACCACCCGAACAGTGAAACAGGAAATGCGTGAGAGTTGCTGGAAATTGCTCTGGCACTGGGAACTGCACTGCATTTGCAGTTCCCGTGCAGGCTGCGATTTCTAAAATGCTGCAGGGCACATTTTCCCTCAATTTCAAGAGGCATGGCAGTCCATTCAAATGACCGTGGCTCGCAGACCCATCATAGTGTGAACCTAGTGTAAGGTGACAATGCCAATTCTGAACCAATAGGGTATAGTGGGTTAACACTGTCACCCTAGGTAACAGCGTCTATTACTAGCAGGATCACCAGGTAAAAAGAAGGAAAAAACATTAGAGTGATAAAAACGAATGGGATATTTGGGAATTGGAGAAAATGTAGAGAAATGCAACCAAACTGATAAGAGGCATTGAGGAGCTCAGCTACGCGACAAGATTAGCTGAACTGAATTTATTCTTAAATAGAGGAGATTAAGGGGGTATGATCACCATGTACAGTATCTCACATATTTGTAAATATTTTATTATATCTTTTCAGATGACAACACTGAAGACATGTCACTTTGCTACATTGTAAGTGTACAGCTTGTATAACAGTGAACATTTGCTGTCCCCCTCAAAATAACTATACACAGCCATTAATGCCTAAACCTCTGACAACAAAAGTGAGTAATATTTTGTGTGGCCACCATTATTTTCCAGAACAGCCTTAACCCTCTTGGGCATGGAGTTCACCAGAGCTTAACAGGTTGCCACTGGAGTTCACTTCCACTCTTCCAATGACAACGTCAGGAAGCTGGTGGATGTTAGAGACCTTGCCCTCCTCCACCTTCCGTTTGAGGATGCCCCACAGATGCTCAATAGGGTTTAGGTCCAGAGACATGCTTGGCCAGTCTATGATCTTTGCCCTCAGCTTCTTTAGCAAGGCAGTGGTCGTCTTGGAGATGTGTTTGGGGTTATGTTGGAATACTGCCCTGCGGCCCAGTCTCTGAAGGGAGGGGATCATGCTCTGCTTTAGTATGTCACAGTACATGTTGGCTTTCATAGTTTTCTCAATGAACTGTAGCTCCCCAGTTCCGGCAGCACTCATGAAGCCCCAGACCATGATACTCCCACCACCATGCTCGACTGTAGGAAAGACACTTGTCTTTGTACTCCTCACCTGGTTGCCGCCACACACGCTTGACACCATCTGAACCAAATAAGTTTATCTTGGTCTCATCAGACCACAGGTCATGGTTTCTAATAATCCATGTCCTTAGTCTGCTTGTCGTCAGCAAACTGTTTGCGGGCTTTCTTGTGCATCATCTTTAGAGGAGGCTTCCTTCTGGGAGCACAGCCATGCAGACCAATTTGATGCAGTGTGTGGCGTATGGTCTGAGCACTGACAGGCTGACCCACCACCCCTTCAACCTCTGCAGCAAGGCTGGCAGCACTCGTACATCTGTTTACCAAAGATTACCTCTGGATATGAAGTTTAGCACGTGCACTCAACTTCTTTGGTCGACGAGGCCTGTTCTAAGTTTCAGTGTCTTGGCAATCTTCTTATAGCCTAGGCCATCTTTATGTAGAGCAACAATTTTTTTTATTTCAGATCCTCAGAGTTCTTTGCCATGAGGTGCCATATTGATCTTTCAGTTACCAGTAAGAGTGAGAGCGATAACACCAAATTTAACTCATGCTCCCCATTCACACCTGTGACCCTGTAACGCTAACGAGTCACATGACACCGGGGAGGGAAAATGGCTAACTGGGCCCAATTTGGACATTTTCACTTAGGGGTGCACTCACTTTTGTTGCCAGCGGTTTAGAAATGAATGGCCATGTGTTGAGTTGTTTTGAGGGGACAGCAAATTCACACGCTTATACAAGCTGCACACTCACTACTTTACATTGTATCAAAATGTAATTTCTTCATCATTGTCACATAAAAAGATATAATAAAATATTTACAAAAATGTGAGGGGTGTACTCAATTTTGTGAGATACTGTATAAATACGTAGGGGATCTGTTTAGTGAACTTGATTTTGAGTCAATTTTAGTTAGTTAGTTACAGAGGACAAAGGGGCACTTTTTACGCCTGGAGAGAGATATTTAACCTCCATATATGATTTTCAAATCAGATTCAGTTCTGGGCTCTGGCTGGGCCATTCCAAAACTTTAATCTTCTTCTGGTGAAGCCATTCCTTTGTTGATTTGGATGTATTCTTTGGGCCATTGTCATGCTGAAAGGTGAATGTTCAGCTTTCTAGTAGGAGGCTGAAGGTTTTGTGTGAATATTGGCTGGTATTTGGAACTGCTTATAATTCCTTCTACCTTGACTAAGGCCCCTGTTCCAGCTGAAGAAAAATGCTGCCACCATCCTGCTTCACACTGGGTATGGTGTTCCTTTGGTGATGTGCAGTGTTGTTTCTGCACCAAACATATCTTTTGGAATTATGGCCAAAAAGTTCAACCTTGGTTTCATTAGACAAAAACACATTTTCCCACATGCTTTTGGGTGACTTCAGAGGTGTGTTTGCAAAATTTAGCGGGGCTTGAAGGTTTTTCTTCTTAAGAAAAAACTTCTTTCTTGCCACTCTACCCCATAACCCAGACTTATGAAGGATATGGGAAATTGTTGTCACATGTACCACATAGCTAGTACTTGCCAGATATTCTTGCAGCTCCTTTAACCTTGCTATAGGCCTCTTGGCAGCCTCCCTGACCAGTTTTCTTCTCATCTTTTCAGAAATGCTTGAGGGACTGTTGTGCCATATTTTCTCCACTTGATGATGACTGTCTACACTGTGTTCCATGGTATATCTAATGCCTTAGAAATTCTTTTGTATCCTTCTCCTGTTTCCTTTTAACAGTGAGATCCCTCTGATGCTTTGGAAGCTCTCTGCGGACCATGGCTTTTGTTGTAAGATGCGACTAAGAAAATGTCAGGAAAGACCTACTAGAAGAGCGAACTTTATTTGGGGTTAATTAGAGGCACATTAAATGACAGGTGTGTACTGACTCCTATTTAACATGAGTTTAAATGTGATTGCTTAATTCTGAACACAGCTACATCCCCCAGTTGTGAGAGGGTGTTCACACTTATGCAACCACATTATTTTTTTTCACTCCCCCCCAAAAGACTTCAGTTTGTTTAGCAATTGAGTTGTACAGTTTATAGGTCACATTAAAATGTGGAAAAAGTTCTGCAATGATTCATCTTGGTCTCATTTTTTTTTTTTTTACATCACAGAAACCTGACATTTTAACCGGTGTGTAGACTAATATACACTGTACACACACACACACACACACACACACACACACTATAAATACCCCCCCCCCTTTTTAAAAGTGATCACATACCCTCTGCTCTCAGCTGCATAGAGAGGCGGGGAGGAGAAACAGCAGCACACTGGTCTTCCCAATGAATGGCTGTGCAGGGGCGTGTCAGCAAAAGTCTGATCATTGAAGGAGAGTAGGCTGAGTTACCAGCACGGCAAGAAAACTGACAATGCTGTGCTCTCATGCCTAGTGTGGTCAGTTTCTAATAGGATAGTAGAGTGACTGGCAGGAAAACCAGGTATTTTACACAAAAGGAAGCAATACAAAGAGAAAAGGAAACTTTCATACAAATACATGGTACAGCTGCCACATATCAGAAATATGAATATGTTGCTTACATATCCTTTAAAGGGGTTGTAAAAGTTTTAGTTTTTTTAACCACTTGCCAACCAGCTGCCATCATTACATGGCTCTCTGCGTGAATCTCAGTAAGTATACGTCGGCTCGCGCAGTTACGGGTGGACGTGCGTCGGTGGCGTGCCCACTGCAGAAGCATGCCCGTGGGTCGGGCGGAAACAATGTCCACCGGCAAGCCATCGACAGTGTTTCCCTCAAAAAAGAAAGGACCATAAATCTTTGTAAACAAGTACATACATTTTTGGTGAATCTCGCTCGTGCTGTACAAGTTCCTGTGGCGAACATTGTGACACAATACTTTACCGCTTAGATGAAACGTTTCGTCATCTCTAAGAATCAACCATAGGAATCTGTCATCCTCCATGTTGTCTAAGAGCATATGCAAGAAATCGAAACATTTTCTTCTGTCACTTACACAAAGAGTTTGCACCAATTGCAATCGGAATGGCCTCAGAAGCAAACGTCGTATTAACACATGCCAGTCGTATGAGGGATCACAAATTCTCAGCTAGCCGACGAGCGGACTTGTGCGGGCTTAGCCTCTTGACTTTGTTGCACATTTTCCTCTGAAGTGCATTGTCTCCCTGGACTCTTCCCCTTACATAAACACCCCGATTCTTCAAATTGTTTAAACCAATGACGAATGTTCTTTGCCAATTTGATCAATTCAGAAACGCTGTTGAAACATGCTGCACCATTTTTTCAGACTCTTGCTAAATGGGAGAACACAAAATGCCCTTTGCTGCATAGACACCATCTTGTTAACGACTGAGGCTAGCGTCTATTTGGGCACTAGTATTGGTATCTAGCAACCGTCGTTTGAAATTCTAGGCCACGCCTGTAGTACAGGTTTCAATCATTGGCGGTGCGTGGTTGTACAGATATAAGGTTTTAAAATTGCATCATTCTTTTTGAAAAACTCTGTATTGTAATGGATCTGTATTGAATTTGTTTACATTGGTGAAGCATTATGTCTGTTGTTGCTATAGGCAATGGTGGGAGAGAGATACTCACAGTCTACTGCTTTTATAAAAACATTTTTGTTTCTTGTATGGAGTAACTATGGATATATTTGTGCCTGCTTCCATGGTTTAGGTACAATACCTTTATTTCCCATTTCATTGACAAAAATAAAGGTGTGAATTCCCTGTGTCTCTCATATTATATATCTGGTGCACGGTTTACGATCCTAGGGGAGTTATTTGTGTTGAGTGGCCACTCCCAGATGGGAGTTACATGATCTTCCCTTACTACTAAAGAGTCTAATTGTATAAGCCAGTGCCTGCAGCACCTGAGGACATCTGTTTAAACTAAACACGTAAGGGACAGAGCTTCAGACACTGACTTCATCATGCCATCAGCGTTGCTGAAAACAGTAGCATTTTATGTGAATCTTTTGCCAGCATTTCATAAAATTATTTTTAATAAATCATTTGTACTATCTGTTCCATTGAATTTCATACATATTTTCCCTTTCTCCTGAATTGCTTATATCCTTGATTGGTTATATGCCAAACAAGCAAAATTAACCTATAATCATCTGGAGTCCAACTATTTGGTGATAAGTGGTTGACATCCTTTCCTCTTGTTGGTCACTTCTGCATGTAGATGAAGTCATAGTCCTGACTTGGCAGAACTGTTAAGGGGGTTTATATCACATAAAATGTGTATTCGCTTCTGAGCGAGTTGTTATTTTGCTTTATAGTGAAGGCTATAGCCGAATTGTGCAATTCACAGGAGGTGTCTCACTTCAAGTGCTGTATTAGGAATTTGAAGTGTAAGTGGATCTTCAGCCTATTTTGAAAGTTTCTGTTATTGGAAACCTGTCCCCCCTCCAATAACACCAATAATAACTCCAATAATAATAATGGATAGTAATAAAAAAAGTTTTGGCTTTCTACATACTTTGTTTTTTATTCTTCCAATGTACTTCCTGCTTAGATTGCCTAGGCAAATGACATAGTGTTTGCTCCAATCACTCCTGGGATATCATCGTCAGAATTACCAGGAGTCTTCAGACAGGTTTTTTTCTCTCCTCAGAGCTCTGTGCTTGTGTGGGCGGAGGAGAAGGGTGGAGAGATGTGCCCATAAAACTATGCATCGGGGTGCAGAGGAGGGTGTGAGGTTTGTCTAGAGGTTCAAGGTCAATGCTTGAGAGTATGCAGGAGGAGGGCGGAGAGGCGTGTCCAGAGGCCAGGGATCTATACTTGTGTGTTTGGGAGAAAAGTGGAGAAGGAGGGCAGAGGGTGGATGTCCACAGGCTCCTGTACATGGTTGGAATACTTCCATAACAAATACAGCCAGCTGCAGGATTTTCTTCCTTTTTTTTTCTTTGGTTGAAGATGTCTTTCCGCAAGCGGCTGTTTTCATTGTTTTCACTGTATTATGCCCCGTACACACGATCGGAAATTCCACCAGTAAAAGTTCGATGAGAGCTTTTGGTCGGAAAATGCGATCGTATGTATGCTCCATCTGACTTTTGCTGGCGGAATTTCGGCCAGCAAAAGATTGAGAGCATGTTCTCAATTTTTCGGTCGGAAAAAGTTCCGATCGGAAATTCTGATCGTCTGTACAAATTCCGACACGCAAAATTCCTACGCATGCTCGGAAGGATTGAACTTCATTTTCTTGGCTCATCGTAATGTTGAACATCACTGCGTTCTTGACGGTCGAAAGTTCCGAGAACTTTTGTGTGACCGTGTGTATGCAAGAGAGCTTGAGTGGAATCCTGTTGGAAAAAAAAAAACCCAGAGCTTTTTCCGACCAAAATTCCGATCGTGTGTACGCAGCATTAGTGTCGAGTTAAAAATTTACACCTCTGAGGAGTTCATTACTGTGTCATAAAACTTTCTTTCTTGGGGTAACCTACATCAGATAAATTGAGCACCAGCCTGTTCGTTAAAACTATGGCAAAAAGTGTGATGTCTAGATTTCATAAGCAATGACACAAGGGAAGGTCTCGCTCTAGTTTTGGCTATCACTAGGATCTATTCCACTAAGGACTCTCAAGGCATTTTATTGCTGTCCTTCATCTGCACACATGGTGGGCTAAATTGTAGTATGATCTAGTTAGCTCATCGTGACCGGAGCTTTAACCCATGGACATCCTATATAGAATCTGCAATTTATTCTTTCACTGTTTAGTTCCAAAGCCTTGAAGAGTAGAGCCAACTCTTTTTCTTAAATTTTTATTTTGCGGGATTCGCTTGCCATAAAATTTTAAACAGCGGGATAAAAATGTTTTTGCAGTTTTCTTATAAATAAAAGCATATCCCTTAGAGGGCTTTTTTTGTGTTGATGCAGCCAGGGGGAAGAAAGAATTTCTCAATATAAGGACAATCAAATGAAGTCTTCAATATTCCAACAGAATAATAAGCAAGCAACCTGCTCTCAGTAGAAAAATGCTATCCATCACCTAAAGACACTAGCAAAAAAAATTGGGATTGCTGGGGATGGAGGGTTATATGGGCTATCTTAACAACTTTGCCAGCATAAAACCCATGGGCAAGATATAAAGCAGCCTATGTCCTGGCTGTCCAGCCCACTGGCTGAAGAAAAAAATAATAATGCACATCTATGGCCATCTTTGGCACCAAGTTAGCAAAATGTACACTGTAAAGTGAATTACAAAAATAGCCTCGGTTCTTGCAGTAACTGTCAGAGATACAGGTTAACCTTATTTTACCTGTCCGCAACACTGGACCTTATATAGTATCCAGGTCTAACCCATGGTGGGCATAGCATCAAAGGGTCCTTGGGGTCTGCGCTGCATAGGGATGGACCACAGCCCTGGACTTACCACCCTACGACTGACTACATGCATTGCGCAGTCTGTCCCCATGGCGTGGGGTCCAGGTAAAGCACCCAAAGTTTTACTGAGTAGTTAAGAGTTGGTTGAAGAATACAACAATATTAATAAACTAGTTAAGCCAAGAGTGACTTCTTCATAACGGAGAGAAGGTCTAATCACCTTCAAAATACTAATACTAGCAAAATACTAAAAACTCATTGAGTGTTATGGGGTTACAGGGGAGGCGTCCAGGGGGTGTGTACTCAAAAATGATGCCAGTGTCCAATCAGCTGTAGGTACAAGCCGATAACCCTGGGTTTATGAACACCGAGTCTGTGTCCTGTACTGTATGATAAAGATAATAATTGTATTCAAAATTAACGTGCAAATGTTGATTTAGATTTCTTTTGTTTATTTACTTTCGATTCCACGAGTAATACCAATCCCTTGACATACTGTCTCATGTTATGTTCGTTTAAAAAAAAATTCTATCAGCAAAGACAGGGTCTGTGGATGCCTCTCTGGTGGTTCAACATAGTTACAGTTCCCATTCTCTAACACTTTGGGGGTTATTTGGGAAAGGCAAATCCACTTTGCACTGCAAGTGCACTTGGAAGTGCAGTCGCTGTAAATCTAAGGGGTATATCTGAAATGAGGGGAAGCTCTGCTGGTTTTATCACCAATCATGTGCAAGCTAAAATGCTGTTTTTTGTTTTCCTTGCATGTCCCCCTCGGATCTACAGTGACTTTGCACTGAAAGTGCACTTGGAAGTAAAGTGGATTTTCCTTTAGTAAATAACTCCTTGTTTCTTCCAATCGACTGCATGGTGGTCATCAAACCACTGGTTCCAATTTTTTGATGCATATACAGATGATTTTCAGCATATTTTACCAAAGTGGTTCACTATACGGTCCAGCTTGCTACATAAATTCCTGAAGAAGCCGTAATAGGCAAAACATGTCGAGATTATTGCATCTGCTGTAATTTGGAACATGTAATATTCAGTCTGTTATCGTGGAATGAAACCTGAATATGGTTTTGATTTTAATAAATAAAGTTAAGTGTTAAAATTAGTTTTACATAAATTGTGTAGTAATTAGCACCTTCAACCTGTTGCCGACCGCCCCATGTACATTTACCGTGGGTCGGTGGCTTCTCTGCGCAGAATCACATACAGGTATGTAATTCTGCACTTCTGGGTCTGCGCCGCACAAGCATTTCGGCGGTGGCCCGCTCCCAAAGTGATTGGACACAGCAGGAGCCAATCAGCAGGTCTAGTGGACCTAATGTCCGCCGGGACCCGCCAATCGTTCCAGACAGAGGCAGAACTGCGGTCTGCCTATGTAAACAAGGCACATCATCATTCTTTTAGTAGGGAAGACAGAGATCCTGTGTTTCTGCTAAACAGGTACACCGATCTTTGTCTGCCCACAGTTAAAGCACATCTCCCCCCAGTTAGCCAGTACTCCCTAGAGACACATTTAACCCTTTGATTGCCCCTGATGTTAACCACTTCCCTGTCAGTGTCATTAGTACATTGACCGTGCAAATTTTTTAGCACTCATCACTGTATTGGTGTCACTGGTCCCCAAAAAAGTGACTTGGTGTCCGATTTGTTCACCGCAATGTCGCAGTCCCACTATAAGTCGATGATTGCCGCCATTACTAGTAATAAAAAAAAAAATGCCATAAAAATATCCCATAGGTCTTGTAGGTGCTATAACTTTTGTGCAAGCCAATCAATGCACAAAACTCCAATCAAAATTGGGATTTTTCTTTTACCAAAAACATGTAGAAGAATAAATTTTGGCCTAAATTGATGAAATTAGATTTTTATTGGATAGTTTTTTTTTTTTTCAAAATTGTTAATCTTTTTGTTTATAACGCAAAAAATAAAAACCGCAGAGGTGATCAAATAACCCCAAAAGAAAGCTGTATTTGTTGGCAAATAAAGGATATCAATTTTATTTGGGTACAGCATCGCACGACAGCACAATTGTCAGTTAAAGTGTCGCAGTGGCGTATCGCAAAAAATGTCTTGGTTATGAAGCGGGGGTAACTTGTCTGGAGCTGAAGTGGTTAAAGTCCCTTTCTTTGTAGAATAGTGAGTTTAAAAAAAAAATATGGGATGTGGTGCTGGATGTAAATTTTATCCTACCCATATCAGTAATGAATAAGAGAAAACATATCAAAGGTTTAAACTGAGAAAAAAAAAAAAGCGATCTTGAAATTGATGGCAGCAACACGTCTCAAAAAGTTGGAACAGGGCCATGTTTAGCACTGTGTAGCATCCCCTCTTTAAAAATAAATAACATACATATATATATATATATATATATATACATACATACATGTATGTGTATTATATATAAATAAATGCTAAAGCAGGGGATGCTACATAGTGCTAAACATGGCCCTGCCCCAACTTTTTGAGACGTGTTGCTGCCAATATCAAAATCACCTTTTCTCAGTGTGTATATATATATATATATATATATATATATATATATATATATATATATATATATATATATATATATATATATACACATACACACACACACACATACATACACACTCACACACATATAGTTTGGGCCATTTTTCATACTTTTGGCTCTGTATGCCACCAGAATAAAAACAATCCAAATTAATTTCAAGTGCAGACTCATGTCCATTTGGACGTTGTTCTGTACTCACCTATGCTGATTACCCCCCCATTGTGTTGTGATGAAGCAAACAGCCAAACGTGTTGACACACAGGGGCTCACTATGGCTACATGGTGCATTTCCACAGTGTACTTTTCAATTTGAACTCACTGTACATGATTTTAACTCTCATTGTGTTATATTTTTCTTATATTATATTTTTTGTATAATTTGTATAATAAAATCTGTTGCCTCTAAAGTCTGACATGGGGCTTTTTTGCCCATTTTTGCTTTTTTTCTGTATACCTGGGTTGAGATCAAGTGATTGACTCGGCTACTGCCGAATATTACACCACTTTTCCTTCAAAAAGCTCCTGGGTTTCTTTTTCAGTGTGTTTTGGATCATTGTTCACCTGTACTGCAAAGCGCTTTCCAGTCAACTTTGCTGCATTTGGCTGAATCTGGGCTGACAGTATATCTTTAAAAACTGCAGAATTCATCCGGCTGCTTCTGTCACATCATCAACATCAATGACCCAGTGCCAATGCATGCCCATGCCATCACACTGCCTCCACCATGCTTTACAGATGACGCTGTGTGCTTTAGATCAAGAGCTGTTCCAAGCCTTCTCCACACTTTTTTCTTCCTGTCATTCTGGTACAGATTAATCTTAGTTTCATCCATCCAAAGAATGCTTTTCCAGAACTGGTCTGGCTTTTTTTTTTTTTATGTTTTTGGCAAAGTTTAATCTGGCTTTTCTATTCTTCTGGCTTATGAATGGTTTGCACCTTGTGGTGAACCCTCTGTATTTGCTCTAGTGAAGTCTCCTCTTAATTGTAGACTTTGACAATGATACGCTCACCTCCTGGAAGTTGTGTCCTTCACTTGTCTGGATGTTGTGAATGGGTTTTTCTTTATCATAGAGAGGATCCTGTGATCATCCACCACTGTTGTCTTCTGTTGACGACCAGGCCTTTTTATGTTGCTGAGCTCACCAATGCTTTCTCGTTTTTGAAGCCTAACAATGGCATCACAAGTCTTAGACATTAGAGGACAGGCAGGCTGTGCTCCCAGCACAGACAAAAAAATGGTCAGACTGAAATAGGAAAGCAGAACTAGCAGGATCACCAGGTATTTCACACAAAGGAAGCGATGCAAACAGAAGAGGTTAATTCTTAACATAAGTACATAATACAAGAGACACATATCAGGAATATGAATTATTGGGGGAAACCAACACTTTAAGACTGTTTAATAATAGTGGGATGTGGTTGCTCCACAGCAGTTACAAAGAATACTGACGAATAATTGTTGCAGCAAAGATAAAGGTATGGAATCATTAACAATTGGCAATCCTGCTCCTGGGACTTCTTCAGCTTTTTTGTAGAGCAATTGGTTGTGCGTGGCCAGATGCCAAAATGTGGCAGCATTTAGAACTGCTTACAGACAAGGCTGGTCGACTGCTACATAAAAACACCACAGACTTATGCATCGCAACTTAGCAACCTAACAAGCTGTATGCTTTAACCCATTTGCTGCCTGAGACTTTTTTTGTATACAATTATATGTACGTTTTTTGTACATACCGGGAAATAAAATTATTTTAGGCCTGAAGATTGCATAAAGCCCCAGAACTATCCATTTTCTAAAAGACACCTTAGAGAATAAAATAGTAGTTGTTCCAATTATGTTACACAATATTACACTAAAGTTAATTTTAGAGCATACAAATACAATAAATTATAATTTTTTTTGGTGCAATATAAAAGACAAGGTTGCCCTGAATAGACACCCAACATGTCTTGCTCACACTCTGGCGTGTGCGGCGATATGTAACAAGAGTATCAAAATCAACATTTTAGTGTATGGGTGGCACCGACACATGCTTTTACATGCGTGTATGTGGGGGTGGGAGGATTTATGCGATTGAGTGTAACTTTTGTAAACATTTTTTTTTTCTTTTTTCAATCACATAGGGGACAAAAAGTGATTATTTTTTGGCGACAGGTTCTCTTTAATGAGACATCCAGGGATTTCTCCCCTGTGCTCCAATTAATCTAATGCAGTGCAGATCACACTGCATTCGATTTTTTGAAAGGGGGACTCGTTAGTGAGGTCATACAGGTTGCTTCCAGGTCAGCAAGGGGAGCATACCCACTCAGCTTCCTCCTCTGTACCCGGCAGCACCTGCCATGGCGATCCCAGGCACCGCTTGCCCATCTGCAGAGTGCGCATCTGTTACCGCGGGTACGTGGAAGCAATCTGGCAGCTGCTGATGTGCTGAACTGCTTCCATCCAACAGCCAGGAGTCGGTTTGTCAGATATACATACCCACCTGCTGGCTGTAGCCATCAAGAATGTGTGTAGAACCCCCCCCCCCCCCTCATCAGGTTCATACAACAAACAGGCCTAGCAACGAAAGGGTTAATAAGCAAACCCTCTTTCCTGTTTGTATAAACTGTGAACTAAACTGGGGGTGTCATTAACAAGTTAATGATGCCCGCAGCGGTTCGCACAAGGCAGTGTGTACTGCCTGCGGGAGAAGAGAAATGCAGGAACCAGCGCTAGAATCGCGCTGGTTCTTGCATCGCACTAGTGTGAACCCAGGGTAAAAGACATCCGAACCAAAGAACAAAAATAAATACTTTTGCAGCTTACCTGTCCTTAGATGTGGTGGCTGCGTTAGTTTATTTTTTTTCCCAATTTTTTTTTAACTTTATTTTTATCTGGTAACCCTGTCATAAACACACTTCATGTCCTAAGTTGATAACCGCAATGAGCAGCATTGTCTCCCTAGGATTGGATGTTAGGACTACATAAAACCTTCTTCTCTTCTAAATAACATGGGGAGGTGTTCTGGAGTCCACAGAGATATCATTTAACATTGTTCTGTGCTAACAGTCCAGAGGCAAATATCACAGGAAATGATCAGCTCACTAAATTTTGGGATGAATAAACAGCACATTTTTTGCACTTGTTAAATATAATTAAAAAAAACTTTTAATGTTACATTTATCATACCAAAACAATAAATTTATAGTTGGCGATAAGGTCAAACTGAATGAGACCAAAGCTTGGCTGCACAGCTCAGTGGAAGGAGATGGGAGGCATATGTCAGGCATTAGAATTGCCTGCTAGGCAGCCCTTTCTTAAGCTCATAAAGACTTTGCAGAATTCTTCTAACTAAAAATCCACTGAGCTACATAAAAAGAGACACTAAATTTCACCAAAATAGTTGACCATATCAAATCACAAGAAAAGTTAAAACTATACCTTCAGAGTGTTGGCCACGCAGAATTCCTTAACTACTTCCACAAGAGGAGCCAACATGTTAGCTTTGGCTTCTGAGACTCCATCAAGCT
Organism: Lithobates pipiens; assembly: GCF_037356315.1. Classification (NCBI taxonomy): domain Eukaryota; kingdom Metazoa; phylum Chordata; class Amphibia; order Anura; family Ranidae; genus Lithobates; species Lithobates pipiens. The sequence goes on from NW_027507718.1 coordinate 219,760,767, forward strand.
TCTTCATATTTTCAATTGTTGTTGGTCTTAAAAAAAAAATGCAGCATATTCATCACCATGTAGGCATAACTTAAGCAAACAATATATAGTGTGTACCATCCTTTCTTGTCAGGTAAAATTTTCAGTGCTGTAATTGTGTGACTGACAATTGCTTGGTCATGCAACACTGTACCTAAATTAATTTTGTATCTTTTTTTTATATACAAATATATATTTATTTATTTTTACTATAAATAGGGGGGGGCGGGGGGAAATAAAATTTGAAACAAAACTGTTAGTCTTCCTTTTCGTTATAGAACAAACCAATTAGAAGTGCTAGGACAGTATGAACACCCCAAAATTACCCCTTTTTGGAAAGTAGACACCCCGATGTGACCCAATTTTTTGCCACTACTTTTTGTAAATTAGTAACATACTGGCATTAACGTGCTTAAAACACGGAGCTTGGTACAGATGAAGCAGGGCCGGCACTACCACTAGGCGGTACCAGTGTCTGTCTCTGCCCACCTCCCTCGGCGATGTGAAGCCGGTGCCGGGCTGTGGTCAGCCATTGGAGGAGCAGAGCAAAGACAGCCAAGATCTACCTAGCGAGTCCCCAACACCTCATCATCCATTAGGGGGAAGAGGGAAATTGAGTAGACACTTCCCCGTCATAACAATCATGGACCTGTCCTGGGAGGGGGGACAACATTAACCCCTCTCCCCCCTTCATCACTGCCAGAGCCGGGGAGCCCTGTGCCAGCCCTGACCACAATGGGGGGCACATCTCTGGCTGGGATCATTGGAGCTCCTCATCACGTCCCCCACATGACACCATTCACTGACCAGCGCTGTGTATTAATGACAGCCTGGATCTGCCTGTCGCAGGGGGTCAGGGTCAGCGCAAGCACAAGGCAGCTTCCGCAGCTGCCTTAGGGTGCCAGGGTGGGGGGGGGGGGGGGGGAAGATACCTGCAATGGCAGTTTTTATTTTTACTTATTTTCTCTCAACATATGTCACATGTATTTCCTTTTCACTCAAGATGGTGGGGTGTGGGTCTTCAGGCCTACCCTGGCGTCTAAAGGGAGAACGTATGGCCATTAGGTTCATTCCTGCCCTGCCTTGGGGGGTCTCTCATTGGGAGTACTCGTTGGTTGGCTTGGGGTGATCATGAGCAGAGGGGACTGCTTGACCCTTTGGCTATGGGACATGCGTGCCTTACCCTCATCAGGAGTCTTGTGCTATGGGGGGGTGTATCCGGTAGAGGTTCCATTTTGTACACTACCATACCACCATCATAAGTGCATATTTTTGCGTATGCTCACATGCACTCTTTTTGTTCACAATTTCTGTTTAGTTTTTGCACACTGCACTGTGGACCCTATAGTGGTTACCCCTAGGCAAAATGAGCCACTAAGTGAAGCCTAATGGATCGGGACTGCAGGCAAGTATTTCCCCAAGTGGAATGCACTTTTTTTTTTTTTTTAAAGAAAACTGTACAAAAATTCTCCGAACCTTCTTGAGTAAATACCACTAAGTATTAGATATCAAATTATCTCAGAAATCCGAGATATTTTAGAATTCTGACTTTACCCAGAATCATATTTTAGCAGGCTCTATGAATCCTTGTGGTTAGGCATACAAATAAAAAAATAGAAGGGAATATTTTTTGTACCTCATTTTAGCCATGTCCACAAGAACCTTGTTAGTGGCCAACACAGCTGGCGGGATGTCCTTCTCACTGGCTATTTTTTGCCTAGCTGATACCAGCTTGCCATATAGTGTAGTCTGTAGAAAATAAACACAAGTTATTTTGTAAGATAAGACAACACAATTGTCAGAGTGTAGTAAATATATGGAGAGATAGAAATCAGACTGTGTACACAGCAGCACCTTTTGTTATAGTATTATAATTAAATAAGTATAAATGCTATAATTCTTGTGTTTAAAGTAAATATATTTCTCCAAATGATAAACATTTCTGAATCAACAGGGTTCCATTTGTGCAGTATAAATGGTCTAAGCCGCAAACACAATTCTGCATAGAGGTGACTTAGCCCATATTTGCAATGTGTTAGCGTGACAGCTTGAGACCTTAAAGTGGTATTAAACTCCTATTATAAGGCTTACCTGTAGGTATTGTGAATATCTCCGAAAACGTGCACAGTTTAGGAGATATTCAGAGTGCATGCAGCCGGTGACATCACTGGCGCATGCACTCTGAAGGTCCGCCTTATGGTGCTGGACCTTCAGAGCCCATGCTGTAAATGGCGGCAGGAGTAACATTATCGATCCCCTGGTCACTCATACCGGAGGCCACTAGCCCAGAAGGAAGACCGGGGGAAGATGCACTTTTTTTTTTTTCCTAGCAGCTGCGGGTTTACTACCACCTTAACCTCCACATCCTCAGATGGAGCTTTACCCCACCATTCCAGTGTAACTGGCTTCTGTATGAAATTGTCCCACTTGGAAATTATGTAGTTATTTATGCATGTTTTTACAATCATCACTGTATGGTTATTCCTGGATGTCCACTCACAGAATGTTCAAAGCCCTACAGAGGTTACTGACCAATGTATGCTTTCACAAAGTAAAGGACAATGCAGTGTACAGGTGCTGGAAGATTTAAAGCCTTATGCAGTACTTTTCCACTTCACTTGCAAATACAAGATGACAATGAAAGGTGTGATAACGTGAATGCAGACCTTGAAAACAAAAGCATTAAATGTTCCTACAGAGTTACACAGACCTGCCAATTGTCAGGATAAATATCTGGTTTGGTGGCAAGAGGCTGACAAAAATTCTAAACAAATATTCATTGAGGATCTGCTCATATCTAGGCATTCAATGAACGTGCACAAAAGCGTGTTTTTCTGTGTGCAGTCACGGAACATGTGAAAAATGCACGTCACACTTGCTGTGCCATTAAAATAGAAATATGAGAATTATTTTGTTCCCAAAATCATACTTACCTAGATGGATGCAGCATCTGTCCCCCGCCGCCTCTGCACTGAGAACCAAGCCATCGAACACCGCCGATGGCTCGGTTCTCTCAGCTCACCGAGCAGAGAGCTGCTGCCTGTCAGTCAGCAGCACTCCTGCTCTGCTCCTCCATGGTCATTGGAGCTCTGAGCTGTGGAGGGGCAGAGAGCGGCCATCTCAGCGGCTCGCTGAGAGACTGAAACCGGCATCAGTCCAGGCACCTGGTGGATCCAGACTTCCCAGAGTCGGAATGATGCGGTGCCTGGACTGAACTGTGTGATGTCAGCAGAGAGCGGATTTCAGACCGCTCTCTGCTGAAAACAGGTCACTGGAGTGCAAAACGAATTGCATTCCATGACCTGTAGGAGAAGCCCAGCCAAACGAGCTCAGGCCTGGACTTCCCTCTTAATTACTGGCAACTCAAAGTGGCAGGCAGGCGTGCGTTTTCACATGTGACAAACGTGGGGAAAAAAAAATGTGTGAAGCTCAACAAACAAAAAGGCACATGAGATCCCTACTCAATCGCAATTCCCAACTGTCAAATTGAGGGCAGATCCGCTGCAAATCTGCCCACGATTCAAAACGTTGTAGCGTGAATGCAGTCTAAATATCTACAGCAAATTTTGCAACACTATTTGACCAAAAGGAAAACATTTACAATAATATAAATAAATTATGTTACTTTCAAATGCAATACAATAGTAACATAAGGGCGTGTCCAAGATGACGACGTGAGTGACACCTGGATGAGGCAGGGGACTCCCCAAGCACAAGCCGGTAAGGGAAAGAAGCTAAAATCCCCCCTGACAACGGGGGAATCGCTGCCACCTCCTGCCCTGCACGTGGAGACACACGCCAGGTGCTGCTCAAACATGGCCTCTCGGGCCCTTCCTGCAGAGTCCCCTAACTCCAGGCCACCCTGGCTGGTGGAGGTGATGGCGGCCATAGCGACCTGCCAGTCGACCCTCACTGCCAAGATAGAGGAGGTACAGCTGGATGTGAGCCTCATACGGCGGGACATTGACAAACTCTGCATCAGAGTGACAGAGATGGAGCAACGAATAGGGCAGGTAGAGGACGAATCCATGGATCACTCGGCATCCCTCCACAACCTCCATACAAAAGTAAAGACCCTAGAACACAGGGCGAAGAATGCCAAGAATAGAAACAGGAGAAACAACCACCAGATCATTGGTTTGCCAGAGGGGGTTGAAATCCTTCGACCGGGTCAAGGGAGCACTGAGGGGCCGCAAAATCAAATACAGTGTGCTGTTTCCTACACGGCTCAGAGTCCAAGATGGAGAGTCATCTCGCTTCTTCCACACACCTAAGGAAGCCTCTACCTGGCTCGACACCTTGCCACCACATCGTTGAACACACTAACAGTGAGTACTCCACCTCATGTCAAATTTTGGGACACCCTGCTGCGGCAGGACAGGCTAGTTTGTTGACCTGTTGCCGTACACCTGCCGCCTGTTGACCCCCAATCTTTCCTGTAGCAGTCTTCCCCCTTGGTTCTTCCCCCCCCCTCCTCCTCCAGAATGCTTCATGTGCTAATCCTGACTTATTTGTTGGCCTGTTGCACCCTCCCCAATTAAGCAGAATGGCTGGGACAGAGACATATAACTCTGGGAATGATCTGTACTCCTCTAACAGGGCCTTGGCCCACTCCTGGGGACCCATTTAATTTTATTTCCCCATATACCCCCCTCCTTTTATTTTTATTTTTAGTTTGTTGCAAGGCGTTTTCCCTTGCTGTTTTGTTGCTGCAACACAAGCTTTTTCCCTTTGCTTAATTCATGCTTACCAGGTACTGCACTAAGTTCAGGAGTACCCAATGGAAGACATTATTATTGCTATGGGGCCCATAGCAACTCCTGACCCATAGACTTGACCCCTGTATCCTTCATGAGCCTCACTAGCTTTCAGGATCCAGCAGAGGAGAACATACGGGCTCAACTGGACACCCCCGGAAGAGTTTCGGTGGGCTCCAGCTCACCTCTTGCACAGATCCCCCCTTTGCAGCCAGTGTGCTGAGCTGGGACTGGGGAATGGAAGCCGTTCCCAGGTTTGGGAGAATGAGCAGGGTGGGGGGGTTCATTGCCCCTTTTGGGCTGTTATGGTTATCTAAGAATAAAAAAGAATAGTAACATAAATAAAAAGCAAGTGCTTCATAAAATTTACACAACAAACCTGCATTTCCATGTCTCTTGCGGAAATTGTGGGTTCAGGCGGCTTACATGGTTGCTGAGTCCCCAAACTGCTCCGAATGAAAAAAAAATAAGAGGAACAAAAAATGATTTTTCAAGTGAACCATAGTGGGCAAATAAACATGCTCTTGGTTACAGTGTATAATTTCAGTCTATAAGTACTCGGTTTTCAGGAGGATATATATATATATATATATATATATATATATATATACACACATACATATATATATATATATATATACACACACACACACACACACACACAGTGCCTTGCGAAAGTATTTGGCCCCCTTGAACTTTTCAACCTTTTGCCACATTTCAGGCTTCAAACAAAGATATAACATTTTTATTTTTTGTGAAGAATCATCAACAAGTGGGACACAATTGTGAAGTGGAACGAAATCTATTGGATTTTTGAAACTTTTTTAACTAATAAAAAAATGAAAAGTGGGGCGTGCAAAATTATTCGGCCCCCTTGCGTTAATACTTTGTAGAGCCACCTTTTGCTGTGATTCCAGCTGCAAGTCGCTTGGGGTATGTCTCTATCAGTTTTGCACATCGAGAGACTGAAATTCTTGCCCATTCTTCCTTGCAAAACAGCTTGAGCTCAGTGAGGTTGGATGGAGAGCGTTTGTGAACAGCAGTTTTCAGCTCTTTCCACAGATTCTCGATTGGATTCAGGTCTGGACTTTGACTTGGCCATTCTAACACCTGGATACGTTTATTTGTGAACCATTCCTTTGTAGATTGTGCTGTTTGGGATCATTGTCTTGTTGGAAGATAAATCTCCGTCCCAGTTTCAGGTCTTTTGCAGACTCCAACAGGTTTTCATCCAGAATGGTCCTGTATGTGGCTGCATCCATCTTCCCCTCAATTTTAACCATCTTCCCTGTCCCTGCTGAAGAAAAGCAGGCCCAAACCATGATGCTGCCACCACCATGTTTGACAGGGGGGATGGTGTGTTGAGGGTGATGAGCTGTGTTGCTTTTACGCCAAACATATCGTTTTGCATTGTGTGCAAAAAGTTCGATTTTGGTTTCATCTGACCAGAGCACCTTCTTCCACATGTTTGGTGTGTCTCCCAGGTGGCTTGTGGCAAACTTTAGACGAGACTTTTTATGGATATCTTTGAGAAATGGCTTTCTTCTTGCCACTCTTCCATAAAGGCCAGATTTGTGCAGTGTACGACTGATTGTTGTCCTATGGACAGACTCTCCCACCTCAGCTGTAGTTCTCTGCAGTTCATCCAGAGTGATCATGGGCCTCTTGGCTGCATCTCTGATCAGTCTTCTCCTTGTCTGAGCTGAAAGTTTAGAGGGACGGCCAGGTCTTGGTAGATTTGCAGGGGTCTGATACTCCTTCCATTTCAAAATGATCGCTTGCACAGTGCTCCTTGGGATGTTTAAAGCTTGGGAAATCTTTTTGTATCCAAACCTGGCTTTAAACTTCTCCACAACAGTATTACGGACCTGCCTGGTGTGTTCCTTGGTCTTCATGATGCTCTCTGCGCTTTCAACAGAACCCTGAGACTATCACAGAGCAGGTGCATTTATACAGAGACATGATTACACACAGGTGGATTCCATTTATCACCATCAGTCATTTAGGACTACATTGGATCATTCAGAGATCCTCTCAACTTCTGGAGTGAGTTTGCTGCACTGAAAGTAAAGGGGCCGAATAATTTTGCACGCACCACTTTTCAGTTTTTTATTTGCTAAAAAAGTTTAAAATATCCAATAGATATCGTTCCACTTCACAATTGTGTCCCACTTGTTGGTGATTCTTCACAAAAATTAAAATTTTATATCTTTATGTTTGAAGCCTGAAATGTGGCAAAAGGTTGAAAAGTTCAAGGGGGCCGAATACTTTCGCAAGGCACTGTATATATATATATATACGCACACACATATATTCCAGTGGTTGCCATTACAAAAATAGCCAAGAAAAATAAAGAAAATGGGCACAGATGCTGAGCAAAGCAGAACACAAACGATCAGGTGAAACTCAGGTCTAGAAAGTTGAACACTAGGTGATAACGTTTACTTCAAAATTTCAACGGAGCACAAGCTTGAGAAAATATGAGACTGGCGACATCACAATCTTTCTGATGAGATCTTGGGAACACTGAATTTCTGAAATCTTGCAAGAGGCTACAGCACCATGCAGGAGTGTCTTTGTGAAATTTGGGATCCTCAGCCTGCCCGGGATCTCTCCAGAAGGGTTATAATGTCATCTAGGCGCCATGAGCAGAAGTACAATAAATATATATATATATATATATATATATATATATATATATATATATATATATATATATTTTTTTTTTTTTCTCATTAGGATTTTTTAAAACGAGAAATTGCTGTGTTTTTGCACGTGGGTGGGGGAGGGAGGGGTTCATTATTGACAATCATGGTCTGCAATACTCATTATAGTTTCTATTAATGATTCTCTGTGAAACCCATTATTAAGTTATTCCAATCAAATTCACCTATAAAAATGTACATTTTTTTACTAAAAACACAAGAGTAAAGAATAAATATTAAAACACAAAGCCAACTATTTTACATGTGCGTTAATCAATGTTCCAGTGATATATTAAAAATATATACTCAAAATAATGAAAGTCCTCAAAACAAATCCATAGATTTGGTGAAATATATCAACTGTGTTTGTAATTGCTCTTGTGCAACTTTCCCACGCGAGTTCCACCACCTTTCAACACAGTGTGCTCAAATGAACGAATTGGCCTATAGTAGTGATGGTGAACCTTGACACCCCAGATGTTTTAGAAATACATTTCCCATGATGCTCCACTACACTGCAGAGTGGATGATCATCATGGGAAATGTAGTTCCAAAACATCTAGGGTGCCAAGGTTCGCCATCACTGGCCTAGAGAGTCAATAAGGTCACTATGTGCTTTCCCCTTTAACAACTTGCTTACTGGGCATTTAACCACTCCAGCCCTGGAAGAATTTACCTCCTTCCTGACCAGAGTACTTTTTGCGATTCGGCACTGCATCGCTTTAACTGAAAATTGCGCAGTCGTGCGAAGTTGTACCCAAACAAAATTTACGTTCTTTTTTTTCCACAAATAGAGCTTTCTTTTGGTGGTATTTGATCACCCCTGCGGTTTTTATTTTTTGCGCTATAAACAAAAAAAGAGCGACAATTTTGAAAAAAAAAGCATTATTTTTGACTTTTTGCTATAATAAATATCCCCCAAAAATATATATAAAAAAATGTTTTCCCCTCAGTTTAGGCCGATACGTATTCTTCTACATGTTTTTGGTAATAATAAGTATAAGCGATTATTGATTGGTTTGTGCAAAAGTTATAGCGTTTACAAAATAGGGGATAGTTTTATGGCATTTTTATTTATATTTTATTTCTTTTTTTAAATGGCGGCGATCAGCAATTTTTATCGTGACTACGACATTATGGCAGACACATCGGACATTTTTGGGACCATTATCATTTATACAGCAATCAGTGCTATACCAATGCACTGATTCCTGTGTAAATGCCACTGGCAGTGAAGGGGGTTAAGTGTGTCCTAGGGGCGTGTTGCTAACTGTTGGGGGCGTGGCTGTGTTTTACAGATCACTGATCTCTACTCCAATCACAGGGAGCAGAGATCAGTGTCACTTGTTGCTAGGCAGAACGGGGAGATGCTGTTTACATCGGCATCTCCCCGTTCTTCCTCTCCGTGAGGCGATCGCGGGTATCCTGTGACAGGACTCACTGACCTTCCCGTGGGCAACATACAGGTATCTGATTTTGCCTGTACGTGCCCTTCTGCCGACGTATATCGGCGTGAGGCGGTCGGGGAGTGGTTAAACCCCCCTCCTGTCCAGACCAATTTTCAGCTTTCAGCGCTGTCGTACTTTGAATGACAATTACGCAGTCATGCAACACTGTACCCAAATTAAATTTTTATAATTTTTTTTCCCACAAATTTCTTTCTTTTGGTGGTATTTGATCACCTCTGCGGTTTTTATTTTTTTTGTTAAATTTATTTTAAATAGACCGAATTTTAATTTTTTTTTAATTTTTTTAGATTTTGTTATAAAATTATACAAACAGGTAATTTGTCTCCTTCATTGATGTACACTGATGAGGCGGCAGTGATGGGCGCCGATTCTATTAGATTGTAAGCTCTTCTGAGCAGGGCCCTCTTAATCCTCTTGTATTTTATTGTATCTGTATTGTCTCCTTTTTATATTGTAAAGCGCTGCGTAAATTGCTGGCGCTATATAAATCCTGAATAATAATAATAATAATTGCTTACACTGATGGTGGCACTGATTGGCACCACTGGTGGGCATTGATAGGTGGCACTGGTGGGCACTGGCAGGTGACAATGACAGGTGGCACTGGCAGGGGGTATTGAATGGCATAGAGGAGGCAGATGTGCCTCCTTCCTCTTCGGGACCGATGTCCCTTTAAGATAAGCCGGTGATCTGCTTATCTTAAAGGGACATCTGTCCCGAAGAGGAACGATCAGCGAGCTTTTGTTTACATCATGTCATCAGCTGTTATTGGCTGACAGCTGATTACATGGTAAGGGTCCGGGACCGGCCCCTTACTAGGATCAATGATCACAGGGCGAGTGAACAGGGGAGGACATCCTTTGACGGCCTCCCGGAAATTGAGATCCGCGCTGTAGCCGTCATTCAGCTATGGCCCAGACCTCAAGTGGTTAGGAAAGAAGGTGGTCTGATGGTAAATATGGAGATAGCCTAAGGAGAAAATTAAGGGAAAAGAGCATAGTGACCTACTGATTTGATAGGTCAATTTGTTCAGGTGAACACACTGAGTGAAAGATGGTAATACTCACATGGGGAAAACTGCAAAAGAGTAGTTACATGCACACAGTGGATATAATTCACCAAATTAGTTTTTAGGACTTTTATTATTTTGAGTGTATATATTTATATCACTGGATGTTGAATAATGTACATGTCACATGTAAAATAGTTGGCTTTGTGTTTTATTGTCTATTCTTTACTTTGTGCTTCTTGCTGATTTAAATATTATGAATGCATATGCAGTATGTCTAGAAGGTAGCGCCTGAGGTTTATTAGATGACATATTCGCATATAGGTGTAGATTGGAGAATTTTACACAAAAAGGTTGCGTTTCACTTTTTATTATATTTAATACGTACTATGTTACATGTTTTCTAAACTGTAAAAAAAAAAATACCTGGTTTTAGATTCCACTTTAGGAAGCTTCTCACCCTCTTGGAAGGAGAACTTGCCTCTCAGGGAAAATGTCTGTAAATACATACAATTTCATACAGTAATTTGCCGCTATGCAAACAAAATTGTAAAATCTATCAGTCAGACAAAACATGGAAGCTACCACTGCTGACTTGTTTTAGAAGGTATATGCCTGACCCAGTGGCAATGTCCAGAGTACTATCTTGACAAACTCCCTGAAAAGGGATCACTTTTTGAATAATATCTACTTTATAGTGGCTGTAAACCCTCACATATACCCAGTGAAGTGAATAGCCTCAGAGGATACACATATATGAAACAAATCCTCCTACATAAGTTGCAGTCTTCACTTCTCTACAACCCTTCAGTGCTGATTTGTAATAAATTCCTTCTGCACCTGTGAGTAGTACAGAGGAGGGGGTGGAGAACTGCATCTACACTGTGTGAGAGCTGATTGGGGGAAGAGACCCCCCCCCCCCTCTCCATATAGGCAGAGGAAGGAAAGGACATGCAGAGCTGTATTCTCTATAGACAAGCTGTGTGCTTATCTCGCTCCCCGACACAAATTTTAGCTCATGTTATCTCATGTGTCGGGAAAACTTGTCAGAAATTACTTAGAGCTTTGGAGAGAGACAAGTAAACACTACAGATACTGTATATGTGTTTAATACGGTATATGTGTTTAGTTTAAATAAAGACAAGGAAGCCGTTGGATCAAGCAAAACACATGTTTTCTAAGTAAGAAAAAATGCAAACCAACGTTTACAGAAACCTATCATGTGTATAAAATTAAGCATGGAATTTCTAAGCTCCCATCCAAGTAGCTGGGGAGAGAAACTACATTTATCCAATTTACTTTTTCTATCACTTATAGGATATATTGTTTAAAAAGTTACTTAGCCACTTAAACTAGCTAAGGCATTGTAAAAAAATAAAGCTAACCTGAAGGTCAGCAACAGGTTTACTGGACGTCCTATGAGGCGAAGGCTGAATGACCAAAGGAGAGCGAGGCTGTAAACTGTTCAAAAGTGTAGTGGTTAAAGACAATTCAATTTTCGATTTAAATCAATATTTTCTGAAAAACTATGACTAAAGTGAAAAAAAAACACCTTTGTGTAGCAGCCCCCCCCAGCAACCCCCTTATTACCTACCCGAGTTCCTTCTATCTGCAGCAATGTCCACGATCCCCTCAGCCATCCAGGACACGTCTCCCGATTGGCTGAGACAGAGCAGCAGTGCCATTGGCTCGCGTGGCTGTCAATGAAAGTCAGTCAACCAATCAGGGGAGTGGGGGCTAGGTCAGGGCCCCATGTCTGAATGGATACACAGAGCTCTGACTCGGCTTGGGTGCCCCCTGTAGCAAGCTGCTGGCTGAGGGGCACTCAAAGAAGGGAGGGGCTAGGAGCAGCAAAGAAAGACACAAAAAAAGGAGGATCCGGGTTGCTCTGTGCAAAACCAACTGCACAGAGGAGGCAAGTTTGTTATTTAAAAAACAAAAAAAAACAAGCCTTTACAATCACTTTAAAATCTCTTTAAAATCATTAATGGATAACTTTGCTTGTTTCTGCTGAAGGTATTCTGATATAAAACCATATATATATTAAAAAAAATAAAAAATGACGCGCTACCTACATTTATCTTCAGTACTGCAAAAAAAAAATTAAAAGTTAGGATTTTTGCTCCTCAGTGACAAGTTACCTTACAGCAGGCGGTTTTTGAGAACACAACTCTTCATTTGGTTGCAGAAGCAGGGTTGGACAGGACTCATTCATGGCTTTACTCATCCAGTCTCTGCCCTGTCAATGACAGAAAAAAATCAAAGCACTTAAAATCACTAACAGGATTTTGTGCTGACCATTTGATTGGTTGAGAAATAGAAGGTTTTCAATATCGATATCTACTCTCCATTACAAATGGTTTAGGGATAACCAAATCTGTCCTCCAAATCCCTGAGTAGAGCTTTTTTTTAAATCTGAACTGCTTCCACTTGAGTAATAAAACAGATGGAGCAGTCTTTTCATTAGTTTATCTAATCCTCAACATCTCCTCAAACAGAGTTTTGGAAAGCAGAGTGCTCGTAGAAGGATCCCCAATTATTTCCTTCCTTTCAATAGTGATATGATCTCTAAACCAGGGCAGAACTAAGCTGGAAGAATGTGCTCCCTGATCCAATACGATAATATATGTTCAGTTGGCCGCAAGCAGCATGAGGAATGCAGAGAGAGGAGCAGCTGATGTGCCTCACCTTCCTCCTCAGTCCTCTTGGCAGTGCCAGAGACAAGCGCTTGCTAGCAATGCAGTCATCTACCTGCTAGCTGTGGTGCCAGGCAGTCATGCGTCAAAAGGGGAGGACTGTTTGACATTATTGCTAGTGTTACAGGGCACCTTAGACAATGGGACAAGGTACAACATGTACTTTTTCCCATCCAGAACTGCATACTGTAAAAAACAAAACAAAAAAACAAAAAAAAACAAAGTGACATTTCTCCTTTAAAGTTTTACCTTGTTTGTAAGACCACATGTAGTTGCAAACTTGGTATGACCGGTGGACTCTTGGAGATAGCCTTCAGTGATCAATAGCCGTGCCAAAGCCTTCCAGAAAACCTCAGTCCAAGATTTTCCCTTACCAAAGAGAGGATGGCGGCGAAATCTGTCTGGTAAACGCTGAGAAGTCTATGATTTAAAAAAAAAAAAAAAAAAAAACATGGGACTTACAATGAAGAAAACATCTTATGCCTGGTTATCAAGTGTGTAACAAAAAAAAGTTTACAGCATCTTTATAATCAACACTTATGGATGGATCTATGAAGACACAGTGCTCATGGATTAGGAAGCAGATATCCCTATTTAAAATCATAGGAATACATTTAGACACATGGTTTTTACATGTGTACATCCCTCACCTTTTCATAAATATTTTATTATATCTTTTCATGTTACAACACTGAAGAAATGACATTTTGCTACAAAAGTAGTGAAAGTAAAGCATTGTAAATTCGCTGTCCTTTCAAAATAACTCACATGAACAAACTTAACTACCACGGCGCTGTGGAGCATTGTGGTAGTTCATTGCGTCTTACCGTTTCCTGCAAATTTTTATTTATTTTTTTAAGTGAACTTATATTTGAACGGTTAAAAAAATAAATAAATAAGCATGAGAGTTGTTTTAGATCACCAGCATCTAAGTCTGCACTAACCCGGGCTGTTTCTGACAGCTCCATTTCTCTTCACAGATCAACAGAGCCTTTCATTTATGCTTTAAAATCAGTTCAAGTACCTGGGAAGTTCACATACTGTATATCAGTTGCACTTTTAAAGCAGTTGATTTTGCATCTGAACAGGCCCTTATACTGTTGTGATCTAAACTGTACACTAACAACTGGTGGTTTATTAACACGAACACTGACTAATAATTAAATGAAAGTGATAGCTTAGCATTAAAAGCAGAAAACATTGAAACTACAAATCAGTTATGATTGCTGCCTTTGCAGACTGATTTGAGAAACATCTCATTAAATGTGATCAGACACAGCAAACCACCTATTTCTTTCTTTTACTTTAGAGGTTTCCTTTCTGGAGATCTCTATCTTTCATCGTAACAAAGGCAGTATAAAATTTCATCAATGACAACTTCCTAATTCGAAAGTTCCCAGGAGAACTTACACTTCACCAGACTGACTAGTTTTTCATATAATAGACGAAACCTGATCCCCTCCTGTGATCTATGTTGGGACTGCCTGAAAGCCCATCTGCAGCTAGTTATCATGAGGGATAAAATGTACAGGTGTATGAAAAACAAAAATAATCATTTCATCTGGTAAATTATTTTAAATGGCTTTTTTAAAAGATTTATATATTGCAATTAATGCAAAGACCATTTATACTAACTTTTTTTTTTTTTTTTTTTTACATAATGCAAAAGGACAGGTGCATCAAAAACAAAAATTATTTTAAGAGCCTCTGCATTGTTTAGATATGCAAAATTTGCAGTATCTGTGCAAATCATGAGACAATTGACATGGAACTTAACCACTTCAGCCCCAGAAGAGTTGGCTGCTCAATGATCAGAGGACCTTTTAAAATTTGGCACTGCACTGTTTTAACTGGAAACTGCGCGGTCATGCAATGCTGTACCCAAACTAAATTTGCATCCTTTTTTCCTCACAGATAGAGCGTCCTTTTGATGGTATTTGATTGCCTCTGCAGTTTTTATTTTTTGCAATGTAAACGGAAAAAGACTGAATAAAAAAAAAAAAAAAAAAAAAAGATATTTAGAACAAAATCCAATAAACTAAATTTTAGACATACATTTAGGCCAAAACGTATTCAGCCACATGTATATGGTAAAAAAAAGGTCAATAAGCATATAGTTATTGGTTTGCGCAAACGTTATAGCGTCTACAACTAGGGTACATTTTCTGGAATTTACACAGCATTTAGTTTATGACTGCCCATCTAATTTCTTGAGGCGCTAAAATGGCAAATCCCCTCCAAGACCCTATTTTGGAAAGTAGACACCCCAAGGAAATTGCCGAGAGGCATGTTGAGCCTATTGACTACTTCATTTTTTTGTCACGAGTGATTGAAAAATGACAAAAAGAAAAAATTACACAAAGTTATCACTAAATGATATATTGCTCACACATGCCATGGTTATATGTAGAATTACACCCCAAAATACATTCTGCTGTTCCTCCTGAGTATGGGGATACCACATGTGTCAAGTAGACACCCCAAGCTATTTTCTGAGAGGCATGCTGAGTGCATGGAATATTTTATATTTTGCCACAAGTTTCCAGAAAATGTTTTTTTCTTTTTTTACACAAAGTTGTCACTAAATGATATATTGTTCAAACTGAAGGCGGTGCTTGGTTTTGGGGTCCTGTACGTGACTAGGCTCCCAAAAAGTCTCACACATGTGGTATCCCCGTACTCAGGAGAAGCAGCATAATGTATTTTGAGGTGTAATTCTACATATAACCATGCCATAATTGAATATATAATTTAGTGACAACTTTTATGTTCTCTGACCATTCTCGCTAATAGTTTATCACATTTGTCCCCTGACTCATACGGGGTTCTACGACAAAATTGCAGGGCCGCTTTCGCCTTGTAATGGACAAGGTCTGTAATCCGTTTCCGAAGTAGCGTGAGATCCGCTTCTAAAAGCTGAGTCGGGGCATGTTTATGTCTTGCTTCGGTTGCTGTCAGTTTTTGTAATAACAGGTCTAGCTGTTCATTGCGGATTTGCATAATATGGGCACCATGTTTGATGAGAATCCCTCTAATGACCGGTTTATGGGCTTCCCACAGAATCCCGGGGGCACAGTCTGGTTGGGCATTTTCCTGAAAGTAGAGATTCATTGTCTTGGATACCTCTGCTAGGACCTCATTAACAGACTTTCATTAAGACACCAGAATCGCTGTCTGTGTGTGGGCACGTTGGAGAGGGTGTAGGTCAGGAATATGGGTGCGTGGTCTGACCACGTCCTAGTCTCTATTGACGTAGTCTCTACTGTGTGTAGTTGGGCATGTGGGATCAGGAAGTAGTCTATTCTGGTGTACGTTCGATGCATGTGTGAATAGAAAGTGTAGTCACATTCTCCTGAATGTTGCAGGCGCCAGATATCAATCAGCTGTGCCTTGTGTTGCGTCATTGACATTCGCTTAAGTTGGTTTGGTGGAATAGACGTTTTACCCAACGAGGTGTCAATTGATGGGTTCATTGGTGCATTGAAATCTCCCCCCAGAATCAGTTGGCCACCTCTAAAGTCATGGAGTTTCTCCATTGTGTCTCCCAGGAAGACGGCCTGTAATTCGTTGGGCGAACATATATCGTGCCCAATGTTACTTGTATCTCTCCTATCGGCCTTTTATGAAGACGTATCATCCCGATGGGTCTATCAGCGCGCTTTGGTGTTGCCATGGGATCTTACTCGATATCAGTATAGAAGCGTCCTTGGATTTGGCTAGTGGGTTAGTGGAATGATACGAAACTGGGTAATGTCTGTTTTTCAGATAAGGTAGTTTATTATTTCTAAAGTGTGTTTCTTGGATAAAAGCAACATCCGTGTGCGTCTTTTTTAAGTCATTTAATAGAATGTGTCTTTTTTTCTGGTTTGTTGAGACCTTTTGCGTTCAGCGACATCACTTTGATATTGTTTAACGCCATTATGTAAGGGGAAAAAAAGGGGGGGGGGTGAGAAGGGAGAAAAGTTGGGTAGGAAAGGCAAGGGGGGAGGAAGGTGAGGGAAGGGGGAGAGCAAGGGACAGAAAGAAGAAGAGAGAATCTAGAGAATAAGGAAGTAGATGCAGAGAACAGGACCGAATATCTTGTGTCTTCCTAACAACTTGATATCTGCATATGATGCCCGGGGGCTAAAACATGCCCTCCTGCCGAATATGCAATCCTACTTAGGAAGCGTGTAGGACAAGGCATAAGAGGTTGAGCTCCCAACCCTGTCTTCCCACCCCATAATATTTCTAAAGCGCCACATATATCTCTATTCTGATCCGGAAAGGATAAGGAACAAAAACAGGAAGAAAAACAAAAAATAACCAGCGTGAAACAAAAATAAAAGTAGCTGGGGTTATACATTCCAACATGTCTACAACTATACCTGTTGACTTCCGCTTCTAGACCACCCGTCCACTCCCCATTCCCACCTGTTTGGCTCTTCTTTTGTGAGCAAGACCAGACACAGTCTAAGTACATAAGGGGCCTTCTGGAGCTCCTATTGTGTGGCCAGTAGACTGATGTAGCACCAGAGATCCACAAAGCCAGTCCCTCCGGCACTTTCATACAGCCACCTCGCCTACTTGCTACGTGTCTCAAAAAAGAGTTACTGGTGAGACTAAGTCCCTCAGCTGAGGGGATCGCTGTTCCCAACATTTTCATCACTGATTTTCCCACAGTAGGATTATCCCCTGTAGCTTGCATTTCAGTCTCTCTTCAGTCTCTGCATTGATTTGGGTCTGTGCTTCTCCCTCGCGAATAGTAACTTCTGCAATGGCTATGCCTCATCCAGAGAGTAATGGCAAGCCAGATACAGCGTCTCCCCATCAGGGTAGGTGATCGGTATCCAGTAAGGGCTGCAGGTGACATCTGTATGCGCCAGATCCCCCACGAGGGGGAGCACACATAATTTAAAAGACATTGACATGTGGAAACCGGAGGAGGGGACAAGTATCCAATACAGTAGAACAGATAATTGCAATCATGATGCATCCAGTGGTCAAAGTCAGTCAACATGGAACTTATGTACGTCCACAAAATATAAATCATGCATCTTCTTGTGAAGGTGCGGTAAATCACCTGCGGGGTCCCCCGACTTTGGGCTCTAGGAAGAAGGGCAAGTCAGTTTGGTACATCGATGGGTTCCACCCCTAGAAAAGAGAAGAGGTCTGGGAGGGAGCTTGGCTTTCGCAGAATGAAGAATCGCTGGTCCTTCCGGAACGGATAATGGGTATCCCCAGCGGTATGTCGCACCACTGCAGCAGGCCAAGTCTAGTAATTGTTTCTAGATTGCCCGTCTCTGCAGGGTGGCGTGGGAGAGGTCCGGGAGTACCTTGATAGTCACGCCATCGAACTCTGGGTCACCCGCCTCCCAGGATTTCCTTATGATGGCCTCATTTATATAATGATGCAATCTGCAGATTACATCCGTAGGTCCTGTGGATCCTGTCCAATTCCACACGTTTCGGAAGATCACCCCCGCCATACCTCAGAAAATAGCTACCACGTGTCCGCCAGATCTTCTGGACCAGTAGCCTCCGGCAATCCCCTAATCTGCAGGTTATTTCTTCGGCTCGAGATGGAGCTGTTGTTCAATTAGTGCTTCTGCCTGTGCATCTTGTCCCTTCAATGGCTGCCACCCAACGCTCAAGGGCTGAGAGGGAGGTCTCACCCCTCGCAATTCTAGAGGTGAGTTCCTTAACCTCCGTATTTACTATGGGCAGTTCTTTGCGGTGTGCAGCCTCTACAGTCCCAATAAGAGCTGTGATATCCGCTTTTGTGGGGAGCGCTTGCAGCAGCGAGCGTTGTTCTGTGTCCACCTGATAAGGCTGAGAGGGTGTTCGCGGGGCCTCTTCCGCCTCAGGGTGGAGGTCCCTAGGGGTAGTGGAGTATGTGCTTGCCATCATTACCTCCGTGCGCCGGTCTGGTGAGTAGCTGGAGGTCCCGTCTTCCTCCATGTCTCCGCGTGCCACTGCCATCTTGGATCCCGGCACGGGCTGCTGTGAGAGATGGAAAAGTGTCTGAATGTCGCTCGGCGGCGAGGTTTGAGGCAGGGATCTGAGGAATTAGTTGTTCCGTTTGGCAGACCTCTTCCGTGAGGTGTACATATTGCGCTGTGGTATCCGAAATCTTCAGATTAGGTGAGAGACGGTTGGGAGCTCTGCAACTGCACGTCTCTATCCCGCCATGTCCAGGCCACGCCCCCACCATGTAGTTTTTGAGATGTAAATGGCATAGTTGTTCTTAAGCTGCAAACAAAACCCAGGACCAGTGCGTTCTGAGGCTCCAGTGCTAGAGCTGTAAAAACATCAGATGCCGGCAAAAGGTGTTAAACGCGATTTAACGAGGCTTAACAATGTGTAAGGCCTTGTCCAGTGTTTGTCTCTACTCAAAATCAATGGTTCCCTATGGGAGCCCATTGATTTGAATAGAGGTCACACCAGAAGTCAGATCAAAAGAATCTGACTTGCGGTGCGACTTGTGTGTTGAGAATCTTGAGGGGGGAATGTGCATGAGGTTTCCCTCCCAAGATGATACCAGACCCTTTGGTCTGGTATGTATCTTAAGGGAAACCCCCATACCAAAAAAAAAAAATGGCGTGGAGGTCCCCCAAGATCCATACCAGACCCTTATACGAGCACGCAGCCTGGCAGGTCAGGAAAGGGGGGGGGGGTCGAGCGAGTGCCCCCCCCCCCCCCCCAAACACACAAAGCCACATGCCCTTAACATGGGGGGTTGGTGCTTTGGGGCAAAGGGCCTCATGCAAATTTTTTATTTTCGCGTTTCCCGCTTAAGATTTTCAGCACACAAATCGCACCGCAAGTCGGATCCTCTTGATCCGAATTCTGGTGCAACCTCTATTCAAATTAATGGGCCCCCATAGGGAACCATTGATTTTGAATGGTGACAAAGAAAAACGTCTGAAAGCCAGCACGGAGTAACGTGCATTGAGTTCAATGCAAAACGTGGATAAAATCGCATTTTTAACACTGCTTTTTTGCTGGCATCTGTACTGGCTTTACAGCCCGTTTTTAAAAAAAGCCGTTGGCATGTAGCCTAACAGTAAGACATACCATACCCACAAAGCAAATACAATAAAACATAGTAAAAATAAAACATTACTGTTCTAAAATACAGTAACAATAGAGACAAAATAGCGGACAAAAGAGCGAACCACAACTATTTTTGGCTTTTATATAAACTGTAAATGTTCCAGATTAGGGTCTCTCAAAATGTGATGGCCATCTCATCTTTTGAGACCCTGTGTAAGTGTGCCCTAGGACTGTGCAATGCTGTACCCTATGCTAATACTCCACTAGTGTGCGGTAGCGATTGAAACAGTCACCGATGCAGAGACAAGGTCGGTTAGGCCAGTAAAAGTGGGTGTCACGCCTAAATCCATGTTTTCTGCAGACACATCTTCTTTCTTTGAGTAGGGGTACCAGGAAGGACATATGGAAAATGCCTCACATGCAGCCGGCTCACTGCATTTGCATTGGGAAGGTGGGCCACAGCACTGTCTGGTAACAGAAGAGCTGTGATGATCACTTCCTGGAATTTAAGGAAGGACCCAGTTCATTTTTTGTACCAGCGTCTGGCCTTATGGGCAATTAGGTACGGCGCCAACTGGTCGTTGAAGTCCACCCCTCCCTCCAGGTTTCAGCGTTGTTGCTGTTCAAATGACAATTGCGCGGTCATGCTACACTGTACCCAAACAGAATTTTTATCATTTTGTTCTCACAAATAGAGCTTTCTTTCGGTGGTATTTGATCACCTCTGTGTTTTTTTATTTTTTGCTAAACAAAATGAAAAAGACTTATATTAAAAAAAAAAAAAAAAAAAAATTATTTTGTTTGTTATAAAATTTTCAAAAAAAAAAAAAGAGCAAATTCTCCTTCATTGGGCCCTAATAAGACGGCACAGTCAAACACTGATAAGGTGGCACTGATGGGCATTGATAGGCGGCACTGAAAGGCTGCACTGATGGGTACTTATGGGTGGCACTGATCGGCGGCACTGCTGGGCAGCACTGATTGCGTTGATTGGCATCACTGATGGCACTGACAGGCATTGGGGATGGGCACTGATTGGCAGCTGCCTGGGTACTGATTGGCAGCTGCCTGGTGGTCTAGGGTGGCATACCCGGTGGTCCAGTGTGGTGGCATCCCTGGTGGACCTGGCGGCATCCTGGTGGTCCTGGGTGGGCTGCGCTGATAATCATCACAGACCCCTCGTCAGGAGAGCAGCCAGACATCAGAAGTGAGTGAGGAAAAGCTGATCAACGGCTCTTCCCGTTTACGGGATCAGCTGTGATTGGACATGGCTGATCACGTGGTAAAGAGACTCTGTCAGAGGCTTTTTACCGAGATCAGTGTAGCGGTGTGTCAAACCGACACACCATACCACCGATTGCCGCAATGTGCACCCCCAAGGGAGCGCAAGGGCAGTCGTTCTGGAGGGCTGTCATATGACATCCACCCAATACGAGAGCAGAGCCGCCCAACCGTCATTTGACGGCACAGACGGGAAGTGGTTAAAGCTTTCTTTGACAATCCTGCATCACCAGAATGGGGCTCCAGCCATATAGCTCATTTAGAGACTGTACAGAAAGGACTTCCACCCAGGAGAGGCTTAACCTGCCAGGGGTGACAAATGGTAAGGGATACCTTGCAATTCTAGTAATGATCAGGTGAGGAAAAAAAGGAGAATGCTGTGAGCTGGGTCTGTCTTTGATTTATAGTTAACCAGTCATCTCAGGTTGTGGGGACGGAATCACAACACATTGTATGCGGTCATGATGCACCAGGAAAAAGTAACTGACCTCCGCAGTACTTTCTAACATTTTTCTAACAGCTGAATTCAACACCTTCTGTCCTTGGGTGGCAATAATCACTCCTGAATGGAGGAGCAGTGTTATGACACTAAGCTGCTTTCCTGATTTAAACTACAAACACTTTGCCCTCTCACCTCCATTACAGGTAGGGCAGTTGCACTGTAGTTCACAGAAGATAGGTGGAAAAGATGACAAAATTGTTTAGGTTTTGGAGTGGTTACAAAATCACCAGAGAAGTTGTTACAGAACCACCAGATTTCTAGCAAGATCAACAGGAATTTTTTTGTAATTGCAGAAAATATTCTTAGCCAGAAAAAAGAAAACAACTAATGCAGCCACCATATTAATGACTGGTAAGCAGTGTAGTTCATTTTTGTTCTTGGGTACATCTTTTCAAGGAGGGAGGACACAATGAACAGTGCATCCGACTCCAATGAACAATTTAGGGCCAATTTACATCAACTGCATTGGGCTGCATTGCTGAATACAGTTTCTGGAAAAGACCAGACAATTTTCCCCATGTCCAATTGTTTGTTTGCACCAACCCACATGTTGAAAAGAGGTAGAATATGTTGCATTTTTGTAACACAGCACAACATGCTGTGGCATTTTACAATACATTGAGATGTAAAGTAAAGAAATAAAAAAATAAAGCACTGCAATTCGTATTAATAACACATTGCAGCACATGTTAAAACGTAGACCAGCATGAGTCAGTTATGCATCTATACTGTGGATATTACTTCATTCAAAAAAAAGTTTTGATTGCATTTAGGATTGTTTTGTTAATCCTAAAAGCCAAGTTATAGCGTCTACAACGATTAGATTTGTGTAATTTTTTATTTACTTAATGGCAGTGATCAGAGACTTTTAGCAGGACTGTGACATTGTGGTGGACAAATCTGACACCAAGTGACACTTTTTGGGGACCAGGGACACCAATACAGTCATCAGTGCAAAAACAAAATGCACTGTCACCGTACTAAAGACTCTGGCAGGGAAGGGGTTGACATCAGGGGCGATCAAATGGTTAACGGTGTTCCCTGGGAGTGTTTTCTAAATGTGTGGGGGTGCATTTACTGTGGAAAGACAGAGATCGGTGTTCCTGCTAAGCAGAAACACAAGATCTTGGTCTTCCCTTCTCAAAGAACGGCAATCTGCCTTGTTCACACAGGCAGACCACCGTTCTGCTGATCCCTGGAACGATCGGTGGGTCCCGGCAGACATAGGGTCCACCAGACCCGCTTATTGGCTCCCGTTGTGTAAAATCACAGCAGTAGCATGTCGCCGGGGGCACATGTGCGTGCTACAGACCCAGAAGTGTCAGATCACGTACTAGGTACGTGATTTGACACAGAGCCGCTACTCTGCTGCAGTATCGTAAAATGACAGTCCTGTGTAAGCTATAGGTTGCTGGAATTATAGTTTTTATAGGGCGGCCAAGGACTCGTGTTTTATATAAAATAATTTTATTGAAGTCTATTGAGGGACACTGGAAGCCTTTTACAGTCAGACTATATAGTTGCCTACAGGAGGATCAGACAAAAAAAATTCTTGCCCATCCCCGGATAACTTCTCCCTTAATGCCTCAGTAATTTTGTGGCTAAGTAGTACCAAAAGCATTATCGTGAACACAGAGAGGTGGGACTTGTCATTCAACGAACTCCAAGAAAAAGAATTTACAGTAAATGCTAAAATCTTATTTTCTTTCTTGTCCACTGAAGGACGCGGAAAGTCTTGTTCAATTGAGGGGAGGGGAACAGCAAACAAAACGCTAACAGGTTCACAAAGAACCAACAGACCTGGGGACTGCCTGCATCTCAAAGAGTCACTTAAAAGGAACTTAAGTGACTGAATTTGGGATCAGATGAAGTCTTATTAAGCTTGAAAAACATGTTAACACATTTAGAGCAGGAAACAGCCTAAAGCCACAGAGAAACTGTGCTATAAGAAGCTGATTCACCCTTAAGGAGACCATCATGAATGACAAATTAGTAGTCTTTATGAAATAAGCTGTGATTACAAGGTAAACTCTTGCAGCCCAAACTACATCCAAGCAATGGAAGATCTCCCTCTGATAAACTGGCTGTAAAGAGATGGAGAATGATGTCCTGGTTGAGGTGAAAGGAAGAAACTATTGTAGAAAAGAAGAACATTCTGGGCTTCAACGTCACTTTGTCCTTGTGTAAGACTAATCCAGCTAAGCTGTGATTTAAGACATTTGCTTCATAGAGTTGGTGGCAACAAGAAACACAACCTTGTAACAGTGGAAAGGGGAGTATCCCTATTAAGTTCACAAAATGGTTTCTGAAGTGCCAGAGAACCAATTTCAGATCCAACAAAGTCACCCTTCACAAAGGTCTTGATGAAAAGAATGACAAGCCAGCAGTCTCTGTAAGTTACAAATGCAAAGACCTGATTCTAGCTAACTGAAATCAAATATACCTCTGTCTCTAGCGTTCAAAACCAGCAACTGTGAAGTATAAAATTAGTATACCATTAAGTACTAAATTCTGAGAAAACATAATGATCATTACATTGTACCCTTTTAAAGTGGGGTGCGGCTCCAGAAGATTACTGAATGTTATGTGACAGGAACAGACCCCAGAGGAGTAAGCACCTGAAAGCTTGAGCAGCGGATTGTAGACGTCTTAGAAATGGCTTCATTTTGGAGTTCCACAAAGGCAGACTGCAAACAGTGGGTGCACTTGAAGTGTAGGTGATCTTAAAAGCTCTACAAGAACCTAGATTGGGGACAGCACTGTTAGAGGCTATATGCTGTTTTTAAAGTACCGTGTAGCTTTTGGGGGTAATGGCAAAAGATTGCTACTGCTCAGGTGCAGGTTCTTCCCTAAGGGACTGGAAAGACTCAGCTTCAGACTCTTGCCAATTTTTCTTTACCGAGGGCCTGGACCATCCATGGTGTCCCTAGGCACGTGCTTGAACGCCATAATGAGTCTACTGATGGGTTGAAGGTTTGGTTTATTGAGGCTATGCCTAGGGACATCCCTCCCGCTGAACGGTTTCGCAAGGTTTGCCAGAGAGAAATGTATTGGATTTTCTCTTTGGATGTGCTGTGTCCTGGAGGGTTAAATGAGGATTTGGAAATTAGTGCTAAACTTTAAAACGCTCCAATCATTCCTTTTCCCTTTATTTTAATTCCCTTATTACATCAGTTCTCTTTACAAGATACAGCGTCATTTTTATTAATTTTCATTCATGCTCATTATTATCCAATTATGTATGCCTCGTATTGGATAATATTAGTACATCATTGGATGCCTCTCATTGCGCATTTACTGTCCTATTTGAGATACACATTTAATATACATATATATTCTTTTTTTTTAAACTTTATCTCATATCCATTAAATTCTTTGTTGGCATACAAGATGGTGCATTTACCCACACCGATTCATATATGTATAAATGTATATGTGTTTGCAAAAAGAGAGGGCTATGTCCACCCTTTCATTTGCATGCCCCGTGTCATCTTTTGGAGTTTTTCTTTTCCTCCTTTTGTGATTCAGTTTCGTCTGGTTTTCCTCCCATTATTGTGTATACCAGGCATATGCAATTAGCGGACCTCCAGCTGTTGCAGAACTACAAGTCCCATGAGGCATAGCAAGACTCTGACAGTCACAAGCATGACACCCAGAGGCAGAGGCATGATGGGACTTGTAGTTTTGCAACAGCTGGAGGTCCGCTAATTGCATATCCCTGGTGTATACATTTGTGTTATACCTTGCACTTCCAGTGCTTGCATAGCATACCATAATCCTGGGCACATACTGCTCCCCCCCCATGTGTCCCGCCCATATCCCCTCCCACAGCCTGCCCCTAGACTATAAGAAGCTATGACTTCTTGTCTCTAGTTATTGGCATGAAGAAGGAACCAATCAGTTGTTCCGAAATGCATCCCATTCTGATCACCCCACTTCTGGTTTGCGGTCCACGTTGGTTGCTGGTCTCCTCTGCTGACGTTCTCTCGGGAACTCGGGTTCTACGCTGATCCCAGCAGAGTGGCTGCTCCATTGGAATTTCCAGAGCTGCGGCTTCCCTCTGCTGGCCAGATCAGGACCTTCTGCTGCTGACCTCTCCTGGGACCACCCTGATGCCTTACCATACTCATGACGAGCTCTTTTTATCTATCATCTTGTAAGTGTTTTTAACCCCTGTGGGATATTAAGTTTTAATGCTGCACTTAGAGGTGCCTCTTTTTGTTTTTCTTGTTTACTAGAGTCTTGGTGAATGAAGATCCAAAAGCTGGGGGCAGATCACATTAAGATTCTGAAGGGGAAGGCGTGGGAGTTCAATTATGACTTCTGTGGTCAAAAAACAGCAATCATTAGCGCATAACGATAGCGAAATCCTCCCTTGAGGAGGGAGCCAGATCAGACTATGAAGATGGCATATACTTTAGCAGAAGGCAAAATTCCAAGCCACTGGAGTTAGGGGACTCAAAATTTATGCTGCTATCAGCACCACAAACAGCTAGTCGAGTGCGAGTTGGGGTACCTGGTACAGCAGAAATGGCCTCCTGTGTCCTGAATCAGATATGTGGCAGTGCTAAACAACATAGCCTTTTGTAATCAAAAAATCCAGCAACCTGAGTAAGCAGTGAATGGTCAGGTGACTGAAAGGGACCAGGTTAATGTATGTGGGCAGTAAGAATTAAACAAGGAATAAAATTCCATGTCTCTTGCAATTAGGAGCAGCAGGAAAAAGATGCTTTTTCAATGATGAAGGACAGTAAAGGGAGCACACACATGCAACACTCTACCCAGTGGATAACATCAGCACTCAGTCCCTTAGCACTAACCGCTTCACAGTGAGACTGTCAAGAAGTGGGAAACTTGCAGGTGTTTGGCAACAAGGTAGTTTCCAGTGCATGGCCTATTCGGAAGGCGAGTCCTTAGAGACAGGGTCAGGGGCTCATGCAATGTAATTACTCTGGCCTTGGAAAGTGTTCCACGGCTAACTCTTATGCCATGTACACACGGTCGAACTTTCCGGCAGAAAAAGTCAGACTGAATCATTTCATTAGATATTCCGATCGTGTGTGGGCTTCAGCTGACTTTTTTTTCCCGAAAATTCTGATGGACCTAGAAATAGAACATATTTTAAATCTTTCCGACGGAATCAATTTCTATCAGGAAAACCGTTCGTCTGTATGCTGTTCCGACGGACCAAAAACACAAGGGCAGCTATTGGCTACTGGCTATTGAACTTCATTTTTCTAGTCCCATCGTACGTGTTGTATGTCACCATGTTCTAAACGAACGGACTTTGGAGTGATCGTGTGTAGGCAAGTTAGTTTCAGCGGAACTCAGTCGGGAAAACCATCAGAGTTTATTCTGACGACAGACCTGACACAGGTCTGGAAAATGCCACAATGCAGATACCTATGGCCAAAGGTCACATAGCAGACTATCTCTACGTGTCCAAGTGCAGCGGGGTCTGGATACAGCAATCTAAAGTTAGCCTTAGGGAAGGCTGATCCAAATAATTGTACATAGAGACCAGCTTAGCAATGACATAGAAAGAATCTTGATAAAATAAATAAATAACTTCAAAAAAGATGTCAATCCTCATATGACAGTGGTTCTCAACCTCAGTGAGACCAGGGCCTGGTAAATTTTCTTAAAACCTTTCATGCCCGAATAGTTGAAAAAAAAAAAAAAGTTAAAACTTGTACAATAAGAGTATGGTAATGCCAACTAAGTATTCCTTCCCTTTATAGTATGAGTATGAGTATAAACTTTTTCGCCCGCACGGTGGCCAAGACCATAAAGCAGTTTAACAGGACAGGTTCCACTCAAAACAGGCCTCACCATGGTCGACCGGAGAAGTTGAGTGCACATGTTCAGCGTCATATCCAGAGGTTGTTTTTGGGAAAGGGGGTTGAAAGGGTGGGGTGGGTCAGCCTGTCAGTGCTCAGACTATACGCTGCATTGAATTGGTCTGCATGGCTGTCGTCCCAGAAGGAAGCCTCTTCTAAAGATGATGTACAAGAAAGCCCGCAAACAGCTTGCTGAAGACAAGCAGACTAAGCACACGGATTACTGGAACCATGTCCTGTGGTCTGATGAGAACAAGATAAACTTATTTGATTCAGATGGTGTCCCCTCGTCATCCTCAAAAGGAAGGTCGAGGAGTGCAAGGTCTCTAACATCCACCAGCAGCCAGGTGAGGAGTACAAAGACAAGTGTGTCTTGCCTCCAGTCAAGCATAGTGGTGGGAGGTTCATAGTCCGGGGATGCATGAGTGCTGCCGGCACCGAGGAGCCACAGTTCATTGAGGGAACCATGAATGCCAACATGTGCAGTGACACACTGAAGCAAATCATGATCCCCTCCCTTCGGAGACTGGGCTGCAGGGCAGTATTCCAACATGAGAACAATCCTAAACACACCTCCAAGACAACCACTGCCTTGCTAAAGAAGCTGAGGGTAAAGGTGACGGACTGGCCAAGCATGTCTCCAGACCTAAACCCAATTGAGCATCTGTGGGGCATCCTCACACAGAAGGTCGAGGAGCGCAAGGTCTCTAACATCCACCAGCTCCGTGATATAGTTATGGGGGAGTGGAACTGGACTCTAGTGGCAACCTGTGAAGCTCTGGTGAACTCCATGCCCAAGAGGGTTTAGGCAGTGCCGGAAAATAATGGTAGCCACAAAAAAATACTGACACTTTGGGCCCAATTTGGACATTTTCACTTAGGGGTGTACTCACTTTTGTTGCCAGTGGTTTAGACATTAATGGCTGTGTGTTGAGTGATTTTGAGGGGACAGCAAATTTACACTGTTATACAAGCTGTACACTACCTTGTAGCAAAGTGTAATTTCTTCAGGTTTGTCACATAAAAAATATAATAAAATATTTACAAAACTGTGAGGGGTGTACTCATTTTGTGAGATATTGTATGTCTATTAATCCACCTTCTAGTCATCTATGATTGCAAGAAAGTTTAATAGAAATACATAGCAGGCTGTTCTGGTTATAAAAGTGAACATAAGATAGAAATGATGGTAAGCCAACGAATGTTGATATCAGTACATCAAACCATAATGATGCATTACCTGCAGTAGTAAGGTAAGAAATCATGGCAAATGTAAGGTTTAAAACTGTACCAAAGATACTTACAGATCCACGAAGAAACAAAACAGGGACGCCGATGCCAAATTTTTCACCCAGCGCTTCTACAGCAGATAAGAGCTGAAGGGCCTGTGGACCAAAATCTTCAAGACTATCTTCTACATCCTTAAGGTTATATTTTAATCTACAAAACACACATAAAACAAATTGAGAGTTTTTTTTTCAATACAAATAAAAATATAGAAAAATACAGAAATAAAAATGTATTTAATGGGGTAAAAAAGTACCCTATCATAAGTGTAAGTGCACATAGGAGAATATATGGCATACAAGACCATGTGATTACATAACAGGGAAATGTAACCCAAACAAACATTACATTGTCTTTTGTACCAATCATTACATAAAAAAAACATTAGGTGTCCAATTATAACAAAAAAAACATCATAGCTATTTGCCTAGCAAAACTGCTGCTAGATTTGTTCTATGAATAGGGCAAAATTGAATGTTCTGTTTACTCTATGGTTCAGATTTTACTTATTCATAAAAATACAGTGGTTTGGGGCAGTGTTACTCAACCTTTTTTCAGTCACAGTGCCCTTTAACTCTTTTATTACCGCTGACTTAAGTTGTACGTCAGCAGCAGTAGGGGGCTTTAAACATACTGCTGCTGTAGCCGCCAGGAATTTGTGTAAATCTGACAAACCAATTGTGGGCTGATCACTTCAAGCACTCCAGCATGATAGACTCTTTGGCTCAATGCAATAGAATTTTTTTTTTGGGGGGGGGGGGGGGGGGGTAAGGTATAAAGGAGGGCACTATGTTTTTTGCGGTTTGCTTATTGACGATAACATACATTAATGCTAGAGATACTGTGCACAATACCTGGAAATATTTATGCTGTGTGAGACCTCCTATAACTTAGAGGTCCATCTGTGAGGGTTAGCACACATCCATAAGTGTGGGTGAAGGTCTTGATCACAGTGTGGGGCACCAAGATTGAATTTGTTAGCAGAATTATGTGACAGAGTCCAGTTCCCTGGAGTCACATTACAAGGTGGCCTTGCATCCTCTTCCTGGTGGGATCCAGGTACGGTCACGTAGGCAGAGCTGGGGAGCAGCTGATCCAGGAAAACTGCAAGAGGAGCTTTGCAGTATACAAACTTGACTAAGGTAAGGTATAGGATTCTGCGCTGCTGCCTTACTGCAAAAATCCCACCTAAATAAGGTATATAGAAAATGAATAATGATAGAGGTAGGAGTTGCTGCCTAATGATTAATATGTGATATCCATAAAAATTGTACAAACTAAAAGTAAATGTAAATATAATAAAGTGACCGTGTGCTGTCTCTTTAAATACTGTAGCGTGTATATCTTAAAACATTGTGTAATTTCTTAAAATGATGTGACCCAAAAAAAACAAAGTCTGAATAAAAGAAAATGCACACTCTGTCTCTTTAAGTGCTGAGTTCAACAATACTAATTATATCACTTATGTCAAAAACATAACACATCCACTTATAACATAAAGCGCTTAACATGGCCAAAGTACATATGTGCAAAAATAAACTATAAACAATGGCTATATATGAAAACTTATAAATGTTCCCAATCCAAAGTGTCTTGTGCTGGAAATCACTTAAGCTCCCCCCTTAGACCTCCACTCACCAGATAGCTGAACCCCTGCAGGCATCAAGGGCACCACATACAAAATGTTTTCTAATCCTTATGGGTGATATCGAAGAGTCTCCTCCTCCTCCTCCTCTCTGTGTATGATTACGCTCACATAGGAACCTACGGCTGGGTTAAATTTGGTATGATCGCTCTCACTCTCTCATACTGGTCACTGAAAGTTTAGCATGGCACCTCATGGCAAAGAACTCTATGAGGATCTGAAAAAAAGAATTGTTGCTCTAAATAAATATGGCCTAGGCTACAAAAAGATTGCAAAGACCCTGAAACTGGGCTGCAGCACAATGGCCAAGACGGCTGCCGCAGAGGTTGAAGTGGGGGGTCATCCTGTCAATGCTCAGACCATACATCGCACACAGCATCAAATTGGTCTGCATGGCTGTTGTCCCAGAAGGAAGCCTCTTCTAAAGATGATGCACAAAAAAGCCCGTAAACCGTTTGCTGAAGACAAGCTGACTAAGGACATGGATTACTGGAAAAGACAGGACTTTGAGAAAGCGCATGCATGCGGAACATGCTAGTTGAAGTCGCTATGACAACCCAAAGCTATACGATCGAGTCCGCTATGTTCTAGCTGCTCGGAGATTACTTCCGCCGCCTCTGTGTTCTGTGCGATCGCAACTTCCGGCCCTCAATGAGAGCTCCCTGCACATCTAGCAGCAGTGTTTGAACACATTGGAAGCCCCGAATGTTGTAAGAACATCCCAGTCGTCCAAGCCGGTACAACGCTCTGTTAAAAGCCTGCCTCGCACAGCGAGAGATAGGATTGTACATCCACAGCCCTCGTCCATTACTGTTCCCGTGGCGAGCACCATTCCCTGCCTTACATCTTGGGACATTAGATCACCTAGAAGATCGGGAGCCTAGATGGTGTTCGCCCCGTGTGATCTGGCGAACTGGCAGTATCGCATGTAATTTATGTTTAAATGCCTCAGTTTATACAACGACTGATATACCATGATATGAACCTCTTTTTCACATAGACAATTGTGGATAAGTTCCCTAGTTGAACATCATGTTTTTTTTAAGCATTCAATGACTATTTTATGTACCATAATTTTTGTACAGGTCTATTCAGTGCTTTTTATTACTGGAACAATGTCCTGTGGTCTGATGAGACCAAGATAAACTTATTTGGTTCAGATGGTGTCAAGCGTGTGTAGCAGCAACCAGGTGAGGAGTACAAAGACAAGTGTGTCTTACTTACAGTCAAGCATGGTGGTGGGAGTATTATGGTCTGGGGCTGCATGAGTGCTGCCGACACCGGGGAGCTACAGTTCATTGAGGGAACCATGAATGCCAACATGCACTGCGACATACCGAAGCAGAGCATTACCCCCCCCCCCCTTCAGAGAACTGCAATATAACGACCCCAAACACACCTCCAAGACGACCACTGCCTTGCTAAAGAAGCCGAATCTGTGGGGCATCGCAACAGAAGGTGGAGGAGCACAAGATCTCCAACAACCACCAGCTCCGTGATGTCGTCATGGAGGAGTGGAAGAGGACTCCAGTGGCAACCTGTGAAGCTCTAGTGAACTCCATGCCCAGGAGGGTTAAGGCAGTGCTGGAAAATAATGGTGGCCACACACAATATTGACACTTTGGGCACAATTTGGACATTTTCACTTAGGGCTGTACTCACCTTTTGTTGCCAGCGGTTTAGACATTAACCGCTTGCGGACCAGCCGCCGCAGTTTTACTGCGGCAGGTTGGCTCCACTGTGCAAAACCACGGTATATGATGTGATTTCACGAGGCTTGCATAGCAGGCGCGTGTGCTCGCCGCGATCTCCGTGAGTCCAACCGTGGGTCCCATGGACTCTATGTCTGCAGGGATACCCGTGATTGTCTCACTCAGAGGAAGAACGGGGAAATAATAATGTAAACAAGCATTTCCCCATTCTGTTTAGTGACAGTACACTGATCACAGCTCCCTGTAATAGGGAGAGGTGATCAGTGCTGTGTCACTGCTAGCCCATCCCCCCTACAGTGAGAATCACTCCCTAGGACACACTTATCCCCTGTAGCGCCCCATCCTGGTTAATCCCTTCACTGCCAGTGACATTTTTACAGTAATTAATGCAATTGTATAGCATTGATCGCTGCATTAATGCCAATGGTCCCAAAAATATGTCAAAAGTATCCGCCATAATGTCGCAGTCACGATTAAAACCACTGATCGCCATTACTAGTTAAAAAAAAAAAATATTAATAAAAATGCCATAAAACTATCCCCTATTTTGTAGACGCTATAACTTTTGCGCAAACCAATCAAATGCTTATTGCAATCTATTTTAACAAAAATATGTAGAATACATATTGGCCTAAACTGAGGGAAAAAATGTTTTTTTATTTTTTATATATATTTTTTGGGGATATGCAGTATAGCAAAAAAGTAAAAAGTTTAGCTTTTTTTTTCAAAATTGTCGCTCTTGTTTATAGCGCAAAAAATAAAAACCGCAGAGATGATCGAATACCACCAAAAGAAAGCTCTATTTGTGGAAAAAAAAGGACATCAATTTTGTTTGGGAGCCACGTCACACGACCGCGCAATTGTCAGTTAAAGCGACGCAGTGCCGAATCGCAAAAAGTGCTCTTGGCATTGGTCAGCCAAATCCTCCGGGGCTGAAGTGGTTAATGGCTGTGTGTTGAGTTATTTTAAGGGGACAGAAAATTTACAGTGTTATATAAGCTGTACACTCACTACTTTACAATGTAGCAAAGTGTCGTTTTTTCAGTGTTGTCACATGAAATGTGAGGAGTGTACTCACTTTTGTGAGATACTGTATATGGACTGATTTTCCATATATAGCTATTGTTTACTGTTTTACATATGAAATCTTTTTTTCCCCACATATGTACTTTGGTCATGTTAAGCACTTTATGTTAGAAGTGGATGTATATGTATATGAGATAAGTGATATAATCAGTATTGTTGAACTCAGACAGGGTGTGCATTTCCTTTTGCTCAGATTTAGTTTTTTTGGGTCACATCAATTTTAAGAAATGACACAATGGGTTTAGGATAAACACGCTACAGTATTTAAAGAGAAAGCACACGGTCACTTTATTATATTTGCATTTATTTTTAGTTTGTATAATTTTTATGGATATCACATGTTAATCATTAGGCAGCGCCACTCATACCTCTATCATTATTCACAAACAAACTCGACTGAAGAAGAATATGTCTTGATAAAAAGAAAAAAAAATGTATTTGCTTTTCACTGAGGAGAAAAGATGCCCATTCTCCTAGGACACCAGCAAAAAAACTGGACCATCAGTGGGAGGGATTATACTACCTGTTCAACCCTTTTTGTTTCCAGTGTCTAATTCTCCTAAAGGAGGCAGCAGAATCCAGCATCTCTAAAACTGTGTCCCTTAAAGTGTCATTAAACCCAGATGCTGAAAAACTCTCATTGCATGCTATATAACAAGAGTGTGCATATTCACAAAGCCACTAAAGTATTTTGTGTAGAGTGAAATATACCTCCCATCTTCTCTTTGTCCCCACTGCAGCCTGAGATTGTGTAGACCAGCTGTTGTCATCTACTGAACATGCAGTTTCAGTTGCCCACCCTTCACTATACACACCGCCCCCACCTTATTGAACACTGCACCCCTCAATGGCCTGGTGTTTTAGTCTTGCCTAGGGCAGCACAAAACCAGAATGCACCACTGCCCACATGGTGGGTGTATACACAGTGGTCAATGACACTCCCTCCCCCTCCATGCCCTCGTATTGACAAATGCTATGGGGTGGGTTACAGTACACTGATTGATTACATTCACTATGAAACTCACAAAAAAACAAGCCAATGCAGCTCCAGGTGACTAATCCACTCTGGTATCTTGTGAGCAAGGATCGAGGGTGCTGCATCTGTGAGACCAAGAAGTATTCAAAAAGTCCAAAATATTGCTGCACTCCTTGAAATTTTTATTGAAGATAAAAAAAAAATGACATCACAAATATTAAAAGAACATGGACACAGGGAGTTGCAGCTTGGCTCAGGTGCCCCCATAGAAAGCTGCATGCTATGAGGGCATTTGGCAGGGGAAAGGGGCCAGAAAGGTCGAAGAGGAACTCGAGAAAAGGATGACCCGGGCTGCTCTGTGCAAATCCACTGCACAGAGCAGATAAGTATAACAGGTTTGTTAATTTTAAATTAAAAACAAGGCTTTAGTATCACTTTGAGCCAGATAGGCAAGGAAAACATTTTTAAGTAACCATAAGTACGCTCTCTTTTCTAGATTTTTACTGGGCTACCTCATTTTAGTGTGCGTCTATGGACAACAGTAAGGCTGTATAACCTTTCAAAGGTTATACAGCCAACTTAATGCAAAATTAAATATGCAATTAATTATGCAATTAATATGCAATCTCCTCAATGAGAAATCTTTTATTTACTCTGAATAGCCATTCTCTGAGAAGGTGTGGGATGGATGATCTTCCATATTTGGATATCAGACAGGGCATCAATTACTTTTTATACTGTAACAGAGGACAAGGTGTTGTCGCAGAGAATTGCCCAAGGATTATAAGAGAGAGTACTTTCTGAACCAAGCAGAGAATATCTTTGCAGCAATCTATATAATTGGACAGGTCCACCTGTTGTTGCAAAAACCCTGGTGGCACACACTCCTCCAACACAGAGGTGATGATTGGGGATCATACTTATGCATTTACTATATACCATCTGGCTAATAATTTGTAATTATATTCTTCCAGCTTGGTTTATACGAAGGAGGTGTATGCCAAGATAAGTATTTTTCTATTTTGCTCTTTAGCAATTTTGCTATCCCATTCAGAAAAAAAAAAAAAGTCAGACTAAAGCAGAGCTATATACAATACAAGTTGGGTCTAATGAGCAGCTGATAGGTCTGGGTCTTAAATGCATAATTATGAATCTTGACATTAAAGACTTTAGTGACCTAAAAGGCAAATATAGAACTCAAGGCAATATAATAACTTTAAAGTCCAAGTGCAGCCAAAAAAAAAAAAAAAAGACACAAAATCCACACAAGGGACAGAACTTACAGCTATTAGATGTACAGTCACCCCAGCAGCCTTAATCATCCAGTGCAGCGGGGGTTAACAGAACTGTGGAAGCTGTCACAGGCTCCCACCAAGAGTCGCCGACTATGCCTGCCCTTTCTGCCCAGCTCCTCCACTCACAGAAGCAGTACTACAGCTTCCATGAATGAAACCAGAACCTATCACCCACCCATTCACCATTCATAAATCCTCTCAAAAACCTGAAATCTTAAAAAATATAGGGGTTCTGTAGTCGCTATGAATTCCTTTTTTGAAATTCATTGACAGACACAGGAAGTCTTTAGCATTTGGGTTATACTGTCTCCTACAAAATTACTGCACACTGCCAAACAAAAACAAAAATAATAATCTGTAGACCAGACCTAGATAACCCCTTCCACTACCAGCATGCCTCAGTTTAGTTGAAAACTACTACTGAGAGCATGATCAAGCACATGGAGGGGCAGGACAAGTGTCTCTTAATGGACTCCAAGAAAAGTAAAACTATCCCATTTTATTTCTCTACCATTGAGAGACACAAAGTCATTCACCTTCAAGATGTCCTAAAACAGTCTAACTGAGTGGTGGGAAACCAGCAAACAATTGTTCATAGGCCCAACTTGAAAAAAACAAGGGTCTTAGGGAAGGGCTATAGACCTTTCTGGAACATCCTTCCTATCCTGTAAGAAGCACAGATTTAGAAATGCTCCCAACTATTTGTTAGAGACCACAAAAGCAAAAGTCAGGAACCTAACCAGACCAGCAAAGTAACTTTGCCCAGGTCAATCCAGAACAAAGAAGATCGGATAAGGGAAGCAATGGGAGATCTGGTGGATACCATGCAGAATTGTTTGGACTTGCAGGTTCTAAACGAGGCAGATGTTCTCTTTGAGAAAGAGAACAGTAATCAGGTTGGAGTACAACTCCTGAAACCATTCTGCCACAGTAACTAGGACAATTATACCTTGGTTTAAAAAACTCCAAATGGCTAGATGTAAATATGCTAATCTGTGTGATGACACAGGAAGATTAGATGTGAGTTGCCCATGAGGAAGCAGAAACCAGATACCATCAAAAAAAGTGTGGTATAGCAGGCTTTTTACCACCAGCTTTGTGGGTGGCCATAGAACACATTTTGGGAGACCTAGAATTCATACTCCAGGGTTAAAGAAACAAAAATGCTTAAGACTTTGCAAACCTTTCCCAAAGCTTCCTGTGCTAAGATAGGTGGGTGCTATTGCTTATTTCAAGGACTGGTCCAAAGAGATGTTGTCCCTTCTGGGTATAACACTGTTTTACAAAATTCTTTCCAAATGGGAACTAGTAAGAATTTGGTAGGTGTCAAAGTATGTCAAGGTGACTCAAATCCCTATATAGGAAGAACTCAAACCGCTGGCTTGCTTTGAGAGCTCTAAAAGACCCCTAGGGTCAGAGTTAGAAAGAACAGAAATTTTTATTGCACCAGATATTTTAGAAGCATGGCATTGTGCAGATCTGCTATAGCATCTGTGGAAGAGGCTAAGGAGCTCACATACAGCCTTTGCTGTCAGAGCCAGAAAGGAACTAGGGTTAATTGGAGCTATTGTAAAACCCTGAAGAAAAATTTAACTCTAGGAGCAGAGAATAACAGGATTTCAGGTTGCAGACAACAGTAGTGGAAGAGGTTAACCTGGGCTGGCCCACATTTTTTTTTTGCAAGTAACCATCCTCCTGTAGGGAGCTGTATAACCCGAAGATGAAAGACAATCAGAAATGCATTTAACACGTCTCTAAAAACCTCATCGTAGCTCTGTTAATCAAAGTCCTTGTTCTGCTATATATCAAAATGGGAAAATGCTACTGCCTGGTGTGAGGTGTATTCATCTCCTAAAAGATGCTCGCTCAATTGTGTTTGAATATAAAAAAAAAAAGCTCAATCTGTAAATGAAATAAAACACAGAAAGAAAGTTATCACCGTCTGCAAACTTGATGAAAATAATAAAATATATGCATGAAAGTTATTTCAAAATCCATTAGCATAGTTCATGTTTCATAGAACAAGCAGCATTCATCTGCCATTTTGCGTGATATTCTCTAATGTGGCACAGTCAAAATGAGCAGATTAGAAAGTCTCCAAGAACAGAGCCAAAGAAAATCTAGCATTGAAACTTTGCAAAGGTTTAATTAATGACCTACCAAACAAAAGACACATATGTATCATTAACAGTAATTGCAAGTTATCGAAAAGCACACAGCAGCTAAATCACCAGATACCCCTGGATTTTGAGACGGTTAACCCTAAAAAAAAATGTAACCCTGATAAAGTGGCGATCTTGGGCCGCTGAAAGCATTGGATACTACATCAAATTAAACTTCTTTCTAAATATAGACTTAAGGCGTGGCACTTCAATCTCTGGATCAGAGTTTCGCCTACACAACCCAAGGCTGCAATGGTGACCCCTCGGTTTGCAGAAGCAGCCTACCTATCAAGCAGATGCTCCACAAGAATCATATTAACATGAGCATGACAACAATTTGAACACAAGTCTATCACCCACTTCTAGCCAAAGGTTCCAATGCCATCTAGCCATCTACCTAAATCCCAGATGATTTACATTAGAGACAGTCTGCAATCCTAAGCGCCTGAATATGTAGAGTAAGCAGTACTCACTAAAGAGTCGTTTGAAGTTTATTCGTAGCAACAGATGTTCTTTTTATTTTTTCAGAAGGAATATTTATTGAAAATATTGTTAAATGTAAATGACAGCGATGTACTTCATCTAACAGGGATTGGCTCAAGTATCTCAAGGACTTTAAACAGAGATTCAACTAGTAAGGAACATAGGATACAAGAGCTTCTAACTCACATCAGCACAACAAGTACAGTAGCCTGCGGGAGGAGAAATCCCAATGTTAGTTCAGGTCAGAGGAGATCTGGGGAGGGGGCAGAAAGAGGGAAACAAGAGAAGGGGGAGGGGGCAGGGACCGCAAAACAAAACTACACTGTAGGGTGTCTGGTCTCCACCCATGCTGACCATATTTTCTGGGCAATTGCACCCCAATATACGTCAACTTATACAGTGGAAGAGTAACATTCACCATTGCTCTCCATGTAGAAATCCTAGGCGGTTCAGGTGCCTTCCAGTTAATCAGTATATTTTTTCTGGCATAATAAGCAGTATAAAAAAGAAACAGTTTGGTATGAGCGTTAGTAGGTATGTTGTTATCTGTTATGCCTAACAGGAGAATAAATGGATCGAGCTTAAGGGGCATCCCACTAATTGAACTGATGTCAGAAACCACTGCCTGCCAACATTTCTGTAGAAGTGGGCACGCCCATACCATATTGATACCACTTCCCCTCTGCATCTTGGACACAGCGTCAGAGGTGCGGTAGATAACCGATAGCCTTTGTGGCGTATAATATACTCTATGTAGAAATTTTAGCTGTATAAAGTGATCTCTGGCCGCAATCATTAGGGGGATGTATTGTTGCAGGCTCTCAGACAAGTCCTCATCCGTCAGGGTCGGTATATCACGCCACCAGGCCAAAAATGCCCTCTTAGCCCCTGTATTACAAGCACAAGTCAGTCTAAGGGTGTGGAGACAGGGTGATTGGATCTGGGAAATGTGCATGAACCGCATGCCGAAGTTGCAAGAACCTAAAGTACATCCATGAAGGAAGCAGGAACCTATTATAATATCCTGCAGGTTCTCCATCCCATATCAAGCCCACATCTGCGGATTAGGCACTGTCCTCAAGTGGGCCAGCGCTGGGTTACCCTATAAGGGAATATGGGAAAGAAAGTCTGGGGTTCTGCCAGAGACCCCGAAACCTGCTTCCACACCAGCCCCGTGGTTCTCATGGGGGTGGTAACTTGTGTGCTGAATCGAGGGCCAGTACACCAAATTACTAAATTCAGAGTAAAATCCTAGGTTTACCAATGTTTTAGACTGATCCTGTGTAAACCACCATCTCACTGAGACTAGGGCAGCTGCCCAATAATATTTCTTAAAGATAGGTAGTGCCAGGCCGCCCTCCGATAGCGAGATATACTAATAGGGGTATGTCTAAACGCATAGAGAAATTCAGGGAGATCCTGATAAGGACATCCTTATTAGGTTTATTCTGCCCACTGGTGTGAGTGGTAAAGTCTTCTATGTATTACATTTTTGAAGGAACCACTGTAGAACTGGAAGCACATTAGCCTCCAAATAATCCAGCAGCTTTCTTTGGACATATATACCTAGGTATTTGAATTTATCTACCCACCAGAGAGGGGCTGGTAGATTGGGGGGGGGGGGGGGTGCTATGGGATTCAAGGGGAACAACATTGATTTGTCCAAAAAAATTTTTGATACCCAAGAATCTACCAAATGACTCAATGACCACCAGGGCCACCGCCAGGGATTGATGAAGATCATTAAGATATAGGAGGGTATCGTCCACGTACTTCGATACCTTTTCTACTATTGGAGGCACTGATATGCCAGTGACCCTATGGGAAGACTTAAGCATCATTGCCAGTGGCTCAATAGTGAGAGCAAACAGGATGGGGGAGAGGGGGCAAGGCTGTCCAATGCCCAGGCGGAGTGGGAAAGATCCAGACAGAATGCCATTCGTGCGGACCCTGGCCCGTCGGGTTGGAGTATAACAGCTGTAGCCATGATATAAAGACCGGTCCAAACCCGAATTTGTGCATTACCGTCCACAAATAATCTCACTCCACCAAGTGAAACACTTTTTCATCATCCAGGGAGGCCACCACTACTGCCCCCCCCCCCCTTCTTCAACCACCCGATCAATCACCGTGAACAACCATCCCAAATTAATATCAGTGCCTTTACCTGGCATAAAGCCTGTCTGATCCCCGTGTATCAAGGAAAGTATTATTTTATTAAGTCGATTGGTCAAAACCTTTGTAAGAATCTTGGCGTCCACATTTAGTGGGGAAATGGGTCTGTACAATGAACAGAGTTCTGGATCTTTCCCTGGCTTGGGTAGAACCACAATGAGAGCACGTAACATAGGTGGTGGTAGCCAGGCAGCTTTAAGGGATACCAGCAATATCTCCCTAAATGTGGATGCACTATGAATTTCAAAGAATTCGGCCGGGGGGGCCATCCTCCCGGAGTCTCACCCGCCTGCATGGATGTCACCGCAAACTGAATTTCCTTCAGAGTAAGTGGGGCATCCCAGCTCGACTGGATCGACGCAGATAGTATGGGAAAATCAATAGTCTCCAAAAAGGAGTGGAGTTCAGCCTGGGAGTACCCAACCCTAAAGGAATACAAGTCAGCATAATAAGTGGTAAAAACGGGAGTCGATTTTTCCAGGGTCCGATAGCAATCTCCCTGTGTCTTCGCTGACACTGGCCACATGTGCAGATATTGTCTGTTCCTTGGAGAGCCACACAAGCATGCGTCCCTTCCTCTCACCCTGCTCAAACACCCTCGGGTGATTGATAAAGCAATGTTTTTTGGGCAGCCAAGACTAAGGAACTGGACCTCCCTCAGAACTGCAGATAGAGCCACCCTCTGACATTCCCCCCCAGTTGCCACATACTGTGTTTCCATTGTCTGGGCAGCAGCCTCAGCCTGGACAAGGGAGGCTTGAGAGGAACTATGAGCCAAGCCAATCCCATCGACTGGGCGATATCACCAAAGAGGGGTAGAAGACCAGTATGACAAAACGGCTGATTTTACAATTGGCTTCACCCACTCATCCGAGACCCAGTACCTGGAAAGTCACCATAGGCAGTTGGCTGGGGACACTGACTTGTAGCCGCAATAAGACAGGAGCATGGTTTGAGATACCTCTGGGAAGGGCAGATACCTCCCGCACCCTAGACAAGACGGGCTTGCTGACATATATGAGATCAATGTGACATAGCTAGGTACATGGCTGAACTACAGGTGTATCCCCAGGTCCGGGGGTGTTTTCACCTCCAAACATCTGTAAGACCGAACGTAGAGGCCCAGTGGAAAAGTGGAGAGCCTATAGCTGGATCCTGATGCATTTTATCTACATTAGGACATGGGACCATGTTGACGCCCCCAGCCAAAAGAACCATAGCGGCCGGAAACTCAGCCACCAGCTGTGCTATCTTGGTGAGGAGACCAACCGTGGCCCGAGGGGTAATATATAGGCCCACCAACACCATGGGCAGGCCATCAACCACAGTGTGTAACACCACATATTTTCCCTCAGGATCCAGGTGCAGGTCTAAAAGAACAAAAGGTAAGGATTTGTGTATGAGTATACTAACCCCTCGAGCATGTGTGGTATACGTGGAGTGGTAGTAATGTCCCACCCGTGGCTTATTGAGGCTGAGGATCCTACTCCCTGCCAAATGTGTTTCTTGCAATATGCAAATATCCAGACTGTAAGCTTTAAGAAATTTGAAAACTAGGGCCCTTTTAATTTTGGGGTTCAGCCCTCTAACATTCCATGAGACCAGTGTCAATGGGGCCATAGTAAATAGGGAAAATAAATACAATGGAGGGAGCCCATCTACTGCACCTGAGCCCCTAAGAAGGGTTAGAGAAGAGAGTAGCTGCAAGGGGAGGTTAGATGGTAGCCGCAGTCTCAGCCGCAAGCCCTGCCAATACCAACATCCACACATTACTTCAAAAACCAAAGTAAAACATAACAAAAACAAAACAGACCAACAAAAATTTCTAGGAGCCCCCAGGCCATATGGGAAGTCCTTCAAAGCCAGGCAGTGAGGTGCACAGCCTTCTCTGGGGGAAAAAAACAAACAAACAAAAAACACACGAATACCAGCATAGCCAGCCGCTTATAGGCGAACATGATGGCCGGCCAGCCCATCCTGGGTAATAAATTAGAAAAAGGGAAATGGCCCATCCCAAAGGGTACTCACATAGTTCTGGTTCTGGTGTGGGTTCAGCGGAACCAAAGCTCACAGGCAAGGTAGGGTATTGACCCATTGTGTGGCCTTCTCAGGCGAGGTGAATAAACAGGCAGCTTCACCATCCACCATCCTCAGGCGTGCAGGAAAAAGCATGCTATATTTTATATTCCTGGAGCGGAGGGACTGCTTGACTGCGTCAAAGGTCTTACAGAGCTTCTGTGTGTCCACAGAGAAGTCCGGGAAGAACATGAGCCCTACAGCTTTGTGGCGAATGGGGGTCTACCTTCCGGGCCTCTCTGAGAACCAGGTCACGGTCTCTGAAGTTCATCAGCCTGAAGATGAATGTGCGGGGAGGTGCTCCTGGAGGGCCACGAATAGGCGGCATTCTGTGGGCCTGCTCTACCACAAAGTGAGAGGAGAAGGCCACCTGTGGTAAGAGCAGGTGGAGAAGGCACTCAGTAAAAGCTGGTGTGTCCGAGCCTTCCACTCCCACTGGCAGGCCGATTATCTGGAGATTTTGCGCCGGTTCCGGTTCTCGGCTTCCTCGGCCCTGGATTTAAGATGATTCAGTCTCACCTGAACGGAGTGCAGGGTGGCTGAGTGGTCTCT
Source organism: Lithobates pipiens (assembly GCF_037356315.1). Lineage (NCBI taxonomy): Eukaryota > Metazoa > Chordata > Amphibia > Anura > Ranidae > Lithobates > Lithobates pipiens. The sequence goes on from NW_027507718.1 coordinate 219,803,528, forward strand.
CATCGAGGCGCTCAGCCTCATCCATCCGGCGGCAGATTTTATCACAGTATTTCCGTATGAGACCCATCTCTAGCTGCAGGGAACCAATCTTGGATGAGAGTGCAGTCTGGCGGCCAGTGATCGCTTGCATCAGGGCTAAGAAGTTGACCTGCTCCGTGAAAGCCAGATAAGCCTCTGTGTTGCCATTTTGGAAGCTCCCGCCACGTGTGTGGCCGCGACAGTGGACTTAACAGGTGTTTCTTTCAGTTGTTGGAGTCCCGACTGATTTTTGTCATCATCTGCCAGGGCTTTTAGGAGAACACGAAGGTAGGATTATATGTGCCCAGAATGGATATACAGGATATTATCCCCTCTGCACCTAGAAGTCTGTCCTGTTCGCCATCTTGGTCACTCCCTCCAGCAACAAATGTTCTTATATGTGTTGCAATAACCCCAAATTAATTTACACAAAGCTGACAAATGTGCAGTTTTCAGAAAACTAGCCAAATACATTTTGCTGTCATTGGTTTTAATCACTTCAATACCGGGTACTTTCACCCCCTTCCTCCCCAGGCCAGTTTTCAGCTTTAAGGGCTCTCACACGTTGAATGACAATTTTGCAGTCATACAACACTGTACCCAATTGACAAATTTATCTTTTTTCTCTCCCCCACAATTTTTTTTTTTGCTGGTATTTACTCACCGCTGTTTGTTTTTTTCGTTTTTGCTAAACAAATAAAAGACTGAAAGCTTTTCTTTGTTTTGGTTATAAAATTTTGCAAAAAAAATATTTTTATCCTTTACTGACCCGCACTGATGATGAGGCACTAATATGTGGAACTGGTGGGCACTGACAGGCATCACTAAGGGGCAGCACTAATTGGCATCCCTGGTGGGCATGCCTGAAGGGCCTGCACTGATAATCAATGTGCTGATTATCAGCGCAGAACCCCCCCCTGTCAGGAGAGCCGGTTGAGCAGCTCTCCTTCCCTTGTGCCTTGTCAGCGTGAATAGAGGAAAAGCAGATTAACGGCACTTCCTGGTTACATAGGTTCTTTACCATGGTCTGAGATGTGCTGTGTACCAACAGCCCACTGCACTGCCGATTGGCGCGCAGGAGTATAAATGATCCCTGCTGCATCCGTCATTTGACAATACGGTGGGTGAGAAGTAGTTAGGTATCAAAAATAATCATTCTTTTTTTTTTTAAACAAATCATGTGCACGGTTTGAAAATGTAGGCTTCAAATGGGAAAAGACGTGAGCTTCCATATGATCATCTAGGTAGGATATTTTCTCTTTTGAGTTCTATTGAAAACTTTGCTTTATTAGAGTTACAGTACACCATGAATTATAATAATATAATAATCAGGAGTTGGGTTAAAAAAATAAAAATAAAAATATCACACTTTCAGGCCCAAATATAAACTGTGCATGATCACAAATGCTCGTTGCTTAATTTTAGAAAGTGATTTTAGTTACAGGTTGTGTCTTTTCAGCCTGAGGTTTATTGTACTACAAGGTGTTGGTTTAAGCATTTGCATTAGAGGCTGAAATTTTACATCTATGTTGCCCTTTTCCAGTTTTTATAAATTGTTTAACTGTAGTTTTCAGGGCAATGGGAGTACTACAAATGCTACATACAATTTGAATTGCTTTTTAAAAGTAAAAATATATAAATATATAATTGTCCGGGCATTCCTTCTCTAGGGAGAGCTTTTACCTGGTCTTGCAGTTATCACAACATTTTTCAGTTCCCATGATACCAGAGGAGACCTTACGGAGTTGTTTGTCTTCAAAATGAGACAAGATGATCCTACACAAGGGAACAATGTAAAGTAAATAAAAAAGAACAAGAATTTACACGTTAAATTGAATGAGCACAACAATGGGCTAAAACGATCTTCATTAATTTGTTCTTAGGGGATACAATTATTCAGCTTTGTTTAATTCACAGACAGTGATGTCATTCTCAATGAAAGGCAAGTAGGTGTATGTGGTATAACTATAAAGAGATGTCACTCAAAACCAAAGTCAACTCTATAAAATGTTATTTTATTTATATACTTGTCATTATATCATATCACTCAAATAAAAAAAAATAAAAAAAGCAACAGCTTTTATTACCACACACAGTTCCTAAAAAAAATAAAAAAATATTTCCATATATTTAAGCTGCAGAGGGCAGAAAACGGTCTTCTACAGCCTCCAGTTATTACTGAAAATCCTGTAGAATTGGGCATATCTATGCTACCATATTTAGGTAAAGTTTTTTTTATTTTTTAACATTTCAGGATACTGAATTAGTGAATAAACTTGTTACTTTGTCAACAATGACACATGCAATTAAATTTGCTATCTCTCTTTAGATCAGAATACATACTTTAAAACAACCACTGTTCAACTTAGAAGCCATACTCAAAATCTATTGCGCAAAATACATGACATTATGCACCATTTAATTTCATTTTTGATTTATGTGAATAGAGAAAAATTATTGGTTAAGGCAGATGCACTTTTAAATTGAATATAGATAGTGCACTATCAACTTCTGTAACCAGGTGAAGAGCTTAGGGGCTACCTTAAAAAAATTCACCTGAATACCTTGTCCCTCTTATGACTGTGGCTTCCTCCAAAACTGTGGCTTTTCTGCCTACTATAGTCACTGGGACAATTTGGCAGTCAGATCCTGCTGTGTCCACCTGCAGTACTGACAGAAGTTGCTGTACGAATGAAGTCTGCAAAAAGTGGCAGGTTTTAAGATGGAATCGTGCTCGATCGTGAGCTCCCAGGGCTGAGAGCAAGTTGTTGATGACAACCCCAGGTCTCCTACCAACAATTGTGGTCCAGAAGAACTGGATCCTGATCCGATGATCACTGTGATAGCATGTGAATGGCTATGACAGCGACCATTTACTCTGTAGTCCAACCCTGTGCTGTTACTCATCTAAGATCTTCTGTAGAAAGGAGGAAAAGAAAAACAAAAAAAAACAAAGATCAACTAGATTAGGGCTTCATCTAGTTTAGTGAGTGTCAGTGTTAGTTAGTGTTGGTGTCAGCGTGTCAGTTGGTGTCTGTGTTAGTGGCAGTCAATATCAGTATTAGTGAAGTGTAAGGGGCAGTGTTTTTGGTAAGAAAAAAAGGTCTTATATTTGGTGTCCGTCTCAGTGTGTTTAGGTAAGGGAAAACAAAAAACAAAAATGTGTATTTTTGTTTCATGGCCCTACTTTTTTTTTTTTAAATACACACATATGTGGAATCACCGCAATTGTAGGAAAAAATATTATGCAGGTTTTTTGGTAGTGGGTCATGGTAATAGAATAAAGATATACAGTTGAAAATAAAAAAAAAAATTTTTTTTCACTATTTTGGGCCAATTTTCCTTTATAATAAAACAAAATCAGGAGCTATACATTAACCTTTTCCAACAAATGAAGGTCCAATTTATACTGGAAAAAAAAAAAAAAAAAAAAAGATACAATTCACCTCGATACACAAGTAGCTTCGAAACAATACAGTTTTACTAACACGTGCCAAAGTAGCAAAACTGGGTTTGTTTATTAAAGAATATAGGTTACCCCAACATTTCACATTCCTGACTGTGTCTGTTGTATCATATACTTGTGTAAAGTATCCTGTTCTCAGGCGTGGTCAGTTTTCTGGGTGCACTGGGAAAACAGCCTGATCTTGGAAGATCAGTGTATTGCTTCTGCAGTGTACAGCTGTTTCTACACCCCCACTTTGCCAAGCCTCCATGCAGCTGAGAACAGAGATGATGTGATCCCTTATTAACCACTTTCCGACCAGCCGCCACAGTTGTACTGCAGCAACATGGCTTGGCTGTGCGAATCGTCGCCATGTTACGTCGCTTCTATTTGTGGTCATTAGGGGTGCTGTTGCGATAACCGCCGGGCTCCCACGATCACTCGTGACATGGCAAGAACCAGGATCTCTGTGTGTAGTCACAGAGATCCCGGTTCTCTGAGGGGAGAAGAGAGACTGATCGTGTGTTCATATAAAGTATGAACACCGATTTATCTCTTCCCCTAGCTAGTTCCATCCCTTCAGTTAGAACACACACTAGGGCAGTGGTCATCAACCCTGTCCCCAGGGCCCACTAACAGGCCAGGTTTGCATGATAACTGAAATACATTAGAGGTGATCTCATTTGCTGCTCGGTGATTGCAGTATTCTAGTCTGCATCTCACCAAGGTAATACATAAAACCTGGCCTGTTAGTGGGCCCTGAGGACAGGGTTGATGACCACTGCACTAGGGAACACAGTTAACCCCTTGATTGCCCCCTAGTGTCAACCCCTTCACTGCCAGTGACATTTTTACAGTAATCAATTTTTATAGCACTGATCACTGTATAAATGCCAATGGTCCCAAAAATTTGTCAAAATTGTCTGATGTATCCGCCATAATGTCGCAGTCACAATAAAAAACGCAGATTGCCGCCATTACTAGTAAAAAAAATAATAATAATAATAAAAATGCTATAAATCTATCCCCTATTTTGTAGACACTATAACGTTTGCACAAACCAATATATGCTCATTGCGATTTTTATTACCAAAAACATGTAGAAGAATACATATCGGCCTAAACTGAGGAAAGAATGTGCTTTTAGAGAAAAAAAAAAAATGGAGATATTTATTATAGCAAAAAGTACAAAATATTGCGTTTTTTTCAAAATTGTTGCTCTTTTTTTGTTTATAGCACAAAAAACAAACAAAAAAAAACGATGAGAGGACCAAATACCCCCAAACGAAAGCTCTATTTGTGGGAAAAAAAGGACGTCAATTTTTGTTTGGGTACAGCATCGCATGACCACGCAATTGTCAGTTAAAGCGATACAGTGTGAATCGCAAAAAATGCTCTGGTCATTCAGCAGCCAAATCTGGCTGAAGGGGTTAAAAAAAAAGGAAAATAAATAGTTTTTTTTAATATTCATACACAAATATTTTTCCTTTCATTTATATTTTAAAAGAAATGGGATGTTTTACAAGGTAAGGGTTGTATCTGTCAGACCATATAAATTTATCCAGAGTTTTTTTTTCCAGTGAATAAGTGGAGGAACCCCCTCCACTAACTTGGCTAACTTGCACAGTAGGAGGCTCTTAAAAGGGCAATAAATAACAGAATTGCATTATATGTGGAGTACAGAATGCAGAGTTCAGGAGTGTTCCCCAGGGTGTGAGGGCCGGATTCAGTCCACGGGCCTTGTGTTTGCTTTACAGGGTTATTAATATAGGTCTTAGAATGGGGGAGGGAGCAGGTTAAAGCATAGTATGTTTTTTCACTGGACTGTAACTTTAAGGTTGGTTTTGACCCAGGTAAATAGGGGTTAAACTGGTGCAATACATAACATTACCCTAAATACTATTAATAATTCAAATCAGATTAGCATGTATGCCTGCTTAATTTCAAATAGTTTCGCACAAAGCAAGTTGTCTGAAAAGCATTCTGAATATGCAGAATTCTCCTTAGACTTAATACTTAATAGTATTTGAAGAATAACATTTAAATCAGTATGTTATCATACTTGCGTCTGCAATTATTCGAAAGAAGATATTTTTCCATCTTTGCTAACATTTTCAGTTTGTACTCTCGAAAATGTTTATTTTGGATCTCACCCAGCATGTGCCTTGGAAAAAAGAAATATATAAATGTAAAAGATACTCCAAGTATAGCAGAAAACATACAGGGTAATTGCACAAGACAGCAGAAAAGAAGTCAGCAAATTGCATTAATTCATTATATTAATTGCTAGCCCAAAAAAACTAGGAATACTTTACTATGAAGAAAAGAAAAATATGTGTTCCAATAATCAAGACATACTCCACTTACTGAATCCAGGTTGTATATCCCTTTGGGACCATGGACAGCTTAAAGCCCATTTCCAACCAAACCCTTTGGCTGGACCAAAACCCTACTGAGAGGTTTGCAAACCTGGTCACGAACTACAAGAAACGTCTTACCTCTTTGCTTGCCAACGGGGGTTTTTCCACCAAGTACAAAGTCATGTTTTGCTTGGGAATCAAATACTTATTTTGCTCACTGAACTGAAACTCAACTTATAACATTTGCATCATGTGTTTTTTTCTGGATTTTTGGTTGATACTCTGTCTCTATCATTTAAAATACATCTATGATAAAACATTATACCCTTGTTTTTTTTGTAAGGGGGCAAACTTATAAAATCTGCAGGGGATCAAATAATTATTTTCCCCACTGTACATGTGGTCTATATGGGACACATATTTTTGCACAATGTCACCCTTTTCACCCCTAACGAAGCCTTATAGGCAAAACATGTTGAGTTCTTTTGAGAGTGGGTATTTTTTTGTTTTACGGTTTTATTTTTTTCAATGGTTTTATTTGTGGGTTATTGGCAATTTCAGAGGGGAGTTGGACTTAAAAACATTTTTCTTGATAGTGAAGAGGATATTATCATCATTATAATAATATTACTATTACTTTTAGACAAAAAGAGCATTTAACCCTTGCAATGTGGGGAGTGGACTCTGTAGTTCAGCTTTAACTAACATGGGGGTTTATTTACAAAAGCTGGAGTGCGCAAAATCAAGCTCACGTCTGAAAAGAAACGAGTCTGCTTCCAGGTTTTATTGCCAAAGCTTAATTGAACAAGCTGAGGTTAGAAGCAGATTGGTATCTGTGCAGAAGTGAGCCTGATTTTGCAATCTTCAGCTTTAGTAAATAAACCCCATTGTGTCTGCTAGCAAAACCTGACCTGATCGAAAGTGATAGTAGCAGCACTGAAGTGCAAAAAGGTTGACCTGTGTTAGCCTTCAAATCAATCCCTGTACTTCTTACATCCAAGACCTAGGCTGTACATTTCAATGTTTGTACAAGTCCTTCCAACCCAGCCCATCAGAATAATGATTTCTTCCCAGACCAACATTTTCCTGATTACTGCCTTAGCAGATAATATATTTACCTGTTAAAATTCATGTCTGTGGGAGCCCACAAAACATGACATCCGCTCGGCAGCCCATCTCTTCCAGCTCTTCCAATCTCCTGATAATAGGATTCCATTTCTTTAGGAGCTCCATAGTGGATAACTTGGCGAATGTCCGGCTTATTGATCCCCATACCAAAAGCAACAGTGGCAACAACACACTGGTGGAAAATAATGGTTATTTATTAAACACTCATTAAATCCCAAGGGACAACATATCACGTTTTTAACTTTAAATGTAATTACAGTATATAAAAAACAATACTTAAAGCAGTAAAACTCAAAAGAAAATATTACAATATTGCAGCTTACCAATTATACCAAAGCTTATAAAGACTTTTATTCCTACATGAACATAGCTATATATCCCTTCACAAATGTATATTAGCGCAGAAATCTCGTCCGGGCGTCTGGGCCACCGCCAGCTCACACTGCTTTGCCCTCTCCCATTCCCCACCATGTTCTCGGGTGGCCTATATCTCCTGCCTCATAGATTGGAGCTCAGTCCAGTGCCCCGGGACCCCCAGAGTCTCCACCCCTCTCAGTGTACAGAGTCCAGGCAGAGCCCTCCGATGCACACTTCTCCTGGGCAAAGAAATTCTCTGAACTCCCCACATCCCCACACAGCCCTATCAGAGCCGGCTCCCCGGAGGACCCCGCAGGCTTGTCTCCCATCACAAAGTGATCCCTGCCGGAGGGCCCATAGAGAGGAGGATTTGGCATCCAACACCGATTGCCCTGTATATACTACTCTTCCATGGACAAGTGCTTGGCGGTGGGGGGTGGTCAGCTTCAGCGATGTATGCTGGAATTTGTCAATGCTGCCTTCAGGGACGGTGGTGGCCACCAATACATGCAGCTCTCCCCGAAGGAGCACTGTGTGCAGACCGGAATCGCCAAGTCCTCATCTGTGTGACAGCGGACAGCCCCATCCTCCAGCATGGCGTCGACTTACTCACTGACTACAAAAATCAGGCGGACATGACGTGGGGCAGAGCCATACCATGCTGGCCCCGATCCATTACCCGCACTCCCATCAACCTCACCCTGCACCTCGGTGATGGACAACAACAACTGTACACAGCAGCCCTCCATACACCCCACCTACCTAACTTTTTAAGCTGGCTCCAAGATTTAAAGCAAATTTGTCAAGCCCTGGATTAGCGTCTACAAACCGGGGCCACAGATGTATATACACGGATCTTTTTACCTCTCCCAAAGTGATAGAGGTGACAGGTAATCATATTTCCAGAGGCTTCATTCCGTAGTAATTAGACAGACACTATTCCTTCCAATTGCAAATATACATCTTGGTCAATGTACACAGGGTCATCACTAGAGATGGGCGAAAGTTCGGCCTGAACATTGCATGTTCAGCAAACACCCAAATTTGCCCAATCAGAGCATTCTAAGACCTGATTGGGCAAAGCTTTATCCAATCAGGGCACAGTGAATAGCTAGTTGTTAAGGACCAGATCGGGAAGCCAGCCACGGTCTCTAACAACGGATGATTCATCAGCTGTCAACGGTCTTGCCCACTGACAGCTAAATCACTAATCACGTCACTAGATGGCCCCATCCCTTACCTATTTAAAGAGGGATTCCACCTACAAAAAAAAAATATTAAAAGCCAGCAGCTATAAATACTACAGCTGCTGACTTTTAATAAATGGACACTCACCTGTCCCAAGGTCCAGCGATGTCAGCAGCCGAGACCGATCGATCGCTCGGCTCTTGGCTGCTGCCGCCACCATTCTAGGTGAGGGAATCAGGAAGTGAAGCATTGTGGCTTCACTTCCCAGTTCCTTACTGTGCATGCGCGAGTCACGCAGCGCACTAGGAATGGTCCGCGCAGTCTCTGGGACCCGTGTGTCCCCCAGCAGACAGCGCGGCGGGACAGGAAACAGTATAGACTTCGTGGGAGTCTATGCCTGGAAGTGGGTGCACTTAGACAGGTATCTGCACCCCCCTCCCCCCTGAAAGGTGACAACTGTGAGGCCGGAGGAGGGGAGGGTACCGATGAGCAGAAGTTCCACTTTAGGGTGGAACCCCGCTTTAAGAACTGCCAAAAAGCAGAGCAGGCATTCGGCAGTTAGCCTTTGTCCTGGGCGGAACATTTATTACTCATTTACATAGGGAGGTGGCCTGGATCGGGAGGCCCCCTTTGTTAAAGGCGGCTTTCAGATTCCGATAAGCCCTCTGCCCACAGACCCCCACAACCACAGCCAGGGTTGACGGGAAGAGGTCCTTGTCCCCATCAACATGGGGACAAGGTGGGGGAGATGACGTAGGAACGCTCTAGTAGGAGGGAGGGGTTACGAGGAGGCTGAGAAGGAGAAGGCGTGCGGAAGAGGAATGCAGAGCGGGAACACGCCGGAGGGTGAGAGGCTCCGGCTATGAATGACACCGCCGCAAATTGCCGCTCTGGAATCTGCCTACCCACCGGTCGGAGATAACAGCTGACACCGCTCTCCTCTCTGCCGCCCCCCCTATCTCTCTGGAATGTGCAGTTCAAAAGAACGTGGAAGGATGCTAGCAGGCTGGCTGGGATAACCGGAGGGAGACAACTGAAGACAATCAGATAAGATAAGTGCTGTACACCTCTACAAGTATTAGTGCTCTTAAATAAATAGTTTGTCCAACCTGTCAGGGGTAAAGAAATGTATGTAACAGCAGTAAAGGGGCAGCATGAAGGATGACACATATTTTCTCCGGGACACATAAATATTGTGCTTATTGGTGGGACTATTTGTAATTAGATACTTGATACAGAGACACCAGGCTATAAATGTGTCAGAGGAATTGTATGAATATCACTAATGCATTGAAAGTGGGCAGCATGACATCAGACCGCTCCCCTCTGTCCTCCCACCTCCTCGAAAGCAACATAACAGCAGTTCAATAGAGTGCGGAGGACTATTTGCAGGCTGGGATGAGCCGAGGAAGATAAATGAGCGTAATAGATAAGTGCTATATATCTCTGCAAAACATAAGTGTCTCAAATAAAATCCTGCCTAAACTACTGCGGTTAATAAAACTGGAACAAGAGTAAAAAGAAAGCATGAAGGATAATATACGCTTTACCTGGGACATATAACCTAGATTAACACTATGCTTGCTACTGAGACTTTCTGTAAACAGATATAAGATATAAGATATTAGGTGGGAATGAGGGGAATGCCCAGGGTAAATGTATGAATATTACTAACCACATTGAAAGCGGTTAATGGGAATGAAATAAGTATGATATTTGATCGATATTTGATATTTGATTTGATATCTGATCGTATGAAAGGACATCTCCTTAGCTGCTAATCTTTCCAGAAAATCAATTTGGATCTCTCAATGCAACAATAAGAGTACAATATAAGGTAATCTCCCTGAAAAAAAAAGAATCGCATGAAAACTGCACACTCCCCAACATTTGCGCAGAGGTGTAACTTGGTTGAGCAATATAGATACAGACCGCGGGAATCTATATGAAGGACACCATTTGCATGGGAAGCGACCCTATTTCCCTTTTTTCTTTTTTTTTTTCTCTTTTCCTCTATTTCCCTCTCAGGGAGCCCAGTAGGAAGTTCTCAAAGTAAATCTAATTATATTAGTGCGTATGTCCCTTTAGAAGTGGATGACCTGCTAACAAAGAGGTAAAACACCAGGAGAGGCACAATAACGGGGGAAATCCCCTACTAACCCATAAATGAGATACTATGGCATGTGACCCATAGGTGCGTATTAAGGTAATTGGGACGGAGGACACTATTACATAATAGATAAATCCTACTGGGGCGCCACATATTTTTATATTGGACTCTCTCTCTCGGTCCCCAAGAAAAAATAAATAAATAAATAAATAAATAAATAATAAATAATAAATGTTTTGGACAGAAAATACTTGCTCCTAACTGATCACGAATTAGGAGGAGAAACATTTATAGAAGTATAACGGCTGACAGACTCAGGGGGGAAAACCGCTCAGCTATACTCAAGGGGCTCTACCCTGGCAGATACACTTAAGGGGCTGATCGGAGGGAAGTTTCCGTTGTAAAACCACCTGTCGTGGAAAGAGGACGTGAGGAGATCAGCAAACTGGGGAGACGACCACGTGAAACAAAAAAAAGCAAAATGAGTAGAGCCTCAAAGCAAACTGCTAAGGGGGGCCTCAAGACCCCAAAAAGTTCCACCACGGAAAGCACCATAAAACAATTTATGACCCAAGGAGCCAGCCCAAGAGGAGGAGGAGGAGGAAAGGAAAAGGCACCTCCAAATCAGGGAAAAAATAGGGGGGCGGAACAAACAGTAGAGGAGACCCCGGATCAATCCAGAGACGAACTGACAACGGAGAGCGAATTGGAACTAAGTAAAAATGAAGATCATAAGACGGACGATCTGGGAATAACAAAAGGTGCCATGAGGGAGATGCTCCAAAAAATGGAGAATTCTATAAGATCAGATATTAGTATGCTAAGAAGTGATCTTGGGCATTTGCTAACGAGAGTGGAAGCCGTGGAAGAAAGAACTGAGAACCAAGAACAGAAGTTAAACAAAGCACAGACGCAAGTCAATTCAATCTTTCGGAATCAGAGAAAAATTCTTTATCGACTTGAAGACCAGGAAAATAGAAATAGAAGACCAAATCTGAGAATAAGAAATGTCCCAGAGAACAAGAAAGAAGATTTAAGGGAAGCTCTGAAAGATATACTTCGCCCCATACTGGGAAATGCAGAGGAGGCACTCCCTATGTTAGAAAGGGTGCACCGGGTCGGGAGGATGGGATCTGAAGAAACTGGAAGGGGAAGACCCCGTGAAATTATCGTAAGGTTTGAACGCTACGAAGATAAAGCGGAGATCTGGAGAAAATTAAGGGGAAACCCCCCATTAAAATACATGGAAACAGAAATACAAATCTTCCCGGACCTAGCATCTGAGACTTTATCCAGAAGACGTCTTCTGAAACCTCTCTTGGAACAGATGAAAGCACGGAATATTAGATACAGATGGGGCTTCCCGGCTTGCCTGCTGGCATTTAAGGACGGAATAACAGCTAGATTAAGCTTCCCTGAAGAGTTAAGAGAATTCTGTGAAAAACTGGAGATTCAAACTCCAAGTTTACCCGGTTGGACAGATGAGCTTGAGGGAACATCTTAAATGTCACTAATCTTAAATATCAAAATAGAAGAGGAAGAGATAAAAATCTCGGAGGAGATGGGGGGGGAGGGGTGGAGAGGGAAGGGGATGTATGATGTCTGACCGGTGGGGGGGCAGTCCCACTCCCCCCCTTTTTTGAGGAGATACATCAAAGAAGGGAGGGAAAGGAGGAAATAGGTGAACCCCACCTTAGAGCATGAAGACTTAGAAATGGCCAGAGACTTGAGGCCAATTGATAAGTCGAGGGCCGTATGGTGGCCAAAACCAGGGGGGGGAGGGGGGGGGGAGGATGGGGAGGTGGGTGGGTGAGGGGGTTATGGGGGAGAGGGATATGGGGGGGAAGGGGAGGGAGGAAGATGTCAGTAGTGAAACCCTGAGGGAAAGAAGGAGGGAAGGAAAAGAAAAAAGAAAACATGGTCAGGACAGAGAATATGGATAAAAGGAAATTGGAATTAAACTTCCTGTCTTATAATGTTAGGGGGCTCAACACAGCAAAAAAGAGGCATAAAATCCTGGCAGAACTAAAACAACTAGAGGCAGATGTGATTTTTCTCCAGGAGACACATATAACACATACGTCAAGGAGTAGGCTTTACTCTAAAGACCACCCGAAATGGTACTATGGGGATACGATCTCAAAGAGGGCAAGAGGAGTAGCAATAGGATTCGGTAAAGATATTCGATTCACTGTAGAAGGAAGAGAAGCAGACCCAGAAGGAAGATACTTATTTCTGAAAGGAAAACTAGGAAATATCAGGTATACACTGGCTAACATTTACTCCCCAAACAAAAACCCTATACATTTTCTGAGGGGAATTCTGGCCAAAATACAAGAATTTAAAAGTGGCCATGTAGTTATAATGGGAGATCTGAATCTCTGTCTAGACCCCGTACTTGATAGCACGTCCCGGGTACTGGGAGGGAAAAGTACTCAATTAAAAAGGTTAATTCAAAATTTGAATAAAAACCAACTAGTAGACGTATGGAGGGCCCAACACCCCAAAATAATGGACTATACATTTTTCTCCCCAGTACACGGGACGTACTCAAGGATCGATTATATTCTTGTGGAACACAGAGCCCTAGAGATGGTATTAGAAACAAGTATAGAAATAACAACACAGTCAGATCACGCGCCTGTAAAAATGAAAATGCAGATTCCCGGACAAAGTAAATGTTTCGCTAGGTGGCGACTAAACGACACGCTGATTTGCGATAAGGAGGGGGGGGAAGTAGTGAGTAAGGAACTAGAGAAGTACTTCCTGATGAATGAGACCGAAGGAATCTCTGGGCAGGCTTTGTGGGATGCTCATAAGGCGTATATTCGGGGGATTTTGATTGCACGAGGCTCGCAGAAAAAAAAAGAGCACATAGAAAGGGGCAATAAACTCAGAGAGGAAATCCTCAGAATAGAACAACAACATAAAATGGGGCTTGCAGACAAAAAGATATATCAAAAATTAATGTCCAGGAGAGAAGAACTGCGTGGGTTAATGGAACAAGAAACTAAAAAATATTATAATTAACTTAATAAAGTGAGGTATCAAGAAGAAAACAAACCCACTAAATATCTAGCTAGGATGCTTCAAAAGAAAAAAGCCATGAACTATATAGAGAAAATTCAAACAGAAACCGGGGACATGGTGTACTCTTCAAAAGAAATAGCCGAATCATTCAAAACATACTACGGGAAATTATATGCGGTAAAAAACAACTTGATAAATAAAGAAGGTAAACTAAAAGAAATTGATAAATATTTAAATAAGGCGAGACTCCCCAGGATCAGTGAAATTGATAAAGAATATTTAGAAAACCCCATAACGGAAGCAGAAATAAATGAGGCATTAGCGGAATCAGCCCCTGGGAAAAGCCCGGGACCAGACGGTCTGACAATTAGTTACTATAAGAGGTTTAAGAATATACTAGTACCGAAACTCTGTAAGTATATGAACGGGATTGGGACAGAGTACGCCATGAGTAAGGAGGCGCTATCTGCCTCAATAACGATCATACGGAAAGAAGGAAAAGACGAGACCAAGTGCGCAAGTTACAGACCAATATCACTCCTAAATGAGGATACTAAACTGTTTGCTAAGGTACTAGCAAATAGAATGAAAAAAGTAATGAATATACTAGTACATCCGGATCAGACAGGGTTTATCCCCGGGAGAGAGGGAAAGGACAATGGGGTGAGAACCTTATTGATTCTATCTCAAAGGAAGAGGACGGAACCCCCGGCGCTACTATTGTCAACAGATGCCCAAAAGGCCTTTGATAGAGTCGATTGGGAATTTATGTTCCAGACAATGGATAAAATGGGCATTGGCCCTAGGATGGCCAAATGGATTAAAATGATGTATGATCACCCGACAGCGACTGTAAACATCAACGGGTTGCCCTCCTCTTCCTTTGAGATGGAAAATGGGACCAGACAGGGATGCCCACTGTCTCCTCTTCTTTTTGTGCTCTCGTTGGAACCCCTACTCGCGACAATCAGAAATAACCCAGAAATAAGCGGAATTAAGGCAGGGCAAGAGGAACATAAACTGGCAGCATATGCAGACGACGTGCTGTTTTATATAAGTAATCCGGTAGATGCTCTGCCCAAGATAACAAAGGCCTTGGATGAGTATGGGAAACTATCAAACTTCAAAATCAACCAAACAAAATCTGAAATTCTCAATATAAATGTAGGTGAGATGGAAGTACAACTAATCCAAGAACAAAGCAAATTTAAATGGACAAAAGATTTGAAATACCTGGGAGTAAAATTGGCAAATACTCTGGATAAGATATACCATTTAAATTTTATCCCTTTATTAAATGAAATAAAAACAGAACCCAGAAGAGCAAGTAATAGACCGATCTCGTGGATAGGCAGAATAAATGTGTTTAAAATGTTTATTCTTCCAAAAATTGTATATAAATTCCAGATGTTGCCGGTTGAAATTCCACCCAGCTACTTCAAAAAATTAAACTCAATAATGAGTAAATATATATGGGACAATAAAAAACCTAGGATCTCCCATGGAGTATTAAAACAAGAAAAAGGGAGGGGAGGATTAGCGGTCCCTGATTTACAATATTATTATCAGGCGGTAGTCTTATCAAGAATTGTCGAATGGGTAAAAGGGAAAAAAAAAGAGGAAAAAAGATGGGTCAATTTAGAATATATATATAGTAAAGCACAACTAAATAAGATAATATGGAATCCCCCAAAATATAGGGCACTAGATATAGACACAAATAAGATAACACAGATTGCACTGAAGATATGGGATAAGGAATATAAAAGATTAAATGGACACTATAATTCACCACTGATAACTTTAAAAGATAATGAATACTTCCCACCGGGTAGAGAGGTGATAGGAGGGAACTGGATAAGACTAGAGGGGTCACAAATAAAAGATATAATTAAAAAAGGGAAACTCCTTTCACATGAAGAGTTAGTGCACATGGGATTTATGAGAAGGGATAGGTGGCGATATCTCCAGCTGACCCGTTTCATAGAAAAACTACCCCAGCCGACTAGATCTGAAGAAGATTTGACAGATTTGACAGGAGTGGAACAACTGTGTATGGCTGATAGAGCAAAGGGTATAATATCAAAGCTATATGGGCTATTGATGCGGACCAGCTGGAAAGATACGCCGCCATATATAAACAAATGGGAAAGGGAATTGGGGTCACAAAAAGGTAAAGAAACAATAAACAAAATATTGAACACACTGCTCGGCAAGGGATAATAAAACAGCTGAGATGAACTACAAACTTATCTCCCGTTGGTATAACACCCCGGATAAGGTATCTAAATACCAGCAAGGCGGGACCGCCGAGTGCTGGCGGGGTTGTGGAAAAATAGGTACCATGACACATATTTGGTGGGAGTGCGCCAAAATTAAGTTATATTGGGAAATGATCCTCCAAAAGATCAAGGAAATAACTCAAACATCATTGAAACCAGACCCCTGGATAGTACTCTTTCATGGCACGGAAGGTGGGGTTAAACAATATCAGAACACAATCATACCGCACCTATTAAACGCGGCGAAAAAACTAATCCCTAAAAATTGGCGAGAGGTAGAGTGTCCAACAACATGGGAGTGGGTAGATGCGGTAGAAGAAATATATAATATGGAAAGCCTGAGCCTGAGAGAAGAAGAGGAAAGGGTAATATTTCTAAAAAAATGGAGAGGTTGGAAACAATTTAAGCAAGATTGGAGTTTCTCAGCACAATTAAGGCCATAAAGACCAGGAAATTAGGAGCAGGGACACTACTGACAAGGGGATAGGGGAGGGGGGGGGGGGGGGGGTAGTATAACTTTAATAAAATTTGAGTGAAATAAGGGGAGTAAGATATAAGAATAGTTTTAAGAGCATGAAATAAAAGTTGTATAAATATTTTACATTTAAGGAACAAGAAAATAGCCACAATGATGTGAATATTAACTCCAAGAGACAACAATAAACGTTAAGTTGATTTATAGTCTCAGGTAAAGATTCGCTGATGTGGCATTAAAAAAAAAAAAAAAAAAAAAAAAAAAAAACATGGGGACAAGGTGCTTTGGGTTGGGGCAGAGCCTGGCATTGTTTCGGGGGAAGGGTCCTCACTCCTCCCCCCCCCTTCTAACCTGCATGCTTGGATAAGGATCTAGTATGGATTCATGCCGTTTTTTTGGTGACCCATAAGGGGAACAAACACACCGTTTTTTTAACATTTTTGTATTGCCAGCAATAGAATTGTATTTCCGGCAATTTAACGGTCATTTGTTTTTCTTTATACATGTCAGTTTTGCTGCAGGTGGTTCTATACACGATACAGATGCACCACTTTACAGGCAGACTAAGGTAAACCCCCAGGCACTACACTTAAAAGAATTTTCCATTTTTATTGTTTCACTTTAAAGTGTTTGTAAACCCGATTCATGAAATTTGAGCTGGGTACATATATACATCTGTACATATACATATATACATACATCTGTAGTGTTTTTGTATCTCTCTTCAAAGCACTAAGTCCCATGGCTTTCTCCTGCTCCGTTCTTCTGTTATCAGCATGATAACTTCAGACAAGTTCTCAGACATGTGATAAAACCAGTCTGAAGTTTGTATCAGGGTGGGTGTTCTAAATAGATTAGCAGAAAGATGCTCTACTGACAGGATAGCACTGAAAGTCTCTGCCAATATGGAGGGGGGGGGTGTGTGCCTTTCCTCCAATCAGCTGTCTCTCAGTATAATCCAACACTACACTGCTAATGCTGAATGAGAAAGTGAAATTTCTAACACAATGTGCACTTTCTAAACAGTACATAAAGCTGAAGACAGCAGATATACATGTAAAACGTATTTAAGAGGATTCATTCCATCTCTGTATATCATCTGACAGAGCGACAGTGGATTTTGAAGTCTTAAGAATCTGAGCAGTTGTCTTTAAATAGATTCTCAGTGCCCTCACCACATCTAGACAATGTAGTGACTTGTCTTTCCTGGAACATGGTTTTGGAAAAAAATGGTGGCAGGACAATATCTTAGTTCAGGTGAAAACCTGAAACCACTTTTGGCAAAAGCCTGGATGCCACTCAGTCCGCATGAATAATCAAATATGGCTCTTTACAAGAAAGAGCAGCCAATTCTCGAAAACCTCCTTGCTGAGGATATAGCAACCAAAAATACCAGCGGTTCAAATGGCTATTTTTGTAACACTAACAAAACTTAATTTCAAGTCCCAAGGGCTTAAAGGTGATATACCTGGAGGAGTAAGCCGCATCACCCCTTGTATAAAACCCCGGACTAAGAATGCGTTCTTTGAAATAAAAATCGATAAGGCTAAGACTTGGCCCTTATTAGTACTCAAGGCCAAGTTCATATCTACGCCTATTTGTAGAAAGGCAAGAATTCTGCCTATGATATATCTCCACGTATCAACCCTTGGATTTACACCAGGAAACATAAGCCTTCCAGACTCTATAATGTATAGTTCTGGAAGTTGGTTTCCTTGTATTAATTAGAGATAACTGACCTGGAAAGCCCACGTTTCCTCAGACAGAATGTGGGTTTCCATAGCCAGGACGTTAAATTTAGCGTTCGTAAAGTAGGATGGAATATCGGCCCCTGTGAGAGCAGGTCTGGCCTTAGTGGAAAGGACCATGGATCCTCCACTGCCATCTTTACGATTTCTGCATACCATGACCTTCTGGGCCATGCTGGTGCTGCCAGAATTACCAGTTTTCTTTCCAGCTTGTTCCTGCAAATAAGTCGAGGCAGCAATTGAATAGGGGGAAATGCATAAATCTGTGAAAGCTGATCCCATGGTATCACCAACGCATCTGTTCTGCTTGAAAATAGATCCTTTGTTGTGGACGCAAAGTTGACTAACTTTACGTTGAACTGACTGCTATAAGATCTACATCCGGAGTCCCCCATGTTTGATAAACAGCCCGAGAATATGTCGGGGTGAAGAAACCATTCCCCTGGGAATAACTGCTGGTGACTTAAGTAGTTTGCCTGCCGATTCTCTATTCCCGGAACAAAGACTGCTGGCACGGAATATTTCTTTCTGCCCAAGTTAGGATATGGTCACCTCTCTCTGCCTTGAGAGGCTCTTGGTGACCCTTGGCGATTGATATAGGCCACAGCCGTGGCATTGACGGATTGGATCCTGACAGGACAATCCCTTAACCGGGAATTCCAGGTCTCCAGAGCCAGACACACTGCCGGAAACTCTAGGATGTTGATTGGCAAGGCTCTTCCGGGTTCTTTACCACTGTCCTTGGACAGTTGTCTTCCTTAGTAATGCTTCCCAGGCTGAAAGGCTGGCATCTGTCGTTAACACTTTCCAGATAACAGGTCTGAAGGATTTTCCTTTCAGCAGATACTGGTTAGTAACCAATTGAGGCTTTGGGACACCCTTGGGGACAGCCGCATTGGCAAGTCCAAAGCTTGGATCGTCTTGTTAGCAGATAGAATACTGTTTTGCAACAGTCTCGAATGGAACTGGGCATAGGGAAGCGCTTTATAGCAAATGTTTTTTATTTGGTTTTAGAAGATATAAGACAAGTCATAAACAACTTCCAAAGTAATGCTGCATATACAACATTTTATAATTGAGGAGCTAACATTACATCCACAACAGTAAACATCAACTTTGAATCATTTGTTTCTACTAGATTTTAACATAGTCCATGCCTTTCTACTTGTACCTCCTGCAAAATACTGCAAGTACGTGTATTAGATTTACATATCATCTATCTTAATATGAATGTTCTAAATAACAGTAACAATAACTGTACATCCAGTTGTTCCATCATCCAGACCGTGGGAAATATACTAAAAGGTTTTTTTCATGGGGATTTAGTTCGCCCCTTTCTATAATTTTCTCCAAATACGCCAGTTCTCAAAAAAATTTAGGAAGGTAGCCCAGTTTATATGCCATTATGTGTTTTAGGGCATATGACTTTCAGACGGGGTTGATTACCTCACCAAAGTTAGGAGTGGGGTTTGGTTTCCATTTTCTTAATAATATTAAACCGTGCTGAGTGTAGTATGTGCATTACCACAAGTTTGAAGTTATTAGGGAACCACTCCAAGTCTATACTCAGAATAGCCATCCTGCTATTAGGTCTAATTATGAACCCTGTCAATTTCGATATCAATCTAAAAATTGAGTTCTAGTAGCTACATAAGCTCGGACATGACCACAGCATGTGGGACAACTGCACTACAAGGCCACATCCTAGCCAGCATTGGTTAGATTGCGCTGCTTTGAATTTAGCTAACACATATGGCGTATAATTCCACCTAAGGTGAATTTTCTGTGCCAGCTCCAAGTATGTGTTGTATTTTGATGAGGAGACATTATTTATTATTGCCTTTTTCCATCAGTGTTCAGTAATGGTGGTATTAAATTAATTTGTCCATTTAAGCAAGGGATTAGAAATTTTAAAAACAAAGTTCATCATGAAGGGCATTATAAAAGAAAGAAATGCTCTTTCGTTTAGGATTTAAAGACGTCCAGTTCAGCCAAGCCTCTTGGGCTATCCATATTTCTGGGGCTAGTTCAGGTGGTATTGTGGCTTGTAGTCGGGCGTATGTCAGAAATTTCCCTTTAGGTAAGCCATATTTAAAGGATATTTCCTCGTATGAAATGAGTTTGCCCTCCTTCATGATGGTTGAGAGGTCTGAGATTCCTCTCTTCTCCCATCTAGAAGTTACTATGTTAGGTTTCAGTAACCTAAGCGATCCTATTTTAATTGGGAGCAATGTTTGTTTAGCTGAGCTGTTCCCGTATAGTTGAAAAAGTTTCCAGGCCAGTAAGGAGGCTGAGATTATAGGATGGTTTAGACCCATTTTTATCTTAGGGGATACGGCATTGGCCATTAAAAATAATTGTAAGTTGCCTAACCGTACTACGTTTTGTTCCAGAGAGCACCATGGTTTGAGGTTTGGTTGACTAAACCAAAATCTGAGCTGGTGAAGTAATGTGGCTATGTAATAATCATATATATCAGGTACTCCCATGCCTCCCGCCCGCTTATGTTTCCAAAGGATGTCATGAGCGCACCTGGATTTGCCTTTAGACCATAATAAAGTGGAGATTATTTTTTGCATGGCTTTGAAAAAGCTAGGTGGAACTTGGATCGGCAATGTCCTGAAGATATACAAGATCTTGGGAAGGATAGTCATCTTAAAAGCTGCCAGGTTTCCCACCCAAGATAAATAGAATTTGCTGATTCTATTTTTTTTGGGGGGGGTCTCAGAGTAATGGGGCATAATTCTCTTTATATAAATTAGACATAGGAGTCAGTGTGATTCCCAGGTAAGGTAATGTGGCTGATGACCATGGATAGGAAAATTGACATTGTAACTTTTGTTTCATAGCATTATCTACATTTATGCCCAGGATATTAGATTGTTTCATTCACTTTGTAGTAGGAGATTGGGTTAAAATCATTTAGGATTTAATGCACCGCTAGCAACTAGCATAATGGGTCGTCTAGAGTCAGGATTATATCATCTGCAAAAAGTGTTATGACATGGGGCTCACCTTCTGCTGATATCCCTTTAATCGCTTCATGCAATCTTATTTTCTTCGCTAATGGCTCCATTACTAATGCAAAAATGAGCGGAGATAGGGGACACCATTAGAGATTGCAAAATTCTTTGAAAACATGCCCTCCGAATATGCATACGCTGATGGCATGGGGGTGGTATTTAGGTATATAGGGTTATTCTGTAACCTTAAATTGGCTGTTAAGCCACTCTAACCTGTATACACCATCAACACTGCCTCCTATTGTAGTATCCCCTTCTGTGTGTAATTTATAAAAATAAATGCTGCAAATACCTTGTTTCACTGCCGAGATTGCGATCACATGGCTGTCTAGCTTTCTCCTTTCCTCCTCTGAGAGATGCAGCAGATGGGGCTGGAAATCCTCTGCTGTCAGTCTGGAGGGGGGGGGAGGAGGAGGAGGAGGAGGAGGAGGAGGAGGAGGAGGAGGAGAGAGCTGGCTGGTCCAGATCCTAATCTCGGCTCTGAAAATTAGGTATTTACAGCATTTATATTTATAAATCATTCATAGAGGGGGACACTGCAATAGGAGGAAGTGCTGATGGTGTATTTCGGTTAGTGTTATGAGAGCAGCAGG
Organism: Lithobates pipiens; assembly: GCF_037356315.1. Taxonomy (NCBI): domain Eukaryota; kingdom Metazoa; phylum Chordata; class Amphibia; order Anura; family Ranidae; genus Lithobates; species Lithobates pipiens. Next base: position 219,825,285 of record NW_027507718.1, read on the forward strand.
AGGGGGCTGGGGCAGCTCACACACAGATGAGGGGGGGGGGGGACATAGGAGAACAAAGGAGAGCAGACAGCAAGCTGATGACTAAGGCACATAAACTGACCACAGTGTCTGATCTCAGCAGCCATGATGCACCGTGGTCATTTAACAGAGGGGTGGGACAAGCACTGTGTCATAACATGATTTAAAGGAGCAGGATCCTTAGTTAACCCAAAAAAACAACAACACTTTAATAGCAAAGCCGTTAGGACAGTCCTGTGTAACCCCCACCCACTCTCAGCAAACAACAGTAAGAAACAGGGGTGGGGTTAGTGTCCTGATCGTGCCTCTATGCAGTACAAGGAGTGGTAACCTTGCAGGTTAAGGCCACCAGAGGTGATGGCAAAAAGAAAGTTAACCTTGTGAGTGACAAAAGAGAGGGCAATATCAAAGTGTGGTTTCTGGAGCGTCAACTGAACCAGGTTAAGATCCCACAGGGACACCTGCAAATAGACAGGGGGAACAATGTGAGCAGCTCCCTGAATTAAATCTTTCCCTAAGAAATGAGGAGCAGTCTTTAAGAAAATAATAACCAAGCCCGAAATTTGACCCCTGATGGTGCTCAAGAATAAATACTGAATAGGACCTGATTGGAGAAAAAAATTATTTCTTCCCATGGAGTACTTTTTGGGGTGAAAATGACTTGCCCCAAACAAAGAGAAATACACCTTCCCTGTGAAATGGAAAACCTTATGAATGAATGAAATCTAGTGCAAGAATAACAATAGCTGATAGGCCCCTATGCTTCAGGACCTGGACTTCGGCAGACAAGTACATCCCCCAAAAAATGATTATATATATATTATATATATATATATATATATATATATATATATATATATACACATATACACACACATACATATACATACATATACACACACACACACAGTTAGGTCCATATATAGTTGTACACAGGGGCACAAGTTTAGTTTTTTCTGTTATTTACCAAAACATATTGAATCTATAATTAAATAATGGATATGGTCTGAAAGTGCACACACTCAGGTTTAATTTGAGGGTATGTACATCCAAATCGGAAGGATTTAGGAATTACAGCTCTTAAGAAAAGCCCCCCCCCCTTTTTTTAAGGGGCCAAAAGTAATTGAACAATTGAACCCAAAACGGTTTCATGGCCAGGTGTGGGTGACTCCTTTGTTATTTCTTCATCAATTAAGCAGGTAAAATGTCTGGAGTTGATTCTAAGTGTGGTAAATTCATTTGGAACCTACTGGTTTGGACCTACATCATGCGTTCAAAGAAGCTGTCCATGCAAGTGAAACAGGCCATTGTAAGGCTTAAAAAACTAAACAAATCCACCAGAGAGATAGCAGCAACATTAGGAGTGGCCAAATCAACATGTTACATTCTGAGGAAAGAACGCACTGTTGAGCTCAGCAACATAAAAAGGCCTGGACGTGCTCAGAAGAACAACAGTGGTGGATGATTGCAGGATCCTCTCAACTGAAGGACACTTTCCAGGAGGTGGCCGTATTATTGTCAAAGTCTACAATCAAGACCACAAGGTAAAAACCATTCATAATCCTGAGGAACAGAAAAGCCAGATTAGACTTTGCCAAAAAAACATAAAAAAAAAAAAGCCAGACCAGTTCTGGAAAAGCATACTTTGGACGGATGAAACTAAGAATAATCTGTACCAGGATGACGGGAAGAAAACGGTGTTGGCTCATGATCCAAAGCACACATCTGGAAAACATGGTGGAGCTTAGAGTGTGATGGCATGGGCATGGCTTCCAGTGGCACTGGGTAATTGGTGTTTATTGATGATGTGACAGAAGACAGAAGCAGCCAGATTAATTCTGCAGTGTATAGAGATATACGGTCAGCCTAGATTCAGCCAAATGCAGCAAAGTTGATTGGACAGCGCTTCACAGTACAGATGGACAATGATTCAAAACACGCTGCAAAAGCTACCCAGGAGCTTTTGAAAGAAAAGAAGAAGTGGAATATTCCGCAATGGCCTAGTCAATTACCTAATCTCAACCCAATTGAACATGCATTTCATTTGCTGAAGGCAGAACTAAACGCAGAAAGACCAACAAAGAACAACTGAAGACACCTGCAGTTAAAGCCTGACAAAGCATCAGAAAGGAGGAAACCCAGTCTTTGGTAATGTCAATGGGTTCCAAACTTCAGGCAGTCATTGGCAGTAAAAGATTCTCAACAAAAAATTAAAAATTAACATTTTATTTATGATTATATTCATTTGTCCAATTACATTTGAGCCCTTGAAAATGGGGGGAACTGTGCATAAAAATGGTTGCAGTTCCTACAATTTATACTTAATATTTATTTTCAACCCCTTGAAATAAAGCTGAAAGTCTGCACTTCAAATTCATTTGGATTGTTTAGTTTTAATTTTATTCTGGTGACATATGAAACCAAAAGTATGAAAATTGTGCCCGTGTCCAAATATATACAGATCTAACTGTGTGTGTTTGTATATATTACACACACACACACAGTAGCTCACAAAAGTGTGTACATCCTCACATTTTTGTAAATATTTTATTATATCTTTTCATGTGACAACACTGAAGAAATGACACTTTGCTAAAATGTAAAGTAGTGAGTGTACAGCTTGTATAACAGTGTAAATTTGTTGTCCCCTCAATATAACTCAACACACAACCATTAATGTCTAAACCACTGGCAACAAAAGGTGAGTACACCCCTGAGTGAAAATTTTCGAATTGGGCACAAAGTGTCAATATTTTGTGTGGCCACTATTATTTTCCAGCACTGCCTTAACCCTCTTGGGCATGGAGTTCACCAGAGCTTCACAGGTTGCCACTGGAGTCCTCTTCCACTCCTCCATAACAACATCATGGAGCTGGTGGATGTTGGAGACCTTGCGCTCCTCCACCTTCCATTTGAGGATGCCCCACAGATGCTCAACAGGGTTTAGGTCGATCATCTTCACATAAAGCTTCTTTAGCAAGGTAGTGGTCATCTTGGTGGTGTGTTTGGGGTCTTTATCATGTTTGAATAGTCCCCTGCAGCCCAGTCTCTCTATCAGATGTGAGACTTCTGGCTCCCCCAAGTGGCTTATGCAAGCCAGAGGTCCCCAACCCCCAAACGCAGCCTGCTGAAGGCTGGGCGTACTGGTCCACTGCCTGCTGGGGGCTGGGCCATGCAGTGGGTGAGTGAACCAGCACAACCTGCACTGCTACCCTCCAACTACCAGGGGGGCCCACTACTTTTCTCCCAGCACCAATTTTCACCCAGAGAATTCAAAGTGCCCACAGCCGCCACAACACTGGGCACGGTGCCCTATTGCCCTACCTACAGCACCTGGCAGAGCAGTCTCGGTTTATTCTGCCACAGCCTGAGAGATGCTCCCGTTCATATCACAAGACTTCCAGTGAATTCCCGTCATATGGAATTTCACCCCAGCCCCCCCTTCCCCAGTTGACAGGTTGCATCTGTAATACAATCTAGAGCTGCACGATTATGGCTAAAGTGAAAATCACATGCTTAGAAGATATATCACGATTCTCTCACAATTTTTGCTGCGTAACATCTTTCACATTAAAACAAAAAAATTGGGCTAACTTTACTGTTTCGTTTTTTTTTTTTAATTCATTGTACTTTTTTTCCCAAAAAATTGCATTTGAAAGACTGCTGGGCAAATACAGTGCGACATAAAATATTGCAGCAATTCACATTTTATTCCCTAGGGTCTCTGTGCTAAAATATATATAATGTTTGGGGGTTCCACGTAATTTTCTAGCAAAAAATATTGATTTTAACTTAAGCAAGTGTCAGAAAAAGATTTAGACTTTACGTGGTTATACTTCCTGCATTAACAGGTTGTTTAAAAACTTGGCAGACTGCCTGGATTTTTTTTCATACAGAAGTTTATCCCTTTGATGCAAGAAGGAAGAGTTAGTTACAGTGTTTCATGTTAAAAACTTGGCAGAGTGCCCGGATGTTTTCTTTTGACAGCTGAGCGAGCAGTCTCTCCACTTGTTATGAAAGAATGGCAAACTCTGCAATAGAGATAGTCAGGGGGGTTGAATTAAGATCACGATTTTTTTTAACGATTAACTGTGCAGCTCTAATACAACCCCCCATTTGGTCCATGGAGGGGGTTGTTATCCACAAGACCGGTCCCTGGTGCCGACGATGTTGGGGACTGCTAATGTAAGCCACTTCTGTAGCATTTTGTTTGCTTCCATTAGGCCCAGAACCCTTAAGTAGAAAATAAGGTTTTGTTGCTTTTTGGAGTAAAGAATATGAGGAATATGAAGATATGGGCATGGCGAACCATGCACTTTTCCTTTGTAAGGAAGACTCCACTAGGGATATTCACAAAACCTGTGGAGCAGGAAGGGTTACCAGCTGAAGTGGCAGTATCAATGAAAGCAGCAGGAAGCTCAAAAATGTCCTGAGGCTTGCTAGGTATGTGGAGACTGCAGAGCTTGGGAGAAGCATGGAGCCAGCTACATATACATACCGTATATACTCGAGTATAGGCCGACCCGAATATAAGCCGAGGCCCCCAATTTACCCCCAAAAAAACTGGCAAACTTATTGACTCGTGTATAAGCCGAGGGTAAGACATGCCTGTCCATCCCTGTGTGTGTGTCCGTCCATCCCTGTGTGTCCGTCCATCCCTGTGTGTCCGTCCATCCCTGTGTGTCCGTCCATCCCTGTGTGTGTGTGTCTCCATCCATCCATCCATCCCTGTGTGTGTGTGTGTATCCGTGTGTGTGTGTGTGTGTGTGTGTGTGTGTGTGTGTGTGTGTGTGTGTGTGTGTGTGTGTGTGTGTGTGTGTGTGTGTGTGTGTGTGTGTCCAGCCTACCTGTGTCCTGAGCCTTTGTCCCGAGCCTCCGTCCCGTGCCGAGCCTCCTTGCCTCCGTGCCTCGCCGCCGTGCCTCGCCGCCGTGCCTCGCCGCCGTGCCTTGCCTCCGGTCCCGTCCCGTCCCGTCCCGTGCCGTGCCGTCCTGTGCCTTGCCTCCGTCCCGTGCCCTCTTCGTTCGTCGGCGGCCATTGTAAAATTCAAAAGCTGCGCCGCCGCCTTCGCCTGTGATAGGCGGAACACTGAATTTCCCAGCAGCCTGTGTTCCGCCTATCACAGACGTCGTATCATCCTCGTCCGTAGTACGAGGATGATACGAAGTCCGTGATAGGCGGAACACAGGCTGCTGGGAAATTCAGTGTTCCGCCTATCACAGGCGAAGGGGGAGCCGGAGGCGCGGCTTTTGAATCAGAATGGCCGCTGTCTGTCTGCTCGACACGCTGATCGAGCGGGCAGACAGCGATGACTCGAGTATAAGCCGAGGGGGGCACTTTCAGCCTCAAAAAAGAGGCTGAAAATCTCGGCTTATACTCGAGTATATACGGTAGTAAGTGTGGTTCAAAAAACAGGATTTTTAAAACAGCTTACCTGTAAAATCCTTTTCTTGGAGTACATTATAGGACACAGAGTCTCAAGTAATTACTTGGTGGGTTATAGGCCTACCTTCAGGTCTTGACACTGGTATAACCAATACAGGAAGTTGACTCCCCTAGATTACCCCTCATTCTTCCAGGAGTAACTCAGTTTTTGTAGCCAAGCAATATAAGCAATATACTCTCACCCCACAAAACAGAGGGGCGGGAGCTCTCTGTGTCCTATGATGTACTCCAAGAAAAGGATTTTACAGGTAAGCATTTTTAAAAATCCTATTTTCTTTATCGTACATCATAGGACACAGAGTCTCAAGTAATTACTTGGTGGGATGTCCCATAGCAATGCTACTTGTGGGGAGGGAGACACAACCCGTAGGGTAACCCCCAGACCTGAGGACTTATACTACTGCCTGCAGCACACTGCGCCCGAAGGCGATATCCTCCTTCCATCTTCATTCTACTTGATAAAATTTTGCAAATGTATGTACTGAAGACCAAGTTGCGGCCTTGCAGATCTGAGACATGGAGGCCTGGTGATCCACTGCCCAAGAAGCACCAACCGCTCTGGTAGAGTGCGCCTTAACTTGAAAAGGGGGAATCTTTCCCTTTAAACCCTAAGTTTGAATTATAACTTGCCGAATCCACTTGGAGATAGTGGATTTCGACACTGCCTGTCCCTTCTTAGGACCCTCTGGCAGAATGAATAAGACGTCAGTCTTACGAATCTGAGCAGTTTTCTACAAATAGATTTTCACTGCTCTCACTACATCAAGACAATGTAGAGATTTTTCTTCCCTGGAACCTGGTCTGGAAAAAAATTAAGGCAGGACAATATCTTCATTCTGATGAAAGCCTGAAACTACCTTTGGCAAAAAGCCTGGACGAGGGCGTAACACCACTCTGTCCTCGTGAAAACCCAAATATGGCTCTTTACAAGAAAGAGCAGCCAATTCTGACACCCTCCTTGCTGATGATATAGCAACTAAAAATACCAGCTTCCTTGTCAAAAGAACTAAAGGAATATGCTGTAATGGTTCAAATGGCTGTTTTTGTAATACCGACAAAACTAGATTCAAATCCCAAGGGCTTAAAGTGGAAGTAAACCCATGGATTTAAACAGTTCAAAAAAAGGCATGCCGGGAATACTAACTGCACATTGGCTGTGCTCTCAGCCAAACTATCAAACCATCCAATGGCTGGTGTCATAACGAATCACATGTGCAGCACCATAGCAGTTGAAGATTAACCACCTCAATACAGTGCAGTTACACCCCCTTCCTGACCAGACCAATTTTCAGCTTTCAGCGCTCTCACAGTTTGAATGACAATTACTCAGTCATCCAACACTGTATCCATATGAAACTTGCGTCCTTTTTTATACACAAATAGAGCTTTCTTTTAGTGGTATTTAATCACTAGTGGGTTTTTAATTTTTTGTGCTATAAATAAAATAAAACGTAAATTTTGTGAAAAAAATTCCTTTTTCTTTGTTTCTGTCATAAATTTTTGCTAATTAGTAATTTTTCTTCACAAATTTTGGCCAAAATTTATACTGCTACATATCTTTGGTAAAAATAACCCACATTAGTATATATTATTTAGTCTTTGTGAAAGTTATAGAGTCTACAAACTATGGTGCCAATCACTGAAAATTGATCACTTCTGATCAGGCCTTCAGTACATCAGGTGTACCTCATTTCTTGAGACACTAACAAGTCAGGAAAGTACAAATACCCCCCAAATGACCCCTTTTTACAAAGTAGACATACCAAGGTATTAAGTAAGTAGCATGGTGAGTTTTTTTAAGTTGTCATTTTTTCCCACAATTCTTTGCAAATTTTTTTTTTACTAAATTGTCATATTATCAGGTTATTTCTCACACACAACATATGCATACAACAAATTACACCCCAAAATACATTCTGCTACTCTTCCCGAGTACGGCGATACCACATGTGTGAGACTTTTACACAACCTGGCCACATACAGAGCACTAACATTGAAGTAGTACCTTCAGACGTTCTACGAGCAAAAATGACGCATCTCATTTCTCAACCACCTATTACACTTTTGAAGGCCCTGGAGTACCAGGACAATGCATTTCCCATAAAATGACCCTATTTTGGAAAGCAAACACCCCAACGTATAATCTGTGAGGCATAATGTGTCTTTTGAATGGTTAATTTTTTTCCAGAAGTTTTTGGAATATGTGGAATTAATTTAAAACGCATTTTTTTTTTTTTTACACAAAATTGTCAATTTATAAGATATTTCTAACACATAGCATGTATATAGCAAAAATTACACCCCGAAATACATTCTGCTACTCCTCCCGAGTATGGCGATACTACATGTGTAGGACTTTTACACAGCCTGGCCACATAGAGAGGCCGAACATTGAAGTAGTACGTTCAGGCGTTCTAGGAGCATAAATGACACATCTCATTTCATTCCTACCCATCACACTTTTGAAGGTCCTGGACCACCAGGACAGTGAAATTACCCACAAAATGACCCCATTTTGGAAAGCAAACACCCCAACGTATATTCTATGAGACATGGGCTGCAAATAGGTACTCGGGTACTCTGATGGGCTGGTGACAGGTACTCGGGTACTCTGATGGCCTGGTGACAGGTACTCTGATGGTTTGGTGACTGGTATTTGGGTACTCTGAAGGGCGGTGACAGGTATTCACATGGACCGTGACAGGTACTCGGGTACCCTGATGGGCCCTGACAGGTACTCGGGTACCCTGATGGGCCCTGACAGGTACTCGGGTACCCTGATGGGCCCTGACAGGTACTCGGGTACCCTGATGGGCCCTGACAGGTACTCGGGTACCCTGATGGGCCCTGACAGGTACTCGGGTACCCTGATGGGCCCTGACAGGTACTCGGGTACCTGGGTGTGCCGTGACAGGTACTCGGGTGTGCCGTGACAGGTACTCGGGTGTGCCGTGACAGGTACTCGGGTGTGCCGTGACAGGTACTCGGGTGTGCCGTGACAGGTACTCGGGTGTGCCGTGACAGGTACTCGGGTGTGCCGTGACAGGTACTCGGGTGTGCCGTGACAGGTACTCGGGTGTGCCGTGACAGGTACTCGGGTGTGCCGTGACAGGTACTCGGGTGTGCCGTGACAGGTACTCGGGTGTGCCGTGACAGGTACTCGGGTGTGCCGTGACAGGTACTCGGGTGTGCCGTGACAGGTACTCGGGTGTGCCGTGACAGGTACTCGGGTGTGCCGTGACAGGTACTCGGGTGTGCCGTGACAGGTACTCGGGTACTCGGGTGTGCCGTGACAGGTACTCGGGTACTCGGGTGTGCCGTGACAGGTACTCGGGTACTCGGGTGTGCCGTGACAGGTACTCGGGTGTGCCGTGACAGGTACTCGGGTGTGCCGTGACAGGTACTCGGGTGTGCCGTGACAGGTACTCGGGTGTGCCGTGACAGGTACTCGGGTGTGCCGTGACAGGTACTCGGGTGTGCCGTGACAGGTACTCGGGTGTGCCGTGACAGGTACTCGGGTGCTCTGGTGTGCCGTGACAGGTACTCGGGTGCTCTGGTGTGCCGTGACAGGTACTCGGGTACTCTGGTGTGCCGTGACAGGTACTCGGGTGTGCCGTGACAGGTACTCGGGTGTGCCGTGACAGGTACTCGGGTGTGCCGTGACAGGTACTCTGGTGTGCCGTGACAGGTACTCGGGTACTCGGGTGTGCCGTGACAGGTACTCGGGTACTCGGGTGTGCCGTGACAGGTACTCGGGTGTGCCGTGACAGGTACTCGGGTGTGCCGTGACAGGTACTCGGGTGTGCCGTGACAGGTACTCGGGTGTGCCGTGACAGGTACTCGGGTGTGCCGTGACAGGTACTCGGGTGCTCTGGTGTGCCGTGACAGGTACTCGGGTGCTCTGGTGTGCCGTGACAGGTACTCGGGTGCTCTGGTGTGCCGTGACAGGTACTCGGGTACTCTGGTGTGCCGTGACAGGTACTCGGGTACTCTGGTGTGCCGTGACAGGTACTCGGGTACTCTGGTGTGCCGTGACAGGTACTCGGGTACTCTGGTGTGCCGTGACAGGTACTCGGGTACTCTGGTGTGCCGTGACCGGTACTCGGTACTCTGATGGGCTGGGACCGGTACTCGGGTACTCTGATGGACTGTGATTGACAGGTACTATGAGGGGTGGTGACAGGTCCTCTTTATGGGGGGGGGGGGGGGGCAGGCAGGCAATCAGTGTGATTCATGTGTGAGGTCTCCTCCTCACACATGATCGGTGTGTGAGGAGGAGAACAACCCGGTAACATCTCGTTACCGCGGTTTGTTTACATTTTAGTGATCGGCTGTGAAAGGATCACAGCTGATCACGTGGGTAAACAGCCGGCCTATGGCTGTTTACCAGCGTCGGTGACGAGCAGTGTTCCCGGGGAACACGCTGCCACCGACGTGCACGCGCAGCGCGCTCACGAAAGCGCGCATGCGCCGTGCACAGTCGGGGTGTGACCATCTGTGATCACGTGGTAAACAGCCATAACGAATGGCTGTTCACCCCCTTCGGTGGCAAGCGGTGTCTCCGTGACACACCGCCACCGAAGAAACAGGGATGCGTGCGCACGATCGCGCGCATTCCCTGTTTAAGCGGGAGGCCGTCATATGACGGCCTCCCGCCACAATAGGTGCGCCGCCTGGCCGTCATTTGACAGCCGGCGGTCGGCATCTAGTTAAACAGAGGCAAAGATGGCAGCTTCCTTGGCTGAAAACAATAGGGGAGTTTACTTCCACTTTAAAGGAGATCTAACTGGCCGATTTATCCGCAGTATTCCTTGCATGAAACCCCGGACTAAAGAATGCGTAGCAAGCGGTCTTTGGAACAAAATTGATAAGGCTGAGACTTGACCCTTAATAGTACTCAGGGCCAGCTTCATCTCTAAGCCTAACTGTAGAAAGGAAAGAATCCTGCCTATAATATATCTCCGAGGGTGCCAACCCTTGGATTCACACCAGGAAACAAAAGCTTTCCAGACTCTATAATATATAGCTCTAGAAGCTGGCTTCCTAGCATTAATCAAAGTAGAGATAACTGACCTGGAAAGCCCACGTTTCTTCAGAATGTGGATCTCAATAGCCAAGCCGTTAAATTTAGCGTTTGTAAAGTAGGATGCAGGTCTGGCCTTAGTGGAAGGGCCAAGAACCCTCCACTGTCATCTTTACGATCTCCGCGAACCATGACCTTCTGGGCCATGCTGGTGCTATCAGAATTACCGACTTTCTTTCCAGCTTGATCCTGGAAAGAAGCCGAGGCAGCAACCGGATCGGGGGAAAAGCATAGATCAGTGAGAACTGATCCCGGGGGTCACCAATGCATCTGTTCCGTACACGAGTGGGTCCCTTGTCCTGGACACAAAGTTGACTAGCTTTGTGTTGAATCTGGACGCTAGAAGGTCTACGTCCGGAGTCCCCCATTTTTGGCAAACAGCTCCAAACACTTCGGGATGAAGAGACCATTCCCCCGGGAATAGCTGCTGGCGACTTAGATAGTCCGCCTGCCAATTTTCTACCCCTGGAATGAAAACTGCCGATAAGCAGGGGACATTCTCTTCCACCCAAGTTAGAATCTGGTTCACCTCTCTCTGAGCTGGGAGACTTCTGGTGCCCCCTTGGTGATTGATATATGCCGTGGCATTGTCGGATTGACTCTTGACAGGAAAATCCTTTAACCTGGAGGTCCAGGTCTTTAGGGCCAGATATACTGCCCGAATCTCTAGGATGTTGATTGGTAAGGTACGCTCGGTTCCTGACCATCGTCCCTGGACAGTCGTTTTCTCTAGTACTGCTCCCCAGCCTGAAAGGCTGGCATCCGTTGTCACTACCTTCCAGATAATTGGTCTGAAGGTTTTTCCCTTCAGCAAGTTCTGAGATAGTAACCACCAACTGAGGCTCTGGGACACTCTTGGGGACAGCCACATTGGCAAATCAAAAGTTTGATTCATCTTGTTCCAAGCAGACAGGATACTGCTTTGAAACAGTCTCAAATGGAATTGGGCATAGGGCACTGCTTCGAATAAAGCTACCATCTTCCCCAACAATCTCATACAAAGGCGAATTGAAGGATTTTTTCTTGACCTGATCATCCTCACTAGCTCCTGTATGGAGCTGATCTTTGCCAGAGGCAAGAACACCCTCTTCTGGGCTGTATCTATGATCATGCCTAGATACTCCAGCCTCTTTAGTGGCTTCAAGGAGGACTTTTTTAGGTTGAGAATCCAACCCAAACTTTCCAGGTAGCTGCTTAAAACGGCTACACCCCGTCTTAAGTGAGCCACTAACTGGTCTATTAACAATAGATCATCTAAGTAAGCCAGGACAGTTATGCCCTGTGCCCTTAACCTGGCTAGAGGTGGGGCAAGTACTTTTGTGAATTCCCGAGGTGCTGTAGCAAGGCCGAAGGGCAGGGCTACAAACTGAAAATACTTATTTTCTACCTCGAAATGCAGAAACCTCTGGTGAGGAGAGAATATAGGGACATGCAGATATGCATCTCTGATGTCGATGGATGCCAGAAGTTCCCCTCTTTGTAGGATAGATACGACTGACTTGATTGACTCCATGCGAAAGGAGCGGATCCTCAGGAACTGATTTAGAGTCCGTAGATCTAGAATTGGTCTGATATCTCCATTCGGCTTTGGCACCGTAAATAGGTTTGAGTAAAAACCCAAACCCTGCTATTCTTTGGGGATCTGCATGATCACCCCTTGAGCCAATAATCGGTCCAATGCTTGCAACAGGGATTGCTTTTGGGCTAGATCCCTCGGAACGTTTGATCTGAGAAAAAGGGACAGTGGAAACTCTCGAAATTCTAGCTTGTATCCTAGAGATACAGTGGAGAGGGTCCATCTGTCCTGAATTTTCCTCTGCCAGACTTCTGAGAACTTCAGAAGTCTTCCCCCCACCTTGGTGAGGGGGGATGCCTCTTCATGATGAGGCCTTGGTATTCTGCTTTGCAGACTTGCGGCCCCAGGTCCTCCTCTGTGCCTGGGTCTGACCCTGAGATCTTCCCGTGGGGTCCGACGGCAAAGGCCATCGCCCCTGCCTAGAGGAGGATGCCCTTGGCGCTGGGGAAAAAGTCTGTTTAAAACGAAGGACGTTTATATTATCTTTTGACTGGTAAAAGAGTACTCTTTCCACTGGAAATAGTCTGAATGCATTTATCCAAGCTATCTCCAAAAAGGCGTTCTCCCTTAAAGGGGAACCCAGTTAGAAGATTTTTACAAGGCGTTTCAGCTGACCAACCCTTTAACCAAAGGGTCCTTCGCATGTGTACAAGTACAAGCGCCAGATGTAATGCCTGGTGAATAGAGTCCTTTATAGCATCTATGGCAAAGCATAATGCTTTAGGTAGCTCGGCCAACTCCTGAGCTTGTTGAGGGCATCTGCAAACTGGTCCTTTAAGGACTGACAGATGCCTATGGCTGCTATCGCAGGCTGAGTTACGGTCCCTGCTAAGGAAAAAGAGGTTTTTAACAGACCTTCCAACTTTTTATCTGTTGGATCCTTAAGCATATGTGCATTGTCCACTGGACAAGTTAAATTTTTATTCACATTGGAGATAGCAGCGTCTACTGCTGGAATCTTCCACCATTTAGTGAATTTTTCCTCCATAGGATAGAGATTAGAGAATCTTTTAGGAGGGGAGAAATGCTTATCCGGGTGATCCCATTCGCAATAAATAAGCTTTTCAAGTAATGCATGTACTGGAAACACATGTAAAGCCTGAAAAGGTTTTAAGGATCCTAAAGAGGATACCGGACCTTCAGCTGCCTCCATTAGGGGTAACATGAAAGTAGAGCGAACCATCTCTGTAAGGCTCTGTACTTTGTACTCTCTGTAGTTTGTGAAGGTGAATTTCCAAGTACTGTTTCCTCTGCAGAGGAATAACCGGCTTGTTTTCCTTCCCGATCATCTGCGGAAAAGACCTCGTCATGTCCCCATAGTTCTTTAGGACCCTCCACTGACTGTAAACAATCTAAGGTGGGGGAGGGGGATCTAGGACTTTTCCTATCCACCTGGATGGATGATGCGATTAAAGTCGCTAATCTTCCTTCTAAGCCCTGCAGGGCAGAGGAAAGTGCTTCTTCAGTCACATAAACAGGGGCTGAAGTGTGTGAAGCAGTTGCACCACCGCTAGCTTCCAATGACTCACCCTGGCTTGCCATGTCTGATCTCTCTGAAGAGGAAGACAGTATGGAGGCATGACTGGGGTTCCCAGCGCCTGAGGGTGACACCTTTGGTACCTTTACGGTAGGTCTGGAAGACATAATGCTAAGTACAAAAGCAGAGGCGCAAACAATATTATCTGCTAAATAATTCTAGCCAAACAATGCATGCTAACAGTTCTTTTCCTGTACTGGAAATGCCTGCTTTACACCCTTACGTGCCCCGCGCTAAATGTCTCTTAGTATAACAGACTCCTCTCCTTAGTGAACTCTAGCTGCGAAGGCTGAGTTTTCATGTAGCAGAGAGTGCTTTAATGTGTGAGCTTCAGGTGGACCTGATTGGCGTCCACAGCACTTCCCCCTCAGTAATCAATGCTGTATGGATAGACACTGTGTCTCATACCTAGCGTCATGTGACCTACGGCCCCGCCCCTCTGCGTCCTCCAGCAACCCCCATTCAGTTTGAATATGCTTAGCTAGTCTGGATTATGCAGACCTGAAGGGAGAGGGAACCCATGCTGCTTTGAAAACAACTGCCGGTTTATGCCGCTCCACAGCAGGCTAGGATACCTACCATAACTGTGAGTAATATATATTAAAAAAAAGATGGCAAACAACTCCTAAAGGAGGAGAGGGGGGGGGGAGGGGGAGGGAAAGGGGGGTTCTGTCAGCATGCTGCTAAACTCTGCAGAGTTCTAATGATTATGGGAACTTTTCCCCTTAGCTGCTAATTTCCTTAGGAAAGTAAGAACCCCCTCTGCTGGACAACATATATACTGAGACAGCCCTATTCTATGGCATTTAAGGCATATAAAGGTTTTCTCTTTTTTCTTAACCTTATCCTCTCTGCAGGATACTGCTGAAACAGCAGATCCAAACGTCACCCATCACGGCGGGCTGCGTTAACACGCTCAAAGACTGGGGCCCTTATAAAAAGGGGTTCCTCTCCTTTGGGCCTTGTATAGCACCCTCAGGACAGCTTTAGGAAATGTAGCAAGACCAAAAAGCGTCCTGGTTCCTAGGGTCCAGCTCTCAAAGAGAAGCATTGGAGGCAACACCTCATTCTTGCATCGAGGTCCAGGTACCATCCTATGGCCTCAGTGGCGAGGATGGATCGGATTGTGGAGGTTTCTTTAAATCCAGCCTGAATCCCTCCTGGAGCTCCTTAGAGCACATCTTCACTCGTGACCAACACCGGTGAAAAAACTGAGGTACTGCTGGAAGGAGGAGGGGTTATATAGGGGAGTCAACTTCCTGTATTGGTTATACCAGTGTCAACACCTGAAGGTAGGCCTATAACCCACCAATTAATTACTTGAGACTCTGTGTACTATGATGTACGATAAAGAAAAGACACAAGTTCAACCTATGTGCGTGATTAGTCAGTATTACCTTGTATATCTCCCCTGCATGTTTTGGTCGTTCAGGTGCTTATCTAATAGTTTCTTGAAACTATCGATGCCCCCCCCCCCCCCCCCCACTGAGACCACCGCCTGTGGAAGGGAATTCCACATCCTGGCCGCTCTTACAGTAAAGAACCCTCTATGTAGTTTATGGTTAAACCTTTTTTCTTCCAATTTCAATGAGTGGTCACGTGTCTTGTTAAACTCCCCTCTGCGGAAAAAGTTTTCCCTATTGTGGGGTCATCAGTACGATACTTGTAAATTGAAATCATATCCCCTCTCAGGCGTCTCTTCTCCAGAGAGAATACGTTCAGTGCTTGCAACCTTTCGTCATAACTAATATCATCCAGACCCTTTATTAGCGTTGTTGCCCTTCTTTGACGATTTCCAGTACATCCTTCCTGAGGACTGGTGCCCAGAACTGGACAGCATACTCTAGGTGCAGCCGAAGCAGAGTCTTGTAGAGTAGGAGAATTATCGCTTCATCCCTGGAGTTAAACCCCTTTTTAGTGCATGCCAATATTCCGTTTGCTTAGTTAGCAGCAGCTTAACATTGCATGCCATTGCTGAGCCTATCATCTACTAGGACCCCCAGGTCCTTTTCCACCCTAGATTCCCCCAGAGGTTCTCCCCCTAGTGTGTAGTCTGCATTCATATTTTTGCCACCCAAATACATTATTTTACATTTTTCTACATTAAATCTCATTTGCCATGTAGTTGCCCACCCCATTCATTTGTTCAGATATTCTTGCAAGGTTTCCACATCCTGCGAATAAGTTATTACCCTGCTTAGCTAAGTATCATCCACAAATACAGAGATTGGACTGTTTACCCCATCCTCCAGGTAGTTTCCAAATAAATTAAATAGGATTGGTCCCAGCACAGAACCCTGTGGGACCCCACTACCCCCCCCCCCCCTCCCATTTATCACCACCCTCTGAACTCCACTTTGTAGCCAGGTTTCAATACATGTATTCACGCTATTGTCCAAGCCAACGGACCTTATTTTGTACCGTAAACGTTTATGGGGAACTGTGTCAAATGCTTTTGCAAAATCCAGATAGACCATGCCAGATAGACCGTGCACAAAATGATCCGGGAAACAGAGGCTGCACAAACACGGAAAGGCACTCAAGCCCATGCAGCAAAAAATGGCTCCAAATTTATACCGGCCATAAATCTCACACAATGCTGGCTGCGAATATGTGAATGTCATCCCCAGCTATGGTACATTAACCCCCAAGGGTAAGCATACCCCCAGAGCTCCCAAAAAAAGGCCTGAGGGCTATACTATACCCTCTGCTCAGAGACAGAAATATTCATGCTGTTCAAAGCTGAGCTGACTCCAGCGTGATCTCCTCAAGGTAGGATGCCCACCCAGTCGCAGCTGTAGTAAATCAAGTAAAAAGAAATCAGGATGGCTGCAGACCAAAACAGAGATCCAAAACGCCTTTATTCATGTATAAAGTACATAGTGAGTACAACATATACTATCGCTTTCGCACATTAATTGTGCTTTATCAAAGCCTAATTGTTATCCCACCGGACTGGTCACTTAGAGCCGGAAAAATCACCCCACATGATGGTGTCTGGATAATTAACCAGCTCAGTACCACATTATCAACATTTATCCAAGATTTTAAACAAACATGGACCTGCAATATGTAAAAAATATATGTGACTGAATATAAAGTGTAACAATACAAAAATCATATGAAATGAACATAAAATGTTAAAAAAAAAATGAATAGTATAGCTGGACCTTGATATTTCTTATAGTATCTCATTACAAAAAACTTTACAGACAATTTTTTTTTACTACACAGAGTGATGCAGGTAGATTCAGGATTTCCCTCAGGTTTCATCCCTTCGATGTGCACACTACTTCAGAAGTTTTCAGGGACATGGGATCACTGAAGTGAGAACCACGGCCTTCCACCTGTAAAACACCCTGCAGCTTCCAACCATGTTGAATCTTTGGTACCAAGGGGTTTTAGCCTAACACAGGGTCCAGTGTACCTAAGGTATATTACAGGCTAGCCCCGCTTCTACTTTGCACTGGGGGCCAGGTATGGCCTCAAAGGCTATGTTGGGGCTCAGCCAAAATGGATAACTGCTAAATTAACTTTGAGGTCTCTGTAAGAACTGGAGAAACTTTCTAGAGGAAAAATGTTTTACGTCTCTTCAAGCTGAGAAGATGTCAGTTTTCTAAGGAGACTAGCAAAAAAACTGAAGCTTTATGGGAGTTGGAGGGGTATTGTAAGGCTGTCCTAACAGCTTTACTTTGCTAGTGTCCAATCTCCTGAAGAGGGCAGTATAGACGTCTGTTCCTGAATACCATGCTGTGTCTTATTATGCATGATTCATACATTCTTGACATATTAGTGCATTTGAATGCAATAAACCCTGATTTTATTCTTGTTTTTCCATATAGTATAGATATTTGGGAGCATCCGAAAGTGCATAACAGATAATTGAAAGGAGGTGTGGAGGAAGTTTTGTTTTATCTTTTATGGTCTGCAATAAACCCCTGAGATCCCAAGAGCAGTTATTTTATATTAGACCCGAAATCTTACCTGTATTTCATCTCTCATGAAGCGATGGTGCACTTCCCTTCTTGGCTTGATCCCTATTCCAGCATGGTAAGTGCCACATGAAATGCCCAGCTTAGTCAATTCTGAGGTTACCTGTTCAGATGTCTTTCTGGAGGGACAATAAACAATTGTGGCTCCTTCAAATTCCCATCCAGACCTGCAGGAGATAGTCCCAGTTTAGTATCTCTTTTTAACTTAATGATTAGGCAATACATCATAACAAGGTAAGCAATGCTCAAATCTGCTGCTCAGGTTGGAAACTTTATAGAAACAGGAATGTCTGCTTGCAATAGATCAAACGGAGAATAGTTTCTTTAACTTGGGAACATTCTCTGTCACATTTGACAAGAAAAGCAGTATTTAATAAAAGATGTAATGAAGAAAAAAATTTAAGTGGAGCCGAGTGTTAGCATTCCTTACCGAGAACTGCATTACAAAATGAACTTATAAAGAACGCTGCAATATACATTTGTACGACGCTGACCTTAAAGTGGTTGTAAAAGGTTCACTTTTTTTTAAAATAAAAATAACAAACATGTTATACTTATCTTCTCTGCCAAAGGGTTTGGCACAGAACAGCCTCAATCCTCCCCTTCTGGGGTCTCCCGCCAACACTCCTTGCTCCTCCCCTTCATCGGATGCCCACACAGAGAACTGCTTTCCCTGGGGGCACCTGTGCAGGCGCACCCCGCGAGTCCCGCTGCTGTCCATTGACACCAACCGCGGGACTTGGCCCTGACCCCGTGTCACTGGATTTGATTGACAGCAGGAGCCAATGGCTATCAATCTACCCAGTGAGGACAGAGACAGCAGCTGGAGCCACTGGGCTCAGACACATCGCTGGAATAGATGGGCTCAGGTAAGAAAAATGGGGGGGCTCTGGAGGCAGCTGCAGCACAGAATAATTTTCACCTCAATGCATAGAATGCATTAAGGTGAAAAACCATGAGACTTTACGGATTGTAACTTTAAAGTTGTTACAATAGTGCAGCCACTTTACCTTTAACCACTTTTCTATAGGGGTGCGTTTTAAATTTTTCACAAACATGTTAAAATCTGCATTTGTTCCTGTAGAATATAACGGGATCAGTTGCAGGGTATTTGTGCAAATGTTTATCAAACACTTATTTTCAGAGAAAAATACACTAAAATGTATTTTAGTGCACACAGACACAATATAATACCCCACTTTTGGTAAAATATAAAAGAGGAGGCTGCATTGAGTAAATACGGCCCTAGAATTATTGTTCTCACTCCAATGTTCATGCAGATGCCTCAAAAGTGTATTACCGCACATCTACACTATGCCACATGAAATGCTTGAACTTGAATCTCTCATTACCAGATATCTATACTACCTGACAAAGCAGATGCTCAACTCTGAAGCTCTCACCATAGTATTCTACACTATCTGCCATGGGTGATGTGCAAATCTGAAGCTCCCATCACCACGTCTCCACTGTGTACCAGGAGCGATTTCCAAATAAAAATCCTTAATAACAAGACCTTTAGGCTATTTGCCGTAGGTAATGCTCAAATATAAAGCTGCCACATAGATGGATTAAAATTTAGCTGGTTCAGCAGAGACCGGATGAATTTCGATCCATCTCTCACCTTTCTCGCTTTACAGAAGTCGATCAACTTCTGTCAAATGTGACTGTTGGAAAAGTTTTCTCGATCATTTGGCTGTAGCCACTGTCACAATACAATGGCGCAGGAAAGGAAATTCCTCTATCCACCTTGCATGTGTTGGAAATTTTTTTTTTTTTTTTTTAACCAGCCAGAGGTCATCTGTGGTCAGCCTATAAGGTCTCATTTTCACACCTCTTTACTACCTGCCACATGCAATGATCAAATTTAAAGTTCTCATTATAAACACCCCAACATAATTTCGATGGGCAATGCCCAAGAAACTGTATCTCTCATTAATACACCTCCACACTATCAACCAAAAGCAGTGTTCAAATCAGCCAACTTGTCTTTATCAGGCTTTGTAGTTCTTGTATCCTGGTCCTTTAAGCTCCTCTCATACGAAGCAACTCTGCTTCACTCAGGAGGGGATCCATGAACAGATCTCCTGCTAAATCGGATACTAAACAAGACAGATGTCACTGTTCTGACATCCGTGCCTGACCAGTGCATGTCTGCATTTACAGAGGACATGGTGGCATTATGAGCAGCCCAATGTAAACAGATTTGTGTCCGTTCAGGACCTGAACAGACTCGGAGGTAGGCGATGTAAAAGGACATATACGTATCTGTTTACACCTCCCTGTCTATAGAGCTGCATGGAGCTTCCCATCAGATCTGCCTGAGAAAGAGAGGAAGACATGATTGGAATGTCCATATGAAACCCTAATGGTTACACATTTATTATATTCATATGTTTTGCAAACTGTGGCAATGTAAAAATAAAAACTTGGTAAAATTGCATACACCTACAATAGGACAGAGTAAATAAACTATGCCAATTATTACCACATGAATTTTCAGTCCTTAGACTCATTTTACTCCTAATGATATGTTTGGTAAAATGATCCTTTTACTTTACCTGAAGGAGGCCCTCAGAGAAATTATTTACATTAAATTTGTATTTGGCCTTCAAGCCCTTCCCATCTGTGACAACATCTGTGCATTTTTGCTACCATGAAATCTGACAAAAGACTCCTAACAAAAATAGTCTGTCTCCCCATGTCTCAGCTGCAACTTAGACAGCAAGCTCCACAGAATCCATTTTTCTATGGCTGTACACACTTGCCAGCAAAAATCCCTCTGTAATTAGAATTCAGACAACACAGATTTTCAACAAAGCATGTCATTACAATTCTTAAAGTGCAACTACGGTGCCTTGAAAAAGTATTCATACTCCTTGAAATTTTCCACATTTTGTCATGATACAACCAAAAACATAAATGTATTTTATTGGGTTTTTATGTGATAGACCAACACAAATGGGCACATAAACGTGAAGAGGGAGGAAAATTCTAAATTGTTTTCAAACTTTTTTACAAATAAATATCTGAAAAGCGTGGCATGCATTTGTATTCAGCCACCTTTACTCTGATACCCCTAAATAACATTTAGTGGAACCAATTGCCTTCAGAAGTCACCTAATTAGTAGATAGAGTCCACCTATGTGTAATTTAATCTCAGTATAAATACAGCTGTTCTGTGAAGCCCTCAGAGTTTTGTTCGAGAACCTTAGTGAACAAACAGCATCATGAAGGCCAAAGAACACACTAGACAGGTAGAAAGTTGTGGAGAAGTTTAAAGCAGGGTTAGGTTATAAAAAAATATCCCAGCCTTTGAAAAACTCACAGAGCACTGGTCAATCCATCATCCGAAAATGGAAAGAGTATGACACAACTGCAAACCTACAAAGACATGGCCGTCCACCTAAACTGACAGGCCGGGCAAGTAAAGTATTAATTTAAGAAGCAGCCCAAAGGCCCATGGTACTCCGGAGGACCTGCAGGTGGGCGAATCTGACCAAAGGACAACTATTAGCCATGCACGTCACAAATCTGGCCTTTAAGGAAGACTGGCAAGAAGAAAGCCATTGTTGAAAGAAAGCCATAAGAGGTTCCGTTTGCAGTTTTGCGAGAAGCCATGTGGGGGACACTGCAAACATGTGGAAGAAGGTACTCTGGTCATATGAGACCAAAATATATATTTTTTGTCTAAAAGCAAAATGCTATGTGTGGCATAAAACTAACACTGCACATCACCCTGAACACACCATCCCCACCGTGAAACGTGGTGGTGGCAGCATTATGTTGTGGGGATGCTTTTCTTCAGCAAATACAGGGAAGTTGGTCAGAGTTGATGGGAAGATGGATGCAGCTAAATACAGGGCAATCTTAGAAGAAAACCTGTTAGAGTCTGCAAAAGACTTGACTGGGACGGAGGTTCACCTTCCAGAAGGACAACAACCCCTAAACATACCATGCCAGAGCTACAATGGAATGGTTTAGATCAAGCATATTTATGTGTTAGAACGGCTCATTCAAAGTCCAGATCTAAATCCAATTGAGAATCTCTCCAGCCAATCTGACAGAGCTTGAGTTATTTTACAAAAATGAATAGGCAAAAATGTCACTCTCTATATGTGCAAAGCTAGTAGAGACATACCCCAAAAAACTGGCAGCTGTAATTGCAGCTAAAAGGTGGTTCTACAACGTATTGACTCCGGAGTGGCTGAATACAAATGCATGCCAGATTTTTATGATTTTTATTTGTAAGCACATTTCTATGCCGACACCATCCACACACTGTCCACACACTGTCCACTGCCCTACTGACTGACATGGTCCACTCCTAAAGGTAGACTAACTATATTTCTACACTGACATTTGTTTTATTATATTTTATTGTTTTCCTTACTATTTAGTTAGGTGTTGCTAGTTAATTTCTTTGAAAAAAAGGATGCCGAACCCCGTGATCTTTGATCTCTTTCATGCTGTTCAGGTAGATCCCTACCTCTCAAAGGTTGCCAACCCCTGATATAGATGATAGGGTAAGATGATGGGAGGAGGAAGCCATGATACATGTTTGCTATGTGTGGTGACACAATCAAAACACCTTGCATAAAAACAACCAAGCCTATATAAAAGCTTTATATCTCATAAACTTACAATGCTTTACATCCCACACCATTACCTTGCTTTACATCATCACCCTTACCTTGGCTTCTTAGTAAGAAACTTTTGAAGATCCTGTATGATATTTGTAGTCTTCCTTCCTACTTCCAGAAAAAGGTTTGGACGATCAAAACTAGTGCACGTGACTTGTGGATTGCGCAAATTTAATGATTTCAAAATATCTTCACGAATTGAGGGACTGGCTGTTGCTGTCAAAGCAACAATAGGTACCTGGATTAATTCAGAACAGAAAATAGAAGCAGACTTAATTAATTACTTTAATTCATTTAGTCCGTTTAGTCATTTTCGAACGTAATTTACTTTGTAATTCAAATAAGTCAACACAACAAAGATACAGGACGCAGGGCTTTGAAGGGAGACAAGAAAACACTACACATATATGTGCCCAGGTCAGATTTCATGAATCATGTTTACATCCACTTTAACTTTGGTCTAAAAAGAAAAAAATATATTTAAATATATGTTCATATTTTAACCCCCCTCAGCTTCATTATCAGGCATTTTTTTCCCATTTAGCACTGTGATTGGTAATCGCACGGTCATGCAACCCTGCACCCAAACAAAATTTATATTATTTTTTTTTTACACACAAATCTTTTGGGCGTATGTGATCACCACTAAGTTTTTTCGTTTTTATTATATAAACGAAAAAAAAAAACCTAAATTTTAAAAAAATATATATATATTTTTTACTTTCTGCTATAAAACATATCCAATAAAAAAATAGAAAATGTCTTCATAAATTTTGGCCAAAATGAATTCTGCTACATGCCTTTGGTAAAACAAATACCAATAAGTGTATATTGGTTGGTTTGTGTGAATGTTATAGTGTCTACAAACTATGGTGTATATATAATAGAATTTTTTTATATTTTTTTTATACTGTGATACAGTGATCAGCGACCTCTAATGGGACTGCGATAGCGTAGTGGGCAATCTGACACCAACTGACATTGTGGCAGTTACTCAGTTCCTACCCAATCACCAGTGAAAATAATACAGTGATCAGTGATAATACTATACACGGTCACTGAACTAATGACACTTGCTGGGAAGGGGTTAAGATCTCGAGTAATCAAGGGGTTAAATGTGCACCCAACAAGTATTAACTTGTGTAATGTGTGCTGCTTTTCACTAAAGATCTCTGTTTCTCATCTTTGCTATTTAGGGATAAGAAGCCAAGAGATTGTTCCCTCTGTACAGAGCCCTGTGTTGATTGTCAACACAGGGCACTGGGCTGTGATTGGAAAAACTGCCGGATCACAGCCATGAATCATTGGCTGGGACCTGCTGACATGCTCCCCCTGTGTACAATCACATTGGTTGTCGGCGAGGGGACACGCATGCAAGCGCCTTAAACACAGAAACAGGCAGTGATGTACCAGTACGTCGCTTTGCCTGTACGGGCTGCCCGTTTGCAGTACAGTTCAGGTGGGTGGTCCCGAAGTAGTTAAAAATGTACCTTCTACTGCCTCTTAGCCTCCTCCAAATTTCTTTGTTTTTGCTGCAGTGGTCTGACTTCCCGTAAGCGGGTCAATTGTCCCACTGTATGTATGAGAGTAGCCGCCCTCTCTTGCTTTCTCCCGAGATGGACTAGGGGCCATAATCCATAGTTATTAGTCCATTTTGGAAACGATCAAAAGAGAATGGCTACAATCTTCCTTAACCACTTCCCGACCAGCGCACGACGATGTACGTCGACAGAATGGCACGGGCAGGCATATTGGCGTACATGTACGTCCAATATTCGTTGCCGCCGTGCCATCGGGAGCGCGCCGCCGGCGGCGCGCTCCCGCGCTGGTCGGGACCCCCGTGAGTCCGGTCGCGGGACCCGCGGGCATCCCCGCGATCGTCTCACGGAGCGGCCGAATGGAGGAAATGCTGTATAAACAACATTTTTCCATTCTGCCTAGCAACTAGTGACGCTGATCTCTGCTCCATGTGATTGGAGCAGAGATCAGTGTACACTAAATGAAAGCCCAACCCCCCCACAGTTAGTAACACACCCCTAGGAACACTTAACCCCTACACTGCCACCCACTGGTTAACCCTTTCACTGCCAGTGTCATTTACACAGGAATCACTGCATTTATATAGCAGTGATTACTGTATAAATGACAATGGTCCCAAAAATGTGTCAAAAATGTCCGATGGGTCCCCCACAATGTCGCAGTCACAATAAAAAAATTGCAGATCGCCGCCATTACTAGTAAAAAAAAAAATAATAAAAAATTAATAAAAATGCTATAAAACTATCCCTATTTTGTAAACGCTATAACTTTTGCGCAAACCAATCAATAATCGCTTATTGTGATTTTTTTTACCAAAAATATGTAGAAGAATACGTATCGGCCTAAACTGAGGGAAAAAAATGTTTTTTTATATATTTTTGGGGGATATTTATTATTACAAAAAGTAAAAAATAATGCATTTTTTTCAAAATTATCGCTCTATTTTTGTTTATAGCGCAAAAAATAAAAACCGCAGGGGTGATCAAATACCACCAAAAGAAAGCTCTATTTGTGGGAAAAAAAGGACGTTAATTTTGTTTGGGAGCCACGTCGCACGACCGCGCAATTGTCAGTTAAAGCGACGCAGTGCCGAATCGCAAAAAGTGGTCTGGTCTTTGACCAGCAAATTGGTCCGGTCTGCAAGTGGTTAAACAGAGTTTAGGGTCACTTTAAATTAATTTAATAAAGCAATTACAGATTCTTAAGCATTACGCTGTAAAGTATTTTACTGAGAGATCAGCACCTGGTAGATAAAACTAAAGTGCACAATAGTGATAATTGCTTTTCTGTTAATTGCTTTTCTCACCTTTCCAAGCCTTTAATTACTATAAATACACAATGTTCCCTATATCAGAGATTATCAGACAGTGGTCTATATACTTTTTTTGTTACTATTATTAATTAAAGTAATTTACAGCCAGTTTAGCAAATGGTTAGTAAATAAAACCAAATATGGGTATTAACTTCTCATTTAGGCATGGTGCACACTAGCGCAATTTTAGTTGCGACTTGAATCGCACAAGGGAAATCACGTTGTTTTCAACAGTGTCCATTCGCATCAATTCCACTTAGCATGCAGCAGTTTTGGAAGTTTCCTGTACTACTTTGGTGGTGCCCAAGCCATATTAAATCCAGGACCCAAACATTGCAGGACCAGAGAGCTTTAGGAGTGAGGAAGAGGTTTAAAACAAATTGTGTACTACTTTAAGTCCATTGCTGTGTGTTGCAAGTGTTAATAATCTACTGGAGACAAAGGAAACATCTCCTTTCAGGTGAACAAAAGTTTCTGGAATTCTTACAGATGGAAGCATTTTCTTGAGCGAGCCCAACTCGCGGTAGGCACTTCTGAAGTCATGACCCCATTCTGAAATGCAGTGTGCTTCATCAATTGCTATAAGAGTTATACCTACAAAACATAAAGCATACCATTATCTCAGAAATCAGGAAGGAGGTAGGAAATAAGAACAACACAGACTAAAAAAATAATTTAAAATATGTCATCCAATGACTAATGACTTAATAAAGTGGATTTTTAATCTCAAATCGGGGGACACAACAATAAAGTTTTATCCTATTCATATTAAAAAATGAATTGAAGGGATCAAAACTTAATTATTTTTTTAAATAAGAGTTATGATACTATTTCTAAGAGTGCCCAGTGCAGTTTTCCAGCCCAGATCTGGAATCCCCAGCACTCTTGTGCTCAAAGCACAAGAAAGTTCTTATCCATGTCTAGCTGTCTCTTCATACATATAGAAGACCCTGCAGCTGCTCAGCCATGCCCTTTCCCAATAAGTTTCAACATTTCCTCCCCCTGTCCTTCCACACTTTATACAAAATTGTCACATCTTGTGCAAACAGCTGCACCTGAACTTCACATATCAGAAGAAAAGGTGGTTATTTTAAACCCTGCCAATGATTAGCTACTTTTATCACTCTCTCTACAATCCACTTCATGACCATTTTTTCTCTACATTCTCTTCCAGTGGACAACAATCATCTATTGCTTCTCACGCTACTTTCATGTTAGCAATACATAGTGGCGTGTTTATAACACAAAATATTTGCAAAGCCTATTTGTCCTGTGAACTGCATGAATAACTTACATTCTTTCTGTGCAAATGGTGGAAAATGAACTATTAGCCCATTTTCTCTCCAGGTCAAATGTGAATAAAAAAATAACATTAGACACCTACTAGATGGAGCAGAGGATCATAGGTAATACATTTTTATTTCCTATGATTATCATCTCCACCTAGCAGCCATAATGTGATATTTTCCTGATTGACTCTGTTGTGTATGAATGAACAACATTTAACCTGGAAAGAAAATGACCTGATAGCATTTGATTTTGTCCCTATTTGCACAGAATGAAGGCATATGTAGTTTCACATGGAAGAAACTCTCTGAACTTTTTATAAAAAACACCCTTTAAGGTGTATTTCCACTTTTGCAGCCAAACTGGGATAACATCTACTTTATATTTGTTACATGTTCTCATTCACAGATCATAACTTAAAGAGGGATTCCACCAAAAAAAAATAATATTAAAAGCCAGCAGCTATAAATACTACAGCTGCTGACTTTTAATAAATGGACACTCACCTGTCCCGGGTTCCAGCGATGCCGGCAGCCGAGGCTGATCGAGCGCTCGGCTCTCGGCTGCTGTAGTCACCATTCTAGGTGAGGGAATCAGGAAGTGAAGCGAATCGGCTTCACTTCCCGGTTCCCTACTGTGCATGCGCGAGCCGCGCCGTGCAATAGGAAATCTCCGCGCTGTCACTGGGACCCGTGTGTGTCCCAGCAGACAGCGCGGAAGGGCAGGAAATGGCGTAGACTCCCACGGGAGTCTATGCCCGGAAGTGGGTGAAAATACCTGTCTTTGACAGGTATCTCCACCCCCTCCCCCCTGAAAGGTGTCAATTGTGACACCGGAGGGGGGGGAGGGATCCGATCAGCGGAGGTTCCACTTTAGGGTGGAATCCCGCTTTAAAAGATCTCCAAACATGCTGCCTGCATTTTACTTGCTCTTTTCTGGAAACTGAACAGAAGTTTTCAACTGCTATGCAGAGGGGGCTCGGGAGTTACTGTTTAACATAATAAACCCTGTCATACTGTGCTGGCAGATCTCATTATCAGTAGAAATTTAGATTTAAACACTGCCTGTCCCAAAAATAAGTTAGAGATCTAGAAGCTGGGCTTCTGCATTAAACATAAATGAGTGCAAACTTAATGTGTCCCTCCTTGTCAGTGGGAACAGAATGAGTTTCCTCTCATTTCAAATCATTTAGAGTAGCCTGCAGTCTGCCCAAGACTGTCTTCAAACACCTAGAAAAAAATATATAATTTTAGGTATGCTGTATGAATGGGAACAAACCTATAGTGGGGTTTTCTCAAACCTGATTGCAAAAGTGGAAAAACACGAATTTTCGTGCTGCCTTCTCTCCTTTGTCCATGATCAGCTCCTGCTTTACCTTTACCCCTCCCTCTTATGGAGAATAATCTTTTCCTCTGCCATCTATGCTCAGACCCTTCTAATTTATTCTACCAATAGTCTATGATTTTCCATTCTGAATTGTTCTTCCCACCTACTCCAAGACCACCCATCGTTTCATTTAAAAAATAAATTGGAAACTTTCCAGAAAAAAAATAAAAATTAGAATTTTTCCAGAGCAATTGTAATGCTAGAAATCAAAATTATATATCACAAACATAACTTTTGACAAAGGGATTTTGCATATTATTCTGAGAATCCAACCAAAGACATAAAGCATTGTAATCAAAGGTAATGTAGAACTCGATCATCATCAAAACTCCAGAAACCCTGCAAAGCACATTCTGTGGAACAAAACGTGTCAGGGCAGGGTCAAAAGTAGTGACATCATCACACGGGCAAGGTTATCGTGTGTACATCTTTTTAATGCTCTTGTAATTGTGAGTATATTTTCATATATTTAAATAAATGGATCTGAGTGACATATGCTGAATACTGGAAGCACAGAAGAAGAGTTTGCTCCTTAGTGATAGCAGTCGACTTTTGTATGAGAGTGGATGCCTTCTAAACACAGCAGGGTTCTCAGAGCCATCAGCCTGTAGGATCTAACTGATTTGCGCGATTTGACCTTTTCATTGTGGGGTCTGTTGCTCTGGTAAGCGCATTGTGATGGTGGAGATATTCACGGCACTGGATGGTGAAAGCATGTGAAGTTTTATGCACTACTGGATTTATTTCTCATGGATGAATATGTGCACCATTACTATTTATGGACTTCTAATTTACTGGTATATGGGACTGTTATAATGGCTATACAATAGTGCCAGTGTGAAAGAACGTAAAGGATAAAATATTACTTCTGAGAAGAAGGGCATGCAAAGAAATGATCTGCTTCGCAATTATTTCATTTGTAACCAAGAACAAACAGACCACATTCTTCCTTTTCTTTCCTCATGGTCCATGGTGAGCTCCTACTTGGTCAATTATTCCAGTGGTCCACTCCCTCACCACTACCTATACCACAAGCTCCATGACCAGCTTGCCTTCCGTTTCCCCACAAGGTCAGTTCTAGTAAGGGGGCAGATTTGATAAGATAAAATACATTCAACTCTTATAGATTTTTGTATTACTACAAAATAACTCATCTATGGAATTTGTTTTGCAGCATGACTTCCCTCAGACATCAAGATACTCTGTACACTACAACCCTGTGATCTGCTGCCCTTTACTGTTAGCTGCTAATATCAGCGTTCTGTATAAATTATATATTAGCACTTCCTGTCTCTGGGGGGGAATGAGAGAAGGAAAACCTCAGCCACATTACCTGTCAAAGCTGCTAAATCCAGGTTATAAAAGACTATTATTATGCAAACATTCCTATGTTCTAATAGTTTAACTGTAGCAGCCCATAGCTTCTTGGGTGTGTATCTGAATCCTTGTGACAGAGAATCTCTGTCCTATTGTTATTAACTCACATGCACAGTGCCGCTAGGTCTGTGCTACTGTATATACATTGTGGTCACCTTCCAGTATATTAAGCAGGTAAACCTCTTTATTGCAATAAAGTTTATATACAGCTCTGCTATTTTAGTTAACCCCGTCTCTTGGTCTGGATTCTATAGCTGGTTTTTGCATAGGGCACTTTTGGTAGTCAGAGTTCTGGTTGCACATCAGATTAAATCTACTAGGGGCTAAAGCGCAGAGTATATAGGCTGACACTGAGTTTCTGTGCCACACCACAGTTTTTGCCAGTGAGAAGCTGCATTCCAGGCAGGTTGGACAACAGTTGGAGGATCTCCCCATTATTGCAGCTATTGATTTCAGGTCTCCAACACAAAGACATATATTGCATTGTAATCATCCTCAGGGGCCCCTGCAACTGAACTTTGCTGCAATATTCATCTGAAGGTATCTCTATTAATAACTCTATATACACCTGGGTATATGTGCAGAATTCAACTCTTGATTGATTAGATTACTGCTTAATTTCCCAGGAAGGAAATTGCCTTTAGGAGGCCATGTCCTGGGTGGAGGCACTGCCAAGTTTATTATAAAACTCACTTGTCCACTTAGCAAAGGTTCTGGTTGTATTATTGACCTACAGGTTTAGTGCAATATCCTGTTTGGGGGGCCATTTGTCATAACCAACCTCTCCCCTATCCCCTCCCAAAAGCAGGCTACATACATTTGTTGTATCAATTGGCATATTCCCTCTCCATCACCCTACCTTAACTTCCCCTTTTTTGTTATATGTATTCTTAAAAGGAAAAGTATTAAAAATATATTTTGTCTGGATGAAAATGTTCTATAGAATTTGGGATCCATGGATTGTCTATCTAACTAATGGTTCCGGGACGTATACTGTTTAACGTTGCCATGGTAGCATGGGTTTGAGGATTCAGGACTACGGCTCCCTCCCTCCCGCCCAGTTCTCCCCCTTTCCCTCTTTTTCTCCACTTTTTTCTACTCTCTATTCTTTTCTCTTCCCCTGCTATTGGGTCTTTCCTCTTTTCCTCACCGTTCTCTGTTTTCTTTACATCTCTCATTTAGCGGTGCTAGCTGCACGATTGGATATTTATATCACTCTAGAGGTAACAGCTTCGGCAGATGGGATCCTATGTGATCCGGGGTTATTAGATAAGGCACCTATTTCGCTGCCGCCAGCTTGTCTGCGGAACTGACCGGTGCGTTGGCCCATTGTGCATTGTGCTTGATGTAATACTTTGCCGCATTAATGAGACTTTTGTTTGTATTGTATACCTGTGTGTTGAGGAAAACTCAGAGGTGAAATACCATTTAAAAAGGAACACACAAACAACTTCAAATAAAACACAACAAAACTCTTAATATACCAAATTTGTCATCTAGGTCTTGAAGCAATGTAATGCCTCTGGAACAGAATTCAGGAGTCATGTAAATAACTTTCATTTTCCCCCTAAGAAAACCAAAAAAAAGCAAAAATATTAATCTTGTGTAAACGGATTGCACACATTCCTTATAGAAGTATATAAATACAGTTGAACAGGGTAACTTTATATCCATTACAATAGGGTTATGCTGCCACCTTCAGGTGACTGGCCAAAAAAAAAAAAAGATAGGAAATTCCCTCTGATCCATGACCCTCCCTCCTTCCCCAGCTGGGCAAGACTTCTGTTATTGTAGCAAGTCATGAACTACAATGGAAGAGGGGTGGGGATTCCTGTGTCCTGTGATGTACTCTAAAAAAAAGATTTTACATGTACTTTTTTCAACTGTCACTTTCTGACAATTTTTTTCACCAAATGTCACTTTCCAACACAATTTTTTCATCAAACTGCCATATCTGAAAAATATTTCACCAGCTCTCATTTTCTGACAATTTTTTACACCATAATTTCTGACAAGTTTTTTTTACCGTCACATTCTGACAACTTTTTTCATCCCATTTTCCTTATTATACACCCCAAGACACAGGGGTGTCATTAATTTCTTAATCAAAAACAAAAAAATTCAAGCGCAAATGTGGATAACTGAAAAAATTATGTGAAAAAAAATATATACCTATATAGAAAGCAGCTGCAAACACTCAAAAAGGTCAGTCAACCAAGAAATTTAGATATTAAAAGTGAATAGTGTTGCGCTATCTTCAAAAAACCCTACAGCTAAAAAAGTGGCAAGTGCCACAAGCACAAATAAAATTCCAATATATTACTCGACAAAAGTGAAAGGGAAAAGAGAACCTCCCAAAAGTATTCCAATACTCCTTCAGATTATAACATGTGAATGCAAACACAGGTGAACAAAGTGCAATGTGCAAAACAAAAAAAAAACAAAAAAAAATATACATATATATACATATACACACACACACACACACACACACACACAGTGCCTTGCGAAAGTATTCGGCCCCCTTGAACCTTTCAACCTTTTGCCACATTTCAGGCTTCAAACATAAAGATATAAAATTTTAATTTTTTGTGAAGAATCACCAACAAGTGGGACACAATTGTGAAGTGGAACGAAATCTATTGGATATTTTAAACTTTTTTAGCAAATAAAAAACTGAAAAGTTGTGCGTGCAAAATTATTCGGCCCCTTTACTTTCAGTGCAGCAAACTCACTGCAGAAGTTCAGCGAGGATCTCTGAATGATCCAATGTTGTCCTAAATGACTGATGGTGATAAATAGAATCCACCTGTGTGTAATCAAGTCTCTGTATAAATGCACCTGCTCTGTGATAGTCTCAGGGTTCTGTTTAAAGTGCAGAGAGCATCATGAAGACCAAGGAACACACCAGGTAATACTGTTGTGGAGAAGTTTAAAGCCGGATTTGGATACAAAAAGATTTCCCAAGCTTTAAACATCCTAAGGAGCACTGTGCAAGCGATCATTTTGAAATGGAAGGAGTATCAGACCACTGCAAATCTACCAAGACCTGGCCGTCCCTCTAAACTTTCAGCTCAGACAAGGAGAAGACTGATCAGAGATGAAGCCAAGAGGCCCATGATCACTCTGGATGAACTGCAGAGAACTACAGCTGAGGTGGGAGAGTCTGTCCATAGGACAACAATCAGTCATACACTGCACAAATCTGGCCTTTATGGAAGAGTGGCAAGAAGAAAGCCATTTCTCAAAGATATCCATAAAAAGTCTTGTCTAAAGTTTGCCACAAGCCACCTGGGAGACACACCAAACATGTGGAAGAAGGTGCTCTGGTCAGATGAAACATAATCAAACTTTTTGCACACAATGCAAAACTATATGTTTGGCGTAAAAGCAACACAGCTCATCACCCTCAACACACCATCCCCACTGTCAAACATGGTGGTGGCAGCATCATGGTTTGGGCCTGCTTTTCTTCAGCAGGGACAGGGAAGATGGTTAAAATTGAGGGGAAGATGGATGCAGCCAAATACAGGACCATTCTGGATGAAAACCTGTTGGAGTCTGCAAAAGACCTGAAACTGGGACGGAGATTTATCTTGCAACAAGACAATGATCCCAAACATACAGCAAAATCTACAAAGGAATGGTTCACAACTAAATGTATCCAGGTGTTAGAATGGCCAAGTCAAAGTCCAGACCTGAATCCAATCGAGAATCTGTGGAAAGAGCTGAAAACTGCTGTTCACAAACGCTCTCCATCCAACCTCACTGAGCTTGAGCTGTTTTGCAAGGAAGAATGGGCAAGAATTTCAGTCTCTCGATGTGCAAAACTGATAGAGACATACCCCAAGCGACTTGCAGCTGTAATTGCAGCAAAAGGTGGCTCTACAAAGTATTAACGCAAGGGGGCCGAATAATTTTGCACGCCCCACTTTTCATTTTTTTATTAGTTAAAAAAGTTTCAAAAATCCAATAGATTTCGTTCCACTTCACAATTGTGTCCCACTTGTTGGTGATTCTTCACAAAAAATTAAAATTTTATATCTTTATGTTTGAAGCCTGAAATGTGGCAAAAGGTTGAAAAGTTCAAGGGGGCCAAATACTTTCGCAAGGCACTGTATATATCTGTGTATATATATATATATATATATATATATATATATATATATATATATATATATATTAGTAGAGACCCTAGAGAATAAAATGGCAGTTGTTGCAATGTATGGGGGCTTTACAGTCAAGCACAGAGGCGGAAAAATTATGTCTTGGGGCTGTTTCTCTGCTAAAAAGGTACTGCATTGAAGGGCCAATAGATGGGGCCATGTATTGTAAAATCTTGGATGAGAACCTTCTTCCCTCAGCCAGAACACTGAAGATGGGTGTTCCAGTATGACAATGACCCAAAACATACCTTCAAGGCAAAAAAGTAGTGGCTCAAGAAGAGGCACATTAAGGTCATGGAGTGGCCTAGCCAGTCTCCAGACCTTAATCCTATACAGAATGTATGGAGGGAGCAGAATCTTCCAGTTGCCAAGCGACAGCCAAGAAACCTCAAGGTTTTAGAGAAGATCTGTGCAAACCTGGTAACCAACTACAAGAAGCGTGCCAACAACGGTGTCTCCACCAATTACTAAGTCATGTTTTGCTTGGGGATCAAATATGGTATTTATTTTTCTCAACTGCAAATAAATTTATAACATTTGTATCATATGGGTTTTTTTCTGGATTTTTAGCGGATATTCTGGCTCTATCATTTAAAAAATTATAGACCCTTCATTTCTTTGCAAGTGGGCAAACAAATCTGCAGGGGGATCAAATAAATATTTTCCCCACTATATTGTCAAAAGCATTGGGGCGCCTGCCTTTACACGCACATGAACTTTAATGGCATACCAGTCTTGGTCCGTAGGGCTCAATATTGAGTTGGCCCACCCGCTGTATATATATTTTTTTTCCTTGTAGTAAATTAATGATTAAAACTGGGAAAATTCTAGACAACAATTATCTTATTATTTCATATCAAGGGTCATCAACAATATTGATAAACTGAAATACTCACGCCTTCACATCTTGCATGACGTTTTTGGACTGTGCAGATCCAAGGAAACAAGCAGGGATGTTTGACATTCTAACATTAAAGAGAAACACAATAAATTAAGTGTGCACAAGAGGAATTTCTTAAGCATTAAAGATGAACTTTTGCCAAAACTATATCTCTTATGTTTTGGATGGAGTCATAAAGTGCTTTTATTGACAGCTGTAATCCTGCTTTGGGGACTTTGCATTACTTGCAGTGTAGTACACAAGAAATAGAAGTGCAGGAAAGTTTTTCCAATGAAAACATGCTACTCTTGATCCAAAACTGAACAAAAAGGTGCATTAACCATTTCAGAACATGTGGCTATCTTATATTTGACTGTCTGACAGCTAAAATACATAAAAAAGTGCCACAAATTTGAAACCGATATACCTCACAGTGCAAAAAGATGAAATGTAAACATTCTGATTTTAGGAGAAAACAGGATGCTCAAAAAAAGACAGACATTCGCACTTAGGCCGGCCATAGAAGGTTCTAATAGTGTATGGGCAGTTTAAGGCTGGGTTTACACTGATGTGAATTGGATGCGGGTTTCTCCACATCCAATTCGCATGACAGGAGACTGTGACCGGCTCTCAATGGAGCTGGTTCACACAGCTCTGGGGCAGCCGCGGAGCGCATTGCAGCGGGTCCTTTGGCTCCGTTTAAGGTCCGAATTCAGGCAAAAATTCGGGCCCGATTCATCCCTGAAACAGAGAAGAGGGACACACTGCACCCCTGCTGTGAGCCACGTTCAGACAGTGTGAAACCAGCCTGAATGCACCAAGTTGATCGACTTGGGTACAACCAGCCTGCCGGATTTACGAGCATCGCTAGTGGCTGCTATACCCGCTGGCAATAATCGTGATCTTCTTCTAGCAGAGACGGCTTCCCCCACAGGGAGAAGACAATGTCTCCACAGGAAGGATTCCCTTGTCAACGCAATCTGTGTTGATATGGAAAGTGTGAAAATTTTTATGCTGCATCCACAAATTTGCAGAGTCTATGGCCGGCCTTAAAGACATAGTTTACCTTTACCAAAAAACTGCCAATGCATATAAGGGACATATGTAGATAAGAACAAGCCATGTAGTTTTGACCAAAGTTGAATAACGTCTTTGCTATAGGTGTAGGCCACTTACATACCTCATGAAGCCTGACTGAAATATTTCTAGGATGTTACCAAGAGATGTCTAGCATTTGTGCTCGCCTGCATCATCACAGGCGTGAGCTCTTTCTCCGATTTAAACCCCTTCACATGTGCTCTCGCTTCCCTGATGCAGCATCTCTGAGCTCATTCCTGTGATGGTGAAGGTGAGCAGTAACACTAGGCTTAGATTAGAAACATCGCAGAAGTTTTCCAGTCAGGCTTCAAAAGATATGAAAAAATGCTTACATCTATAGCAAGGGCATTATTCAACTTTAGTCAAAACTGCATGGCTTGCTTTTATTGACAGATGTCCCTTATATGCATAGGCAGTTTATTTATTTTTTTGGTAAAGGTGAATCAACCCGTTAAGGGTGTCAGCTTTTTATAATTACTGGTTATTGCTGTTTTATGGAATAATGATAGAAAGGTTTGCCAAAAAATCTCCAACTGAAAATTCAGTATTGGGTAGATGTTATCAACTTAAAACACTGAATGCCTTTACAGCAGTCATCTTGCTGCAGTTCCTTATTAGAACAGAAAAACCTTGCATTTGTAACCAAGCAAAATATTCAGGTCCTCAGGCAAATTCTTCATAAGACCACATAGTCAATATAACATGTAGGCCTGGTTACTTTTCTGACATTGTAGCTGAAGAACCCAAATATGTTTGCAATATGTTTTGACAAAATGTGATTAACCAGGTAAATGAAGAAATTCTCACAGGAACAAAGCAAACAAAAGTCTACACAAAATATAAGAGTGGAACTTACTCTAACTGCAATACTTGGTCTTCCATGAGTGAAATCAGGGGACAAATGACAATCCCAATACCAGAAGTGTAAACGGGTGCAAACTGATAGCATAAACTCTTTCCATAACCTATTAGGAAATAAAGACATGAATAGAGCCATTTACACTGAATCATCATATTTTAAGGTTGACCTAAAAACCATAAAAAAAATAAATAAAAAATTGACCTAAACTATACCCGCACTGGGAGATCCAAGGCACTGCTTTCTCTGACTGCTGTTCTTAGACGATTTGGAGTAAGCCCTTGTACACAAGGTCGGAGATTTAGACGGAATGTGTCCTATCGGACCGTTTTGTCGGATATTCCGACTGTGTGTGGTCTCCATCGGACTGTTTCCGTCGGAATATACGACGGACCAACTTTTCCAACTTGCCGGTAAAATTTTCCGACAAAATGCTCCGATCGGACATACTCCGATCATGTGTAGCCTACTCCGACGGACAAAGTGCCACGCATGCTCAGATCAAATTCCTAAACCAAAGCTATTGGCTACTAGCCTGAACGTAGTCCCGTCGTAACAAAATAACGTCATCACATTATGTACAATCAGATTTTCCGACCGTGTGTATGCAACATCACTTCCGGACCTCTTCCGGAATTAATCCGTCAGAATTACTCCAACAGATTTGGTTGTCGGAATCTCCGACCATGTGTACAAGGGCTAAGATTTGATGATGCCACTAATGTGCTGCTCACCAACCTCCTTGCTTGATGTTCTGACATGAGGAAGTAAAACCCTGCTCCTCTAAAAATACTGTCCCCTCACAGAAAAATGCAGTGCAGAACAAGGCAGGCTAAGTCAATCATTTATAAAACATCTGCTGTAGGGAGACCACATGCATTACTGGTTATACATTCATGACATTTGTGGGCATTAATCTAGGTATTTTTTGATAAACTAAACTTGGGTATTTGGCAACTCTCTGAATTATCTGAATTGTGCTGGGCTAGCTGCCTGATCATGAATACATGGGGGTTGATTTACCAAAACTGGAGAGTGTAAAATCTGGTGCAGCTCTATCTGCATAGAAACCAATCAGCTTCCATTTGTTTGTCAAAGCTTAAAGTGTTACTAAACCACAACAGTAAAATCTGTCTGAATATGTAGAATAGCTTGTTGTATTCACTGTGGAACTTATTATGTAAAAAGGCTCTTTGATCCTGTATGGACAGATCCTCCCCTCCTGCAGGGTCTCTATTGGCAAGACAAAGTGAGGGTAGTACTGCTGCACATGCTCAGTTTGGTCTCTATTGCTCGAGAGAACATTTCCTGGTTGATCAGAGCTTTTCAGGTCACATGATATGGACCTCACACATGTAGGAGTGTATACAGATCCTAAAAAGACAGCCAGGTCCCTCCCGCCTCTTCCATGCCCAGTAACTAAAATAGAATACAGTGCGTGGGATGTAACATCTTGATTGATGGATGATCCGCCTCCCATATCAGCATGACACAGGCTATAGTGGAATTCTCCTCCTACCTCAACACTCCAGCAGACCCTGCATTTTAACATGTGACCGTGGTATACAGATCAGCCAAAAAGGTATATAGTGGCGGTATTTTAATGTAAAAAGATTTATAAGCTGTGGGCACTGCGGAGAGCGGGGCGGATTAACTATTTTCAGATTACAGGGTTTAGTAACACTAATTGAATAAGTTGAAGTTAGAAGACCAATTGGTTCCTATGCTGGGCTGCACCAGATTTTGCACTCTCCAGTTTTAGTAAATCGTCTACCAAAAAATCTTACCTACTATCATGGCAGTCCAGACAATTAAGACAAATAGTTTGTGCACAAGCACATGGACTAGTGTTTTACTCAGCCAGCAGGAATCTTGTCCCAAATTATGCAGCACAGAAGGTGCAGTCAAAATCTAGCAAACTAAAGCTGACGATATTTAAAAATTCAGCTTATAGCCTGAACAGATTCCTCCAACAACATTACACTGTGTGGATGGACAAATAGCTCACTGCATCAACTGTATTTTGACAGATGGCCCTGCCAGCTGTCACAATACTCAAATAGTGTCTATAGCCAAATGTATGCAGCTGCTGTTCAGCTGACAATTTTCTACCGGCTTCTTTTGATTTTTCAATTGAGGTATGTCAGGCAGGAGATGGCAGACAGAGCCCCCGACGGAGAAAATTTTGCATGATTCATCAGAAATGGGCTGAAATTGGCATTGAGCATGGGCAACTTTAGTTGTGTTTTTACATCTGGGGGTTGTAAAATTCTAACACAAACCTCAACTTACGAACATATAAGAAGGGTGGAAACTGTCCCTCGTGTATGACAGGCTTTGCATAAAAAAGTGTTTTCACTTATGGCGTTCATTAGAGTAAACTTGCTAATAACATTCTTCCCTACTTCTTATAATAGCCCTGCCAGCAGCAGAGCATAATCACATTGTTACATAGCTTTACTCCCACCACCTGGCAGAAATGAATTGAAGGAACACTGCACAGTTGTTCAAAAGGAATTCCGGGAAAGTGAACACAATTTTCTTAAAACAATTTAACATAGAAACTAGATTTAGGGAGAACCAGTAGCATGGACATAAACAGTAAACCCTGCCATTGCTAACCACTCTTGAAAATGTCAGTTTTCTGGCTATCTTGCAGATCTAAAGGCTTTGGTATGTTCTTGAATCAGGAGTTCTGACTTTTCTCTTTGCTGATCTGTATGTTTATTTTGGGTAATTTAGAAGGTACTGTAGTTTAGAAGGTACTGTAGCCAGTACTGTGGGCAGATAACATTTATAAAGGAGGTCAGTAATAACACCCTCCACATTTCGACAGATTTCCATTAATTGGAGCTGGACGTACTGGAAGTGTTAATGGATTCTCACTGAAATGAAAGATTCCTTTCTCAAGTAAGTCATTTGTGCAGTACACTACAAAATGCAAAAACAATATGAATATATGCGTGTAATTAAGGAGGGGGTTGAAACTTACTTATTGTTCCTCATTCCATGTACCTTATTGTTCTTCATTTCATGTGATTTTTCACATTCCCTCCCCCTCCCTGCCATAAAAGACCGAGGAAACAGAATGTGAGCAATGCTGCAGCCAAAAGCCTGATTCCCTCACACTTCTGTGATGCAGAGGTTGACTAGAGACCATTTATAGAAATCACTGTTTTGTGCGGTTATTGCTTCACTGCAGCACTGCATTATAATGCATTTACCTGTTGCCATGACAACAAGGTTGTCTCTTCTTTCTTTTAAAACTGAATGAATGACTTTCCACTGAACTCTGCGTTAAAGAAGAAATGTTATCGTTAGGATTGCAAAAATCTATAGAACAGAAGATTTAATGAAATTAGTAAACAGTAATTAAATAAAGCAGCTGAAGGCAACATTTGTTAGTAATAGAGCTACTAGTGCTATCCAGGAAACCCTGCTGAAGTAAAAGGGTCCACTCAGTTTATCTTAAAGGGAATCTGTGAGGATAAAAGTATGGTCATCTCTGACTTACTTGTTTTAAGGCTTCATGTACACGGGACGTTTTGAAACCTCTCGTGAACGATTTAACTTGATACTAACCAACGTTTAAAAATGTCAGTTTTGCCGCGTTTACATGTCGCGTTTAGCCAAGTTTGCATTTAGAAGCATTCGTTTTTTTTTCATAGTCAAAAATGTATCTCCATTAAAAACACCTGTAAACAAAACGTAGCTAAACGCGAGTTACTGCGTTTACAAGCTGTTACAGGCATTTGGCAATTCAAATGCCTCTGAACATCCGTCCTGAACGCATTTCTTTGCTTTACAAAAAATGCTTCTAAACTCCACTGCCTAGAAACGACCCTGTGTACATGTACTGATAAGATAACACAGAGGAGAGTTCAGGGGCAGCTGAAAGAAACCATCCAACTGCTCCTAAATGTCCATTTACCAGCAGCAGTGTACATGAGGCCAAAAAGAAGCAACCTCTTCCACAGTTGTCCTGAACTCAACATCAGCCCCTAGTAAATGATCTGGATGTGTAGTCCACATAAGGTATTTTAATAAATAATAACAGTTATATATAAAGTACTATAAACACTGAAAGTAAAGTGCTGATTAATTTGATTTGCTTACTAATAATGTGACAAAATAGTATCAACAACCTACGATCTACCTGTCAGTTTCATGCTGGTTGGATTCTGCAAGAAAATACGTTTTTGAGCTTTGTTCACCTAACTAGCTTATTTGTGTAAAGAATCCGCAATTTTATTACAAAGCTAAACTATCAAGTAATAATACAGTAAGATACATAAACAGTTTGGTTACTTTGTTTATTAGATTGGAAGTCAAAGCAAAATGTTTTTTCATGTGTAGCAACCCTTACCCCTGATCAATAAGCCTTAAAGTGTATGTAAACCCTAAAAATGAGCTGCTTATTTGCTTATGTTTGGCTGGGTATATACAGGCATATCCCGCTTTTAAGTACACAATGGGGTTTATTTACTAAAGCTGGAAAGTGAAAAATCAGGTTCTCTTCTGCATAGAAACCAATGAGCTTCTAACCCCAGCTTGTTCAATTAAGCTTTGGTAATAAAACCTGGAAGCTCATTGGTTTCTATGCAGAAGGGAGCCTGATTTTGCACTTTCCAGCTTTAGCAAATAAACCCCATTGTGTACTTTAAAGTGGGGTATACCTTTATACCATTGAAATAATTTTAGGTCATGTCTGGTTAAAGGGGCAAAAAGAAAAAAATACTGTGGATCACTACAGAAATTTAGCGCTGTCCTATGCTTTCTGTTGGTGTTTTGGACTACAAGTGAATTTGTCCTTTAGCTGTGCATAAGAGGACAATGGGTTTGATTTAGCAAAAAAGTTCACGGACAGAGCTGTCACCAGTCAGTTCACAATATTCATAATGGGTCAACCCAAAATTACAAATTAGTAGCTGAGCTGAATTCTCTCAGATAAAAAAGGTATTTTGTCTGGATTTCCTGGGTATTTAACCACTTCAGCCCCAGAAGATTTGGTTGCTCAATGTCCAGGCCATTTTTTGCGATACGCTTTAACCGTCAATTGCGCGGTTGTGCGACGCTGTACCCAAACAAAATTGACGTCCTTTTTCCCCACAAATAGAGCTTTCTTTTGATCCCAACTTCGGTTTTTATTTTTTGCGCTATAAACAAAAAAAAAAAAAACACCACAATATCTTTTACTTTTTGCTATAATAAATATCCCACATTTAAAAAACAAATAAATACATTTTTCTTCAGTTTAGGCCGATATGTATTCTACATATTTTTGGTAAAAAAAAAAAAAAGTCGCAATAAGCGTATATTGATTGGTTTGCGCAAAAGTTGTAGCATCTACAAAATAGGGGATAGATCTATGGTATTTTTATTATTTTTTATTTACTAGTAATGGCAGCGATCTGCAATTTTTATTGGGACTGCAATATTGCAGTGGACAAATTGGACACTTGACACATTCTTGGGACCACTGGCAATTATACAGAGATAAAAATGCTATAAAAATGCTATAAAAATGCACTGATTACTGTGTAAATGTTACTGGCAGGGAAGGGGTTAACACTAGGGGCGATCAAGGGGTTAACTGTGTTCCCTAGGTGTGTTCTAACTGTAGGGGGATGGGACAGTCTAGGAGGAGAGAGAGAGAAAGAGAGATCGTGTTCATACTGAGTATGAACACACAATCTCTCTACTTCTCTGAAAGAACCAGGATTTGTCAAGCCAACCTGCCACAGTAAAACTGGTATAAAATATTGTCAGATGTTTTGCAAAGATGTACTGAATATTTTTCTTCTGCTTTGCTTCCATTTTTAACATTACTACTCTTGAGCAAGTATTCTTGAAACAGTGGGGAAAATAATTATTTGATCCCCTGCAGATTTTGTAAGTTTGCCCACATACAAAGAAATTAAGGGTCTATAATTTTTATCATAGGTATATTTTAAATGAGAAATACAGAATATCAACCAAAAATCTATAAAAAAAAACAAAAAAAACAAATGCTATAAATTAAGTTGCAGTTCAGTGAGAAAAATAAGTATTGATCCCCAAGCAAAAAAAGACTTAGTACTTGGTGGAGAAACACTTGTCGGCAAGCACAGAGAGAAGACGTTTCTTGTAGTGGGTGACCAGGTTTGCACACATCTCAGGTAGGGTTTTGATCCACTCTTCTTTACAGATCTTCTCTAAATCCTTAAAGGGGTTGTAAAGGTTTATTTTATTTTTTTAAATAACAAACATGTTGTTATACTTACCTCCTCTGTGCAAGGGTTCTGCACAGAGGGGCCCCAATTTCTGTGATCCTACAGCGGCACTCCTAGCTTATCAATTGCCCTCACGCAGAGCTGCATTCCATGGAGGCACTTGTGTGGGTGCGCTCCCGAGTCCTGCTGCTGCGTCAATTGACACAGGCAGCAGGATTCAGCCCTGTCCCCTGGCTCACATGTCACTGGATTTGATTTAACAGCAGCGGGAGCCAATGGCTCCTTCTGCTATTAATCTATCCAATGAGGACCCGAGACAGTGGCTGGAGCTGCTGTGCTCGTCTCTGTCGCTGAAACGATCTGGTTCAGATAATAAAAAGGGGGACTCTGGGGGACAGCTGTACTACAGAAGGTTTTTAATCTTAATGCATAGAACGCATTAGGGTGAAAAACCATACAGGTTTACAACCCCTTTAAGGTTTCTTGGCTGTCTCTTGGCAACGCAAAGTTTCAGCTCCCTCCATATATTTTCTATAGGATTAAGGACTTGAGCCATTCTACTGTTGCCTTGGCGGTATGTTTTGGGTCATTGTCATGCTAGAACACCCATCCACGACCCATATTTAGTGTTCTGGCTGAGGAAAGAAGGTTCTCATCCAAGATTTTACTATACATGGCCCTGTCCATTGGCCCCTCAATGCGGCAAAGGTGGTCTGTATCTTTAGCAGAGAAACAGCCCCAAAGCATCATGTTTCCAACTCCGTGCTTGACTGTAGGGATGGGCGGAAACAGTACCCACTTCATTTAAAGTCCCAGGGTGAATCCTTTGTTGTTTGTGACTGTAGGGATGGAGGTCATAGTCAGCATTTTTTTTCCTCCAAACACGGAGTCGAGTTAATGCCAAAGAGCTCAATTTAGGCCTCATCTGACCACAGACCACTTTCTCCCAATCCTTCTCTGAATCATTTAGATGTTCATTGACATGAGTGTACCATGTGCCTCCTTGAGGAGGGGGACTCGCCATGTTTGGAGGAAGAAAAATGCTGACTATGAACCTTAAGAACACCATTCCTACAGTCAAGCACGGATGTGGAAACATTATGCTTTGGGGCTGTTTCTCCGCTAAAGGTACAGGCTGACTTTTCCGCATAGAGGGGCCAATGGATGGGGCCATGTATTGTAAAATCTTGGATGAGATCCTTCCTGAACCGTCTTTCAGTATGACACTGACCCAAAACATACTGCCAAGGAAACAAAAGGAGTGGCTCAAGACAAAGCACATTAAGGTCATGGAGTGGCCTAGCCAGACTCCAGGCCTTAACCCTATAGAAAATTTATGGAGGGGGCTGAATCTTCGCGTTTCCAAGTGACAGACAAGAAACCTTAAGGATTTAGAGAAGATCTAAAGAAGAGTGGACCAAAATTTCTCCTGAGATGTGTGAAAATATGGTCACTAACTACAAGAAACGCCTTACCTCTGTGCTTGCCAACAAGGGT
Source organism: Lithobates pipiens (assembly GCF_037356315.1). Taxonomy (NCBI): domain Eukaryota; kingdom Metazoa; phylum Chordata; class Amphibia; order Anura; family Ranidae; genus Lithobates; species Lithobates pipiens. The sequence continues at coordinate 219,869,190 of NW_027507718.1, forward strand.
TTCTTCACCAAGTACTAAGTCATTGTTTGCTTGGGGATCAAATACTTATTTTACACATGGAACTGCAACTCAATTTATAACATTTGTATCATGTGTTTTTTCTGGATTTTTTTAATGCTTAAGGACCGCCTGCCGCAGTTTTACTGCGGCAGGTTGGCCCCCCCCCCCCCCGCGTGAACCACCGTCATTGCACATAGACAGGCGCAGGCGTGTGCGCACTGCCGGCAGGGCACTCTCATGCTCTCCGAGGCAGCAGGCCCACGGGTCGGGCTGACTCGATGTCCGCTGGCAAGCCACAATCATGTTGAGGATAGGCAGAAACGGGGAACTTCCTATGTAAACAAGGCGATTCCTCGTTCTGCCTAGCGACATGACAGAGATCTACTGTTCCCAGTGATCGCGAACAGCAATCTGTCATGTTCCTGGCAGCCCATCCCGCTTACAGTTAGAACATGCTGAGGGAACACACTTAACCCCTTAATCAGCCCCTAGTGTTAATCCCTTCCCTGCCAGTGTCATTCTTGCATTGATCAGTGTTTTTTTTTTTTTATAGCACTGATGTAATAATGTCACTGGTCCCCAAAAAGTGTAATTTCCGCCGCATTGTCACAGTCCCACTAAAAATCACAAATCGATGCCACAGCCAGCAGACACAATAAAAAATTAATAAAAGTCCCTAAATCTATTCCAGAGTTTGTAGACGCGATAACTTTTGCACAAACCAAAAAAAAAAAATTACTCTATTACGATTTTTATATACCTATGATAAAAATAATAGACCCTTAATTTCTTTGTAAGTGGGCAAACTTACAAAATCTGCAGGGGGGGGTCAAATAATTATTTTCCCCACTGTATACCAGGCAATAACTAGGTCCAAATCAGGATAACAGTTTCAATGGGTGGTAGCACTGGCATATCTTAAGCTGGCTAGATGTTATTGAGAGTGTGCTTTAAATCTACCATCAACTATGTAGTGCAAGAGACAGCCTCACTGAGCAAATCTAAGTAAATTGTTTAGGCAAGTTTTCTATCACATAGTTTTGATATATTTAAATAAGATTGTACAGAAATTGTACAATCTGACTGTATACTGCAAGGGGTAACAAATTAAATTTCAAGGTCTGGTCATTAAAAGGTTTCTCCAGCATAGGTTTGAAATTCATGTTTGTGCTAGGATTCAGATCCTAGTATATATGTAGTCATTTTAGGTCTAGCAAAAAAAAAAAAGAAATGTACCATTTCCATAGCATTTCAATAATGATTATTGTAAATTCTCAGCGTGCCCCCTTACATCAGGTGGCCCCATCAGAGTGCCCCTGTAGAGCATGGGAACTGGGAGGCAGAGCAGGCTGCAGGTCTGGATGGAGGCTGTTCCACCTCCCTTCTCCTTTGATGCTGGGGGTGGTGCAAACATGTGATAATATTATTTAAATCCTAGCGGTCCCCACGACCAATCATTGCAGTGTGTGTGTGTAAATTTATATTTTTCTAACAATGGTGAAAGCAAAAAGTAGCAGGTACAATATCCAAAAGTAGACAGTGAGAATTAAAATGCAACTATGGGCAAAATCAAAAAGGACATATAAAATTATGTCCTTCACTAGCATTAACACAACAGTTATATAACCTCCTATAACAGTTTTAACTGGTAAACCAGCCATTAAAGTCTGTTGTTTCTAAACTTCCTTTAACAGACCAAGCTGTCCAGCAAAAATTGGCAGAGGGTTGAGATAAACCATTTACCACTGACGGGGGTGCTTAAAATGGTCAGTTTTATTCACCTGGCTAGCTGGAGTTAGGCCTTAAATTGTTGGTGACTTACATAAAGTCCAACTACACTAACCTCATCACTGACTGACGGTGCTGCTGTCCAAGCTGACTAAGTTGCTCCCCCATAGGTGTATTACTAGCTGAAGAAGAGTTGAAAATAAATGAATAAAAGCTTTAAAAAATAAAACTAACGCAGGCACCACATCCAATTATTTGTTAAGCTACAATATATTACATTTTTGTTTTTGGGTTTAGATATGCTTTAAGAAAAAAATGGAGGCCTTGCAATGGATTCAACAAATACAATATAGAACATCATTAATTATACAACTCTTTAGTTGAATAGCATCATGTTAACTGCAAACATTTCTGAGTACCACCTGAAGCATAATAGTGTTTTAATGTTTTTGATATCAGTTTTAAAAAACAAAAAATGCTGCCCGATCCCTACCATGCGTATACTTACGGTTTAAAACCTGAATGACCAAAATAGGTCTTCAAGCAAGCTATTTGGTCAGTATTTGGTTCAGGCACACTTGGATCTGTTTGGAAAAAATGTAAAAGAAAATTTTAAAAATAAATAAAATACCATGAAAGCAACACCTTGGGATATATTTATTTGGGCCTGTTCGCACCAAATCCATTGGGGTACACTGGGCTCCCATGCTCAATAGTTCTAAGACACATGCAAGGTAATTAGCCTAATGTCCTATCAGTTCAGTTCCCATTACTGCACTGCAATGGTGTGTGCTAAAAAAAAAAAAAAAAAAAAAAAATAGGACATGCTGTATTTTTTTCAGCACAGAGTTTTTTTGTGACACAGTACACTGCATTGTAATCCACTGTAGTTCATAAAGAAAAATACAATATATACAAAGTTTGGCATCAATAAGAACTCTATTTGCTTTTTTAAAGCATTGATATGTATCAAGAACCATAAAATAAATGCATACATATAGCCAAGACATAACTATATTGAAAAAAGCTAAACATTTAGCAAATGGTCATTACTGTTTGAAATAATGGAGTCAACTTTGGGACATTTTTAAGAATTTTTAAACAATTAGGCAACACAGAGTAGCACAATGCTATAGGAGAAATTTAAGCTGTATAAAAATAAAAAATAAAAAAAGACAAAAAAAAATCCTGAGGTTACCCTGGAACCACTTGAGCATGGTACTGGAAGCAATGTGCGCCCCCCCCCCCCCACCATTGGACAGTGGAGAAGAAACTTGTCAGCACTTTCCCACCACCAGAACATGGATTTAGTGGAGCTCTGGTCTAGGGTGACTTTGTTAATATGGGTGGGGGTGGAGGGGACTTTTAAGCCATGCTCACAATGAGTGCCTTGACATTCATATAGATCAACCTAGGGGACACCTCTGAAATATACAAGGAGGGGACAGGCGCTCTGGCGTCCCACTGGGGTCGGGGGTGTCTTATAGGGATGGTCCCGTGAACCCTGGCTTGCTTGCCTCCAGAACAAGGGCATACCTATTCCCCATACAGGGATGCAGATTTTACTGAGGTTAGACAATGTGACCCCAGAACACTAGCCGTTTCCTCTGTCCCTCAGGGGACAACCTTTCCATGCCTTACAAGATGTGAGAAATACCTTACCATCGATACCCCTGAGGTAAACAAGAGATTAGATTACATAATCACACCACATCAAAACCAGGAAAGTACCCACGGGAACAGATGGTCCCCCCATACGTTAGTACCCCGTTGCCTTTGATACCTGGAACCTGGGAGAGGGATGGCATTATCCATTTAGGCTACAGTCAAGGGGTAAAGCTGACACGAACAATCATATCTTGTCAGAAGTTGGGACAAGGGGTTCACCCAATCCGCACGTTGCATATAAGCTTAAACTAGTGATCTTTGTGTATGGCACTTATTCTGTTGTTCATTATATTTTATGTTTGTTTATAACTTCAACATATGCATGCATGTTGTTTTTTTACAGGTTGTCAGTGTGTATATATATATATATATATATATATATATATATATATATATATATATATATACACACACACACACACACACACACACACACACATACACATATATATATATATATATATATATATATATACACACATACATATATGTGGTCCTTTTTTAAACATTGCGGGGAGGCCTGCAAAGCGTCTTAATCTAAAAGGAATGCAAGGAATATAAAAATATTTTTACAAATCCCTTTACAATAATTGCAGATTATCACAATTTATGTAATTTAAGCTTTCATCACTCACTGTATCTGAATATGCCTGTACTCACTGGCTTCAGCATGAGAGCCTTACATTAACTGCTATTCATTTGTTTTACAAAATGGAGCATAAGGGTGTCAATAGATACATGTCCTTTGACATCTGCTGCTCAATAGAGAGCAATGGATGGTCTGATCGGGTCCACCTGAAAAACTGACAGGCAGATCTGATCGGTCCATCAATGGACCTAAGTTTGGTTAAATGTGGGGAAGATGTCCTTTGGAGTTCTGCACAGTAAAACAGTGGCTGAATTAGTCTGCTTCCAACTACTGAAACCTGAAATATCTTTTGTCTATGGAGATTTTTTTTTCTTTTTACACTTGTGCCATTAAATTGCACTGCAGCCTTCATTTCAGCTGCCTCCCCACTTTTTTTGATGGCTGCTTTTGTAAGGTAACATGTCACGTGATTGCTAAGCTAAATGTCTGATTTGAAATAAAAAAAAAAGTATTTACCGTATATACTCGAGTATAGGCCGACCCGAATATAAGCCGAGGCCCCCAATTTACCCCCAAAAAAACTGGCAAACTTATTGACTCGTGTATAAGCCGAGGGTGAGACATGCCTGTCCATCCCTGTGTGTGTGTCCGTCCATCCCTGTGTGTCCGTCCATCCCTGTGTGTCCGTCCATCCCTGTGTGTCCGTCCATCCCTGTGTGTCCGTCCATCCATCCCTGTGTGTGTGTGTGTCCATCCATCCATCCATCCCTGTGTGTGTGTGTCTCCATCCATCCATCCATCCATCCCCGTGTGTGTGTGTCTCCATCCATCCATCCATCCATCCCTGTGTGTGTGTGTCTCCATCCATCCATCCATCCCTGTGTGTGTGTGTATCCATCCATCCCTGTGTGTGTGTGTCTCCATCCATCCATCCATCCGTGTGTGTGTGTCTCCATCCGTGTGTGTGTGTGTGTGTGTGTGTGTGTGTGTGTGTGTGTGTGTGTGTGTGTGTGTCCAGCCTACCTGCACCTACACCCGCAGCAGATCGCAAAACGCAGTGCGGAAATGAATAGGGTTTGCAGTGTTAGCTGCATGGCAATATAGTGTGAACCAGGGCTGAGGACCCATTCACTTTGGCAGGGAAAAGGGAATAGTTGAGTCGCAGATTTATTCCCGCTGGCCACCCACACAGAGAAGACCATCCAGCAGCCACTTTGCGTCATAGCCACGACAAAAATCCCATCATGTTTAGTGGGCAGTACAGGTGTGTGTGTGTGTGTGTGTGTGTGTGTGTGTGTGTGTGTGTGTGTGTGTGTGTGTGTGTGTGTGTGTGTGTGTGTGTCCAGCCTACCTGTGTCCCGAGCCTTTGTCCCGAGCCTCCGTCCCGTGTCGTGCCTTGCCTTCGTCCCGTCCCGTCCCGTCCCGTGCCGTGCCTTGCCTTGCCTTGCCTTGCCTCCGTCCCGTGCCCTCTTCGTCGGCGGCCATTGTAAAATTCAAAAGCCGCGCCTCCTCCTTCGCCTGTGATAGGCGGAACACTGAATTTCCCAGCAGCCTGTGTTCCGCCTATCACGGACGTCGTATCATCCTCGTCCGTAGTACGAGGATGAGACGATGCCCGTGATAGGCGGAACACAGGCTGCTGGGAAATTCAGTGTTCCGCCTATCACAGGCGAAGGCGGAGCCGGAGGCGCGGCTTTTGAATCATAGAATGGCCGCTGTCTGTCTGCTCGACACGCTGATCGAGCGGGCAGACAGCGATGACTCGAGTATAAGCCGAGGGGGGCACTTTCAGCCTCAAAAAAGAGGCTGAAAATCTCGGCTTATACTCGAGTATATACGGTAGTCAGCCACCAATTGTGCAAGTTGAGAGAGGCCTGTAATTGTCATCATAGGTATACCTCAACTATGAGAGACAAAATGTGGAAAAATACAGACAATCACATTGTCTGATTTGGAGAGAATTTATTTGCAAATTATGGTGGAAAATAAGTATTTTGCCAATATCAAAAGTTCATCTCAATACTTTGTTATATATCCTTTGTTGGCAATGACAGAGGTCAAACATTTTTTGTAAGTCTTCACAAGGTTGTCGCACACTGTTGCCGGTATGTTGTCCCATTCCTCCATGCAGATGTCCTCTAGAGCAGTGATGTTTTGGGGCTGTCGCTGGGCAACACGGACTTTCAACTCCCTCCAAAGGTTTTCTATGGGGTTGAGATCTGGGAGACGGGCCACTCCAGGACCTTGAAATGCTTCTTACGAAGCCACTCCTTCGTTGCCTGGTGTGTTTGGGATCATTGGCATGCTGAAAAACAAAGAAACGTTTCATCTTCAATGCCCTTGCTGAAGGGAGGAGGTTTTCACTCAATCTCGCGATACATGGCCCCATTCATGCTTTCATGTACACGGATCAGTCGCCCTGTTCCCTTTGCAGAGAAACAGCTCCAAAGCATGATGTTGCCACCCCCATGCTTCACAGTAGGTATGGCATTTGTTAAGTTGGTCCCAGCTCTCTGCAGGTCATTCACTAGGTCCCCCCCATGTGGTTCTGGGATTTTTTCTCACTGTTCTTGTGATCATTTTGACCCCTCAGGGTGAGATCTTGCGTGGAGCCCCAGATCGAGGGAGATTATCAGTGGTCTTGTATGTCTTCCATTTTCTAATTGTTGCTCCCACAGTTGATTTCTTCACACCAAGTTGCTTGCCTATTGCAGATTCAGTCTTCAAAGCCTGCTGCAGGTCTACAGTTTTGTTTCTGGTGTCCTTCGACAGCTCTTTGGTCTTCACCATAGTGGAGTTTGGAGTGTGACTGTTTGAGGTTGTGGCCAGGTGTCTTTTATACTGATAACAAGTTCAAACAGGTGCCATCAATACAGGTAATGAATGGAGGACAGAGGAGCCTCTTAAAGAAGAAGATACAGGTCTGCGAGAGACAGAAATCTTGCTTGTTTGTAGGTGACCAAATACTTATTTTCCACCATAATTTGCAAATAAATTCTTTCAAATATCAGACAGACAGACAGACAATGTGATTGTCTGGATTTGTTTCCACATTTTGTCTCTCATAGTTGAGGTATATCTATGGTGACAATTACAGGCCTCTCTCATCTTTTTAAGTGGGAGAACTTGCATAATTGGTGGCTGACTAAATACTTTTTTGCCCCACTAATATATATATATATATATATATATATATATATATATATATATATATATATATTATATATATATATATATATATTATATATATATATATATATATATATATATATATATATATATATATATATATATATATATATATATATATATATATATATATATATATATATATATATATATGGTTTAACTTCATGCCAAGTCGGGGTTGTCGTGGCGCTGGCTGTTTCTTCCCATTTTCCCAAATAGGATGGCACTCTATTATCAGCTTTTATACTGGTGAGCGCTGAAGCACTTTTGTGCCTGAGCGTTTAGTTGACCTTCCTACACCCTTAGTAGGATTGACTATTTTATCTCTCTTTTATCCCTCCAAGAGATACATCACAATTAAAAAGTACCTTCTCTACTCTAAACTTTTTTTTCTTCTTTTCTCTAAACTACTATTTAACACATCTGTCCGCACTCTCCCTCTTACCCAACCCTCTCTTCCCCCCCCCCCCATAATATACCCTTTCCCCTGGTGCCTACCTTCCCTCTCTATACATCCCCTTCATTCCTTAGTCCACACCCTTCCTCCAAGACAGGGCGATGGAATCTATAAAAATAGTGTCTCTGAACGCAAGAGGCCTAAACATTCCTGAAAAGGAGGCACATGCTCTTGACCGATTTAAAGAGCTTGCATGCGGATGTAGCCTTTATTCAGGAAATTCACTTTAAACATGACAAACTACCTATTCTTAAAAACCGATTCTTCCCCTTGGCAAACCACTCCACTAAACCGACAACCAAGTCCAAAGTGGTTTCCATATTGCTCTCCAACAAACTACCATGGAAATGTCAGGCGGAAGTTAAATACCCAGGGGGACATTTCGTATTTTTTAAAGGTCTTCGCAGGTGACACAAAACTCACGTAAGCAGTATATCACAGACCCTAAACAAACTGACAGAGTTCATGGAGGGCCAGCTAATCCTGGGAGGGGATTTTAATGTCCCCCTACTCCAATCAATAGATACAGTTTCATGACACTCTGTAAATCCCCCATCCCAGAGCAAATGGATAGCCAACGCGCTATACAAATCCCAATTGATTGAGATATGGAGACTACAACACTCGGGTGAAGAGACTATACCTTTTACTCCTCACCACACAAACTATACACTAGGATAGACTTTTTCTTGATCCCACATAGCCAACAGCACACAGTCCGCGACTCTGCAATCGGCTACATTACTTGGTCGGACCATGCCCCCAGTTCATTTACATACACACTAGATGTAGGGAGGACAAGGGCTCCCTGTTACAGATTTTCTGCTCCTGCCCAAAACTAAAGAACTTCTGGGAAGATGTACACAGTATAACGCAAAAAATTTATAGAATGCAAAATCCCAGCAGACACATCTTTCTTCCTATTACATTTGTCAAAAATCTCAGCCAAAACCTTCCCGGGAAAAAATAAAATAAAAATCGCTAGTACGACAGCTATTAAAAGCTGCTAAGGCATCCATACCCCTCTACTGGAAACAGCAGTGCCCACAGACCATTGGGTGCTGGATGAGAAAGGCGGAAGAGATAAGCAAAATGAAAGACTTGATTCTCGCTGCACAACACAATCAGGAGAAATACATTAAGACCTGGAGTCTTTGGAACATCTTTATTTACTCAGACGAGGGGACAACCCTCCTGGGGACTTAGTGCTCTAGAGCGGTAATATCTCTCCGCGTCCTCGCCCTGTCGTGGTTCCCCCCTTCCCTCCCTTTTTCCCCTCTCTTATTATTCCTTTCCACCCTTTCTTAGTTCTGCTACTATTATAGTACTCTATAAAAAGATAAAAAGAGACTTTTGACAAGTAGACTGAGATACATCAATATCATTCACGCATGCGTGGGAAAATCATGTAACATGTTTAATGTTTTAAAACAAAACTGTATTTCATGTGTAATGACGTCTATACTTCTATTATAATGATGGGATTTCTCCCTTTGGGCGTATTTAATTTAAAAAAAAAAAATGTAAAAAAACGCATACATACATACGTACTCACCTCCAGGCTGAAGCATCGATCTGATGCTGTAGCTGTACTACGTTGGCTCCAAGACTGAGAACTGAACTATCACATGACCGCTGATAGTTCAGTTCACAGTCAGCTTGGAGCAGAGAACAGTGACTCTCAGTCCAAGAGTCCAGAGAGCGTCTGATGGAGATCGGCAGGTTCTGAAGGGATACAGGGAGATTAGTGGTTAACCACTTCTCGACCGGCGCACGACGATGTACGTCGGCAGAATGGCACTGGCAGGCAAATTGGCATACAGGTTAAGCCAGCAAAATGGTCCGGTCTGAAAGTGGTTAAAAAGTGAATGAGCAGGGAACAAAGCTCAAGTTTTTAACCCTAGGAAACAACCTCTGCATCTGGACAAGGGGTGTGCAAGACTTTCAAGTATTTGTTAATGACAACAGACATCCCCCCCACTTTGGAATTTGGGGCACACTTTCATGCCAAAGAGGGCTTGTCGGTAGATTTGGCAGACTTGGAATGCCAGGTCTTGTGGGTGGTTGGAGAACCAAATCAAAGGGATCGGGGGCACTTCAGAGAAGTAATAAAAATGTAGAAAACTCGCAAGTCTGTTCCTTAGACTTCTTTTTAGCTGCGGAAGAAAATACTCTTACTCAAGTAGCATCTTTGAGGATACTATCCAAGGCTGTGTGAAGTAAACACTTCTTGTAACCAAATTCGACAGTCCATCCTTCGGCCACAAAGCCTTGCACAGGTGTACTGACATAATACCAATGAGAGACAGATGACCCAACAAGTCATCACAGCTAACCATCAAAGCCAGAGACATCATGTAATCAATGATCAGCGGGTCATTGTTAGCATCAGTGAGATCACATTTAAGGGATTTAACCCATTTAGCCATGGTCTGGGGACAAGAACCACAGCCATAACTGGGTGCAAAATAAAGCCTGCAAGGAAAATATGGGCCTAGAAAAAAACTTCCAGTCTCTTATCAGTGGACACCCTAGGGGTGTCAAACTCAATCTCATTGTGGGCCAGCCGCATTAGCAGTATGATTGCCCTCAAAGGACCAGTTGTTTCTGAGGTGCGCTGCGTACAGAGTGCAGAGTTCAGGAGTGCACTATGTACAGAATGCAAGGTGAAGGGTGTGCTATGTACAGAGTGCAGGGTTCAGGAGTGCATTACATACAGAGTGCAGAGTTTAGGGGTGCGTTGTTTACAGAGTTCAGGTTTGCGCTGTGTACAGAGTGCGGGGTTTGAGGGTGCACTATGCACAGTGTGGAACCCCAACCCCCCTCTCCCAAAGCTTCTTCGTATCTCTCTCTCCTACCTGACCTGGCTCTAGTACCTCCCTGTGCAATGCAGCTCCAAACTAGGTGTAAGAGTCACAGGACAAGGCTTGGAGGGCCGCATTCAGCCCGCAAACCTAAATGAAGGGACATGCTCCACTGGCATAGTAAGCGCCTTGTTAAAGGTGAGAGATGGTCAGATACACAGCAGAGACAGACCATTTTTAGCGGCAAAGAAGTAGAAAAGCAAAAATCTGATTAGGTGCTTCCAATCATACAGAAACAACTCCAACAGGGCCTTTAAAAAAGGTAAAAAGACCAAAGGCCAGACACTGGTAGAAGCAACAGACTTCCCATTTCAAGGTGTGGCATCAGTAAGGGCTAAAATGATATCTTTTATCTTTCATTAGCAGAAGGCTGACTCCTCAGAGGAAAGCTCACCAGTCTGCAACTACAGAAATTTAGAGTCTGCAAAGGAAGGTATTTTAGTGAGTTTGTGGCCTATATGGTCAGGATCAAATATTTACTTGGTAATCTAGATTATAAAGTCCTCCATAAAACTTTGAAAACCCTCTTCTTAAAAGAGGATTATGGCCAACTATAGTGAACAAAGTCAAAGAAGAGAGGAAAATAGACAGACACAAGTTCCTGGGCTTCCAGCGGAGGAAATCTTCCAATTGTCTATGCTTGAAATGTACATGGCTGACGAGGCTAAATGGTGAAATTACCCTATGAACAGATTTTTCTCTACCTCTCATGCCTTAGCAAAACATCAGGTTCCTCTCTAATGATTGATATTTACCACCACCATGGTATTTTCGAACTGGAGTCAAATCAGGTAATCCTCCAACTGGGTGATTCAATGAGGAAGGGTCCACCACATCACTTAAAGCTCCAGTATGCTTATCAGTAGATGAGATTCCTTTAACCACCAAGTCCGCTGCCCTGAGAAGGTGCCTAGGATACCTCTCCAGCTGACAGGCTGGCATCCGTCATGAGGATATTTTAAAAAGGCAGGAAGCAGAAATGTTTGCATACTCCAGAGCAAGATTCCTGAGCCACCAAGCTGTCTGTTCTCAGGCCTCAACCAAACAGGCTTGTCCAGGGACAGGACTGACTTGTCCCATTACAACAGACTACTGCATTGCAAATGTCTGGACCAAAATTGGATAAAGGGGGCTGCCTCAAAAGAGCGTGCTCTGAAGGGGGGCACGCAGGCCACTCGAGCATGGGAGGACATCTAGTCATGCCCTCCTGGCAAAGTAGGTCCGCGCTGTAGCAGTCAGTCATTCAGCTATAGCACAGATGGGAAGAGGTTAAAGTATTTTATTAAGGCTGCTCCGGTGTCTCTTGCAATTTATTCTCCATCCTCCGGCTCTTCTCCCTCCTCCGGTTCTTCTCCTCTTCTGCTGGGTCTTGTCTCTCCGCTGTCTTCTCCCTCTGTTCTTCTTCCGATGTTGACTCGATGCGATTTCCTGATGTAATGCTGGGTTCGCCGCGTGCAACTAGTTATATTGGCATGGGTGGGGCCACCCACCGATGTCATCGGAAGGCCTCGTCCTCCTTATGATGTCACCACGTGGGGCATGATGAGACGATGGGGACAAGGTGCTTTGGAGTGCGGGCACATGTCATGTGGCCTGGTATGGTCCAGGAGGGGGAGCTCTCTCACCCACCATCCTGACCTGCCATGCTTGGATAAGGGTTTGGTATGGATTTGGGGGGGGGGGGGGGGCCACACCAATTCTTTTGGGCATGAGGGTTTCCCTTGAAATCCCTCGGTCTGGTATTGTCCGGGGGGGGGAACCCCACGCCAATTTTATTTTTTTTCCATTTTGGCAAGGGTTCCCCTTCATCCTCAGCACACAAGCCGCACCACAAATCTTCTGGGCTCCCATAAGGAATTACTGATATTGAATAAAGGCAGAGAAACCTGGCTAAAAGCCAGTGTGGCTAAACGCGCATTGAAGCCAATACAAAGCGCTGATAAAAATCGCAAAAAGCAGCGTTTTTCTGCCAGCAATTTGACGTTCAGAAAGCCTTTTTTGAGCATCCTGTATGCATGGAGCCTTGAAAACAGACAGTTAGAATGCCAAAGATCTGAAATAGTTGAAAACGGAGCACTCATGGAATAGTACAATTATATGACATAAAAAGAATACTATTACATTGTTGTTACCATAAATTCTCAGCCTTATTGGTCCATAAATATGAAAAATATTTTATATTTCTAAGTGATTTCAAACTTTTAAATGAACACATACATACACACACTCCATATATGTGCAGCATTTCTGCAATGAATATAACTTTAATATACAACTCTACTTTTTTATTTTTTTATTTTTTTTTTATGAACAAAAACAACATTCTCCTTGGGTGATCTTTGTACATTGCAATGATTTTAAACAAACTTTGCTGCAGGCTCCTATCTTTTGCTATTCTGAAGAAAAAGCTGTTTGTCTGTGTCCATGTGCAAAATGAATGTGCATGGAAGTGATTTCATAGATATCAATCAACTGCTCCACTGGATGGGTACTAATGAGGTGGCAGGGACTGCATTTCTTTAGACACTATTTCCTTTTAGACATATCTAAACAAAAATACATTCTTTCTGCAGGGGATACCAAAAAATATCACTTGTATCTTAGTGCCAACTTCTGCAAAAATCAGCAAGCCCAAATAACATTTCCGAGGGGTTGATCTGTACAGCATCTGTGTACAGAGCACCTCCAGGTTGCCATATTGGATTTTATAGTGCTGCAGATTGAAAAGGAAAGGTCATTTTTAATAACATTCCATTGCATTGTATATGCAATTGTATATGCTATATTATTTTCTTATTATGATTTTAATTTTGTATACTGTTTTGTATACTGTTGCACACAGCACTAATAAGGTTTTGATTATATCTTTGCATTTTTGAGTCCTGATTAGAAATTATCCTGCCTATGTTACGCCCTTTGTTACCATAAAAGTATAACTAATATTAATGTGATACCTACGTAATGTGTATAAACAAAATTGGAAAGATGCTGGGTGTACCTTCTGTTCCCTACTGTAGAAGCTATTAATTTAAAATCATTTATCAATATGAGGATAGGATTTTCCTATCTATAACATTTCCAGAACACCCTTTAAATTTGGAAGAGCTTACCCCAGTCTTCTTCAATCTCTTCTTCGATGCCTTCATCTTCTTCATCATCCACGACATTACTTAAATATTTACTATTTGTGGAGAATGATTTTTTTCCAGTGTCATACTCTGGACTGTTTTCCAGATCCTCTACAGACTGAAAAGTTTAGTACACACAAAAATGATTACTAGGACATGAAATAACTGCTACGGTACGTTTCTGTAAAAGTGGAATGCAAGCTTACAGTATCAAAAATTATTGCTATATAATTTAACCTTATGGCTCACGTTAAACTTTCTTCATATTTAACCCTGTATGAAATAATAGTATATAATAAGAAATTTTAGTTAGTATGTGCTACTTAAAAGTGACTGTCACCATAGGGTCACTTTTACATAAAAAAAAAAAAAAAAAAAAAAGCACACCTGTTAAATAATTACATTTCTTTACATATCCAGATCCATTGCTTCTTCCCTCTTCAACCACTGAAAGCATTTCACCGTCCAATAGTTAAGTAGGAGTCAGTGAGAGAAACCACACAGCAGCCAGCAAGGGAGCAAATATTTGACTCATTCAATGATCAAATGCATGCAAGAGCTGGGGAGTGGAAAAGTAACGCTTTCCCTACATAGACCGGTCAGTGAGTAAATAAACATTTCTTTTACAAGTGGGCTTTTGCCATAAAAGTGACCCTGCAGTGACAATTTCACAAATATTAGAGAATATAAGATACAAAACTGGTCTGGTTATAAAGAAAGTCAACAAAAACATCAATGAACAAAGACCTTTCAAGGACTTCGAGTTGCCTAGAACAAATACCAGCTTTTTTGTCTAGGTAAGTTAGCAGTGATAAAATTGTCGCTTTTGCCAAAAACATTTAGGAGGTTTTTTTTTTTACCAGTTAAGGTTCTCTTTTTTTATATTCTACAGCAGATTATACTACAATTTATATTTTTTGTCTAAAAGAAAAAGACTCTCAAACAATTCTATACTGACACAAACTGGATGGGGGCTTGGGCCTTCCAAATATTTCTAAATATCATTAAGCTGCTCATGTGACTCAACATGGCAAATATGAGCAGGCTGAGAGACCTCTTTGTGGTTTGGTCTGGGAGCCATAGGATTGCTATCCACCATCCATTACGAATGTCTCCTAGATACACCTGAAAGCCAGGTCTTAGATGTCATAAAATACTCTAGATTGATTTCCACGCATCTTATACTATGATCTTTTTTATACTGTACATACACTTAGCTTTACTAGGATTTATAATTATAAGACTGTAATGGTATTAATGCTTTCCGGACTCTGATAAGGGGACTATGGCTTATCTAACAGAGATTTTTATTTATTTGTTTTTGAGTTTTCCTGTACAATCTTTTTTTTGTAGTACTTGACAGGACATAGGGTACTCCATATGCATGACTACTTGAGTTTTGCTGCCACCTTTAGGTGAACAGACACTTACCTAAAAAAAATAAAAAAATAAAAAAAAGCAAGAATTCCCCAAAGATAACCCTTTCCAGCTCAGCTAAGCCTCAGTTTTGTAGCAAGAAACCAGGGGCAAAGAGGGGAAGAATCCTTGTGCTCTGTACTGTACTCCAAGCAAAGGATTTTACAGTTAAACTAAAAATTCTAAATCATACATCACAGGATGCTTCATTTTCATGACTACTTGGTATGTTCCAAAGCACCAAACATGAGGGTTGGGCAACAAAACGAAAAGGCCAATGTGCCCAAAGCCGATAGCAAAACCGGTGTCCGCAGAGAATTAAAAATCCACATAGTAGAACTTTGCAAAGATAAAGACAAAGTAGCAGCCTGACTAACAACAGAAGCTTGATGAATTGCCCAGGAGTAAGGATGAGCTCTGGTGTGTTCGCTAATCACAGGCAGTGAGACATTGTCCCGATGCGCGGCTGCAGAAATCGGGAAATGTCTCACTGCCTGTGATTAGTGCAGCGCCGACTTCCTGACGGGCTCTGCACGTGGGGTGTGCGAACACGCCGGAGCTCATCCTTACCCAGGAAGCACAAACACTCCTGGTGGAATGGGCCTTGAAATGGATTTGAGGAACCTTTCCCTTAATACAATAAGCCTGAGAAGTAAGCAGACAAATCAAAACAGAAAAAGTGGATGGAGTGGCAGCCTGACCCTTACGAGGACTCCCAGGTAAAACAAAACAGGGACTCAAGAAGAAGACCAAGGACTCCATATCAACTTTTCCTGGCAAAGAACCAGAAAAGGCTTCTTACAGGAAAGTGCAGCCAACTCCAATACCTTGAAATCGGAAGTAATGGCAACCAAAAAGAGAACCTTGCACCTAAACAGCTACAAGGGAGTCTCTTGGAGAGGCTTGTCTTTTAAGAGATTTATGATATCTGCATACCACATTATTCTTGGGCAAGCAGGTGCGCTCATAATAATAAGGACATCCTCTACTTTTATTCTGTGCAACAGATGAAGAAGAAGCTGTAGTGCAGAAATAGCATAGACTGGAGAAAACTGATCCCAAGGAGTCACCAGGGCATCTATTGCAACACCTGAGGATCTCTGGTCCGGGACACAACTCTATCCAGATAGTTGTTAATTCTAGATGTCAAGTAATCCACATGCAGTGGCCCCCCATCACAGACAAATTTCTGCGAAGATCACAGCGTGAAGGGCCCAACTAGGCAGAGGGTCGTCCCTACCCGATTTGGGTGCCCATCCTATTGTCCTCCCCCCAACTCCCAACCCATCTCTATGCCAGAGCAATGCCATGGCTTGCTGAGGGTTCCCTGTAGGGGAGCAGCCCCCCTGCTGAAAAGAGTGCTGGCCCTAGACAGACACCAAAGTGGCAAGTCACCCCCCAACATACAAGTGTCCCAATACTTTCTGTGCCCTGGTACTGATGCCCTGTAGGCATGTTGTAGCTGTGCAGGGGCTCTGTCAGCATATGAAGTCAACATCAGTCCAGCTCATTTGCACATTGCTAATGCAGTGTATTGCCCAAAATCAACCTATACTACCCTGAATGCACACTCGAACCATCATCATCACCACTACTACTATTATTATTACTCCAGTATGGGTAAGTGTGAGATGAAAGTGCACTTATGAACACTACCATGGACATCTGAGGTTTGATTTATCCATGTACCATCATAACCACTACTATTACTACTATACATATAAAAATGGTTCTATTGCCATAAAATAATAAACGATTCAATATATTAAATTGATTCAATATATTTTTTTAATTTTTAATTCTTACATTTTTTTTTTTTTGAGTGTGGCCTGTGGGGGTGGTTCGGGTGGGGCTTGGGTTGTGCGGCCGCACACACTGACACACACACACATATATGGGGCTGTCTGTATGTGAGAAACCATTGCCCGCTTAGGCTCTGAAGAAAGGGGTTCTCCCCTGAAAAGTATCATCCATTTTTGGGGTATAGTTTGAGCCACTTGACGTCAGGTCCTGGCTTGTCGATGTTCGGAATAGTGGATTCTGCTTTATTGATTATGCCTTCTATCAATACTCGTTTGAGTATATATTTTGCTGTGTTTTATTGAATAAAGCTCTATTAGTGATAATGCACTAGGTTGGTGCTCCTTTTCTTTTTAGTAATTACCACAGCCATTTCATCTGAGGAAATCCTGAAAACATGACCTGTTGGGGTGCCTTGAGGACTGGAGTTGAGAAACACTGACTTAAGGACACCAACTAAAAACTGAGGCCTAGATAAGCTTGGAGTTGTCACGCCTTGGCATGAAATTGCTGCCTGGTGGCATAGCCCAAGTTCGCCATGAATATGAATTGATCCCGTGTACGATGATGTTTGATTAAGCAAAGTCATGTCTGTTTCATGAATGTTAGTGTGTTCCAGATTTGATATGCAACTGGTCTGTGGTCACATACAAAGCAAACATGTTAAAACATAATTACTGATAAAAGATGATGATGTATACCTTGAGCATTTCACTCTCTAGCTCTTCATCACTCTCAACGACAGGTTTGTGGTGAATTTCATCATCAAAGTCTGTATATTCCTGTCGTATAGTATACAGATCAACATCACAGTTCACATCAAACAGCGCCAACAGAATATATACAGTGAGGAAAATTATTATTTGATCCCCTGCAGATTTTGTAAGTTTGCCAATTTACAAAGAAATAAAAGGGTCTATAATTTGTATAATAGTTGTATTTTAAATGAGACACAGAATATAAACCAAAAATCCAGAAAAAACAAAACAAAAACATGTTACAAATGTTATAAAATTGAGTTGCAGTTCAGTGAGTAAAATAAGTACTTGATCCCCTACCAACCAACAATTTTGGCTCCCACAGACTGGCTACAGTCTGTGCTCATGTGGTACACAGATTAGTCCTATCAATTTAAGAAGGTGCTCCTTACAACAACTCGTTAGGTTTATAAAAGGCACTTGCCCACAAAATCTCATTATTTTATTCAAACCCACCATCATGGGCGAGCCCAAAGAGCTGTCAAAGCACATCAGGAACAAGAAGGTAGACCTGCACAAGGCTGGAATGGGCTACAAAACCATAAGCAAGAAGCTTGTTGAGAAGGAAACTGTTAGAGCGATTATTCACAAAAGGAAGAAATACAAAATAACCATCAATTGCCCTCGGTCTGCAGCTCAATTCAAGATTTTGACTCATGGGGAAAGGATAATCATGAGAAAAATGTGAAGGATCAGCCCAGAACTACACAGGAGGAGCTTGAGAATGATCTCAAGACAGTTGGGACTGCAGTCACCTAACAAACCAGTGGTAACACAATACGTCGCCAAGGATTGAAATCCTGCAGTACTCGCAAGGTCCTCTTCCTCAAGAAGGAACATGTACAGGCCTATCTAAAGTCTGCCACCAAACATCTAAATGATTCAGAGAAGGATTAGGAGTAAGTGCTGTGGTCAGATGAGACCAAAATTGAGTTCTTTGGTATTAACTCGACTCGCCATGTTTGGAGTAAGACATATCCTGATTTTGACTCGAAGAGCGCCATCCATACAGTCAAGTATGGACGTGGAAACATTATGCTTTGGGGCAGTTTCCCTGCTAAAGGTACAGGACAACTTTGCCGCATTGTGGGGCCAATAGACGGGGCCATGTTTTGTAAAATATTGGACGAGAACCTTCTTCTCTCAGCTAGAACACTGAAGATGGGTCGTGGATGGGTCTTCTAGCCTGAAAATTACCCAAAACATACCGCCAAGGCAACAAAGGAGTGGCTCAAGAAGAAGCACATTAAGGTCATGAGTGGCCTAACCAGCCTCAAGACCTTAATTCTATAGAACATTTATGGAGGGAGCTGAAATTTCGAGTTGCTAAGCGACAGCCAAGAAAGGAAAAGGGATTTAGAGAAGATCTCTAAAGAAGAGTGAGATGTGCGCAAACCTGGTAACCAATTACAAGAAACATCTTACCTCTGTGCTTGCCACCAAGTATTAAGTCAGATTTGCTTAGAGATCAAATACTTACTTTACTCAGTGAACTGGAACTCAATTTATAACATCTGTGTCATGTTTTTTTCTGGATTTTTGGTTGATATTCTGTCTCTAGAATTTAAAATACACCTATGATAAAAAATGATAGACCTTTCATTTCTTTGTAAGTGGGCAAACTGCAGAGGATCAAATCATTTTTTTTCCCCACTGTATGTGAAAATTTAAGACCATCAAAGTAGAAATATTGGATAATTTGTGCAGTAAAATAAACAAGGGTCCAATGCTTTAAAGTAACCTTGTCACTACCGAGTCAAAACTAAAAGTAGAATTACCTGTAAGAGGCTCTGTACTTACCATTCCATCCTGTGTATTAAAACATTGCCTCCATGCTGGTCCTCAGCCATGTCAAATATTCAACCTTTTAAGTAGGCTGAATATCCGCTCTCAAAGATATTTCCGATCTCACGGGGGTGGAAAGCAGGCACGTGCCCGCCACAAGCTCCGCGAGTCTGACCTCGGGGATACCCACGATCGTCTCACGAAGAGGAAGAACAGGGAAATGCTAATGTAAACAAGCATTTCCACATTCTGCCCTAGTGACAGGACGCTGATCTCAACACCTTGTAATTGGGAGCGGTGATCAGTGTAATGTCACACATAGTCCACCCCCTCACAGTTAGAACACATCCCTAGGACACACTTAACCCCTGCAGCGAGCCCTCCTGGTTAACCCCTTCAGTGCCAGTCACATTCACACAGTAATCAATGCATTTTTAATCGCACTGATCGCTGTATAAATGTGAATGGTCTCAAAATAGCAGTAAAAGTGTCTGATCTGTCTGCCATAATGTCACGATAAAAAAAAAAAATTGCTCATCACCGCCATTACTAGTAAAAAAATTACTAGTAAAATAAAAAATTATTAATAAAAATGCCATAACTCTATCCCCTATTTTGTAGACGCTATAAATTTTGTGCAAAAAATGTATAACCTCCTGTCTTTAAAAACAAAAATATGTAGAAGAATATGTATCGGCATGAACTGAGGAAAGAAATTTTTTTTATATATTTTTGGGGATATTTATAGCAAAAAAGGTAAAAAATATTGCTTTTTTTTTTCAAAATTGCCGCTTTATTTTTTATTTAGTTTTATAGCCCAAAAAATAAAAACGCACAGGTGATCAAATACCACCAAAAGAAAGCTCTATTTGTGGGAAATAAAGGTCGTCAATTTTGTTTGGGAGCCACGCCACACAACCGTGCAATTGCCAGTTAAAGCGACACAGTGCCCAATCGCAAAAAAAGGGCTTGTCTTTGGCCAGCCAAATCCTCCGGGGATGAAGTGGTTAAAGCAGAACTTCAGTCCGCCTCCTCTATGGTAACACCATTATATCACATGCGCAGCTGGATTACTCTTTTTTATCACTATATTAAAAAAAAAAAAAAAAAAAAAACACCTTACCTACATAGCTATTCGGGCCTTGAAATGTGTGCAAGATTTGCGGCATCCCCTACCTTTCCCTAGGTATCCCTGTTCTTTACTTTCTTCAGACTCCCTCATTTCCTACCTTGTTTGACACCTTTTTCTTACTCTTTCTTTTCACGGTCTCTGGACGTACCCTTGCACATAGCATAACCTTCTGATGGACTCATCCTCCCTCAGCACTCGAAAAGCTACTAAATCGCTTCAAGAGAGGTACCCACGTTACTGTACACTTGGCCATTATAGGCAACTTAAGTTTTCCCAATAGCTCAAGGCTCCTGCACATTGTTTGTTACGCACTGGACTGGTTATCCTCGACCTTCCTTGTACTGTAACAATTCTGTATTACTTCCAATAGCGTTCACTCATCCATACAGCTGTAGAGATTTCAACCAGCACTGCTGGTATGCATGAGGATGTCACAGCATCCAAGACCTGCCCCTACAAGTTTTGTCAGAATATATTGAAAGCATATGCATGAACGGCACTCCAGCACCCCTGGAAGACATCATATTTTAACTAAATGCATAGGAGTGGGGCCTGGCCGCTATAACATCACACATACTGGCAATGCCGGTCAAAATACCTACAGCTGTAGATAGAAGCATGACTTATAATTGATCTAGCGCCCGCTAACTATTGGTTTGAATTTAGTGCTGTTGTCTGGATCCCTGTCATATTTCATGATACAAATACATATCTTAAATGTAATGAGGGGTGTCCTTTAAATGAGCTTAAATGTGTACAAGAATAGAATAAATGTTTAAAGCTCACCTCTATAGCTTCATCATCTTTCTTGCATTGGATTTTCCCCATGGTTTCCATCAGCTGAAGTTCCTCTTCAGTTATGCCTAAAGTCATGCCAAAGTCCTGGTCCAAGTTCTGCTTAAAATGGATATCATTTTCCTCGGTAGATTTATCATTTGTTTCTTGTGTGCAGTCATCTTTATTAACCGAGTGGATTTCACCATCAGACACACAGGTTCCAGCTTTGTTATTACCCTCTGGTGAGCCTTCACAAACCAATTCTTTAGAGTCCTCCTGTGCCTTTGTTGCTTCTGCAAGTATACTTCTGACATCTTCCAGACTCTCAGATAGCTTTGCAAGAATATCTGCAGCTCTAAAAAATTATATTTTTATGGGTTTAAAAAAAAGTGTCATTTCAGTTGCTCAAATCTTACTACAGGTAGTGATCAGACAAGAAAAGTGGCAAACAGTCCCACCAGTAAATTCCATTACAGTAAAGCGCCTTTCAAAGCAGCTGCCAAGGGCAGTAAAAACAGATGGTTTGAGCTAGTTTTGCCAAACCTAAATTCTACCATTGCAGCCAGATAGGGCTGAACACGTGCCACCCCAGCGATGCTTTCTGGGAGCAGTAATTTTATCTCAGCTTGGAGAATGGCTAATTTAACAAAGGTGGCCAGGACGTGGTTACAACAGATGGCTGATCCTTGGTTTTTATCCCCCACCAACCTCCCATCTAAATACTACCATTGCAGACCAATGGGGCTGCATACATGCTTTGTGGCAATTTTAATGTAGTTTGGCAACACTTGTCATTAAGCTCGGTGGGAGCAAGCCAGACCCGCAAACCAAATGCCAAATATTTAAACTGTTCTTCTTGTCCAATAAAAACTGCCATAACACCTGTTCAATCACCCTACATTTGCATTAAAATAGATCATGATTTACAGTAAGGTAATGTTACACAAATAATTACCTTTGTGCCTTTCCACCTATTTCAAAATCATATGGGACTTGATCCACTAAATCTAGGCACTCCTGTGACAGAGCTTTAAGCTTGTCCTTCATCTTATACGAAGCTGAACCATCTTCTGTAACACACATAATAGTCATAGCAGTACATATACAATTTATGAAATCAAAAGGTTTTGTTGCGAATGCCTAAAAAAAGTTACCTGCACTGACATGGAACAGATCCCTCTCTCTCTCCTCCATGTTCTCTAGTTTTTGGTAAGTAAGAAGACTAGCCTAAAAAGTAAACAAGAATCTCAAAACTTCATGCAAGACTTCAAAGATAATTTTACTTGATCAGATTTCCTTTGACTGCTAAATATGTTAACTCTTTCGATGCCAGGGCCATTCTTGAAATTTTTTGCACACTTTTAAAATATAATTTTAGGCCTGAAGATAAAGTTAAAAACCGTAAACATTTTCTAAAAGTAGAGATACTGGAGAAAGAAATGTTTAAGTCACGTGTAATATTAATGCAATGGTTTATCACAGGGGTCTCCAAACTATGGTCCTCCAATTGTTCAGGAACTACAATTTCAGAATGTCAGAGTTTTAAAATGCCTCATGGGAAGTGTAAGTCCGCAACAGCTGGAAGACCATAGTTTGGAGAACCCTGGTTTATCAGATTAGCGTATTTTTCTTTTTACCGAAAATTTGCACTTAAGTTAACTTTTAAAGCACAAAAATGCAATACATTACCCAATTCTTGGTAAAACCTAAAATAGGGAGGTCGCGTCAAGTGAATAGATACCCAACATGTCAAGCTTTAAAATTTTACATGCTCGTGAAACGTGATGCACTTCGGAAGTCAACATTTTTCATAGAAGTCCCTATAGATTCATCAGTTTAGAATCAACCGTGAATATTGGCTTTAGAAATATTGCTTTAACACTGGCATGCAAAGCAATACATGTGTACCACAAACAACATTTCTTTAAGTAGGCACCCCTGGCATATAATTTACAAAAGTAAGTGTGGCGCTACCAGTCTCTGCAAATTTGTGAGTGAGACATCAGTGCTGGAAACATAATACACAAATCAACTAAAATACCAATGTGCTAAAAAATTAAATACTAATGAAAATGAAATCTCATCCTTAATGTTTACCAATTATTAAACTGTGCCAGTTTATATAGTAAAAGTGACAGTTCATCAAATATGTATGATGTGAGATTTTTGTAAAATAAATAAAATTTGTATATTAATGTACGCGGGGGTCTCAAAATATTTGCTCCCGAGTCCATCATTCAGCGTCCATAGCCGCCAAATGTATGACTCTGCCCGCCAGCGTCAGTGGATTTCATTGACAGCAGCAGGAGCCAATGGCTGTGCTGCTATCAATCTATCCAATCAAGAGCCAAGAACCCCAGGCAGAGGGACAGCGCATCCCCACCAGGTGAAGTTCCAGGGCTTAGGTAAGTAAGGGGGCGTCACTGCCAGGTATTTTTTCACCTTAAAGCATATGATGCATCAAGGTGAAAAAAACACAAGGTTTTACAACCCCTTTAAAGGTTATGTAAACCTTAAGAAATGGAAAACACCACCTAAGTGTAGAGGTTAAAAGTTAACTTAATAGCACAAGGATTAGGAATCATTTACAAGAGAATATAGTATAAAAGGCTCATCAAAAGCAGAAAAGGGAGGGAGTCATTTACAAGATAAGCATCCTCAGGATTCAGTACCATCCACAGGGTTTGTGCGAGTTGTTACTAAGGCCGTAGAGGGAGCTGGAGCTCCAAGCGCGTAGCCTGATCACGTAACAGCCAAGCCCGGCCATCATTTCTGCCCGCGTTTGCTACCTGGTGGCCACAGGATGCTTAGAGGTACTTGGTAACAACTCATACAAACCCCGTGGACGGTGCTGAATCTGGAGGATGCTGTGGCATGGCCCCCTCTCTTCCCTGCTTTTGGTGAGGGAGAGGGAACATGTCAGCTTCCTCAGCGGTGACTGGGATGCGATGCCAGCGCTTCATTCTAAGGTATTTCATAATGAGCTAGTGTGCGGTGCATACTAGCTCATTATGCTTTTGCCTTTCAGGTTTTTTTTTTTTTTTTGTATGTACTTAATCCTTGTGCTATTAAATTAACTTTTAACCTCTACACTTCCCTTTTCTTGTTTGATGCAGAGTTGGCTGTACTCCGAGGATAGTTATCGCCTCCTATCCTTATTTTCATACAGACCCATATGCATCTATATATATATACCATTTATAGATTAATGGACTAATCATGCACTATTTGTGGATTATTTTGTATATTTTACCTTTATTCAGCTCCTACTTTGCACCAGTATTTTGTCTAAACTAGCTATGCAAACCATAACTCATGAACTTCTTTTACTTGGTCCTTTTTGACCTGTTTGAAACATTTGAAAGCTATGTGTTATATATGTTTGATAAGTGGAAAACAATCTGTTGATGCTGCCAAGAATCGAGTGAGCTGATAACTTCCTGTTCTTTAATTCTGCGCTGCACACTCATCGGTTAAAGTACTAAAATAAGGTACAAACCCATTTTTTGGCTAGAAATGCACATTATTTTCAGACATTATTACACATTTAAAAAAAACATTAAAACAATCAACTGGTAATGTAACTTACATAAGCATCTGAGGCAGCATAGAGTCTCTGCTCATCAGTAAGAGGAAACTTGTCCCAGCTACTACAACGAACCGAGTTATCCTTCAGGAGCTGCTTGCTAAAGAGGTGTTTAACTATGCCATTCAAACTCCACTTTTCTCTGCATTTAAGCTGCACAAACAGAAAAAATCAATCCACACGTTCAACACAAACTAGTTTGTTTTACAATCACAGATTTCATAAAAAAAAAAAAAAAATCAAATACATTAATGGAAAAGCGATTTTGTAGACAACATTTAGAATGGGGGGCAGCAACCTGTAGATTGGGCTGTACCAATAGATCGCGGTCTGGGCTTGCTGACCCGCCATCCCAGAGCATCAAACAGAGTGCAATGCAGAGGGACTACTTGTAAAGTTAGAGCTGTAGTAGGGAGCAAGGGCCACATAAGCTGATGCCTGCTCTGTGGTGCTGGCTCCTGTTTCGAGATACCAACCGCACGCCATCTCTTATCTCTGTAAAGGAATACACTGGACATAATAGTATAGGGCTGCTTTCACACTGATGTGCTGCAGTTTAACCATGTCACGGGTACAGTGTATTATATCCTGTGGGTTAAATGTACTTTCTGAAAGCGCACCAAAACTCTTGCATTCAGAAGTTTTGGTGTGCTTTCAGAAAGTGCACCAAAACTCCTGAATGCCGGAGTTTTGGTACCCTTCAGAAACTGGAACTAACTCGCAGGATATAATAGAAGTCTATGGCAAAGCGCAGCTAACCCATGAAAGTCGCAGGCGCACAACGCTGCACCCGCGGTGCAGGTAAACTGCAGCACATCAGTGTGAAAGCAGCCTGATAGGGGGCTCAGAACAGTAAGGGTTCACATTTAAATTTGCAGTTTGGGCGGTGGTAAAACCTCATAATTAAGATGTGTTTGTATCACCCCCACCCCGACCGCACCCCCTTTAGCTGTAGTGGCCAGGGGGTGTACATATGTTGCAGCAGGAGTTATATGTCTGGTTATGGCGATGGGTGTAGCACCTACCAAGCATGACCCATCCAGGTTAATGAGGCCACTCTGCAATTGCCCTGCAACCTTGTGAGCACAGCAAACAAGGGGTTAAAGCAGGCAGCTTTGTGTTTTCTTACCAACTGCTTTATCCCCTTGGATCCCACAGACGCACGTAGTTGCGGGGTACTTGCAGAGTGGCTCCATTTAATTGAATGCCTGCCCCCTTAGCAGCTTAAGGGCTTATATACAAGTGCAACAGGCACTGCTGCTCCCCTGAAGAACAATCCGAATGTGTTTGATAGGTGGTGAGGAGGCGGTATGTTCATAAAGTAATGAAACATAAGCCCTCAAGGCTCATTTGCCCACTCTACCCATCTCTTTTCATTGTGGTTATGTCCTAGCTTAACCATTGGTTATTGACCGTTATCCAGTGCACCTTCCAAGAGTATACACAGCAGCAAGCGGGTAATACATCATTTGGAGGCCGGAAAACAATTTTATACAAAACAAAAAAGGTAGCACAACATACTTTTTCATTGGCCACATCAGTAAGTTCAATAAATCCCTTTAACTTCACATCAGTGTCACTCAGTAGTTTCCATTGATCCCCTTCAATCCCCACACCAACTTTTTTTATAGACTCATCTTCAAGCAGCCTCTTTAGACCTTTAGGAAAACCTGTTCAGAGTAAGAACCAAGTTATAAACATCATCACAAATATCTCAGTCATCATGTTTCAGAAACAAGAACTAACTAACTAACTATATGTGAACCTTGACCTTGCAAAAGAAAAAAAAAGAAAAACATTCAGTTTAAAAATAGAAATGAAAGGCAAAACGTTCGTAAATAAATATTTTTTTTAAATAAGTGATCACATAATCTATGTTCTCAGCTGCATTAAGGTCCATTCACACCTAATGCAGTTGGCTGCACTCCAATTGCATAGAGTCCAAAATCAAGGTAATCCTTATGGCATTGTTCACATTATTGCAGTGCTACAGTCAAAAAAAATTAAGGCATACTGCAGTCTTTCACAGAGGCAAGTGGACAAAAATGCGCTGCAATGCATCACACTACACATAGAGGCTCAGGAAAGAGAAGGAAGTGACCTCACGGGACAAATGCAGATAGAAAATCACACCTCAAGTGCATGTAAATGCGCATTATAAAAACACACATCAAATGCATTCATATGTGCTAGGAAAAAACAGGCAGCAGATGTGCAGTTTCTAATGTGAATGGGCCCTTAGGGGCTTAGAACACTGGAGGAGGAGACTGCAAGCGGATGTCAGCAGAAGGCAGAGAAACAGCAGTACACTAATCTTCCCAATGATTAGCTGCGCAGGAGGGTATACTAGCACAGTCCTGGCCATTGCAGGTCAGGCAGGCTATTCTCCCAGAAAAGGGACCACTCCGAGATGGACGTCCAGCATGTTCTGTTTTTTTTTTTTTTTTGTAAAAATTTTCATTTTAATTTAAAAGATTTTGTGTCCGAGCGATACAAACATTTTCTGCATCCTCTTCTCCCAAACAAGTACATTGCAACCCTTGAAAGACCAGAAAGTTCTAGGGCTTTGCAAGGATTCTGTACAGACACAGAAAATACTGCTACTTAGAAATCAATTACTATCATTAATACTGTTGGTATTAATATTCATATTATCCTTATCCTCTTTATGATGCTTACATAAAAAAATAATATGACTAGAGATGATAAGAGTTCCAAAAAACATCTGCCAATCTGTCAGAATTGTTTTAATTATATTCCTTCCCATTTTAAACTGAAATTAGATGTAAACCCTAATGTAATGGACAGTTTGCTCTGTGCACTGTATATCATAAAACAACTTTCATAATTTTTTATAAAAAAATATATTTTTTGCCTTTTTTAATTTGTTTTATTACATCTCAGTGCTGCTGAACTTGTGCAGCATTTTTACATGTAGTTTTTGTTAAAATGCACTCTACCATTTTGATAAATTTCAGAGCCAATTTACTGATGGTGGCAGAGCTCCATTGGGAGAGAAGAGCAGAGCATTGTTACCCTATAACAAGGAGTGGTTTAGCAAGGAACTTCATGGTAGGATTAACAGGGATTATTTTAATGATAGCTAAAAAATATTTAAACAAAAAATCATAATTTTCAAATAAATACATGTAATACTTTTTTATAGATATTTAAAAAAAAAACAATTACATGAATGTGTTAAAGCTTATGTTAGATTTTTTTTTTTTTTAAATATACGTTTTTATTTTATTTTTTAGCATGTTCAGTTTGAAATAAGAAAGAAAGGGGGGCTGGCAGTATCAACAGATATTTTACACAAATATAGCAATGTAAAGAGAACAGGATAATTTATAAAACATACATACATGGTACAGCAGGCACATATCAGGTATATGAAATGTCGCAGTAATAACGTTTTCTATATATAAATAAATAATAGTATAGCCTCAACAAAATTTATATACAGTACAAGTTAAACATGGGGTTCACACCACATGTATAGAACATTCAAGCAAATCTCCAACTAAAAAAAAAAAATGCCAAGATCTTTTTCTGTCCTTCTGGAAAATGTTAAATACTTGGCTGCAACGATGACCCTCTCTTGTTCTATTAGATTGCATCACTAATCCAGTAATCAGATAAGGAGTTCTGAAATGTACCCACCATTTCTAATTTGTATATTCTTGAGTCACTGACTCAAAAGGGTTGATTTATTAAGACTGGAGAGTGCAAAATCTGGTGCAGCTTGGCACAGAAACCAATCAGCTTACAAATTTTTTTGTCAAAGCTGAATTTTGGAACCAGATTTTGCACTCCAGTTTTAGTAAACCAATCCCCTAGTATTTAGTCTAACTGGTAAGCATAGCTAGCATTTTCAGAAAGTGGTCAGCGATGGCAGCCCCTGCATTTCTTTTATGACATTGTTACTTGAAGCACTAAACCAAATCAAAGAAACTGCTGCAGGTATAAAATGCAGGCACCAAATGCTGCCTGCACATGCTTGTAGCAGCCTCCAAGTCTCTGCGCCTTTAGTATGAAATACAGGTCCATTCTAAGAGGCAAACATTTTCAGGTAGTTTCAACCTTGCCCACCACCAGCTGTCCCTATATCTTTATCAGCCTACCACTATAATGGGCTGCCTCATGGGACTTAAGGAAAACTAAGGAGACAATTAAGAATTGGGAAGCTTCATCACTACCAGCAATTTTCAGTTTCATCATTAGGGCATAACAGCAGGGGCAAGGGGGCAGCTGCATGTACATGCTAGCATCACCAGATTCCCACTCTTTATACCAGATAGCAGTTTGTTTTAAAGTTCACATTAACAGAAAAAAATAAATATAAATATAAATATATATATATATATATATATATATATACACATACATACATATATACACACACACACATATATACATACATACATACATACACATACATACGCGCACATATTTTTGCAGGAAACAAAATGTGCATTTTTTTTCATGCAGGAGCCTGAAAAGCATTGCACCCAGGATCAGTAGACCACAGTTGCCATCTGGGCTCCTGCAGACATGGCCTCAGGCTTTCAGCACATATACCTCTATAGGCTTTCTGTTTGAAAGCTGAAGGATGTGTAAGTAGGCTACGAGAGCGCTCATCAACACCCCTGCAGCCCACTAAATAAAGTTGGTACTTGTAGTTTATTCAGTCACAGAAATCTGTAAATGAATGGCGCACCTGTGTGGGTGGAGCCCTGCACAGCTGCGTGTTTTTTAAAAAGGCGACAGCGGGTGCGAGGAGAACCACCCTTGGGGATGGGGGAGAGGGGGCAGGAGCATGAACAAGTTACATGGTCCACCTTAAATACAGGTGGAACATGTAACACGTTGCGAAGTTGAACCTACCCTTTAAACATAGTGACTGAGTTGTTTTAAGGTTGAAAAATATTTTATCTATATAACATACAGAGGCACATGCTGTAGAAACAAGAAACTAATAGTAATGTCTGGGTCTAAGGAACGGGGCTGTTAAAGTGGAAGTAAACCCATCGATTTAAACAGTTAAAAAAAAAGGCATGCCGGGAATGCTAACTGCACATTGGCTGTGCTCTCAGCCAAACTATCAAACCATCCAATGGCTGGTGTCATAACGAATCACATGTGCAGCACCATAGCAGTTGAAGATTAAACGGAGGCAAAGATGGCAGCTTCCTTGGCTGAAAACGATGGGGGAAGTTTACTTCCACTTTAACAGCCTGATCCCTACAGCAAAAAAAATAAATTGGTAACCTAGTCAGAAAGGCAAGCAAAAGATCAGCAGCCTTTTGGCTGAAAACTGCAGATTTGACCACAGATTGACTGACTGTGGTCAAAGCGTTCAGTCAAAAAATGGAGACACCTTAGATAGCCATTAGCTGATTCCTGCATAGCATTAAAGCGGAGGTCCACCCTAAAATGGACCTCCGCTCATCGGAATCCCCGCCCCCTCCGGCGCCACAATTGGCACCTTTCAGGGGGGAGGGGGGTGCAGTTACCTGGATAATCCAGGTAACTGCACCCACTTCCGGGATAGCTGTCTGCGGAAAGGGGCGTAGATTACGCCCCTTTCCACAACTGCCCGTCCCTTTGCGCAAGTGCCCCGCTGCCTGCTGGGAAACACACAGTTCCCAGAGGCAGCGGGGACCGTCCGGATTGCGCCGCGCGGCTCGCGCATGCGCAGTAGGGAACCGGGAAATGAAGCCGAAAGGCTCCATTTCCTGATTCCCATACCCAAGATGGCGGCGGCAGGACCCGACAGACGACCTAGCGATCGGCTTCGGGTGCCGACATCGCGGGCGCGCTGGACAGGTAAGTGTCACTATTTTAAAAGTCAGCAGCTGCAGTATTTGTAGCTGCTGGCTTTTAAAAAAAAAAAAAACGCGAAGTCCCGGTGGACTCCCGCTTTAAGCTCTGGTGGTGATTAGGTCACTAATGGTGAAACGGAATACATTTAGCTTGCACATCCTAAATAAGTGTGCAGCTCAAAAAAACAGAACAGAATCTTTTATCTGAGGAATCTTTCAAGGCTATTTTGTTACAAAATACTCATAGTTCATGGAGCTAGTGGTAAAATAACTGTGCAGTATATTCCAGCAATTTATTGTAATTTTTAACAAAATGAAAGCAGCTATTACAGGTTCTTTAAATTATAAGTGTTCATATATATATATATATATATATATATATATATATATATATATATATATATATATATATATATATATATATATATATTATCAAGTATATAAACATATAAAGAGTAATTTGCTCAGTCCCAGTTCCAATCCATTCAGTGAGCAAAACAAGAAAAGAGCAATTGGGCCTATATAGTCAGCCAATTAAAAAAAACAATATACCTGTCATGCATGAAACATGAAATAAGTAGCATTCCAACTCTGAAAGACACACTTGAATGAGCGAAACCTTTCCGGTTTTCCCTTTAATGTAAACAGGAGGCCATTCAATGTCAAACCCGACTGCTGCTCCTTCTGAAAGTTTTTCTCTAAAAAAGAAAAAAAAAAAGAAACATGAAAAAGGGAAAAAAGGAAAATTGAGAACACAGTAAAATAATTTGATTATATTTCCTCTAAAGATTTGGAGTGGAAAATGGAATTTCAAGGTATGGGAAGCAGATTTGGAAGAGGTGTTTTGAGAAATGCTTGGGTTGGTCCTAAAATGGGCAATGTACTACACATACGCAAGGAGCAGAACAAGTTCCGATTGGCCTGCAGCATTTAACTTTTCATAAGCTATCTTGTGTGTGATAGGTGATTACACACAGTAGACAAAGGAATCCTACTTTAAGTAGAATTCTATAGCCCTGCATTGTACATTAGTAAATTAATGAATAGCTGACAGACCAGGAGTGTCAGGGAGAAAGGTTGAGGAGTGAGAGAGAAGATGAGTAAAACAGCTTGTACCCTATGCATCAACGAGCACTTATTCTTATTCCATGGAATTCGCCATTAACTCCACATTTCTTTAATAGTAAGCTTAAAACGCTACATGAGTACTTTCTTTAAAAAGTCCTTACAACAGCAATGGTATTACTTCCAGCATTACTCACAGTGCAATCATACCAAGTGGAAGTTCTGAGATTCAAAGATACAAAAAGGAAAAATTGGGACTTTGAATGAAGCACCTGGTAATAGGTACCTCCATTCCTGTTAATTGCAAAAAAGGAGGGGGGGGGGGGGGGGCGGCATGGGACTTTGAATGAGGCACATGAAAGGAAACAGATGTTCAATAAAAAATAAAAAAAAGGTTTATTAAAACAAGTACAAATATCATACACATCCACTAAATACATGTATACAAATGGATAAGGTAATCAGCACACCAGTGACCCAATAAAGGACATTGTTATGTATCAGCATGGAATAAAACAAGATTAAATAAATTAAGTCATGAACCAATAATTTATTTCATCTCATCTTATTCCATGCCAATACATATCATACATACATATCCATGTCCTTTATTGGGTCATTGGTGTGCTGATTAACTTACCATTTGTATACCTGTATATAGTGGATGTGTATGATACTTATACTTGTTTTAATAAACCTGTTTTTTTTTTTTATTAAATATCCGTTTCCTTTCATGTGCCTCATTCAAAGTCCAAACCCCCCCCCCCCCCTTTTTTTTTTTTTAGATTCAAAGATGCCCTCACTCAAAAAATAAATATTAAAATGGCAAAGTGGAAGGGACAGAAGATCTGACAGAGCCCATGGAGTCCTGGTTGGTGCACCACATTTGCCTGGGCAGCACAATGAGGATCACCAGAACACCCTTCATCTCGATTCTGTGAAGAAGATGTAGGAAGAAAGAAAAATGTAAATCAGGATTGCCTATAACTGGATAGAAAATGTGGGAATGTGAAGTTCTGTCTGGGACAGGAAATTCACTGCGCACTATCAAGTCCTAGCCCTTGTGCAACAGTGGGAATTACAAAAGGGCAGTTGTACATAACAGCGAAAGGTCACAGACATACGAGAATAAAGAAATGCCCCTAAATTTCCCAAGATGGGCAATAAAAGGATAGGGTCAGATGAACTGGTCCCAATAACTTAGTGTTCCCTGATACACTGTGTGACTTGTGGTAAATGGAACACAGACAAGATGTCGATGCTGACCGTAGGTCCATCACAAAAAGAATACCATTACAGCATGGTGGCTTAGTGGTTATCACTTCCACCTAGCAGCACCAGGGTCGTCAGTTCAAACCCACACCACAGCACTACCTGTAAGGAGTTTGCATGTTCACCCTTTGTCTTCATGGGCTTCCTCCCACACTCCAAAGACATTCCTGTTCATAGACTCCTGTCTAAATTGGCCCTAGTATGTGTATGTATGTATGAATGAAAGTGAGTTAGGGACCTTAGATTGTAAGCCCCTTGAGGGCAGGGACTGATGTGAATGTAAAAGTGTACGAATCTACCAGCAAAAACAGATAGTAGAAAATTCTTACAAACAGAACAGCTGAAGAAAACATATCCACTCTCCTGAGGACACTAATCAAAAATAATTCTTCCATATAAAAAAGTACAAAAATACTTGTATATAGATTTAGTTTGGAGGTTGAGGTAAGTCTACCGGAGAGAACTGACATCTTATGTAATAGTAGCGGTTTTGAATGTGTTTTAATAGTCACATCACCACCATAATCTCTGTCTTGTGGATGGGAAAGAATACAAATGGCCCAGACAAAACAAATGCTGGTATCAATCGCAGCTGCAGCTCTGATATTGGTGGGGGAGAGGGGCAAAAATAGATCAGAAGCTATTCTATCAGGCACAACTAAAATCCCTATTTGCTGATCAAATTAAAAATAACATGGTATACTACAGAAGAGCAAATAACACAACATAAAAAATATGGTATAAAAATAAAGATTTGAATAATTAAAATGTCTAGCCAGATCTGTTTTGATATTATGTAATTGATATGTTACACCTCCAAACTGTTATAATTGATTTTCTTTGAAAAGCCAAAGTACACCCTGGGGTATATGTAACACTGGTTGAAAACCTGTAACATACAAGAGTAGTCTAATCACGTGTAAAATGCTGCATATACTGTATACACCTCACCTTTTTGGATTCCCTACACATTTTACACAACAGCTCCATTATATGCATTTTTTTCTAAAATAACTGTTTCAGCAAATTGACCCCCCCCCCCCCCCCCGGGAGATTTTGATAGATTTCAGTAGAATGTAAAAGAAACCAAGACTGGCCAAAACAAGGCAGATCCCCCCCCCCCCCCCAAGGATTATGGTGGTGAGACATCTGCACATTTTAGGGTGGTACTACATTGATGCCAGAAATCACTATAATCACCTCTCCAACAGGGCTGAAAAGTCCTTGTTACTGCCCACATGGGAAACCCTACAAAGACGAATCCACACTATCATTAACATGGCATCAATATATCCAAGGAAAAACACCAAGACCCCTTTCACACTGGGGACGTTTTGTAGGCGCTATAGCATTAAAAATAGCACCTGCAAACCACCCTAAAACAGCTGCTCCATTCACTCCATTGTGAAAAAATAAGATTTTTAAAACAGCTTACCTCTAAAATCCTTTTCTGTGATGTACATCAGGGGACACAGAGCCATAGTAATAACTATGTGGGTTATATCGACATATCAGGTGCTGAACACTGGCACGCCCCTTAAGACGTGAACTTCCCCCATATAACCCCTCCCATTACTGGGAGCCCTCCGTTTTGTAGCCAAGCAATCAAAGTGTGAGAAGAAGGGAGGGACCTCTGTGTCCCTTGATGTACATCAAAGAAAAGGATTTTACAGGTAAGCAATTTTAAAAATCCTATTTTCTTACATAAGGGGACACAGAGCCATATTAATAACTATGTGGGATGTCCCATAGCAATGGCAACTGAAGGGGGGGGGGGGGGGGGGGAAGAGAGACAGAATCAAGGAAACAAGAGGCCTGAGAAATCATACTGCAGCCTGCAGTGTGTGCTGTGCCCAAAGGCAATATCCTCATGACCTTTAATATCAATAAAAAATAAAATAAAAAAATCAGATAGAAGTCTGAACCAATGTTGCGGTCTTACAGATCTGAGCCATAGAGGCCTGATGATGCACCACCCAAGAGGCACTAATCGCCCTGGATGAATGTGCTCTTAACATGAGAAGGAAGAATCTTCTTTAAGCTGAAGCTTGATCAATCACTTGGCATATCCATTTGGAAAATAGTGGATCTTGACGCTGGCTGTCCACATCTTGGACCCTCTGGCAGTATAAACAAAACCTGTGTTTTGCGAACCTGAGCGGTTGCCTTTAAATAGATTCTGATCCCCCTTACCCCATCAAGAGACTGCAGTGCTTTCTCTTCCCCAGATTAAGGCTTCTGGGGAGAAAGAAGGAAGAATAATATCTTGGTTTAAATGAAAACCTGTTACCACTTTTGGTAAGAGTTCAGGATGAGGACATCAAATCACCTCATCCTTACACATTATGAAATATGGCTCTTACAAGACAGAGCCGTTAGTTCCAATACCCTTCTAGCAGAAGAAATTGCAAGCAAAAAAGATTATCTTTCTTGTCAAAGAACCGAAAGAATTTCTCGTAAAGGTTCAAACTGCTGATTTAACAAAGCCGACAAGACCAATCTTAAATCCTAAGGATTTAGAGGTGCCTTGATAGGGGAAATAAACAGCGTTACCCCCTGAATAAGCTACGCACCAAGAGTGGGAAGCAAGAGGCCGTAGGAAAAGACAATCGACATCGGCCTGGATCTGGCTCTTGATAAAAGTCTAGGCCAGCTTCATTTCAGACCCCATATGCAGAAATCCTGCCTATTGACATACCCTCCTAGGGTGCCAACCCCTGGATCCATACCAAGAAACCTATGCCTTCCAGATTCTATAGCAAGTGATTCTGGAAGCCGGATTCCTGGCATTAGTCAAAATAGACACTACTGAAGATCACCCATGATCTTTTATAGAGTGGGATTCAACAGTCAAACCTGTTAAACTCCTTGTCCATAAAGTAGGATGAAATACCGGACCCTGTGCAAGAAGGTCTGGCTATAATGGCAGAGTCCAAAGGACTTCAACTGCCCTCCTTATGTTCTTGATAAATTCAGATCTTCTGGTACCCGCTAGGGCCACCGGAATCACTTCCTTCTGTTCCTGCTTAATCCTGTGGAGAAGGCGCAGAAGTTGCAGAGCTGGAGCAAATGCATAGATCAGTGAAAACTGATCCCCTTGGAAGACTAATGTGTCTGTTCCGCCTGCTAGCGGATCCCTTGTTTGACATAAAGTTGTCAACCTTACTAATGAATGTGGATGTGAATAGGTCCATGTCCAG
Source organism: Lithobates pipiens (assembly GCF_037356315.1). Taxonomy (NCBI): domain Eukaryota; kingdom Metazoa; phylum Chordata; class Amphibia; order Anura; family Ranidae; genus Lithobates; species Lithobates pipiens. The sequence goes on from NW_027507718.1 coordinate 219,905,429, forward strand.
AGTATCCCATCTGACATATTGCTAGGAAGATGTCGGGTGAAGAGATTTCTCCCGGAAATTGTTGGCGTCTCAAGTAGTACGCCTGAAATATTAAAATTGGCGATAGGCAAGGAATGTTGTGTTCTGCCAAAGCTAGAACATTATTCACCTCTTTCTTTTTTTTATTTTTTCTTTATTTTATGTAAGCCACCGCCGTGGCTGTCATACTGAATCCTGTCAGGACAGTCCCGTAATCTGACTGCCAAGATTCTATGGCCAGATGTACTGCCTAAAACTTCCAACAAAGTTGATAGGCAAAGTCCTCTAACCTGGACCATCTCCCCTGGACAGAATCTTCTTCCAGGGCTGCTCCCCAGCCTAGAAGGCTGGCATCTGTTGTTAAGACCTTGCAGGATAAAGATTTTCCCTCCTGCTGGATAACAACCAACAATTTAGGCTCTGGCCTATGTCAGGAGCCAAGCGTCTTGGAAACAAGCAAGGCCTGAATCCTCTTTATACCAGACCAGCAGGATGCGGTCTTGAAGCAGGCTTTGAATAAAACTGAGTGTAAGGGATGACCATGAAGGAGGCCACCATTTCCCCTAAAAATCTCCTGCAGCCAAAATGAAGGAATTTTCCTTTCCTGATAAGTTGAATTAGTCCTACAAAGGAACTGATTCACGTCTGGGGTAAGAATACCTTCTTCTGTATGGTATCAATAACCAGCCCCCAAGTAACCTCCTTGATGGTTTTAAGGAGAATCTTCCTAGAATGAGAATCCAACCTAGAGATTTCAGCTAGCTGAGATGAGACTCTGGTTTTAGATCTGAGACTGAATGATCTATTCAAAGTAGATCTTCTAATAGGCTAGGACCGCTATGCTTTGAGCCTTTAACCTGGCTAAAGGAGGTGCCAGAACACTCGTAGTGCTGTGGCTAAGCCCAGAGATTTCTGGTAAGCAGGAAACTTTGGCACATGGAGATATGCAACTCCCCTCCTTGCAGGATGGACACAGCCGATCGAATTATGAAAGGATCGGATGTTTAAGTGCCGATTCAGATCTCCGAGATCTAGAGTGGGTCTTACCTCTCTGCTTGGCTCTGGGACCTTAAAAGGTTTGAGCCAAAAAACCCTGTTCCACTAAGGGAATCTCTGATATCACCAACTGGGATAACAGCTGATCCAGAGACCAGAAAGAGACACTTCTCTTCTTTCTTTCTCCCTTTTTTTTTTTCTGGAACCTTGGGAGCATTCTTTGAGGAGACGGACACTCTTGCATAAGACTGCCACATCAGCAGCCCCAAGGACCCCACAGGCAGCACCCAAACAGGACCCAAACCCTGGACCGAAAGTCGACTGGGCCATCCGGGCTCTTGAAACTCTAGATGTAACCTTAAAAAAATAAATAAAAAAAAAATAAAATAAATCGCAGAAATCACTCTGCTCTTAACATTGTTCCTACCAGACTTTGAGAATCGCAGGACCTTTCCGCTCACTCAAACAAGTGGGGGTGCTCCTTCATGAGAAGGCCTTAGCATTCTGCTTCATGGGCCCAAGATTCTGGTGCTGCCACTGGGAACTTTCTCCTGAACTCGATGATTGAGACCGTCGAGACTGCCTAAAGGCAGATACCCCAGGCATTAGGAGAGGATGCATGATTAAAGGAGAACTATTTGAACCTCCTTTTACTGGTAAAGAGAGCTTTACCCCTTTTGGATGTAGTTATCCACTCTAAATAGTCGAACCCCAGGAAGGCACACAGACTGGCTAAGGGTTTTCACCTGGTGCTTCGGCTGACCAATATCTCAGCCACGGACCTCTACAAAAATGCACTAGTCCAAGTATAAGCCATAGGGCTTAAATGATCGAGTCCTTCATAGCATCTGTGAGACACAGTGCGTCAAATACACCAGCCCCTTGCTGGGCCAGCTGATCAGACAGAACTTTCAGGTATCTCACACCTGTTCCTTAACCCCTTGGAGTCCACATTCCAGTGCATTGGCGTGACTCAAAATGTGCTCCACCACAATAGTGGAGAAGACGTTAAGGAGTTAATGGTCTGAGCTACTCCAATTGCAGCCAGAACTGCAAAAGAAATCTTGTGTTTAAAAGGAAAATCCAACCTTGCTGGATCCTTTAACATCAGTGCATTATCCACTGGACATGCGAGACTCTGCTCACTAAGGTGATTGCAGCATTAATAGCTGGAACCCCCCCATTTATTTCATAAAAATATTCCCATTCAGCATACATAGCTATGCATTTTTAGTGCTTTTTGCATCTTGCAGATTTGCACTACAGGACTTGTTCAATAGGACACCATGTTAAATGGACTCCCAGGTGGGGGAGGTTCAAATGAACCCTATTAGAGGTAGATACCTCAAGAGCCTGTGGCTGGCAACAAAAGGGTTAAGTAAGGGAGTAGACTAACACCTGACTTGTGGGGCTACTCCCTCCCTGTTAGGATCCTCTGAAGAGGAAAAATAAGTATCTTCCAATATTTGGGAAGATCTACCTGATCCCCAGCCTCCTGCACCTCAACAAAAGGGCCCAGAGGACTAGATGGGAATCTGCTATGTTTAGTCCTACTATGGAGAGACATCATAGCAATAATCTTTTAAATGGTAGAAGAACAAAACTGTTTGTATGAAATACAGGGACAGAAGTGTTCTACCCTTGACGGCTTCATCTGACTGGCCGTCTTTCTTTTTACCTCCCGGGGAGGAAGACATTCTTTTGGAAGGGTTTTTAGTTTGTTGTATACCATTAACCCCTTAGAGGGGTTCCTGGTCCCTTTGTCACTCATAGCTTACAGTACAATAACTGCTATTAATCCTAGCTATACAATACGATGTTGTAAATCAAAAAGGGAGATGCCTGTGTCACTAAACCTGGCAGCAACCACTCTGCTCTGTCCCTCCTCCGCCAGACTGCAGCTCTGCTTGTGTAGCTTAAAATACTTCCTCCACGTTTAGCCACGGCCACGATTTGCCCCAAAAACAAAACCATTTTTTTCCTTCTTTTTTTAATAAAAAAGAGGCAGTGGGCTGGCATCCAAAGGAACAAAAACCCCCACTCTGGCGGCCCAGGAAGTGATCAGATCCCCCTTCATACCCGAGGGCCTGAGCTGGCTTGAACGGAGAGGAGAGTGGAGCTTCTGCTTTTTCCAGCATCAGAATGGTGAGTGCTCAATACAGCCTCCAGTGGTGACACATAGACATGACATGACAACATAAATACATGGAAGGAGAGATTCCTTGCAGAAAATCTCCCCTACCTTTCCGCCGCAGGGCTTTATCAGAGATAAAAAGCCCAATCTACGCCCTTCACGATAGGCTCCAAGACCTTGAAAGGAAATCTTCAGGAACAGGGGTACACTCAGGTAATCTCGTAACCCTGGACCTGCGAGAAGACCCTGCCAGTAAACTTTTATTGGCCTTACTACCAAAAAATACTGGATCCCAGGGCCCAGCTTAAAAGCATTAGCAAGCAAAACCTTGTGTCTTTGGATGAAGAGGCCTGGGTACCGTTTATTTAGTCCATTACAGAGACATCAGAACGGATCTGGTCAGGATGGCTGGCTCGCATCAAAGGATTACTGCCCATGGAGCTTAGTACATCCTTACACGTGCCCAACACCTTAGACACTGGTGAAAAAACTGAGGACTCCCAGTAATGGGAGGGGTTATATGGGGGAAGTTCACGCCTTAAGGGGCGTGCCAGTGTCCAGCACCTGATATGCCGATATAACCCACATAGTTATTACTATGGCTCTGTGTCCCCTGATGTAAGAAAAGTAAAAGTCCTGCCAGCAGCTTATTTGGGCGGTGAACTCCACCGCTCCTCCCCATTGAAATCAATGCAGCAGCACTGCTATACCGCCGGCAAAACTCTGCTGCGGTGGCGTTTTGCCGGTGGATTTAACCCCTTTTCAGCCGCTAGCGGGGGGGGGGGTTAAAACCACACTGTTTTCAGCCGAATAGCGCCACTAAAACAACGGTAAATCGCTGCTAGGCGGCACAGTGTGAAAGGGCTCTAAGTAAAACAGTATTACAGCTATTGCTCACAATAACCCAAATTCTTGTTCTATTTTCCCAAAGAAATAAATATATTAGCTACTGCTTTAAGCAACAGCTGCACTTTCAGAGATCAACCATAACATATCCCTAGCGACTAAATCTAATTTTATGAACCTAAAAACTGTAGGTTTACCCAGAAAGCAGGAGTGACAATTTATATAAAAAAACATGGCCACTGATTGAACTTGCATTACTAAAATAGAAGCAAGCTAACCATGATAAGCACTGTATTGTATGCTTACCTGATACACTCTGACAAGTAAGAGCAATCATTGGACTCATAACTATAGTAAATAGAACCACTGAATTCCAGGAATGGCAGGCTATCCTCCAAAATGTTCTTCTTCCACACAAATTTCTAAGTAACAACAAAAAAAACAGTATAAATGCACAGTTGCAATGGTAACTTTGACGTCAAAGTTCGATTCTGTTTTAGTCATAGTCTCTTGTCTAAAATTCCATCTTAGAGTTAGTCGTATTTTAGTCTACTATAATCGAATCGGTTTAGTAAAAATGTAATGCATTATTTAAGCATTTTACTAGAAACTGCCAAACTCATATACTCCTGGAGTAAAAATCGAATAGCATGGTATTATTTATGGTATTAGGGTTTGAGCGTGCACTACAGAGATGTAGCTGTGATATATATTGTCTTTATAAATAAAACCAAGTTTGATAAACAAAAATATTGCTTGTTGACAAACAGAAGTGCAACGCGAAACCCTTTTCCAAACAGGCACAGTACTTATACTGCAGCAACTCGGCTCTCTTGCGCGAAACGTACGTAATTTCATGCAATAGCCATCAGGGGGCGCCAATCAGCGGGTTCAGAGGATGCGATGTCAGCCGGCCACCCACGATCGCACCCCCAGGGAGATCGAACAGTGGTCTGCTACTCAGGAACACAGATCTCTGTGTTCATCTAGTGAGTTCATCGCCCACACAGTTAGAAAGCATCTCCTAGGGACACTCTTAACCCGTTGATCGCCCCTGATGTTACCCCCTTCCGTGCCAGTGTCATTAGTACAGTAATAGCGCATATTTTTAGCAATGGTTACTGTAGTAATGTCACTGGTTCCCCAAAAAGTGGAAATTAGGCATCTGATCTGTCCGCCGCAATAAAAAAATAAAAATAAATAAAAATGCCATAAATCTATTGCCTATTTTGTAGAAACTATAACTTCTGCACAAAATCAGTATACGCTTATTGGGATTTTTTTTTCCAACAATATGTAGCAGACTACATATTGGCCTAAACTGATGAAGAAATTAGATTTTTTACCTTTTTTTATATTGGATATGTTTTATAGCAGAAAGTAAAAATAAAAAAAATAAATAAAAAAAGTTGGTTTCTAGCGCAAAAAATAAAAACTGCAGGAGGTGATCAAATACCACCAAAAGAAAACTCCATTTGTGGGGAAAAATGTTCAATTTTATTTGGGTAAAACATTGCACGACCGCGCAGTTGTCATTTAAAGTAATGCAATGCCTTATCGCAAAAAATGGCCCGGTCATTAAGGGGATAAAACCTTCTAGGGCTGAAGTGGTTTAAAAAAAAAAAAAAAAAAAAAAAACCTGCATATACTATCAAACATTAAATGGAAACAAAAAAAAAAAATGTATTAAGAAAAGCAGCTTAGTAGATGCCCCCTACTTATTCTTATGTAGTAGTGCAGTGTTCATTTGAACATCAAATCTAGATTTTTAATCATAGTCTTGACTAAAAAAAACATTTTAGTTTTGGTCATATTTTAATCCTCTGAATTGTTTTCATATTATTCATATTTTAATAGCCTAAAATAGCATTAATTTAGTCAACAAAACAATTTTCCTGGAAGAAGTTAACTGCCATATAGCCTATAATGTAGCTGCTGGATAAAAAGTGAAAGGTTATACAATAAAATGTCACTCAAGCAAGGGCCGAGTCTGTTGGCGGTGCTGTTATACCAGATGGTGGCACTGAGCAACAGGTAAGTAATAAGGTAAATGCAATGTAATCTCCTAAGGCTGCTGCTGAAATAAATGTCCTGGCAAGAGGTTCACTTTACCAAATTCCTCTCCTTGGATTTATGTTTATACACTTCATCCCAACAGATGAGAGTTTGCCAGGAAGACAGGAGGGATGCGTCATAAGAGGGCCAATGAGAGCTGCAGAGCTGGAGCTGTGTGTCTGCGTAAATCCAGGAAGTGAACAGGCAGCAGATTCAGTTAAAATGGCTGCAGACAGACTCAGTGGAGGGATATTTCTGCAGCATATTTGGCAAGCACAGAATCACAGTATATATAAAATAATATGCAAAGTGGTGGTGTAATGAAGAGAATAAACATAGATTTAACCACTTGCCGCCCGCCCTATAGGGAATTGACGGCGGCAAAGTGGTTTCATAATCCTAACCGGACGTCATATGACGTGATTAGGATTATGAGCCGCTGCGCGCCCCCGGGGGCGCGCATCGCGGCGATCGTTGTTGCGGGGTGTCAGTCTGACACCCGGCAACTACGATCTCGGTAAAGAGTCTCCGACGGAGACTCTTTACCATGTGATCAGCCGTGTCCAATCACGGCTGATCACAGTGTAAATGGGAAGAGCCGGTGATCGGCTTTCCCTCACTCGCGTCTGTCAGACGCGAGTAGAGGAGAGGCGATCGGCTGCTCCTCTGACGGGGGGGGGTCTGTGCTGATCGATTATCAGCACAGCCCCCCCGAGGATGCCCACACTGGACCACCAGGGACACCACTAGACCACCAGGGAAAAGGTAATAAAATCCATAATCCTCCCTAGACCACCAGGGATGCCAGTCAGCACAATGGGTGCCAATCAGTGCCCATAATGGATGCCAATCAGTGCCCACAATGGGCATCACTGATTGGCATGCATTATTGTTTGGCACTGATTGGCATCCATTACTATAACACCGATGCCGCCTATGAGTGCCCACCTGTGCCGCCTATGAGTGCCCACCTGTGCCGCCTATGAGTGCCCACCTGTGCCGCCTATCCGTGCCCACCTGTGCCGCCTATCCATGCCCACCTGTGCCGCCTATCCATGCCCATCCGTGCCGCCCATCCGTGCCAGCTATCAGTGCCAATTTGTGCCACCTATCAGTGTCCGTCCGTGTTGCCCATCCGTGTCGCCCATCCGTGTCGCCCATCAGTGCCGCCTATCAGTGCCGCCTATCAGTGCCACTTCATTGGTGCCACATTGGTGCCCATCAGTGCCACCTTATCAGTGCCCATCAGTGTAGCCCCATCAGTGCCCATCAGTGAAGGAGAAAACTTACTTATTTACAAAGTTTTGAAACTGAAACAAAAAAAACATTTTTTTTTTCAAAATTTTCGGTATTTTTTTATTTGTAGCGCATAAAATAAAAACCGTAGAGGTGATCAAATACCACCAAAAGAAAGCTCTATTTGTGGGAAAAAAATGATAAAAATTTCATTTGGGTACAGTGTAGCATGACCGCGCAATTGTCATTCAAAGTGCGACAGCGCTGAAAGCTCAAAATTGGTCTGGGCAGGAAGGTGTTTAAGTGCCCTGTATTGAAGTGGTTAAAAAGAATAAATTCTTTATTAGAAAAATGGGGTATATTATTGGATGATAGTTAAAATATGAGCTCAGGTGGGGGCATACCCATGCCAAATACAGAGAGTAACAAACATGAAGATTATACATAACATTGCATAATGTCCGTTTATTCTCTTCATTACTTTACAATTGCTGCCTTAAAACCCCCTGGGTGGGGGATCCTTTCACATTTTTTGTCTATATTGGGTGTGCAGCACCAATACCTCTCCATATATGTGTCTTCCCCATGTCATATGCAAAGTGGTTGGAGGGAAGCTTCAGAATGGCAAAGATGTTTTTATTACAAATTATGTGAGCCGACTGCAGTTCCTCTTTAAAAATGACAATGATGCCTTCACAATAGTGGCTTAATAAATATTCCTATCTATGGGCCGTTAGGCGACATGGGCTTATGGGGCAGTACAGAAATCAAGGAGCAAGGGACTCATGTTTCACACAATGGATTGTGGTACAATATCTGCCACCTTCTGGTATGTACTGGTACCTGCCTATTTGAAAACATATTTTTTTTCCATAAACTATATTGAAGAAAATATGACATATAGAAATTCATATCATTTTGTGACTAAAAATGCCTCAAAAAAAGAATTGTGAATGAATTCCCACTTGCCTTTTTCACTTTACTAGGGCCACTTTCATCCTTGTCAGACATCCAGCTGGGAAGCTTTCTTGGGTCTCCGCTCATTTTCATAGAAACACAAAAGTAAAAGCAACACCTGCAAAAATAAGGTTTATGAAACACAAAAGTGGCATTAAACCCAAAACCAAAAATGTATTATATTGCAGCTCACCGACTATTAAAGCGGTAGTAAACCACAACAAAAAACCCCAAAAATTCTTTCCTCTAGAAAAACCTACCTCAAAATGAAGCCCTCCAGCAGCACACTGTCACCGCTGACAGGGCTTCCATCTTTGCCTGTACTTTCTTCCAGGTTCCTGTGCTCTGCTCATTCTAATGGCCAAGCCACAATGATTTCACTCCTGCACATGCAGGTGGGAGCTACACCTGTGGCACAGCACTCTCAATGGATGGTATGCCACCCATTGACAGCAGTGCACATGCGCCATGACGTCACCAGCTGCTACTAAAGTAAGTATCTTCTAAGCTATGTACATTAAGGAAATATTTAATGTACCTGCAGGTAACCCCTTATTATAGGCTTAGGCCCCTTTCACACGGGGCTGTCCGTATTTAGCATCCGCTTGCTCAGTGGGGATCGCTCCATTGATCCCCGCTGAGCCTGCGGATGCAGGGACAGACCTGTCAGAGAGTCCGCTCTCCCCTATGGGGGGGGGGGGGAAATCAGATGATTACAGACCGCCTGTCCGTTTTCATCTGATCCGATCTGCCAGACGGATGGAAAATAGGGTTTCCATCCATCTGGATTTTGCAGAGCGGATCGGATGTCAGCAGACATGTCACCATGTCACAGCCCTATGGAGCGACCGTTCAGATCCGCCTAAAAAAAACTGACAGGCGGATCTGAACGGTCCGCACATGTGAAAAGGGGCCTTATCTGTAGGTATAAATCAATAAAAAGGCCTTAATCACCGCTTTAACCCCTTCACACCAACTTTATGCAAATATGCAGTCCCACTGGACTGGGCTTTTTTCCCTGGGACCGCATATTTGCGCATCTCCCTTTGTGCTGAGAGCGCGCCACATGGCACACTCCCAGCACAGAGACCGGGGTCTCATCAAGAGCCCCGTTCTAATGATCAGAACCCAGAACGTCCGATTCCGGGTCACCTGATCCCTGTATCTTTTTTATAATAAGTAAAACAATTAAAAAAAAAAAATACCTATATCAAAGTTTGATGTAGGTCAGCCCCAGGGTTAGTGTTTGGGTCAAGGTCAGAGTCAAAAGGTCAGGACTTTTTTAAAAGGTTTTTTTTTTATTTTTTTTTATTTTTTTTATTAGTATCAGTGTATTTTAGGTAGGATAAAACAAAACAAAAAAAAAATGTGCACTATTGTTTCTGGGCTGTACTATGGGTACAAACAACAACTAAGCATACACATAATGTTGTATTGCTGCAATTGTCAGGAGCAGGTGAATTTATTTTGGGTTATTTGGGTGGTAGGGTTTGGAAGTAGCAAGAAATATAGTCACCAAAAAAATATATATATATTTTTGGCCACTTTTTCTTTGATAACTAAAAAATAAATAAATAAAAAACCAATGATATCCATTACCATTTACCACCAAATGAAAACCCAATTTGTCCTGAAAAAAATAAAGGGTTATTCCACCGGGATGCACAAAGTAGTTGTGATGATGTCAAAGTTGCAAAATTGGGCTTAGGCATTCAAATTTGTTTTACCCTTAGGCACCAAGGAGTTGATTGTGTTTTTTAGGATTTTGTTTCCCCTATATTTTCCCCTGGTGATCTGGCTAGTAACACACCTCTTGTATTAGAGCACATGAAGCACCTTTGGGCAGTAGCAATGTCAGGTCTGGGAGAGGAAAGCGTTGGATGTACTACCGTAGCAGCTCTAGATACACTAACAAACTCCAGCTCACACTGCAGTTACAGTAAAAGTTGTTCTTTCTTTTGGAATAAAGGTTCTACATGAATAAATAAAATCTGATTATTGTAAGCACCCCTGTCAGAGGTAAATCATTTGTCTCAACGCTCCAATTCCTCCTGCAATTCTCCTGCAGATGTAGCACTGACTGATGTACTGGCTGGATCACCAGAAGAAAAGAAAAAAGATAAAAAAAAAAAAAAAGCCTAAAATGAATGCAGCCATCACATCTAAGAATGAATAAGGTACAATAGAATAAGTTAGAGGGATTTCACTGTGAAAAAAAAATATTAAAAGCCAGCAGCTACAAATACTGCAGCTGCTGACTATTAATAAATGGACACTCACCTGTCCCAGGATCCAGCGATGCCGGCAGCCGAGGCCGATCGATCGCTCAGCTCTTGGCTGCTACCGCCACCATTCTAGGTGAGGGAATCAGGAAGTGAAGCGTTGTGGCTTCATTTCCCGGTTCCCTACTGCGCATGCGCGAGTCCTGCAGCACAATAGGAATTGTCCGCGCTGTCTCTGGGACCCGTGTGTGTCCCAGCAGACAGCGTGCAGGGACAGGAAGAGGCATAGACTCCCGTAGGAGTCTATGCCCGGAAGTGGGTGCAAATAGCTGTCTTAGACGGAAGATGTTGCCATTCCATAGTTGTATTTTGGATTGAATGTTGTTCCTTTCCCAGTGTATAGAACTGAATTCCAAATGTAGCCAGTTGACAATTCGCAAAGCATGAAGGATTTTACACCAAATCGTGTTCTCTTGGGTGCAATGTATTGTAATGCAATGTATTGTAACCAGCTGATGTAGGCCATTCGAATTCTCTCTCTGGCACATAGCTCCATTGGAAATTCTTTCAAATCATTTAAGATACTTCCCAAATGTTCTTGGGTTTTGGTGCAGGATGAGTAGATTCATCAAATTCTTCATTGTTTTCGAAGTGTAAATATTTCATTATCAGGAAAAATCTGTACTCTGACATGACCATGCTGAAGAATGGAGTGGTAAGTAATTTGTTAGTTGTCCAATACCACTTCTACAGGGAGTTTCCCCACCACTCCCTGAAGTATTTTTAGGCCCAGAAATTTACAAATGTCAGTTTTGGTCATCACTGGTTCCCACTTTCTGCTTCTTGGAAACTTCCGATGCGTAGTAGTGAATTGTCGCTCTTGGTACCTGTTTGTCTCAGTAACAGAAATAGTTGTAAGTATTCCAAGGGGTTGTCATCTTCAATGTCTGCTTTCATACCAGGTGCTCCAGTAAATGGGAATCTTGGGGGGCTCTGCGTGATCTGTACCATAGTCATTAGAACACCAAGTCCGCACATCACTGAGCTCACGCGCAGAACCGTCGCTGTCGTCACTTTCAGTGTTTGATGATGAATTTTCTCCATGAATCACTATAACTCAATTCTGCAAGTGATTCTAATTCACTATCGCTGTTTTCTACCTGGTCCAAAACCGCTTTTGACCTAAAGGGAGGCTTTTTAGATGCCATGGACGCTGGGAAAAGCGCTGGGGACAAACTGAGGTGAAATGATTTGATACAGTAATGTAATCCTATAAGATTACAATGTATTGTGTGTGTGTGTGTGTGTGTGTGTGTGTGTGTGTGTGTGTGTGTGTTATGATTTGTACTTTTTGAAATTGTCACCTGTTCCGCCCCTATGCATCGCAATTGCTCACAGTTAACGGATCCCAGAACACAAAGAGCACTGGGAGGAGGATCCAGCCAGGGGACACAGCAGGAGTACATCATGGAATGCTGGGGACGAGTTAAGTACCTGGATACTGCGATGCAATCCCGAGTGTGGCTCGGGGTTATCGCTATTGGTACTGAAAATTGACCCCGAGCCACACTCGGGAATACCGCCAGGGAGGTTAAATCAGTATTACTATTTATTGTTAGAAAAACCCAAAACATTATACAATTTTTTTTTTTTTGCAGAAACCCTAGGTTCTAAAATGGCAATTGTTGACATTTTTTATGTCACACAGTATTGAGCAGCGGTTTTGCAAATGCAATTTTTTGGGGAAAAAAACAACACACATTAATGAATTTAAAAAACACAATATTTTTTCCCGCAATTTTTTGGGAAAATGTGAAAAAGCATAAATAGATACACAACGTCACACTTTAAAATTGCTCATGGATGGCAACAAACTACGGTATTTAAAAATCTCCATAGGCGACGCTTTAAATGCCTTTGGTCATCTGTTTAGAGTTAGAGTAAGGATGAGCTCCGGCGCGTTCGCATAGCCCATGTGCAGAGCCCGCCAGGAAGTCGGCACTGCGCTAATCACAGGCAGCGAGACATTTCCCGGTCTCTACAGCCACGCATCAGGACAATGTCTCACTGCCTGTGATTAGTGCAGCTCAGTGCCGACTTCCCAGTGGGCTCTGCATGTGGGCTATGCGAACACGCCGGAGCTCATCCTTATTACAGAAGAGGTCTAACGTTAGATTTCTTTCTATCAACCCAACATTTGTGGTAGCACCTCACCTGTGTGGTGCAAACACCGTTTACATATGCGTACGTAACTTACGTATGCGCTCGCTTCTGCACGCTAGCACAAAGGGATGGGGCGCTTAAAAAAAATGTATTTTCTTATTTATTGAACTTTTTATATTTACACTGTCCCTCTAATTTTTTTTATTCACTTTTTTTCCTATTACAAGGAATGTAAATAGAAATAAGGATGAGAGGTCCTCTTTATGGAGAGATCTGGTGCCAAAAAGACCCTAAATTTCTTTTGTACCTTTAAAAGCAAACTATATATATATATATATATATATATATATATATATACACATACACATATACATATACACACACACCGTATTTATATTCGGTTCCACTGAGTCCGTCAGCTCACCGGGAGATTTCTCCGTTGATCTCCTCTGAGCCAGCAGATGACAGGTCCCTCTCTGCTTGGGGAGGGGCTTGTCAAGCACTGCTGCTTTCTATGGAGAGATCGGATGAAAACGGAAAGCATGTCCGTTTTCATCTGATCGCGATGGATCTGAACATAGGGCCATCCGTCTGCTTTTATCGGATCGGACTGGGTCGCATGTCAGCGGACATGTCACCGCTGACATCCATCGCTCCATAGACTAGCATGGAGCGCCCGTTCAGGTCCGTCGTCAAAACTGACAGGCAGACCTGAATGGTCCGACAGTGTGAAAGGGGTCTAAGTCCTCAAGTCGTCCTGAGTTGCTGGACATAAGAGATGCCATAGAAGTAAACAAGAGCCGTCTTAATGCACACTACTGAAGTTGCTCCGACTACTTCAAGGCGATTTCTAGGCAACTTGTACCCATAGATTTCAATGGACGTTGCCTCCAATTCGGATCTTCATCTACCCTGTTTCCCCGAAAATAAGACCTAGCGTGATTGTCGGTGATGGCTGCAATATAAGCCCTACCCCCCAAATAAGCCCTACTCTGAAAATAAGACCTACAATGACTTTAACTATGGCTTATTGGGCGGGTAGAGCTTATATTGCAGCCATCACTGACAATCACACTAGGTCTTATTTTTGGGGAAACATGGTATATTGAAGCAACTTTACAGGAAAAAGAATATAATTTACCCAGGTACTTCCCATGTTTACCCAAGTAACCCCCTCCCTTCCACAAACCTGATTATTCTGTGATTGGCCATAGCCAAAGTCGCCTGTCCTGGAGGCAACTTTAAGTTGCGTTGTAAGTCAGGTTACCCCTGTGTGAACCGGCACTCAGTGTACTCTCCTCCAACGATCATATTTGTCCCGACACACCTCCCTGCACTCCCTCCCTTTACTGGGAAACTCAATGTGCTGCTGCTTCTCCTCCCCCCAGCTCTTATGCAGCTGAGAACAGAGGGAATGTGATCAATTATAAAAAATAAAAAAAAAGTAATTATGTTGGTTTTGTTTTTTTATAGATCTATACAAAAATGTTTTGCCTTTTATTTCTACTTTAAACTGAATAGGTTGTTTTACAAGGTGGCTGTTTACAATCACTTTAATTGAACAAGCGGATTGGTTTCTATGCAGAGCTGCGCCAGATTTTACACTCTCCGGGTTCAGTAAATCTCCCCCCACAGTAGATGATGGATAGGGATGAGCTCAGGCTTGTTCGCATGGTCTACGTGCAGAACCCACCAGGAAGTCGGCGCAGCGCTAATCACAGGCAGCGAGACATTGCCCGATCTCTGCAGCCGCACATTGGGGCAATGTCTCACCGTCTGTGATTAGCGCTGCGCCGACTTCCTGGCGGGCTCTGCACGTGGTCCACACAAACACACCTGAGCTCTTTCTTAAAGTGGTGTTGCCATCAAAAAATAAAAAATTGTTTAACCAGTTGCCGACCGCCGCACGCCGATGTACGTCGGTACAATGGCACGGGCAGGCATAAGGACATACATGTACGTCCCTTGCCTCCCGCGGGTCGGGCCCGGTGCCTGCGGCGGTCGGTATTCGTACGGGAGCGATCCCGGACGAGGGGACGGCCATTCATTCATGGCCACCCCCTCGCGATCGCTCCCGACGAATAGAAATCCCCGGTGACATCACTTCCTCTCCTGTAATGTAAACACAGGAGAGGAAGTGATGTATTCTCTCCTCCGTGTCGGTATTTTTCGTTCCGACACGGAGGAGAGCGGATCAGTAAGTTGCACCAACACTCACACACACAGTAGAACATGCCAGGCACACTCACACCCCCCCTTTACCCCCCGATCACCCCCCCCAATTACCCCTGCCCCCCAGTCACAGTGACACCAATGTCATTTTTTTTTTTTTTTTTTTTTTTTTTGCATTGGTGTCATTTGTGACTGTAATAACTGTTAGGGCAGTTAGAGTTAGCCCCCTTTAGTTCTAATGTACCCCCCTAACCCCCCCAATAAAGGTTTAACCCCGTGATCACCCCCCGTCGCCAGTGTCACTAAGGCTGGGTTCACATTGCAGCGGTTTATGAGAACGAATGTGATTCGCACCGCACTGCAGTGCAAATCACATCCGATCTCTGTGCGATTCGAGTTCAGCCATTCGCCGCACCCGCCACACCCGCCGCACCCGCCGCAAATTCGCACGGGACCCTTTTTTTGGCCCGCAGCAGAATCGGATCGCATGGGTGTTCACACCATGCGATCCGAGTTTGCAGATCGCACTGCGATATGCGAACTGATCTGGGGGTGTCAGTAACATTTCACTGACACTCCCAGCAGTTCGCATAGGGCAGTGTGAACTGCCGCCGGGAGGCATGCGATGCGGGAACCCGCCGCGGATTCGCGGCGTTTCCGCATCGCTCCAGTGTGAACCCAGCCTAATAAGCGATCATTTTTCTGATCGCCGTATTAGTGTCACAGGTGACGCTAGTTAGGCAGGTAGGTATTTAGGTTCGCCGCAGCTTTTTATAGCGCCAGGGACCCCCATATACTACCGCATAAAGCCCCCTGATTGCCCCCTAGTTAACCCTTTCACCAGTGATCACCATATAACTGTTACAGGTGACGCTGGTTGGTTAGTTATTTTTTTATAGTTTCAGGGCACCTGCCATTTATTACCTAATAAAGGTTTAACCCCCTGATCACCCGGCGGGTGTCATTTGTGACTAATAACTGTTAGGGCAGTTAGGGTTAGCCCCCTTTAGTTCTAAGGTACCCCCCTAACCCCCCCAATAAAGGTTTAACCCCGTGATCACCCCCCGTCGCCAGTGTCACTAAGGCTGGGTTCACATTGCAGCGGTTTATGAGAACGGATGTGATTCGCACCGCACTGCAGTGCAAATCACATCCGATCTCTGTGCGATTCGAGTTCAGCCATTCGCCGCACCCGCCGCACCCGCCGCAAATTCGCACGGGACCCTTTTTTTGGCCCGCAGCAGAATCGGATCGCATGGGTGTTCACACCATGCGATCCGAGTTTGCAGATCGCACTGCGATATGCGAACTGATCTGGGGGTGTCAGTAACATTTCACTGACACTCCCAGCAGTTCGCATAGGGCAGTGTGAACTGCCGCCGGGAGGCATGCGATGCGGGAACCCGCCGCGCATTCGTGGCGTTCCCGCATCGCTCCAGTGTGAACCCAGCCTAATAAGCGATCGTTTTTCTGATCGCTGTATTAGTGTCACAGGTGACGCTAGTTAGGCAGGTAGGTATTTAGGTTCGCTGCAGCTTTTTATAGCGCCAGGGACCCCCATATACTACCGCATAAAGCACCCTAATTGCCCCCTAGTTAACCCTTTCACCAGTGATCACCATATAACTGTTACAGGTGACGCTGGTTGGTTAGTTATTTTTTTATAGTTTCAGGGCACCCGCCATTTATTACCTAGTCTCACTAGTGTACCCCTAAATTTAGGGGTGTCTACTTTCCAAAATGGGGTCATTTGGGGGGGGTTTGTGCCATCTTGGCATTTTATGGCCTTCAAAACTGTAACGCCCTTAGAAAGCCTGAAGGCGGTGCTTGGTTTTCGGGGCCCCGTACGCGGCTAGGCTCCCAAAAAGTCCCACATATGTGGTATCCCCATACTCAGGAGAAGCAGCAGAATTTATTTTGGGGTGTCATTTCACATATGCCCATGGCATGCGTGAGCAATATATCATTTAGTGACAACTTTGTGAAAAAAAAAAAAAAAAAAAAAAAGTTTGTAATTTTCCCGCAACTTGTGGCAAAATATAAAATATTCCATGGACTCAACATGCCTCTCAGCAAATAGCTTGGGGTGTCTACTTTCTAAAATGGGGTCATTTGTGGGGGTTTTGTGCCATCTTGGCATTTTATGGCCTTCAAAACTGTAATAGGTAGTGAGGAGTGAAATCAAAAAATTACGCCCTTAGAAAGCCTGAAGGCGGTGCTTGGTTTTCGGGGCCCCGTACGCGGCTAGGCTCCCAAAAAGTCCCACATATGTGGTATCCCCGTACTCAGGAGAAGCAGCAGAATTTATTTTGGGGTGTCATTTCACATACGCCCATAGCATGTGTGAGCAATATATCATTTAGTGACAACTTTGTGTAAAAAAAAAAAAAAATTTTTTTTTTTGTCATTATTCAATCGCTTGAGGCAAAAAAATAAAATATTCAATGGGCTCAACATGCCTCTTATCAATTTCCTTAGGGGGTCTACTTTCCAAAATGGGGTCATTTGGGGGGGTTTTGTACTGCCCTGCCATTTTAGCACCTCAAGAAATGAGATAGGCAGTCGTAAACTAAAAGCTGCGTAAATTCCAGAAAACGTACCTTAGTTTGTAGATGTGACAACTTTTGCGCAAACCAATAAATATACAATTATTGACTTTTTTTTTACCAAAGACATGTGGCTGAATACATTTTGGCCTAAATTTATGACTAAAATTGAGTTTATTGGATTTTTCTAATAACAAAAAGTAGAAAATATCATTTTTTTTCAAAATTTGCGGTCTTTTTACGTTTATATCGCAAAAAATAAAAATCGCAGAGGCAATCAAATACCATCAAAAGAAAGCTCTATTTGTGGGAAGAAAAGGACGCAAATTTTGTTTGGGTACAACATTGCATGACCGCGCAATTACCAGTTAAAGCAGCGCAGTGCCAAAGTGTAAAAAGACCTCTGGTCATTTACCAGCAAAATGGTCCGGTCTGAAAGTGGTTAAAATTCTTAAATAATTGGAAAAAAAAAAAGATTTTTACTCACCTCTAAATGCCTGTTGCTAGGGGGTCCCTCATAGTCTGCCTTTTTCCTTGCCCGGGCTGGTGACATCACTTCCCCTCGCGCCGCACAGTCATCTGGGACCTGTCACGTGTCCCAGATGACTGTGCGGCGTATCACGGCGCCTCTCGCGTATGCGCAGTGAGTGCCCGGCTGTGAAGCCACAGCCTGGTGCCCACAGTATGAATGACCGCGCCACAAGCGGAGCAGGGAACGAGGGGGGGGGCTTCGTTCCCCCACATCGCTGGACCCTGGGACAGGTAAGTGTCCGATTATTAAAAGTCTGCAGCTGTAGACTTTTATTTTTTAGGGGGCACCCCCACTTTAATGATGGATATATGCATTGTTGCAGTCAATGCATTCTGTATGATATGAGCTCAGTTTGCTCCCTCCAGTCTATTCTGTAGTGGGAGAACCCGCTCACCCCTAGGGCTCTATTCTTCCCACACATGGGAGGACAGGTGAGACCGCACAGAAAAGTTTTACTTACTTGCCAAACGTCACTGTACGTCTAATAGAACTTTCCAGGAAGATGGGGAGAACAGCCGGGCATACTAAGCCCCCCAACAACACATATCACACACACACACACACTGAACCCTCACAGCCAGGCACGTTCAGTCGGCGCGCCGTCACCCGCTCAGCTGAAGCTGACAAGAGACAACTCTTCCGCCCGCACTCTACTCGGCCTTGTGATTGGTCCAAGCCGTGTCCCCCACAATCCCGTCCGAGAGTGTAGACAGCTTCCGCCCTGTCAGGCTTGTCTCCAGGACCTTGCCGCTCCGTGCTGGTGACGTCATTCTGCGCCAACGCGCAGATGGAGAAATCATTCCTGGACTGCCATGAAAACAGGAGGAGCGCAGGTGTCCAGGCTGAACCAAGGAGCGGGGAGGCCTGCAATGTAACAGTGAGTAAGAGGCCTCTCCTGCTGTGGACGGCTGCAATGCATACAAGCTTGTGACAGGACAGACATGGTGCAGGGACCTGTCACCCTCCCCCCCTCCCCAGCCTTGTCTGTAGCTCTCTGCTATCCTCATAGGGAAAGCTGCAAGGTCAGGAAAAGGATGGCTGCTACATTTACTGGCCTCCCTTTACCCTGTGCACGACACTGCCCATGGATGCATGCCCTCCTATGCCTTCTACACCTTGAAATGGGCTGCTATAGAATTCATCACACATGTATCCTGCCCATCTCTCTAGGATTTCAGTGCAGAGGGTAAATCCTAGGCTTCATCTGCCCATCCATGTACTGCTACAAGCGCGGCGTTCGATTGCACAGTGCTTTTTTTTTTTTTTTTTTTTTGTTCTATTTTTAGCATGCACTTGCAAACTTGTACCGTGCATTTACCCTGAGTAAGCAGATGAGATGTCGTAAGCCAGAGAGATGATTGCTGTTGTACCGTACGAGTATGCCCCCCCTTTCTGTAAAGGTAGATGTCAACCCAACCAATAAAATCTCTTAAAAGCGCTAACATCTTTTTTTTTAATGAACAGCTTTCATTAAAATAGTAGCTGGCGATCCTGCCATAAATGTGTTGTTGCAGGGTGACAACATGCTGTCCCTGTCTACCAGTGACTCTCTTGCGTTGTCACCTTGTTACATTCACTACAATTGGCCATACACAGGAAGCCGGACTTAAGCGATAATCACTGGAGCTAGTGCTAGTATACAGGAAGAGGCTGCAGGAAATTCATCAGATATATATATATATATATAAAAAAAATTAAAACCGCTCTTTCTAAAAATAAATGTAATTTTATGTTTCATACACACACCGCTTTAGTAAACACTGAACAGTAGAAGAAATAAACCCTTTAGAGCAGATGTACACCTTCCTTTTCTGTACAGCCAAGGAAGCTGCCATCTTAGCCCCTGTTTGATCTGCAGTAAGGATGAGCTCAGGTGTGTCCGCATGCTCCACGTGCAGAACCCACCAGGAAGGCAGTGAGACATTGCCCCGATGCGTGGCTGCAGAGATCGGGCAATGTCTCACTGCCTGTGATCAGCGCTGCGCCGACTTTCTGGTGGGCTCTGTACATGGAGTATGCTGACATGCCTGAGCTCATCCCTAATCTGCAGTTGCCTTGGTGCTGCACATGTTATCCACAGGGGTGGACTCAGGTGTGTTTAGATCCCAGTCTGAACCCATCTGAGCAAGCTAACCAGGTAGCTGTCACTGCACTGGGCCAATCATCAGAGTCCAAGACATTTTCGCCCTTAGGTACGCATATGCATGGCCATTGTATGTGTGTGGCTGCAGGAAATGCCCCGATAACAGTCCCAGTACAGTGACAGATTCCTGACAGGCCTGTTCACGTGGGTTCGAACTAGTTTCTGAACTTGCCTAAGCTCATCACCGCTGATCAGCTATGACCCCAGCCATCTGATGGTTTCACAGATCAGTTAAAGTGGAAGTAAACCCTCCTATCGCTTTCAGCAACGGAAGCTGCCATTTTTGACCCCGTTTAATCTTCAGCTGCCATGTTGCTGCACATGTGATCAGTTATGACACCAGCCATTGGATGGTTTGACTGAGAGCACAACCAATGTGCAGTTGGCATTCCCGGCGTGCCAGGAATGAAACTGTTAAATTGATAGGTTTACTTCCACTTTAAGAGCTATCATAAACATAATAACTGAAACATTTATCTTTTACGGCATACCTTAAAGCAGAACTTTACTTGGAACAACTTGATAAAAAAGAATGTTTTATAGCAAGAAACATGCCTTCCACATTAATAATTATGCTATAAAAAGGAGTGCATGCTATAAATTGCCTCCAGCATTGCCACTGTTTCTTCTTGCTGGAGGCTGCCATTTTTCTGAAGCCCAGAGCCCCTTAACAGCGGAACTAAAGTCATCGATTTTAAAAAAGTTGCATAGAAATGGAAACTGTCGCATTTGATTGTGTCCTCAACCAAACTGTCAAACCATCAAATGGCTGGTTTCATAAGTGAACACGTGCACCACCATGGCAGTTGCAGATCAAGCAGAAGCAGCTTCTTTGGCTGTAAAGCATAGGAGGGTGTAATTCTGCTTTAAGGCTGTCAGCAGATCAGCCTCTACAAACTCAGCTGTGCCTAAAAACAGAGACCAATGGAGCATGTGCAGAGCAAGGTAAGATAGTGTGTTACGGGATATCACAGTATAGACGCCTATTTTTTAATGTATTCTTGCAAAAGGGGCCAACCTGAAGTGATCTGTCGGGATTACATTTTTTGACTAAAGTTCCACTTTAAAGTGAAAGTGTGGCTGCATTCACACCTGAGCATTTCAAAGTCGCACGCTGCGATTTTACAGTTCAGGTCACCAATATAAAAGGCAGGAAAAACGCCTGTAATCTGCGCCAAAGAAGCTCATGTTCTTTTTCTTTTTTCTTTTTTTTTTGAGCTTAAGGCGTTTTTCCAGCATTTTGCTTTCGGTGACAAAATGCTCAGATGTGAACAAGTGGCATTGAAATGAATGTGATTTTGCTTATTGGGCGTTTTTTAGGCGTTTTATGAGCTGAAAACGCTCATGTGTGAATGCAGCCTGAACCTTATCATTTTCATCCTAAGAAGCTGCTATCAGTTTGAACTGCAACTGCCATGGTGCTGCACATGTGATCAGTTATGACACCAGCCATTTGATAATATGACAGTTTAAAAAATGTGACAGTTCCATTCCTGGCATGGAACTGTTTTTTATTTTTATTTATTTTATTTATTTTTTTCAAAACTGTTAAATCAATGGGTTTAGTTCTGCATTAAATGTAACTGTTTTTGGAAAATTTAGTTCCACTTTAAGATTTTCACATGGATGCTCTGATCAGGTCCGCCTGTCAGTTTTTCAGGCTCACCTGATCGGATGCTCCATGCACCTCTGTGGAGCGGCCGGTGTCCGCCAATATCTGATCCTGTCCGTGAAATCCAGATGGATGGAAACCCTACTTTCTATTTTCTCCCATAGAGAACAGCGAGCTTTGACAGGCCCGTTTCCGCAAAGTGAGTCGAGGCTTACCTGTCATCCACCTGCTTAGCGGGGATCAGCGGGTCGATCCCTGGTGAGCAAAGCGGAGTCCGTACATGGATAAGCCCGTGTTATAGGACTCTTAGGGTTCTTTTACACCATACGTGCATGAAAACCGAGCAGATTTCACTTGCAGAGACAACAGTTTCACATCGGTTTTCATGCACGTGGACATCGCGTCAGTTATGTGCCCTATTCGCACCAATATTGATGTCATGTCCATTTTTTTTTTTTTCCCATACAGAATACTGCATACACATTTCAGATTCCTGCATAGAAAAAAATCCCCACAGTGTGGTGTGAACAGGGCACATACATTTTTTTTTTTTTTTTTTTTTTGAGCCCTTGCAGAATACATGCAGAAAAACTTGTGTCTGCACCATGGTGTGAACGAGGCCTTAAGCCTCATACACACTATCAGATTTTCTGCAGATTTATATTTTTTCCCTTCAGATTTACCAAACCCATGTAGTGCAAGGGCCTGCCTGATTGCATACACATTGAAACTCCTAAGGTTTGACCTCCTATTACAGTGATGGCGAACCTTGGCACCCCAGATGTTTTGGAACTACATTTCCCATGATGCTCAAGCACTCTGCAGTGCACTTGAGCATCATGGGAAATGTAGTTCCAAAACATGTGGAGTGCCAAGGTTCGCCATCACTGTCCTATTATATGGTTTTAGTAAATCTGAAGGGAAAAAAAACAGCAAAAAATCTGATAGTGTGTATGGGGCTTTAGTTGGGTGTCATGATTATCTAGGCACTAACATTTATTTATTTGGCTTTCCAGTACAATTGACAACACAGTAGGATGAAAAGATAGAAAAGTTTAGCTAAACGTTGTGGTTAAGACTTCCATTAGCAACACTATCATTTATTATAGTATTGGGCTTTCTAGGACCATGGATAGCACAGAAAATTGAAATATAAACTCTACTCAAGATTTGGGTGTCATGGTTAATAGACATCAGCTAATCTATATCATTTATTATTTGACTTTTCAGCACCAGAGACAGCACAGGTCCTTGAAAGATAAACTCTATTCAAGACTTAGTTTGGTGTCTCGGTTAATAAGTCTCAGCAATAGTAAAAATTATTTCAGTAGCAATAACAGTGCAGTCCTTGTGTTTTTTATTTATTTTTTAATCCCCTTATGTCATAGTTTATTACCTAGGTGTCCAGCCAGTAAGTCTCTTGTTTTTCAACTTTCTTTAGCAGACCAAACTGTCTAGTAAGGGTCCGTTCACACAGGGGCAACTCCGATCCGACTTCAGGTCGCCCCTAGTCACCTCAGGTCGGACAACATTTAAAAAGCAATGTAAGTGAATGAGAGCCATCTTAATGCACACTACTGAAGTCGCTCCGACTTCAGAAAAGGTTCCTGTACTACTTGAATCCGACTTGTAGGCGACCAGTACCCATTGATTTCAATGGAGGTCGCCTCCAAGTCGGATCTCCGTCTATACGGACACAACTGACAGAATTATCAGCTCTCAAGAGGGCACTCTACGCCAAATTTATGAAAAAAAATTTGGCGTGGGTTCCCCCTCCGAGAGCATACCAGGCCCTTAGGTCTGGTATGAATATTGAGGGGAACCCCCTACACCAAAAAAAAATGGCGTGGGGTCCCCCCCAGATCCATACCAGACCCTTATCCGAGCACGCTACCCGGCCGGCCAGGAAAGGGGGTGGGGACGAGCGTGCGCCCCCCCCCTCCTGAGCCGTACCAAGCCGCGTGCCCTCAACATGGGGGGGTGCCTTGGGGAAGGGGGGTGCGGCCCCCCACCCCAAAGCACCTTGTCCCCATGTTGATGAGGACAAGGGCCTCTTCCCGACAACCCTGGCCGTTTGGTTGTCGGGGTCTGCGGGCGGGGGGCTTATCGGAATCCGGGAGCCCTGGATACCGCCCCCCCACCCTATGTGAATGAGTATGGGGTACAATGTACCCCTACCCATTCACCTGTAAAATAAAGTACAAAAAAAACACAACACACAAGATAAAATAGTTTATTGCACAGCTCTGGGGGTCTTCCGTCTTCAGGGGTCTTCTCGCTGGACTCCTCTGCTATCTTCTTGTAGCTCTTTTACTAGCGGAGGAGCCCGGCTTTCTTCCTCGCCGCGGCCTCTTCTTCCGACTTCGGGGGTCTTGTCCCCCTCTTCGGTTCTTCTGCCGGGCCACCGCACCTTCTTATAGCTCTTTTACAGGCAGTGGCCCGGTCTTCTGTCGCCGCCGCCGCCTTCCGTTCTTCTTCTTCTTCTCCTTCTTCTCCTGGAGATGTTGACTCGACGCTCTCTCTGGCCGCAATGCCAGGGACGCGCTGCGCGGCGACTTATATAGGGACAAGGGGCGGGGTCGCCGGTTGATGTCACATGGTGTCACGATGTCACAGTCCCGGAGGATGCTGGGACTGTGACATTGTAAGGGGCGGGGTCATGTGACATCAACCGATGACCCCGCCCCTTGTCCCTATATAAGTTGCCGCGCAGCGCGTCCCTGGCATTGCGGCTGGAGAGCGTCGAGTCAACATCTCCAGGAGAAGAAGAACGGAAGGCGGTGGCGACAGAAGACCGGGCCACCGCCTGTAAAAGAGCTATAAGAAGGCGCGGTGGCCCGGCAGAAGAACCGAAGAGGGAGACAAGACCCCCGAAGTCGGAAGAAGAGGCAGCGGCGAGGAAGAAAGCCAGGCTCCTCCGCTAGTAAAAGAGCTACAAGAAGATAGCAGAGGAGTCCAGCGAGAAGACCCCCGAAGACGGAAGACCCCCGAAGCTGTGCAATAAACTATTTTATCTTGTGTGTTGTGTTTTTTTTTTTTTGTACTTTATTTTACAGGTGAATGGGTAGGGGTACATTGTACCCCATACTCATTCACATAGGGTGGGGGGCCGGTATCTGGCGGCCCCCTTATTAAAGGGGGCTCCCGGATTCCGATAAGCCCTCCGCCCGCAGACCCAGACAACCAATGGCCAGGGTTGTCGGGAAGAGGCCCTTGTCCTCATCAACATGGGGACAAGGTGCTTTGGACGCTCGTCCCCACCCCCTTTCCTGGCCGGCCGGGTAGCGTGCTCGGATAAGGGTCTGGTATGGATCTGGGGAGGACCCCACGCCATTTTTTCGGCGTAGGGGGTTCCCCTCAATATTCATACCAGACTTAAGGGCCTGGTATGCTCTCGGAGGGGGAACCCACGCCAAAAATTTGGCGTGGAGTTCCCTCTTGAGAGCTTATTCTCTGATTGGCCGCGGCAAAAGTCGCCTGGCCTGGGGCGACTTAAAGTCGTGTTGTAAGTAGCCCCAAGTCGTGTTCAGGTCGTGTCCAAGTTGCCTCCAAAAGTCGTGTTGAAAGTCGTGTTGCCCCTGTGTGAAGGGACCCTAAAGGTGACATTTACAGGGATGAGAAACAACCATTTACCACAGACAGGGATGCTTACAATGGTCAGCATATATGTATTTAGGTAAACACTTAATCCCAAAAAAGAAAAAACTATTGTAACTGCTTAACCACTTATGCCCCAGACCATTTGGCTGGCCAAAGACCAGAACGTTTTTTGCGATTCGCCACTGCGTCGCTTTAACTGACAATTGCGTAGTCGTGCGACGTGGCTCCCAAACAAAATTGATGTCCCTGTTTCCCAATAAAGAGAGCTTTCTTTTGGTACTATTTGATCACCTCTGCGTTTTTTTTATTTTTTGAGCTATAAACAAAAAAAGTGACAATTTTGAAAAAAACACAATTATTTGCTATAATAAATATCCCCAAAAAATATATAAAAAAAACTTTCTTTTTTCCTCAAGTTAGGCCAAAAAGTATTCTTCTACATATTTTTGGTAAAAAAATCGCAATAAGTGTTTGGTTTGGGCAAAAGTTATAGCGTCTACAAAATAGGGGATAGTTTTATGGCATTTTTATTAATATTTTTTTTTTTACTAGTAATGGCGGCGAGCTGCGATTTTTTTTTTTTTTTTTTTTTTTTTTTTTTTTTTTTTTTATCGTGACTGCGACATTATGGCAGACAGATCAAACACCTTTGGCACTATTTTGGGACCATTCACATTTATACAGTGATCAGTGCAATTAAAAATGCACCGATTACTGTGTGACTGGCAGTGAAGGGGTTAACCAGAAGGGGCGCTGCAGGGGTTAAGTGTGACCTAGGGAGTGATTCTAACTGTGGGGGGATGGGCTACGTGTTACATGACACTGATCAACACTTCCGATCACAGGGAGCTGTGATCAGTGTCCTGTCACTAGAAAGTATGGGCAAATGCTTGTTTACATCAGCATTTCCCTGTTCTTCCTCTCCGTGAGACAATCGTGGGTATGCCTGCAGACATAGGGTCCGCAGGACCCACGATCACACTCGCAGAGGGTGCGCACACACAGCCACAATGCCATGTCTTAAAGGGCAACATACAGGTACGTTAATATGCCTGTACGTGCCCTTCTGCCGGCGTATATCAGCATGAGCCCGGACGGCAAGGGGTTAATAAGTGTTAACTGGAGTTTGGCTTTAAATTGTTTGTCATGTATGTAAAGTCTACAGTGTGGGGAAAAAAGTATTTGATCCCCTCCTGATTTTGTACATTTGCTCACTGACAATGACATGACCAGTATTATTATTAGTAGGTTTATTTTAACAGTGAGAGACAAAATAACAACAAAAATATCCAGAAAAGCCCATTTTAAAATTGTTATATATTGATTTGCATTTTTAATGAGTGAAATAAGTATTTGACCCCTTCGTAAAACATGACTTGGTACTTGGTGGCAAAACTCTTGTTGGCAATCTCAGAATTCGGATGTTGTAGTTGGCCACCAGGTTTGCACACATCTCAGGAGGGATTTTGCCCCACTCCTCTTTGAGGTTTCTCTCCAAGTCATTAAGGTTTACAGGCTGACCTTTGGTGATTCAAACCCTCAGCTCCCTCCACATATTTTCTATAGGATTAAAGTCTGGAGACTGGCTAGGCCACTCCAGGAGCTTAATGTGCTTCTTGATCAGTCCCGCCGCGCTGTTGG
Source organism: Lithobates pipiens (assembly GCF_037356315.1). Lineage (NCBI taxonomy): Eukaryota > Metazoa > Chordata > Amphibia > Anura > Ranidae > Lithobates > Lithobates pipiens. The sequence goes on from NW_027507718.1 coordinate 219,932,302, forward strand.
CGATGCGGGACTGACACTGGCTCCTTATTTCACATTTTTTGGGAATGCTCCCTGATATGACCTCTTTGGAGGGAGGTGGGGTCGTTGGTGCTAGGGGTAACAGGGGTGTCCCTTCCATATGAGCCCTTAAACTGCTTGTTGGGCCTCCCTGTTCCAGGTTTATCTAAAAATACAAACTGGCTGATCTCCTATATCTTATTAGCTGCTAAGAGGCTCATTCCGCTATGCTGGTTGTCCGCTGCTCCCCCTCCTTGGCCGAGGTTTCTCCAACTGTTGTCCGAGATACGGAGAATGGAGTTTCTGACGGCCTCTGTGCACGATATAGTCCCTCAGTTTGACAAGATCTGGGAGCCCTGGGATCGGTCGGAATTTGGGACATCCCCCACCCGGTGACCCTCATTAACCACAACTGGTCGATGTAACACAGCCCACCTAGAGACTACCCTCCCACCCTCCTTCCTTGGTACTAGTTTAGGCTGCCCCCCCCCCCCCCCCCCCCCCGGTATCTCACCTTGCTACTCATAAGTCTGTTATTAATGTGTTTTTTTACTATGGCCTCCCAGCCCCACATCATAAGGTTTTTTTTTGCCTTTTTTATAAACTGTAAGTTGTTTACTCTCTCTGTTACAGCTATGCAGAACACCCATGTGTCCTGCATATGTGGACGTTACTCTCTAGACTTTATAGTCCAAAGTTTTGTTATTCTCTTTAATCATTCATCTCAATGATTGTTATAACGCTTCATTTCATTGTATTTGTCTTGAAAATTATTTAATAAAAATACAAAAAAAAATAAAAAAATGTGCTTCTTGAGCCATTCCGTTGTTGCCTTGGGCTTGTGTTTTGGGTCATTGTCATGCTGGAATACCCATCCACGACCCATTTTTAATGCCCTGGCTGAGGGAAGGAGGTTCTCGTACAAAATCAGCAGGGGATCATCAAATACTTTTTTCCCCTCACTGTATCAAAAATTTTTCTAATTCAACTAATCTCCCCTGATTGACGATTCAGCAGTTCAAAGGTGGCTATATTGCTACTCCAAGGATACAGTAGAGGACTGAATGTAGCCACCTTAAGACAAGAAGTGTGTTGCTGGCTGATCACCAGACAAAAATAAAGGAATGAAAGCCTGAAAAAAAAAATTTTTTATCTAGCCACCACATCCAATGATTGGTAAGCTACAATACATGAGTTTTTCTTTTTCTTGTGTTAACGCTGTGCCAAAACAGGCAAGACATGGCATGAATGATAACGGTCGCATTTGCTTCCAGTCGAACTATCAAGCCATCAAATGGCTCGTGTCCTAACCAAACGCATGTGCAACACCATGGTAACTGTTTTTTTTAGGCTTTTTAAAAGTGCTAATCTGGCCAGTAAGTCTTGTTATTTTTTTACTTCCTTTAACAGGACAGGCTGTTCAGCTAAAGTGGCAGTTAAAGGGTTGAGACAAACCATTTAAAACATATCTAAAGTAAAAAAAATAAATGTGAACAAGTGAGGTCCTTTTTGCAGAAAAGAGATACCATGTCGCTTCTGCAATAACATTTTCTTACGTGCCCATTCACAATCTGTAAAATGTACACTGAGCTGTGTGTGCACAGCTCCATTTACATTCTAGCACAGTGCCTGTGTGTTGGGATGACTGCACTCCTGCCCTCGCACGGGCGTGACATCATCTTGTGTGGGCCAATCAGGACTGCCAAAATTCTGCACCCAGAAGAAGCCATGGGACTTCTGTGCGTATTTATTAATTTTTATCGGCTGCCTGCACGCCAGTACACAAAGATAAAAGGCTCGTCATGCTGTACAGCAGTGGTCATCAACCCTGTCCTCGGGGCCCACTAACAGGCCAATTTTTATGTATTACCGTGGGGAGATGCAGGCTAGAATACTGAAATCACTGAGAAGCAAATGATATCACCTGGGATATATTTGAGTTATCTTGGAAACCTGGTCTGTTAGTGGGTCCTGAGGACAGGGTTAATGACCACTGCTATACAGGGCTTTGCACCTCCTGAATGAGCCCTGAATCTTGCCAAGAAACGTAAAACTTGATTTTAATGGTTCACAGCCCACACAGACTCCATAAGTAGACCCATAATAGTTTCCCTCATTCCTGCGATGCTCAGGATTTTTTTTTCCAGATAAACAATAGAAAGTTGTTTGAAAATGATGAATGTCAGTCTGATGCAATAGTCAAGAAGCTAGAAACAGAAACATTCTTTAGTTTAACTGTGTTCTATGTACAGCCTATCCAAGCAGAACGTTGGGTGAAAGGTCAGAAATGTTCTTCATGTGCTAATTTTATAGTTTAATATCATAAGCGTTTACAACTTGAGTGGCACAATTTGGTACGATTTTGATTTACCAATCACTATCCATTGTGCTGAAATAACACGTTTGAGAAGTGCATGTTTTCATTGACTGACACTGCTAGCGTTCACTGGTGATGGAGTAGCAATGGGCACAAAGTTTACCATGGGGGATTTAACCTTCTGTTCTCACCAATGGGTACTTAAATCCATTTGTGACTAAAAAAACAGGGTGGAGTGGGACTTTGATTATGCCTTGGTGCGGTTGAAATAACAATCTATACCACAGATTAAAAGTATAGAAAAACGTTATTCACCATCCATGAATGAAAACCTTAAAAACTAATTATCTGAAATAGATTACAGTTTTACTGTTTCCTTTGGTCCAGGGTGTGCAGATCCTGGTAAAGAGTATCAGAAATATTTCCTACGCGTTTCGCGAGTGACCCCCACTTCGTCAGGGCCTTTAAAATAGCACAAAAAATATATCTAAATATTATAATATTGAAAAGTAAAAGAAATACACTGCCAACAACATTTACAAAATAATGTTTAGTGAACATTGACATTAAAAATACAGTATATCAAAGCATTTTATATATCATAAAAGCATTGTGACATTATAGGGCGTTTGTATTATATATCATAAAAGCATTGTCATTATGGAGCGCTTGTAATTGCCTACTAATAAAGCTCCAATATATCAGCCTAGAGATTTAACTAAATCCGTGCAGCTACATAGTATTTTGTCTGATGTTAAGCTATGTCTCTTAGGGACGGTGCCTCTGTGGAGTTAAAAATTCTCCCACGGTTGCCTTCACCCCTACACATTAAATCCATTTGTGGTAGATTTCTTTCCATAAAGATATGATTTTATAGAAGAGGTCCAGCCCCCCAAAAAAAAATTAAGTCAGCAGCTACAAATACTGCAGCTGCTGACTTTTACTACGGTATATGGACACTTACCTGTCCAGGGAGCCTGTGATGTCGGCACTAGAGGTCGACCGATATGGGTTTTTCTCTGGCCGATGCCGATGCGATATTTAGAAATCATGGTGGCCGATAGCCGATATATGATGCCGATTTTTTTGGGCCGATATGTTAGGCCGATTTTATTTTATTTATTTATTTATTTTAATCCCCCCTAACACACCTTTCCCACTGGGGCGTTTTTCAGGTGCTTTTGGGCTAAAAATAGCGCCTGTAAAGTGCCTGCAAAATGGCTCCCCTGCAGTCTGTGTGAAAGACAGAGTGCTTTCACACTGAGGCGATGCGCTGGCAGGATCTTAAAAAAAAAAAAAAAAAAAAAAGTCCTGCAAGCAGCACGTTTGGAGTGGTGTATACCGCTCCTCCACCACTCCTGCCCATTGATATGAATGGGCACCACTGCCGAAGCGCATGCAATGTGATTTGGCAGCAGTGCTTCATGGGCGCATTTAACCTCTTCCTTGGCCGCTAGCTGGGTTATATGTGCCCCACTAGCAGCCAAATAGCACCGCTAAAATGATGGTAAAGAGCCGCTAAAACTTGCGTTTTACCATCAACGCCTGCCCGCTCCAGTGTGAAAGCAGCCTTCATAAGTGATACAGAAAATTTCTTACATTTAAACATTTATTAAACAAAACGAAACTCCAATCAGTTTACTTGTATGTATGATTTAGATAAAAAAAAAAAACCTGTATATTAAATAAAAACAGGTAGTCAAAACTTTTGGATGAAAAAAAAAAAAAAAAAAATGGGCTAACTTTACTGTTTTTATTTTATTTTTATTTTTTAAATAGTGTATTTTTCCCTAATCGTCTTTCAGGACAGCCACTATGAGAGATAGACTCCTCCTCTTCCTCTGGAAACACTGCGCCAGCCCATAAATTCTTACTTCCCCTGCCGGGCCTCAGTTATTAGTGTTTCCTCCGGCGGGGAGACACTGTGCAAGGAACTAGGCCGATCAGTCGGGGAGGCTGTGGCCATTTTGACGTTAAAGAGCCCGGTGGATAGAAGCAGGGGCTTCGTTTTAAAAAAGCCGGGTTCAAACCGTTCACAACCAACGTCCGCGTGTCGGACGGGACGAACGGTTTACTTACCTTCACCAGGTACTGCCACCCCTTCCGAGTCGAGCGCGGCTTCAGGTCGTGGGGAACTCCTATCGCGTCTACAGGGACGCAGCTGGCAAGCCGTTCGGATGATTTCCCTGTACGGGGGTACAGTCCGCCTCCTTTTTTTCTTGAACCGAGCGGGCCGAACGACGGGCGACGTCGTATCCGGCGGAAAACGAAGGCTTGACCTCGATCGACTTCCGGTTCCGGGTCGTGGAGCTGATAGGAGGGCCGGGCACCAGCTGGAGATGAGTTCAGAACGCGCGCAGGCAGCGTGGAACTCGGTGTTAAGCAGCCACCTGCAGTCATGTCGGAAGCCGAGGCTCAAACGACCGACTCTGTCTCCAGCATTCCTAAGGTAAGAGCGCCCTGGGGAGGGGTTCGCTTTATCTAGGATCCCCCCACCCCAATGTATGGTTCTATCATGGGTGGGGGGGCAGACCCCCTGGGTGGCCAGGGGGGAGGGGAGGCGCAGATCCCTTCGTTTTATAAAAAGGGTCTAGTGCACTCCCAGGGTTGTATCCCGAGCTTTTGATTGACTCTGTTTTTTCTGTTTTTTCTTTTTCCTTTCTTTTAGAAAGCTGCGGAAAAAACTAGGTCTACGCATGGCTCTAGAAGGAAGTGTGCCTCCTGTAGGGACATTTTAGGGGAATCTTGGACCAAGGTGTTGTGCAAAGGCTGTATTGACTCCCTTGTTAGGGAAAGGGAATCTGAACAGGAGTCAGGACTAGCAGCTTCAGTTAAAGAGCTCTCGTCCACCTTCTCTTCTTTTAGGTCCCTTTTTGAAAAATTCCAGCTTCCCACGGGTCCATCTCCCCAGGATACAACCCCACCTCTAGCACAGAGTTCTGCCCCGGTCCAACCCCCTAGTGTAGGGGGGACAGAGGTTGCAGGCCCTTCAGGGACAGATAGGGAACTTCCAGACAGTTCCTCTTCTGATTCCGAGGAGGGCTATCCTCTGCACCCCGCATTTTTACCAAGGTCCTGGCAGAAGCCATGGCCTTTCTTCGGCTCCAGGGGGTATGTGTAATTGCCTACCTGGACGACCTGCTTCTGTTTGCAGCATCCCCAGCTCAGTTGGTCAAGGATCTCAATCTAACCAAAAGGGTCCTTACAGACCTGGGGTGGCTTCTGAACTTGGAAAAATCCAGCCTGATCCCCTCACAACAGATCTCCTATCTAGGTTTTCTGTTGGACTCAACACTGTTGAGAGTTTTTCTGCCAAAAGAAAAGGTACAAAAACTGGACAGTGCGGTGGCCTCTCTTCAAAACAACCAGCTGGTTTCCATAAGGGTTCTGATGTCAGTACTAGGTCTCCTTACATCCACCCTTCCAGCAGTACAGTGGGCAGGGCTACACTTTCGTCCCCTACAAACCTTCATCCTAGGGGTGTGGGACCACAGTCAGGAGGCCCTAGACACCCTGGTACATATTCCCCTCCAGGTAAAAAGATCCCTCTGGTGGTGGAGGAAAGTGACAAATCTGTCGCAGGGTCGTCTGTGGCTCATCCCGGTTTCTCGGGTAGTAACCACAGATGCAAGTGGAAAAGGTTGGGGGGCACATCTGGGTTCCCTTCTAGCCCAGGGCACTTGGGAAGACGACGAGTTGACTCGATCGTCCAATTGGAAAGAATTGAGGGCAGTGGGACTAGCCCTCAGATTCTTCAAAAAGGAGCTTCAGGGTCACCACATTCAGGTGAGGTCGGACAATTCGTCCGTAGTGGCCTATCTGAACAAACAGGGTGGCACCAGAAGCGGAACCCTGTTGTCTTTAGCAACAGAGATTCTGTCCTGGGCCGAGACCTACACCCTTTCGCTCTCAGCCGTTTTCCTGAGGGGAGAGAAAAACGTAGTAGCAGATTTTCTCAGCCGAAAGAAGCTGAGGGAGGGCGATTGGGTTCTCAACCAGGAGGTCTTCAATCTCATAGTAAAGAGATGGGGGTCTCCGGAGGTGGACCTGTTCGCGTCCAAAGACAATGCAAAAACCCCCTGTTTTTTCTCCCTAAAAAGGGGAGAGGGAGCTCTAGGGGTGGATGCCTTGAGCCAGGATTGGCATTTCGGAACTTGCTATGCCTTCCCACCTCCAGTGTTGTTGCCAGCAGTTCTGAGGAAGTTTCAGATGGAAAACACATCTCTGATTCTGGTGGCTCCACATTGGCCAAAGAGAGCATGGTTCTCAGTACTAAAACGGTTGGCGATAGAACCTCCCCTGCTCTTGCCCCTTCGGGACGATCTCCTCTCTCAGGGGCCAGTCCTATTCCCACAGGTACACCAGTGGAAGTTAGCGGCCTGGCTACTGAGGAGGGTTTGTTAAGATCTAAAGGATTCTCAGAGAAACTAGTTTCTACCCTTCTGGACAGTAGGAAGAAGGAAACTCGCCAGATCTATGAAAGGGTCTGGTTACGTTTCAACAAGTGGTGCGCAGAGAGCTCTTTCTCTGTACGAAGCTCCTCCGCAGTGTTGGAATTTTTACAACGTGGGGCAGATAAGGGGTTATCCATCAGTACCCTTAGAGGTCAAGTATCAGCCCTTAGTGTTTTTTTGGAGGATCATTTGGCTACCAATCCATGGGTAGTCAGATTCTTTAGGGCCCTGTCCAGACAGAGACCGGTCCAGGGTCTGTCTTTTCCCAGATGGGATTTATCTTTAGTTTTGCAGAGTTTAACTGGACCCCCCTTCGAACCTTTGAAGGAGTGTTTTCTGAGAGAGCTTACTCTGAAGACAGTATTCCTGGTAGCAGTAACAACGGCCAGGAGGGTCAGTGAGATGGAGGCCTTATCAGTCAGGGCTCCCTTTTGTGTTATTTTTCCGGATCGGATAGTTTTAAAGACCGATCCAGCCTTTTTGCCGAAAGTGGCATCCAGCTTTCATAGAAGCCAGGAAATTGTTTTGCCCTCTTTTTGTCCCAATCCCTCCGGTGAGAAGGAATTAAGATTTCATTATTTAGATGTTAGGAGATGTATCCTACACTATCTGGAACTGACCAAGGCATTCAGAAGGTCAGATTCCTTATTTGTGTTGTTTTCCGGGGACAGGAAAGGTTGTAAAGCGTCCCGGCGCACTATTGCTAGGTGGCTCAGAGTAGCCATTGAGCAGGCTTATTCAGCAGCAGGGAAAGAAATCCCAGTGGGTATTAAAGCACACTCCACTAGAGCTATGGCAGCCTCCCAAGCAGAAAGAGCAGGAGCTACGCCAGAACAGATCTGCAAAGCAGCAACATGGTCCAGCTATTCCACCTTTGTTAAACACTACAGAGTGGATCTGGTGTCGGCAGGTGAGCAAACCTTTGGGCGGAAGGTTTTGCAAGCTGTAGTCCCACCCTAACTGGTAAGTGCTCGCTTATCCTCTCATAGTGGCTGTCCTGAAAGACGATTAGGGAAAATTAGAGTTGCGCTTACCGGTAACGTCTTTTCCAGTAGTCTTTCAGGACAGCCCTAGTTCCCACCCGAAAATTGGGGGGGAGTCTTACAAAGACCAGAGCGCAGCAAGATAATAGTATTTGATAAATATGTTATTAATGTGTTCTTGTGTCTCCCCAGCTGGCCGGAGGTATTCTCGATATAACTGAGGCCCGGCAGGGGAAGTAAGAATTTATGGGCTGGCGCAGTGTTTCCAGAGGAAGAGGAGGAGTCTATCTCTCATAGTGGCTGTCCTGAAAGACTACTGGAAAAGACGTTACCGGTAAGCGTAACTCTAATTTTTTTCCCCAAAAAATGCATTTGAAAGACCTCTGTGCAAATACCGTGTGACATAAAATATTGCAACAACCGCTATTTTATTCCCTAGGATCTCTGCTAGAAAAATATATATAATTTTTGGGGGGTATAAGTGATTTTCTGGCAGAAAATACAGGATTTTTACTTGTAAGCAACAATTGTCAGAAAAGATTTAGTCTTTAAATGGTTAAACTGAGAACTTCTACACACTGAGATGATTTCATTCATTGAAGTGTAAACATTGTATCATTTTGTTCTTTTCTTGGCAGCCTGCCCAGAGAGGAGGAAAGGGTTTCTATGACGACTCAGCAACTTACACTGACTTCTATACAGAAGTCATTTCAAAGTCCCGCTGTAGTTCTAAATCGGCTTTTTATCAGCACAATCGGCCGATGCCGATTATTAAAAAAACGGCAAATATCGGCCGATATATCGGTCGACCTCTAGTCGGCACCCCAGCTGATCTTTGGATCAGTTGTTGGGTGTAGCTGCTGCTGATCCAGGTAAAGGAACCTGACAGTGAAGCCTTTCCGCTTCACAGCCAGATTCCGCTGCACTTTCTAATTGGCCTGGTGGTGAAGGAGGAGGAGGTGGGGGGGGCCGAACCTCCGGAGATAGCACCATCTCCGGAAGTAGAGAATACCCAGGGAGACAGATAAGCGGAAATTCTACTTTTGAGCGGAACGCCGCTTTAACGTCACCTGGAATGGACAATGTTGGAAATTCATTAACTGTGCAGCATTGCTTTTGGCAGTGTTCATAAAATTGTCATGCTGCAGATTGGGTTAATTTTACTTTAAACTTAGTATAAGGAATCCCACAACTAAGCACGATAAAGCTTTTCCAAGCTACTGCCTGCAGTCCAAATCCAGCCCACGAAGGGATTTTATCTGGCCCAAAGGTTGTGTCAGTAACGCATCCTCAGACAGTGCATAGACTGAAGAGTCCGAACAGTTTGTCTTGGTCTTTACCCCCAAACCCCACTGATTGATTGCTTTGATGTAAGGGGAGACCGATCAGGACCCTGATGTTAGGGGGTGGGACACTGATGGGACACTCTTGTAGGGGCGAGGGTCTAAGATGGGACCTTGATGTAAGGGACATGGACTCTGATGGGGTCCCCTATGAAAGGGGGGGGGTACTCTGATGGTGAGGCGCTGATGTTAGAGTGGGACCCTGATATAAGGGGAGGGGAGCTTCTGATGTGAAGTTATTTTTTGGAACTTTTTTTTAATTATAATTTTATTTTTTTATTTTTTCCGCCCAATTAATATTTGTAATAAATTCATTGTAGTCCGCCTACTGAAAAGTTTGGAGACCCTAGTTTCTGTGGAGACTAATTTGCAGGTATACATTCATGCAGTCCCACATGACATCTGCCCCCAAATCAAATTATATTGCAGAACAAGCATGTTTGTTTTTGTTGCAAAAACTTAAAGGGGCACTAAACAGTATCCTTATTCTCCAAAAATTGTCCATACACATCCACTGTTTAACCACCTCAGTACAGTGCAGTTACACCCCCTTCCTGACCAGACCAATTTTCAGCTTTCAGCGCTCTCACACTTTGAATGACAATTACTCAGTCATCCAACACAGTATCCATATGAAACTTGCGTCCTTTTTTCCACACAAATAGAGCTTTCTTTTAGTGGTATTTAATCACTAGTGGGTTTTTTATTTTTTGTGCTATAAATAAAATAAAACGTAAATTTTGTGAAAAAAATGCCTTTTTCTTCGTTTCTGTCATAAATTTTTGCTAATTAGTAATTTTTCTTCATAAATTTTGGCCAAAATTTATACTGCTACATATCTTTGGTAAAAATAACCCACATTAGTATATATTATTTGGTCTTTGTGAAAGTTATAGAGTCTACAATCTATGGTGCCAATCACTGAAAATTCATCACTTCTGATCAGGCCTTCAGTACATCAGGTGTACCTCATTTCTTGAGACTCTAACTAGTCAGGAAAGTACAAATACCCCCCAAATGACCCCTTTTTACAAAGTAGACATCCCAAGGTATTAAGTAAGTAGCATGGTGAGTTTTTTTAAGTTGTCATTTTTTCCCACAATTCTTTGCAAAATGAAGATTTTTTATTTTTTTTAATTTTTTTTTACTAAATTGTCATATTATCAGGTTATTTCTCACACACAGCATATGTATACAACAAATTACCCCCCAAAATACATTCTGCTACTCTTCCCGAGTATGGCGATACCACATGTGTGAGACTTTTACACAGCCTGGCCACATACAGAGCACCAACAGCGATGTAGTACCTTCAGACGTTCTACGAGCAAAAATGACGCATCTCATTTCTCAACCACCTATTACACTTTTGAAGGCCCTGGAGTACCAGGACAATGGAATTTCCCATAAAATCACCCCATTTTGGAAAGCTAACACCCCAACGTATAATCTGTGAGGCATAATGAGTCTTTTGAATGGTTAATTTTTTTTCAGAAGTTTTTGGAATATGTGGAAAAAAATTAAAACGCATTTTTTTTTACACAAAATTGTCAATTTATAAGATATTTCTAACACATAGCATGTATATAGCAAAAATTACACCCCAAAATACATTCTGCTACTCTTCCCAAGTACGGCGATACCACATGTGTGAGACTTTTACACAGCCTGGCCACATACAGAGCACTAACATTGATGTAGTACCTTCAGACGTTCTATGAGCAAAAATTACGCATCTCATTTCTCAACCACCTATTACACTTTTGAAGGCCCTGGAGTACCAGCACAATAGAATTTCCCATAAAAATTACCCCATTTTGGAAAGCAAACACCCCAACGTATAATCTGTGAGGCATAATGAGTCTTTTGAACGGTTCATTTTTTTCCAGAAGTTTTTGGAATATGTGGAAAAAAATTAAAACGCATTTTTTTTTACACAAAATTGTCAATTTATAAGATATTTCTAACACATAACATGTATATAGCAAAAATTACACCCCAAAATACATTCTGCTACTCCTCCCGAGTATGGCAATACCACATGTGTAGGACTTTTACACAGCCTGGCCACATAGAGAGGCCAAACATTGAAGTAGTACGTTCAGGCGTTCTAGGAGCATAAATGACACATCTTATTTCATTCCTACCCATCACACTTTTGAAGGTCCTGGACCACAGGACAGTGAAATTACCCACAAAATGACCCCATTTTGGAAAGTAAACACCCCAACGTATATTCTATGAGACATGGGCTGCAAATAGGTACTCTGGTACTCTGATGGGCTGGAGATAGGTACTCGGGTACTCAGGTGGACTGTGACAGGTACTCGGGTACTCAGATGGACTGGAACAGGTACTCGGGTACTCTGATTGCCTGGTGACAGGTACTCGGGTACTCTGATGGCCTGGTGACAGGTACTCGAGTACTCAGATGGACTGGAACAGGTACTCGAGTACTCTGATTGCCTGGTGACAGGTACTCGGGTACTCTGATGGCCTGGTGACAGGTACTCGAGTACTCTGATGGCCTGGTGACAGGTACTCGGGTACTCTGATGGCCTGGTGACAGGTACTCGGGTACTCTGATGGCCTGGTGACAGGTACTCGGGTACTCTGATGGCCTGGTGACAGGTACTCGGGTACTCTGATGGCCTGGTGACAGGTACTCGGGTACTCTGATGGCCTGGTGACAAGTACTCAGGTACTCTGATGGCCTGGTGACAGGTACTCTGATGGTTTGGTGACTGGTATTTGGGTACTCTGAAGGGCGGTGACAGGTACTCAGATGAACTGTGACAGGTACTCGGGTACTCAGATGGGCTGTGACAGGTACTCAGATGAACTGTGACAGGTACTCGGGTACTCTGATGTGCCGTGACAGGTACTCGGGTACTCTGATGTGCCGTGACAGGTACTCGGGTACTCAGATGGGCTGGGACAGGTACTCGGGTACTCAGATGGGCTGGGACAGGTACTCGGGTACTCAGATGGGCTGGGACAGGTACTCGGGTACTCAGATGGGCTGGGACAGGTACTCGGGTACTCAGATGGGCTGGGACAGGTACTCGGGTACTCAGATGGGCTGGGACAGGTACTCTGATGGGCTGGGACAGGTACTCGGGTACTCTGATGGGCTGGGACAGGTACTCGGGTACTCTGATGGGCTGGGACAGGTACTCGGGTACTCTGATGGGCTGGGACAGGTACTCGGGTACTCTGATGGGCTGGGACAGGTACTCGGGTACTCTGATGGGCTGGGACAGGTACTCGGGTACTCTGATGGGCTGGGACAGGTACTCGGGTACTCTGATGGGCTGGGACAGGTACTCGGGTACTCTGATGGGCTGGGACAGGTACTCGGGTACTCTGATGGGCTGGGACAGGTACTCGGGTACTCTGATGGGCTGGGACAGGTACTCGGGTACTCTGATGGGCTGGGACAGGTACTCAAATACTCTGATGGACTGTGACAGGTACTCTGATGGACTGTGATTGACAGGTACTATGAGGGGTGGTGACAGGTCCTCTTTATTGGGGGGGGGGGGGGGGGCAATCAGTATGTTTGGTGTACACTGTATGCGGTAACGAGATGTTACCGCAATCTCCTCCTCACACACGATCGGTGTGTGAGGAGGAGAACCCGGTAACATCCCGTTACCGCGGTTTGTTTACATTTTAGTGATCGGCTGTGAAAGGATCACAGCCGATCACGTGGGTAAACAGCCAGCCAATGGCTGTTTACCAGTGTCGGTGACGAGCAGTGTTCCCGGGGAACACGCCGCCACCGACGTGCACGCGCAGCGCGCTCGCGATCGCGCGCATGCGCCGTGCACGTAGGGGGTGTGACCATCTGTGATCGGCCGTGACTTTCATTACGGCCGATCACGTGGTAAACAGCCATAACGAATGGCTGTTCACCCCCTTCGGTGGCGAGCGGTGTCTCCGTGACACGATCGCGCGCATCCCTGTTTAAACGGGAGGCCGTCATATGACGGCCTCCCGCCACAATAGCTGCGCCGCCTGGCCGTCATTTGACGGCCGGCGGTCAGCAACTAGTTAATGACCCTGTAATCTGTTTTTCATATAATTGTTTCTTTCTTTGTTTTTTGCTTCCTTGTAATGTCTTCTGGGAGCTCCTGACCCTCCCTTTTTTCACATCCCTTCCTTTTTATTTGGAATGAGCGTTATTTGTGGACACATTTATTACTTTATGCATGCTATAGATTCCATAGCCCAAAGTTAATCTTGGAAGCAGGCAAGGAAGGACACCCTCTAAGGCCCCTTTCACACTACCACAACTTCAAAGTTACACGTAGTCAGGGAATGCCTGTGTAACTCGCATCAGTTGGACCAAAGTAGTACAGGGACTACATTGAAGTCTGTGCAACTTGAGGTCGCACAGATATGAATGGTACTCATTGGAAATCATGGGGTTCAGCTTGTCATGTGACTTTGCAGTCCCCAGTCGCACAAGCGTGAAAGGGGCCTAACAGGAAGTAGGACCACAGCAGCAGACTGATAGCAATAGAAGGTACTTTGAGTTAAAAAAAACAAAAAAAAAAAAACATGAATATGATTTTGTTTTCATAGAAAGAGGTAACGATGCAAGTGTTATTATAAAAAACAAAAAACAAAACAATTCTCTTACCATAGTTCACGGCTGATAACTTATTTGCTCTGCAGACTCTCCAGAAGTCAATCAAAAAACTTTTATAAAAAAAAAAAAAAAAAAAAAAGAGAAAGCGTGTAACCCCTGTTGGATTTTTACTGCTTAAATCCAAATGAAAGAAAAAGCCAGCACGACTTAAGCACTAAATGTGTGTGTGTGTGTGTGTGTGTGTGTGTGTGTGTGTGTGTGTGTGTGTGTATATATATATATATATATATATATATATATATATATATATATATATATATATATATATATATATATATATATATATATATATAATTTATTGAGAGGAGGTGCTAGTAGGACATATTTGCAAATGTGGAAGCACTCTGCCTCGTCACGGCCCCTCTCTATTGTATGGTTCTTAACTCTACACCAGTGGTCTCCAAACTGCGGCCCAGTGCCAGATGCAGTTTTGCTTGCCTTTAACTGACCCTTGGACACCATCAATGGGCCACCAATGATGGGGTACTGTTCCTTCCCGTGATATCAATGATTGGCACTTTTCCACCTCCTAATACAAGGGACTATTCTTCAGACTGACACCACCAATGGAGCACCATTCTTTTTACTGACACAATGATAGGACTCTTCCTTCCCTTGCAACTAAGAGTCGGCACTATTTCTCCCACTAATACCATTGACGCCAAAGCATTTTCTACTCACAATGGCCACATTCTGGCCCACACAACACCTGAAGGACAGTAAAGTCCACACTCTAAACGAATAAACCCCTATTGTAGGTGCTTTGCTGACTGGCTAGCAAGTGTACTGGTAACGTGCACCATGCTTTAAAAAGCTAGTTATTGATTGCTGAGACTTGCTGGGAGCCTTTAACTACCTTTGTGCTGTGCTCTGATATACTAGGCCTCTAGTGTGTTTCTGCACTTTTTTTTTTTTTTTTTTTTTTTTTTTTATCAAGAATTAGATACCTCCAGGCATATATGCCTTTAATCAATTTATTGCTGTGTATGCTCCAGGGTAGGTGCTTTTGTCATTCTAGAATTGGAGGACCAAACTGCGTAGATGGGCTTGATGAGGCAGTGTGGCTTCCACATAGATTTGCAAATATGATACTTACACCTCTCCTTTCATTACATAATGTTTAACCACTTGAAGACCAAGCCTTTTCTGGCACTTTTTGTTTAAATCAGTATTTTTTTCCTTGCAAATTACTTATACCCCTTAAACCTATATAAAACATTATTTTTTTTTATTTAGCATACATCCTAGGGAATAAAATGGAAATCATTGCAATATTGTATGTGCTACGATATTTGCTTAGCAGTCAAACACCATTTTTTTTGAAAAATATTCTTTAATGAATAAAAAAAAAAAACTCTATATACCCCAGTTTTTTTGTAAAATATGAAAGATGATGTTAGACCAATTACATAGATACCTAACATTGCATATGCTCGTGGAACTGCCACAGACTACGATTAGTTCTAGCACTATAATTATTGCTTTCGCGCAAACGTTCGCTGCAATATCTTGGGTATGCGTGTGAGCATGGAGGGATGGGGGCTCTTTACTTTGTTTTGTTTTTTCTTATTTTATTTTTACACTGTCCCTCTAATCCTTTTTTTTCTTTGATCACTTTTATTTCTATTACAGGGAATGTAAACATCCCTTGTAATAGAAAGAAGGATGACAGGTCCTCTTTATGTAGATATCTAGTGTTTAAAAACCCCAAATCTCTTCTTTACCTTCTTAAAAGCAAAAGATAAAAAAAAAAAAATTATAATTTTTTTAACTTTTGCTTAAAAAAACAAGTTTACTTACACCCTGGACCGGGAGTGATATCATGGCGTCACTCCCGTATTTCAAGGGAGTCTAGTCTTTTATCGCCTCTGTGACCAGCTGGCTGCACCGTCAGATCGTTTCTCAGGTACGCTGGTAAAAACAGTAAGCCCAAGATACAGGGAGAGCGTTCCAGCGGCTCATGAGCATCTTGCAATGCTTTCAAGAGAGCCTGCTGGAAAAAAAAAAAAGATACTGGGGTAAACCACTTGCCAAACCTCAACATATTGTGGTAGGCGAGTGGTTAATGAATGCTGGCTGTTTGTTTAAACACTTGACATCCGCAGAAGGGATCTCCTATCATGGGTGGGCGACATATGACGTTCTGGGCTTCCCGGCCGTCTGGGGGACGCATGCACGCACACGGCGGCCGTGATGACCGCCTGGCACCTGCGATTTCCATGATAACAGAGCAGGGCCGTGGATCTGTGTGTGTACACACACAGATCCACATCTTGTCAGGTGAGAGGAGACCGATGGTGTGTTCCCAGTACAGAGGAACCCCCAATCAGTCTCCTCCTCTTGGAAGTTCCCTCCCCCTACAGTTAGAATCACTGCCTAGGTAACACATTTAACCCCTTGATCGCCCCTAGTGTTGACCCCTTCCCTGCCAGTGACATTTATACAGTAATCAGTGCATTTTTATAGCACTAATCGCTTTATAAAGGTGAATGGTGTCAAAAGTGCTTGATATGTCTGCCACAATGTCACAGTCAGGATAAAAATTGCAGATCCCCACCATTACTAGGGGAAAAAAATAATAATAAAAATGGCATAAAACTATCCCCTATTTTGTAGACACTATAACTTTTGCGCAAACCAATCAAGCTTATTGCGATTTTTATATATGTAGAAGAATACATATCGGCCTAAACTGAGGGAAAAAAAAAAATATATATTTTTTTTATTATTGGGATATTTATTATAGCAAAAAGTAAAAAATATTTTTTTTTTGATATTTTTATTTTTTTCAAACTTGTCACTCTTGTTTATAACGCAAAAAATAAAAACCGCAGAGATGATCAAATACCGCCATCGTTGGATGTCAGTGGTGACATTTTTCCACTGACATCCGATCCGCTCCGCAAAATTCAGACGGGTGCAAACCCTATTTTTCATCTGTCTATTGGCTCGGATGAAAACGAACAGTCGTTCTGTAATCATCCAATCCCCCCATAGGGGTGAGCGGAGCTCTGACAGGTCCGTCCCTGCACAGAATGAAGAGGCGGACTTGTCATCCGCCGGCTCAGTGGGGATCAACGGAGCGATCCCTCCGCTGTGCAACAATCTGTAGGTCTGAAGGGGGCCAAAGTGTGACAGCACTGAAAATTGGCCTGGGCAGGAAGGGGGTGAAAATGCCCTATATTGAAGTGGTTCATTTGTTTTTTTACTGCTATATGGGAATTTGTTCGAGATTTCCCTTCACTTTCTGTCTTACGGACAATGGTTTTACCAAACAGAAAAGGAAAGCTGGAGTTGGGCGTTTAATGGGGGTTCTGGTTTTCTTCCCAATCTACAAAAATGAATAAATTGTTTCTGTATTTGTTATTGTGGAGAGTTCCTCTCACTTCCTGTTTGGTAAAGCCTTGTTATGCCGCGTACACACGATCGAATTGTATGACGTACTTAGTCCGTCATACAATCCTACGGACAATCCGGCGTACTTTCTACTGAACGGACTTGGCCACACACGGATACACAAACAGTCTGAAGAAAGCTTGCGCGATGACGTACAGCACGTACGACGGGACTAGAAATAGGAAGTCCAAGACACAGCAAAGCACCCTTTGGGCTCCTTCTGCTGACTTTGCGTTAGTGGAAGTTTGGTTAGAGGCGATTCGCGCTTTTCAGACTTCAGCTTAATTCATCCGTTATTTTTTTTTTTTTTTCTCGAATTGGAATATTAATCATAATATGAGGATGAATAAAGACATTTGTGATAACTCTGTGTGAATATAAGCAGCAAAGCAACTTTTCTCGCATTATGAAGAAGAAAAGAATGTGCTATATTAAAAAATTACAAAATTAGCAGCATGACGAATATGCTAGCTTCAATACGAACACTAGTTTTACAAGACAGAGCGATTCCGCCCTGTAAATCCTTTCTGGGCATGCGCCATTCTTAGTCCGTCGGACTAGCATACTGACGAACGTATTGTCCGCTGAAACCAAAGTACGACGGGAAGATTGGTGTGCAAACCGGCCTTCTTAGTACTCCGGACTTCACGCTGAAAAAGTCCGCTGTAGCCCACACACGATCGGACTGTCCGTTGAAATGCGTTTCGGCGGACTAAGTACGCCGGACAATCTGATCGTGTGTACGCGGCATTAGAAGGGCAGAAATGGAGGGTAACGCTCTCTAACTGAGATAGTAACATAACATAATTAAAAAACAGACTTGCCTACTCTATCCAAAAGGAAGAATTAAAGTTTTGACCTGACATACACTATAGGAAGATTAGAGCTATCGATTAACAAAGCCTTTCGTTGTCTTTCATGTGATCCTTTACCTTTTTGATTTTTGTGGATTTGTTACACAGTATGTTCTAATTTAGAATATTTTTTGTGGAAACATTGCTGTATATTCAACTTGTCACTTGTGACAGAAGATACCAGTAAATAATCAGACATGTAAATCCCTTACAAGCAAGGCTGCTATATTACGTTTGGATTATTACAAATGTCCATTGGTGATAACGGTGCATCTGAAAAGTATTCACAGCTCTTCACTTTTTACACATTTTGTTGTTACAGCCTTATTCCAAAATGTATTAAATTCATTATTTTCCTCAAAATTATACAAACAATACCCTATAATGACAACGCAACAAACTTATTTAACATACATGGTCATTATGGGGTATTGTAGAATTTTGAGGAAAATAATGAATTTAATACATTTTGGAAAAAGGCTGTAACAACAAAATGTGTAAAAAGTGAAGTGATGTGGATACTGTCCGGATGCACTGTATGTTCCCCTCAAAGTGACCCTCTGCTGTGTCCACGCAGGGCTAAGTAGCAAGTTCACTTACCTGCTGCCTTCTGTAAGCACCTCTTGGCAGCTGAGATTTTTAACTGGGAAACCAAGGGAGCAAGTGAAAGGTGAATAGGGCCAAAATTGAAAGACTTTGGCCAGCAAAATGTTTTTCATATAATCGTGAGACCTTTCTAAGATCATTGCAGCTGCAGTTTACCTGCAATTCACCTCTTTATGACCTGAATTTCACCTACTTTAAGCGGATTTTGCATTCCTTAGACTTGTATGGAGAGAGAAGTAATTCTGGCAAAAAAAAAAGAGCCTGTTGACACTTATGGAGGGTGGCAGTTAAAGCAACCTAAACTCAGCATAATGTCATTTCATTGTTATGACAGCCAGTAAATTAGCATTTCCAGAAGGCGAATTCAGCAATGGCAACCTATATTTGTCTGATTGGTTTATTTTTATTTTGTTGTGTTTTCAAATAGCATAGTTTAATTGTGCGTTTTTATTATTTAATCTTCTTTTAATAGGAGCTGTAACTCTGGTGTTGAGGTACTGAAAGACCTTGATGATATCTTTGCTTTGGCACAGGTGAGTCTTTGTGTGCATTCAACTTTGCTTGTAGGTGAAATATAAAGGCATATGGTTCCTCTTGTGCTATATTTTAAGTGTGTGAAGTTTTCAATTCATTTGAAAATTAAGGATATGATATCGGACAAGAAGATCCAGGAGGCAAAAACAATGCTGTTTGTTATAGCAATCAATTATTTTGGATCCACTTTTTTAGCCCTAAAAAGTGTTGACAATTTTGAGATACTTGAAGGGGAAGGTGTTTTATTTGGAGACCATGGGGGAGATTTACTAAAACAGGGGCACACAGAATCTAGTGCAGCTGTACATAGTAACCACTAAGCTTCTAACTTCGGCTTGTTGAATTAAAGGAATTGTAAGGCTTCCTTCTTTTTTTTTTTTTTTCTTTTTTTTTTTGTTTAATAACAAACATGCCATACTTACCTCCACTGTGCAGTTCTTTTTTGCACAGAGTGGCCCCGATCCTGGACTTCTAGGGTCCACCGGCGGCGCTGGTAGTTCCTCCCTGCATTGTATAGCCCCCTGGGAGAAGTTTTCCCCCGGGAGGGAGGTTACCTTGCGGGGGGGGGGGGTCCCTAGTTCAACATTTGCGTCCATAGACACAGAATGCCGGACTTGGTCCCGGTGCCTGCATCGTTGGATTTGATTAACAGCAGCGGGAGCCAATGTCTGCGCTGCTATCAATCTATACAATCAAGAGCCAAGACAACAGGCTGAGGAGAAGGGCATGTCTCCAGCGTGGGAAATATGGCGCTCAGGTGAGTAAAATGGAGGGCTGGGGGGGCGTGGTCAGTGACAGAAATTATTTCACCTTAATGCATAAGGATGCATTAAGGTGAAAAAACATGGGAGTTTACAACCCCTTTTTAAGCTTTGATAATGAGCCTAGGTTCACAGTGACAGCAGGAATTAAATCATACAAGTTCAGCTGAACTTACTCAATTTAATTCCCGCATGTCAATCCTGACAGATTTCAGAGACATCTGTGCAGGTGTCTGCACCATTGTCTATTGAACTTGCACCCCAAAGTTGCCAAGAGTAGTAGAGAAACTACTTTCGTAATCAGTGTGGTGCCACAAAGTCTGCATCGCACCGGTTCGGGCAGTGCTATTGTCGGCAATAGCCGCTGATTTGGCAAGTGCTTTGAAATAAATCTCATTCCAAATCACTGCAATGTGAATCGGGGGATAAATCTTAGAAGCTGATTGATTTACTATGCACAGATGCACTACATTCTTTGTGCACCAGTTTTAGTAAATCTGTTTTCCACCACCTTTAATGTGAGTCTCTCCGTTATGACACACACATATACTGGATAACCTGAACCCCAAGTAAAATTAAGCTACCCCCTCCCCGGATGAAATTCTGTAGCATATATTTACCACTGCTCTTTTCAGTGATTGTGATATTGGAATTTTGCAAGATTGACTACTGCAGGGGGCATTTACCCAATTACTGTGCACCAGGCTACCATATCACAATATTAAGGCCTGGTTCACACCTTTTTTTTTTTAAAATGAGATAGGCCATCAGTACTTCAGGTGTGATCTGTTTTCAGAGATTGGCACCATAGCTTATGGACTCTATAACTTTCACAAGGACCAAATAATATACACAGATTTGGGTTATTTCTACCAAAGATATGTAGCGATATAAATTTTTTACAGAATTTTCAGTCATTTTTCTTTTATAGCGCAAAAAATTAAATACCACCAAAAGAAAGCTCTATTTGTTTGAAAAAAAGGACAAAAATTTCATATAGGTACAGTGTTGCATGAATGAGTAATTGTCATTCAAAATGTGAGAGCAACGAAAGCTGAAAATTGGTCTTGTTAGGAAGATAGTTTAAGTCCCCAGTGGGTAAGTGTTTAAATCAAATCTTTATTATTATTTTTTTATCCCCACAGCATGATGATGCCACCACCATGCTTTACTGTAGGGATGTATTGGCCAGGTGATGAGCAATGTCGGGTTTCCTCCAGACATGACATTTGCCATTCAGGCCAGAGTTCAATCTTTGTTTTATCAGACCAGAGAATTTAGTTTCTCATGGTCTGAGAGTCCTTGAGGTGCCTCATGGCGAACTCAAGGTGGGCTGTCATGTGCCTTTTTTACTGAGTAGTGGCTTCCGTCTGGCCACTCTACCATACAGGCCGGATTGGTGGAGTGCTGCAGAGATGGTTGTTCTTTTGGAAGGTTCTCCTCTCTTCACAGAGAAAAGCTGGAGCTCTATCAGAGTGGCCATCAGGTTCTTGGTCACCTCCCTGTCTAAGACCTTTCTCTCCCAATCGCTCAGTTTGGCCCGGCAGCTTGCTCTAGGAAGAGTCCTGGTGGTTCCAAACTTCTTCTATTTATGGATGATGGAGGCCACTGTGCTCATTGGGACTTTCAATACTGCAGACATTTTTCTGTACCTTTCCCCAGATCTGTGCCTCGATACAATCCTGTCTCGGAGGTCTACAGACAATTCCTTGGACTTAATGGCTTTGTTTGTGTTCTGACATGCACTGTTAACTGTGGGACCTTAAATAGACAGGTAGTTGCCTTTCAAAATCCTATCCAGTCAACTGAATTTACCACAAATGGGCTCCAAACAATGTGTATAAACATCTCAAAGATGATCAGTGGAAACAGCATGCACCTGAGCTCAATTTTGAGTGTCATGGCAAAGGCTGTGAATACTTATGTACAGTACATGTGATTATAAATTTGCAAATGTTTCAAACAAAATTATTTTGCTTTGTCGTTATGGGGTATTATAGAAATTTTAGGAAAATAATGAATTTAATCCATTTTGGAATAAGGCTGTAACCACAAAATGTGGAAAAAATGAAGCTCTGTGAATACTTTCAGGGTGTACTTTATCCTGTCCCCATTGTGTTTAGCTGGTTAGTGGGCATGGAGGAGAAGAAGAGGGAGTGAGTGGGCTGGCATTTACTACTGTGTATATGCTGACATGTGGGACTCCATGTCCACATGAGCTGCCTAGATATGATGGGGAGGAAATTCTCTGCATAAAAACTGAGCATATGCACTAGCTGCCAACACTGCTCTGCAAAATCCCTAGCTGAATTGGGGACTTGGGCAGAACAGCAGGATCAACCAGGTTTTTTTGCAGAATAAAGAAAATTAATCTCATAGTGACTGAGTGTAATACAGCATTTATTCTTAAAAAACGCTTGAAGGTCCACTTAAAAGATGATCTCGTTCATGTATGAAAACATATGCTTGAAACTTAAAAAAGATAGTTGCCCTTGAAGTTGCTTTTATGCACAATAAGTAGTAGGTAACCACATACAGGGTTTTCTACAAGGCATTCTTCTTTTTTTTATTTTTATTTTTCCAATCTGTTATATCTTTTATTGCTTTCTTTTTACAGTTGTTTGACTAAATAAACATGGAGCGAGGAAGAGGCCAAAGGGAAGGTGCAAGCATGAGCAGAAATGTTTACCCACAACAATACAACTACCCCTCCTCCCAGAATTTAGAGATACAGGAATTAGCATCTAAGAGAGTAGACATTCAGAAAAAGAGATTTTATTTGGATGTCAAGCAGAGTGCTCGAGGCCGTTTTTTGAAGATAGCAGAGGTGTGGATTGGTAGAGGGCGACAGGATAACATTAGAAAAAGTAAACTGACTTTATCTTTGTCCATTGCTGCTGAGTTAAAGGATTGTTTGGGAGATTTCATTGAGCATTATGCTCACCTGGGTCTTCGAAGCAGTCATTCCCAACGCAGTGACCATGGAAGTGAAAAAGAGCACGATTCCAGGAGGAGACCACATCCAGTATCACCTTCAGGGTCTGTTGGATCAGAAGAACCTACAACACACAGTGTTCTGAAGACTGAATACATTGAACGAGACAACAGAAAATATTATCTAGATCTTAAAGAAAACCAGCGTGGACGTTTTTTAAGAATTAGACAAACTATGACCAGAGGGCCTGGGATGATTGGCTACTTTGGCCAGAGTCTGGGTCAGGAGCAGACTATTGTTCTGCCAGCCCAAGGTATGATTGAATTTAGGGATGCTCTGGTTCAGCTTATTGAAGACTATGGAGAAGGTGACATTGAAGAACGAAGAGGTGGTGCAGATGAACCCCCTGAGCTTCCAGAAGGAACATCATTCAGAGTGGATAACAAAAGGTTCTACTTTGATGTTGGTTCCAACCGTTATGGCATATTCTTAAGGGTAAGTGAGGTTAGACCACCCTACCGCAACACTATTACCGTTCCTTACAAAGTATGGACGAGGTTTGGTGACAATTTTATCAAATATGAAGAAGAAATGAGAAAAATTTACAATGGCCATAAAGAAAAGAGAATGGATGTACGTGTGGACAGTAGTGAAGAGCAAGAGTGTCCTGAGTAGATCAAATGCCAATGGAACATCATATAAAAAAATGAAGCTTTTTATTGAAGACAAATGCTATAGTATTTTAGAAGATTTCCCTATTTTTCATTTTCTGTTAACTTTATTTTTCAGCAGAACATACCTTTTGGACAAAAATAATACGTCAAGAGTCTGGTATTTAGGTTTATCTACAACACAAATACTCTTACAAGTGTACCAGCCTCCCTTGGAGCTGCTTCAATAATTCAAGACTATTCAAGTATGTTTTTGATCAGCACAAAGTTCAACATTTAAGATACCTTAGGTAAGACTTGAATTGCACTATCAAAGCTAATTGCATATATCTATATTTCTACTTTTATAGATGTATAGATATATTATACACATGAGAAATATTATCTAAAACATATTTTTTTTTTTTTCTGTGCATTTTGATTTGATAAAAACAAAAGTTCTGCCAAGCTTATTTACAGGGCATTTATTACTGTGAATGTATAGGAAATGCATTTACATGTTTGCAGAGCTCCTGTTGGAGTTCTGAATGTTTATCGGACACGGAAACCATCAGTGAAAAAGAGTAGAATGGAAGCTGACAGTGTGTGTTAACTGTTTACACTGTTTCCAGCCAAGGATTTCTACATCTCAAGATTTAAAACTGTTAAAAACCAACACAAATAGCTGCACCGAAAGAAGTATGGGATGAACAAGTAGCAATTTAAAAAGGTAAAAGAGTGTTCAGTTATGCCTTCTCCCATCACAGCTATTTTATATATGAATATATCTCTCTCTATATATATATATATATATATATCTATATCTATAATGGTGCACCCCTGTATAGGCCTGTTGTTCCATGGAAGTTTGTTTATACTGTAAGTTTAAATACTCTCTCTTCCCTGTCTTCTTTCCTGTGTGCGTGCGTATTTGGTCACAATGAAAAAAAAAAACCTGATGAATGTTCAAGTATTCTTTTAATTAGATGTCGTTTGACTGAAATGTTTATGCAGCATCTCTTAGCAAAGAAAACGTGGATGCTTAAATAGAAAACCTTTTGTCCCGCCTGAATAGTGGCATAGGGTTCTCATTCATAACAATGGACAACCGAACCATACCAAATCTGCCCTTACTTGCGTATTGTTTTGCACAAGGGTTGCTGACTTTGTATGTTTGTGTACAAGCACTGAAAAGTTTTATTTTTATTTAAAGAAAAAAAATACATATATATCTATAAATATATCTATATATAGCTATACACCGTTAGTGTTTAGTTAATCGCAAACTGTATGTATATCATAGTTATGCATGTTGAGCATACCTATAGAGTTACCTTTGGTAAAGATTATAAGTGGGGTATACAGTAAGTATCACTGAACGCTGTTGCTGCTAATCACTGTGCCTGTAGTAACAAAGAACATGTTCACATGGCTAACTGGATGTACGAATGTAACAACAGGTCATTTTGGCCATGTATATCCCACATTCATGGTAACTGTAATTCCTTTGTCAACAAATTGGCATTTCCTTTGTCTGTCAGGAAATGGCATTTCTCATTCCAATTCTTGTTCAGTGACCTTCATGTTAAATTTTAAAAAATGTTGAAGTCTGCACCAAAGCACATCATCACTTTATCCTCACATTAGTCTCAATATGTTTTCTGTCTTTGTAAGTGGTCACTTGTGTTAATGATTTTTTTTATTTTAGAGAATGTCTGAAATGCTTGTTACCGTGGTAAAATGTGCTTGTTTAGCTAATAACAATAGCCAAGATTTGTGCCTTTTTTCTTTTTATTTAGCTCATATCTTGTTTCCAGAATAGGTGTATGTGTGCTTGTATTTATCCACACTGGACTGTTACGATGAAGCATTTTAAGGGTCCGTCCTTTCAAAACTGATCATTTAACATGTTGGTTAAAAAAGCTTACCCTCTTCACTTTCAAAGGGGTTTCGGCAGCAAGATCAATGTGCCTGCATTCTCAGCTGTATCCTAGTAGATGGCCTTTACTAAAAGGTCATGCTTAACTTAAAGGCCTCATAGCTGTACTCTATAGCCTCACAGCTGTATATTATGTGCAGAAGTGTTAAACCCCTTTCTCTGTACTTGTTATTACTGTTGTAGTTGCCAATGTAGGATGGTCTTGCCCTAGTACGGCTGACGGATATGTTGGTGAAAATGAAATATCAGTTTTGCTTGGACTTAGAATATCTGTAGAGGTAATGCCTGTTTTATGCATTGTACCTATAATTTGTCTATTTCGCCATTTGGGACATAAAGCTTTCAACTGAGTAGACCCTTGAGATTAGGTGGACTTCTAAAGTAACTTACGCAGTTGAGCATTCTTCAGGTGTCGCAATGTACATTCATTTTGGTCTGTGTAGTAAGTTTTGTCTGTAACTTTCTATGTCATCTTGTTGGTTTGAACAGCCAGCCCTTAAAAAATATTAATTTAGAGCTTTATGAATACAATATGTTATCTGATATTAGTTTTTCTTCTCCCAGTTAAAAAAACGCATTGTTTGAAACGACAGAAGGGTTCTGAGTTGTAGATTAATGGTGTAGTTGATTGCCTTTTGTGTTGTCAAAATCAGCATCCTTTCTTTTTTAAGTCCATTATTCTTTTATTGAGAACTTCTAACAGTATGCTTTTTCTAGTTTTCTCCAAAGGGTCACGGGTGAAATACTTAGCACTTCTAGTTTTAAAAGATTACCTTCTGAAATTGGGTACATGTCTACTTCCTGCAGAAATGATATCCTAGTGATTGAACTTTCATTAAAGAAACAAGGAAAGTTTTATTTATACACTTTGTAGAAGCCAAGTATAATATACAGTCCTCTCTGCCTCTCTGTGGCTTTCTTCAGTTTAAATTTTAAATATATCAAATGCCGTATTTGCGTTTGCATTAAAATCACAAAATCATGGGCAATTCCATATATGTTTTGCAAATTCTTGATTTTGAAAAGAAAAGGGCAGTCAGCACTCTGCAGGTAGTAAATATACACCGTAAAGAAGAAAAACTACATCAGGCAACTGTTACAGATTAAAGGTGTATGACATAGGTTACAAATAGGTCAGCATTTGGTCTACAGCATGAGAAGAGGCCACCTTCAAGGAAGTCATCTGTCAGACATCAAATGCAATTCAATCATTTTTATGAAGTGTGAAAAATTTAAAATATGGGAGCTACCATGGTATCTTCGTTAATACTTTAATAGCTAATGAGTCCGACATGAACAAGTACGCAGGTTTGAAGTTCTAACTATCTACAATCTTGACTGGTGTCAGTCTCTTAGTATATAGCAATGATAGGATTACAGCGCCATAACTTGCACCTTGCAATGCCAGCTCACATATTTCTTATGCTAATAGGCACCTTTTAACATGTAAACCCAGGCACAGTTTACAAATCATTAAAATTGCCCTGGCAATTAAATTGTAACCTACCTCTGGTTGTAATGCGGTCAGTAAAAGTGCTGCTGGCAGGACATACTGTTAAGCAATAAGTATGCAAACAGAAAATATACTTGCATGTTTTAGCTTTTTGTTTTTGGATGCACAAGTTGGAGTTACAGAATAATGTACCATACAGTTTGGAGCCTGAAACCTTTCTGTACTTCATATATAATCTTGATCATTCCAATCTATTCATTAAATAAACCATGCAGTTTAATTTAACAACTAACCTCCCCCACTGTCAAGATTCTGCAGATTAGAACAAACAACTGTAAAGCCAGCCATAGATGGTTTGAATCTAGACCGGTTCAGCAGGAACCAGTCGAGATTCAAACCATGTACGGATAGACTAAATGTACCTAAGATGGTCGATCAACTTGGAAACAACTAGCCTGCCGGATATTAAATGAAATTATTGCTAGAGGCTGGTATAGCTCCATGTGAGGGATTTCCCTGTCAACACAGTCTGTCTGCAACCTGTGGTTGCAGGAAAGAAATTTGCTCCGTATATAGCCAGCCTTAGGAACAAATAAAAGATGAAGTAGGTCACAACTGAATACAAAAAGTGCATATAATCTAATAATATGTAGATATACTGATTAATCCCAAATATGGCTCTTCTTAAAAAGACCGATTTCATACAAACTAAAGTTCTCAGTTTTGGGCAGGTTGGGTGGGTCATTACTTCATCCCTAAGCTGTGGAAAATTGTGTAGACATCTTCCTATGGGTTCCAACAAGCACCTTAAGTTCTAAATTAACGCTGAAGTTTAGTGTTTTTGGTAATCGATACCAGCCACCATACTTGCATAATTAACAAGTGTTCTGGTGGCTGCTTGGTCTCTTTGCAATTTTCATTACTCTGCCCCCCGGCTTGCCCCCACAGCTGTGATCTTCTGGTGCTGCTTTGGTTGATATGAGAGGCTCTACCTTTCACAAGTTCAATTGCAAACTATGGCTGTTTGGGAGCCAGGCTGAGAAACGATATCCGTGCATTCTATTTAGCTGATTATACTTCACACCTTAACTAAGTAAGGATCCTAATGGTATCACAAATACATTTCATTTTATGCTCAGTGATTTATAATCAATATTCCAAGTTCTACCTTGTATGGATCAGTTAATTGGGAAGTGTGCTGAAGAGGTCTGTGTACCATTAGTTTAAAGACTGTAACAAACGTTTGCCGTAACAATCTGACATTGAAAATTAAAGGTTTTTCTAATTAAAATTCCAACTTGGCTGCAATGAGGGAAACCTGAAGTAGTGCTGCCACATAGCAGGTTCCCTTGTTTTGGTATGATGTATAAGTAGCAATCAGTTTTTGTGCATTCAGGACTTGACTCCATACATTCCCAGCTTTTATCCTCTGTTGGACAGTGGAACTGACCATCGGTATGCTGGGCCATTTGAGTGGTTTAGGCCGGTGGAAATGAACAAGACCAGGTCTTTAATCAGAAAGACTGGTTGATGTTTGCATGCCATGGCAAAGCCAAGATTTTGGGTACCTGGAAATTCTTGTAGCTAAGCTGTGATGGCTTAATGGCACCAGGAGGTGCCCATAAATTGGTAGCAGTACCATTTGGTAAGATTATTTTATGTTTGTTTTTAGTAGTTTAAAATTGCTTGTTCTAGTAAAAATTTTAGTTTAATCAAAAAGTAATTTTGCTGCCATAACTGCAATCACAGCTGGATCCTATAGAAATCTTCTGTGTAGTGATGACAGGTGCTCTTCCTTTTGCTGAACTTTCCGTGCTAAGGGAGTTTAACCGCTCTGAGTCTGCTGTGAGCAACAGCGAAAAAGATCCAATGGCAGCCCACTCTCTCCTCCATCCTTACCCCTTCCTACGTTTAACATGATCTGTGGCTCAGGGAGAAAATCTTGTTTTTCTATACACTCTCCCCATTCCCAAATCATGTTCATCCGGTGTAATCAATGCACAAGCTTTTCTCAATGAAGAAAGAAGGGCTCGTGCCGCCATCATATCCTTTTCATTACAGCTCACAGAAGACTCTGCGCTATTACCTCCCTCAGCTCCCGGAAGTTCATCAGCTGAAAGAGAACTTGACATCGCTGCACAGAAGATTTCAACAGGGTCCAGCTGTCTAAAAGTCATAGGGCATACTTCATTAAAAGTAAGTGATGCTTCAACTATGGGAGCAAAATTGTTATTTGAGTTGACTTTTTAAGCTTTAAAAGTACACTTTTAAAAAATTTTGCCTGAAGTGAGACAAAGGCAAAACAAGATACTTTTCGTACCCTACATTTTCAGGTTCTTTTACTACACTTGTTTGAGCTGAACTATAGGTTTTATATATATATATATATATATATATATATATATAGGGGTTGGACAAAATTATGGAAGTTATGGGAAATAAAAATCGTGGTGTTGGACTGCCTTTGGAATCCAAGATGGCCTGAATTCTCCTGGTAATTTGATAAATATAAGTCCTGGATGGTGAATAATGGAATCTGATACCACTCTTCATGCAAAAATCTGGGTCACAATCCTACACAATGTCCCTTTTTGTCTTTCGGTCAGTTGACCATGTTGACTGCGACGATGTTTATGCTTATCTGATGATGGTTTCCCAGAAACTGTATACATCATTATAACCTTTAATACTGCACCTCGCAACACCGCAAATAAATTGGCAACCTCAGTTGGAGGCACCAGATAAGTGGACACCAACAATTTGCCCTCTTTGAAGCTCAGTAAGCGGTGACGTGACCCCATAGCAGTGCACGCAATGCATGGCAAAAGTGAGGCTTCCCACCTGTTAGATAGGTGTGTCTTCTCTCACAGTGGAAGCAAATGAATGTTACATTGCTTTCAACGCAAAACATCATCACTTTCGCACCTGCAATTCATGTAGTGTCTCCATATTTTTGTCCAACCCCTGTCTTAGGTTAAAAGTATGTGCAGCAAGTCATAGCAGCCAATCATTTTTGTATTTTTTATGAATGGTCTAAATGGATGAAATGTAAATCTTAGGTGCTTCTAGTTACTGCACTTTGCACTTTTGTTAGCCCTTTGACTTACACTCTGCTTGGATCCGTCCCATCTGTGTTATTAGAAATGCTTTCTGTTTGCTGCAGTAATAGCTGAGAAATGCATTTCCAACCTAGAGTGAGAGGCATGTCAGAATGATTCTCAAGGTTCTGTAATATGTATGCCTGGGTGGCTTAATCTGTTCAACCTCATGTTGAGCTCAAGGTATATTTCCTGGTTCAGCATTCAAACAAATGTTAAAAAAACAAAAAAAAAAAATCACTTCCCAGCTGACCACAGCCGTATGTCTGGCTTTTTTTAAGCTAGCTAAATTTGAAAGAACAAAAATATATATGTAACCTCATGCTTCTGTAGTACCCTTTATAAAGGGAATTTCCTCTTGGGGTATGGCAGGAAAAAATATATTTCTTTGTACTTTTTGCCCTGCTGGGGAGCTTCATCTACCAGCTTCTCATTATTTTCGTGATTCTATTTTTTTTCTGCTGACAGTTGGAGTCAAAATGTTTAATTTTCCATGTGACTGTCATTTTGATTATTTGGTTTTTAATTCTTAGATCTAATATGCGTCACTGATCTTGAGCAAATTGTGCAATGTATAGAAGGATTGAATGAGTAGAACACACGCAAAAAAGGCGGTCTTTGTGGACATATCATAAGGCAGTTCTAAAAAATGTTTTATCTATTACAAAAATTATTAAAATGGCATATAACAGACAACGATACCCTATTACTTGACAAGGTCAACAGATACTCAATAGAACAGACATGGAGGTATGGATCCTTTCACTAAGTATATGAAAAGTCCAAGATAGATGCAAATGAGAAGTATTTGTATATATATCTATCAGGGGTTACCTCCATAAACTTCTCCATGCTAGCTTGTCAACACGTTTCAGAATTCAATGCTGATATGAAAAATTATACAAAAAGAGAAAATATAAGTATCTACAGTGTTTAAACATTTATATATGCACAAAAGTATATGTGTGTGTATATGAGATATTTTTTATATATATATATATATATATATATATATATATATATATATAATGTGTATGTGTGTGTGTATGTATATGTGTGTGTGTGTGTGTGTGTATATATATATATATATATATATATATATATCTATATATATATGTGTGTGTGTGTATTTTAGGAAATTGTGTGCTTGCCTGATAGGCCTTGAAACCAGGTATAGGATAATCAAACCAATCCTTCAAGGGGATCAACCTCCGGGTGTTAAAAGCATTCAACCATTCACATGTGACAACTGGATCAAAGAGGAGGGGGAAGGGAATCCAACCTCCAAAATTACCAAAGTCACTGGTGATTCTATAAGTGAAATGAATATTATTTCACTTCTTATTTATTCTTCACACCTGAACCTTGGTGGTGGTTGTTGTGCCCCTCTTACCTGCAGTGTGCTCTAATTGATTCACTTCACTCTGTTTATAATAGATAAGATGCATCACATGATAGGTATAGGCCATTTACATATGTATAGATTGAGACATTTCATAGAATACTAATAGAAATAGATTTTTTTTCACTTATAGAATCATCAGTGATTTTGGAGGTTGGATTCCCCTCCCCCTCTTTGATCCAGGTGTCACATGTGAATAGTCGAATGCCTTTAACACCTGGAAGTTGATCCCCCCGAAGGATTGGTTTGATTGATATTTTGTCTTGTGTGGTGTATACCTCCTATACCTGGTTTCAAAGCCTATCAGGCAAGCATATATGTGGTGTGTGTTTGTTTTGTTTGTCCAAGATACATATATATTTGCTTAATACTTTTGTGCATATATAAATGTTTAAACACTGTATACTTATATTATGTTGTTTTGTATAATTTTTGAACCTACCCAGTATGTCCTGAGGAAGCTATTGAATTTTGAAACGTGTTGACAAGCAAGCATGGAGGCATTTATGGACCTAAACCCCTGATATATACACATACTGCTCATTTGCATCGATCTTGGACTTTTTTCATCTACTTAGTAAAAGGATCCATACCGCAATGTCTGTTCTATTGGGTATCTGTTGACCTTGTCAAGTACAGTTGTGCTCATAAGATACCCTGGCAGAATATATGATTTCTTTCTTGGCCATTTTTCAGATAATGATGAAAACACAAAAACATTTCTTTCACTCATGGTTAGTGTTTGGCTGAAGCCGTTTATTAATCAACTGTTTTACTCGTTTTTAAATCATAATCACAACAGAAACTACCCAAGTGACCCTGATCAAAAGTTTAAATACCCTGGTGATTTTGGCCTGATAACATGCGCACAAGTTGACACAGGGGTTTTAATGGCTATTAAAGGTAACCATCTTCAGCTGTGATCTGTTTGCTTGTAATTAGTATGTATTTATAAAAGGTCAATGAGTTTCTGGACTGACAGACCTTTCATCTTTCATTCAGTGCTGCACTGACGTTTCTGGATTCTGAGTCATGTGGAAAGCAAAAGAATTGTCAAAGGATCTGCAGCCAAAGGTAGTTGAACTGTATAAAACAGGAAAGGGATATAAAAAGATATCCAAGGTATTGCGAATGCCAGTCAGCAGTGTTTAAAACTCTAATCAAGAAGCAGAAAATGAGGGGTTCTGTTGAAACCAAACCACAGTCGGGTAGACCAACTAAAATTTCAGCTAAAACTGCCAGGAAAATTGTTCAGGATGCAAAGAAAAACCCACAAATAACAGGACCCTGAAAACCTGGTGTGGCTGTTTCAAGATGCACAATAAGGAGGCACTTGAAAGATGGGCTGCATGGTCGAGTCGCCAGAAGTAAGCCATTACTATGCAAATGCCACAAAGTATCCCACTTACAATATGCCAAACAGCACAGAGACAAGCCTCAAACCTTCTGGCACAAAGTCATTTTGGAGTGATGAGACCAAAATTTAGCTTTTTAGGCACTGCTTTTGGAGAGGAGTAAACGAGGCCTATGATGAAAGGTACACCATTCCTATTCCTACTGTGAAAAACGGAGGTGGATCGCTGATGTTTTGGGGATGTGTGAGCTACAAAGGCACAGGAAATTTGGTCAACATTGATGGCACAATGAATGCAGTGGAATAACATTGCATTCACCAGCCAGGAAGCTGCTTATGGGACGTACTTGGACATTTCAACATGACCATGGTTCAAAACACAAGGCCAAGTCGACCTGTCATTAGCTACAGCAGAATAAAGTGAAGGTTCTGGAGAGGCAATATCGCTCTCCTGACCTCAATGTCATTAAGCCACTCTGGGGAGATCTCAGACGTGCAGTTCATGCAAGACAGCCCAAGAATTTACAGGAACTGGAGGCTTTTTGCCAAGAGGAATGGGCAGCTTTTACCATCTGAGAAGATAAACAGCCTCATCCACAAAAGACTGCAAGCTGTCATTGTTGTTAAAGGGGGCAATACATGGTATTAGTTACTGGGGTATGTAAACTTTTGATCAGGGTCA
Source organism: Lithobates pipiens (assembly GCF_037356315.1). Lineage (NCBI taxonomy): Eukaryota > Metazoa > Chordata > Amphibia > Anura > Ranidae > Lithobates > Lithobates pipiens. The sequence goes on from NW_027507718.1 coordinate 219,965,717, forward strand.
TTTGGGTAGTTTTTGTTGTCATTATGATTTAAAGAGTAAACACAGTTGATTGATCATAAATGGCTTCAGCCAAACACTAACCATGAGTGAAAGTAAAGTTTTCGTGTTATCATTCATATTCTCTGGAAAAGGGTCAAGAAATCAAAAATTCTGCCAGGGTGTGTAAACTTATGAGTACAACTGTACTATGGTGTTGTCTGTTATGTCATTTTAATAAATATATATATATATATTTTTAGAATTATGAACACAAAGTCTGCCTTTTTGAGAGTACTCTTTCAACCCTTCTATATACACCTATTGGCTGTTGGCATAGTGGGTGTCCTTTCTTTCTTTCAAATGTGCAATATGTTTTTCCCATTTTATTGCTTGTATGATTGTGGAAATTGTATTAAAATTAGATTGATAGATTACTGTAGCATTTTTAGCGACTTTCAGTGCAGAAATCATGTTATCTTGTGTATTAAATTGAGACCTGCTATTATGGCATTTCTTTAACAGAAGAAATCTTAGTTATTTTACCATAAAGTTTAAAAAAAATATAAATGTATTTATAGTTTAAATGATAAAAATATAGTCTACAGTTTTGAAATAATATAAAATGTGTTTGAAGCTATAAAATATGAAAATTTTGTTTATTCTTTAGATAATATCGTAGCACGTTACACTTATAGATATAGAAAATGCTGTTCTATTACAAGGGTTTGCTCACACCAGCCCCGTTGGGGCTGTGTTGGCAACACTGCCTATTAGTTCAGTACACTTTGGTGTGTGCTGAATAAAGTAGTACATGTTACTTTTTTTGCAGTTCGTTGACGTCCAAAAAGGCATTGCAGGCATGCTACCAGTAAGTGTTTCCAGTTTCATAAAGTAAAAAAAAAACATGCAGCAAGCACTACATTTGCTTTGTATAGGATAGCATAGGTGCAATTTATGCACACCTAAATGCGTGCCTGCTGGTATGAATGGGCTCAAATGCAGCTATCATTAAGTTATTTCGTTTTTTTTTCCCATATTCACGCAGATATACACTACTAAACAAAACACAACCTCACAGACCATATCTTAATAGGACCAAGACCATTATTACGCCAGTGACCTTAATTGAACTGAGCATCACATTATACACCTTGGTTTAATGGAGATTTCCTGTCCAATTTGATACATGGACAATTGCAAATTTCTTCCATTTTGTAAGCATTGACATTTAAATGTAAGCCATTAGCTCTGGCTAGTTCAGTTCATTTTAGTTATAGGAAGATTTATAAAAGTAGTGTAGTGGTAGAGCAGTAGGACTTTGATGCGCCTACAGAGGGGCACAAAAATACACGTATTCATGTGCCCTTAATGCACAAGTGCAGTTAAAAAAAAAAGCGCACATACCTATATGGCCGCAGCATCAGTCAGATGCTGCAGGTGGCCCTAAGCCTAAGAACTGAGCGAACATGTGACTGCTGATCACTCAGTTCTTGGGTCCACTCTGCGTACAGAGTGGTGACTGTCAGTCACCACTTTGCTCTGCCCCTTCAATGCTTACTGCAGCACTGGGATGAAGCAGCTGGCTTAGGTGCTCAGCGGTGCACTTGGAGGCCGAGACAGCTGCCAGTCGGGTATCTCATTGGATCCCAACATCATTGTTGGGATACATCAAGAGCTTGGAGCTGCTCTATGATGTCAGCCAAAAGCAGACTTTAGCCAACTGTCAGCTGATTCTGGGTCACAGGAGAGCACAACTAAGTGCACCCCTGCGACCCACATGAGAAGTATGGTCAAACAAGCTTTGGCCACACTACTCTATTAACACTCAAAACTCTGACAACCTTCCCTAGTAGTGGACAAGTGGAGCACTCCAGCTCATTTGTACTAGAGAAACAAAAGACTCAAAGGATATGAACATACATTGCAGTGTCTGCAAAATCATGAAGAATACCAGTAAGGCCTCTTGCACACTGCAACTTGAAAAAGCTCAGTACAGCTTCTTTTTTTTTTCTGAGCTAAAATTAATTGTAATGTGCCGATGCACACAGGTGCTTAAACAAGCGCCGTGCATTCTTCAGTAAAAAAAAAAATATAGAAACATTTTTGGTCAGTAATTTATGCCTTGTGTGCAATTTTGCGCACCAACGTGCGCAAATGTCCATTTACAAGAATGCGAGAATAAGTTTTCGTGCAAATGCACATAAAATTGTACGAACGCATATGCGTCATAATACGCGCAAATACATACAAAAAAAATTGTGACTCAATATATACTGCGCTGTGGCGATAAACTTTATCAAGCTGCCGACACAGCTTCAAGACAAAAAAGCGCGAATAACAAAAAAGAAATTAAACGTGTAGCGCTATGATAAAGGAATATAATTATACGGATCCCCATATAAATCATTCAATGAAAAAGAAAAGAGTCCTATTCCTTAATATTAGTTAGACATAAGGACCAGAAATCAAATAAATTGAAAATACATAAAGTGTAAGTGAAACAGATATATGCATGAAAATATAAGGAATAAAAATTATATATATTAAAAAAAGAAAAATGATTATTTAGAAAAGTGTTCGTGCCAAATAAGTCTCAAAACTATGGTGTCCAATGGTGAGACAGTAGAGAGGTCAATTTTTCCAAAGGTTGCTTTCAGAAACTACGTGCTCTTCTAACATGCAACACCGCCACCACCGTGGGAGTAGAGGAGGCTTACCAGAGGACTTGGACTTGGTGAGACATACGTCCCCCAAGTCTTATGGGATCACTCCAAAGGTATGAATATTCCTTGAACTGAGCTTGTAGGGCCACATCAAATAGGGTGAAGTCAGATAGTTACTGTCCGACATGAGTTGGAATGATAATCTCATACATGGAATCATAAAAGCAGAAACTGGACATAGTGTAATATTGTCACGTAGAAAATTTTAATAATTAAAATTAGAAAAAGACTCACATTTTGTAGGTATCAAAAAGCGACATGTACAAGAATACAGAAATAGCGGTGTCTGCAGAGGAATTTGAATTCCTCTGCAGACACCGCTATTTCTGTATTCTTGTACATGTCGCTTTTTGATACCTACAAAATGTGAGTCTTTTTCTAATTTTAATTATTAAAATTTTCTACGTGACAATAGTACACTGTCCGGGTTCTGCTTTTATGGTTCCATGTATGAGATTATCATTCCATCTCACGTCAGACAGTAACTATCTGACTTCACCCTATTTGATGTGGCCCTACAAGCTCAGTTCAAGGAATATTCATACCTTTTTGGAGTGATCCCATATACAAAGCCCATAAGACTTGGGGGACGTATGTCTCACCAAGTCCAAGTCCTCTGGTAAGCCTCCTCTACTCCCACGGTGGTGGCGGTGTTGCATGTTAGAAGAGCACGTAGTTTATGAAAGCAACCTTTGGAAAAATTGACCTCTCTACTTTCTCACCATTGGACACCATAGTTTTGAGACTTGTTTGGCACGAACACTTTTCTAAATAATCATTTTTCTTTTTTTTAATATATATAATTTTTATTACTTATATTTTCATGCATATATCTGTTCACTTACACTTTATGTATTTTCAATTTCTTTGATTTCTGGTCCTTATGTCTAACTAATATTAAGGAATATGACTTTTCTTTTTCATTGAATGATTTATATGGGGATCCGTATAATTTTATTCCTTTATCATAGCTTTTTGACATACAAAAAAAAGTCTGAAAAAGTAGATGCTCAAACAAGAGTATTGTGTGCACGAGGCCTAAGGGTTTAGAAAGCATCCTAGATGTGCTTATAGAAAGATTGGTATGAATTTACAGCCATAGAAATTAGGGTTTTTCTTACATTGAATGAGGATGCATAGCCATGTATGCAAGCTGCATTAATAGTCGGAGGTTTTCAAGATTTCATAGAAGATAACCAAGACAACCTAATAGAAGTTCCTCCTGCATGTAATGATATTTTTGAGGGAAAATACTTATTTTTGAGGAAAAAAGTATGTTTTATATAAGGTTCTGTACATTGTAATTTTTTTTTTGTGAATTTCATTTTTTTTTGTGAATTACGTGTTTTTGACTAATTTAATTTCAAAAAGTTGCTTCTAAAGCTTTAACAGCTTCAGCCCTGGAAGATTTGGCTGCTCCATGAATAGGCCATTTTTTGCGATTCGGCACTGCATTTAACTCACAATTGCATGGTCGTGTGACGCTGTACCCAAACTAAATCGACGTCCTTTTTTTCCCACAAACAAAGCTTTCTTTTGGTGGTATTTTTTTGCGCTATAAAAAAAGTGACAATTTTGAAAAAAACACTATCTTTTTCATTTTGCTATAATAAATATCCCACGTTTTTTTTTTATCGAAAAAACAATTTTTTTTCCTCAGTTTAGGCTGATAATTATTCTTCTACATTTTTTTTGGTTATATATATATATATTTTATATATTTTTTTTTTTTTATTGTTTGGCGGACATATCGGACACTTAACACATTTTTGAAACCATTGGCAATTTATAAAGCGATCAGTGCTATAAAAATGCACTAATTACTGTGTAAATGTCACTGACAGGGAAGGGGTTTAACACCATGGGGCAATCAAGGGGTTGTATTCCCTAGTGTGTGGGACTGACTAGGAGGAGATCGATCCATACATAGTATGAACACACAATCTGTCTCCTCTTCCCTGAAAGAGACGGGATCTGTGTGTTTACACACACAGATCCTGGTTCTCGCTCTGTCTTGAGCGATCGGCGAAGCAATGTAACATAACATTGTTTTGCCAAGCCATGCCATTCTGCCACAGTAAAACTGCGTCGGCTGGTCGGCAAGCGGTTAAACAGTTTAAACATTCAGAATTCTTAAATTTATAATAGTATCTTTTAAGAAAATATACCATAGTCATGTGCAATATTCCTAACGTCTGCCTAAATATTTACTGTTTAAAAAAAGTTCAGTTTAAACATTGACTGGGAGAGGGGGTGGCAGCTCTAGGGACCAACCAAATATTCTTAAAGTGCTTGTAAACACTTGCGTATACCCCGTAAAGTGATTAGCCTCAGGTGATACACAAAGATGAAACAAATCCTCCTACATATTATACCTGTATATCTGCAGTCTTCTCTTCTCTACAGCCATTCAAAGTTCGCAGCTTATACAGCTTGTCTGAGCTTTCAGAAAGCAGGGGTGTCAAACTGAATTTACACTAAACAGAGCTCAGTGAGGAAAGTTGATTTTTAGGGAAGAGACACCCCACTTCCCCCCTTAACACAGCACGCAGGAACAGAGCTGATGCTGTCAATCACAGGCTGTGTTGGAGCTCCCTCTCCTTTCACCTTTTTATCTCTTGATGTCAGGAAAACTTGAGAGATAGTAGAGGAAAGAGTCAGCAGACAGAAATGACACTTGGTGCTCTGGATTGAGACAAGTACACACTATAGAAGAATGATTTGTTCATATTTGATGTCTGAGGTTTACAACCACTTCAGTGCACTGTACATATGCTGACAGAAAACAAAGATTTGACCTCATCAAAATGCTGCTGCTTCTTTGGCCAGTCATAGGCTGGGGGTAGGGAGGTTACCAAGTTTTGAACCTTAAAGCTGATCTATGCTCAAATGTAAAATTGTATATTCATTTTCACATTGTATCTCAATTATTTTATACCCACACCTATTAATGGTGGAGGAGGAGTTTCAGGAGGTGGGGTCAGTACAGGCAGCAAGGTACCATAGGATATGTAATCCCTTAGAACTTAACACACATGAACAATAAAGTGTATTTATAATGATAGGAATATGCTTCCAGTACTAACTTCTTTGCGAACTTCCCTGGATGGTATTTCTATCGCTGGCTTCTCTATTTAGTGGTTCACTATATAACAAGTATGCAAGTCGGGGTTCCAATTTTATTATGTCAGGAACAATTCCCTTTGAAGCAGAGTTTCATATTCCTTTACAGCTTTTATTAATGGTTTCTTAGGCCTAGTATACATTATTTGAAAACTGTCTGGTTTTTCCCTAAATGTTCAGACCATGCTGAAAACGAGAAGTCCATTAATGGTACGAAATTACACGAAACGACAGAGGAAAACTTCCAACATACGTAGACCCGTTCCAGGGTGGATCATTGCTTCCAATTATGCACGGTCTTGCTCATTTGATTTATTTTTAAAGATGAATATTGTACTAATTGAAGGAAATTCATTCACTCTAACTAATGAGAACACTTTTTCCAGCATGTCAATTTTGAAATTTTAATCTGAAGAGTCGACGTCTGCCCTAGAAAGCAGTATACTAATGAACAGAAAATCGGAGGTCCTTTCTGAATATGAATATTTTCATCTATTTGTCTAATAATGTGTACTAGACTTAAGTCACCCTTAAGGCAGCCAGACAAGATACATTTTCTCCTAATTGGTTGCACAACAAATTCAAGAAAATATACCCAGTGGTCAATGGTTTCCTGTGTCCACCTGGTTGGTGTGCTTCAGAAATTCTTACCAGATTCTGGAAGGTAGCAACCGTTTTCTGTCCTGATGCCAGATCTTGCTAATGTTGGCCAGGCTGGCTCATGTAGGAGGGCTGAAGATCTTTCACAATGTTCTCCAGGTGTAACTTTTTTACTTGTTGAACCCAACATCCTCTCCCCCCACCCCGGTCCTGCTAACCTGGAGTCTGGGGAGGGATCCTCTGTACTTGCTGAGATTAAGCTGTGGGGGATTTCTAAGCCTCAGACGGTGAGGCGGCGACCCAATGTGTTAGGTCATCGCCGCACTCCAAGTCAGCAGGACTGGGGGATGAGAAGGGTGTCCTGTGTACCTTCACCTTACAGATTTTTCTCTAAAGGTGAACTTTTCCTTAAGGTAAACCTTGGGGTTAGGCTATGGTTTATAGTTGGATATTGGATAAAGGTTTAGGGTTGGGTTTTAGGGGTTGATTTGCATTTTAATAAGTGAAATAAGTATTTGACCCCTTTTGCAAAACATGACTTGGTACTTGGTGGCAAAACCCTTGTTGGCAATCAGAGGTCAGACGTTTTTTGTAGTTGGCCACCAGAATTGCACACCTCTCAGGAGGGATTTTGTCCCACTCCTCTTTGCAGATCCTCTCCAAGTCATTAAGGTTTCCAGGCAGACGTTTGGTAACTCAAACCTTTTTGCTTTCTCCACATATTTTCCATGGGACTAAGGTCTGGAGACTGGCTGGGACACCCAAGGACCTTAAAGCAGACCTTCAGTAATTTTTTCAACTTTCCATCTATTAAATCTTCTGCCCTTGTTGTTTTAAAGTTACTAAACCTGGTAATATGAAAATAGTTCACCCCCTCCGACAGTGCCCACAGCTTATAAATATTCTTTTTACATTAAATTGTTGCCACTATATACCTTTTTGGCTACTCTGTATACCACGGTCCGTGGTAAACTGCACAATTTCTCCAGTGCTGAGAGTTCAGGTAGGAGATTTCCACTGCAGCCTGTATGCATGCCCACATGTGTGATGCCAATATCATGTGACCTGGCTATCTCTGAGAATAAGTAAATGTCTTCTCCAGCATAAAAGACACAACTGAGTATGTGCAGGTTGGCTACTCTGCCTGTGTTAGCTGGCTTTCCCCAGATAGACAGTGCAGGAAGGAAGGATCTGTGCATACAGTATAAAAGTCTTTTTACACAATGCAGAGGATTAACCCCTTAAGTTCCACGAGGAGTATAACAAGCATGCTATGCTGCATATACGGAGAGATTTTACTGTTGTGGGTTTAGTAACACTTTAACTTTGGCTAGTAAAACATTTTTTTCTATCAATAAATTCCTTATACATCCCACTTCCTGTTTCTTGTCTGGTAAAAAGCCTAGGCTTATGACATTGTGCAAAGCTCTCTCTCTCTCTTACTCTTTGCCAGGGAGGGAGGGTGAGTCATAAGAGGGCCAATGAAAGCTGCAGAGCTGGAGTTGTCTGTAAATCCAGTGAACAGGCAGCAGCTTCAGCTGCCCAGAGTTAAAAGGGTTCCAGCCAGACTCGGTGGAGGGAGATTTCTGCAGCATATTTGGCAAGTACAAATTTGCAGTATATATAAAACGAAATGCAAAGTCGTTGGTGGGAAGTTTCAGCATGGCAAAGATTATTGCATTATTACAAATGTGAGTAAACCGCAGTTCCTCTTTAATGTGTTTCTTCTTGAGCCACTACTTTGTTGCCTTTGGTCCTTGTCGTGCTGGAATACCCATCCACGGCTCATTCTCAATGTGAAGAGATTGGAATCTGTTTGCTTCTGTGGACAGGTGTCTTTTATACAGGTAACAAGCTGAGATTAGGAACACTCTCCCTTTTTAAGAGTGATCCTAATCTCAGCTTGTTACCTGTATAGAAGACACTTGGGAGCCAGAAATCTTGCTGATTGATGGGGGATTGAATACTTCTAATTATTTCACTCATTAAAACGCAAATCAATTTTATAACTTTTTTGAAATGTGTTTTTATGGATATTTTTGTTGTTCTTCTGTCTCTCACTGTTAAAATAAACCTACCATTAAAATTATAGACCGATCATTTATCAGTGGGCAAACGTACAAAATCAGCAGGGGATTAAATACTTTTTTTCCTCTGTAAACAAAAGGGAACACAGGGGAAGTGCACCACTGGCGAAATAAACTTTTATTAAACAAATAAACATATAACCGAAAAGACAAATAGAACCTGGCTAATGCCCCATACACACGATCAGAAATTCTAACCATGTGTATGCTCCATCGGACTTTTGCAGGCAGAATTCCAGCCAGCAAAAGATTGAGAGCAGGTTCTCTATTTTTCAGTCGTAAAAAGTTTGAATCCGAAAATGTGTTCGTCTGTAAGCAATTCGGACGTGCAAAAAATCACACACACGCTCTAAAACAATTTGACGCATGCTCGGAAGCATTGCACTTAATTTTCTCAGCTCGTCGTAGTGTTGTACGCCACCGCGTTCTTGACGGTCGAAAGTTCAGAGAACTTTTGTGTGACCGTGTATATGCAAGCCAAGCTTGAGTGGAATTCTTGGATGGTTTTTCCGATGGAAAATCCGCTCGTGTGTACGGGGCATAAGACTTTGGTGGATTCGCATAAGACATCACCTCAATCCCTCAGCTGTATGATGGCGAGCATCAAATTGTCTTAACGATTTGTAAAAAAAACAATTTAACACCCTGTCTAACGTAAAGGTTGTATATAAAAAGCACATATTTATCTAAACTTGAAAACCAGCATCAAACATATAATGTCCTCATTAGCTATCGCGTGTGTTGTAACAGTAAAAATGCAGTTTAAGATCTAGCAGATAGATGGAGCACCCAGACTGTCATGTGTGGACACGTAATACCCAGGAAGGGGGGAGGGCTCACAGAATGAAAAAGTTCTGGGGAGAAAAGATTAGGAAAAATGAGTAAGGATAGGTAGGAGAAGGCAGACTCTTGGCGGGGGGGGGGGGGGGGGGGGGGTAAATATTAATAGGTTATTTTGTTGAAAGGAGAGTTCACCATCGGATGTGGGGTCTAAATACTATTATAACCCTATTAGAATGTCTGATAAGCCAAAGGGTCTATAAATTCAGTCCTATAGAGCCAGGTTTTATGACACTGTTCCCCAGTGCCATTGATGGATGCGCAGTCTCCTCCATAAGATGTATTTAATTGATTCTGCAAAATCAAAGTCTAATATTTTTTAAGTTAAGCTAAGAACATTTTTTGTAAGCATACAAAATATCTGTTAATCTTGCCAGAAATGCAGTGTCCCCGTCACTTTCTGTGAACTGCAAAAAAGAATATCTTCCTAGCTAACTTTTGTAACTTAACAATTGCCATGCCCCCCCCATGTAATGGTACTAAAGTGATAGACATGTTTGTAGTCCATATCAGAAGAGCAGTCTCTAGGTTGGCAGCAATGGCTCCTTTCATAGATACAGTGGAGGAATAACATAGTCATCCATGGACAGGAAGTGTGTTATTTGCAGATTTACCAGGAGAAAATAAAGCAAAAGAAGAAAGCTTGAAAAGCGAAAATGAATGCAGGCACCGCACCAAGGGGCGGATAATCTGCTGTATATTACCTTTTTTGGGGTTTAGATACAAACTCTAGTAAGCAGAAATGAGATGTTGAGTACGGGGAAAACAGGATTGATTTGTAAACAGTGATTCATTTGCATGTGTAAGAGAGGTACAGCTAGAGTAAAGATTAAAAAACATTATGATTTGCAGACTGGTCAATTGAAGGGTTCAGGTAAAAGCTTCAAAAGTACTGCTATAATATTTGTTTCATACGATTGTTGATTTTGTATGAGAGCAGAGTGGTGTTATTTAAGGACAAGAAATAAAAATGAAACTTTAATGTATCTGATGTTGGATGGTAACTAGGTTTTCTAATGGAGTGCAATTGAATTCAAATCGCATATTTTTCTGCTAACAAAGGGTATGTATAGCTTGGTGGGCTTTTTTTTTTTCATCCTATTTGTATATCCTGGTTGTCTGGCACCTGATTAACAAATACAGTATATTTTTCCGGAATTTGCTTGGGCTGACATAGTGAGTGGACAACTACTTTCTTTGCTTATTTTAAAGCCTAAAACCAGCTGAAAGATGTTTGTTTTTTATGCCGTCTTGACCTAGAGACAACTGCACCCCCAGGGTGTAACAGACAAAAAATAGAAATCTGGCTTAAATTTTTAATATTAATTTAAAACAAATGCCTGGAATTAGTTTATGAAGTCTAATCCCCCTAGCCCACCTAACTAGCCTAAGCTCACCCCAGTTCCCCCCAGGTGCTTACTTACCTCAAACAATGGCAACGGTCTCCCACGTTATCTCTAGCTCTGCTGCTAAAGATCTAGTGCTGGCCTGCCTGTGCACTAATATCCCTTATACTAAAATGGGACTTGAAGACCTGATATACCTTTTTTTTATTTTAAAGAAAAACTAGCCTTAATAGTAAAATTACCACAGTTAAAGAACAGAACAACTTGTACCATCAATATATTGTGTAGGCCGATGGGAAAAAATATCATATGCTATACCATTTGAAAACAATTAAAAGGGGGCATTGGTATATATTGTGACCCAGTATTAAATTTGATTAATTCAAAAATGCGTCAGCACATTTATATAGTTAGATTTTTTTTGATTTTTTTTTTTTTTTTTTTTTTTCAATCCTTATGCTGCTAGCATTAATAAATAGGAAAGTAGTTCAGTTGATAGTTATAACTGTAAAAATTTAAGATAAACATATATATCTGCACACCGTAGTAATTAAAGAAGGATGCAGGATGTTATTTGGACAGCAATTTCTGGTACGAGCATATTGCTCCAGTTGTCTAGTTCTGCTAACCCATACCATTGAGTTCTATGTAGGATTTGCCAATTATAATCCCTATGCAACCAGACCTGTTTGTTGAGAATACCGTTAAAGACACTTGGGACTCACACCGAGCAGGGTCCTCTCTGATCAGCAAGGGATTTGTGAGCAGATCCCAGACATCTGTCAGTTTTTTGACATCTGTACCTGTTCAGTTTGTGTCTGGTGGACATGGGCAGACCTGTGATAGCTTTAAGGGCGGCTGAATGTAAAGAGACTCCAGCATCCATTTACATCAGGCTACCTCCCATTCGTCTTCCTTTTTTTTATTTTTTTTATTGTGAAGCAAACAACAAATAGGACAAAATAACAGAAAAAGTCAATGTACATAACTATTCACCCACCTAAAGTCAATACTTTGTAGAGCCAGCTTTTGCGACTAAGTCTCTATGAGCTTGCTACATCTTACCACTGGGATTTTTGGCTATTTCTTCTTGCAAAACAGCTCCAGCTCCTTTAAGTTGGATGTATTGTGCTTGTGAACAGCAATCTTTAAGTCTGACCACAGATTTCTTTTGGATTGAGGTCTGGGGTTTGACTAGGCCATTCCAACACATTTACATGTTTCCCTGTAAACCACTCAAGTGTTGCTTTAGCAGTGTGTTTGGGGTCATTGTCCTGCTGGAAGGTGAACCTCCATCCTAGCCTCAAATCACACACACAGAGTGGAACAGGTTTTGTGCAAGAATATCCCTGTATTTAGTACCATCCATCTTTCCCTATACTCTGACCAGTTTCCCAGTCATAACTGCTGAAAAACATCCCCGCAGCATATGCTGCCACCACCATGTTTAACTGTGGGGAATTATGTTCTTTGGGTGATGTGTTGGGTTTGCGCCAGACATAGCGATTTCTTTGGTGGGAATGTTCAATTTTAGTCTCATCGGACCAGAGCACCTTCCTCCATGCATTTGGGAGTCTCCCACATGCCTTTTCACAAACTCAAAACGTGCCATTTTGTTTTTTGCTGAAAGTAATGGCTTTCTTCTGGCCACTCTGCCATAAAGCCCAACTCTATGTAGCATACACCTTATTGTCGTCCTATGTACAGATACTCCAGTCACTGCTGTGGAACTCTGCAGCTCCTCCAGGGTTACCTTAGGTCTCTGTTCTGCCTCTCTGATTAATGCCCTCCTTGCCTGATCCATGAGTTTTGGTGTGTGGTTGTCTCTTGGCAGGTTTGCTATTGTGCCATGTTCCTTCCATTTGGTGGTTATGATAGATTTGATGTTGCTCCTAGGGATCATCAAAGATTTGTATTTTTTTTATAACCTAACCTTGGCTTGCACTTCTCAACAACATTGTCCCTTGTTTGGAGAGTTCCTTGGTCTTCATGGCAGTGTTTGGTTAATGGTGCCTCTTGCTTAGGTGTTGCAGCCTCTGGGGCCTTTCAAAAAGGTGTGTGTGTATATATGGAATGACAGATCATGTGACACTTAGATTGCACACAGGTGGACATCATTTCACTAATTATGTGACTTCTGAAGTTAATTGGTTTTGAGTACGTTCACTAGCAATCCAGTTACAATTAGTAGAAATAAAAAGTAGAACTCGCCTGTCTCTCTCTCTTTTTTGCAATGAAATATTGCACAAAAAGAAAAATAGACTCAAGTACAGGAGTCGTTACTTTCTACATAGGAAATCGGTTATTCCCACATGGATCAATAATGGGAAATCAACTGATAATGAATAATGCCTTTTTGCAGAGGCACTATTGAGACAAAGCATTTTATAAAATATCTAAATATTAGTGTCTAAGGCATAGAAAAAGCTATAGGGTAGTACATGCATACGGACACACATACAGTATGTGTTTCAAATTCCCAGAATCCAGACATTCATTTCTAGCAGCTGTTTAACAGTAGTTTACTTCTTTTTTATTTTATTTTTTTTAACAAATGATCTCAAAAAAATTCCTTAGTTGTTTTCAAGTTCATTTGCCTTGCCTTGCATTTAAGAACTTGGCATGTGCCATTTAGTATGTTATAGTTGTCTTTTTTTTTGTTTGTTTTGTTTTATTAAAGACTTCCATTCAGCAATTACTGTTAGACAAAAAAAAAGTAAAAGATATATATTGCAATGTCTTTGTGGCTATTTCTTATTAAAGCATAAATATAATGGAGAACACAGCAAAAACAAAAGCAATGTTGCCAGGATTTGTTAAATCTGAAGGAAAAAAAGTGAAACAAAAGTGGGTTGTTTTCTTTAGTAGTCACCATTTAATGCTATGGCAAAATGAGTTAAGTCTCGTACACACGATCGGCTTTTCGGTACAGAATTGTGTGATGACAGACTGCCTAAAATCCAACTGTTAGTACGCTCCTTCAGATAATTGTCCAACTTTCCACCAACAAATGTTGGATGGCAGGCTTGTAAATTTTTGGCAGACAACGGTCTGTCAGATTTTCGTATCGCGTGTACACAAGTCCAAAGTAAAAATGCGCATGCTCGGAATCGGTGCTCACTAAACACAAGATTAGCAGAAGATACCAAAAGGGTGGCGCTCAAGAGCTGAAATTCCACGTAGTACGCCACTACGTTTGTGTTTGTTGGCCGACAATTGTGTGCCGTTAGTATGTAAGACAAGTTCCTGGCACACGCTCTTCGGACAAAAGTCTGACACTTTGTTGGCCAACAGTCCAATCGTGTGTATGAGGCTCTAGGCTAAATTCACTCTTATTTCAGTGTATTACATTAACAAACGCTGTGCCACATGTTAACATGCATTGTGGTCATTTTGAATACGTTGCCAACATACAGGAATGGACAAAAAAGCCATTTTATTTTCCGGAGCAGCACACCACAACAGTAGCAATCTTCCGTGCATTGTGGTATACTGTCAGAAAAATGTGCTTTACAAATCTATTTCCTAAAACCATGGCATTCAACATATGACTCCACTACTCACAATGTGTGCTGCAACACATGTTGTCACAGCACATCCTTTGACAAAGGTATGTTCATTTTTTTTACCGTTTTCTACTAAATATGCCATTGGTGTGATTTGGCGAACTTTCAGGAAAAGTTGTCCAAATTTTATAATTCTCCAAGAAAACGAATGTTCTGGAACATGGATTCCATCCCTTAGCTTACTTTATCAATGGGAACTGACTTGTAAGATATGGTTGGTTTTTATAGTTATTGGTTCAAGTAAAGTCATTGATATGCAAAACTATTTCGGGCCGAAGAGAGGTAAAAGGTTGGTATTTAAAAGGCAAATTACATAAGAAAAAATCTAAAAAGGTGTTCATTCGCAATTTCCAATGGACAGTGATCCTGACCATCATCTGCTTTAAAATAAAAGTAAAATACCTTGGGGTAGAATTCCAGGCAGACTGGTTTTGTTATTTGTGGTGTGTACAAAAAAGAAGTTACCTGTAATGATGTATATTAAACACCCCCCCCCCCCCCCCATCCTTCTTTTTTTTTTTTTTTTTTTTTTTTTTTAATCTGACCCTCCCCTCTCCATTCACTGAAAGCCTTTGAATTCTGTCAACAGAATACAAGACGTTCTGTGAATGGACAAGGGTAGAGGAAAATCCCTTCATTGTATGAGAGCTGCAGCTCTCATAGAGGTTGGATATTATCTTAAATTTTTTTAAGATTACTTAGCAATTTTATGTGACATTCTATGATAATTGATGAGCAATTTTTACATTTTAACATGCCAAGTTAGGAATAATAGGTTAAGTGGTCCAAGTGTTTCCTATGGACTAAAAATGGTTACCAGAGGTGATAGTGTGGCCAGTGGCAGCATTTGAAGCCAGCACTTTATTTACAGGGGTTCTTTATGATCTTCCACCTTATCACCTCTTGGAGAAAAACGAACAGACTGAGGACGCAATATATGCTTATATTGGAGTGCTTTCTTTGGCTCTGTGAGGCTTAAATTAGCACAAGATACCCCAAAATCATGCTAGTAATTTTGGTGCTTATTATGTTGTAAATATAAATGTGTGTGACTTGGACATGTACTTTACAGTTACCGTTGGTGATATTGTGTACGTTTTCCTTGCGGTGCTATTATAAACCTACCAAATCTAACTTCATATTCCTCTTAGCTCTAGTACTTGACCAATATTTGAGGGTTGCATGGTTATGTCACCTTTTTAGTTTAGGTTTATTTAGGTTGCTATTGTAGTGTTGATAAAAAATTTTAACTTCTGTTGCCAAGCCCCCTCTGCGGATTTTTTATTTTATTTTCCCTAACCAATATGCCATTTCAGTGGGATTTATTTAATGTATACAAGGGTCAGCTTGTGTTTCACTTCCTTTATAGTAGTAAAACCGATTTTAGAGTATTTTTTTTTTTTTTTAGGTTTGGTTTTAACTGTGGGCTTTACATTTTTGCATTTATTGTTAATTTGTAATCAAGGTGTGTTGGTTGAGCTCTTTACTAACTACAAGTTACTTCTCAAAATAAACAGGGTCTGTGTAAAATGTTTGTGTTCGTGTTTTAAACAGTTGCTGCTTTCTCTGTAAAACCTCAAATTTATGTCCCTTATCAGAGTATCATGTGATCATCCATTCATTTATTGGAAAAATTGTTTTTATATATCGGCTTATGAAAGGCCAGCTTTAGCTATTAATGCCCGTTTCAGTGTTGATGACCATTGTTGAATCAGGGTTAAATCTTGCGTCAGGTTCTCATCTCTTAAGCCGGCCACAGATGGTTCGAGTCTCTGCGGGTTCAGCAGATTTGAACCATGTACGGGCAGGCTGATTTTACCCATGTTGATTGATCAATCGACTTTGGTACAACCAGCCTGTCAGACCACATGCAATTATTAATAGCGGCTGTTGTAGCCACTAGCAATAATCACTGTGTCCTCCCTATAGCCCCATGCCAGGAGAACACAATGGCTCCATGGGAGGGATTCTCCCCATCAACACTGACTGACTGTGGTTGCAGGAAAGAAAATCACTCTGTCTATGGAAAGTCTTAGAGGCGCTAATGTTGAGATTTCTCTACAATAGTTTGCCTACACCCTCCAACACAAAGCGCTCTCTCTCTCTGTCACTCACTCTCCCCCCCCCCCCCCAAACCACATGGATTTAGAATGTAGGGGAGAGCCTCATTATCTTTGGCTTTTCAGTGGCAACTTGCTGTTGATGAGGAGGACTTGGATATTGGTTGGATAATATCACCATAGAGTCCCAGAGAGAAAGACGCACTTGTAGATATTCAGATATTTTATGATATTCGAGACCTCCTTTAATTTGATTTACGTTAAAAGACACAGCTACTTATGTATATTAATGAAGGGAAGGCCTATACTAACCAGTAGGACTCCAACTTTCATTTTTATGGTTGAAAGTATAACCACCCTTTTTGCTTTCATCTGTTTTAAAAACAAATTGATCTCTTCTATCAAGAAGAGACTGGAAAATAACTTTATGCAATCCTTGGTGTTTTACTTTTTATTACATCCTAATGGTTACCTTCCCATTTAGTAAATTGCATGACAAAAAAATGTTATATCCTAGATTAAATCCCCAGTTGGTAAGAATAATAGATACATAACCCATAAACCTTTTTTTATGTTGTATATCCTCTGAAAGTAGTATATAAAATATTGCATATATACTTTGCTTGTATTTGCATAATAGATCTACATAATTGTTGTTTTTTTTTTCTTTGTTTCTAGTTTAGTATATGATGGTTGGATCTATGTAAGCTGTAGGTGTGTACTGTATGTACAGTATTACATTCCCTTCTTTCAGTGAACCTTGCATTTTTATTTATATATTGCTAGTTTCTCCCCATCAAAATGCATGTACTATACCTCCTACCTTCTTATACAGTACATTATTATTTAATATAGTTAACCTCAAAACCTAAAAAGATTAGATATTAATGCAGTTCTTGGAGTCTGTCTTCTTAGCCACAGTAGGTTGAAAATGCACTTTTGGCTTGAAGTAGGTAACCTCACAGCCAAGTACCTCCTTCTGCTAGTGTTTCCTGTAACATTTACAGCAGGGATATGCAATTAGCGGACCTCCAGCTGTTGCAAAACTACAAGTCCCATCATGCTCTGCCTCTGGGTGTCATACTTGTGGCTATCAGAGTCTTGCTATGCTTAATGGGACTTGTAGTTCTGCAACAGCTGGAGGTCCGCTAATTGCATATCCCTGATTTACAGATACAGTGCATTTTTACTAACATATCAGAAGGTTTCCTACCTTAAGCTATAATGTTAAAAAACACTGACCCATTTGGTAAGCTATTTCTGTTAGCACTCTCAGACATGCTTTGCTGTCACAATAAATCTCCCTGGTCTTGCAATCCCAGTGAATGCAGTTCAATTCAGAAGTTAAGGTTAAATCCTACAAGGAAACGTGGCTGGAAAACAGCTGATTTGCCAGAGATCAGAGAAGGGTGCCTCCTGTTCGTAATTATCTGCAGGCTAGTGGAGAGGGTTTCTGTACTATACCCAAGGCTGGCAAACCCATCTAATTTAAAAAATGATTGTTCTCGGAGGGCACGGGGTATTGTGATTTTTCAAGCCTAGTGGACAAAGCTTGGTGTTACAGCAAATGTGAATTTTAACTTGGTGTATAATTTGTACATTGTTTTCCGATTGTATATCTCTGTTCATTGTAGCAAATATGTTCCTGCTACGGATGTGGAAAACTATAACCCCTCTGGTGGAGCCACGTTTTATACATAAACTCTGCTGCAACACATTGCAATAACTAATATGTGGCCCATAGTCCTAGTGAGATGTAACTGATATCAAAGTCTATACAACACTACAGGCCGCTGTCTGTGTTCATATATGTGTCAAATTCACCTTGCAGGTTTAGTTTGTATTCTTCATTTGCAAGGTGCAGTTATCTACAGCTGCATTACTAACTTAATTTAAAATAGAATAAACAGGCTAAAATGGTGAATCTGGTGTTTAACGCCATACGACATGTTGTGCGTTTTTTTCCGTTATGGTTTTCCATATTCCAGTTTCCACAGGGTGCATGGTGAAGTTCCTTTTGTACTGTACTTTAAACGTGTTCTCTTTAAAATGTATTGTACTGTATTGAAATAACTATAAATGGCCTTGTTATTTGGACCTTAGCGTGTATCAACACCAGTTCCAAGTTTTCTGATGCACGTTGACAGTTAGCTTCTAAAAAACAAAACAAAAAAAAAAAACATATCTGTGGTGCTACTTCTTCTATGGTGCTTCTGTGGACGCTAACTGCACACATGCTAAGCAAAGCTTGAAGATACTAAGTCCTATTTTGCAGCATTGTCTGTTTGTAATGACAACAGAACAATTTTTTGATACACTTGAATTTTCTTTCAGAGACTGATTGACAATCTCTGTCCAGTTTGTATGTGGGGTATTCTTTTACTCTTAATTTTCCTTTTTTGTTTTCTTTGAGAAAGCAGCTCTGATCCTTCATAATCCCGTGTTCCATTCTCAGATCTCACAGTTCTCTCTGTTCTAACCAAGGAATTTCAATGACCGTTTAACTTGAATCTTTTTTGCAAGACAAATGGAGTTACACTTTCACCACTCAATCCTGATATGGCCAAGAACCTTTCTGGGCTTTGCAAGGATTCATAGTATCACTCCAATGTAAACTAGCTATGTACATTTCTATAAAATAAATAAGTAGGTGTTTTAGAATGGTATACCTTGCTGAGAACCCTTTTGGATCAACCATCCCTTGACATATCGATGTTATGTAAACTGTTACGTGAATGTTTTTGCATGGTATTTTTGGCATGTGGTTTGCATGATTCCATTTTCTGCAGTTTTTTTTTTCTTCCAAGCAAACCAATCATATTCAATATTCTGAGGAAAATAGCACCTAAAAACAAAATGACGCTCAACATCAAATTTCTACCAAGATTCACGTTTTAATCGATAGCTATATATCTTACCACCAAGATAAATTTATCTATGTTAATCAGCAGTATTTATATATTTAAGGTACTTGTATAGTGCTGTCAATTTACACATCGCTTTACATATATACTGTATTATACATTCACATCAGTCCTTGCCCTCAAGGAGCTTAAAATCTAAGGTCCCTAACTTGCATTCATATACTCACATACTAGGGCCAATGTAGACAAGCGCCAATTAAGCTACCAACATGTCTTTGGAGTGTGGGAGGAAACCCATGCAGGCTCAGGCAGAATATGCAAACTTCGTTCAGGTAGTGCCATGGTTGGAATTCAAACCAACAACCCCAGAGCTGCTAGGCAGAAGTGCTATCCACTTAGTCACTGTGCTGCCCAATACAAATAAGATGACTATTAAAATTTTGTAATTAAAGATCTAAAACAGTCATGCCCTTCTCATACATTTTGGCATTACTGATGTATTTTCAGATGGCTGGGAAAACGATATAGGCAAATCTTTTTTCTGTATAATGCTTTATGTATATGATTTAGGCTTCAAAACCGTAACCCTATGGTAATGCATCCTGCTCCCCTTGACAAGGCAACTACCAGTCATTGGCAAGAATTGTGTGAATTTAATTGATTTTTATTTTTTACATCACATTTCATTTATTTTTGAAAATTTTAAAACAAAAATACACAACAACAAAAGTTAAATAATCATTCTAAACTACATCTAGTTTTCCCATGATAATCACAGATTAAAATTCGAACACGATGCTTCAATCCACTTTTTACAAATCCTTTCAAACTTCCAAGGAATATTGCAATGAACATGGGTATGTTTTTCAAACATTACATATTTATCCATTTCCTGAATCCAGTCTCCCAAAGTAGGAGGATTAGGTGAGACCCAGCGAGAGGCTATCGACTTACCGTACTAACTTTAAGGCTGAATTCACACATGTGCGGTGCAGATTCCAGCTCCATTTTCCCTGCGAAGAGAAAAAGCAGCTGTTCAGCAGTGTCTCTCCGTTGTATCTGTGGATCAGCTGAGCAGGGAGAGGGGGAGGTGTAGTGAAGAGGGGGAGAGAATGGCTGTTCAGATGTGTTACCATAGAAGATTATGTGCCTGCAATTTGCACCACACTGCCTAAAAAGTGCACATGTTTTTTGAGCAATGCAGAGTGCGAATGCAATGCACATCTTTGAAACCAGACTGATTGAAACCAATAGATTTTAAAATGTTCTGCGAATTGCATCCAATTCGCATAGGTGTGAGCTCAGCCTACATCTTGAAGAAAAACTGTTTTAGATCCATATGGATTTTTATATTTGAGGATATAAGTGATAGTTTTTGATTGTGTAGGTAAAGAATAAATACAAATAAGCGTCACTAAATGGGGATATTCTACTGAATTAGAAATTTAGAGCGTTTCCCGCACTTTGACTAAGGTAATTGAGTGTATCAATTGTGTGTGTATAAGGGAAATTTCGATTTTTCAGTAGGCTTGTGACTACAATGAGAGATAGATATATATATATATATATATAGATATATATATATATATATATATATATATATATATCTATCTATCATAAAAAAAAAGTCTGCCAAAAATGTTTCACAATTAATCTGAAAAATTCACAATAGTCCAGGGTGTTGTGCATCCCTTGAAAGCATTTTATTTTTACTGCTCTAAGGTTACTAGACCATAGCAACGTCATGTAAAATGCCTCGCCTCTCTTTTGAGGAGTTAATACAGGGGGCATGGGATGTTGGTCAATGAAAAGCTCATGGGGCGATAGACACTCGGGACAAATTTCTGCGTGTTTGGCAACCTTGGTTAGATCAGTTCCCCTTGATGTGCCTACCCTTGCGTTTTTTGATCCAAAGCATCTCCATTGTGTTCAGCCACTTTCGCCACGGATTCCCTACTGCCCCCCCCCCTTTTTGTTTTTCTTTCCTAATCTCTGTCCGGTCTTTCATTTCCCGTTCATTTTTTATAATCCATTTTGTCTAGTACTTTCCCTCACCCACATGTCAGACCAATTTTTCGCCTCTTAGTTTTTCCGGGGAACTCAGTTTTGTTTGTAGCCACTCTCACTTCCCCTTGACAGGTTTTGCTGTTGAATATAGTATAGCAGGGCTTTTATGCTCGCCCCTTCTATTTTGAATCTTTTTTTACTCATACAATTGTCTGCTACAACAACACTTGGACCCCTTTCACACGAGCCATACTCTGCTTAACTCCAGTTTGCTCAGCAAGGGACCTGTCTGCTGACAGAGCGCACACAGACACACCCCGCTGTGCTCCTATAGGCAGTCAGATGTAAATGGCCTGGCTGTCCATTTACACCCAACTGCTCTCCAATTTGATCTGGCCAGAAAGAGGGGAACAGATCCCCTTTCCTTTGTTTTTGCCAGATCGAATTGGAGGTAGGTGTGTGTAAATGGACACAAGTCCATTTACATCTGCTGTTTCATACACGAGAATGAAGGGTCCAATCGGGTCTGTCTGAAAAATGGACAGCCAGACCCGATTGGACCACTCATGTGAAAGGTGCCTTACACTTTCCTCAGTACCTCCTGAATGTAGCCTAAATTTATTTTATGAACATTAAGGTTATAATTATGCACAAGGAGCAAAGATTATGATAGAAATGACTTGAGCCTTTATTGTATTTTCACTCTGCACTCTGAGCAACTACTTATTAATGTTGAATATATGCATTTTAATCCTTCTGCACACAACATCCTATAATTGCCTTAGACACATGTGGATATGGTTCAGTTAGTACAGTATTTCATCAGCACTACTTGTAGGGGTTAATTGTACCCTGCAGACGAGGCACCTGCCAGCTTATATGCACACAGTTTCACAGCCAGAGCATACTTAGGCATGTGTTTTTTATATAAAAAATGCATTTAGTAAATATTAGATATGTAATGAGATAACATGTAAAGAAACCTAGTTTAAGACCAAATCGGACTGCTTTTTTTTTTTTTTTTCTTTTTTTATCAAAGTATAAAAATAAAGATAATTCTGAAAGGCTTACATTTACTATTTTAGCTTTTGCAAAAAGATGGTTAGATCAGGTAATAAAACATAAATCATTCATAATTCTTGAGCGTTTCTAATGGAGTCTGTTTCTGAAAATTCCAAAAATAGTTCACTGCCTAACAGCACAGATAACAGGCAAATGGCTGCCTAGAGCTTCTGAATCTGTGCCTTCTAAGCATAATAAGCAATGGTGTTTTCAGTGCTATTTTCCTCATTACACAGAAGCTTTGTTCATAATTTTTTTATTGAACTAAATCACGCTTTCCTTTACAGTCCCATTGTTAAAGTTTCTTGGCCTGCTGGATTAAACCTGAAATAAATTTTACCAGAATAGGTAGAAACAAACATGGAGACCTGAGCTGCTCTTCAAACACTATTAAATACGACCCCTTAATTATATTTTGTATTTGAAGTCTCTGTTTACCCCAGTTATATGGTAAATTTGCTTATTGATGTTTGCCACTATATTTGTTCTGTCTTAAAAAAAAAATAATAAAATAAATTTGCTTCTGTGTGTATTCTGGAGTCTGTGTGCTTCTTTTCAGTTAATAAAGGTTTTACAAGTTGTATAAGTGTGTGCTTTCTTGCATTCTTTTTCTTTCATTGTATCACTGAAGGATGTATATGATCTGTGTAATGGAAGATTTTAAAAGACAATGCCAAACCACTAAGCCCTGGTTCACACCATTGCGCCATTTGAAATCGCACTGCTTCAGCACGATTTCAAAGCTGCAGATCAGCAATTTCATTGCAGATTGTGACTTCATTCAACAGAAGTCAATGCAATTTGCATTGAAATCACAGAAAAGTAGTGCAGCAACCTTTTTCAAAGTCGCTGCAACTTGAGTGTCAATGATTTGAACAGTTCCATTGCCAATAAAAGGGTGTGACTTGTCATGCGTGTTTGAACTGTTAAATTGCATTGGTGTGAACAAGGGCTGATATGTGAATTATGCGGATTCAGTTTAAGGCTTCGTGTACACTTGAACTACTTTGATCACTGGTTGCGAGACGGCGCAAAATTAATAGCTGCAGCCACTGGCGACCTATAATTATACTGAATAGGGCCGGCTGCTACACCTAGCTGCTGTGAGCCACAGAAGGAACTGCCGTTGCAATTTGCACTGGCCTGTGTGAACATAGCCTTATGCTGGCCATACACTATATGAAAAATCGGCTGAAATTAGGTCATTTAGTCAGTCTGTTCGTTTTCTGGCCAGTTAATGGGCACAAATTGGTAATCAGTTGGGACATTTTTGAGCCAAAAAAAAAAACGAAGGACAAGTTTGGAAATCTTCTGCCGAACAAACAATAAATTGAAAGGTTAATGTGTTTTTTCATCCAAACTGTTTGCACTAGGTTTATGTGAAAAAGACTAACAAAAAATGTATTAATTTTAATGTCCATTGAGCGATTTATCGGTCATTACATAATGGCACTATCATTTTCTCTCACGGCCAAATGTTAGTTTTTTGAAAATGGGTTTGAATGATTTTTTTGTATGGCCAGCATAAGTCTGTGAGTGGCTATTATTCAACTTAGCATAAAATGTAACAATTGCCATCCCTCTGTGATCCAGGTATAACTTGCAGTGCTTATATAAAGATCTGCCCGCTGGTTGCAGTGAAGGGAGCAGGCGCCTATGCACCATTCAGAAGAATGGAAGCATCATCGCAGAAAGTAAGAAGCACCGCTCAGCCACCCAGTGCATGAATATGTGAATGAGTAAGGGCTTGGTCACAGAGGCTGCAACCG
The DNA here is from genome assembly GCF_037356315.1 of Lithobates pipiens. Classification (NCBI taxonomy): domain Eukaryota; kingdom Metazoa; phylum Chordata; class Amphibia; order Anura; family Ranidae; genus Lithobates; species Lithobates pipiens. The sequence goes on from NW_027507718.1 coordinate 219,989,743, forward strand.
CTGTGACCAAGTGGATGAAACATGTCAGGACAGCATGGCCACTACTATTCACATCTTCATGCACTAGGTGGGTGAGCGGTGCACCTTACTTTCTTTGAGTTACCACCCCCTCTACTACAACCTAGCACATGCTCTAGCAGTGCCAGATTTTAAAACCACAAACAGAACCGCTGCCAGCACACTGGTACATAGTAAGCAAATGACTGCTAATTGCATGTCGCCTAAACCAACAATGTTTTGGGGCTGCACAGATTTAGATCTTGTACAAGTACATTTTTTGCTTGCTATTTAGTGGTGTGTTGGCATTCCTTCTGTTAGTTGCCCCCACTGCAGGACACCCATCTTTACATATGGGAAAAAGACAGCTTGTATTTATTACAAAGATTACTTTTATTTGTGCAGAGATGGCACTGCACCAGACATGGCCCTCTTGCATAAAGGGGAGCAGAAATGTGCTTTTACGTGAATATTTTTTAGACACACACAAGTCAATGTTGCGGTGTTCTTTTCTTTATAGTTCAGCAGGGCATGTACAGTATTTCCTTGTTTTATAAGCAACGTACAACTGTAGGAGTTGGAACAGCTGAGTGGGCCTAACCTGCTAGGTGACAATCAAGTTGAGATCCACTACCTACATTAAAGGGGGGGGTGTTCCAGGGATGCAATGATGTGCACATTATGTATTAACAAAGGAAGTCTGATTATGCTGCACAAGGAACAGTAACTATGGACAAAGTACAGAAACCAGTCGGGGTTGATTTAAAATGCAAAAGTTTAAGATTGGTTATTTTATGTTCTATTTAATCATATTCTTTTATTTTCTATTCTATTTCATGCTATTCTTTTCTATTTTACTCTATTCCTTTCTGTTCTACTCTTTTCTGTTCTTTTTGAACTTTGGATTCTGGAAGGCGGCTATATTCTTTCTATTACATTTTTTTATATTCTAACACTAATACACATAGGGGTTGATTTACTAAAGGCAAGTCCACTTTGCACCACAAGTGCACTTGGAAGTGCAGTCGCTATAGATCTGAGGGGAAGCTCTGCTGATTTCTATCATCCAATCAAGTGCAAGCAAAAATGCAATTTTTTTTTTTTAATGTTCCTTGCCTGTTTCCCCTCAGATCTACAGTGACTGCACTTCCAAGTGCACTTGTAGTGCAAAGTGGATTTGCCTTTAGTAAATAAACTCCAAAGTCTTTCAAGAAAATCAGCAATGCGTTAATATTTCAAATTAGTTTTCAAATTCAATGTGGATTCATTTAATTCATTACTATTGTAATTTGGAAACATAACAAAAATGTTGACCGAATTTTGTAACTGAACTAAATGAACTTTATAATCTTTGCCCTGCCTTAAAGGGCTAGTCCACCCAAAAGTGATACTTTAGTTATAGGTAAGGCATTATGGCCTTATTTGGATCCTGTCTTCTTTTATGTTCTGAATAGCCCAACAGTGTGATCTTGCCATAATCCTAAAGTTTCCTGTCCTAGGAGCTTTGGGCGTTTCTACTTCAAGTTTCTTCTGGTACATTTGCCTTAACAAAGTCTCTTCTGTTGCAGTCATCATAACATAAAGTAAATTCAAATCCAAATGGGAGAGTGGGTCACCTTTAAAAAGTTTTCATTTTTTTGCTTTGTTAGATGCACATGGCAGTGTCCAGCTTTCCATCCTTTTTTTTTTTTTTTTTTTTAAAACATTAGCTTGCCCTAACGATGGCCCAGAATATCAAGATTTCCCCTCCTATGGACATGGGATTTGCTGCTAAGTTTGGGTTTTGCAAATCTTAACGTAGGATTTGTCCATCCCTACTTATAAGTATACAGATTAGGTATTGTAGTCTGCCCAGTACCCCTGGCACTCTGCACCCTGACATCTCCCTGTCACCCAGCACCACTACCACTGAACCCCCTTGCACCTTTCTGCTTCCCAGCACCCATAACTCTGCACCCCTGACCCTCCCTGCCTTCCACTGGCCCCTTATACTGCACCTTTCTTTCATACAGCAACCTTTATATTCTATCACTGCCTCCTCTGTACTTGCTTCTTATTGTCACCTTTTCAGGGATATGCATAGAGTAGGAATGGCTGATCCTGCTCTCTGCCCATTTCCTCCTCTCTCTGGTGATAAACCCTCTCCCCAGTGCAGCCTGGAGAAGCCAGACAGTCCTCTGACCTCTGGGGACTCTGAGCATTGTGTGTGTGTACCTAGGGAAGAGGTGCACACTACTGAGGTGAGTGGAAGAGAAAAAGAAAACATTGAGATGCCCAAGACCTATGGAACCCTTCAAATGGAGCAGCCATTTTCTAGAAGTCCAACATCCAAAATGATTCTTTATTTCTTTTACGTTCAAGGTAAGGGACTTATCTGAAATACAACACCACTATTTGTCACTCCTCCATCCTAAACGCCAAAATATTTAAACTGCTATATTTTTTTTTTTAATATGCAATCTCTATATCAGGCTGAAATTAAAGTACAACTAAAGGCACAACTTTTTTATTTTAGTTTTGGAGAGTGGACATGGATTAGCAACCCTGTCAGATTTTCTTTCTTTCTTTCTGTACCCCCATTAGGGACATTCACTCTCTCTATTCGTCCTGTTTTGAAAGTAAAAGAAAACCCCAAATTTTGGGTTATCTGCAGAAAAGTAATAGAGAGAAAATATTCCAATGAGGACTCTAGTTCTAGTGACCTGGGGGTCCTCAAGGGATTCCCTTCATTTGCAAGGATTCCCTCTCACTTCCTTGTTTGGCTATGGGATAGGAGGTACAGGGAAATCTCCCCAATAGGATGCGGATAGAAAAAAAAAATAAACTGACAAGGGTTACCTTGCTCGACCCTACATTACTCTATCCAAAAATAAATGTTGCTGATCTATTTTAAGTGTGAAACGAAAACCCCTTTTTGCTTCATGTATTTTTCTTTTAAAATAAATATAGGATAGGACATGAATGGAAGAAGCATTTACACAGTCATGCTTTATTAATAACTATGAATAAAAAAATAATGATTAAAGTGACACTCATTTTTTTTTTTTTTTTTTTTTTTTTTTTATAAAATACAATAAATGTAATATGTCTATGTATACCGGTAGGTAGAATTTAGCTTCTATTGTTCTTTTACTTTGTTTCAGCTCTCAAATGCAAGCTTGTTTCTTCTATTCTCAGCCTACCTTTTATAGGATGGCTACATTCGTTCTCTATACCCCTCTATGCATGTGAACATAGCCACTCTTTCCTGCTTACCCCTGAGATGGACCACACATCTGTGTGCAGACACAACCAGCTCTATAGGAATTGTAGTACACATAGAGTGGAGCGTGTGACCAGTAATAATACACCTCACTAGTAGCAGTGAGGTGTATCAGTGGAGGACAGGCCAAAAAAGAAGCTCAAAAACAAGGGTATTAGACTTTATAGACAACAGCAAAGTTAAAAAAAAAAAAAACATAGCCATAGTATATTTTATATTTAATGTAAAAAAAAAAATTAAAGCAGTGCTGTACTTTTTGATAAAGCATTATTTTTAAATTAAATGCATATGGTATATGTGCAGGAATTTTACTTGATATCGGCTGCTTGCAATCCACTGTGCTGCTGTACAGACACAGGCACAGGATAGAAAAAACAAAAAGGGCAAGACTACAAACCATGCGACATTAAAATGTTCTAAAAACATTCTGATAGAAGCTGAAGACCTCATCAGTTCTGCCGTGAACCCCCCTGGTTAGGTTCACGCCAGAACTCTTTAACATCACAAAAGTTTGGACCCAAACCCCATTGAAGTCTATGGGACCCAAATTTGAAAAATCAAAATCCCCATTTTTGAAGGCTTATATGCAGGTATAGGGGCCCGGGTGCTGCCCTAGGGGTCATAACTTTTTTTTTTTATTATTATTACAGGAGCAGTGATTTTAATGATGCTTAAGGTTAAACAAAAATTCCTTTAAATATAGCGCCCTAGTCTACCTGTAAAGTGGCGCATCTGTACCGTGTATATAATCTGCTGCAGTAAAACTAACTTTTATAAAGAAAAAAAAAATCCATTTAAATTGTCGGCAATACAATACCATTGCCGGCAATACAAAAACGTGTAAAAAAAAAAACAGTGTGGGGGTCCCCCCAAATCCATACACTGAAATGTAAAAAAAAAAAAAAGCCATGGTTTGGTTCCCCCAAATCCATACCAGACCTTTATCCAAGCATACAGCCTGGCAGGTAAGGAAAGGGGGAGACAAGGGACTCTTACCAACAACCTTGGGCTGTGGTTATGGGAGACTGCGGACAGAGGGCTTATTGGAATCTAGAACCCTTCTTTAACAAGGGCTTCGTTAGATTGCAGCGCCCTCCCTGCATGAATGAGTATGGGGTACATTGCATTCCTGAGATGGACCACACATCTGTGTGCAGACACAACCAGCTCTATAGGAATTGTAGTACACATAGAGTGGAGCGTGTGACCAGTAATAATACACCTCACTAGTAGCAGTGAGGTGTATCAGTGGAGGACAGGCCAAAAAATTTTTTTTTTTAAATAAAGACAGGAGGCAAAATTAAAAAAACAATGTCCCCTGATGTAGATCCATAGTCAATTACAACATCTGCCACACTACCAGACCCAAAATGTTTTAAAAAAATGATCCATCTGTGACGAAGGCTAACCAATGTATGCCTGCTCCACTGCTGACAGAGCTTAAATAGATAAGGGGTGGGACCACCTGGGGACGTCACCTGGTGGCCCCGCCCCTTGTGATATCACTGACTGGTGCATGCTGGGTCAGTGACATCACAAGGGGGCCATGTCGCCAGGTGGCCCCACCCCTTACCTATTCAAGAACTGTCAAACAGCAGAGCAGGTATTCGGCGGTTAACCTTCGTCGTGGGTGGCGCATTTTTTTTTGGTCCGGTTTCGGGTGAATGGGTGCGGGTACAATATACCTCATACTCATTTACTTAGGGGGTGGGATCTGAGGGCCCCCTTGTTAAAGGAGGCTTTTAGATTCCATAAGCCCCTGTCCTCAAGCCCCCACAACCACCGCCCAGGTGCCCCAAAGCACCTCCCATGTTGAGGGCATGTGGCTTTGTCTGGTTCAGGAGGGGGGCGATCGCTCACCCCCCTTTACTGTTCTGCCAAGCTGCATGCTTAGATAAGGGTCTGGTATGGATTTTGGGGGGACCCCTCACCGTTTTTTGTTTTTTCTTTTGGCGTAGGGTTCCCTGTCACATCTATACCAGATCTGAAGGGCCTGGAATGAATGGGCGGGACCCAAATGCCATTTTTTTCACTTTTTTTTATTTCCAGCAATGTTTGTTTTTTTTCATTCAGTTGTCTTCATTTTGTTTAATTATGTTGGCCAGATACATTGATATTTTTATGGTATTGATCACAGGTATTAAGGAATTGGAGATGTTCATGAGCAGGCTGGCTGAGAACAGTTTCAATCTCAAGTTCACCATCGACTGTGATAAAAGGTCTCTGGCATTTTTGGATGTGACTATTTTTAAGCAAGATGATGGAACAATAAATACCTCACTGTTTAGAAAGGTAATTGCTGGGAACACCATACTCCACGAGACTAGTTCCCACCCCTTACCACTGATTAGAAGCATTCCCTATTCGCAGTATCTGCGCCTTAGGTGGAACTGCTCTACAGAGGAATCCTTCAGATTAGAATCCAACCTGTTGAGGTCTAGACCCAAAGAGGATATAGTAGGACAATCCTTAAAAAAGCCTTTAAGAAGGCTCTCGAAAAGGATAGAAAGGATTTGCTCTTTGGTAAAAAGAGACAAAAAGAACAACAATTGGATACTGTGAGAGTAATAACAACTTACTCGAGTAACCATGAATGTATGTGACAGGCTATCGGTAGACATTGGCATCTTTTGCCGGGTGATCGCATTCTTAATAAATATGTTGGCAAGTTTCCACAAATTACCTATAAGAAATGTCGATCCCTAAAGGAAAAGTTAGTCCATAGTCATTTTCAGGCGCATGTGGACAGCCTGGAAGAAAGACCTGGGATGCATAAGTGTAATCACTGTGAATACTGTGATTGGATACTGGAGGGTTCCTCATATACCTTGCCAAATGGAGAAATTTACAATATGAAATTTTATGCCAATTGCCAAACCAAGGGTGTTGTGTATATATAGTATTTTGTAAATGTGGTTTGTGTTACATCGGTAAGACATTCAGAAATTTCTGGAGGCGGATGTACGACCACATATAACCACATTGTTATACACACCCATTGGGCGACACGTTGCGTTGAAGCATAAAAATGATACATCGATGATCTGTTTTACAGTTCTTGAGAAGATCAGAGAAGATCCATGAGGTGGAAATATTGACCAAAAATAGCTTCAGCGCGAAGAAAAATGGATCTTTGAGCTAAATGCAGTACAAGCACCAGGCTTAAATGATTCCTTGAGCTTCAGGCCGTTTCTAGGACAATAACAAGAGTAGATTGAGTACTATTAGTATGATCTTATTTCTCTCTAGTATCTAGGCTCCAGTGTTATACTTTCGTATGTTCGTATGCTGAACCGATGATAATGTATATAGATCGAAAATGTTAATGTATATACTGTACATAATAAATCCCTTTATAATGTGATGAGATTTTGGGAGAAATGGATGATTTAGAATGATCTGTAATGGTTAAATGGGTATAAGACATATATTATAATAAACAAATCATAATGAACTTTTGTATTAACTGCTCCTTTGCCTTTATCAGTTCTCTTATGGGGTTGGATTAATGGTACATTTTGGTATTAGTGCGGATATACGACCAATGTAGGTTTGGTATGATAGGTCCCACCTAGCATGGTATTTATCTGGGGACTAGGCAGCTAATATGCTTCCTGACCTGACCATGGTGGCGGAACCAAGGTGGAGGCCCTTGGGGGACCCCTACCATTCTTCCTTTAGGTTAGAATGGGGTATCCAGTCTATGGTGGGCTTATACTAAAGATTAGTGAGGCTCTATCAGTTTAGTGGGGACTTAGCAGTTAGCATAGGCAGGATAGATGTAGATGCGGCTTTGACTGTGATATGACGCAATGGTGATTCTATTGGCGCATGCATGCGGTATCGTTTTTGTCATGATGAGACGGAGTGTGTCTGACGGCATACACTTGTGCAGCGTTTATTGGGGATCTCTATCTCAGGCTTAGACACAGTTCCAGCTGATACAAGTTTGTATAATCAACTTGCATGCTGTTTTTTGGCGCCAAACTGACTGTTTATAGTCAGCACTGGCAGTAGGACTATGTAAGCTGTGTCTTTCCTTCTGTGGAGATATACATCAGCAGATACTCACAATATTATGGATTGGGATGGATATCAGTCTGCTTTGTTAGCGCTATTACATGCATTATTTATTTTTTCTCATAGCTGGCAATATCGCTGGCAGGAATGATTGTTTGGGAATTCTGACTGCTTTTGCTGCATGCACCTGCACTAGCTACAGTCTATCCCCTGAATCTGATTGGGTTTGTTCACATGGTGGTTTTTCTTGGTGGAATTAATCACAATTAGTTTGACAATATTACAGGTACAAAGATGTTTGGTGTCCGCTTTCCTCTTTTAATATCTGGGAGTATATATTTTATTGTCTAATTTGTGCTACTGTCTATAAATTGCTTAGGTGACAAAGAATATATATTATACAGCTGCAATTGTGTTGGTTACCCCCATCCAAAATACCGTATTCTTATGTAGCAAGATGCCTAGTAATACATCCCTTTTTTTCCATTATGAACGGGCCCTTCTTACTAAACAAATGTAATTAAAGGATATAATTTTTGGAAGATTATTCTTATTATTGTTCTCACTTTAGGGGCTACAGTGGTCTGGCATTCTCGTATCTCCTATGTGCCACCTATCCTCTGATTTGGGCATATTACTTGACCTGTAGGTCGAGCGGTTGGAGCTTTTTTATGTAAGTGTAATTGTTTTTCTAACTAGGAGGATTAATATATTGTTTAATCAATGTATTGTATATCTCTATGATACACGATATACAATCATTATTAATATTGTTTATTTTTCTCCCAGATCTCTCTTAAGGTTCTTCTGTTGCAAGTCAGACTGGTTCTGAAGAAACTAATAAGTTAAACGCGTCAACCATCTTTCTGACTGTTTGTAACCATTACTGTTGAACCTTAAAAATTTATTTAATGATTTTATTATGTTTTCTATGAATGAATTTTTGTAAAAATAAATGTATTAAAAATAATTTGTCTTTATACTCCTCTTTGGTACCTTGATAGTCCATCATGTTGGTTCTTTGTGCATTGTTTTTATGATAATTAATATTTCCCCTTTGTTTAGATTTAATTTACACATTTACAAACGTGTATACATGCGTTTATATGCGTAAGCATGTAAAGGGCATGTTCTTGTACAAAGATTTTTGGATTCTGTGTTATGGATCTGAAAGCAGCTCATGTTTACCCACCTGTGTGAATGAATTCATTTAAAACAATGCAGCTGTTTTCACATCCATAATTAAAAAAACACTTGTGAGACCGGGTTCACACTTGTACGGCAAATGCGCCGACATTGGGAGTTCATGTCACATGGCGTGTGCAAATCAATGGTTCCCTATGAGAGCCGTCTTAACTGGTCCAAAACAAGTCGGTCTGACTTTAAAAAAAGTTCCTGCACTACTTTGGTCCTACTTTAGCCCATTGAATATCATTGAATTAGGATCAAAGTAGGATCCTTGTCCTAACCATCCGACTTGTGACATCCGACATGGTGATTACAGCAGCAGTAAAAGGAATTTATGTCACTCTTGGATTGTTTTTATTGGTCAAAGGACAAGACAGACTATCTCAAAGTTGGAACAAAATTGTATCATGTTCATTCAAGTCGGATAGAAGTAGGACCAAAATAGGACCGATGTAGGATCGATGTTGCAGGGCAAAGTAGGATGACAGTCGTACAATAGTCTTGGCGTACCAGTGTGAACCCAGCCTGAAGTCAGATCAAATTTGGATCCTTGTCCTAACCATCCAACTTGTGACATCCTACATGGTGATTACAGCAACAGTAAAACTAGTTTATCTCACACTGGGATTGTTTTGATTATTCAAAGGACAAGTCAGACTATCTCAGTCGGAACAAAATCGTATCCTGTTCATTGAAGTCAGATGGAAGTAGGACCGATGCATGACAGATGTAGCTGGGCAAAGTAGGATGATAGTCATACAACAGTCATGTCTTATCAGTGTGAACCCATCCATAGGCCCCTTTCACACTACCATGACTTCAAAGTAACGCGATTTTCTGTGATTTTCACTGCCTCAATTTTTCCACGATTTTTGCAGCAATTTCAGGGAATGCCTGTGTAATTTGCATCGAAGTCGGACCAAAGTAGTGCAGGGACTACTTTGAAGTCGGCACAACTTGAAGTTATACTACTATGAATAGTAGTCATTGGAAATCATGGGGTACGACTTGTCATAGGACTTTGCAGTCCCAACTCGTAGGACAAGTTGTACAAGTGTGAAAAGGAGTCTTAAAGTGGAGGGCCACCCTGAAAAAAAAAATACATAAAAAATTTGAAAAAAATCTGGAAAAAAAAATGAAATTTTTTTTTTTTAACTAACCAGAAATGCCTGTTGCTAGGCACATCATCCTAATCTGCCTCTTCCTCCTCCGCGGAGATCTTCTGTCTTCTCTCCTCTGTGCGGCGTCTTCTGGGTAATGGGTCGTGCTGTGTTCTGGGAACTGTGTGTCCCAGAACACAGCGCGCCCCATTCACAAAGCGATGGGCGACTCACGCATGCGCAGTAGGAAACGGGCAGTGAAGCCGGGACCCGAGAGCCGAGGGATGGCTCAGACTCGGGCGGCCGACATCGCGAGCACCCTGGACAGGTAAGTGTGCTTATTAAGTCAGCGGCTACAGTGTTTGCAGCTGCTGACTTAAATTTTTTATTTTTTTTTTAAACCGGCCCTCCTCTTTAAGGCCGGGCTCACACTGGTACAACAAACGCTCTAGGAGCTCATGTCACATGGCGTGTGAAAATCAATTTTTTCCTATGGGAGCCGTCTTAACTGGTCCGACAAAAGTCGGTCCAACTTTGAAAATGCTCCCTGTACTACTTTGGTCTGACTTTGAACCTACTTCAGCCCATTGAATATCACTGAAGTTGGATCAAAGTTGGATCACCGTCTTAACTGATCTGACTTTGGCATGCGCCTTGTGCTCTGAGGATCTTGAAGGGGAACTCCACGCAAAATGTTTAAGAAAGAAAACGTCATGGGTTCCCCCTCCAAGAAGGCCCTTCTGTCTGGTATGGATTTTAAGGGGATTCCCCTTAAGATCCATACCAGATCCTTATCCAAGCACACAGCCCGGCAGGTCGGGAAGGGGTGTAGGGATGAGCTAGCATCCCCCCCGCTGAACCGTACAAGGCCGTATGCCCTCAACATGGGGGGTGGGTGCTTTGGGGCAGGGGGGCCATGTGATGTCATCTAGAGGCCTCATCCCTTATGATGTCACCACAAGGGGCACGATGGGCTGGGCGGGCCAATATAAGTAGTGGCATACCACACACCCAACATTAGAGAGGGAGAGAGCGTTGAGTAAACAGAAGGAGAAGACCATGGAGAAGACCCAGCAAAAGAGCGAGAAGACAGCGCAGAAGACCCGGCAGATGTAGAAGACAGCAGGCAGAAGGAGAAGAACCAGAGAGAGAGCAGAGAGGAAGACTCAGAGAGGGGAGAAGAGCCGGAGAGGGCTAGAAGACATCAGCGGAGAGCGGAGAGGGGAGAAGAACCGGCAGAGGCAGAAGACTTCAGCAGAGGAGGCAGAATAGCCAGAAAGGGGAGAAGAAGTTGGAAGAGACGCCACAGCTGCCTTAATAAATTACTTTAAATACCTGCGTACTGCGTTTTATTTTTTGACACTTTTTTTTTTAGGTGAATGGGTAGGGGTACAATGTACTCCCTTCTCATTCACATAGGGTAAGAGGGCGGGATCTGGGGCCCCCTTTGTTAAAGGGGGCATCCAGATTCTGATAAGCCCCCTGCCCGCAGACCCCAACAACGAACAGCCGGGGTTGTCGGGAGGAGGCCATTGTCCTCATCAACATGGGGACAAGGTGCTTTGGGGTGAAGGGATGCAGGCCCCCCCTACACCAAAGCACCCATCCCCCCGTGTTGAGGGCATGCGGCCTGGTATGGTTCAGGAGGGGGGGGGCGCTCACTTGTCCCCACCCCCTTTCCTGACCTGCCGGGCTGTGTGCTCAGATAAGTGTCTGGTATGGATTTTGGGGGGCCATTTATTTATTTATTTATTTATTTATTTTTTTACTTTTTGCGTGGAGTTTCCCCTAAAGATTCATACCAGACACAGTGCCTGGTATTGTCAGGGATGAAGGTCGGATTTCTGTTCATTGAAGTCGGACGCATGTCGGATTTCAAGTCGCAGGGCAAAGCCAGATCCAACGTGGTACGACTGTCGTGTCATACCACTTTGAACTCGGCCTGTAAACTGACGTTTTTTTTTATGTTGGGGGGGGTGGGGTGGGGGATACAGGCATAAATTATGTTAGTTACATTTAATTGTGTGTAGGTGGAGATCCTGTCATTCATCCGCTCCTCCATTTAGAGAACATAATGCATTGTGGGAATATAGGTAAAATGAATCTCTCAATGGTGCAGAGAAAAAGAAGGGGCATCCAAGTGCTGTCACTCTTCATACTATCAGTGGCTGCTGTTAACCCATACAAAGTCTGAAGATAGCAGTTCAAGGAAATATCCTGTGGCTATGAAAGTGGCATACAGGAAGTATTTTTACATGAGATCAGTTTGCTGTTTTGCTGTGTCTGACAGATATGGCACAGAGAGCTAGGGCTGCATGCTCCATACTCCCTGCTGTCTTTGCATAACTAGGTGGGCTGTCACTTATCGTAATGTGAATTTTGCATGTATTTTTATAGTTTATGCACAGTTACTGTATATCAATTGTATTTATTTGGATGTTTAGGGACGTTATAGTGCTGGGGTTTTTTTCCGTTTTATTTCAATTAGTGAGAAACCACAGAGGAAGGAAGAAGAAGAACATAAGCAATGTATTTACTTTGTCTTCTGCCACAATGATTGGTTCTCAGCGCTATCTCTGAGAGTAAGGCTCCATGCACACTGAAGCTCAAAAAAGCTTTTTATGGATGCCAGATTGCTGGCAGAAAACGCTGGTTGAAAAACACGACGTTAACAGCGTTTTGTACTAGTGTTTATGGCCGTTTTTAATAAAAATACACAGAGGACACTCCAAAAATCCCACAATGCATTCCCAAACTCCCATGATGCATTGAAAAAATAGAATGCCGAACACTAATTAATGAGCGTTTATGCACGTTTGTCGGCATTTGGCATTTTTTGTGGTCAGAAAAACGTCACTTTGAATGCGATTTTATGGCGTTCAGAGAACAGCCCATAGCTAAAAAATACTTCCATGTGTGCATGGACACATAGGATAACAGAGTAGATTTTATGGGCTGTTAAAAAAATGCCCAAACTCCAAAAACTTCAGTTTATGAGCTCCAGTGTGCATGGAGCAGCTTTTTTTATGCCCCAGATACACTGGATCTCATAAACGGCCGTTTTTCTGACCACAAAAAAATGCGTTAATTAGCGTTCGGTGTTCTATTTTTTTCAATGCATTGCATTTTTTCAAAGCGCTGTTAAAAACGTGTTTTCTGCCAGCAATCTGGTTTCCAGATAAAGCTTTTTTGAGCTCCAGTGTGCAGGGAGCCTAAGTCATGTGGAAACGCACTACAAATTAGGATGGAGATATTCTGTGCATGGTCATTAAGAGGTTAAAACAATACACACACTACAGGGTGATATATGTCATGTAATATTTCACAGTATACAAAATAGATGAGTTTTTATTTGTATATCTGTATTAACCACTTAAGGACCGCCGTATTGCCATTGTACATCATCACAATGGCACAGGCAGGCACAAGCACGTAGATGTATGTGCCTGCCTTCCAGCGGGTGGGGGGTCCAATCGGACCCCCACCCGCTGGATACGGCAGTCCGGTTCGCTCCAGGAGCGATCCGTGATGAGGGGGTGGCCGTTGGTTTCTGGCCAGCCCCTCTGGATCGCTCCTGGCCAATGACAAGCTTCCTCCCACTGTGTATTGTTTACACAGGAAGGAGGAAGTGATGTCATTCTCCTCGGGGCGGTCTTTTTGACCGGACTACGAGGAGAAGACTAAAAGTAAGTGCACCAAAACACTACACTGACACATAGGTACACATAGGTACACAAACCCCCCCCCCCCCCCCCCGGTTCACCTCCAGGTTTTTATATCGCTAGGTACCTCGATATACTACCCAATAATGGTTTTAACCCCCTGATTGCCCCTAGTTAACCCTTTCACCCCCTTTTGCCAGTGTCACTAAGCGATCGTTTTTCTGATCGCTGCATTAGTGTCACTAGTGCCGCTAAGTAGCTAGTTATTTTTTTAGGTTCACTGCCAGGTTTTTATAGCGCTAGGTACCCCGTTATACTACCCAATAATGGTTTTAACCCCCTGATTGCCCCTAGTTAACCCTTTCACCCCCTTTTGCCAGTGTCACTAAGCGATCGTTTTTCTGATCGCTGCATTAGTGTCACTAGTGTCGTTAGGTAGCTAGTTATTTTTTTAGGTTCACCGCCAGGTTTTTATAGCGTTAGGTACCCCCATATACTACCCAATAATGGTTTTAACCCCCTGATTACCCCTAGTTAACCCTTTCACCCCCTTTTGCCAGTGTCACTAAGCGATCATTTTTCTGATCGCTGCATTAGTGTCGCTAGGTAGCTATTTTTTTTTTTTAGGTTCACTGCCAGGTTTTTATAGCGCTAGGTACCCCGATATACTACCCAATAATGGTTTTAACCCCCTGATTGCCCCTAGTTAACCCTTTCACCCCCTTTTGCCAGTGTCACTAAGCGATCGTTTTTCTGATCGCTGCATTAGTGTCACTAGTGCCGCTAGGTAGCTAGATATTTTTTTAGGTTCACCGCCAGGTTTTTATAGCGCTAGGTCCCCCGATATACTACCCAATAATGGTTTTAACCCCCTGATTGCCCCTAGTTAACCCTTTCACCCCCTTTTGCCAGTGTCACTAAGCGATCGTTTTTCTGATCGCTGCATTAGTGTCGCTAGGTAGCTAGTTATTTTTTTAGGTTCACCGCCAGGTTTTTATAGCGTTAGGTACCCCCATATACTACCCAATAATGGTTTTAACTCCCTGATTGCCCCTAGCTAACCCTTTCACCAGTGATCACAGTATAAGTGTCTCTGGTGACGCTGGTTAGCCAGTTAGTTATTTAGGTTCCCCGTCAGGTTTTTATATAGCGCCAGGGACCCCCATATACTACCTAATAAAAATGTGAACCCCCTGATTGCCCTAGTTAACCCTTTCACCACTGATCACCGTATAAGTGTTACGGGTGACTCTGGTTAGTTTGCTTTTTATAGCATCAGGGCACCCTCCATTTATTACCCAATAAAGGTTTAACCCCCTGATCACCCGGCGGATGATATCAATTAGGTTTTAGGGTCAGGGTCTGCGTCGCCCCAGGCAGCGCTAGGTTAGTGCCAGTACCGCTAACACCCACACGCAAAGCATAAACCTCCTGTAGTGGTATAGAATCTGAACAGATCAATATCTGATCTGATCAGATCTATACTAGTGTCCCCAGCAGTTCAGGGTTCCAAAAAAACGCATTGTTAGCGGGATCAGCCCAGATACCTGCTAGCACCTGCGTTTTGCCCCTCTGCCCAGCCCACCCAAGTGCAGTATCAATCGATCACTGTCACTTACAAAACACTAAACACATAACTGCAGCGATCGCAGAGTCAGGTCTGATCCCTGCGATCGCTAACAGTTTTTTTGGTAGCATTTTATATTTAAATCCGGAAGGCAGTGCTTGGTTTTCGGGGTCCCGTATGTGGCTAGGCTCCCAAAAAGTCCCCCACATGTGGTATCCCCGTACTCGGGAGAAGCAGCAAAATTTATTTTGGGGTGTAATTTGACTTATGCCCATAGCATGTGTGAGCAATATATCATTTAGTGACAACTTTGTGCAAAAAAAAAAAAGTTTGTAATATTTCCGCAACTTGTGGCAAAATATAAAATATTCCATGGACTCAACATGCCTCTCAGTAAATAGCTTGGGGTGTCTACTTTCCAAAATGGGGTCATTTTGGGGGGTTTTGTGCTATGTTGGCATTTTATGGCCTTCGAAACTGTGATAGGTAGTGAGGAGTGAAATCAAAAATTTGCACCCTTAGAAATCCTGAAGGTGGTGATTGGTTTTTGGGGTGCCGTGCGCGACTAGACTCCCAAAAAGTCCCACACATGTGGTATCCCCATACTCGGGAGAAGTAGCGGAATATATTTTGGGGTGCAATTCCACATATAACCATGGCATGTGTGAGCAATATATCATTTAGTGACAACTTTTTGTAAAAAAAAAAAAAAAATTTTTATTTTTTGTCATTATTCAATCCCTTGGGACAAAAAAAAAATATTCAATGGTCTCAACATGGCCCTCAGCAAATAGCTTGGGGTGTCTACTTTCCAAAATGGGGTCATTTGGGGGGGTTTTGTGCTATCTTGGCATTTTATGGCCTTAAAAACTGTGATAGGTAGTGATAGGTAGTGAGGAGTAAAATAAAAAATGTATGCCCTTAGAAATCCTGAAGGCGGTGCTTGGATTTCGGGGTCCCGTACGCGGCTAGACTCCCAAAAAGTCCCACACATGTGGTATCCCTGTACTCAGGAGAAGCAGCAGAATGTATTTTGGGGTGTCATTTCACATATGCCCATAGCATGTGTGAGCAATATATCATTTAGTGACAACTTTGTGCAAAAAAAAAAAAGTTTGTAATATTCCCGCAACTTGTGGCAAAATATAAAATATTCCATGGACTCAACATGCCTCTCAGTAAATAGCTTGGGGTGTCTACTTTCCAAAATGGGGTCATTTTGGGGGGTTTTGTGCTATTTTGGCATTTTATGGCCTTCGAAACTAGACTACCAAAAAGTCCCACATATGTGGTATCCCCATACTCGGGAGAAGTAGCGGAATATATTTTGGGGTGCAATTCCACATATAACCATGGCATGTGTGAGCAATATATAATTTAGTGACAACTTTTTGTAAAATTTCTTTTTTTTTTTTTTATTCAATCCCTTAGGACAAAAAAAATAAATATTCAATGGGTTCAACATACCCATCAGCAATTTCCTTGGGGTGTCTACTTTCCAAAATGGGGTCATTTGGGGGGGGGGGGTTTATACTGCCCTGCCATTTTAGCACCTCAAGAAATGAGATAGGCAGTCATAAATTAAAAGCTGTGTAAATTCCAGAAAATGTACTCTAGTTTGTAGACGCTATAACTTTTGCGCAAACCAAAAAATATACGCTTATTGACATTTTTTTTACTAAAGACATGTGGCTGAATAAATTTTGCCCTCAATGTATGACTAAAATTTAGTTTATTCGATTTTTCTTATAACAAAAAGAAGAAAATATCTTTTTTTTTCAAAATTTTCGCTCTTTTTCCATTTATATCGCAAAAAATAAAAATCGCAGAGGCAATCAAATACCATCAAAAGAAAGCTCTACTTGTTGGAAGAAAAGGACGCAAATTTCGTTTGGGTGCAATATTGCATGACCGCGCAATTACCAGTTAAAGCAGCGCAGTGCGAAATTGGAAAAAGACCTCTGGTCCTTAAGGTGTTTATTGGTCCGGGGGCTGTAGTGGTTAAGAAGAACTCCATTCTAGTATCAGAATATATGCTGCTGTAGACTAGGCTAACACTCAGCTTTGATTTACTATAGTACTGGAATAAGACTAAGAAATATACAGCAGGGGTCCACTTTGGTTTGATGAAAAAGAGAACTGAAGCAGAACCACACTCCAGAATTACAGAGCATTAATGAGAAGAAAATTACTTCTGTGCATTTTGTTTAATTAGTAAAAACAAGTGAAACACACTTCAGAGTATAGCTAGGATATTTCATCCCATATATTCTATACAGCATAATAAAAGACTTTAAAGTGTGTTTTCTTTTGGGCAATTTACAGTTAAGAAAAGTTTTACATACCAAATGAAAATTCCCAGCTGGGAGATTTGTTTAACCACTTAAGGACCAGGCCTCTTTCAGATTTGGTGTTTACATGTTTAAAATGTTTTTTTTTGCTAGAAAATTACTTAGAACCCCCAAACATTTTATATTGTTTTTTTTCTAACACCCTAGAGAATAAAATGGCGGTCATTGAAATACTTTTTTTCACACCGTATTTGCGCAGCGGTCTTACAAGCGCACTTTTTTTGGAAAAAAATTCACTTTTTTGAATAAAAAAATAAGACAACAGTAAAATTAGCCCAATTTTTTTTATATTGTGAAAGATAATGGTACGCTGAGTAAATTGATACCCAACATGTCACGCTTCAAAATTGCGCCCGCTCGTGGAATGGCGTCAAACTTTTAGCCTCAAAAATCTCCATAAGCGACATTTAAAAAATTGTACAGGTTGCATTTTTTGCGTTACAGAGGAGGTCTAGGGCTAGAATTATTGCTCTCGCTCTACCGATCGCGGCAATACCTCTCACCGTTTTCATATGCGGGCGCTACTCGCGTATGCGCTCGCTTCTGTGCGCAAGCTCGTCGTGACGGGGTGTTTTTAAAAACTTTTTTCTATTATTATTTATGTTAATTGATTTTATTTATTTTTACACTGTTTTAAAAAAAAATAAAAAAATTGATCACTTTTATTCCTATTACAAGGAATGTAAACATCCCTTGTAATAGAAAAAAGCATGACAGGTCCTCTTAAATATGAGATCTGGGGTCAAAAAGATCTCATATTTGGACTAAAATGCAAAAAAAAAAAAAAGAAAGAAAAAATGACATTTTAAAAAATATACCTTTAAGAGGTATGGGCGGAAGTGACGTTTTGACGTCGCTTCCGCCCTCCTATAGTATAGAGACGAGTGGGAGCCATCTTAGCCTCACTCGTCTCCATACCTAGCTAGGAAAAGGACCCGATCGCCTCCGCCGCTACCGACGGCTGCGGTAAGCGGCGGAAGGTGCGGGAGGGCGGCGGGAGGGGGGTGGCACCTCTCCTGCCGCCGATAGCGGTGATCTCGTGGTGGAGACCACCGTTATCGTACAGACGACCGGCGCCTGAAGAGATGGATATCTCGGTTGTGGCAGCAGCTGCTGCCGTTACCGAGATATCCCTCTTCAAAAATAGGACGTACATCGGCGTGCGCTGGTCGTTAAGTGGTTAAAGGGTATCTCCACTTTTGTGGGGAAAAAAAATAGCAAATAAAGAGAAAATAATATAGCGCATATAATTGTGACACAAGTCATATTGTAATTGAATGTTATTAAAAATTACCTTTCCTTTTCAATCTGCAGCCACTGTCATTTTGTGAAAATGCATTGCAATACGGCTACCTGGAATTGTTCTGTACACAGAATGTTTACTGGACACACCCCAGAAACATAATTTCCTGCCTGTATGATTGGCTCACCAATTTTCCCAGAAGTCTGGCTAAGATACCAATCAGATTTCAGGCATCCCCTGCAACAAAAATGCCATTTTTGGAGAGATACTTTCAATAGGAACACGTCTAAAGGGATGTAGGCCCAGCAGATTTCCTCATTAGTGCTCTGAAGCTGCACAGCTGACAGATAAATATGAAACCACTCCCATTAGACCCAATCGGAGCAGAGGCACAGAGAAACAAATAGGGATTTCTTTAGAATAACAAAAAGGTATGAATCTGCAACAAATGTTCTTATAATCCCTGCAATGTACATAGAGCACCCAGAGGAGAATGTTTTTTCTCAACAAAAGTGGAGTTATACTTTAACCACTTACCCACTGGGCACTTAAACCCCCTTCTGAACCAGACCAATTTTCAGCTTTCAGTGCTATTACACTTTGAATGACAATTACTCAGTTATGCAACACTGTACCCATATGAAATGTTTGTCCTTTTTTTCACACAAATAGAGCTTTTTTTTGGTGGTATTTAATCACCGCTGAGTTCTGTATTTTTTGCACTATAACTCAAAAAAGACTGAAAATTTAGTCAAAAAAAAAATGTATTTGTTTCTGTTAACATTTATTGCAGAGTATTGCATAGTGTTGGCAGAGTATTGCATAGTATTTGCAGAGTATTGCATAGTATTGCTGCAGAGCATTGCATAGTATTGCTGAAGAGTATTGCATAATATGGCAGTACTGACAGTGGCAGAATATGGGCACTGAGCAGCGCTGTCAGCTGGATCTGTAGTACCCACAGCCCTGCAAACGATCTCTCCCTCTCTCACTGTACCGATCATGTCATGACGCCGGTGGCGGTTTACCGCTATCGGTGGCCGTTTACCACGATCCGTGATGTGCAGGGTCCCCCGGATCCGGCACTCACGGATGTTCCTGGGTGTGTGCCCCAGGGGGACGTGGGAGCAAGATTTTGTGAGGAAGTCCATGGACGCCCTCCCAGAATAAGCCGACCACGCTGTAGCCGTCTTTCAGCTATAGCCCGGTCAGCATGTGGTTAAAGAAGTACCATATTTATCGGCGTATAACCCGCACTTTTTTTCCCTAAAAATAGGGGAAAAATCCTGGGTGCGTGTTATATGCTGACAGCGTACCACTTGGCTCTAACACAGTCCCGCCACCGGCATTGGACCAGTGTTCTGTCTATCACAGGAGCTGGTCCAATCCAATGGCGGAGGCGGGACTGTGTATGTGACTGCCGACTGAGAGCCGAGGAAACAGATGACAGCTTGATGATTTCCTATGAGAGATGGTGAGCTGCATTGATGGGGAAGATGGGCGCAGATCAGGCTGCAGATACGTACAGAAAAGGCTGCAGGTGGGCACAGATTAGGCTGCAGATGGGCACTAATCAGCCTGCATTGATTCTCACTGACCATTATTTTGGGGACACAGAGCCATAGTAGTTACTATGTGGGTTATAGGGCCACTGATAGGTGATGGACACTGGCACGCCCTAAGGCAAGAAGTGTACTCCCTATATAACCCTTCCCACTACTGGGAGTCCTCAGTTTTTTCACCAGTGTCTAAGGTGTTGGTCACGAGTAAAGTGCTGAGCTCCGGGGGCGTGGCCAAGATGGCAACCAGCTAGGACGTGTTTGCAGAGAGCTCCGCACCTGGCAGGCTATTTATCCGGCATTTAGGGACATATATCTCTCCCCGTGGGCCGGTGAAGCGGGGGTGAGGCTCGGGGATGCGCAGGGGTAGCTCCGGTTCCCATAGGAAGAAGCACACGGTCCCGGGAACCCCGCCGGGAACTCCGCTACAGACCCGCGCGGCACGCGGGCAGGCCTACACCAACATGGCGTCTCAAACGGACCACGCTGACACGCCACCGATGGGTGATGATCAATTTCAAGCTCTTATGCAAGCGATCACTGGTTGCCAGACTACCCTAACCACTAAGATAGAGCAGATACAGCTCGACATGGGGCTTATCCGGCGAGATATGGATAAACACCGGGAGCGGCTTGCCGAGGTGGAGCGGAGGGTTGGAGACGTGGAAGATGTTACCTGCGACCATGATGCCTCCCTCCGTACCCTGCAGGTGCGGGTGAAGGCGCTGGAATCCAGGGCCGAGGACCACGAGAACAGGAATAGGAGGAACAACCTGAGGTTGGTGGGCCTCCCGGAGGGGTCGGAGGGCCGTGACACCGAAGCCTTTACCGAACGTTTGCTACGTACACTTCTCCCGCTCGCTGAGTTCTCCCCTCATTTTGTCGTGGAACGAGCGCACAGAATGCCGTCGGTTCGTGGCCCACCGGGCGCCCCGCCACGCACGTTTATTTTCCGCCTTTTGAACTTTAGAGACAGAGATCTGGTTCTTCGGGAGGCGAGGAAGGTGGGGGACCTGCGTTTTGAAAATGCTAAATTAATGCTCTTTCCTGATTATTCTGTGGAGACGCAGAGGCAACGCAGGACATTCGACCAAGTCAAGGCCCAGCTGCGCACCAAAGGTCTCAAGTACAACATGATGTTCCCCGCGAAACTCAGAGTGATTGACGGAGAATCCGTTCGTTTCTTTACCGCCCCGAGTGAGGCCTCCAGATGGATTGATTCCCTTCCCCAGCAGAGATAATTTTTTGATGGTGATTACCCGACTGGGGTCCACAAGCATCACAAGCTTTGCCCAGTGTCACGCGGATCGGACTTTCCCCCCCCCCCCCCCCCCCAGCTCTGTCCCTCCATCTTGGAACTTGGAGGGCAGGTCGGAGTGCCCCTCTCCTTTTCACTACTGGTTTTGGGCAGGGGGCGAGGAGCCGACCTGATATTCTGATGCTCCTTAGGGGGGGTCTACGGGTTCATGTTTTCATATTTCTGTCTAACGGGCCTTAGGGCCCTACCCCTTCCCTAGTTTATACCCGGGGGGGTTTGCGTGATTACTTCTGGATGTGAATACACTGTACTGTTGATGCTGGACCCCGCTACTCCGATGTTGTCGTCCTGTTGGATGAGTTGCTACTAAGAATGGGCCCTTGGAACATTCCAAGAGAATCTTGCACTTCAATCTGAGGCGCCACATGCATTACGATTTGTTCCCTTTTGTCTTGTTTTTTCTTTTCTTTTGCCTCCAGGAAGCGGCTGCGCTGGAGTTGTCTACTCTGCGCAGGAGACTCTGTCCTAGGTGTGCTGGTTAATACGCACCGCCCCCACGGGAGATTTCTCCTTTAAATGGGTTTGATTATGTTTGGTTTGGGTTCTCAAACACCCTGGGGCTGTTTTTCTGGGGTGTGGGGTGGGAAGGGAGGGGAGTTCTGGTTTTTTTTTCTGTTTTTTTTGTTGTCTTTTTGTTACATGCTTTCATGTTTTCTGGTATAGACAGCGCTACTATAATGAATGTACAAGGTATATCATTGCATTACTTAAGATGAGATATTTGTGCCCCGACCCTGGCCGGGTGGTCGTATCCGTTGGTCCCCCCTGCCCTTCCAGATTATGGCTCCGTTGAAGATCCTCTCCTGGAACGTTAGGGGGCTTAACCAGAAGATTAAACGCTCTCTTGTTTTTGACTACATGAAAAAATATGCTCCGCATATCTGTATGCTTCAGGAGACGCACCTAGTGGGGGGAAGGATTATGGGATTGAAGAGGCCCTGGGTGGGATACCACTATCATGCCACATACTCCGGCTATGCCCGGGGGGTTAGCGTCCTTATCCATAGGTCCCTTAATTTTGAGCCTCTTGATATTGTCACAGATAAGGACGGGAGATACGTACTGGTCCATGCCACAATAGACATGATAGAAATGGTGCTGGTGGGTCTTTATATGCCTCCTCCTGCGGATCTGTCTCTACTACATAAACTGACTGCCCTGATAGCCCAATTCCAGACTGACAATGTGGTTATAGCAGGGGACTTTAATATTCCTCCTAACCCTTCCCTGGATAGGTTGACGCCTGACCGGGCCACAGACTCTCCAGTTTCTCGCTGGGCACAGGTGTTTGGGCTGGAGGATGTCTGGAGGTGGAAACACCCATCAGATCGCCAGTTTACGTGCCATTCCTCCTCCCACAACACACTCTCCCGTATTGACCTAGTCTATGCTGGTGCCCCCATGCTTCCCAGGGTCCTTGGAATAGAGTTACTTCCCCGGGGCATCTCTGACCACTCCCCACTGCTGTGTACACTACAAACCTCTACCCCTCAGAGGGATAGACTATGGCGTTTGTCTAGGTACTGGATTGAGCATCCCACCATTGCCTTTGAGATGGGCGGTGAAATCCGGGGATTTTGGGCCTCAAATGTTGGCACGGCTTCTGGGGGGATGGTCTGGGATGCCTTCAAGGCCTATATGAGGGGGTGCTACCTCTCCTCCATTGGTCGGGAGCGCAGGAATGATAAGATCACGGTAGAGGAGGCAGAGGCCAGGGCCCAGGAACTGGAGACCCGGTTCACCCTCACGGGTAACCCGCTCACGGCTCAGGATATGAAAGTAGCGTATAGAGAGGTGGTGCTCCTTAGGGTGGCTAAAACAAGCAAACGTCAACTGGCTCAGACGCAGAGGATTTTTGAACAGGGCGAAAAGACGGGGAGATTGTTGGCCTGGATCTCGAGGGAGCAGGCCCCAATCTCCACTATCCCTCGAATACAGAATAGTGCTGGGACAATGGTGACGGATCCCCTTGCCATCAACGCTTGCTTTGCAGAGTTCTACTCCGCCCTTTATTCATCTAGGGTGCAATACTCAGCGCAGGAGTTAAGTGCTTTTTTAGAGGGGGTGACACTCCCTGCCCTTACCTCTGAGGCCAGGGACGGTTTGGACTCCCCGATCACTCTGGCGGAAGTCCGGGTGGCGCTGGGGTCCATGCAGCCGGGGAAGACCCCTGGGGAGGATGGGATACCCCCGGAATTTTATAAGTATTATCTAGAGGAGATGTCAGTTAGAATGCATGATATGCTCACCGTGTCCCTTCGGGAGGGGGAACTTCCTCCATCTATGGCACAAGCCATCATAGTGGTGATCCCTAAACCTGGGAAGGACCCCCAGTTGTGCTCGTCATACCGACCCATTTCCCTACTCAACTCGGACGCGAAAGTGCTGACCAAAATCCTTGCCAGGCGACTGAACGAGGTTATACTTACCTTGATCCATGAGGATCAGTCTGGCTTTATGCCAGGGAAGGGGACAGATATTAATATTCGCAGGCTCTTTACTGTTTTGGCCTCGGGGGATGCAGAATGTGGGGAGGAGGTTGTGGTCTCCCTAGACGCGGAGAAGGCCTTTGATTCCGTGGAGTGGGACTATTTGTGGGCAGTCCTCCATAGATTTGGATTCGGTCCAGCCTTTATCTCCTGGGTCAGGGCGGTGTACAGAGCTCCCACGGCCAGAGTGCGTACAGGTGCGGTCCTCTCCCCGCTCTTTCCCCTCCATAGGGGAACCAGGCAGGGGTGCCCACTGTCCCCGGGGCTTTTTGCACTGGCAATTGAACCTATGGCGGCTATTCTCCGCTCCTCTCCTGAGGTTCGGGGTATTGTCCGGGGTCCTTTGCAGGAAAAAGTTTCGTTATACGCTGATGATACCCTGTTGTATCTCAAGGACGACGGAGCCTCCCTACAGGCGGCATTGTCGCATATAGACCGGTTTGGACAGTTCTCGGGTATACGTATAAACTGGGCGAAATCAATTCTATTCCCACTACATGATGGTGAGGGTGGTTCCCGAGTAGATGGGCAACTGCAGAGGGTTTCTCAATTTAAATATCTTGGGGTGGAAATACACAGAGACTTGAAACAATTTATTACCCTTAACCTGAGTCCGGTGGTTACCCAGTTGACCCAGAGATGTACTGGGTGGAGGTCCTTGCCGCTTTCGCCAGTGGGACGGGTCAATTTAATTAAAATGTCGGTCCTTCCTCGGTTTACCTATCTCTTCCGTCAGACCCCAGTCCACATCCCGCTTAGATTTTTTAAGAAATTAGATGGCATTGTTTCGTCCTTCGTCTGGAATGGTAGGCCCCCTAGAATAGCTAAAACAACCCTCCAACGGCCCCTTGTGAGGGGCGGTCTGGCACTGCCCTGTTTTCTGAAATACTACTGGGCGGCAGTCCTAGTGACTGTCAGGTGGTGGCTCTCCGAGGGCCCGGTCAACCCTGCGTCCTCGTTGGAGGCGGCGTTGTTGGGCTCTTATGCGGAACTCAGGAACCTGATCTATAGGGGACCACGATCTAACCCTGGGATAACCCTCCCGATGCGTACGACGCTTAAAATATGGGATCTGGTGAACAAAAGGTTGGTGGGCGCAGGGGTGTGGGCCCCGGGGACTCCCCTTTGGGGGAACCCCCGCCTGCCCCACTTTCAATCCATCCCGGATCCGATTGTTTGGGCCAGGCATGGAGTTACAACACTGGGGGACATAGTGTCCCAGGGGCAGCTACACTCCTTCGATGCTATTAAACAGGCCAGGGACCTCCCGAACCATATGTTTTTCAGATTCCTGCAGTTGCGACACGCCTTCCGTTCTCAATTCCCATCTAGAGCGACTCTTGGGGTGTCGGCGGTGGAGGGGGCGCTTGGTCCTGAGGGGGGAGGGACGCGCACACTGTCCATGGTGTATGCCGCGCTGACCGTATCGGAGGAGACTAGGATCTCCCATTTGTTTGAGCTCTGGCAAGGCGACATTCCGGAGCTTACTGAGGAGGACTGGGAGGAGGGTTTACAGCAATACCTGACCCTTGCGATCTCTGCAAGGGACAGGTTTATACAATTGAAGTTCCTCCACCGGGTATATTTTTCACCGGCACGCCTGGCAAGGATTTACCCTGACCGATTGACTACCTGCCCCAGATGCAAAGAAGATGATGCTGACTTTTTCCACATGGTTTGGTCCTGCCCTGGGGTAGTGGGATTTTGGAGAGGGGTCCTGGCCGATATTAATGCAGTGGGGGAGCTTACGATTCCACTTAGCCCGATACCTCTCCTGCTGGGTATCTGTGATTTTCTGGATATCTCCTGGGGGAAGAAACTGTTTATTTTTTACACTACACTCTATGCGAGGAAAGCCATACTACTGCAATGGAATCAACCTCTCCCTCCTACTAAACAACTGTGGCAGTCCCTGGTGAACGCGGCTTTACCGCTCTACAAACTTACATATCTGGGCAGGAACTGCCCTGGGAAATTTGGGAAGATTTGGGCGGCATGGGTTGAGGCGAAGCATTTGACTATTGATTAGGCTAGGGGGAGTGGAGGGTGGGGGGAGGGGGGGGGTTTTCCCTTTTTTTTGTAATTTATGTGGTTTTTTGTGTGGTGGGGGGAGGTCTCGGGGAGGTTTTACATTCTATGCTGCAATGATGAGTGACTCTACACATTGCTAAGAACTATCTGTGCTTATATGTGATACATTTGATTATCTGTCTACTCAAAACTATGTATGTACCTTGCTGACGCATGTCTGTTTTCTGTTTTTTTCTTTTTTTTGTTTGAAACATAAATAAAAATTCTTTGTTAAAAAAAAAAAAAAAGTGCTGAGCTCCACTGGAAGCATTCCTTGCTGTGGTCAGCCATGCTGACCAGATCTGTTCTGATGTCTTTCCATGGGCTAAATGAATGGTACCCAGGCCTCGTGTCCGAAGAAACAAGGTTTTGCTTGCGAACGTTTCTCTTTAGAGAGCTGGGCCCTGGGATCCAGTACTTTTTGGTAGTAAGGCCATAAACTTTTTACTGGCAGGGTGCTGTCGCAGGTCCAGGATTGTGGGTAACCCGAGGTTCCCCGGTTCCTGAAGGTTTCCTAAAAGGTCTTGGAGCCCGCCATGAAGGGTGAAGATTGGGTCTTTATCTCTGATAAAACCCTGCTGCGAGGAAAAGGTATGGGAGATTTTCTCAGGAATTTCTCCTTCTATGTATAATCTTGTCATGCCTATGTGTCACCACTGGGGGCTGTATTGAGCACTCACCGTCCTGACGCTGGAAACAGCACAGAAGCCTTCATTCTCCTCTCCTCCAGCCGCAACAGATCCTTCAGTAAGAAGGGGGGGTCTACTTCTCTTCCTGTGCCTCCAAAATAGTATTTTCCCCTTCGGGGGATAGGATGCCAAACTAGTTTCCTTTTTTTTTTTTTTTTAAAGAGAGAGATAGGCCGAGGCAGCTCAGCAGAGGATTTACCCCCCCCCCGCCATCATGCCTGCATGTTTCACATGACGCCGTTCGCGCGAGAAAGCACTTTCCTTTGAAAGAGTGTCATCCCCCTAAGAGGGATGCGGCTAGTCAGATTGAGCCATCAGGGGAAACTTGTTGCATAAAACACTTCAGTCCCTGTATATATCATACAAAAGGTTTTTTGCTGCCTGCAGCACAGGCTCTTGAGGAACCTACCTCTAATTGGGTTCATTAGAACCTCCCCAATCTGGGGATGTTTTTCCTATTCATGCATGGCTAAAAAAGCTTATGTATTCTGAATGGGAACACCCGGATAAACAATATTATCCTCCCAAGAAATTCTTCACACTTTATCTATGGAAGAGGATTTCTATGAAGAAAATGGGGGGTTCCAGCAATGGATGCTGCAATCGCCTCAGTGAGCAGAGTCTCACATGTCCAGTGGATAATGTAATGATGTTAAAGGATCCAACAGATAAAAAGTTGGAACTTCTTTCTAAAAAAAATGTATTTTGCAAGTTCAGTAGCACAGCCAGTTCTTGCTGCAATTGGTCTCAGTCCATAAAGGAACAGTTTGTGGAGATACCTGAAATTCTGCCTGATCAGCAGGCCCGTCAATGTCTCACGGTAGATCAGGGGTCTCAAACTGGTGGCCCTCCTGCTGTTGCAAAACTACAAGTCCCATGAGGCATTGCAAGGCTGACAGTCACAAGCATGGCTCCCACAGCCAGAGGCATGATGGGACTTGTAGTTTTGCAACAGCTGGAGGGCTTCCAGTTTGAGACCCCTGCGGTAGATGCTATGAAAGACTCTATCATTTAAGCCTTATGGCTTATGCTTGGACTAGTGCATTCTCGCAGAGTTCTGTGGCTGAAAAATTGATCAGCCGAAGCACCGTGTAAAAAACTCTTAGTCAGTTTTTCCCCTTCATGGTGTATGGTTATTTAGAGACAATCTGGATAAGTACATCCAAAAGACCTCAAATGGGAAAAGCTCTCTTTTACCAGTAAAGAAGAGGTTCAAACATTTCTTTAAATGGTGCTGCCTCTCCTATGCCAGGGGCATCTGCCTCTAGGCAGTGTCGAGGGCCTCAACTGTCAGGTTCAAAGGAAAGTCCCCAAGGGCAGCACCAGATTCAGAAGAGATCTTGGGGCAGAAAGCCCACAAAGCAGAATGCTAAAGCCTTCTCATGAAGGGGCACCCCCCACTCGTTCGGGTGGGGGGAAAGGTCCTGCAATTCTCAAGATCTGTCAGGAACAATGTCAAGACAGATGGATTTCTGCAGTTTTTTTCTCTAGGTTACGACTAGAGTTCCGAGAATTTCCATCTCCTTGTTTTTTCTAAGGGAAAATGTTCCGCGCCTTCTCCGCAGGATTAAGCAGGAACGAAAGGAGGTGATTCTGGTGGCCCCAGTGGGTCCCAGAAGATCTTGATTTACCAAGATCATAAAGATGGCAGTAGGAGTCCTTCGGACTCTGCCATTATAGCCAGACCTTCTCGCACAAGATCCGGTATTTTATTCTACCTTACAGACAAAATATTTAACAGGTTTGACTGTTGAATCCCACTTTATAAAAGGTTGTGGGTGATCTCCTTCGGTAGTGTCTACTTTGATTAATGCCAGGAAGCGGGCTTCCAGAATCACTAAGGCCGCGTACACACGCGCGGACTGTTCGCCCAACTTTGTCCGTCAAACAGTTTCGGCAAACAGTCCGCTCAAAATTAGCATGGACGGACATGGCCACACACGACGGACGAACAGTTTGCTGAAACCGTGCGCGATGACGTGAACGGCACGTACGACGGGATGAAAAATACGACGTCCTATACACTGCATTATAACTTTCGGCGTGTAAATCCTTTCTGAGCATGCGCGGAACTTAGTTTGACGAACAAGCCTACACACGAGCGGACTGTTCGCTGAAACAAGGTTTCAGCGGACAGTTTTTCGGAAATTCCGTAAAACCTTGTTCGTCAAACTGTCCGCTGAAACTGTCCGCTGAAAGCCCACACACGAGCGGACTGTCCGCCCAAACACTGTTCAGCGGACAAAGTTGGGCGAACAGTCCGCGCGTGTGTACGCGGCCTTACTATAGAGTCTGGAAGGCATATGTTTCTTGGTGTGGATCCAGGGGTTGGCACCCCAGGAAGTATGTCATAGGCAGGATCCCTGATTTCCTGCATATGGGATCTGAAATGAAGCTGGCCAGTGACTTCTATCCAAAGCCAGATCCCGGCCTTGTCAGTGTTTTTTCAATGGCCTCTTTCTTCCCACTCTTGGTGCGTAGCTTATTCAGGGGGTAACACGGATTAAGCCCCCTATCAAGGCACCTCTAAATCCTTAGGATTTAAAATTGTTCTTATCGGCTTTGCAGAATCAGCCATTTGAGCCTTTACGAGAAATTCCCTTGGTTCTTTTTGTTCTGGTTGCCATTTCTTCTGCTAGAAGAGTATCGGAACTAGCGGCTCTGTCTTGTAAAGAGCCATATTTGATCATGCATAAGGATGAGGTGGTTTTATGTCCTCATCCTGAATTCCTACCAAAGGTGGTAACAGGTTTTCATTTAAACCAATATATTATTCTTCCTTCTTTCTCCCAGAGCATCAATCTAGGGAAGAGAAGGCACTACATTCCCTTGATGTAGTAAGAGGGTTCAGAGTTTATTTAAAGGTGACCGCTCAGGTTCGCAAAACACATGTTTTGTTTGTACTGCCAGAGGGTCCAAAATGTGGACAGGCAGTGTCAAAATCCACTATTTTTCCAAATGGTTTCGTCAAGTGATTGTTCAAGCTTCAGCTTAAAGAAGAAAATTCTTCCTTCCTTTTTATGTTAGAGGACACTCATCCAGGGAAATTAGTGCCTCTTGGGTGGTGCATCATCAGGTCTCTATGGCTCAGATCTGTAAGGCCGTGACTTGGTCTTTGGTTCATACGTTTATCAGATTTTATCAAATCGATATTAAAGGTCATGAGGATATTGCCTTTGGGCGCAGTATACTGCAGGCTGCAGTATGAATCTTCTGGCCTCCTGTTTTTTGTTGTGTCTCCCTCCCTTCTATTGCCATTTCTATGGGACATCCCACATAGTAACTACTATGGCTCTGTGTCCCCTGATGTAAGAAAAGAAAACAGGATTTTTAAAACAGCTTACCTGTAAAATCCTTTTCTTTGATGTACATCAGGGGACACAGAGGTCCCTCCCTTCTTGGTATACACTTGTATTGTTTAGCTACAAAACTGAGGACTCCCAGTAGTGGAGCTTGCTTTAGGGAGTGCCAGCGTCCATCGCCTATCAGTGGCCCTATAACCCACATAGTAACTACTATGGTTCTGTGTCCCCTGATGTACAAACTATTTTACAGGTAAGCTGTTTTAAAAATCCTGTTTTTCCTGAAACTTCCCTTTTAAATTGGGGTGCGTGTTATACATCGGCACATGTTATATGCCGATAAATACGGTATGTAAAGAGCAGGATAAAGAGATAAAGAAAATCATGAATGGAAAAATCACACAGCACTTTGTGCTAGCTAATTAGTAGGAAATAGCTAAAGATAGTTATGTAAAGCATATGCCTGGGTCATTTTTATTTTTAAATGTGCATTTGTCCATGTGTTAGTTCTATAAAGATTGCAAGCATAGAAAAAGACCTGCTGCACTAAAATACCAACAAGCATGGTAAGCAAAGCCTGCTGGACTACAGAACTCCATCTATCCTTCAGCCTATATTTAAAGAGAAGCTTCCGTCTCCCCAAAGAAAAATTAGAAGTGAGCAGCTACAAATACTGTAGCTACTGACTTTTAATATAAGGACACTTACCTGTCCCTGGATCCAGCACTGTCCTTGCAAGTCGATTCTACAGACAGCTTTAGGGCCAGGTGCCAGCATCTTGACAAAGGGAAACCAACAGTGAAGCCTTGTGACTTCACATGCAACTTCCAACTGTGTATGTGCAAGTTTTGTGAATGGTCCCGCAGTCTGTGAGGGAAGAAGGGGGCCTAACTTTCACTTGGCTCAGTGCAGCAATCCGACTGGAAGTACCTGTTCCCCCTTCCCATAAAAGTGAGAGGGGGGAAGAGCGGAACTTCTCCTTTTAGGTAAAGTTCCACTTTAACCACTTCAATACCAGACATTTACCCCCTTCCTGCCAAGCCAATTTGCAGCTTTCAACTCTGTCACTTTTTAACCACTTGCTTACTGGGCACTTAAACACCCTTCCTGCCCAGACCAATTTTCAGCTTTCGGTGCTCCCACAATTTGAATGACAATTACTCAGTCATGCAACACTGTACCCAAATTAATTTTTTGTCCTTTTTTTCCCACAAATAGAGCTTTCTTTTGGTGGTATTTGAACACCTCTGGGGTTTTTATTTTTTGCGCTATAAATGAAAAAAGACCAAAAATTTTGAAAAAAAACGCATATTTCTTTGTTTCTGTGACAGAATTATGCAAATTATTAATTTTTCTTCATAAATTTTGGCCACAATTTATACTGCTACATATCTTTGGTAAAAATAACCCAAATTAGTGGATATTATTTGGTCTTTGTGAAAGTTAGAGAGTCTACAAGGTGTGGTGCGAATCGCACAAAATTGATCACATCTGATGTACTGGTGGCCTATCTCGCTTCTTGTGACCCGAACAAGTCAGGAAAGTACAAATACCCCCCAAATGACCCCTTTTTGGAAAGTAGACATTCCAAGGTATTTAGTAAGAGGCATGGTGAGCTTTTTGATGTTGTAATTTTTTTCCCACAATTCTTTGCAAAATTAAGATTTTTCATTTTTTTTTCTCCACAAAATTGTCATTGTAATAGGTTATTTCTCTCACGTGGCATGTGTATACCACAAATGACACCCCCCAAAAAATTCTGCTACTCCTCCTGAGTATTAAAATACCACATGTGTGGGACTTTTTCACAGCCTGGCCACATAGAGAGGCCCAACATGCAGGTAGCGCCATCATGTGTTCTAGGAACATAAATTACACATCTAACTTGTTGACTATTTATTACACTTTTGAAGCACCAGGACAATGACACGTGACACTGATGACAGATGGCACTGATACGTGGCAATGATGACACTTATACGTGGCACTGATGACAGGTGGCACTGATGACAGATGGCACTAATATGTGGCACTGATGACAGATGGCACTAATATGTGGCACTGATGACACGTGGCACTAATACATGGCACTGAAGACACGTGGCACTAATACGTGGCACTGATGACAGGTGGCACTAATACGTGGCACTAATACGTGCCACCGATGACAGATGGCACTAATACATGGCACTGATGACGCGTGACACTGATGACAGATGGCACTGATAAGTGGCATTGATGATACGTGACACTGACAACAGATGGCACGTGACACTGACAGGTGGCACTGATGACAAATGGCACTGATACGTGGCACTGATGACAGATGGCACTAATACGTGGCACTGATGACAGATGGCACTATGTGGCACTGATGACACGTGGCACTGATGACAGATGGCACTTATACGTGGCACTGATGACAGATGGCACTGACGACAGGTGGCACTGACAACCGGTGGCACTGGGGTGGATGGCACTGGGGGCAGGTAGCACTGGGGTGGATGGCACTGGGGGCAGGTAGCACTGGGGTGGATGGCACTGGGGCAGTTAGCACTGGGGTGGATGGCACTGGGGTGGATGGCACTGGGGCGGATGGCACTGGGGTGGATGGCACTGGGGAGGATGGCACTGCTGGGGGGAGGATGGCACTTTTTATTTTATTTTTTTACTTTTTTTTTTTTTTTTTTACTAGAGGCAGAACGGCTGCCGCTGCAGCCGTTCATCTCTCCCCTCTCACACTGTCTGTGCGAGGAGGGAGAGCGGCGCTGAGAGATGATCTCATATGTTTACATATGAGATCATCTCCCATTGGACACGCCGATCACGCTGTAAACGGCCGCTGTGATTGGCCGTATACAGCGATCTGTGTTTGCCTGTCCCCGGGGAACACGGCGAACACAGAACTTCCGCGATGCGCGCCCGCGGCGGCGCGCATTGCGGAAGTAAACATCAGGCCGTCCAGGGATGACCACCCGGACGAACGCGCCTGCTCTACGGCCGTCATTCGGCTATAGGGCGGGCGCAAGGTGGTTAAAGTCATGCTACACTGTCAACAAACAACACTGCGCTTTTTATTTTTTGCTAAACAAATGAAAAAAAGACCAAAAATTTTGATTAAAAAAAGTTTTCTTTGATTCTGTTATAACATTTTATAAAAATGGAAGTTTTCTCCTTCACTGATAAGCTGCATTGACGGGCACTGATAAGGTTGCACAGATGAGGTGGAACCAATGAGGAGGCACTTATGAGGTGGCACTGATGGACACTGATAAGTGGCATTGATGGCCACTGATAGGCGACACTGATGGGTACTTATGGTTGGCACTGATAGGTGGCACTGCTGGGCACTGATAGATTCCACTGATAGGCATTACTGGTGATACTGACACTGGCAGGCTTTTTTAATGAGCACTGATTGGCAGCTGCCTGGGCACTGATTGGCATATCCCTTGTGGTCTAGGGTGGCATACCTGGATTTCCTGTGTGGTGGCCATCCCTGGTGGTTCTGGCGGCATCCTAGTGGTCCTGGGAATGCATCCATGGGGGGGCTGCACTGATAAACAATCAGCACAGACCCCCTGTGCGGAGAGCCGCTCTCATCTACTCACGTCTGTCAGATAAACGGCTCTTCCTGTTTACATCATGATCAGCCACGATTGGACATGGCTGACGACGTGGTAAAGAACCTCCGTCAGAGGCTCTTTACCGAGATCGGTGATGCGGCGTGTCGCAATCGCAGTTTATCCTGCTGGATGTCATATGACGCCCAGTTAGGATAACAGAACCACCGCCCGGCTGTCATTTTGCTATAGACAGAGTGGGCAGTAGTTAAATAGCAAATTTTTTTCTTACATTTTGATTTACATTGACTTGCACAGTTTTTGGGGTATCAATACAAAGGTTTTTTTTATTATTTTGTTCCTACATGTTGTCACAAAATGTGTTGTCTGTCAGTAAAGTTTAAAAAAACTTTCAAAAAAGAAATAAACAACGTGAACACTGTGTACTTGTATTGTTTATCGATTATTAGAATGAAAGCAGGTATGCTAAAATAGTGTAGGCGTTAAAAATAGTGTAGTAAGGAGATGTGGTGTGGCTGTTGTGTTGAAAGATGCATTGACAGGTAGGGGCAGGGACTTCTTAATAGCATAATGGGCCCCTGGGCAAAGTAATGCTCTGGGGCCCCAACAATGGAGACAGCGCAGGTAAACAGACATGAAGTAGGTAGGAGGCAGACAAGTGGAGCTTCCCCTTTTGGGTGGAGCTCCGTTTTAACTACATGAACAATCATTGTGTACAGTACAGAAACGGTGAGAAAATACTACATACATAAAGTAACAAAGCTGTCCTGTGCATATATCTGCTAGATTGATGCTAAGGACAGTTGTAACAAGTATAGACACGGCCGCCAATAAAGATCATGAGGAACCATCCAGCCTGACAGGGCCTCAGATACCCCCAACATTGCAACCCCTCTACATCTTGTATACACCCAGCACTCCTAAGCTTTGACAAAAAAACTGAAGACTGATTCGTTTCTATATGAAAATATTGTGGGTTGAATGTAGTGCCTGAAATAATGTTTTATAATAAATGACAGCTGCCCCTTTAAAAAAGTGTAAACTTAATAAGTGAATAAGCAAAGGTAAAGGTGTTGGCACTATAAAACATCGCTAATGAACACATCATATAAATTGGTATAAGTATACCATTTGCAAAAAGCAAACTAATAAAGTCCAAAGTGTCAATCCCAACACCATATACATGTAGATATAAATTCTTCTTATTTGATGTTCCTTCAAATACAAGCTGCACCATGTGTGCTCATGAGGTAGATGGCAACTTACTAGATGTGTCTGACCACTTTTTACGGTAGGTCAAATGGCGCTCTGGTTGAATAGACCAGGTGGATCCTAGGTAGACATCTGTCTGCTATGAGAACCCCTCCAAGATAGGCTTAAGGGAACAGACTCCACCATGGACACATAAAAGAACTCTTATAGTGTAGTAAGCTTTATTACAAATGGTTTAAAAATTGACAAAGATTGCACTCACACGCGACTGTGCTATGCCCAGCACTTTAGTGTCTACAGCATGTGTAGGTTGGTATATCAAAATCACGTTGCGGCATGCGGCATGCGGCCCACGCCTCGTTCTAGAGATACTAGAAAAATGGATGTCACATACAGGACCCGGAAGTGACGAATCTGTGGAATGGACCACCTGGTCCATTCCACCAAAGCACAATTTGACCTACTGTAAAAAGTGGTCAAACACCTCTGGTGAGTTGCCGTCTACCTCCTGAGCCCTTGTGGTGAAGCTGGTATCTAGAAGGAACATCAAATAAGAAGAATTTATATCTACATGTATATGGTTTTGGGATTGTAATTTTGGACTTTAATAGTTTGCTTTTTTGCACATGGTATACTTATACCAATTTATATGATGTATTCATTTATGATGTTTTATAGTGCAAACACCTTTACCTTTAATTTGTTTCTATGCAGAGCTGCACCAGATTTTGCACTCTTCAGTTTTAGCAAATAAACCCTGTAGTGTCATGTGCCTGGCAGGGGAGCCTGGTGAGAAGAAGATGGCCTCTCCTACACCTCCAGCCCAGGCCCCCTGATATGGCAGAAAGGTAGTGTAAGGGCAAGGATTGGCAAAAGTGCTTCACCTGGTTTGCTGGACACTGGTACAGATGAATGGGAATCACGGGTCCATGCTGTGTAAACTCCCACTGGAGGATGACAGGCAGGGAAGCGGTCACTGCAGTATCAAATGCAATGGCCAAATACAAGATCAACAGACTGGTGAGAGGGAAGATGCATACAAGTGAAACTGCAAGCAGCTAATCAAAAGATTTGCAGAAGCTGAGGAATTGTTCAAGTTTGCGCAGGCCTGGGTTAGTACAGCAAGAGCAGGTCAGGAAAGTCAATCAATATCATGAAGTCAATCAGGAAATACTGGATACAGGTTACATACACGTAATGCTGAAGACAAGTCAGCACTACTCACGTGCAGTTTTCAAGTGTTTAAATATTCGGCCTGGTGCCAAGAATAGCAGAATGTGCACGTGCGCGCATTTATGCACATTTTTGTGTACGTAACCACACACAAGCCAACCTGCATTTACGCATCCAGACCTGGGATGTATGCCATCCAGGCCTGGAGGGATATAGCCATTGTGTACAGCATCTGTGAAGTACACAAAAAGGCATGGGAATGGGAAGCCATATGACTAATTAGGTGTTTAGTGGGTCCAGGTTAGAAGTATTTTAAGCTGTGGTAACATCTGTACATTCAAATGTATAGTGTAGAACTGTACCCTTTGTGCGCCTCAATTGCAGATAACAGTAAAAGTTAGAACATTCCAAAGGGTAGTGGTCTGTAGTGTCTAGAAGGTAGTGAAGTGGCCATTTTCCAACAGTTGCCTCAAAAACCATAAACTAGCTCAGAACTTAGAAGATGTGAGTCTACCTAGACCTATACTGTATGTTGCAAAAGCTCAAAATCAGGGGAGAGGGATGGTCTGAAGCTCCAATAGAGCCATAATGGGGCGTAAAATTCATGGTCAGTGGAGGGGGATAGGGTAGGGGTTTTGTGTCATACTTGTGTCCTCCGAATCTCTGAATAAGCAAAAATGTGTCTGAATTTACATTCGGACCAAAATTAATTGCACGTCTACCAGCGGGCAGTACCAGAAAAAAAGTGTCTGAAGGTAGCCAGCACCCCATCAATACCTGTGGATAGATACTCGCCAGTTTCTCTGGAGTATAATATATCCTATGTAGAAATTTAAAATTAATTAACCTGTGCCTTGTCGATACTAAATGAGCAAAGGGGAAACTCCACATGTCATCCCAGTCCTCTCCGTTAAGATCAGGGACATCTTCTACCCATTTCTCCCTGCATTTAATCACCAAAGGGGGAGAGACAGGAAACATTTCTTTGTAGAAGTCAGAGATGGTTTTTTTTTTATGGAGTCATCGAGTAGCACATTCTCCAAAGCTGAGGGCTGAATCGCCACATGAGTGAAGCCAAATTGGGCGATAAAGGCGTGTTGCAGCTGGTGGTATCTAAAAAGACAAGGGTTGGGCAAATCAAATGTTTGTTTCAGATCTTTAAATTGTAATAATTTGCCATTATAGTGATATCCCCTAAAGTTTTAATCTTTTTTACAGCCCAGATGATGGGGTCAGGTGTGATAAGAAATTGGGGAAACCAGGGATTCATACACAGCAAGAAGGCTAGGTCTTGGTATAGCCCGAAGCTTTGATTGTGGCTCACATTGTCACTGTAAGGGGAAATTTAGCTCCAGAACCTCTGTCTAGAAGAAGTTGCAAACTCTGATAAGAGCCCAATACAGCTGCCTCCAACACCGTGGCCGAATCCCCGTCATCACCTTGGAGCCATCTCCGTGAAAACATGCCATGCGCTGCCAGGAAATACTTATAAAGATCTGGGAGAGCTAGAACCCCCTGCCTCCCATAGCTCCTGAAGGGCCCTTCAGGAGATGAGCATCCCAAAATAAAGGAACCTAAAAGGTTGTGGACCCGACGGAAAAAAAGAATACGGGACCCAAACGAGGGAGCTACAGAGAAAATAGAGAAAAACTTGAAGGACCTTCATTTTAAGGAGGTTTTTGTGCCCCAGCACTGACAAGTGGAGTTTCCACTACGTTTCAATTTTCTTTTTCAAAAAGTCTAACAGTGGCTGTAAATTTAAAGAAAAATAATCTGTGACCCTGGCACAAATGCGAACCCCTAGGCATGTAAATTGTGTAACCCACTGGAGCTGTAGAGTGCTGTCCGCCACAGAGCTGGTACCAAGGTCCAGTGGCAGAATGGTTGATTTGTTCCAATTTACCCGTAGACCCAAGAAAATTTGTCCAGGATGTGGAACACTCCAAGAGATGGGCCTAGGCCCTTAAAAAGTAACAGTAAATCATCCGCATACAACGCCAAACATTCTCTGATGGATTCCACCTCCAAATCACCTACCTCAGAGGAACCCAATGCCACAGCCAATGGTTCTATCATTAAGGAAAACAAGAAGGGTGAAAGGAGGCATCCCTGGTTCCCCTGACAATGGTGAAGTGAGAAATAGATGACCCTATTTTAGGAGCCATCCTAGGTTTGCTGTGCAGTAAATAGACCCATTAACAATAATTTACAATAATTAGGCCCAAAGCCCATTCTTTCCAAAATCACTTGCATTTAGCCCCAATCTACTAAATTGAATGCCTTGGCCATATCCAGAGACACTACTGCCCTAGTCCCATCAGCCAAATTTGCAGGTGTGTAAACAAGCGACAAAGATTGGGGTCAGTAGATTTCCTTGGCATGAAGCCAGTCTGGTCGATGTCAACCAGGCCGAGTATAACCGTGGACAGCTGAGTGGCCTTCATTAGGATTTCAAGATCAGCAGTAAGTAGAGCTATGAGTCTATAGGAGGAACAATGAGTGGGGTCCTCACCAGGCTTAGGAAGGAGAACTACATAGGCCTCTAGCATAGAAGGGGGCAGAGTAGCATGCTTAAAACAATAAGAATATAGAGATTGCAGCCAGGGTGCAAGCGTGCCAAAGTACCATTCTACTGGGATACCATTTTACTAGGAACCCATCCGGTCCCAGGGATTTATGCAGAAGAAATAAATGGATGGCCACTCCAATATCAGTAAGAGTGATGTCACAATCGAACCAGGCTCTATTATTTGCATCTAAAGAGGGTATGAGCTCTGTCTCATCATTGGAAGGAAGAGGGGCACACACCGAGGAATAATAGTTAGTAAATATGGGCATAATGGTCTCAGAGTCCGTGACCAGCTCTCCAATTAGGGAACGAATACAGGAAACACTAACTTGGGAACGATGATCAGCTACTAGCATTGACAATAGCTAACCATTTTTATCCCCCTTTTTGAAAAAACACTCCACTCTGTGAAGAAGGTTAGTGTGTGCCGGATTGGTGTCATGCAGAGCGAGTTGACTCTTAGCTCCCAACAGAGCTGCATAGGTCCCCTCACACATATGTTCCTCATCCTGTAAAGTCACTCTCAGGGAATTATGCTAATTTCTAATGGTTTTTATGGTAGAAATCTATGCCCCCCTCATCACAGCTTTGAAAGTGTCCCAGACCACTGTATCCTCAGCAGAAGAGCAATTAGTTACCTAGAAATCTGACTTAGTACCTGTTGTATCACCTGCTCCATCTGGTGACAACCTCAATGAACTCCCTCTGATCCTTGTAGCTAGGGAGATTGTTAAAAGTAGTGAGTCATGGTCTGATAACCCCTCAGCCAAGGTAGGAAGTGGTGTGGACCA
The DNA here is from genome assembly GCF_037356315.1 of Lithobates pipiens. Classification (NCBI taxonomy): domain Eukaryota; kingdom Metazoa; phylum Chordata; class Amphibia; order Anura; family Ranidae; genus Lithobates; species Lithobates pipiens. The sequence goes on from NW_027507718.1 coordinate 220,028,889, forward strand.
ACTTTAAACAAGGGGCAATAGTGAAAGCGAGGTCAATCCTTGACCCTCCCAGAGACAAGTGTGGATGCGTCGATCGCCCCCTGCCCCCCCCCATGGGAAACAGGCGGGATGCAGTGATCAAACCTCCCCCCAGCGTATGGGAGACAGATGGGATGCCAGCGATTAGGGCATTACTTTTGGAGTCAGGGGAATGAAGAGCCAGACCGTTGATTCTCCTCATGGGTAAACAGGAAGTGTGTCCTGAGACACGATTGGCAGGGAGTCCTAAGACTCCCTGGCCAATCGGGTTGCAGGAACTGCTTCCTGATTGGCTGGGAGGAGAATAAGAAAGACAATAGTAAATATTATTTTGCTATTGTCACACAAGTGGGATAGCTCTGTGCCCCGAGCCCACCCTTTTTTGAAGCCAATTAGAGCCTCATGCTCCAATCATGTGCTTTAAAAAAAACATTGAACTCTATGCGTCCGGTGCTCCGCATGTAGATTAGGGGGCCTGACGCCATCCATGAGTGGCAGTCACAGCTTGATGCCATTTTATGGGTTTGAGACAGACAAGGATAACTTCTCAGGACAGGATTTTTCCATCTCTACAATTCAGTGAATTGGGCAACAGAGGCCCCCCGTCAAGAATGGCATTATAGTCCCCAGCCAGGATAAAAGGGATATGCATGAACGGAGCCAGTGTTAACAAGAGATCATACAATAATGTGAATGAAAAGGCATATATACAGTATATATACAATCAAATTACAATGTTAGTTTGGAAAATATCAAATACCAAAAGTACATAGCACCCTCCTGGATCGGAGATTACTCTATGGATAGTGCAAGGAACAGCCTTGCTCAGTAAAATAGACACACTAGTGGCATGAGAAGAGTAGGAGGCATGGAACGCCTGCTGTACCCATGGCTGATGCAATGCTAGCACCTTGCTTCCATCCAAGTGCATCTCCTGCAGGAGGACTATATGCCTTCTGTTTGCCTAGTTAAACATAGCCTGTCTTTTAACCTTATCATTAAGACCCAGGACATTCCATGACAGTAACTTAACTAACCAAGCCATAATGAGATGAAATCAACCATGCAAGCAGACCCGAAAGGCCAGGGAGAGACAATCAGCTTTGTCTCTGTGCTCAGGGGGAACCAATGGAAGAGGTGAGATCCATGTATCTGATTTTGTAGGATACCTCCACAGGAGGGCACCTGGAACCCTGTAGTTAAAATTACCTTGCTGTAATACCCAACTATAAAAAACAAAAATAACCTGGTATTCAGCTTATACCCGAAAGCCCATGTTGAAAATGTCAATGGAACGTAACTAGTCCTCAGAAATAGTAAACATTTGCAACTAAAAAGTGCAAAAAGTCCTTTAAATATACTCTGTGTTAACTTGCTTTCTGTATGAGGCGCTCCAATATTGCTAAATCCAAAGGCAGAGGTAGTCTGTGGTGCCCCCAAATAACAGCGCATCATGACACTGGGAAATAGGTGCTTGAAATAGTAATAATAATAGAGAGCACAATTCAGAGAGTAGTGGTTAATGATTCTTACTCTGAATGGTCCAAAGTCATCAGTGGTGTACCCCAAGGTTCAGTGTTGGGACCCTTACCTTTTAATAACTTTATAAATAATATAGGGTCTGGGATTAAAAGTACTGTTTCAGTCCTTGCAGATGACACCAAGCTATGCAGTGGAATAACATCCTAACAGGATGTCTCCAATTTACAAGCCGACCTCAATGCACTGTTTCATTGGGCAACTATGTGGCAAATCAGGTTTAATGTTAATAAATTTAAAGTTATGCACTTGGGGGCTAAGAATATGCATGCATCATACATACCGTATTACTGGGCAAAAAGGAGGGGTCATCTTATATGCCGGGTCAGCTGCTGGGATGCCTTCTGGATGTCCGGTAATACTGTATGTAGCTTTGGCTACATACAGTATATACCACTGAGCCAATCCCAGTGAGCGGTGTATTCAAATGAATACAGAGCCTGCTCAGATTGGAGTAGCAATCTCTGCCAATCCGAGCAGGCTACACACAGTAGCCTGCTCCGATTGGCTTTGAGAGTGAGAGAGGTGTGGGCTGATGATGTTACAGCCTCCGCCAATCCCAGCACGCTTTGTATTCATTAATAGAATACATTGCTCGCCGTGATTGGCTCCAGCACCAGCAAGAAGGAAGAAGGAAATGGCTCCAGCAAGAACGAAGAAGAGGGATATGAAGCGTCGGAAGCCTCAGAATGGGGGGTCGTCTTAAACGGTGAGTACGGGTAAAACATTTTAAAAACCTGTACAGTTAGAGGGTCGTCTTATATGCCGTGTCATCTTATACACCGGCAAATACGTACTAGGGATGAGTACAAATGTGGAAATCCATAATGGAGAAGGATCTGGGGGTTTTGGTGGATCGAAAGCTTAAAGTGGTTGTAAATCCTAAAAAAAAACAAAAAAAAAACCTGCAAGACAAAAGCATAATGAGCTAGGATGCATCGCATCCTAGCTCATTATGAAATACTTACTTTAGAACAAAGCTGTTGCAGCATTCCCCATACACCACTGTGATGGGCGACATGTTTCTGGAATGTTTCTTCTGGGTTTGCGGGTTCCGGTGATGTGATCGGCCTGAGCCACGATGACTTCTCTTCCACATCCGTTAACGGCACAGCAGCTGAAGAAACGACACATACAAGCTGTTTTTTCAGTGCACATGTGTCGATGACGGTGGCACATGCGTATACAGTGAATATCTCCTGTGCAAGTTTAGGAAAAATTCACCTTATTATAGGCTTACTTGTAGGCAAAAGGGGTTGTAAATGGTTTACAACCACTTTAATAATAGCATGCAATGCCAAGCTGAGTCCTTTCTTGTATAAAGAGAGGCATAGACTCCAGAGAGAGAGATATAATTTTGCCCCTGTTCAAATCATTAGTAAGACCTCATCTGGAATATGCAGTTCAGTTTTGGGCACCAGTTCTCAAAAAGGATATCGGGGAACTGGAGAAAGTGCAGAGAAGGGCAACCAAACTGATAAGAGGCATGGAGGAGCTCAGCTATGAGGAAAGATTAGAGGAACTGAATTTAACACTCTTGATAAGAGGAGATTAAGGGGGGATATGATCAACATGTACAAATATATAAGGGGTCCATATAGTGAGCTTGGTGTCGAGTTATTCACTTTACAGTCAGCAAAGAGGATAAGGGGGCACTCTTTATGTCTAGAGGAAAAGAGATTTCATCTCCAAATAAGGAAAGGTTTCTTCACAGTAAGCCCTTGTACACACGGTCGGAGATTCCGATGGAATGTGTCCGATCGGACCGATTTGACGGATATTCCTACTGTGTGTGGTCTACATCGGACTGTTTCCGACGGACCAAGTTTTCCAACTCGTTGGTAAAATTTTCAGACAAAATGCTCCGATCGGACATACTCCGATCATGTGTAGAGAATTCCGATCGGACAAAGTGCCATGCATGCTCAGATCAAATTCCTACACCAAAGCTATTGGCTACTAGCGTGAACGTAGTCCTGTCGTAATGAAATAACGTCATCACGTCAGATTTTCCGACAACTTTGTCCGACCGTATGTATGCAACAGTTTTGGACAAAATCCTTCAGACAAAATCTGACGGATTTGGTTGTCGGAATCTCCGACCGTGCGTACAAGGGCTAAGAGCTGTGAAAATGTGGAATAGACTCCCTGCAGAGGTGGTTCTGGCCAGCTCAGTAGATTGCTTTAAGAAGGGCCTGGATTATTTCCTAAGTGTACATAATATAACTGGGTACTAACATTTATAGGTAAAGTTGATCCGGGGAAAATCCAATTGCCTCTCGGGGGATCAGGAAGGAATTTTTTCCCCTGCTTTAGCAAATTGGATCATGCTCTGCTGGGGTTTTTTGCCTTTCTCTGGATCAACCGTGGATATAGAATTGTGTATATGGGATTGTATGATATAATTTATTTTATTTTATTTTTTTGTGGTTGAACTAGATGGACTTGTGTCTTTTTTTCAACCTCACTAACTATGTAACTATGTTACTATGTAACTATGTAAATGACAGTTTGGGAGTAGACAGTTACATTTAAAAAAAATACAATGTAAAATGAACAAGGGACACCAACATAGATGTATCTTAATAACTACGGGATAATGGTGTTGTGGTAACTTGCCCAAATAATAATAATAATAAAAATAATATTATTCTTGATATCACTAGAAAAAAAAAACCCTTTGAAAATTTGTTTGCAATAACTCCATCACTATCACCAGCAAAGCAACTTCATTATTATCCTATTAAAGAAGAAGAGAATATGCGCTGCATTTCAAGATTTCATAATTTGTCACATCACAAATGTTAATTCTCCATTACGAATGCTAGTTTACAAGACCGACTGCTTCTGGCTTGTCCTTGCTTCCAAGCATGCGTGTTTGTACTTTGGACTTTTGGCCAATGGACTTGTGTACACACGATCTGAAAATATGACAACACACATTTGTCCACGGAAAATTTGAAAACCTGCTAGCCAACATTTGTTGGCAGGAAGTCCAACAACAATTGTCCGATGGCGCATACACACGGTCGGATTTACCGCCAACAGCCAGAGTTACAATGGAATGATTTAGATCAAAGCATATTCATGTGTTATGCCGCATGCACATGACCGACAGCAAAGGTCCGACGGAACGAATCCGTCGGACAATTTGATCCTGTGTGGGCTCCATCGCACCTTTGCTGTCCAAAATTCTGACGGACTTTAGAAATAGAACATGTTTCACATTTTTTGGCCAGAATTGCGCCGGACCCAGTTCCTATCGAGAAATCCGTTTGTGTGTATGCTAGTCCGATGGACAAAAACCGACGCTAGGGCAGCTATTGGCTACTGGCTATGAACTTCCTTATTCTAGTCCGGTCGTACGTTATCACGTTCGAATCTGGCGGACTTTGGTGTGATTGTGTGTGGCCAAATCCATTCATTTGGAAAGTCCATTGGAACTCCGCCGAAAGTCCGTCCGGAAGACCATCAGACCTAGTCCGTTGAAAAGTCCGGTCGTGTGTACGCGGCATTAGAATGGCCCAGCCGATGCCCATGCCTAAATCCAATTGAGAATCTGTGGAAAAACCTGAAAATTGCTGTTCAGAGACGCTCTTTATCCAATCTGACAGAGCTTGAGAGATTTTCCAAAGAAGAATGGGCAAAAATGTCACTCTCTAGATGTGCAAAGCTGGTAGAGACATACCCAAAAAGACTTACAACGTATTGACTCAGGGGGCTGAATACAAAACACGCCACACTTTTCACATATTTATTTGTAAAAAAAAATTGAAAAACATTTTTTCTTTTCCTTCCACTTCACAATTATGTGCCACTTTTGTGTTGGTCTATCACATAAAATACCAATAAAATAAATGTACGTTTTTGGTTGTAACAAAATGTGGAAAATTTCAAGGAGTATGAATACAAGGCACTGTAATTTTACATGAATGGCACCCCCATGCATTCGAAACTGCAGCACATTTTCTCATGTGTGAAATGCATAGCTTGTTTTCCATGCAGCTATGACTTTAGAAAAGGTGCAGGACCTTTTGCCTGCATCTCCCGTGGGTATAGCAGCCCATTCAAATGAATGGAGTGTTGTGCCTGCGCAAACATGGCCAAAGGCGAGCTGTATAGAAGTGACCCTAGCCTCAGAGCCGGTTCACACGGGGGCAACTCAGATCCGACTTCAGGTCGCCCCTAGTCGCGCTACATGTAAAAATCAATGTAAGTGAATGAGAGCCGTCTTAATGCACGCTACTGAAGTGGCTTCGACTTCAGAAAAGGTTCCTGTACTACTTGTATCCGACTTCTAGGTGACTGGTACCCATTGATTTCAATGGAAGTTGCCTCCAAGTCGGATCTCCGTCTATACTGAGGCGACTCTCACAGAATTATCAGCTCTCGAGAGGGAACTCCACGCCAAATTTATAAAAATAAAACCGGCGTGGGTTCCCCCTCCGGGAGCATACCAGGCCCTTAGGTCTGGTATGGATTTTAAAGGGAACCCCCTACGCCGAAAAAACGGTGTGGGGGTCCCCCCCAGATCCATACCAGACCCTTATCCGAGCACGAAGCCTGGCCGGTCAGGAAGGGGGTGGGGACGAGCGAGCCGCGTGCCCTCAACATGGGGGGCTTGGCGCTTTGGGGAAGGGGGGTGCCCTGCGGCCCCCCCACCCCAAAGCACATTGTCCCCATGTTGATGAGGACAAGGGCCTCTTCCCGACAACCCTGGCCGTTGGTTGTCGGGGTCTGCGGGCGGGGGGCTTGTCGGAATCCGGGAGCCCCCTTTAATAAGGGCCCCCCAGATCCTGGCCCCCCACCCTATGTGAATGAGTAAGGGGTACATCGTACCCCTACCCATTCACCTGGGGAAAAAATGTCAATAAAATACACAACACAAGTTTTAAAAGTAATTTATTAAGCTGCTCCGGGGGTCTTCTTCCGACGTCGGGGGGTCTTCTGACGACTTCTCCGCTCTGTTAGGCCTCTTCTCCCGGTGTCCGGCCTCTTCTCCTGCTCTCCAGGGTCTTCTCTCGGGCTCCTCCGCTGTCTTCTTGCAGCTCTTTTACTAGCGGAGGAGCCCGGTCTCCTCCGCCCTCTGTCCTTCTTCTCTCTTCTTTCTTCTTCCGATGTTGACCCGTCGCTTTCTTCCGCTGTACTGGCTTGTGCAACGTGCGCGGCGACTTATATAGGTATGGGGCATGGTCACCGGATGATGTCACATGGTGACCCCACCCCTTTTATGACGTCACGTCCCGGGGCATGCTGGGACTGTGAACAGAGCCCGCATCTAGTAGCTCATGCCTGCAGCAGGAATCAGAAGATTCCTGCCGCACAGGCCTAAATCGTCAGAGTGAATGTAACCAAACAATATAGGGTCCATCAGTTAGCGTTTTATAGCTCCCTTGTAAATCTTTTATGACTGATCTACATGTAAGGGCACGAAAAACACTCATCGGTCGGCCCTACAGGATTGATTTTTTTTTCCCACCACAACCAATCGATTTGGGTCAATCTAAACCGTCACTATCACAATCTTGCTTCAAACACTTTGTTGAAACAGACACTGATCGCTTAGTTTGTGAGTCACTGTGTATGGTCACCATTAAAGCTCATTCGCGCCAGCCTGCATGCTAAAATGCCTGCGGGCTGGTGTCTGTTGTGTAGCCTAATAGAGATAATGTGAATAAGCCACTCACACCAGCGGGTGTACGTTATGCTCTGTATGATGCTAACCCGCTGGAGTGCATTTTTAGCAGGAGTGCAATGCTTCACTACAATGAATTGTTTACCTATTTTTCTTAAATTTATTGAAACATCACAAAATGACATCTCATTTATTTCCATGCACCATGTGTCTCAATGTCCTACATAAAAATGCAGCATGTGCTTTTTTTTTTTCAGCGCACGTTAAAACAGCGCATCGGTGTATACTGACCTAATAGGATATAAAGGAAACTGCCTCATCTATGTGTTTGGAGTGCCCAACACATATGGTGTGAATGAGCCCTAGTAGATAAACTTCACGGTAACGGCTTATGATGACTACTAAATACAGACTAGTTTCCATTACAAAGCGTCTTTGAAGATGATGTGCGATAAAGTGAAAATAAAAACAGTAGAGTTTTGTTTGAAACGTTTGTACAGAAATTTTGAAAAATTGGTCGATCTTGACATCAACGAATCAAGAAATTTTGTTTTGAAAGTCCTTAAAATTTCATCCACTCTTGCTTCTGCAAAGGTTAGGGCCGCAAAAGAAAAAAAAAAAGGAGAAAAATGGCCCTGTGGAATTGTCACTTCTATCACCCGTTTGTTTTTAACCACTTGCCGACCGCCTACTGCATATTTACTGTTCGGCTCTATTGCGCAATATCAAGTACCTGTACTTGATGTTGTGCAATAGACACTAGAGGACACGCGCGCACCGCCGGCGGTGTGATTGCGCACTGATTGGACACAGGGGATGCCAATCAGCGGGTCCGGCGGACCCGATGACCGCCAGCTACCTGCGATTGTTCCCCATAGAGGCAGAATGGCGATCTTCCTATTTATACAAAGCAGATCGCTGTTCTGACGGAGATAATATATGCTTATTGTGTTTTTTTATTTACCAAAAATATGTAGCAGAATACATAATGGCCTAAATTGATGAAGAAATTCGATTTTTTATATTTTTTTATTGTACATGCTTTACAGCAGAAAGTAAAAAATATTGTTTACTGTTTATAGCACAAAAAAGAAAAAAATGCAGAGGTGATCAAATACCACCAAAATAAATCTCTATTTGTGGGGGAAAAAAAGGATATCAATTTTATTTGGGTACAGCGTCTTCTCATTTAAAGTAATGCAGTGCCGTATCACAAAAAATGGTCTGGTTAGGAAGGGGGTAAAACTTTCTGGGGGTGAAGTGGTTAAATTAATTCTATTTATAATAGAGAGCTATGGAGACTGTGTTGTGCATGTCTCTATGCAGCTGCTTTGCTGGTTCTTCTGTTTTGTATTTCAGCTATTGGCTGTTGCTAGGAAGATTTTTCTCAGCTGCTGGGCAGATCTTCAGTCAGCTGAGCACTGGATTGGTGACAAGTCTTTTGGAGGGAAAACAGCTGGCCAGTGAGGGTAACCTTTAACTTGTATATCCTTTCCTGTCACAGTGTGGGGTGAGGGTTAGAAGTTACCTTAGGTATGTCCTCTGTGTTTCTCACTTCCAGTCCTCAAGGTGCACCAACACAGGTCATGTTTTCAGGTTTTCCATTATACAACCTTGAGCCAAGCACAATATTTACATATAAAATGCCCATTTGTCTGTCAAAAAACCTTAAAGGGATAGTTCACTTTTACCACAAAACTGCCTATGCAGATAAGGGGCATCTGTAGATAAAAACAAACTATGCAGCTCTGACTAAAGTTGAATAAAGCCCTCGTTATGAGTGTAGGCCATTTATATACCTTATGAAGCCTGACTGGAGTACTCCCAGGATGTTGCTAAGTGATGCCTAGTTATCACTGCTCACCTTCACCATCACAGGAGTGAGCTCTCAAATGCTGAACTCAGAGCTACTGCATCAGGGGCTGTAAAGAGAATGTGAGGGGGTTTGAATCAGAGAAAGAGCTCTTAGGCCTAGTTTACACTTGTGGCCAGTGGGGAATGCGGTAAAAATAGTTGGTTGAGCTGTGGTTTTACTGCCCCCCCCCCCCCCCCCCTTAAAGTGAAAGTAAACTCAGCCCTCAGAATCCACATTCATCATTGCATCAATATTTGCAAACATTACAAAGCACACCATAATGTCAATACTCCTATTTGTGTCATTTTTTTTCTGTAAATTTTCCTTACTTTCATTATCTGTCCCCTGGCTGCAGCCTATACCATGTCAGCTCCTGGCATCCTCTTCCAGTGCGGAGTGTATTTTCGCCCTTTCTAAAGTAGTATGGCCACAATCACACGCATGCGCGGTACTTCTGTCAAGGCCTACACCGCCTGCCGGATAAGGACCAGCTCCGGCGGGTTTGCATACTCCACGTGCAGAGCCTGCCAGGTAGCCGGCACAATGCTGCACTAATCACAGGCAGTGACACATTTCCCCGATGCGCGGCTGCAGAGATCGGGCAATGTCTCACTGCCTGTGATTAGCGCATTGCTGCGCTGACTTCCTGGCAGGCTCTGCACGTGGACCATGTGAACACGCCGGAGCTCATCCCTACTGCCAGAGCTCTTGTGTCAATGGATGCCGCCAAGTGCCAGTGACGTTGGCACGGCACCTTTGTGAAGGGTTTGATGGCACATTAAGCATGGCGTGAATCTGGGCAGAAAGGCGCATGTGCAAATGACATCACTGCAGGGAACAGTGGTGGATTTCTTACAAATTGGCAACGTTTTGCAGAATATAAAACACGGCTATTTGTAAATTAATGCATTATGGTTTGGAATTGGATGTGGAAAAGTACTGGCATAGTTCATATTTACTAAAAAAAAAAAAAAAAAAAAAAAAATGGCCTATGCAGGTAAGGGACATCTAAAAATAAAAGCAAGCTGTGCAGCTTTGTCCAAATTTGAATAATGTCCTTTGTATAGGTGTAGGCCATATATTTCCCTCCTTAACACATGACTGAAACTTCCAGAGATGGTATCATCCCATCCTGCCTTGTTGCTAAGACACGCCAAGCTCTTACTGTTCACTTCCACCATCACAGGAGCAAGCTCTCTCTGTTTCAGACCCCCTCAGGTGTGCTTTCTCTACCCTCATGCGGTAGCTATGAGCTTAGGGTTTAGGAATTTGCTCCTGTGATGGTGGAGGTGAACAGTGAAATCTGTGAGTCTCTTAGACCCTTTTCAAACGGACGGACCGATTAGGTCCGTCTGTCAGTTTTTTAGGTGGACCCGACTGGAGCCTCCATGGAGTGGCGGGTGTCAATGTGTCCGTTGACACCTGCCAATCCACTAAATACCCATACGTTTGGCTGATTGTATCAGGTGCCAGTCGAGTGTAAACGGACAGGTGGTCCATTTACATCCAACCGCCCTTAGTGGAAAGTGGGCTGTGTCCGTGTCAGCTCTGCATCAGTGGTGCAGACACGGACCTGTCATCCCCCTGCTCAGTGGCGATCAACGGAGAGATCCCCCATTTAGCAGGCGGATACGCTGGCATAGTTGGCCAGTGTGAAAGGGGCCTTAGCAACGAGATAGAAAACTGTGATGCTATCTCTCTGAGTTTTAAGCCAGGCTTCATAAGGTATGTAAATGGCCTACTCCTATAGCAAGGGTGTTATCCAAAGCTGCACAGCTTGTTTTTATCTACAGACGCCCCTCATCTGCGTAGGCAGTTTTTTGATAAAGGTGAGCTATACCTTTATCCCAATACAATGTCTAGAGGGGGTTGTATACAGGTCATGGCCAAAAAAATGATACTGCCTGTCATGTTTGGTGGGCAGTACTGCTAATTCAAATGAATGGGGCCACACCACAAGTCTGTGCAATGCATTCAGTTGTGACGTGTTGGTGGATGGGCTGTACACACTATGAGAAAATTGGGTGAATGATTGGCTCGATTTTTCACAGCAATTTGGAACCGAGGATAGAAATAATGTACATAAATTCTCTTATGACTAAGGCTTTATTTTTGTTATTTGTTGTTTTTGATCATGCAGTCCTTTGTATCTGATATTTCCCATACGAAAACTATACACATTCACCTCTTCAGCTCTGGAAGATTTACCCCCCTTCATGGCCAGGCTATTTTTTGCAATACGGCACTGCATTAATTTAACTGACAATTGCGCGGTCTTGCGATACTCTACCCAAATACAATTTTGGTATTTTTTTCTCCCACAAAAGCTTTCTTTGGGGGGTATTTGATCACCTCTGCGGTTTTTATTTTTTTCACTATAAACAAAAAAAGACCGACAATTTTGAAAAAAAACCCCCAAAAAAACAATATTTTTTACTTTTCGCTATAAAAAATATCCAATAAAAAAATTTAAAATATCAAATTTCTTCATCAATTTAGCCAATATATATTTTGCTACATGTGTTTGGTAAAAAAAATCAAGATAAGCGAATCCAAAATATCCATAAATAAATAAATAAAAATGTATTCATCAGTTTAGGCCGATATGTATTCTTCTACATATTTTTGGTAAAAAAACAAAACAATAAGCAAATATTGAATGGTTTGTGCAAAAGTTAAAGCGTCTAAAAACGATGGGATATATTTATGGAATTTTTATTTTATTTTTTTAACTAGTAATGGTGGCGATCAGCGACTTATAGTGGGACTGTAACAATGCAGCCGACCAATGTGGACACTTAGGACCCTTTCACACTGAGGCCCTTTAGCGCTAAAAATGCTGGGATGGGGATGCTGGGACTGTGACATCATAAGGGGCAGGTCACCGTGTGACATCATCCAGTGACTCCGTCTCTGCCATTACGGCCGGAGAGAGCATCGTGTCAAAAGAAGAAGAAGAAGAAGAAGAAGAAGAAGAAGAAGAAGAAGAAGAAGAAGAAGAAGGCGGTGGTGACGGCAACAAGCGGCAAGACCAGGCCAATGCTAGTAAAATAGCTGTAAGAAGATAGCGGAGGCCCGGCAGAAGAAGTGAAGAGTGGGACAAGACCCCCGAAGTCGGAAGAAGACCCCCTGATGGCAGCGGCTACCAAGGAGAAAGCTGGACTCCTCTGCTAGTAAAAGAGCTAACGGTAAAAGAGCAGAAGATAGCAGAGGAGCCCGGCGAGAAGACCCCCAAAGTCAGAAGACCCCCAGAGCTGTCTAATAAAGTACTTTAAAAACCTATGTTGTGTTTTTTTATTAACACTTTTTTCCCCAGGTGAATGGGTAGGGGTACACCGTACCCCATACTCATTCACATAGGGTAGGGGGCCAGAATCTATGGGCCCCCTTGTTAAAGGGAGACTGGCTAGGTCACTCCAGGACCGTAATGTGCTTCTTCTTGAGCCACTACCTTGGTGCCTTGGTGTTTTGGGTCATTGTCATGCTGGAATACCCATCCATGACCCATTTTCAATGCCCTGGCTGAGGGAAGGAGGTTTTGATGGTACATGGCCCCCATGATACATGGTCAAGATTTGATGGAACATGGCCCCCTCCATTGTCCCTTTGATGTAGTGAAGTTTTCCTGTCCCCTTAGCAGAAAAACACCCCCAAAGCATAATGTTTCCACCTCTATGTTTGATGCTGAGGATGATGTTCATAGGCAGCATAGGCAGCATTTCTCCTCCTCCAAACACGGCGAGTTGAGTTGAGGCCAAAATGCTTGATTTTGGTCTCATCTGACCACAACACTTTCACCCAGTTCTCTTCTAAATCATTTAGATATTCATTAGCAATCTTCAAATGGGCCTGTACATGTGCTTGCTTGAGCAGGGGGACCTTAAGGGCGCTGCAGGATTTCAGTCCTTCATGGTGTAGTGTGTTACCAATTGTTTTCTTGGTGACTATGGTCCCAAAAGCCTTGAAGTCATTGACACGATTCTCCTGTCTAGTTCTGGGCTGATTTCTCACCGTTCTCATGATCATTGAAACTCCACGAGGTGAGATCTTGCATGGAACCCCAGGTTGAGGAAGATTGACAGTTATTTTGTGTTTCTTCCATTTGCGAATAATCACACCAACTATTGTCACTCTTTCTGCTTGGCGATGGTCTTGTCGCCCATTCAAGCCTTGTGTAGGTCTACACTCTTGTCCCGGATATCCTTGGACAGCTCCTTGGTCTTGGCCATGGTGGAGAGATTGGAATCTGATTCACTGATTGCTTCTGTGGACAGGTGTCTTAGACCCCTTTCACAGTGGGGCAGATTTCAAGCGCTCTAGCGCTGGAAATAGCCTCTGCTAAGCGCCTAAAAACTGCCTCCCATTCATTCCAGTAAAAATGGCAAAACAATACTGTGTTTGTGTATATAAACTGGCAAAAGCAGCAACAATAAAATGTGAGATATGACACAATAAAAAACAATAAAACGGAAAAAGTTGCTCTATATATTCTAACATGACAAAAAAAAAGTCCAAACTGTACTCTAAACAGTCCAAATCATTAATTCACGACTGGACTACGCAAATTCGCTTTACATAGGATTACCACAATATCAACTTGCGTGATTACAACTGATCCAAAACACGGCAGCAAGGCTGATAACAGGAAAAAAACCCTGGGGATCCATCTCTCCTTCGCTGAGGAGCTTACATTGGCTAACTGAAAAAATCAGATCACGTTCAAGACCCTTTGCCTCACCCACAAATGTGTGCATAGAGAAGCTCCGCAATACCTAATGGAGAAAATAAATCTTTACACACCAAACCGCAGTCTTCGATCAGCCAACAAAAACCTCCTCCTCGTGCCCAAAGCCCGGTATAAATCCAAGGGGGATCGGAGATTCGCTGTCCAAGGGCCTCAGCTATGGAATGCTCTACCAATCAACATCCGCCTGGAAGAAAATCACCTGGCTTTTAGGAAAAAACTCAAGACCTTCCTCTTTTAGCAGATGATCAAAGCTCGCCACAGCGCCTAGAGGTGATTCAGTTCGCATTGTGCGCTATACAAGTATTTCATTCATTCATTCAAATGACAAAAATAAAATGATAAAAGGCAAAGCAGTGTGAAGTAGTGAATCGAGTGCTTGTATATGAACAATCCGAACAAATCCTCCACCGTGTGACCTCACCAACACTGAAGTTAGGATGTACCCTTACCACAACAGAGCGGGACCCTCTATTAAGGTGAATCAGCTGTAGTGTGTCTCGGAAGCCTGTAATGCAGATGATGTCTGTCTCTCCAGTCGTCTGTCCCGCACTCAGTGCGAATCATCAGGCCACCCAGCAATACCCAAACATGTATTCTAGTGTGACTTTTCACACTGGGGCAGTCCGCTTGTGGGATGTTATGAAAAGTCCTGCAAGCAGCATCTTTGGGGCAGGTTGGGAGTGCTGTATTTAGCGCTCCCAAAACGCCCTGCCCATTGGAATGGATGGGCAACGCCTGAAAAGTGCCGTAGAACGGGAGTTTTTAACCCCTTTTTTGGGGTTAAAAGTGCCACAAAAGGAGCTTTAGAGTGAACGGCCAGTGCATTCACTGTGAAAGGGGTCTTATATACAGGTAACAAGCTGAGATTAGGAGTACCCCCTTTAACCAGTTCCAGACCAGCCGCCGCAGCTTTACTGCGGCAGGTTGGCTCAGCTGGGCAAATCGACATTACCTTATGGTGGCGACGCCGATCGGATTGACTTCAGAACCGATCAGTCTCCAGGCCCAGGCCAATGATTTCTGGCCTGGACCTGCTGATTGGTCCTGGCGAATGAAATCCTCTCCTGCCTGTGTAAACACAGGCAAGGAAAATGATGTCATCTCTCCTTGTGGAAGTTTTTTCGTTCCAGAGAGAGGAGAGAAGACATCCAAACGTGAGTTGCACCAACACTACACTGACACAGTACACATAGGCACACCTGCCACCCCCCGGTCTAGGGATCCCCCCAACCTCCCCAATAAATATTTAACCCCTTGATCACAACCCTGTCACCAGCGATCACCGTATTAGTGTCACGGGTTAGCAAGTAATTTTTTTATAGCGTCAGGGCACTCGCCATATATTACCTAATAAAAGGTTTAACCCCTTGATCACCCAGTGGGTGATATCAGTTAGGTTTTAAAGTCAGATAGGGTCTGTGTCGCCCCAGGCAGCATCAGATTAGTGCCAGTAGCGCTAACACCTATGCACACACCATACACCTCCCTCAATAGTATATTATCTTAACGGATTAATATCTGATCTGATCAGAGCTATACTAGCGTCCCCTATAGTTTAGAGTTCCCAAAAGCACAGTGTTAGCAGGATCAGCCCAGATACCTGCTTGCAACTGCGTTTAGCCCCTCCGCTCAGCCCAGTCCAGCCCACCCAAGTGCAGTATGAATCAATCACTGTCACTTACAAAACACTAAACACATAACTGCAGCGTTCGCAGAGTTAGGTCTGATCCCTTCGAATGCTAAGTTTTTTTGGTAGCGTTTGAATCAGTCGCTGACAGTCAGGTGCTTTTTTCCTTTGAGCCTCACCAGTAAATTTAGAGGCCAAAATGTCAAATCGAAGGTAAAGTAGCGAAGAGGCCTACACGTTTCTGAGCATGGCAGATGGAGGAAGTCACCCATATGTCAGATTCAGGCTCAGAATATGAACCCGCAGACAGCACTGGCACGCTGACAGATAGCTCTGATGACAGAGTAGTAGTCCTTTCCAAGGTCAGCCATACTCTACCCCGTTCTTCTGCTGTCGTTGAGGTGCAAGAACCGCAGGGCTCTCATATTGAGCAGAAAGCCAGTACTAGTGCCAGCACTGCAGTAACACTTGGTGACGTGGCGAGACCCATAAGTGCAGTGGCTAGCACGAGTTGTGTCCTGCAGCCACCAATAAGAATAAAAACACAGGCCTGTCGAGCCCATAGTGCCCTTCCTGCTGCATTTGCCAATCCAAATTGGGAGCCCATCACTTCTGCAGCACCCGTACTACCCCCATTCACTGGCCAACCCAGAATTCAGATGGAAACAGTTGATTTTACGTCACTTGATTTTTATTCGCTGTTTTTCATGGAAAATCTCCATAGATCTGTTGTGGACCAAAGCAATTTTTATGCTGGTCAATTCATCACCGCTAATCCCCAGTTGACCCTTGCCAGAAATTGGAAACCTATTACGGTCTCCGAATTTAAGAGCTTCCTGGGCCTATCCCTCCTCATGGGCACACTTAAAAAAAGGGAGTTGCAGTCATATTGGTCCACTGACCCAATTCACCATATGCCCATCTTCTCTGCCTTCATGACCAGGACATGATACGAGAAGATCTTGCGGTTCATGCACTTCAATGATATTGAACTCTGTCGTCCTCAGGGTGACCCTGGATACGATCGGCTCCACAAAATTTGGCCATCCATAAACCACTTCAACCAACAGTTTGCAGCCTTGTTTACTCCTGATCAAATTGTCTGCGTTCATGATTCCCTGATTAAGTTTCTTCCCAGCAAGCGTGCCAGATATGCGGTCAATATCTATAAGCTCTGTGACAGGGCAACAGGCTATACATATAGTTTACGAGGGAAAAGATAGTCACGTGGAGCCGGAGAACTGCCCAGACTACATAGGGAGCCCTGGTAAGATTGTGTGGGACTTGGTGTCACCCTTATTCGGAAAGGGGTACCACTTGTAAGTGGACAATTATTACATGAGCGTGCCACTTTTTAGTCACCTTTTTGATTGTGGAATTGGTGCATGTGACACCGTGTGATCTAATTGCCGGGGCTTCTCCCAATGGCTTATAGAATCCCAACTTAGATGGGGGAGAGAACCTGCTTAAAATGTAATCATTTGTTAGCTGTGAAGTGTAGGGATTCACTGAATGTTTTTGTTCTGTCCTCCCTTCACGCAGATACGACTGTTCAAATTTCTACGGCGACTGGTGTTGTGGAGAAACTCCTCTGTATCCACGAATACAACCTTAACATGGGAGGGATGGACCTCAACGACCAGTTGTTGGTGCCATACATAATTGCCCATAAGGCCAGACGCTGGTACAAAAAAGTGCCTTTTTTTTGTAAGTAAGTTGGTGAGAATGGGGTGAGGTGGTGTGAGAGGCTAGATGAATGAGTGTGGTAAAAAGGATACATTGTATTATTAAGGATATGGATTTAACAAGAGAATAAATTTGATAATAGGCAAGAGGAATAGAACAATGATTTGATTGGGATAGTGGATCGTAATCCATATGTATAAAAGGTAAACATGCGGACTTGTAAATGTTGTATAAAAATCTGTAAAAAATGTTTTGTTAAATAAAGATTATAAAAAAAAACAAAAAAAAATCTGTATACTTATTTCAATTGGCTCTGCTGAATGCTTTTGTGCTATACAAAGCTTCAGGACGAACTTGATCCTTCCTTAAATTCCAGGAAGAGATCATCACAGCCCTTCTGTTTACAGACAGTGCTGTGGACCTCCCCAATGCAAATGCAGTGAGCTGGCCGTATGAGATGCATTTTCCGTATATATCCTCCCTGGTACCCCTACCCAAAGAAACCCCCAAAGAAGATGTTGTGTCTGCAGAAAATTCGGATATAAGGACACGCTTTTATTGTCCTTTCTTTCCTGACCGACCTGGTCTCTGCATTGGTGACTGTTTCAAACGCTATCACACACTAGTGGAGTATTAGCGTAGGGTACAGCATTGCACAGTCCTGGGGCACACGTATACACAGGGTCTCGAAAGATGAGATGGCTATGACATTTTGAGACCATAATCTGGAACGTTTACAGTTACAGTTCACAGTTTATAAAAAACAAAAAAAAGCCAAAAAGATTTGTTGCTTTATTTTTCTCTCTATTGTTCTCTCTCTCTCTCCATTGTTACTGTATTTTAGAACTGTAATGTTTTATTTTTACTGCGTTTTATTGTATTTGCTTTGCAGGTATGGTATGTCTTACTGTTATACTGTAATGTTACTTTGTTTATTGTTAACCATCATTTGCTTAGCAGCTAAACCATTCAGCTGCAGCATGGGTTTATTTATTCTGACAGCAACAGCGTTTGCTCCCATGATACGTAAAGCCATGACTCCAGCGTTGTAGGAGGTGATTTCACCACCACAGTTAAAAAAAAAAGAGCATATATACCAAAGCATGGGGGCAGGGGTGGAGGGGCGATTTGCTCCTAACATTAGGGGTGGATTACCCCCATGCTTTGGCATACTGTATATTTTTTAGGCACAGATTGCGATACAAAATAAGTTGTTTTATTGAGTTAATGTGTTATTGTTACTATTATTTGCTTTTCAGTTACACCATTCAGCCGCAGCACTGATTTATTTATCTTGACAGCAACAGCCTTTGCTCTCACGATATGTAAATCAATGACTCCAGCGGTGTAGGAGGTGATTTCACCACCACAGTTAAAAAAAAAAAAATGGTGCATGTATGCCCATCATTAGAAGTGGGTCGATGAAGAGCGGTATTCTAATGGTGGGCATACCTACCGATCAATCTCTTTTTTTTGTTCAGTCCACAGGCTGCATGAAAAAAAGAAAATTACAATATATGCCCAACAAAGACCAGCAACAGTACATTGCTGGACTTTAAATGGTTATACCAGAATGATGCCTCCAGGTTTAGGTATCATCTTGGTATCATTCTTTTCAGCCAGTGGTCGGCTTTCATGCAAAAGCAATCCTAGTAGCTAATTAGCTTCTAGACTGCTTTCACAAGCAGTGGGAGGGAACGCCCCTCCCCGCCGTCTTCCATGGTTTTCTCTGGCTCTTCTGTCCCACCAGGGAACCCGAGAAGGCAGCCGGTGGTTCCACCAGCTGACCATAGAGCTGATTGGAGACCAGAATGGCTCCAATCATCTCTATGGCCTAAGAAACCGGAAGCTACGAGCATTTGATGACTTTCGCCGGATATAAACCGCACCATTGGGAAATTGGGAAAGCATTTTATCACATCCATCTTGGTGTGGTCAGATGCTTTGAGGGCAGAGGAGAGATCTAGGGTCTAATAGACCTTAATTTTTTTTTTTAAATGAGTACCTGTCAGTACCATATGCTATCATAGGGTATAATTACATTCCCTGAGATAACAATAAAAATGATAAAAATTTAAAATTAAAGGAACAGTTTAAAAATAAAATAAAAAAGCAAAATAAATAAATAAAAAGCACCCCTGTGCTCACGCGCAAATGTGAATGCAAGCGTCGGTCTGGTGTCATATGTAAATAGTAATTTCACCATGCATGTGAGATATCACTGTGACATCAGATCGAGACCTCCTCTGTAAATCTAAAGTGATAACCTGTAAAGGCTTTAAAAATGTATAGTCTGTCTCAGCTGCGCGTTTGTGCACAATTTTAAAGCATGTCGTGTTTGGTATCCATGTACTCAGCATAAGATTATCTTTTCTATTTCATCAAACATTTGGGCAATATATGTATTGTTTTAGTGCATTAAAATTAAACAAAGTGTTTTTTTTCCAAAAAATTGCGTTTGAAAAATCGCTGCGCAAGTACTGTGTGAAAAAAAAAATTGCAACACCCACCATTTTCACCTGTAGGGCCTTTGCTTTAAGAAAATATATATTGTTTGGGGGTTCAAAGTAATTTTCTAGCAAAAAAAATAATAATTTTCATGTAAGTGGTTAGAAGAGTGGGTGATGTGTGATATAAGCTTCTAATTGTTGTCCATAAAATGCAGGACAGTTCAACAGAGCTATCTTGACATTTCATGGGCTCCAAAACTGTGATAGGTATTGAAGATTTTACACTCTTATGCCTGGCCATACACGGTTCGAATTTCGAAAGAATTTTCTTTCGAAAATCGTATCTATGAATTTTCGTATGAATTTCGCACCATTAGTGGGCTGAAGCAACAGCCGATTTTCGTGCGGAAATAAAATTTGAGGAATCGGACATGTTGGAAATTTTTAGAAAAACAAACGATTTTCTAATCAATGATGGGAGAATCGTGCGAGAAACGTAATAAGAAAAGAAAATGTACGGAGATAAAAGAAAATGTACGGAGATAAAAGAAAATTTACGGAGAGAAAAGAAGAAATGTACGGAGATACAAGAAAATTTACGGAGAGAAAAGAAGATTCCCAGCCAAGAAAATTATTTTCTGTAGCAACATGAGATGAAATTGAAGGCTTGGTCGGCCGAATTTCGAAAATCAATGGTGGCATCATCGGATCACAAAAAAAACGAATTTTCTGATTTTGAAAAGAAAATTTGTTCGAAATTCGACCGTGTATGGCCTGCATTAGAAAGCCTGAAGGCGGTGATTGGTTTTCAGGGTCCTGTACACGGGTAGGCTCCCAAAAAGTCCCACGCATGTGGTATCCAGGTACTCAGGAGAAGCAGCAGAATGTATTTTGTGGTGTAATTCCAGATATGCCCATGGCATGTTTGAGCAATATATCATTTAGTGACAACTATGCGGGGGAAAAAAAAGAAAAATAATGTAATTTTCCCGCAACTTTTTTGAAATGCGTTTTTCTGGATATTTTGTTGTTATTCTGTGTCTCATTGTTAAAATAAACCTACCATTAAAATTATAGACTGATCAGTTCTTTGCCAGTGGGCAAACGTACAAAATCAGCAGGGGTTCAAACACTTTTCCCCCTCACTGTATATATACAGTATACTGTCGGCAAGCAGTTAAAACGAAAAACTCGTTCTGGTCCCATATGAGAAAATGTTTCCCTTTGAGAAAAAAAAGAGTTTGTCCCTTTGGAAATTTTTTGTTCCGAAGGTTGGAATCGGCTGTGGAAAGTTGTGTACACACTATCAGAAAATCGTACGATCGTTCCTAGGATGAAAATATTTGCCACATTTTCTTAGACCCCTTTCACACTGGGGCGCTTTGCAGGTGCTATAGCACTAAAAATAGCACCCTGTCTAGATCAATAGCCAAGCTATTACCTTGTTACACATGACCTACAATGTAAACTGTTAATTGTTGTACGATTGATGAGAATGTACCACTGCATTTTGTTTTGTTTTTATTGTTATGTTTGAAACTAAACCACTTAACGACCGCCGCATGCCATTGTACGTCATCACAATGGCATGTACAGGCACAAGCACGTACATGTACGTGCTTGCCTTCCAGCGGGTGGGGGGTCCGATCGGACCCCCTCCCGCTGGATGCGGCGGTCCGTTTCGCTTCAGGAGAGATCCGGGATGAGGGGATGGCCGTTGGTTTCTGGCCATCCCCTCTCGATCGCTCCTGGCGAATGAGAAGCTTCCTCCCACTGTGTATTGTATACACAGGCAGGGAGGAAGTGATGTCATTCTCCTCGGGGCGGTCTTTTTGACCGGACTACGAGGAGAAGACTAAAAGTAAGTGTGCACCAACACTACACTGACATGTAGGCACACATAGGCACACAAACCCCCTCCCCCCGATTGCCCCCCGATCCCCCCCGCCCCCCCTCCCCCTCCCAGTCACAGTGTCACTGATTGCAGTGATCATTTATTTTCTGATCACTGCATTCAGTGTCAGTTGTAAAAGTAAAAAGTGTCAGGGCAGTTAGTGTTAGGTCCAGGGTAGCCCCCTACCACCCCCCAATAAAGGTTTAACCCCCTGATTGCCCCTAGAGTTAACCCTTTCACCCCCTTTTGCCAGTGTCACTAAGCGATCGTTTTTCTGATCGCTGCATTAGTGTCACTGGTGCTGCTAAGTAACTAGTTATTTTTTTAGGTTCACCGCCAGGTTTTTATAGCGCTAGGTACCCCCATATACTACCCAATAATGGTTTTAACCCCCTGATTGCCCCTAGTTAACCCTTTCACCAGCGATCACCGTATAAGTGTCACTGGCGACGCTGGTTAGCCAGTTAGTTCTTTAGGTTCCCCGTCAGGTTTTTATATAGCGCCAGGGACCCCCATATACTACCTAATAAAAATGTTAACCCCCTGATTGCCCCTAGTTAACCCTTTCACCAGCGATCACCGTATAAGTGTTACGGGTGACTCTGGTTAGTTAGTTTGCTTTTTATAGCATCAGGGCACCCACCATTTATTACCCAATAAAGGTTTAACCCCCTGATCACCCGGCGGGTGATATCAATTAGGTTTTAGGGTCAGGGTCTGCGTCGCCCCAGGCAGCGCTAGGTTAGTGCCAGTACCGCTAACACCGACGCGCAAAGCATACACCTTCCGTAGTGGTATAGAATCTGAACAGATCAATATCTGATCTGATCAGATCTATACTAGCGTCCCCAGCAGTTTAGGGTTCCAAAAAAACACATTGTTAGCGGGATCAGCCCAGATACCTGCTAGCACCTGCGTTTTGCCCCTCCGCCCAGCCCACCCAAGTGCAGTATCGATCGATCACTGTCACTTACAAAACACTAAACACATAACTACAGTGATCGCAGAGTCAGGCCTGATCCCTGTGATCGCTAACAGTTTTTTTTGGTAGCGTTTTATATTTAAATCCGGAAGGCAGTGCTTGGTTTTCGGGGTCCCGTACGTGGCTAGGCTCCCAAAAAGTCCCCCACATGTGGTATCCCTGTACTCGGGAGAAGCAGCAGAATTTATTTTGGGGTGTAATTTGACTTATGCCCATAGCATGTGTGAGCAATATATCATTTAGTGACAACTTTGTGCAAAAAAAAAAAAAAAATTGTAATATTCCTGCAACTTGTGGCAAAATATAAAATATTTCATGGACTCAACATGCCTCTCTGTTAATAGCTTGGGGTGTCTACTTTCCAAAATGGGGTCATTTGGGGGGGTTTTGTGCTATTTTGGCATTTTATGGCCTTCGAAACTGTGATAGGTAGTGAGGAGTGAAATCAAAAATTTGCACCCTTAGAAACCCTGAAGGCAGTGATTGGTTTTCGGGGTGCCGTACGCAGTTAGACTCCCAAAAAGTCCCACATATGTGGTATCCCCGTACTCAGGAGAAGCAGCAGAATATATTTTAGGGTGCAATTCCAATTTTTTTTTTGTGTCATTATTCAATCACTTGGGACAAAAAAAAATATTCAATGGGCTCAACATGCCACTCAGCAATTTCCTTGGGGTGTCTACTTTCCAAAATGGGGTCATTTGGGGGGGGGGGGTTGTACTGCCCTGCCATTTTAGCACCTCAAGAAACGAGATCGGCAGTCATAAATTAAAAGCTGTGTAAATTCCAGAAAATGTACCTTAGTTTGTAGACGCTATAACTTTTGCGCAAACCAATAAATATACGCTTATTGACATTTTTTTTACTAAAGACATGTGGCTGAATAAATTTTGCCCTAAATGTATCACTAAAATTGAGTTTATTCGATTTTTCTTATAACAAAAAGTAGAAAATATCTTTTTTCTCAAAATTTTCGGTCTTTTTCCATTTATATCGCAAAAAATAAAAATCGCAGAGGCAATCAAATACCATCAAAAGAAAGCTCTATTTGTGGGAAGAAAAGGACGCAAATTTCGTTTGGGTACAACATTGCATGACCGCGCAATTACCAGTTAAAGCAGTGCAGTGCGTAATTGTAAAAAGACCTCTGGTCCTGAGGCTGACAATTGGTCCGGGGCTAAAGTGGTTAAATAAAAAAAAATAGCACCCTGAAAGAGCCGCTCCTGTCTCTTCAATGTGAAAGCCAGAGGACTTTCACATTGGAGCGGTGCGCTGGCAGAACGCTAAAAAATGTCCTGCTAGCAGCATCTTTGGAGCAGTGTAGGAGCGGTTGTGTATATTGTTCCTGCCCATTGAAATCAATGGGCAGCGCGGCTATAGCATCGGCAAAGGGCTGCTGCAGTAGCGCTTTGCAGGTGGTTTTAACCCTTTCTTGGCTGGTTTTAACCCTTTCTCGGCTGCTAGCGGAGGGTAAAAGCACCCCGCTAGCAGCCGAATAGCTCCTTGAAATTGATGGTAAAGCGCCGATAAAAATAGCGGTGCTTTATCGCCGACGTGCCCACCACCCCAATGTGAAAGGGGCCTTATAATATGTATGAGCCTTTAGGCTTGATGGGAAAGACTGACAGTTACGAGTCACGATGGGACTTGTAGTCCCCCACCGCTGGTGGCGATGAGTAGGTGATGCAACGACGCAATTCTATAGGTGCATGGCCAGCTTTGGAGTATGACAAAGCTTGAGCTGTAGTGAGAAGTGACAGGTGACAACAAACACAGGTGCTTCCCCCAACATCCCACCTCTCAGCACCGTCTATTACTGCCAATTAGCTCCAGGATAACAAGATGTCACTTTATCTGCTACAGCAGTCCCTTGGCGACATGATCGTGCCGGTGGGAACTGACTGATAACTGCACACAGCATCTGAAGGAAAGAGATCTCTGCTGTCCACAGAGCTGACGAGTAACTGACGGAGCACGTGACCACACACCGTCCGGATCAAGGATCATCACTGTCTACCGGCCAAAGAAGATGGTGACGTGCCCATCGCTCTGTGCGGTAAGTGTTGTCACCGACGTTATTAGGAGAAGCTGCCTGTAGATCGTTATGTCATTTAACGGATCTTCAGAATAGGAGATCGGCCAAAGAGGCACATTTATTATAGGGTAGGGACACTACTGTAGATGCTGGCTGCGCTCAGGACGTTCTGGATACGCGGTGTGCTCATTGGACGCCTTACAGGCTGAGCGTCCACTCTGATTGGTCAGTTTGGAGAGAGGAACGTTGGAGGAGCGAGGTAGTCGGTGGGCGTGGTTGGTCTCCTCGGCCAAGTAGGGTGAGTGAGCGTTAGAGTGTCCAGTCTGGCCGGAGGAGGACTTGAAGCGGAGTCGTTGGTAAGCGTTCTACTCTCCTACAATGGTCCTGTCATAGTATATAGGGGATGTCTACCGACCGTAACCAATAGCAACCGCCCCTGCTGCGCAACTAATGCACTTAGGTGTTTTCTCATACCGGTTCGTACTTGTGGTGTAGATTGTACTCTTCCGTTTTTTTTTTTTTTTTTAGTTGCTGAGGACATTGATGTGTACTTTTAGGGCTGCTTCCCATTGACAGGAGTTTAATCCACACTTCTTTTAGATCCTTGTTTCGATTTTAAAGCTTAGATTTTTAGATCATAAATGCGATTTTAACCACTTCAGCCCCAGAAGGATTTACCCCCTTAATGACCTGGCCATTTTTGAAGTGCGGCACTTTAGCTGACAATTGCGCACATATGCGATGTTATAGCCAAACAAAACTGACGTCATTTTTCCCCCACAAATAGAGCTTTCTTTTGGTGGTATTAGATCACCTCTGCGGTTTTTATATTTTGCGCTATAAAGAACAAAAGAGCGCCAATTAAAAAAAAAAACTAAACCATACTTTTTTACTATAATAAATATCCCCCGCACCCCCCCCCCCTCAAAAAATGTAAAAAAAACAAAACAAATTTCTTCATCAGTTTAGGGCAGCCTTTCTCAACCTTTTCAAGACAGAGGAACCCCTCATATAGTTCTCCAGTCTCAGGGAACCCCTGCTAAAAATTTGAAATCTACAACTCATGGTACATTAATGTGATGATCAGTGGGAAGAATGGTCCTTACATTTGTGGTCATTGGGAAGAATTACCTCCTTACAGATAGCTAAAAAGATCAATGGTGTCAGTGGGAACTTATCTGAGAGGCAGAAATGGCCCAATGCTGAAGGAACCTCTAACAACCTCTGGAGGAACCCTGGTTGTGAATCACTGGTTTAGGCCAATATGTATTCTTCTACATCAGTGGTCATCCACCCTGTCCTCAGGGCCCACTAACAGGCCAGGTTTTATGTATTACCTTGGGGAGATGCAGGCTAGAATACTGAAATCACTGAGCAGCAAATGTGTGATGTATTTCTACATATTTTTGGTAAAAATAAATAAATAAATATTGCAATAAGCATATATTGATTGGTTTGTGCAAAAGTTATAGTGTCTACAAAATAGGGGATAGATTTATGGCATTATTATTATTATTATTTTTTTACTAGTAATCACAGTGATCAGTGATTTTTAGCAGGACTGCGACATTGCGGCGGACAGATCTGACACTTTTTTTGAGACCAGTGACATTTATACAGCGATCAGTGCTATACAAATGCACTGATTACTGTATAAATGTCACTGGCAGGAAGGGGTTATCACTAGAGGGCGATCAAGGGGTTAAGTGTTCCCTAGGGAGGTGTTTCTAACTGTGAAGGGAGTGGGCTGACTGGGAGTAGAGCGAGATCGCTGTTCCTAATCACTAGGAACAGACGATCACTCTGAACTCCCCTGTCAGAATGTGGATCTGCTTTGTTTACAATGGCAGATCCCCATTCTGACTCTTTGAGCACGGACATCGTGGCCTGCGCTGCACACGCGCCCACTGTATCAATTACACGAAGCGATGTACCGGTACGGCGATTTGTGCAATAGAGCTGCCCTGGCGGCTGGTCGGCAAGTGATTAAAGATTTGATTTTAGATCTTAGATTTGATTTTAAAGCTTATGGCTGGTACACACGATGAGATTATTGGACGAATGATCGTCCGTTTTTTTTTTGCATGCTAATCTCAGATCGAACCTGATGAGTTTGCTAAAGTCATGAAAATTCTCATACGAAAGAATAAAAAGGAGTGATGTAATGTGTTGTAGTGTATTTGTATTGCATTTTCGAACGACAGCTGTATTGATTAAACGAAAATCATACAATCTGGCATCATACGAAAAAAAAATTGGGCTTGCCCAATCAAATAATATTGGATGAACTGTCCTGATTGGCTCTTGAAAGCTCTGTACTAATGACCCGATTATCATACGATTGCTCTGAAATCAGTTTTTTTCGTTTGATTTTCTGATCATGTGTATGGGGCTTTAGATGTTAGATTCGATTTTATATCTTAGATTAGATTGTACAGCTTAGATTTTAGATTTACTGACCTGCAATTGGTGAGTCACCTCCTCACTACCTGTTTTAACCCTAAAAACTCCTTTTAAGGTTTTGATTTTGTCTGTATGTAGTAAGATTTCCCCCCTGCCTAAATCCCTCAGTGCCTGTTGCCTGCCCCTCAGTTGGACTGCTTTACTCAGATTTCCCTCTTTGGGACACAGATCCTGCCTCCCCCCTGCACTATTTGCCTTAT
This sequence comes from Lithobates pipiens, assembly GCF_037356315.1. Classification (NCBI taxonomy): domain Eukaryota; kingdom Metazoa; phylum Chordata; class Amphibia; order Anura; family Ranidae; genus Lithobates; species Lithobates pipiens. The sequence goes on from NW_027507718.1 coordinate 220,056,020, forward strand.
GTACTGCTTGTTCACAAAATCTGAGGCATGGTGTGCATTATATGCAGTTGCAGCAGGGCCCCTCTGTTCATTGGCTACTGGGTATAAGTTTTGCCGCAGTATGTGCCCCCCCCCCCCCAGGTTCTGCAATAGGCCTTTTTCAGACAGGCTATCCAGTCAGATCCACCTGTCAGTTTAGGCAGACCATGTATTCCAGGAGACAGGAGGGTGTAAATGGACTGTCTACCTCTAGGTCGGATCCGGTCAGCTCTTACATTTAGGAGAATCACAACAGAGGAAGTTGGGTTTAAATAGGCAGCGAAGTGCATTTACTCCCGGCCAGCCCCGATTTGGAGTCGCTGGCTCTTTCACTCGGTTTTGATACTCCTAGAGCATGGAGCATGGAGCAGAGCAGGTTATGTCTATGAAACTTAAGTGGACTTGAATGTGTCATCTACTCGCTCTGCTCTGATCAGCAAGGAATGTGTGAGCTGATCGGACCGAAATCTGCCCTGTGTGGGGCCTTAAGTTAAAGCAGAGCTATTCCCATAGATTTAAAGTTTTTCCAAAACAGTTACATTCAAGTCATGCCATATATGATAACTGTCACCATTGCTTGTGCTCCCAAACTGTCAAACCATCAAATGGCCAGTGTCATAACTGATCACATTTACAGCACTATGGCGGAAGATAAAATAGCAGCTTCCTAGGCTATAAGGGCTAGAATACGGCACAAAAACGCCCTTCAGATTGCCTGCACGTTTTTAATTATTTTTTGGTGTATTCCAGTGCATTTTTTTTATGTGTTTCTGCATACAGGCATACCCCACTTTTAAGTACACAATGGGGTTTATTTACTAAAGATAGAAAGTGTAAAATCAGGCTCACTTCTGCATAGAAACCAATGAGCTTCTAACCCCAGCTTGTTCAATCAAGCTTTGGTAATAAAACCTGGAAGCTCATTGGTTTCTATGCAGAAGTGAGTCTGATTTTACACTTTTTAGCGTTAGTAAATAAACCCCATTGTGTACTTAAAAGTGGGGTATAATCATTCTCTGCAGCTATTACCTTTTGTACCACCACCCCCTCCCTTTAGAATGTAAGCTCTACGAGCAGGGCCCTCCTGTACCTTTTGTATTGCACTGTTATTGTGTTGTCCCCTCCCTATACATTGTAAAGCCCTGCGAAAACTGTTGGCGCTATATAAATCGTGTATAATAATGATAACATTTTAATTCCTTATTTTTTCCTGCTTTTTTTCTTTTTTTTCACTGTACTGGAGACGTTGCATTTTTTTTAATGCTTTTAGGGCCAGTTCACAGCAGTCGTAGTTCCATTCAGTTCCGTGTGCTTTTTTTTCTGCACTAAAAATGCATGCACAGTTTCTGGTCAGTTTCCGGTCAGTTTTTGCGCCAGAAACTGACCGGAAACTGACCAGAAACTGTGCATGCATTTTTACTGTATTGGTGCAGAAAAAACGTAACTGCACAGAACTGCATGGAACTGCATCTGGTGTGAACTGGCCCTTAAGTGCATCCCAGTGCAGTTCTGTGCAGGAAAAAGCAGCAGGTTGTACTTTTTCTTTGGAACAGAAATGCACTGTAATGCACTGGGCTGGTGTGAACTGTGCAATTGGAACTCATATAACCTACAGTACTTTCCATGTGTTTTTGATGCAGAAAAAAAAAAAAAAATCACTGTTCTGCTTGTGGTGTGTACTGGCCCTAAGGCACCTATGCATTTTTAAGTGTGTTTTCAGTTTTGCAGAAACACCCTACAGTCCATTCCCAATGGGTCACATTCACATCTGTGCATTTTTCAGTTTTTCAGAAACACACTACAGCCCATTTCCCATGGGTCACATTCACATCTTTGCTTTTTATGGAAAAGGCCAGGGACCAGCAGGTTGTGTTTTTGGTTCCATAGACTTCAATTGAGGAAATACGTGTATTGAAAAACGCAAAATGTACCTGTGAATATGTATCAACTGCAACCTGCATAGATGTACACCAGGCCTAAAGAATTTCAGGGATTTGTTTCACGTTAAGGCTGGGTTCACACTGCGAATCCGCGGCGGGTTCCCGCATCGCATGCCTCCCGCCGGCAGTTCACACTGCCCTATGAGGACTGCTGGGAGTGTCAATGAAACCTTAATGACACCCCCAGATCAGTTCGCATATCGCAGTGCGATCTGCAAACTTGGACAGGAATCGGATCGCATGGTGTGAACACCCATGCGATCCGATTCTGCTGCGGACCAAAAAAAGGGTCCTGTGCGAGTTTGTGGCGGGTGCGATGCGAATTCAGCCATACTATCTGTATGGCTGAACTCGCATCACACAGAGATCGGATGTGATTTGCACTGCAGTGCGGTGCGGATCACATCCGGTTCTCCTAGCCGCAGCAGTGTGAACCCAGCCTTAGAGAGGTGCTGGTCAAGGGGTGGTGATACCTCAGCTCAACCACACCGCCAATTTTTATTGCCAATACCCCCCCGGCCATCCATGAGTCCTTAGGCACAGTCTCACTTCAAGATATCATTTTATATTTGCACAGAATTAGGTTTTAAAGCCAGCCCTCTTTGCCGCCACACATATGGGTTACGTGGGCAGCAAGAGGTTAATAAAAGCAATTGTTTATCTTGAGTTCTATATAGGAAATAAATTAATCTCTTTGTATTTGTGGCCATTACAGAATTTAAATTTTTTATGCATGAGAATGTGTTAACAAGAACATTTCTTGTTGTCTATAGCAACCAGGTATATTCTGAGTTTCATTTTTAACACAGGACCGTGACAGATGAACGCTGCTTGGTTACTATGGGCCACAATATGTTTTTTTGTTAGCATAGTGTTCATACATAAGCCCAGGATAATGTGTTGTCTGTTGATTACATCTTTGTTTTACCCAGATATTAAAATATTACTACTTTCTAATGTTAAGCTGGGTATACACTAGTAGATTTTCGATCAAAAATGTGTACGATTTTATTGGAAAATTCTCAGTTCTTTTATCAGCTTGACGAATGTCGTTTGAAATCTCGTTTCCTTCTAACATTCGATTTGAATGCAATTCAAATGAAAACCACATACACTGTTAGAGAAATGTTCACTCTAAAAAAAAAAAAATTCCATATTGTTCCTTCATATTTTCTCATCTCTATGGTTGAAAGTCAATGTCAATTTCACCCAACTAACAAATTAGAAAAAGAGCAAACTTTCTTAAAACAAACATCTTCATTTGAAAATCTACTAGTGTATGCCCAGCTTGGGAGTCGTGTTTTACCTTTCTAATGTTACAGTAGTGAGAGTCAGCCCCTATTCAGACTAATGAGGTTTGTTGCGTGTCTGCTGTCCTGCAGCAATGTGCAACAATGGATATTGCATTATACTCTATGGTGCCTGTAACAGGGGAGTCTGCTTCTTTTGGTGCTGCACAGTGTGTTTTTGTCTCATAGGCTTTTATGTCAGCATATGAAAAAGCATGTACATGGATTTTGATGCTTTTTTACTTAAAGCAGAATGTCCTTGTTGCTGATCTCCTACCTTCACCAACTATGGCATCCATCTTCTTCTGAGCTCTGTAGTTTCTCGGTAATAGCCTGTTTATTTTACAGAAAAAACGTTAATCCCCAGGGCTTTCCTGTTTGTAAGACTGATGGCTGCTAATCCTCCTGTACTCCCAGCCATCGGTCTCGGCACTTCCCATTTGTAGTCCTAGCTACAGCAAGCAGGGATGTACTTCCGTCCGCGCTTGCTGTTGTGGGCGGAGGGGTATCATAGACCCCCGGTCTATACTGCTCATAGAGGTGGGCTCCTCCTCCTCCCTTCTCCTCTTCCCTCCTCCTCTGATCCCTGCCAGCACCGCCCCCAACACCCCCACTGTCAACCATCCACCCACCTGTAACTTCTGCACGGGATCCTTAGGAGAGCTGCCCCAATGAGACAGAGTGGCGATCTTCAGCTGTGACGGATCTTGTAGGTGAAACTCCAGCCATTGCTAAGTCCCTCCCTCTGGACCAGCATTGGACCAGTGTGCTGTCTATCACAATGCTTGTCCAGGAGGAGGGACTTTACAATGGCTGGAGTTTCACCCACAAGATTGGTCACATCAGGAGATCGCTGCTCTGTGTCATCAGGTTTGCTCTCCTAATAATCCCTGCTGGGCACAGATAGGCTACACAGATACGCTCTGCTAATGGGCACAGATACACTGCGCTAATGGCCACAAATAAGCAGCACAGATGGGCACACATAAGCTGCACAGATGAGGTGGCACTGATGGGCATTGATGAGGCTGCACTGATAAGGCGGCAGTGATGGGTACTGAGGCTGCATTGATATGCTGCACTGATAAACTGCACTGAGGCAACACTAATAAGATGCACTGTGGGACACTGATAAACTGCATTGATGGGCACTAAGGCGGCACTGATGAGGCTGCACTAATGGGCACTGATGAGGCTGCACTAATGGGCACTGATGAGGCTGAACTTATGGGCACTGATAATCTGCACTGATGGGCACTGAAAAGGCAGCACTGATATGCTGCACTGATGGTCACTGATAAACTGCACTGATGAGGCTGTAGTTATGGGCACTGAAAAGCTGCACTGACGGGCACTGAGGCAACACTGATGAGGCTGCACTTATGGGCACTGATAAGCTGCACTGATGAGGTAGCACTGATAAACAGCACTTAGGCAGCACTAATATGCTGTACTGATGGGCACTGATGAGGTTGCACTGATGGGCACTGATAAGCTGCACTGATGAGGTAGCATTGATAAACAGCACTGATGGGCACCGAGGCAGCACTAATATGCTGTACTGATGGACACTGATGAGGCTGTACTGATGGGCACTGAGGCTGCAATGATATGCCATACTGAGTGATGGGCACTGATGAGGCTGCACTGATGGGCACTCATAAGGCTGCACTGATTAGCAGCAGACACCGTCCACTGCCAAATATCTATAGGAGGGGTTTCCACCATCCCTGCAAAGTCTAATTTTTATGTCTTATTTTCAGTCTGATGTGTATTATATGTGACTGTACATATCACAGAGACCGGTATTGTGGTAATATTGAATTTTAATTGAGATTTCTATACATTAGCGGGTTCCACCATTATTGTGGTATTGATTAGTAAGTTAGCGCTACACTTTTTTTTTTTTTATGCCGACATTTCCTTGTGCCACACACTGATGTAAAGCAGCATGTCCTGGTGTTCTGGCAGATAGTGTCCTGCCATTATATAGTGTCCGCCCCGTACTGCGCATGCGCAGTACGGAGCAGACGAAGCTTCGGAAAATCTCCAAAGCTGAACGGCGCCTGCGCCGTGAGTGGGGGTGGTAGCCCCACCATACAAGCAGATATAGGGTTAGGAAAATTAGAGGGCCCCTCGCGGGCGAGCTTCGCTCGCCACGCTTCGGGCTCGGCCTCGCTGCGCTCGGCTCTTTTATATTCCTACTCTGTGTCCACTTGGATGGTGGGGATAGAACTTGGACTCACGGCGCAGGCGCCGTTCATCCTCGGCTATTTTCGGAATCTGTGTTGCTGTGTACTGTGCATGCAGTACATTATATAGGGCAGGAGTTGACAAATTTGCTTGGAATCTAGGAGCCAGCTAAAAAAGTTAGGAGCCAGGTCCGTGACGGCGATCTGGACCTGTCCCTGGCCTGACATGGAGATGAGTGAGGGGAAGATAGCCGCCCCCCCCCACCTGTCTCCAAGTCATTGCCCATAGCTCTTAGAGGGACATTTTTAAATTGCATTTTAGTGTAAATATGAGATGTGAGGTCTCTCTGACCCCAGATCTCATATATAAAAGAGGACCTGTCATGCTTTTTTCTATTACAAGAGATTTTTACATTCCTTGTAATAGGAATAAAAGTGACACACATTTTTTTTTAAAAGAACAGTGAAAAAAATTAAAATAAAAGTTAAAATAAGAAAAAAAATGTTTTAAATGCGCCCTGTCTCGCCAAGCTTGCGTGCAGAAGCGAACGCATATATGAAAGCGGTGTTCAAACCACACATGTGAGGTATCGCTGCGATCGGTAGAGTAAGAGCAATAATTCTAGCCCCAGACCTTCTCTGTAACTCAAAACGTGCAACCTGTAGAATTTTTTAAACGTCGCCTATGGAGATTTTAAAGGGTAAAAGTTTGTCGCCATTCCATGAGCGGGCGCAATTTTGAAGCGTGACATGTTGGGTATCGATTTACTCGGCGTAACATTATCTTTCACAATATAAAAAAAAAAATTAGGCTAACTTTACTGTTGTCTTTTTTTTTATTAAATAAAAATTTTTTCCCCAAAAAAAGTGCGCTTGTAAGTCCGCTGTGCAAATACGGTGTGACAGACAGTATTGCAACGACCACCATTTTACTCTCTAGGGTGTTAGAATAAATAATAAAAAAAAAAAATATATATATATATATATATATATTTTTTTTTTTTTGTTTTTTTTGTTTAGGGGTTCTAAGTAAAGGGATGGAGAAAGACTGGCAGGAAATCAATTAGCATTGTTGGTTGTAATTCCAACGGCCACCACAAGAGGGCGCCAGATTCCAGAAGGAACCATAGGATCACAGAAGGCCTCAAAGCCGGGGGCTCAATTACCGGCCGCCTGCGGCGCGGCCCGACGCGATCGCGCGCGGGGGGGGGGGGGTCCACGGAGACGGGATACCCCCAGCTATGCTGCCCCAGGCGCAAGGTCGCTGATTCTAGTCGCCAATGCGACCTGGCGACCGGGTTTTGTCGAGCACTGATATAGGGGACCTTATATGATGGGACACCGGCTCTTCCTTTCTGTGGTGTGGCTAGGGATGATCACATACACCTTACAAACACTGATTACTGTTAGAAAGAGCTCAAAGTCACAGCATGAGAAGGAATAATTCTAATACTGAATTACAGCAGAGTACGGTCTGTATAATATATAATTATGGGCCTACAGTTCAGTAATTACATAAAACATGTAAGGGTAATATGTTTATCTCCTGTTGTGGCTGGAGGGGGAGAGCACAAACATGCTTTGCCTTTATAAGGCTGTAACCTATTTATCCTGCTGTGTGATACGGAGTAGTGTGGCTGGCTGACTGCAGACTGAGGGGTGTGATTTATGTTGAAGTGGGCTTGTTCACATTTAACATGTACAGGCCTTGTGTACCCACCCACATTCATTGCAATTCCCAAAGGATGATGGGAAGTGTAGTTTGTATTATAGTGTAGAGAGGAGAGGATATGATGTAATCACTGTTCTAAGAGCTCCTTCTTGGCAGAATATATGATGCATTTTTTGAAGTACCGTATTTATCGGCGTATAACACGCACCCCAAGTTTAGGTGGGAATTTTAAGGAAAAAAACTTTTAGGAAGGAAGTTTAACCACTTGACCACTGGGCACTTAAACACCCTTAATAACCAGACCAATTTTCAGCTTTCGGTGCTCTCACATTTTGAATGACAATTACTCAGTCATGCAACACTGGACCTATATGAAATTTTTGTCCTTTTTTTCACACAAATAGAACTTTCTTTTGGTGGTATTTAATCACCGCTCGTTTTTTTATTTTTTGTGCTATAAAAGAAAAAAGACCGAAAATTCTGTAAAAAAAAATTTTTTTCTTCGTTTCTGTTATAACATTTTGCAGATTAGTAATTTTTCTTCATACATTTTGGCCAAAATTTATACTACTACATATCTTTGGTAAAAATAAGTACAAATTGGTGGATATTATTTGGTCTTTGTGAAAGTTATAGAGTCCACAAACTATGGTGCCAATATCTGAAAATTGATCACACCTGAATTACTGACGGCCTATTTCAATTCTTGAGACCCTAACATGCCAGAGAAGTACAAATACCCCCCAAATGACCCCTTTTTGGAAAGAAGACATTCCAAGGTATTTAGTAAGAGGCATGATGAGTTTTTTGAAGTTGTCATTTTTTCCCACAATTCTTTGCAAAATCAAGATTTTTTTTACTTTTAATTTTTTTTCACAAAATTGTCATATTATCAGTTTATTTCTCACACACAGCATATGCATACCAAAAATACACCCCAAAACACATTCTGCTATTACTCCCGAGTACGGCGATACCACATGTGTGAGACTTTTACACAGTGTGGCCACATACAGAGGCCCAACATGCAGGGAGCGCCATCAGGCGTTCTGGAGCACCCAGGACAATTCTGACATTTCTCTCCTACATGTAAAAATCATCATTTATTTGCTAGAAAATTACATAGAATCCCAAAACATTATATATTTTTTTTAGCAAACACCCTGGAGAATACAATGGTGGTTCGTTGCAACTTTTTATCTCGCACGGTATTTGCGGAGCAATTTTTCGAATGCTTTTTTTTGGAAAAAAAACAATTTTGTGGTTAAAAAAAAAACACTGTAAAGTTAGCCCAATTTTTGCATAATGGGAAAGATGAAGTTATGCAGAGTAAATAGATACCTAACATGTCACTCTTCAAAATTGCACACGCTCGTGGAATGGCGCCAAACGTCGCTACTTAAAAATCCCCATAGGCGACGTTTTAATTTTTTTTTACTGGTTACATGTTTTGAGTTACAGAGGAGGTCTAGGGCTAGAATTATTGCTCTCGCTCTAACGTTCGCAGCGATACCTCACATGTGTAGTTTGAACACCGTTTTCATATGAGGGCGGGACTTACGTATGCGTTCGCTTCTGCATGCGAGCACATGGGGACAGGGGCGCTTTAAAAAAAAAAAATGTCTTATTCAGGCTGGGTTCACACCGCTGCGGGGGGAGAACCGGATGTGATTCGCACAGCAAATCACATCCGATCTCCGTAGCACTGCGAGTTCAGCCATACAGATAGTATGGCTGAACTCGCAGCTGTCCCGCAGCAAACTCGCACAGGACCCTTTTTTGGGTCCGCAACGGAATCGGATCGCATGGGGGTTCACACCATGCGATCCGATTCCTGTGCGAGTCGGCAGATCGCACTGCGATATGCCGACGGATCTGGGGGTGTCATTAACATAACATTGACACCCCCAGCCGTCCGCATAGGGCAGTGTGAACTGCCGGCGGGAGGTGAGCGATGCGGGAAAACGCCGCGGATTCGCGGCGTTCCCGCATCGCAATAGTGTGAACCTAGCCTCATTCTACTTTATTGATTTTAGTTTGACTTTTTTTTCCCCAATAATACATTTTTTGATCACTTTTATTCCTATTACAAGGAATGTAAACATCCCTTGTAATAGAAATATGGCATGACAGGTCCTCTTTACAGTGAGATATGGGGTCAATAAGACCCCACATCTCACCTCTAAGCTGGGAAGCCTGAAATAAAAAAAAAAATATAAAAGATTCTGGCTTTGATCGTATTGGCGAGTCGGTAGAAGCACTGGAGGGGAGATGTCTATGGCTGGGTATTGCAGGGTATCACCGAGTATGGCTGGGTATCTCCTAGTATGGCTGGGTATCTCCAGGTATGGCAATTTATGGCAGGGTATTGCAGAGTATTGGCAGGGTATTGCAGAGTATTGGCTGGAATTGTACTGCAGAGTATTGGCGGGTACTGCAGAGTATTGGCGGGTGCTGCAGAGTATTGGCGGGTGCTGCAGAGTATTGGCGGGTGCTGCAGAGTATTGGAGGGTACTGCAGAGTATTGGCGGGTACTGTAGAGTATTGGCGGGTACTGCAGAGTATTGGCGGGTACTGCAGAGTATTGGCGGGTACTGCAGAGTATTGGCGGGTACTGCGGAACATTAGCTGGTATTGCAGAGCATTGGCGGGTATTGCAGAGCATTGGCGGGTATTGCAGAGCATTAGCTTGTATTGCAGAGTATTGGCTGGTATTGCAGAGTATTGGCTGGTATTGCAGAGTATTGGCGGGTATTGCAGAGTATTAAAAAAAAAAGATTCTGGCTTTGATTGTATTGGCGAGTCGGTAGAAGCACTGGAGGGCGGCAGGAGGGGGGGGATGTCTATGGCTGGGTATTGCAGGGTATCACTGAGTATGGCTGGGCATCTCCGGGTATGGCAATTTATGGCAGGGTATTGCAGAGTATTGGAGGGTACTGCAGAGTATTGGCGGGTACTGTAGAGTATTGGCGGGTACTGCAGAGTATTGGCGGGTACTGCAGAGTATTGGTGGATACTGCAGAGTATTGGCGGGTACTGCAGAGTATTGGCGGGTACTGCAGAGTATTGGCGGGTACTGCAGAGTATTGGCGGGTACTGCAGAGTATTGGCGGGTACTGCGGAGCATTAGCTGGTATTGCAGAGCATTGGCGGGTATTGCAGAGCATTGGCGGGTATTGCAGAGCATTAGCTTGTATTGCAGAGTATTGGCTGGTATTGCAGAGTATTGGCTGGTATTGCAGAGTATTGGCGGGTATTGCAGAGTATTAAAAAAAAAAAGATTCTGGCTTTGATTGTATTGGCGAGTCGGTAGAAGCACTGGAGGGCGGCAGGAGGGGGGGGATGTCTATGGCTGGGTATTGCAGGGTATCACTGAGTATGGCTGGGCATCTCCGGGTATGGCAATTTATGGCAGGGTATTGCAGAGTATTGGCAGGGTATTGCAGAGTATTGGCTGGAATTGTACTGCAGAGTATTGGCAGGTACTGCAGAGTATTGGCAGGTACTGCAGAGTATTGGCGGATACTGCAGAGTATTGGAGGGTACTGCAGAGTATTAGCAGGTATTGCAGAGTATTGGCGGGTATGGCAGAGTATTAGCTGGTATGGCAGAGTATTAGCTGGTATGGCAGAGTATTAGCGGGTATTGCAGAGCATTGGCGGGTATTGCAGAGCATTGGCGGGTATTGCAGAGCATTGGCGGGTATTGCAGAGCATTGGCTGGTATTGCAGAGCATTGGCTGGTATTGCAGAGCATTGGCTAGTATTGCAGAGCATTGGCGGGCATTGCAGAGTATTGGCGGGCATTGCAGAGTATTGGCGGGCATTGCAGAGTATTGGCGGGCATTGCAGAGTATTGGCGGGCATTGCAGAGTATTGGCTGGCATTGCAGAGTATTGGCTGGCATTGCAGAGTATTAGCAGGGAATTGAGGGGTTAAATTTCGGTGAGCAGCGATGTGGGCACTGCAAATGCAGCCCACAGCGCTGCTGACACCGATCTCTTCCCCCTCCGCTGTACCGATCGGTACAGAGAGGGGAGAGAGGAACCGGCGTCATAACATGACGCCGGTTTGTTTACAAGCGATCACTCCGTCATTTGACAGAGCGATCACATGGTAAACGGCCGCGATGCTCTCGAGTGCGCACCCCAGGGGGCGCGCGAGAGTGGAATTCTGGGAGGACGTCATATGACGGCCTCCCAGAGTTAAACAACCGCCCTGTAGCCGTCATTCGGCTATGGGCCCGTTGTTAAGTGGTTAAGGAAAAAACTTACATTTAAATGCCCATCAATGCAGCCTTATCAGTGTCCATCTGCTGCCTTGTCCATCAGTGCACCCTTGCCCAGTGTCCATCTGCAGCCTTGCCCAGTGCCTTTGCAGCCTTGCCCAGTCTCTTTTCAGGATTGGCACTGACTGAGCGGAGAGGAGCGAGCGGAGCCAAGATACACAAAGCCGAAGTATACTCGGCTTTACTCGGCTCCTCTTGCAGTCCCACCCACGTCCACTGATTGTGAAAGGAGGGAGCGCCGCTGACATACAGAAAGCCGAGTGTACTTCGGCTAGACTCGGCTCTGCTCACAGTCAGGGGCAGGACTGCGAGAGGAGCCGAGCCGGAGTACACTCGGAGTGGGACTGCGAGAGGAGCCGAGTAAAGCTGAGTATACTTCGGCTTTGTGTATCTCGGCTCCGCTTGCCCCTTTCCCCACAATCAGCGGGAGATCGGCGTATAACACGCACCCACGATTTTCCCCTGATTTTAAGGGGGAAAAAGTGCGTGTTGTACACCGATAAATACGGTACAGAGAGGACTTCCTGAAAACTCAGTCAGACTTTTCTCTTCAGTGGTAAGAAATGTCACAAATTTAGCAACTGTCCAATGTTTTGTACTTGGGGTGTACTAATGGGGTACTAATTTTTTGCAGATCCCGAAGTTCTGCTTTAAAGTGATACTAAACACACTGTTTAATTTACACTAGAAAATGCGTGGGAATGCTGAATAGCATCAAAACTGCCCCATCATATTGCCCCAATCAAAACTGCCTATCATATTCCTCTATTATAAATCAGTACATGTTGTGTCTGTGCTCTCCTGCACTGCTCATCACTGTGTATAAGAAGTGTTGGTAACCATGGAAACAAAACAGACAACAAAAGCCTGGCTGCCCTAAATTTAATGACATTTTCTGAAATGATCACTAAACTTAAACAGCTTTTTCACAAAAACTGTAAAAGATATCAAACTGAAAAGATATAGCCAGATAGCTACTGTATTTATCGGCGTATAACATGCGCCGGCGTATAACACGCACCCCAAGTTTGGGAGGGAATTGTAAAGGAAAAAAACTTTTAGGAGGGAAATTTAAGGAAAAAAACTTACATTTAAATGCCCATCAGTGCAGCCTTATCAGTGTCCATCTGAAGCCTTGTCAGTGTCATTTGCAGCCTTGTTATGCAGCCTGTCCATCATTGCAGCCTTGTCATGCAGCCTGTCCATCATTGCAGCCTCGTCATTGCAGCCTTGTCATGCAGCCTGTCCGTCATGCAGCCTGTGCGTCATTATAGCCTTGTGCATCGTTGTCCCCTCAGTGACAATGTCAGCTTTTATTTTTAAAAATGGCGCCGCTGAGCTGTCCTGTGTATCTCGGCGGCGCCCGGTAGTTCTTGGCGGCTTTTGGCCGCCTTCGGCCATATTCGGCGGCTTTTGGCCGCCTTCGGCCGTACTCGGCTTTCGGCCACCTTCGGCCGTACTCGGTGGCTTTCGGCCACTCTCGGCCCTTCTCTGCGTTTTTTTGAAAGCCGCCGAGAAGGGCCGAAGGCGGCCGAAAGCCGCGAGAAGGGCAGAAGGCGGCTGAAAGCCGTCCAGAGCCCAAAAATCGCTCGGAAATCGCGGAGGATCAGCGTATAATACGCACCCGTGATTTTCCCCTGATTTTAAGGGGAAAAAGTGCATGTTATACGCCGATAAATACGGTAAATATTTTGTGAACATTTTAACCACTTTCAGACCGGACTATTTTGCTGGTAAATGACCAGAGGTCTTTTTACAATTTGGCACTGCGCTGCTTTAACTGGTAATTGCGCGGTCATGCAATGTTGTACCCAAACAAAATTTGCGTCCTTTTCTTCCCACAAATAGAGCTTTCTTTTGATGGTATTTGATTGCCTCTGCGATTTTTATTTTTTGCGATATAAACGTAAAAAGACCGAAAATTTTGAAAAAAAATGATATTTTCTACTTTTTGTTATTAGAAAAATCCAATAAACTAAATTTTAGTCATACATTTAGGCCAAAATGTATTCAGCCACATGTCTTTGGTAAAAAAAAAGTCAATAATTGTATATTTATTGGTTTGCGCAAAAGTTGTCACATCTACAAACTAAGGTACGTTTTCTGGAATTTACGCAGCTTTTAGTTTACGACTGCCTATCTCATTTCTTGAGGTGCTAAAATGGCAGGGCAGTACAAAACCCCCCCAAATGACCCCATTTTGGAAAGTAGACACCCTAAGGAAATTGATAAGTGGCATGTTGAGCCCATTGAATATTTTATTTTTTTGCCTCAAGCGATTGAATAATTTTTTTTTTTTATACAAAGTTGTCACTAAATGATATATTGCTCACACATGCTATGGGCATATGTGAAATGACACCCCAAAATTCTGCTGCTTCTCCTGAGTATGGGGATACCACATATGTGGGACTTTTTGGGAGCCTAGCCGCGTACGGGGCCCCGAAAACCAAGCACCGCCTTCAGGCTTTCTAAGGGCGTAAATTTTTTATTTCACTTCTCACTACCTATTACAGTTTTGAAGGCCATAAAATGCCAAGATGGCACAAAACCCCCACAAATGACCCCATTTTAGAAAGTAGACACCCCAAGCTATTTGCTGAGAGGCATTTTGAGTCCATGGAATATTTTATATTTTGCCACAAGTTGCGGGAAAATTACAAACTTTAATTTTTTTTTTTTTTTTTTCACAAAGTTGTCACTAAATGATATATTGCTCACACATGCTATGGGCATATGTGAAATGACACCCCAAAATAAATTCTGCTGCTTCTCCTGAGTACGGGGATACCACATATGTGGGACTTTTTGGGAGCCTAGCCGTGTACGGGGCCCCGAAAACCAAGAACCGCCTTCAGGTTTTCTAAGGGCGTAAATATTTGACTTCACTCCTCACTACCTATTACAGTTTTGAAGGCCATAAAATGCCAAGATGGCACAAAACCCCCACAAATGACCCCATTTTAGAAAGTAGACACCCCAAGCTATTTGCTGAGAGGCATGTTGAGTCCATGGAATATTTTATATTTTGCCACAAGTTGCGGGAAAATTACAAACTTTTTTTTTTTCACAAAGTTGTCACTAAATGATATATTGCTCACGCATGCCATGGGCATATGTGAAATGACACCCCAAAATAAATTCTGCTGCTTCTCCTGAGTACGGGGATACCACATATGTGGGACTTTTTGGGAGCCTAGCCGCGTACGGGGCCCCGAAAACCAAGCACCGCCTTCAGGCTTTCTAAGGGCGTTACAGTTTTGAAGGCCATAAAATGCCAAGATGGCACAAACCCCCCCAAATGACCCCATTTTGGAAAGTAGACACCCCTAAATTTAGGGGTACACTAGTGAGACTAGGTAATAAATGGCGGGTGCCCTGAAACTATAAAAAAATAACTAACCAACCAGCGTCACCTGTAACCGTTATATGGTGATCACTGGTGAAAGGGTTAACTAGGGGGCAATCAGGGGGCTTTATGCGGTAGTATATGGGGGTCCCTGGCGCTATAAAAAGCTGCGGCGAACCTAAATACCTACCTGCCTAACTAGCGTCACCTGTGACACTAATACAGCGATCAGAAAAACGATCGCTTATTAGGCTGGGTTCACACTGGAGCGATGCGGGAACGCCACGAATGCGCGGCGGGTTCCCGCATCGCATGCCTCCCGGCGGCAGTTCACACTGCTCTATGCGAACTGCTGGGAGTGTCAGTGAAATGTTAATGACACCCCCAGATCAGTTCGCATATCGCAGTGCGATCTGCAAACTTGGATCGCATGGTGTGAACACCCATGCGATCCGATTCTGCTGCGGACCAAAAAAAGGGTCCCGTGCGAGTTTGCGGCGGGTGCGACACGAATTCAGCCATACTATCTGTATAGCTGAACTCGAATCGCACAGAGATCGGATGTGATTTGCACTGCAGTGCGGTGCGAATCACATTCGTTCTCATAAACCGCTGCAATGTGAACCCAGCCTTAGTGACACTGGCGACGGGGGGTGATCACGGGGTTAAACCTTTATTGGGGGGGTTAGGGGGGTACCTTAGAACTAAAGGGGGCTAACCCTAACTGCCCTAACAGTTATTACAGTCACAAATGACACCCGCCGGGTGATCAAGGGGTTAAACCTTTATTAGGTAATAAATGGCGGGTGCCCTGAAACTATAAAAAAATAACTAACCAACCAGCGTCACCTGTAACAGTTATATGGTGATCACTGGTGAAAGGGTTAACTAGGGGGCAATCAGGGGGCTTTATGCGGTAGTATATGGGGGTCCCTGGCGCTATAAAAAGCTGCGGCGAACCTAAATACCTACCTGCCTAACTAGCGTCACCTGTGACACTAATACGGCGATCAGAAAAATGATCGCTTATTAGGCTGGGTTCACACTGGAGCGATGCGGGAACGCCACGAATCCGCGGCGGGTTCCCGCATCGCATGCCTCCCGGCGGCAGTTCACACTGCCCTATGCGAACTGCTGGGAGTGTCAGTGAAATGTTAATGACACCCCCAGATCAGTTCGCATATCGCAGTGCGATCTGCAAACTCGGATCGCATGGTGTGAACACCCATGCGATCCGATTCTGCTGTGGGCCAAAAAAAGGGTCCCGTGCGAATTTGCGGCGGGTGCGGCAGGTGCGGCGAATGGCTGAACTCGAATCGCACAGAGATCGGATGTGATTTGCACTGCAGTGCGGTGCGAATCACATTCGTTCTCATAAACCGCTGCAATGTGAACCCAGCCTTAGTGACACTGGCGACAGGGGGTGATCACGGGGGTTAAACCTTTATTGGGGGGGTTAGGGGGGTACATTAGAACTAAAGGGGGCTAACCCTAACTGCCCTAACAGTTATTACAGTCACAAATGACACCAATGCAAAAAAAAAAAAAAAAAAATGACATTGGTGTCACTGTGACTGGGGGGCAGGGGTAATTGGGGGGGTGATCGGGGGGGTGTGAGTGTGCCTGGCATGTTCTACTGTGTAGTGACGTGTTGGTGCAACTCACCGATCCTCTCTCCTCGGTGTCGGAACGAAAAATACCGACACGGAGGAGAGAATACATCACTTCCTCTCCTGTGTTTACATTACAGGAGAGGAAGTGATGTCACGAACGATTCCTATTCGTCGGGAGCGATCGCGAGGGGGTGGCCATGAACGAATGGCCGCCCCCTCGTCCGGGATCGCTCCCGCGCGAATACCGACCGCCGCAGGGACCTGGCGGGGGCCCGATCGGGCCCCCGACCCGCGGGAAGGCAGGGACGTACATGTACGCCAATATGCCTGCCCGTGCCATGCTGTCGACGTACATCGTCGTGCGGCGGTCGGGAAGTGGTTAATAAATAAAAAAATGAAAGCAGTCCCACTAATAAATAAAAAAATGAATAACAATAGTGGGACTGCTGAAGCATTCCCACTAACTAGAAAATGCATTTTCCGGAGAAAATGCGTGGAAATGCTGAATAACATCAAAATTGCCCCATCATATTGCCCCCATCAAAACTGCCCCATCATATTCCTCTATTATAAACTAGAAAATGCATTTCCTCGAGAAAATGCGTGGGAATGCTGAATAGCATCAAAACTGCCCCATCGGAATTGCCCCATCAAAACTGCCCCACCATATTCCTCTATTATAAATCAGTACATGGTGTGTCTGTGCTCTCCCCCATTGCCCATCACTGTGTGTAAGAAGCTTTGGTAACCATGGAAACGAAAGCCTTTAAAATGAAATTTCCTGAAATGAACACTAAACTTAAACAGCTTTTCACAAAAACTGTAAAAGATATCAACCTGAAAAGATATAGCCAGATAGCTGAATATTTTGTGAACATTTTAAAGTTTGGCGTCTGTAGGTGAAAGTATAAAGGAGCTGAAACTTTTGGTAGCGGAAGAAGATTTTAATGATTTTAAGCATGCTCTCATTGACTTCTCATTGACTTCTCATTGACTTCAATGTTAATTTTTTTTTTTTTAAACTTAATATTTTAAGAAGTATGAATAGTAGAAAAAAAGTTGAAGAAGTCCCATCAGCTGAGAGAGCTGAAGTTGACTGGCTTTAATAGCTGAAAGTATGCAGAAGTTACGCAGAGCCAAAAAACGTATGGAATAATAATAATAAAAAGATTAATAAATAAAAAAAAGAACAACAATAGTGGGACTGCTAAAGCATTCCCACTAATTAAAAAGATGATGATTACTAAATACAAAAACGAATATCAATAGTGGGACTGCTAAAGCATTCCCACTAATTATTCCTTCTATTTCTGTATGTGGATGATGGCACTGTAATTATTTTAACAATAATACAAAAAAGGCTAAGTACTTTTTCCCTAATTGATATACAGCTGTCACATGATCCAGGTCTTTCCCAGCCTGTCTGCAGGGGAAATATAAGCAGGAGGAGCTTCCAGTCTTCTGCTTCTGGTCACATGTTTAAAAAACAAAACAAAAACAGCCTTACGAAGAAAAATAAATAATGTCAATAACGTTAAATTGTCATACAAATATATATTTGAAATCAAACCTTTATTATTTTGTGGAAATCACATCATGTGGGTGAATTTCTGCCAGTCACAGACTGTGTCACACCCTTTCTGCTTGTGTCTTAGAATAAGAGGGAGGTGAAGCCTCCAATAATCTACACGTAATATCCTGCCCCCATTGTGTTTAGCTCAGGACGTGACAAATTTTCTTTAAATCTAGAAGCCAACGAAAAAAGTTGGCCGATTTTTAAAATTTTTTTTGACTAGCAAGGCTTTGTTTTCAGCAACAGAAATGTCAGATCTTGGACTTGCACATGGTGGGGACTGGAGCCAGGTATGTTGCTGGGTGGTACGGCTTACGTACTGGGTGAGTTCGGGGGATGCATGTCCCTTTGGGGTTCTCGGGGTGTGTTGAGATTTGACACTTGGGGTTGTTGAGGCTGGGGTCTTTGGTGGGCATGTGGCGTGCTGTGAAGGCTGGACTCTACTCACCAACCTGCTTGTTTCCAGCCCCACGCGAGGATTTGTGAAGCGGGGGTGGACCCCAATATGCATGGATTGGCTGGTGCTAAGGGAGAGGGGAGTGTGGGGGGACTTTCTGCTCAGCGGATCTGCTAGGGAAAGGGGCGGAGGTGCCAGTGTGTGAGGGAGAAAGGAGCTTTGGCTTTGCTGCAGGTAAGTGGCAGAGCTGGAGTTTTTTTTTGGATGTTGGAACTGAGTCAGCTGCCTGGCACGTGTTGGGCTGTGGGAGTTGCTCACGCCTGGTGCCAGCGGTGGATGGGCTGGCAGGGGCCAGGGTGTGGTTTCTGGTCGCCGTGGCATGCCTGGCACCTGGGATTTATCAAGCTCTGTTTTTTCTGGTTAGTGAGCATGTAGGAGGAAGTGGCCTGTTATTTACCACTATGTATACACCCACATGTGTGACTCTATAGTCACATGGGCTTCTCAGATGTGATAGGGAGGAAATGCTGAGCATAGAAACAATGGAAAACTGAGCATGTGCAGAGTTACCACCACAGCTGCATTGGGAGCATGAATAAAAGGGGGGAGATAGAGAACAGCGGGATCAACCAGTTTTTTTTTTTTCAGAAATTGAATCTCATAGTAACTGGGTGAGTATGAACACAGCATTTATTGATATTTTTTTTTTATGTGGGTTTAGTGACATTTTAAAGTGGAACTTCACTCTCTCAATTAAACATTGGCTGTTATAATCATTATGTTGCTAGCATTAGTAAATAGATAGGAAGGCATATCATATTTACGTGTTTTCAACTATTTATTTTTTACATTTCTTCAGTTACTTCCTGGTTTCCAGGCCTTGGCAAATTATGTCATACATCCCAGGAGGGGAGGAGGGGTATTCTCAGCTAAGCACACCCTCCTGCCTGCATGCTTTGGCTAAAGGCAGATGAATTCCAGGATGTAAATGCTACATTAATCATTTGCCCTTACTCAAGATGGCTACAACCAAAAATGCTAGGGGTTGTTTTTCAAAGTGTTTTCTTAGCAAAATAAAGCATGGAGACATGGATGGGTGGATGGAGGAGTTTGCTTTAAAAAAAATGGAACTTCCACTTTAAGTGATGGTGACCCCCTGACATGGGGGGGAAGCAGATACCCAGTTTTTATGGGCACCCAGCTCCCACTTCCTCCCTAGGCTCTGCTGCGCCAGAAGGAAGTTCAGTTCCCTTTCCTCCCCCCCTGCAATATTCTGGGACACGTCACAGGTCCCAGAAGATTGCCCGATCATTCACAGTGCGCATCTCACGCCTGGCTGTGAAGCCACAGCCGGACACCCGCAGTTAGAATGTCAGCACCTCAGAGAGGAGGGGGGAGAGGAGTGGTCCTTCGTGAGCCCGCATCGCTGGACCGTGGGACAGGTGAGTGTCTGATTCTTAAAAGTCAACATTTTTTGTAGCTGCTGACTTTTAAATGGGTGGAACTCTGCTTTAACCACTTGCCGACTGGCTCACTCCCATATACGTCGGCAAAGGGGCACAGGTGCGCAAACCGACATACCTGTACATCGCTGCATCATCTGCGGCTAGCATGCGCGCCTGATGTTTGCTGGTGGCCCGCTATCGTGGCATGGAGAGATGCTTATGTAAACAAGGCATTTCCCTGTTCTGCCTAGCAACAGGACAGGGATCTACTGCTCCCAGTGATAACTGTCATGTTCTAGTGATCCCATCCCCCTACAGTTAGAACGCACTGAGGGAACACCGTTAACCCCTTGATCACCCCCTAGTGTTTAAACCCTTCCCTACCAGTGACATTTACACAGTAATAAGTGCATTTTTATAGCACTGTATAAATGCCAATGGTCCCAAAATAATGTCAAAAGTGTTCGATCTGTCCACCGCAATGTCGCATAAAAAATGTATATATAATATTGCAGATTGCCGCCATTACTAATAAAAAAATAATAATAATATTAATAAAAATGCCATAAATCTGCTATTTTGTAGATGTGATAACTTTTGTGCAAACCAATCAATATATGCTTATTGCGATTTATTTTTACCAAAAATATGTAGAAGAATTTTTTTTTATATATATTTTTGGGGGATATTTATTATTGCAAAAAGTAAATATTGCTTTTTTTTTTCAAAATTGTCGCTCTTTTTTTTTGTTTAAAGCGCAAAAAATAAGAACTGCTGAGGTGATCAAATGCCAGCAAAAGAAAAGCTCTATTTGTGGGGGAAAAAAAAGTCAATTTTGTTTGGTTACAACGTTGATGACCATGCAATTGTCAGTTAAAGCGACGCAGTGCCATATCGCAAAAATAGGGCTTGGTCGGGAAGGGGGGTAAATCCTTCCAGGGCTGAAGTGGTTAAATAGCGTTTTTGGTTTGCAGTGCTCAGATACAGGGTAGTTCTGCTTTCAAATCCAGTCTCTTCCTCCAAGCAACAATGATGTTACTGCAGTGATTGCTAGCCAACCTTTTAAGTTTCATGCACCGATTTCCTTTGGGTGATGGGACCATGATTTATAAAGCAGACCTTACATATAAAGGCAAGGTCTGCTTTAACATAGAAGTGTTTCACCCCATATACAGCTGTCTAGTTATCCCAAAATAATTTCTACCTGTAATCACCCTGAGGCCTCAATTGCTGACTGAAACAAAGCACTAAGGAGTCAATTCACTAATGCCGTGTACACACGACCGGACTTTGACAGCAAAGGTCAGACGGAATGAATCCGCCGGACAATTTGATCGTGTGTGGGCTTCATCAGACCTTTGCTGTTGAAGAATCAGACAGATTTCAGATTTAGATCATGTTTCAAATCTTTCCAACGGACTTGAGTCCGGTTGAAAAATCAGTTCCTTTGTATGCTAGACCGATGGACGAAAACCAACGCTAGGGCAGCTATTGGCTACTGGCTATGAACTTCCTTATTCTAGTCCGGCCATACGTAATCATGTTCAAATCCAATGGTGTGATAGTGAGTGGCTAAGTCTGTTAGTTTCTGAAAGTCCGTCGGAACTCAGCTGAAAAGTCAGTTGGGATGACTGTCGAACATAGTCTGCTGGAAAGTCCGGTCGTGTGTACATGGCATAATGACGCATACAAACGGTCGGATATTCTGACCATAAAATCCAAAGTTGTCGGAAAATCCAATCGTACGGAACGAGGGGACATACAAAACGTATGACTGGACTACGTAGAGGCCAATAGTCAATAGCTTTCATCTCCAAATTTTTTCTGAGCCTGCGTTGCACTTTGTGCATCAGAATTCTCTACACACGACCATAAATCCTGACAGAAAAAGTCAGATAGAGCCCACACATGATCGGATTTTCCGACAACATAATCCGATTGGACTTTTTCCATCGGAATTTCCGACTGTGTGTATGGGGCATAAGAGTTAAATAACGGCTAATCTTATGCGGTAACAATTGTTCAAGTGTCCAATTCACTTTGTAGTTAAGAATTTGTAGTTAAATATCAAATGTGCTGTTTGTTCAGTTTAGCGGTAATTACTGCATTAGTTAATGCAGTAATTTACCGCATTAAGCTGGTTGATATGGAGTAGCCTGGTAAGCCGGTCGTCGCATCCTTAACCACTTGCCGACCGCCTCACGCCGATGTACGTCATCAGAATGGCACGGGCAGGCATAAGCACATATATGTACGTCCTTTGCCTCCCGCGGGTCGGGGGCCCGATCGGGCCCCCGCCCGGTGCCTGCGGCGGTCGGTTTTCGTTCGGGAGCGATCCCGGACGAGGGGACGGCCATTCATTCATGGCCACCCCCTCGCGATCGCTCCCGACGAATGGAAATCCCCGGTGACATCACTTCCTCTCCTGTAATGTAAACACAGGAGAGGAAGTGATGTATTCTCTCCTCCGTGTCGGTATTTTTCGTTCCGACACGGAGGAGAGCGGATCAGTGAGTTGCACCAACACATCCCACACACAGTAGAACATGCCAGGCACACTCACACCCCCCCTTTACCCCCCGATCACCCCCCCAATTACCCCTGCCCCCCAGTCACAGTGACACCAATGTCATTTATTTTTTTATTTTTTTTTTTTTTGCATTGGTGTCATTTGTGACTGTAATAACTGTTAGGGCAGTTAGGGTTAGCCCCCTTTAGTTCTAATGTACCCCCCTAACCCCCCCAATAAAGGTTTAACCCCGTGATCACCCCCCGTCGCCAGTGTCACTAAGGCTGGGTTCACATTGCAGCGGTTTATGAGAACGAATGTGATTCGCACCGCACTGCAGTGCAAATCACATCCGATCTCTGTGCGATTCGAGTTCAGCCATTCGCCGCACCCGCCACACCCGCCGCACCCGCCGCAAATTCGCACGGGACCCTTTTTTTGGCCCGCAGCAGAATCGGATCGCATGGGTGTTCACACCATGCGATCCGAGTTTGCAGATCGCACTGCGATATGCGAACTGATCTGGGGGTGTCAGTAACATTTCACTGACACTCCCAGCAGTTCGCATAGGGCAGTGTGAACTGCCGCCGGGAGGCATGCGATGCGGGAACCCGCCGCGGATTCGCGGCGTTTCCGCATCGCTCCAGTGTGAACCCAGCCTAATAAGCGATCATTTTTCTGATCGCCGTATTAGTGTCACAGGTGACGCTAGTTAGGCAGGTAGGTATTTAGGTTCGCCGCAGCTTTTTATAGCGCTAGGGACCCCCATATACTACCGCATAAAGCCCCCTGATTGCCCCCTAGTTAACCCTTTCACCAGTGATCACCATATAACTGTTACAGGTGACGCTGGTTGGTTAGTTATTTTTTTATAGTTTCAGGGCACCCGCCATTTATTACCTAATAAAGGTTTAACCCCCTGATCACCCGGCAGGTGTCATTTGTGACTAATAACTGTTAGGGCAGTTAGGGTTAGCCCCCTTTAGTTCTAAGGTACCCCCCTAACCCCCCCAATAAAGGTTTAACCCCGTGATCACCCCCCGTCGCCAGTGTCACTAAGGCTGGGTTCACATTGCAGCGGTTTATGAGAACGGATGTGATTCGCACCGCACTGCAGTGCAAATCACATCCGATCTCTGTGCGATTCGAGTTCAGCTATACAGATAGTATGGCTGAATTCGTGTCGCACCCGCCGCAAACTCGCACGGGACCCTTTTTTTGGTCCGCAGCAGAATCGGATCGCATGGGTGTTCACACCATGCGATCCAAGTTTGCAGATCGCACTGCGATATGCGAACTGATCTGGGGGTGTCATTAACATTTCACTGACACTCCCAGCAGTTCGCATAGGGCAGTGTGAACTGCCGCCGGGAGGCATGCGATGCGGGAACCCGCCGCGCATTCGTGGCGTTCCCGCATCGCTCCAGTGTGAACCCAGCCTAATAAGCGATCGTTTTTCTGATCGCTGTATTAGTGTCACAGGTGACGCTAGTTAGGCAGGTAGGTATTTAGGTTCGCCGCAGCTTTTTATAGCGCCAGGGACCCCCATATACTACCGCATAAAGCCCCCTGATTGCCCCCTAGTTAACCCTTTCACCAGTGATCACCATATAACTGTTACAGGTGACGCTGGTTGGTTAGTTATTTTTTTATAGTTTCAGGGCACCCGCCATTTATTACCTAGTCTCACTAGTGTACCCCTAAATTTAGGGGTGTCTACTTTCTAAAATGGGGTCATTTGGGGGGGGGGGGTTTGTGCCATCTTGGCATTTTATGGCCTTCAAAACTGTAACGCCCTTAGAAAGCCTGAAGGCGGTGCTTGGTTTTTGGGGCCCCGTACGCGGCTAGGCTCCCAAAAAGTCCCACATATGTGGTATCCCCGTACTCAGGAGAAGCAGCAGAATTTATTTTGGGGTGTCATTTCACATATGCCCATGGCATGCGTGAGCAATATATCATTTAGTGACAACTTTGTGAAAAAAAAAAAAAGTTTGTAATTTTCCCGCAACTTGTGGCAAAATATAAAATATTCCATGGACTCAACATGCCTCTCAGCAAATAGCTTGGGGTGTCTACTTTCTAAAATGGGGTCATTTGTGGGGGTTTTGTGCCATCTTGGCATTTTATGGCCTTCAAAACTGTAATAGGTAGTGAGAAGTGAACTCAAAAAATTACGCCCTTAGAAAGCCTGAAGGCGGTGCTTGGTTTTCGGGGCCCCGTACGCGGCTAGGCTCCCAAAAAGTCCCACATATGTGGTATCCCCGTACTCAGGAGAAGCAGCAGAATTTATTTTGGGGTGTCATTTCACATATGCCCATGGCATGCATGAGCAATATATCATTTAGTGACAACTTTGTGAAAAAAAAAAAAAAAAAAAAAAGTTTGTAATTTTCCCGCAACTTGTGGCAAAATATAAAATATTCCATGGACTCAACATGCCTCTCAGCAAATAGCTTGGGGTGTCTACTTTCTAAAATGGGGTCATTTGTGGGGGTTTTGTGCCATCTTGGCATTTTATGGCCTTCAAAACTGTAATAGGTAGTGAGGCGTGAAATCAAAAATTGACGCCCTTAGAAAGCCTGAAGGCGGTGCTTGGTTTTCGGGGCCCTGTACGCGGCTAGGCTCCCAAAAAGTCCCACATATGTGGTATCCCCGTACTCAGGAGAAGCAGCAGAATTTATTTTGGGGTGTCATTTCACATACGCCCATAGCATGTGTGAGCAATATATCATTTAGTGACAACTTTGTGTAAAAAAAAAATAAAAAATTTTTTTTTGTCATTATTCAATCGCTTGAGGCAAAAAAATAAAATATTCAATGGGCTCAACATGCCTCTTATCAATTTCCTTAGGGGGTCTACTTTCCAAAATGGGGTCATTTGGGGGGGTTTTGTACTGCCCTGTCATTTTAGCACCTCAAGAAATGAGATAGGCAGTCGTAAACTAAAAGCTGCGTAAATTCCAGAAAACGTACCTTAGTTTGTAGATGTGACAACTTTTGCGCAAACCAATAAATATACAATTATTGACTTTTTTTTTACCAAAGACATGTGGCTGAATACATTTTGTCCTAAATGTATGACTAAAATTGAGTTTATTGGATTTTTCTAATAACAAAAAGTAGAAAATATCATTTTTTTTCAAAATTTGCGGTCTTTTTACGTTTATATCGCAAAAAATAAAAATCGCAGAGGCAATCAAATACCATCAAAAGAAAGCTCTATTTGTGGGAAGAAAAGAACGCAAATTTTGTTTGGGTACAACATTGCATGACCGCGCAATTACCAGTTAAAGCAGCGCAGTGCCAAAGTGTAAAAAGACCTCTGGTCATTTACCAGCAAAATGGTCCGGTCTGAAAGTGGTTAACTACCGATGACTCATCAGCTGTGAGTGGGCTTCCCCGCTCACAGCTGATTGTAAAATAAAAAGCCGACAGCGTGGAAGCGGGGAAGCCTGTTGACAGCTGATGAGTCATCGGTTGTTAAGGATGCGGCTTCCCGGGCCCGCTGCTTAGCAACCGGCTATTTGTCAAAAAAACAGGTGGGGGGGGTGGAAATCGCTTGTTTTTTTTTTAAATACCACATGTGATATCACCAGCTAAACCCTGATGGTAATTATCACATACTTTTTAACGCTCTGGTCCGTTTGTGAATTGGACTTAAGAGCTTTTTATGTGGTATTTACTGGTACTTTTTTTTTTTTGGTAAATGCCACACAATCCTTTTTTTGTGAATTGGACATTGTTTAGCGGATTTCATAATTTATGCAAATGAGTAACATGATACCCTTATAGCATGGGGTTTACCCTAAGTTGTGAAATGGGTAGTAGTTTCTGTTTTAGGTTGATTTTATTTAAAGGACCACTGTTGTGAAAAAATACATTTTACAGCTTTATTTTACCTTTTTTTTTTCCAGGAATAAATACAAAAAATTTGAAAAAATGCATTACCTGTAATTTTTTCCAATTTAGTCTTTACATATTTTGCTCACCCCCATATATTTACCCCAACATATAAGTCAGCAAAGTCTGCTGATTAAAGTAATACCATATTAGTATGACTTTTATGTAATGTAGTGCAGACATCACTAAATAGTGGATCGTGGTCTGGATCCTGACTGGTTCACTGTCCCACCCGGGCCGTGGCTGTCCCACCATTCAGCAGCTGGTTCTTCCCCCAGCCTCTGCTGCTGTCTTTATCACAGCAGAGGGGAGAGTTGGAGGCAGAACTGTTCTGGACAAAGAGCGGAAGCTGCCAGAGTTAACTTTTACATTTAAAGTGGTTAGACACCGCACTTTCCTGATAAAAGTTCAAACATATATGGGTAAATCAAACATAACAATTGTTATAAACGTCCTACTTTGCGAAATAAAGTGCTCATGCGTAAATAAATAATCGGTGCTCCGATGCTCAGTTTTCACACAGAGGTGCCCCATATGGATGTACACTCACCCCTAAACGTTGACCACCTATCACTAAAGTGGTCACTTGCGCTTTGTGGGGAATATAGACCCCTACATGGTTTATTCCAAGGTCAGCTGTACTTAGCACAGGGGTTGACAAATTTGCTTTGAATTTAGGAGCCAGTTAAAAAAGTTAGGAGCCAGTGTTTTTTTCAGCTCCCGGGGTAAGGCCACTCATTTTCACCCCCTATCCCTAACTCACAATGGAGCACCCAGTCAATAACTCCATTGAAACGCTGTTACATCAGGGGTATGGGCTGATCAGAAAGAGTAAGGCTGGCAACAGATGGAACTGGCTGGCACTGGCAGGTGGCACTGGTTGCCACTGGAAGGCACGTGGAACTGCCAGATGGCACCGACAGGTGACACTGGTTTGGAACTGGCAGGTGACACTGGTTGGGAACTGGCAGGTGACACTGGTTTGGAACTGGCAGGCGGCCCTGGTTGGCGATGGCAGGCGGCCCTGGTTGGCGATGGCAGGCGGCCCTGGTTGGCGATGGCAGGCGGCCCTGGTTGGCGATGGCAGGCGGCCCTGGTTGGCGATGGCAGGTGGCCCTGGTTGGTGATGGCACTAGTTGTCACTGGCAGATGGCACTGATTGGAGGTGGCAGTGGTTGGTGTTGGCAGGTGGCACTGATTGGCGGTGGCAGGTGGCACTGATTGGCAGTGGCATTGGTAGGTGGCACTGGTTGGCGGTGGCAGGTGGCACTGACTGGCGGTGGCACTCGGCACTGGCAGGTGGCACTGGTAGGTGGCACTGATTGGCACTGGGTGGTGGCAGGTGGCACTGGGTGGTGGTTGCAAGTGGTATTGATTGGCGGTGGCACTGGTTGGCACTAGCAGGTGGCACTGATTTGTGGTGGCAGGTGGCACTGATTGGCGGTGGCAGATGGCACTGGTTGCCGCTGGCAGGTGGCACTGATTGGTGGTGGCACTGGCAGGTGCCACTGGTTGGCACTGGCACTGATTGGCGGTGGCAGGTGGCACTGATTGGCGGTGGCACTGGTTGATGGCGGCAGGTGGTATTGATTGGCAGTGGCACTGGTTGGCGCTGGCAGGTGGCACTGGTTGGCGATGGCAGGCGGCCCTGGTTGGCGATGGCAGGTGGCCCTGGTTGGTGATGGCACTAGTTGTCACTGGCAGATGGCACTGATTGGAGGTGGCACTGGTTGGTGTTGGCAGGTGGCACTGATTGGCGGTGGCAGGTGGCACTGATTGGCAGTGGCATTGGTAGGTGGCACTGGTTGGCGGTGGCAGGTGGCACTGACTGGCGGTGGCACTCGGCACTGGCAGGTGGCACTGGTAGGTGGCACTGATTGGCACTGGGTGGTGGCAGGTGGCACTGGGTGGTGGTTGCAAGTGGTATTGATTGGCGGTGGCACTGGTTGGCACTAGCAGGTGGCACTGATTTGTGGTGGCAGGTGGCACTGATTGGCGGTGGCAGATGGCACTGGTTGCCGCTGGCAGGTGGCACTGATTGGTGGTGGCACTGGCAGGTGCCACTGGTTGGCACTGGCACTGATTGGCGGTGGCAGGTGGCACTGATTGGCGGTGGCACTGGTTGATGGCGGCAGGTGGTATTGATTGGCAGTGGCACTGGTTGGCGCTGGCAGGTGGCACTGGTTGGCGCTGGCAGGTGGCACTGGTTGGCACTGGCAGGTGGCTCTGGTTGGTTGCAGGTGGTATTGATTGGAGGTGGCACTGGTTGGCACTGATTGGTGGCAGGTGGCACTGGCAGGTTTCACACGGAGCACTCTGTTACTGAAATGTAACAGAGGAGCTGGCGGGACCCTGCCGGGGTGTGAAACTGACAAGTAACAGAGAGGTGGATATGTCAGATTTCAGCCTGATGTCGGGGTGGGCGGGACGCGGCCGGGGTGGGCGGGACCCGGCCGGGGTGGGCGGGACCCGGCAGCTATCAAACACCAGCCAACGATTGGGCTGCTTAAGAAAAGGGGTGGGCCACATACACATAGCGGCCCGCCCAGATCCCATTGGCTGGCGTTTGATAGCTTGCTGGGTCCCGCCCCCACCCGGCCGGGTCCCGCCCACCCCGGCCGGGTCCCGCCCACCCCGACATCAGGCTGACAGGTCCTCCTCTCTCCATTGAGAGTCAGTTTCACACACAGCGCGGTGCTGCAGAGTGTGAAGGAGGGAGGAGGACGGCAGTCAGTGTTAATGCTGCTGCATGTCTGGGGGCATCGATAGTGAGCGGGCTGGTGGCAGCTTAGGCGCCAGGTTGCGATTTCTGGTCGCATTGGCGACCTGGCGCCTGGGGTTTGTCGAGCCCTGACTTAGCATGATCCTCCATGGATGGAAAGAAAAAAATAAATAAATAAAGATATATAACAGAAAGGGGGGGGGCTGTGAAGGAGGCAGGGGACACTACTGTGGGGGGTGATGTATAGGGGACACAGAGAATGTAGCAACGGTATTGCGATATAATAAGGGGGGGCTGTAAATTGAAGGGCCTGAGTCATCGCACATGTGCGATTTGGACCTCTGCGTGAAGAAAATCTTAGGGAGTGAACCTCTGTGAATTTTATTACAATACCCCAGGTGTAGTGGGATTGTAAATCTTAGAGTAGTTGTAATCCCTTCCATATATCCAATTGAGTGATTGGCCTCAGGTGATACAGAGATTAAACAAATCCCCCTACCTAATCTGCAACCATCTCTTCTCTGCTTTCATTCAAAGTGCAGAATTTATACAGAAGCTGAGATTTCAGAGGCAAGGGACAGAGATGAAATTTCACTCTGCAGAGCTCAGTGAGGAGACCTGAGAGACACCCCCCATGTTACAGCAAGCAGGGACAGAGCTGAGGCTGTCTATCACAGGCTGTTTACTGGAGCCCACTGCTCTGGCACCTTTTTAAATATCAAAAAATTGGAGGAGGGTTATATCTGCTGTTGAAAGGCCAACATCCCTTCATTAAATGTAAATATAGATTTCCTCTGGGACTTTTTAGGCACACATTGTGAAACAATATTTCTGTAAAAAAAATACTTCAAATTTATTTAGAGTACCAAAAAAGAACAATTATACAGGAATTTGTAAAAACATGGAATATTTAGACCATCAGATGCACATAATGAGTGGAAAACCTCCATAATATAAGCATCAATAATGTTAACACAAAATACTAATTGCATTTGTAATTCCTACGCGTTACGGAGTACAATAGACTCCTTCAGGGATAGTCCGATATGCAGTTATAGTGATAATGGTAGTCTAAAAAATATAAAGATATGCATTATACATCCATTAGATACTGAAACATGATGGCGACAGATAAAACAGTATCTAATTGCCACTCACATGTCTAATGATGGTATATGGCCCAAGTGGATAGGGCAGGGGTGACCAAGATGGCCAAGGGATGCAGTGTACATAAAGAAATTCAGAAGAGATCTGGTCAATAGAGGAGCGGACACCGAGCCACCACAATGCAAACCAGGGCAAGAACAGCATTTCTAGGGGCGGAAAGACAATAATTAAGGTAAAGAGAGTGAAAGAATACCTGAAACCCCAGAAGTGCACATACACACAATTTGTACATGTGCGCATGTGTATACACAAACGGCTGCAGTTCATGGCCTATTGGTGTCTAAAGATGCATACAGGGTTCATAAAAGACATACCTTCAGAGTCGCTATGATAACTGCACAGTATGCAGGATGTGTTGATTTAGATGTCCGGCATGATTTGCCATTAATTCCATATACAGGAAGAAACGCCTAAAGGTAAATAGCTGTTCAATATGAAAACAAATTGAAGGCACCTATTGAAGTTCGTCTCCTGAAAATCCTAATGCAGCCCAACATCAAAGCAGCAGGGGGAATGACCTAAAAACATTTATAGAGACAAGGAGAGAGAGAGTCTCTCTCTCGTGCATCAAGATTCAATGTGGACTACTCCCATGATTCATCGCCATGAGGGGAGAGTTTCACCTCCTATTTATGGCCCCAGATTGGCGTAAACCCGTCCCAAATCACAGGTGGAGAAAATCACCAAGGACTAAATCCACCTGTGCTGCTCGAATGGTCCCGAGTGTGCGGCTCCACCCCATGCCCACATCCAAGATTGCGCTCCCACCGACACGCATGCAGAGGCGCCCAGAGGCTACGACACCTGGTGAAGGAGGGAGAAAGAAAAACCGAATCCTCCAGAGGAGAGCCAACGCATGCTCATTTCTCGATAGCTGATGGCAACAGGTGGGGCTGAATGGAAAAGAGGGAGTGGAAAGGATAAGCCACATCATACAGCCCAGATACCGCAGAGAGTTGCCGAGCAATCTAGGGGGTCGAGGGGTGGGTAAAACCCACCCGAAATGGCCTGTGGCCCAGAACAGCCCACATGTGCCGGGATTGCACAGAAGGGGCAGCACAACTGACAAAAAGTGGAGGGGGGGGGGAGAAAGCGCAGACAAGGAAACGAGGGGAGCAAAGACAGAGGGAATATCATAGTAGCAATAAAGGGAAAGGGAGAGAGTGGGTAAAATAAAAGAATTTACACAGGCTTAGAGATACCAAGGTTGAAGTCGCAGATTCCAAAATCTGCAGTTAGGTTATTTTTCTATACCTCTAGATACAAACCCATCTAAGAAGGGTTTGTAATTTTCTCCATCATTGAGGCCTGGGAAGATGGTAGCTTGAAGGGAAAAAAAATCTATTTTAATTCTCTCTGGAGTAGGACCTTGTTCCAGTCCCCTCCTCTGAAGTTGGGATGTATTCTGTCAAGGACTAAAAATAAACTTTTAGGAAAAAAAAGGGCATTATACTGCACAGTTACATGTCTCCCCAAAGGGAGATCTGGATTGTATCCCTTCATACTCCAGATGTGTTTTGACATCCTGGAGCGCAACTGGACCTTGGTCTTTCCTACATAGAATGAGCCACAATTACATAACAAATAAACCACACCATGTGTCCTACAGATGGCAAAATGTTGGGCCCTAAAGATTCTGCCCTTGGGTAACCTACATGTAGGACCTATCTGTATATACTGACAGAAGCTGCAGCCATCGCAGGTATATGTCCCCTTGAGTTTACACAGGTCACCCCGATTTTCTCCCTTAAATTCAATCCGAATGATGTAGTCCCTGACAGAGGTGGTGCTTCTGAAAGTGATGAGAGGTTTGGATGGCACAAATCTACCTATATTAGGATCCATAGATAAGAGATGCCAGTATTTTTGGATTGCATTCCGAATTTGGGCATGCCGGTTCAAATATGTTACTATTATTCTAGTTTTATCCTCTGATTTACTGTCCTTTTTCTGGCCATACAGAAGTTCACATCTTCTCCACTGCCCTCCTATAAGCTTTCTTTAGACATGATTTCAAATATCCCCTATCCAACAGTCTTGTTTTTAATGTTTTGGCTTCTAGTTGAAAGATTTTTTCATCTGAACAATTCTGCCTAGTCTGTAAATATTGACTAAATGGTATAGCGGTTATGAGGGGCAGAGGATGAAAGCTGGAGGCATGCAGGATGGAGTTCCCTGCTGTGGGTTTCTGGAAGAGACGTGTCTGGATGGCACCGCCCACACCCCGGAGGACCGTGACATCCAAAAATGTCACCTTGCGGGAATGGTAAGACATGGCGAACGTAAGGTTGAACTGATTTTTATCGAGTCTTGCCAAAAATGCAGGCAGCAGTTCAATCGGGCCATCCCAAATCATGAATACATTGTCGATGTACTTCTGCCCCATAGTAATGTGGTCAGTGTACATCGTAAGTTGCTCATCTGCCATAAGGGAGCGTTTCCACTCCCCCAGGTACAGGTTAGCATATGATGGGGCACAGCATGTCCCCATCGCCACACCCTGTACCTGGAGGTAGTGGCAACCAGCAAAAGAAAAAAGTTGTGATTTAAAATGAATTCAAAGGAACTGGACGATGAAATTGCTATAGGGCCATTCATCCTCTGTCTGCTGGAACAGAATGTGATGAATAGCAGCTAGGCCCAATGAGTGTGGAATCGAACTATAAAGCGCCTCCACATCAATAGTGACCAGAGTTGCATGTTCTGGTATGTAGAGAACATCCAGAATTTTGAGAAAATGGGTGGTGTCCTTAACGTTGGATGGGAGATTATTCACATAAGGCCTTAGATGTTCATCTATTAAGCAACTGAGTTTTTTAGTGATGG
The DNA here is from genome assembly GCF_037356315.1 of Lithobates pipiens. Lineage (NCBI taxonomy): Eukaryota > Metazoa > Chordata > Amphibia > Anura > Ranidae > Lithobates > Lithobates pipiens. The sequence goes on from NW_027507718.1 coordinate 220,088,919, forward strand.
AACCATTAACCAAGATAATAGGACGGCCAGGTGGGTCATTCCTATGAATTTGTATCTTGGGAAGCAAGTAAAAAGTTGGAATTCTAGGATGTTCTGTGCGTATATACTTCCATGTTTTCACCGTTAAGGTGCCATTCCTGAAAGCCACATCCACGAGATCCTAGAACCTGGTGTTAAATTTATCATTCATATTAAGTGAGATGGGACAAGAACAAAAACAATAAGAACGATCCTTCCATAGTTGGAAACTCAGTACGTTATGGCAACATACAAACTTAGCCTTTATGGAGTTAATCAACTAAGGTCTGGCTTATCTTAAGAACCCGTCCTACTACTAAGATGGTGGAACAGGTTGGTGTGGGGAAGGTCCTCTGGCACCCCTAATGGGAGCAAACTGTGCCTGGAGGATTCCCTCATAGATCCCAAAGAGAGCTAGTGACTGTGTGGACGGTGATTAAGTATCAGCTAGCTCAGGGGAGACGGCTACATATCAGAATATCATTCCAGAATCAATCCTGGAAAATGACCAGATAGAGTTGGAAGGTACGAAAGTGGAGAGGAGAGAGCTTCACAGTGAGAAAATAGAGGAGAGAGAGAGAGACAATCTTACTGGGAAGGAGCCGAGAGGCTGTCTCCATCAGCCTCTGGTTGGGCCCGGAATCCAGGGCATAGAGGAACACCCACGTGCAGGGACCAGGGTGCCCAGATGGATTCAAACATCGGGACCGTGTCCATTAATATGCTGGCAAGTTTCTCCTGAGACATGGTCCAGGATATCTTACGTTTGACTGCTATGAGGGTTACCTTGGGTTGTTTCCAAGCTCTGGCTATGGTCATATTGGCCCCTAGCAACATAAAGTGTATTAGTTTGCTGCTAGCCTTGGGGATTCTAGGGAGGTTGGAGTTCAGGAGAGCTAAAGCTTGGGTTCTTGGGAGCTGGCCAGTGGTCACAGTTTGTATCAAGGTAAACATCTTGCTCCAGAACGACCTAATTCTAGGACACTCCCACTAAGTATGGGCCATGGAGCCTATAAGCTGGCAACCGCGGAAACAGAGAGGACTTGCTGTAGGGAAAAAGGAGGCCAATTTGGAGGGGGTGAGGTACCATCTAGTCATGACCTTGACGCTGGATTCAACTAGGGAGATGTTTCTTACCCCCTTGAAAGCTCTGGAAAAGGAGGTCTGCCACCTCTCTAGGTCTCATTTAATTTGGAGGTAATTTTCCCATGATAGCATGTATGAGGTATTGGATGACGGGTGAGCAAGCGACTGGTAAATGATGGAGACTCCACCCCCTCTGATCCATGGCCTGTCCGCACCGCATTTCATAAGGTGTAAATTTGGGAGGGACTGGTTTCCGCCACCAAAGTTTGTGGAGGAAGTGCTGTATCTGTTGGAATCTGCAGTGCTCTGAGGCCGCATTTCCAGATTCTGAACGCAGAATTTCTGAGTAACCGGGCCTGAGGGGGTGAAGAAGTGCCTGATGCAATACAGCCCCTCTTCCAGCCACCATTGAAAGGAGTTGATGTCCTGACCAGGGGGAAAGTCCAGGTTGTGGAAGATATGTGCCAAGGGTCTACATTCTGAGGTTAGGGAAGCTACAGGTCCCATTTTATCCCATATAGACAGGTTTTGTGAAAGGATAGGTGATAATATTGGGGGGCGGTCCTTGGAAGGGGTCCATAGGAGATAGTCTGAAGGTATGGGCAGGGACAGCCTGTCTCTCCATGCTAACCCAGTCAGGTTTTTCAAACTTGGAATAGATAATTGAGCTATTCTTGCTGCTTGGAAGTACCAAAGCAGACAGGGAAATCCCAACCCATCCCGATTCGTAATTTGGAATAGAATTTTTCACGAATTCTGTGGCCCAATCCCCCCCCAGATAAATTGTACCAGTTTCTATTTTTTTTAGTTCAAAAAGCAGCTTTATTTAGCATAGTACAAGGGATATTGACAACATAGTGTAGCGCAACAGGCACTACCAACACTAACAGGTGCATTTCACATACAGGAGCTTGAAATATACAGCATACTGCAAAGGGAAACCCACAACCCACAGCACATTGGAGAGGTTTTAACAAAAAATACATGGTGAAGGAGAGGGAGGTAGACCCCGCAGAGAATCCATAGACATACCTAGGTGAAATCAGCTAGCTCTCAGCACTACAGGTGGAGGAGTCCTCCAACCACCTGTCCCAGATTTTATTGTATTTGTGGGGACAGCCCCTGTGAGTGTACAACATTTTCTTGTGGGGAAGGGTGACATTGATCGCTCTGATCCACTGCTGTGTAGTGGGGGGGCGTTCTCTCAGCCATGTTTTGGCGATTTGTAACCTGGCCTGAAACAGAGTCTCTTGCAGAAAAATATTGAGATACTTTTCGCCTTCTGACAGCGAGAAGAGCCCCAAAATACATTGCTTAGGGCATAGGGACACCGGGGAGCCCATGCGGTCGTGGAGGAACTGGACCACCTGTGCCCAGAACCCTTGGATAGCCGGGCATGCCCAGAGTAAATGGTAGAATGAGGCCTCCGAGGAGGCACAGCGGGGGCAGCGGGGGTCATGGTCAGGTCTGTATTTGGCTATGCGGTGGGGTGTAAGATAAGACCTGTGCAGGATATAAAGGTGGGTGAGGCGGTCCGAGAGCTTAGGTGACATTAGTTTGTGGTTCGCTAGGGCTTCGTCCCAATCCTCATCCGACACCGCTCCCAGATCACCCTCCCACCGAGAACGGACCTGAGAAGCCACAGCCGAAGCTGTGGGAACCAGGAGGTAAGCATATAGCCGTGAGATCAGCTGTGCAGGCTCGGGACCCAGCACTAGGTCAACCAGAGCTGGGGTCCCAATTCTTGGGATTTGGTTGGCAAACTGGGTGTGGAGCGCGTGCCGGAGTTGGAGATAACGGAATAGCATGTAGTTAGGCAGAGCGAATTCGTCCTTGAGGTCCTGGAACAGTCTAACCATTCCATTGGAGACTACCTGCGAGAGGTAGATGACCCCCCTGCTTGCCCACAGCCCGGAATCCGGGATGAGGGCAAGATCTGGCATATCAGAATTATTCCATAGAGGTGTGTGAGAGTGGGGGGATGGTGTTTGTCCTATCCGTGTTGCTAAGTGCCAAATTTTACAGTGGTGAGAAAGCATAAGGTGCCTGTCCCTAGGAGCGGATGGAAGGGGGAGGGTGCTAAACAAAAACTGGAAAGGGTGGGTCAGCGGGGTGGGGACCTGGGAGCATACCAGGGTAGTGTAGCGGGCTCTATCCGTGTGGTGAAAATGGAAAAAGTGGGAGAGTTGCGACGCGACATAGTAGAGGAAAAGATCTGGCAGGGCGGTCCCTCCAGCATCCGAGGGGCATTTTAGAACCCGCCACGGCAATTTATGTCGGGACGACCCCCAAACGAACGTATTGAGGATAGATTCCAGGGCTTTAAACGTGCGAAGGGGAAGACGTACGGGTGCCTGCCAAAAAACATATAGAAGCTTGGGGAGGAGAATCATCTTAACCAAATTTATTCGGCCCATCACCCCAAGGGGGAGGCGGGACCATACCTGTGTTTTAGATTTTAGGGTGTCAAATAGGGGCTCAACATTAAGAGTAGGGTAATCTGAGAGGGACCTGGAGACGTGCACTCCAAGGTACTTAAAGGTACTCGCCCAAGCAAGCGGAAGAGCCGCCTGCTCGGCGGTGGGGGGCCCCAAGTCCAATGGTAGTATTTGGGACTTGGTCCAATTGATCCGGAGCCCAGAGAAGGCTCCGAAGGCCGTGATGGTTCGCAGGGCCGCCTGCAATGAGGGGCCAGCATCCGCTAAATAAAGAAGCATGTCGTCCGCGTAGAGACTGACCACCTCATGCAGGCCACCGCAGCGAAGACCCCTGATATCTGGATGGGTCCTGAGGGCCGTGGCCAGGGGCTCCACCGCCAAAGCATAAAGCAGCGGGGAGATGGGGCATCCCTGACGTGTCCCCCGGGAAAGTGGGAAAGGGGGGGGAGATCCTACCATTAACCTGGATACGCGCCACGGGGGCGTAGTAGAGTAGCTGGAGCCATTTGATGAAGTTGGGGCCTATTCCAAACCTGCGCATACATTCCCAGAGGTAACGCCACTCGACTGTGTCAAATGCCTTAGCGGCGTCCAGGCTGACAACCACCCTGGAGCCGACGTCGGAGTGTTGGGCCTGGAGATTCATGTAAAGCCTCCGAAGGTTAAAAGCCGTGTTCCATTGGGGCATGAACCCGGTCTGATCGGGGTGTACCAGGGAGTGAATTACGGTGTTAAGGCATAGGGCAAGGATTTTGGCCAAGATTTTCACATCTTTTGAAGCAGGGATATGGGCCTATATGATTCGGGGAGCATCGGGTCCTTGCCCGGCTTAGGAATGAGAACTATCCGGGCTTCACCCAAAGATTTGGGGAGGGTGCCAGAGTCAGATATATGTGTGTATAATTTGGTAAGTTGGGGGATCAGGGTCTCACTAAAGTGGGCATAAAACTCCAGGGGAAGACCGTCGGATCCCGGAGCTTTAGAGGTGGGGAGTAGCGACAGGGCCTTCGCTACACAGTCGGAGGTGATGGGTGCCTCAAGTTGGGCCCTTTGCAGAGGTGTGAGGGAGGGGAAGGGGATGGTGCCCAAGAACGCCACAAGCTCGTCCTGGGAGTACTGTGCGGCGGAGGAGTACAGGCCCGAGTAAAAGAACCCGAACTCCTCCGCAACCAGATCAGGGTCAGTGATGACATCTCCACCGGCAGTTTTAAGGGACACCACCACCGGGGGACGCTGATCCAGATGGGCCATGTACGCCAGTAACTTGCCCGCGCGCTCCCCAAATTCAAACAGGCGTTGTTTAGCGTAAAAGATGCCCCGTCTAGCCTTTTCGTGATGGAGTTGATCCGTGACCCTGGCTTGCAATTTCATCAGGGAGGCATTAGCCTCCGACGGGTCAGCCTGAAAGGCCAGTTCAAGGGCATGCACACGCTCCTCCGCCTGCCCAAGCAGGTGTTTAGAGGATGCCTTGTGTCTGGAGATGCGCTTGGAGAGAATCATGCGGGCATGCACCTTGAAGGCCTCCCAGACAGAGCCGTACGTGGCAGAGCCTGCGTTGGTGAGGAAAAAATATTCCCACTCACGCTGGATGGAATCCAGGTCTGGTAGAACAGTGAGCCAGAAGGGATTAAGTTTCCAGCCGCGAGGTCCAGGGGGGCACGGCAGACGCAACCGGACCCAGTAGGGGGAGTGAGCAGAGAGCACCCTGGCCTCGAACCCCGCGTCTAGAAGGTAGGGAAGGAGAGGGGGTGAGATGAGTATCAGGTCTATGCGAGACATGGCGGACCGGGAGGGAGTGAAACAAGAATAGTGTGCCAAGGAGGGGTGTCTATGTCTCCATGTGTCCGTAAGGGCAAATTCCGTCAGAAACCTCCCGAACCTAGTAATACCCAGTGGCTGGAGCATGGAGGACAGAGGGCTCAACCTATCTAGAGGGGGGATTGATGACCATATTAAAATCCCCTGCCCAAACAGCCGGCACCGAGGGGTAGCGGGCCATAAATGTGATGCCCTGCTGCAACACAGGGAAGGCAAATGGTGGGGGGATGTAAAAGGCAAGGAGCAAAAGCTCCAGACCCCCAATAGTGGCATGGAGAAATAAGAAACGACCCTGAGGGTCCGATTGCAGGTCATGTAACTGAAACTGAGCTGTTTTCGCGATCAGGATCGCCACACCCCGAGAATGCGAGGTGTGGGTGGCCTGATAGAGCCAACCCACCCACGGCCTCTTGAGGCACAACTGTTTTTGTCCAACCAAGTGAGTTTCAACTAGGATGGAGACCTCGGCCCGTTGAGACTTGACATGGGAAAGGACAGCAGCCCGCTTAGCTTTATCTCCCAGACCCCTAACGTTCCAGGTCAAAATCTTAAGGGACGCCATAGTCCAAATGAGAGGGGCATGTATGTACGGTTCCCACCATTCCCCCCAGTGTTGGCACACATAGTATAAAATCTCCCCCCACATGTCTAACAAGCGCCCACTCCCCCCCGGCGGCCCGGGCCACCGGTACCCCACTGGGGACCCCTCGAACAGACAGGGTCGGAGCCCAACAGGTGCGACCAGCACCAGGGTGGCATAGAGCTGGGGGGGGGGCCCGGCGACCACGGGCAACCGTAGCAGCGAGCACAGGCACCAATAAAAAGAAGAAAGCACAATTGTCAGTATAGCATGAGTCCACCTGCAGCAAAAAAGAAAAAACAATGAAATGCACATAACAAAAATCAACAAAAACACTGCACTGACACTGGTCCGGCTAGGCAGGTTCAACTCTCCAGCCACCTCTGGAGGCGGAGGGGTAGAGGCCGGCCAGGGAAACTTCGGCTTACAGGCAGCTGTAGGTAGCTGCAAGTCCATCGGTATTGCAGAGTAAGCCTCGGCTGGGGAGCGAACAAACTGTAAAGCATACATCAGTCTCTGGAAAGATCAAACCAGTCTCGAGCAGAACGGGCGAGCGAGGGCCGCCCGAGGCACTACAAAATGTTTGCGGGCATATGGCACAGGAACTGGGCACATAGCGCCAGGGTCAAGGGGCAGGAGAAAGTCAGTGGGAGAACCAGGGGGAGAAAAGAAGATTTCGCCACGTGGAGGCGGTAAAAAAACTCACGTGTCCAGGTATTGCGCTCTGTCCGCGGGGTAACCAGGATACAGCCGCACCGGGTGTCAGGCCTCAATGATCAGGATGGGCAGCCTCACCGCGGCGTTCCAGCCAGGCGAAGACGGCCTGCGGGTCCTCAAAGAAGTGCGCCCTGCCGTCTCTGGTCACCCGGAGGCGAGCTGGGAAGAGCATTGCGTAGGGCAGGTGGAGCACACGCAGCTGGCGCTTTGCCTCGACGAACTTGGCCCTCCTCTTCTGCACCTCCGCAGAGAAATCCGGGTACACCGCGACCGTCACATTGTCGATAGGGATGTTGCCCCGCTCCCGGGTGAGCCTCAGAATAGTGTCACGATCGCGGAAGTTAATGAACTTGGCGATGAGGGTTCTCTGCTTTGCGGCAAGGCGGTGGGCGCGCTCCACCACGAAGGTCGAAGAGAACGCCTCGCGGCCATAGGTGGTGATCAGCAGATTCTCCAGATACGTGGGGGGGTCGGCACCCTCACTGCGCTCAGGTAGACCCACGAACCGGAGGTTGCACCTCCGGAGCCGGTTCTCCATATCATCCTGTTTGGAGAGGATGGAGTTCAGCTGGAACTGCATCTGTTCGGTGGCAACCTGGAGTGGATGCAGGCCATCCTCCACGTGGCCCACCCGGCGCTCGGTCTCCGACACACGCTCCCGGAGCCTGTGGATGTCCTGCCGAATCAGGGAAATGTCCACCTTCACCTCTTCAATCCTGGAGGTGAGGGTCGATTGGCAAAGCGCTATGGCCTCAAGCACACGAGCAGTGTCGTTGGCGGGCTGCTCACCCCCCTCAGGAGACTGAGTGGCGCCATCTTCTCCAGCAGGGTCGCGGTCCTCCCGGCGGTATTTGTCCAGCCTGGAAGCAGCTCCGGAGCGTTTAGGGGGGGACATGAGGAAAGGATGTGTCTCGAGCGGAGCTCCTACACCGCGCGTCCTACTCCATGCAGCTCCAGACCACGCCCCCCGCCAGACCACGCCCCCACCAGTTTCTATTTTTAAGAATTTTCTTGCACATAGTGGTTGTATTGGTCCTTATTCATCATCACGACAACTTTGTCTGTGCGTTACCTGCAACCATAGATGTTGGACACCCAGAAGTGTGTAGATTCTGTGTTGGTTGTGGATTATGTTCCAGCATTGATTTTTTGGCCGACTCTTCTTGTTGTTCTTTGTTGTGTGTCTCTTGGATAGTCCATTACCTCTTTGTCTAGAGAATTGTTGAGAAAAAGATATATTAGAGAAGGAGTGCGATATACTATATCCTGTAGATGAATTATCATTTGTCTTAGATCTAGTATAGTTGGACTGCCATTTATAGGCCCTACCCTCTCTGAACACAGTCACCTTTTTCCCACTTGATGAGGTAAACTTGCCAAGTCACGCAAGCTGATAACAGAGGAATGAGGCACTAGAGAAAAATTACACATAGTGCTCTGGACTAAGACAAGTACACACTATAGAGGGATATGTTTTTACTTTCACTTCAAACTCTTTACAACCGCGCTATAGATGAATGACAGCTACAGTGTGGTTGCACATTGAATGACATCCTCCCGTGATTGTGCATCCACAGGCATCTGTGATCGCTGTGTCCTCCTTGTCCAACCACAGAATATCACAATGTAAACAGGATTAACAGGTTATCAGCAATCCTCACCTCATGCTGACAGCGCATGAGGAGAGCTGATAACCGGAAAATCTACACAGGGGACATCTACACTGATAATCAGTGCAGCTCCAACAGTGCCCACCAGTGCTGCCTCAGTGTCCATTAGTGCAGTCTATTAGTGCCCATCAGTGCAGCCTCATCACACATCAGTGAAGGAGAAAAAATACTTATTTAACATTTTTAAAGCAGAAACAAAGATGTTTCTCAAAATTTTCATTTGTTTAGCAAAAAAAAAAAAACCCAGTGGCGGTTGGATACCACCAAAAAGAAAAAAAAGCCGTTTAAAAAAAATAGATAAAAGTTTAGTTTGGGTACAGTGTAGCATGACCACGCAATTGTCATTCAAAGTGCGACAGCACTGAAAGATGAAAATTGGCTTGGGGGTAAAAGTGCCCAGTAGTAAAGTGGTTAAAGAGATTGTATGTGTTTTACTTTGAGAGCTTTCCATACTGCATAGTGGTCACACATACGGAAAAGGCGGTTTGCGTAAATTGTTCATGTAACATAAGATCTAGTTGGGTTGACAGTGTGTGAACTAGCACACTGGAAACTTTTTCACAGGTTTGGAATAACTAAAAATTTGAATGCCATTGCTTTCACTTATGTGAGCATTTGATATATCTCTATATCTATATCTATAACTATATACATTTTTACTACCGGTGACATAGTGACAAACAGTGTGGTGTTTATTTATGCTATACACACACACACACACACACACACACACACACAGAAAAACAAATGGGAACAAAAATAGCCAAAACAAAAACCTTGTCTCGGCACTAACTATACAATATTTACAGGTCCTAACTACCAGGCCTAGCAAGCCTACAGCTTGCCAGCTTCCACATACACAGCTTAATAGCTTTTTACAACCTTTTGCACCCCTAGATAGAAGTTGTCTGAGGTTCTGGGGAGAGGACAAAGATCCCTGAATGTGTAAATCCTGAACAGGACTTTCTCTTATATTCACCGACCGACACAGCTCCTCTCTTAGTAATAGGGCACAACAACCCAATGGCTAGGAGATACTAGGCATTAGTTGTAATACAACGCTCAGAACTCTTAGTTCCACCCAGGGGGTGGTCCCTTGGGCAACAACCCTCTACCCTGCCATGCAGTCATCAGTTTTATTTTGCCTAGTGAAGGAGAAGGACCTATGAACCCTGCGGGGCCCATCGGCCCGTGCTTTTTTATGCAAAAGCGTGATTTTTTGCGCAAGATGAATGATCCTGTGATGCACTATCAACAGCCGGCTGGTTGACAAGGCTTGATACCCTTATCCTTGTAGTCTCCCCAGTCTGGCCTTCGAGCGCGTGCAGGCCACGATGAAACCTAAGCTCCAGAGGTGGTCGGTGAGCTTTTATACTCCGGGGCATACATATGACCAGGCTACTGATGTCTGTGTCACAGTATGCTGGACCAGCAGCCACCCTGTACTGATCAGTGAGTGGGTCTGTGATGGAATGCCTCCCAGCTCTTCAGGACTGGTAAGTACAGCTCTCCCTGCCTTGGCGGGGCTGAGCAGTTGGGCATTCCCTGGGAGGTCGATTCGGGGGTCCCTCGCTGGGGGGATGCTGCATGTGGCTGCCGAGCAGTGTGTGTGTGTGTCTATGCAGGGGCTCTCCGGGGGGGCTCTCACCTGGGGGGGCTGCTCTGGCTAGCGGTGTTCTGGGTCCTGTTCTTCATGCCCCTGGAAGGTGTCTGTGAGGTTTTGCTGATGTCCTGTACATTGCTGTGTTCACTGCCATCGTTTTCTCCCTGTACCTCATGGAGCTGCCATTTTAGGTGTGGGCAAGGGCGGCATGCTCTCCTGGGCTTCAGCGGCCATTTTCCTAGTGCTCTCCTATCCAGGATACTGGCGCCCATTTTCTTGAAGCCTGAACACGTTTTTAGTGTTCTCTAGCGGCAGCATGTGCTCCTGTGCTCTCACAGCCATTTTCCCTGTGTTTTATGTCCTTGCACTGGACACTGGGTGGCCATTTTATTGAAGCCTGAGCACACTTTAGAGCGGTTTTGGCACTATTTGCAGCTGCTGCCACTGACACAGCATTGTTTCCTCTGCAGCTGGGAGCCCACATGGACTACAGGCACTACTTGCTGGATAGCGCAGAACTCATATACATAGTTACATAGTTAGCCAGGTTGAAAAAAGACACAAGTCCATCCAGTTCAACCTTAAAAACAAATAAATAAAATAAAAAATAATCGTACAATCCAGATACCCAATTTTATGCCCACAATTGATCCAGAGGAAGGCGAAAAAAAACCCCAGCAGAGCATGCTCCAATTTACTACAGCAGGGGAAAAAAATTCCTTCCTGATCCCCCAATAGGCGATCGGATTTTCCCTGGATCAACTTTACCTATGTTAGTACCTAGTTATATTATGTACCATCAGGAAAGTATCCAAGCCTTTCTTAAAGCAATCTACTGAACTGGCCAGAACCACCTCTGGTGGGAGTCTATTCCACATTTTCACTGCTCTAACTGTGAAGAAACCTTTCCGTACTTGAAGCTGAAATCTCTTTTCCTCTAGACGTAAAGAGTGCCCCCGTGTCCTCTGGGTTGACCGTACAGAGAACAACTCAACACCAAGTTCACTATATGGACCCCTAATATATTTGAACATGTTAATCATATCCCCCCTTAATCTCCTTTTCTCAAGAGTGAATAAATTTAGTTCCTCTAATCTCTCCTCATAGCTGAGTTCCTCCATGCCTCTTATCAGTTTGGTTGCCCTTCTCTGCACTTTCTCCAGTTCCCCGATATCCTTTTTGAGAACTGGTGCCCAAAACTGAACGGCATATTCCAGGTGAGGTCTTACTAATGATTTGAACTCCTCAGAGTGGTGAGTCCAGCGGGAAAGAGCTCCTCAGCCAGCGCGAGTAAGGAGGGTGGGACTGTCACTGTCCTAAGTCCCCTTAGGGTGGCAGACAGGCTAGGGTCAGCATGGCTTCAGAAACTGGTGTTTCTTCCCCTGAAATCCAGGCAATTGCAACCGGGTCACCTGCAGACTGTGCAGTGCCTATGGACACCCTGATGGCGGTCCTCAATTCGTTTGTTGCCAAGATGAAGGCAGTGCGTGGAAAGAAAGGTGCAATAAAGCGGCCCCTGCCCCCCCATCCTCGGGTCCTGCTAAAGCTGGTGACCCCTGCTCTGTCTTGTCAGATGACGCTGACCAGGACCGTTCGGACAGTGAGGATGAGTCCCCGTCCGGGTCCGTGAGCGACTGTCAGGGAACTCACTGTGTGAATGTCCGTCCCCATGTAGCAGCAGTTTATTATCTTTCCAAGGGCCATGCGCAGTGTCCCCGTCAGAGGCGAACGAGTTCCGGAACAAACGGACGTACGCTCATGCCAATACGAACACGTGGGGCTTGCTCGACTATTCTTTTGGATCATCCCTGCTTACTACTTCCTGGATTATTACTGACCTCGGCTTGGACTTCCTACTTCGGCTTGCTTCCTGACTTTGTACCTCACTACCAGACCCTTGCTCGTCCTTAAATACGTACCTGCCTTCCGTTCCTGTACCTCATTGCCAGCCAGTTGCCAACCTTGCTTGTTCCTGACGTGCAGCGTTTTCCTCATACCTGCTTGGCTTCCGCTGAATACCTCCGGTGACCAGTCTACACCTCTTCCTCCGTGAGGATCCAGTGTCTTCAAGCCACCATCTTCAAATCTGCAGGCACCTGCATCCTTTCGCTGCCTCAACACTCCCTGTCCCCACTTCCAGGGGCGTTGAGACCGGAACTGTGCAAGAGGCCACCCCCAGCAGTCTGACTCCGCTGTAAGGTACGTGACAGTACGATCCAGCCATAATGGAGTCCGACAGGGGGGCCTCACCTTTTGGAAGCCTTGTGCCAACAGATCTCCGCCCTTACCCAAGCAGTCCAGGGCCTGCAAGATGGTTATCACCAACTTGAGCGGAGAGTGGAGTCATTGACACCAAGCACCACTGCTTCTCAAGGGGCCACAGCATCCCGGTCCTCCGGTCCGGCAACTTCAGCATCTGCACCTGCAGTGGTGGTGCCACCCCCAGAGCCTCGAGTTCCTACTCCAGAGAGGTTTTCCAGAGATCGCAGTAAATTCTGTGCTTTCAGGAATGCCTGCCAGTTAGATTTTCTGCTACAGCCTCGTACCTTCTCCCCGTTCCTGTACCTCGTTGCCAGCCAGTTGCCAACCTTGCTTGTTCCTGGCGTGCAGTGTTTTCCTCATACCTGCTTGGCTTCCACTGAATACCTCCGGTGACCAGTCTACACCTCTTCCTCCGTGAGGATCCAGTGTCTTCAAGCCACCATCTTCAAATCCACAGGCACCTGCACCCTTTCCCTGTCCCCACTTCCAGGGGTATTGAGACCGGAACTGTGCAAGAGGCCACCCCCAGCAGTCTGACTCCGCTGTAAGGTACGTGACAGTGACAAAGCGCTTGTTGGAGCACTTATCACAGCTGTGCGTGATATCCTGAAGATTCAGGAGCCAGCAGATCCCTCTGCTGATGTACCGGTCCCTTTTGGGTCCCGCAAGTCAGCACATTCACCTAAGGTGTTCCCGTATCCTGTATCTGACTTATTTTGACAAGTTCATTTTCAAGGAATGGGGTTACCCGCAACGGACCTTTTCGGTCCCCAAATACATGGCAGTGCGTTACCCTTTTGAGGAGAGCCTTCTCAAAAAATGGTCGGTTCCTCTGGTTGTTGACCCCCCAGTATCCAGGTTAAATAAAGTAACCATGATCCCGGTTGAGGGGACTCCTGCATTCAAGGATCCCACGGACAGGAAGGCCGAGGCAGTGGCTCATTCCTTGTTTACGGTTGTGGGGTCAGCCGTGCGACCAGTACGGGCATCCGCACTTGTTTCGCAGACACTAACTGTGTTTGCACCGTGAATTGGGAGAGCAACAGGCTTCTCATGTCTGCGTGGAACTATCAGACCAACTAGTGCAAGGCCTTTAGTATGTCTGTGCCGTGGCCCTGGATACTCTCCCTCTGTTATCCAGGGTTTCAGTGTCACCTGTGGTGCTGAGGCGCCTGATTTATCTAAAATGCTGGTCTGCTGACCAGGCATCCAAAAAAGCCCTGACGGATCTTCCCTTCCTTGGCGACCAGCTCTTTGGAGCCTCTTTGGATGACATAATTAAAAATGCCACCAGTGGTAAGAGTACCTAACTCCCACAGGCCAGGAAGGCTAAGGAGCCACGCCGTAGGCAAGTGCCCTCTTTTTCCACGCAAACTGCTTTTTTGTCCGCCCGGAGCTTTGACAAAACGTCCCCAGCCCGACAGGACAACCACGAACGGACAAAAATGTCCCTGGAATTGCAAGCCTACCAAGCCTGTGAATAAAAGTGCTACCGCATTGAGGTTTGCTCCCACCCATGTCTTGGGTGGGGGGTAGCCTTCAGGAGTTTGCAGCCCAGTGATCCTCTGGGTTATCCTCTCAAGACAGCTGCTGCCACGGGTGTTTGGAAGTAGAACTTTTATGGACCGTGATTATAATTTTCCTGGGCATTATTTGTATTTTTATTATTATTTTTTATATATTTTATTTCCCTTAATCCCTCTCCCCTCCTCCTTTTATTACGAGAGAAAAATATAGAGAGTTCTTACGGTGATTGATTCTTGCACCATCTTATTACTATTTCTTGGATACCGCTCGGTTATCCGACCAATGGGTCTGCGATATGATTTCCACAGGCTACAAGATAGAGTTTCTCTCTTGGCCGCCAAACAGATTCTTCCCCTCTAGCATACCCGTATCACCGGCTCGCCGGGTGGCCCTCTTGGGGGCAGTAAGGGACCTGCTGAGTCACGGGGAGGTTGTACTGGTTCCAGAATTGGAACGTTTCCAGGGATTCTATTCAAATCTGTTTGTAGTTCCCAAGAAGGAAGGGGTACGTCCAATCTTGTCATCAAAAGTTTCTGCGGTTTGCAGTCGGGGGAAGCCCACTACCAGTTTGTGGCTCTTCCTTTTGGTCTGGCATCAGCCCCCCCGAGTCTTTATGTCAGGTCACCTAGAGCCCAGGTGACAGGTGCACACCGTAGGGTTGGGGATGCACCGCAAGGCTGTGGACCCTACGGCTGACGGCTGCAGACGGGGGACAGATCCCACTGGGGTAAGAGCGTAAGATTCCCCGGGGCGCGGAGTCTAAGAGCCAGCTGGTGTTCACCAGAGCTTCGAGTGGTGAAGATGGTCTTGGCTGCAACTGGCTCCAGGTCGCAACCCCCAGGGTCCCCCAGCTCACACCCACAGTAGGTAACAGGAGGATAGGGATGGTGAGGGACAAAGCCAAGGTCGGGGCCACAAGCAGAACAGAATAGTCGGGTACACGCCAATAGGTCAGGGTCACAGGCAAGCAGGGATGGTCAGAACACGCCAAGGTCGGTAACGGAAATCAGAAGCAGAGCACACGACAGGAAACAGGAAGCTAATACACAAAGGTTGATCAGCAGGATAGGCTAGCAGTGCAAAGGTTAATATAGTGTAGTCTGATGGGGGCTAGGGTGGAGCCATTCCAGAGGAAGGAAATAAAAGCAGTCAGGTGAAGCTCGGCTGGTCTCTAGAAATGAACACATGCAGACAGGTAAGGAGAACAACTCTAATGCATAACCATGACACTTTACCAAGGTATTGGCTCCAGTTTTGGCGTTGCTGCGGCAACGTGGGATCGCAATCGTGGGATACCTAGACGATCTCCTCCTGATGGCATCTTCCGCCTCAGAGTTAGAGGAGGATGTGGCGATCACCATGCAGACCCTGCAAGAATTTGGATGGCTGTTGATCCTAAAGAAGTCGGTGATTGTTCCGACCCAGCGTCTGGAGTACCTAGGCTTGCTGCTGGACTCCATGGAAGCGAGAGTTTTTCTCCCTTCAGACAAACTGCAGACTGTCAGATCCGCGGTAAAACTGCTTATGAACCGCAAGTGGTCGTTGCTTGCATGCGAGTCCTGGGCCTCATGGTAGCCTCCTTCAAGGCAGTACCTTATGCCCAGTTCCACACCAGAGTCCTGCAGAAGGAGATTTTGACAAAATGGGACAAATCTCAGTTGTCCCTGGATCGACAGATCCAGGTGAGCCAGTCATTCAGAGACTCACTGATCTGGTGCCTGAGATCCCCGGTGATTCAGTCCGGTAAATCGTTACTGCCTCTGAAGTGGACAGTGATCATAATGGGAACAAAAGATTTGGAGATAAGGGACTTTTGTGGCACCAAGTATTGTAAATGAAAAAATGATAAATGAATAAAGAAAAATGTTCTAAAAAAATACAAATTTATTTCACATGAGCTTCACAAAATATAAAGATAGTCAAGCTGTTAATGCAATTCCCTAAGGTCTATGATTGACACCTAATACATAAACGCAGGTGACATTCTCTTTAACCACTACAATACAGGGCACTTTCGCCCCCTTCCTTCCCAGCCCAATTTTCAGCTTTCAGCGCTCTAGCGCTTTCAGTGACAATTGCGCGGTCATGCTACACTGTACCCAAATGAAATCGTTATCATTTTGTTCGCACAAATAGAGCTTTATTTTGGTGTTATTTATTCACGACTCCGTTTTTTTTTTTTTGCGATATAAGCGCAAAAATAGCGGAAATTTGGAAAAAAAACAATATTTTCTTTTTTCTATTTGAAAAGAAATCCAATAAAATCAAATTTTGTCATAAATTTAAGCCAAAATGTATTCTGCTACATGTTTTTGGTAAAAAAAATTCCGTTAAGTGTATAATAATTGGTTTGTGTGATCACGGACATATGTACGCAAATGATCATGTACATATGTGTGCAGGTGATCACGTACATATGTGTGCAGATAATCATTGGGACATGTGATTTTAGTGGGACATATGTGGGGGACATGTTTTTATTATTAGGGACATGTGTTTTTATTATTTGGGGACATGTATGTTTTGGGGACATGTGTGTTTTGGGGACATGTGTGGGGACTGTGTTTGTACTGTGTGGTGTGTTGTGTGTTTACACTACACTGATGATCAGTGAGTAAAAAGCTGTAAAAAGCAGCCCATACTCACTGATCATCAGCCGGCTGCAGCGTTCTGCTCTCCTCTCCTCAGCGGTGACTTCCGTGTGAGGAGAGGAGAGCCGATTGCCTAGCAACCGGCTGTTTGTTTACATCACATGACGGCCGTGATTGGACACGGCCGTCATGTGATCAGGAGGGCCAATCACAGAGCCCTCCTGCCGATCTGAGATGTGCCGTGTCCGGATGACACGAGCACATCGGGATCGCGCCGCTGCGCGGGCGCGCGCGTGCACGATCCCGCTACTCCTTAATGGCGTTCCTGAACGTCCTATCAGGAGTAGACGGCTCCCACCCGGCCGTATATATGCATTGGCCGGGTGGGAAGTGGTTAAAGACCAACAGAGGTTCCATCTCAATACGTTCAACATGTTTCTCCTTTGTCTGCTTCTTCAGGAACATGGGAGTAGGAATATTCATATCACACAAGAACAAGTATGTTACTCTTTAAACTATACATAAAAAGAAAAATCAATTCACAAAGAAAGCACATCTAAACTGCAAATCTTTATAATGTAAATAACAAGGCAATAACCATAAAATACAATAATACAGTGTCAAAAATTGCAAGTGTGTGAAGGCGAGAACAAAAAAATAAAATAAATTTGGATTAAACCAAAACCACCCCCCCCCCCCCCCCAAAGGTCCAGATATTAAACATTCCCCTTACCTCCAAGAAAGGGGAAACATTTTTTAGAAACATCTACACCAAATGAGATTGATCCTCTTCAAAGAATAATTTCCATTCATCAACACCGCAGATAATGCCGTTCTGCCCTCATATATGGCCAGGGAGACCCGCAGAGAGGGTGATAATTAGTACAAATGTCTCTGAAAAATATGCACAAAATGGTACCTGGATGAACTACAAACTAATAAGACTTCTTTCCAGATCTTAAAGACATAAGGATACAGGTCGGTGAAGGTCCCACCCAGATCACCATTAAAGGAGCCGCACCTACCCACCTTATAGAACAATTATATAGAGTTGTTATAAATCAGGGAGCCCGGGAGAAAGGCAGAAGATCTTCAAGGGGTTAATGTTCACAGGATCTAATAAAAAAAACAACAAATAGAAAACAATTGTATGGTTCCTTCAACATTGTTATGCTACTATGGCCCCATAGACCATAAAATAGCAAACTGCATTTTAAGGAAACGCAAAAAGTCGCATAAAAACGCATCATGAGCTTCAAAATATAGAAGTCTCTCACCTCTTCACGGTTTTGGGCTATAGATGTTCAAATTGAGTCACCGGTCCGCAATTTAGGACAGGAAACGGAGGGAAAGGAGGAAAGGGAGCAGAGGATTAACACTCCCACTCTCAATCACAGCAGACCCACAACGTCCAAACGAACCAGATCCTATCCACCTTGCAGTGTAAAAAATAGACACAGTTATGCAAAGTACAGCCCCTAGGGGCACACAGACAAGTATGCTCAACGAGTACTCTAGCTAAGAATCCACAAAAATGCTTTTTTACCTGACAACAATACGCAGGACGAACCTCCCGAGCTTCCAAACACTCCCAGCCTGTCACATGGCAGGCCAGGTTTAAATAGCCCTCTCCATGGCGCCAAAACGTGACATGTGACGTCACAGCGTCATGGTGCCAAGCGGACACAACAACAGGACGTCCCGGGTCATCAGACTGCCGCCGGAACTGGAAATGAGCGTCATTTCCGGTGTACCAAGGTGTCAGCAGGAAGGGAGAAAGACTATCTCTGCTGACCCCTCCTGGATATAGTTGGAAAAGACCCAGAGACTTCCCGAGGAAGATGACCCTTAAAGGGACATTCACAGCGGGTCCTGAAAGGGCTCATGTGCCCCCCAAACATGGGAACACATTCCCCCGTAAGACAGGACCCTTGGGTGTCCATACGGGCCCCCAATTGCCAATGAAAAGAGAGGCATCACAGGCCAAGATCTGTAGTAGAAGATAAATGGAAAGAAAGAAAAAAATAATAATTTATCTTTTTTATTTTTGTTATAAATTATTTTATCCAAGCACGCATCTGCAAAAAAGCTGAAAATAGCCCTAATAATATGTAATTTTATATGTAACCTGATATCTGACAACCAGGGGTGGCCCTAACAACAAAGCCAAATCCTAAAGGCAGATAACAAATGACATAAAAACACTTACAACAATCATACATTAAACTAAAGGCAGCAACCGTTCGAGTTTTACCCTCTAAGTGGAGGCACCCCCACCTAGAGCGGTGATCTCTAAAAGAGATTAAAGATGATAATAATTATTAGAATACACCTGAATAGAGCCAAGGCCACCTCTTTACAAGAATGGCTTATAGCTGATCCCCTCATTGAGGCCTGGGAGGCGAGTCGCCTGTAAGTAATAAATCCATCTTGTTTCAAGTTGTAATAATTTTTTATCAAGATCACCCCCCCGACCCTGTGAAGGGAGATGCTCCAGGCTGAAAAAAACAATAGACTTAAGATCGAAATTATGATATAGCCCCACATGGCGGCTTATGGGAGTTTCCATTTTTCGTTTCGATATTAAAGAGACATGGTCCCTTATGCGGCAAAACAGGGGACGCTTTGTTTTACCCACATAGAAAGTAAGTAAACTGATCCAACTGACTGTGGGTGTCCAAATGTTGCCATTTGGGAGCACTAAATTTTTCCCCTCTAGAATGAAACGACAAAAGTCACACTTACCGTACCGGTAGGTGGCAGGTGTGGTGACTTTTGTGGTTCCCTCCATCCTATAATGACTTGTAACCAAACTGTCTCTCAACGATCGTGACCTTTTATATGTCATTTCCGGGTAAGGTTGCACAAATTTTGAAATCCTCTCATCTGCTGTTAGAAGGTGCCCAAATTTTTCATAGATATTACGAATCTTCTTATGTTGCTTGTTAAATTTAGTAATGACCCGTGTTGAAGTGGACACTTTCTTTTGTCTAGGTTGGTACAGCAAAGATTGCCGGTCCAACTGTCTAACCCTATTGTAGGCTTTCTTCAACCCAGTCCTACTGTAGCCTCTCTCCAAAAGCCTGTCTCTTAAAGATTTTGCTTCTCTCTGAAAATCCTCATCACGTGTGCAGTTGCGTTTAATACGCAAGAATTGACCATAAGGGATACTCTTAACCAAATTACCCGGATGTGAGCTATTAGCGTGCAGAAGATTATTGCCCGCTGAGCTCTTCCTATACAGGGTGGAGCACAACGCCCCCTCTCATCCACGAAGAGCTCCACATCAAGGAACGTGATTCTTTTATGGTCATAACTGTAAGTGAACTTTAAATTATGCGAATTAATCTGTAGGCCCTCCAAGAAAGCCGCCAAGTCCTCTCTCGGTCCTGTCCAAATCATTAACACATCATCAATATATCGATTCCATGAAATCACATGGGACAACTGAGTCATTCTTGACTCATCTGAGAAAAGATCCCTTTCCCACCCCCCTAGGTACAGGTTCACATATGAGGGCGCGCATTTCGCTCCCATTGCGACTCCCTGCACCTGGAGGTAGTGGGATCCTTTAAAAACAAATATATTGTGTGTAAGCACAAAGCTAAGCAATTCAAGAACAAATTCATTATAACTCCAAGAGTCTACATCGCGTTCTGTCAAAAATTATCGAATCACCTCCACACCCCTTGTATGCGGTATTGAGTTATACAATGCCTCAATATCTATCGGGGGGATCTTTTCTCAGATGAGTCAAGAATGACTCAGTTGTCCCAGGACCGAGAGAGGACTTGGTGGCTTTCTTGGAGGGCCTACAGATTAATTTGCATAATTTAAAGTTCACTTACAGTTATGACCGTAAAAGAATCACGTTGATTGATGTGGAGCTCTTCATGGATGAGAGGGGGGTGTTGTGCTCCACCCTGTATAGGAAGAGCTCAGCGGACAATAATCTTCTGCACGCTAATAGCTCACAATTTTGGACGAAAACAAAATGGGCTAACTAATGTTTTTTTTTTTTATTTTTTTTTTTAAATCAGTGTATTTTTCCCCCCAAAAAATTGCATTTGAAAGACTGCTGCGCAAATGCCGTGTGACATAAAATATTGCAACAACCGTTATTTTATTCCCTAGGATCTCTGCTAGAAGTTGAGTTCATTCAAGTGTAAACATTGTATCTTTTTGCTCTTTTCTTGGCAGACTGCCCAGAGAGGAGACAAGTCGCTTCTATGAAGACTCAGTCAACTTACACTGACTTCTATTACAGAAGTCATTTGCAAGTCACGCTGTAGTTCTAAATTGTCCTTTTTATCAGTACAATCGGCCGATGCCGATTAATTAAAAAACTGCAAATATCGGCCGATATATAGCCGGCCGATATATCGGTCGACTTCTACTTCCCACCCACTTGCCCTGGAACAATCTTACCGGCTGCCTGGGGAGACCGTGGCTATGGATGGAAAGTCTGTGCGGCTGTAGGGGTGGTGACCAGGCACAGATGGTCACCAAGATTCCTGTGATCTACAATCAACAGCCGGTCTGGGTGACAGGCTGGATAATATAGATCCTGGTAGTCTCCCCAGCCTGGCCATCGAGCGTGAGCAGGCCCTATCTACGTGCCGGGTCAGGCATGAGATGATCCAGTGGCGGCCGGTGAGCTATATGTTCCGGGCACACATATGATTAGACTACTGCTGTCTGTGTCAGTGTGACATGGCCGACAGCCACCCCGTACTGCTTGGGTGATGGGTCTGTCCGTGGAATGCGTCCAGCAGTCCCTGCAGGAGGGGTAAGTATGGTTCCACCTGTCTCGGCAGGATGGAGCAGCTGGGCATTCCCTGGGAGTTCGACCAGGGGGTCTCTCACTCTCCCTTTCTTCTCTCCCTGTCCCTCCCCTCCTTCTCATGTTATGGGCCACTGTGTGACTGGTCACATGGGAGTGCGGTGCACATACCTGGCTGGGGGTCTTCCGGGGGGGCTCTGGGTCCTGGCAGGGGGCTGCACTGGGTGTTGGGGGTCCGCTCGTCCTCTTCCCTGTTTCTGGGCCTTGGTGGGGTGTTTGTGCTGTGTTTGACATGTGGGGAGGCCGCTGCATGCTCCGCAGCCATTTTCCTGGGGCCATTTTTTTTTTTGTAGCCACAGCCATCATTTCTCTTATATTCATCGACCGACACATCTCCTCTCTGTAACTAAATAGGTTGTATAGCCTGCCATTAGGAGAACTAGGCAAAATTGTTACACAATGCACAGAACTTTTAATCCCGCCACAGGGGGGCAGACCCTGTGCTATCAACCCTCCTCACTGCTCCCAGCAGCTTCAGTTTTTATTTTGCCTAGTAAGGAGAATGACCTAGGAACCCTGAGGGCCCTCTTGGTTCATGTTTTTGCTGCAGGTTTAATGTTTTTTGCGCAAGATGAAAGATCCTGGGATCTTCTATCAATTGCCGGCTGGGTGACAGGCTGGTTAATGATATCCTTGTAGTCTCCCCAGTCCGGCCATCGAGCGTGAGCAGGCCACAGCTAAGGCTCGGCAGGCCACGACATGCCTCAGCTCCAGAGGTGGTTGGTGAGCTTCAATGCTCTGGGGTATACATATGACCGGGCTACTGCTGTCTGGATCACAGTATACCGGGCCAACAGCTACCCTGTAACTGCGCAGGAGTAGGTCTGTGATGGAATGTCTCCCAGCTCTTCAGGACTGGTAAGTATGTCTCTCCCTGCCTAGGTGGGGTGAGCAGCTGGGCATTTCATGGGGGTAGATTCGGGGGCCACCTCACCTCCCTATCTTCTCTCCCAAGTCCCTATCTCCCCTCCTTCCCCCCTTTTGAGGGGGATGGCTGCAGGCGGTGTGTGTGTGTTTGGGTTTGCTGGTTTCTCACCTGTGGGGGCTCTGTGCAGCTGGCGTTGGTCCTGGTCCCGGTCTGGGGGGTCCCAAAAGTGTTTGTGGAGGTGCTGTCTGGTGGCCATCTTGGATGTGGGAAAGCCTGTATTCCCCTGGTGAACTTCAGCAGCCATCTTCTTTAGAATCTCCTATTTGGTTACATTGGCGGCCATTTTCTTGAAGCCTGAGCACTCTTCGCCCCAATTCTCGTGTGGCAGTATTACATGTGCTCTCACTTGCTGTTTCCTGTGTCCACTGTGTGTACAAGACGCTGGATGGCTCCTTGCTGAACGCTGAAGCTAGCTCTGCAGAACGTTTCACCGCTGTTATAACCAGCTGCTGCTGACATAGTTGTATCTCAAGGTCCAATCTTTCACCCTGCTTTACCATCGCTGGCTTTAACGGCATGGCTATTGAGAGCCAGGAGCTGAGGAACCGGGGTCTGTCAGACTTGGTGATTCCAACTATACTGAGGGCACGGAAATCTTCTTTGCGGAAGATATACCATCGTACCTGGAAGGCCTACATCTCCATGTGTGAGGAGAAAGGGTGGCATCCGCGCTCATTTTCTGTATCGAGGATCCTGCTGTTTCTTCAGCATGGAGTGGACCAGAAATTGGCATTGAGCGCCATTAAGGGGCAAATTTCAGGCTTGGCTGTCTTTTTTCAGCGACCCCTGGCGTCTCACTCATTAGTGAGTACCTTTGTTCAGGGGGTATGACATGTAGTCCCTCTGGTGCGTCTTCCGTTACCCCCATGGGATTTGAACCTGGTATTGTCGGCGCGTCAGCCGCCGTTTGAGAATATCAGGGAGATTCCCCTGTTGACCCTTTCACAGAAGGTGGTTTTTCTAGTGGCCATCAGTTCTGCCAGGAGGGTTTCGGAATTGGCAGCCTTGTCTTGCAAGTCGCCTTATCTGGTCATCCACAGGGATAAGGTGGTGTTGCGTCTGCAACTGTCCGTTCTACCCAAGGTGGTTTCGGCTTTTCATATCAATGAGGACATTGTATTACCATCGTTGTGTCCTAGGCCGAAGCACCCCAAGGAGGTGGCCCTTCACGCTCTCTTTCGGTGGCTGGTCCTAAGAAGGGCATGGCAGTCTTGTCGGCCACCATTTCCAGGTGGATCAGACAGGTTGTAGTCCAAGCCTACGCCTTAAAGGGGCAGGGGCCCCTCTTTCCAGTCACGGCCCACTCTACAAGAGCAATTGGAACATCTTGGGCCTTCCGACACCAAGCGTCTGTCGCTCAGGTGTGTAAGGCGGTAACCTGGTCGTCTGTCCATACGTTTACCAAGTTCTACAAGTCAGTGCATCGGCTAATGCTTGTTTTGGCCGCAAATGTTTTGCAGGCGGCCGTGTAGTTGCAATTGAGTTTTTTTTCCCTGGTTTTTCGATAAAAATGCAGTACTGTTTTTTGTTAAATGCACTGTTGCATTACTTCCGCAATGTTGCGGTTTTGGGGATCACTCCTGTTGAGGATTCCTGGTTATATGGTGAAGGTTTTTCACACACTGCTGTTTTTTGGTGGGTTTGGTTTCACTAGTTCCCACTTGCCATGGTGGATGAAGTTTTTTATTCTGTTTTTTCCCACCCCCCGTTTGGCACTGCTTGGGGACGTCCCATTTAGTTACAGAGAGGAGCTGTGTCGGTCGGTGAATATAAGAGAAAATAGGATTTTTGTACTCACCGTAAAATCCTTTTCTCTGTAATTCACCGACCGACACAGCACCCACCCCTCTTTTTTTCTACGTTATACTGCTTATTGACGTACTGAAGCTGCTGGGAGCAGTGAGGAGGGTTGATAGCACAGGGTCCGCCCCCCTGGGGCGGGATTAAAAGTTCTGTGCATTGTGTGACAATTTTGCCTAGTTCTCCTAATGGCAGGTTAAACAACCCATTTAGTTACACAGAGGAGCGAATTACAGAGAAAAGGATTTTACGGTGAGTACAAAAATCCTATTTTCTCTTATATTCACCGACCGACACAGCTCCTCTGTAACTAAATGGGTTGTTTAACCTGCCATTAGGAGAACTAGGCAAAGTTAGGGGCTGGCTTACCTCTCTGTCATGGCGGCTTCCACAGCTCGGAACTAATCCCATTGAAGCGGGCTGGGCTGTCCTCCATTAGTGGAGTCTTCTCTGGGATATTACTGCTCAGTGATCACTGGAGGAAGAAGAGCAGTCTGCACTGCTAGGGGGTGTTATCAGAGCAACCATCCTCCCCATAGAGGAGACAGATCATTGCCTAGAATATCTCTGTGTCATCTGTGACGTTTCTATGAGAGCTGCTTTTGAGAACCTGAAAGTGAACTCCTGCCTGTGAAAGAATTACATGCCTGTGTAGATCTCCCTAAAAAGAGATCATAAAATCTGGTAAGCGACAGTGTGTGCAGAGGTGGAGGATTTCTCTCTTGGAACAGGTCACTATTTTCCGGGTGCATTTTTCATGTGATGTCACGAGGAATAGACCTTTAAAGATAAGCACTTTGAGGACTCTTTTTTTCATTCATTATTTTTTCACTTGTCTGATTGGACGTTTTGAGAATTTGCGTATAGAGCTATTTTCCCAATCATAGACCACTTTGGGGATTGTGTCATTTCACTGATTGATCACAATTATTCATATTTGTATATATATGTTTTCGTGTGATTAGTTATTTAAGAAACACTCTTTCAGCGCAGCTAATAGGTTTGGAATGATATGGTGGTGTGGGTATCTCACATCATTTAGCTGCAGCAGTTAAGCGAGTGTTTATCACTTTGAGGACAGCGCAGTAGGATACTTTTACAAGTATTGATATTGCCCTCAGCAGATTTCTTACCCCTGCTGGGGTGAGATAGCCTCCACAGTCTGATCCCCTGTGTCGCTGGGGAAATGTCACTAGGCTCTCAATTGAAACGCAAAGGACGCACACTCTCCGCAATCAGCTGCAACAGCCGGCAGACGGTTCTTTATACTGGCGTTGTCATTTTTACCTAAATGTGAGTAGGAATTTTTTAATATAATAAAAGCCTTGTTAAAAATGGGTCACACTATGGACGTTCCTCTTTTCCATTAAGAGCCTAGTGACATTTTCCCAGCGGATGACAAACGAACCCCCCCAGGGAGTCTACAGACAGCAACACAGAGGCTCACACTGCAGGGGTAAGAAATCTGGTGAGGGCAATATCAATACTTGTCACACGCACCAGGAAGTTTCTGTATTAGTGAACACATACCTCCTGCACAGCCTGCTTCTACATTCTTTGGGACTTTTTTCCTATTAGCGTCTTTCTGCAATATTATCGCATGTCTTTTGGCGATTTATGGACTGATTTTACCTTTCTTTTTACCATCTGGTTTTTATTAGCACTTAAGTTTAAGACTTTTTCATAGTATGGTTGTAAAAATAATATACGTACACTAATACTATATTATATACTGTATATATATATATATATATATTTTTTTTTTTTCTTCTTCTTCCCCAATATAGGGGATTTGGTTTTATTGGGGACACACCCCTCACTTCAATATTCACTTTATATTTTTTTAATATTTACTACTAATATATTCTGTTCACTGTTTATCGTTGAAATATTTTGGGTTTTTACCCTCATAAGCAACACTATAATATTTGGTTACATCACTATATTTAAAGGTATAGCACCCGGTCTACCTTTTTCTTTTTTTTAAAAAAAACGCCTCCTCTCCCCATCGTCTTCTGGGGAAAGCTCACACTCGGGTCCCGTTGTGAAAGGTAGCCCCTGTTCTGACATTTCAGAGGATGCGGACCAGGACCGTTCGGACAGTGAGGATGACTCCGTGTCCGGGTCAGCGCAGGAAAAAGCACTTGTAGGAGCACTTATCACAGCGGTGTGGGATACCTTAAAGATAGAGGAAACAGCGGGGGCATCTGCAGAGGTGTCGGTTCCTTTTGGGTCCCACAAGCCATCCCGCACTGCTAAGGTGTTTCCGTATTTAACTTATTTAGATACGTTTATTTACAAGGAGTGGGGAAGCCTGCAGCGGGCCTTTTCAATTCCGAGACGGATGGCGGTGCATTACTCCTTTGAGGAGAGTTTCCTGGAAAAATGAAAATCTCCTCCAGTTGTTGATCCCCGGTATCCCGGTTAAATAAGGTAACCAGGATTCTGGTGGAAGGGTCCCCCTCTTTCAAGGACCCTGCTGACCGAAGGCCCGAGCGGTTGCCCGGTCCATGTTTACGGTGGTGGGGTCAGCATTGTGGTCAGTGTTAGCCAGGGCCCTGGTTTCACAAACGCTTACTGAATGGGCTAAGTTTTTGCACCGCGAGTTGGAGAAGGAACAGGTTTACCCGGTCTGCGTGGAACTGGCAGACCAGTTGGTGCATGGCCTGAAGTATGTCTGATGTGGCCCTGGATACGGCCCCCTTGCTTCCTAGAGCCTCAGTATCAGCAGTGGTGCTGCGTCGCCTGATTTGGCTTAAATGCTGGTCTGTAGATCAGGCTTCTAAGAAAGCGCTGGTGGATTTGCCTTTCCAAGGTGAGAGGCTATTTGGAGC
This sequence comes from Lithobates pipiens, assembly GCF_037356315.1. Taxonomy (NCBI): domain Eukaryota; kingdom Metazoa; phylum Chordata; class Amphibia; order Anura; family Ranidae; genus Lithobates; species Lithobates pipiens. The sequence continues at coordinate 220,115,634 of NW_027507718.1, forward strand.
CTTGCTGGATGACATCATTAAGAATGTTACTGGGGGAAAGAGTGCTTTGCTCCCACAGTCCAAAAAGGGTAAGGAGCCATGCTGTAGGCAGGGGCCCTCCTTTACCGCTCAAAAGCGGATTTTTCGTCCGCCTGGGTCAGCAGGTAAGCGTTCCCAGTCCGACAAGGTGCCTGCTGAGGAAAAAAAGTGTCCCTGGTTTCGCAAGCCGAACAAGCCTGCGAGCAAATCTGTTGCCACATGAAGGTTTGCCCCCGCCCGACTCTTGGGTGGGGAGTCGCTTTCAGGAGTTTGCAGTACGGTGGACCTCCCTCCTTTCCGACCAGTGGGTCTGCAAACTGGTTTCGTCAGGCTACAAGATAGAGTTTCTTTCTTGTCCGCCAAACAGATTTTTTTCCTCCAACCTTCATCTTCTTCCGGCTCATCGGGAAGCTGTGTTTGGGGCAGTACAGGACCTGCTGCTGCATGGGGTGATAGTACCTGTATCGACGCCGGAAAGGTTTCAGGCATTCTACTCCAATCTGTTTATAGTACCAAAGAAGGAAGGGGTCCGTCCAGTCCTGGATCTCAAAGCCCTCAATGGCTTTGTGAAAGTGCAAAGGTTCAGGATGGAATCGATTCGTTCTGTGGTCGCGGCAATCCATCAGGTGGATTTCTTGGCGTCCTTGGACATTAAGGATGCATACTTGCATGTCCCCATATGCGTCAGGCTTTAGAGGTTTCTATGATTTGCGGTCGGGGACGAGCACTAACAATTTCCCCTTTGGCCTAGCTTCGGCGCCAAGGGTCTTCATAAAGGTGTTAGCCCCAATTATGGCATTGCTAAGACAACGGGGGATCGCAATCGTGGGTTATCTGGATGACCTCCTCCTGAGAGCAGCTTCTGCCTTAAAATTAAGGGAGGATGTGACGATCACCATACAGACTCTCCGGGAGTTTGGTTGGGTGTTGAACATCAAGAAGTTGGTGTTGGTGCCGACTCAACGCCTGGAATATCTGGGCTTGATTCTGGACTCCTCAGAGGCGAGAGTCTTCTCTCCCTTCAGACAAGCTGCAGACTCTTCAATCTGCGGTGAAGTTATTGATGTCCTGCAGGTGGACGTGGCTGTGTTTTTGCATGCAAGTTCTGGGTCTCATGGTAGCCACTTTCGAGGCGTTACCGTATGCTCAATTCCACACTCAAGTCTTGCAGAAAAAGATCCTATCCAAATGGGACAAATCTCCAACATCCCTGGATTTTCAAATTCGGGTGAGCCAGCTAGTCAGGGATTCCCTTCTCTGGTGGCTGAGGTCTTGGGCCCTTCGGTCCAGGAAGTTGTTCCTTCCTCTTCATTGGACAGTGATCACAATGGACCGGCTGGGGGGGGAGTTCGGGGCGTACAGTCGGCCCAGGGTTGCAGGACGCAGGAAGAATCCCGCCTGCCGATCAATGTGCTGGAACTTTGGGCTATCAGGCGGTTCCTCTCCACACAGGAGGTTACAGGGGCGTCCGATCAGGATCCAGTCGGACAATGCCACGGTGGTTGCGTATGTCAATTGAACATAGTCAGAACGGTGGCGGATGTTCCTTGGCGGCTGCCGATGCAGGAGGACCTTCTGTCGCAAGGTCCAGTACTTCATCCTGCTTTACCGTCGCTGGTTTTAACGGCATGGCTGTTGAAAGCCAGGTACTAATGGACTGAGGACTGTTGGATTCAGTAATTAATCTCCACTAAGCTGAGGGCAAGGATGTCCTCTTCTACGTACGATGAAAAATCTTCAGAGAAGGCCTACTCCATGTGTGATGAGATGGGCTGGCGTCCACGTACATATCCAGTTTCCAGGATCCTGCTGTTTTTGCAGCGAGGAGTGGATCAGAAACTTGCATTAAGCACCATTAAGGGGCAGATATCAGCTTTGGCTGTCTTTTTTCAACAACCTTTGGCGACATGTGGCCCCTCTGGTTTGACCACCACTGCCTCAGTGGGATTTGAATCTGGTGCTCTTGGTGCTTCAGAATTCAGCCGTTTGAAAACATTAGGAAGATTTCCTTATTGACACTCTCAAAAGTAGTCTTTCTAGTAGCCATTATATCTGCCAGGAGGGTTTCTGAGTTGGCGGCCTTGTTATGTATGTCTCCCTACTTGATCATCCACAAGGATAAGGCGGTGCTGCGTCCGCAGCCTTCGTTTCTTCCATAGGTTGTTTCGGCCTTTCATATAAATGAGGACATTGTGCTTCCATCCTTATGTCCTCGGCCGTCACATCCCAAAGAGGTTGCTTTGCATTCTTCGGATGCGCTTCAGGCTCTGTGGGTGTATCTGTCTGCTACTGCTCCTTTCCGGAGGTCGGACTCGCTGTTTGCATCAGTGGCTGGTCCGAAGAAGGGCCTGGCGGTCTCATCGGCCACCATTTCTCGGTGGATTAGACAGATCGTGCTTCAGGCTTGTACCATAAGGGAGCGGGCACCCCACATTCTACCAGGGCAATTGGTGCCTCCTGGGCTTTCCGACTTCAAGTGTCCATTTTCCAAGTGTGTAAGGTGGCGACCTTTGTCGTCTGTTCACACTTTCACTAAATTTTACAAGGTTGATGTGAGCGCATCTTCGGATGCATGCTTCGGGCCGCAAGGTTTTGCAGGCGGCCGTTTAAGGTTGCAACTCCTCTGTTGAGGAATATTTTGTTATGGGTGTTTTTTTTTCTTGCTGTTCCCACCCCTCGTTTTTTGACACTGCTTGGGGACGTCCCTAAGGTCAAAATTAAAGGTGCTGTGTCTGCAAATGATCGAAAGAGAAAATAAGATTTTTGTGCTCACTGTAAAATCCTTTTCTTTGAAGTTCATTGACAGACACAGCACCCACTCCTCCTATTTATGTTTGTACTGCTTTTTGACGAACTGAGCTACTGGAAGCAGAGTGAGGGGTTATAGCCATTAGGACCGCCCCCTGGGCGGTACTGTGCAGTTTTGCTGTTTTTACACGTTCTCCCTAGTCCTCTCCTGAAGGTGGCGATATAACCCTAAGGTCAAGATTATAGGTGCTGTGTCCGTCAATTAACTTCAGAGAAAGGGATTTTATGGTGAGTACAAAAATCCTATTTTTTGGCTCGTCGGCAGCGTGATAGATGAATGGACATCGTGGGACATTTTTATTTATAAGTGTCTCTGTCTTTTTTACTATTCTTGACACTTTATTTTGTGAAATTGTAGGGGTACATTACCAATTCTCATGGGGAGGGGGGCGTGATCTGGGGGTCCCCTTGTTAAAGGGGGCTTCCAGATTCCGATAAGCCCCCCGCTCGCATACCCCCACAACCACCGAGCAAGGGTTGTGGAGATGAGGCCCTTGCCCCATCAAGATGGGGACAAGGTGCTTTGGGGGGCTACTCCAAAGCACCCTCCCATGTTGAGGGCATGTGGCCTGGTACAGTTCAGGAGGGAGGGAGCTCTCTCGTCCCCCCTCTTTTCCTGCAGCCTGCCAGGTTGCATGCTCGGATAAGGGTCTGGTATGGATTTTGGGGGACCCCTACACTATTTTTTTTACAATTTTGGCACAGGGTTCCCCTTAAAATCCATACCAGGCTTGAAGAGTGGGGGAGATACCTACGCCATCTTTTTTAAATTTGTTGCAAGGTTCCCCTTAATTTCCATACCAAACCGAGAGGGCCTGATATAGATTTTTGGGGGGACCCCCATTCATTTTTTTTTACTTTTTTGTTCGGGGTTCCCCTTTATATTCATACCAGACCCAAAGGACCTGGTAATGGACGGGGGGGGGGGGGGGGGGGGGAGGACCCTTGCCGCTTTTTTCAATGAGTTTTATCTATATTGCCAAGACCTGACAATTCATTACAGCCACAATCTGTTTTAAATAACTTTTTTCCTTTAGAAATGTAATTTTGCTGTGGCACTGTTCTAAACACAGGAACACTCTGCCACTTTACAGGCATACTATAGACACCCCCCAAGCATTATATTTAAACAAATATTTCATTTTTATTGTTTCACTGTAAGCATTATTAAAATCACTGCTCCTTAAAAAACAGCAGTTTTTAAAACTTTTTTTTGCATTGATACATGCCCCTCGAGTAGGGCCCAGGTCCCCAAACACTTTTTATGACAATAACTTGCATATAAACCTTTAAAATTAGCAATTTAGATTTTTAATGTTAGTGTTCCATAGACTTAACAGTGTTCCGCGGCTTTCGAATTTGCCCCGAACACTGCATATTGTTCGATGTTTGCCGAACGTACGAACAACCAAAGTTCAGCCCGAACTTATGCTCAAGGCCGAACCGTTCGCCCATCCCTAGTGGTTATATAGTGCGAACATCTTCTTTAATCCGTTTTGCTTCCACTGGCTTATTGGGTGTGCCTTTTACCAATTTCACTAATATTGTTTTTTTGTTTTACCCATTTCCCATTTTAGGCAAAAGACTATTAAAATAGGCAGTGAGTTGGTGAATACTCGCTGTTCTTTGCTACCGTAGCAGCAAATTGGTACAGTATTCAAATATCATATGTGTATTTGACTCACTTATTACAAAATAAAATTTCATACCTCGCACACAAATATAGCCTTACTGGCAAGGGAAAAAATCTTGTAAGAGATCCTGTACTGCACTCTAGTGGTTAAATTGTATTATAGCATCTGACGCTTTAATTTTTCGCTAGTCTCTGAAATCTGTCAGGTTTTTTTGTGATGATTAATGCACTCCTGAATTTAATGAAGGTGTTTTATAAACATCTTTGAAAACATAAAAGGGGGTCAGCGCTAAAGAAAATAAATGGGTAGCTTGCAATGGGTAAATATACAGTATCCAAACAAACCAACAAAGAAAATACAGCACCTCGAAATATAGAATTATTACAAGCTTAAAGCATGTGCTATCAACACAGCATTTAGAATGTACAAAAGCATCCCCTTTATTCAAAAATGATAATAAAAAAAAAATCAGTGTGAATAAAGTCCAAAGCAAAAGAGTTCAAAAGTCCAAAATAGAGAGTGTCTTCCACCACCTAATATAAATCCTCTCCACCACCCATGAGCAACAGAACTAAAATGGGGGCATACAATCTCGTGAGGATCAAGGAGGGTGACGAATGGAAAACTGCAATTAATACCAGGACAGGACATTACGAATACCTCGTAATGCCGTTGGGTCTTTGCAACGCTCCTGCAGTTTTTCAGGAATTTATAAACAATTTGGTTAGGTTGCAGCAATGTGTGGTTTATCTCCTCCTAATCCTCATATATTCTAAATCTCTAGAGAGCCACCACACAGATGTCTCCCATGTGCTGCAGAAGCTGAGAGATAATAACCTGTATTGTAAATTGGAGAAATGCGAGTTCCATCGCGAACAGTTTAAATTTCTGGGTTATGTCGTTTCTACTGCCGTTTTTTGATGGACCCAGAGAAACTATCTGCAGTTCTACAGTGGCCTCGAACCGTAGGTCTACGTCTGCTACAACTTTTTCTTGGTTTTGCCAATTATCAGAAATGTATTCAGAACTTCTCTTCTTTGGTCAAACCCCTGACTGATATGACAAGAAAGAATTGGTCTCCAGATACCATTATAGCCTTTGAGTCTCTCAAGGATGCCTTTGTTTCAGCTTCCGTGCTGGCACATCCTGATCCTATGTTACCTTTCATCCTTGAGGTTGATGCATCTGAGACTGGAGTAGGCACCCTTTTGTCTCAACGTCCTACCTCTGGGAGCACTATTCATCCTTGTGGCTACTGCAGAGTGCAATTACGAGATTGGGGACAGAGAATTGTTAGCTAGAATTTTAGCTCTGAAAGAATAGAGGCATCTCCTCGAAGGTACCACTGTTCCGGTCCTCATTTTGACTGACCATAAGAATCTCACATTCTTGCAAAACACTTATTTCCCAAAAGGGTGCGATGGGCTATTTTTCTGTCAAGCTTCAATTACATAGTCTCATTCTTACTCGGTACTAAGAAAGTAAGGGGTGATGCATCGTCGCAACAGTTTTCCTCTGCTTTCAAGATGGAGTCAGTTCCTGTTCCTGTGATACCTCCCATTCATATTGTGACCAATGTTCGTACAAGTCTCACTACACCTTTGGGTGACAGGATTCTTGTCACTCTGATCCATTTTCCTCCCCATTCCCTTGTTGACCCTTTCACAGAAAGTGGTTTTTCTAGTGGCCATCACATCGGCCAGGAGGGTTTGGGAATTTACTGCCTTGTCCTGCAAGTTGCCTTATCTGGTCATCCACAGGGATAAGGTGGTGTTGTGTCCACAACCGAAGGTGGTTTCGGCTTTTCATATCAATGAGGACATTGTTTTGCCACCGTTGTGTCCTAAGCCGAAGCACTCCAAGAAGGTGGCCCTTCATGCCCTCGATGTGGTTAGGGCTCCCTTTCGGAAGTCAGACTCACTGTTTGTTTCAGTGGCTGGTCCTAAGAAAGGCATGGCGGTCTTGTCGGCCACCATTTCCAGGTGGATCAGACAGATTGTAGTCCAAGCCTACGCCTTGAAGGGGCAGATGCCCCCCTTTCCAGACACAGCCCACTCTACAAGAGCAATAGGAACGTCTTGGGCCTTCCGACACCAATTTTTGAAAAAAAAAGTCAGAGGAAGCCCAAACACGATCGGAATATCCGATGAAGTGATTCCGTCTGACCTTTTCTGACGGAAAGTCCAGCTGTGTGTACGAGGCATTGTACTTACCTGAGCCCCATCTAGATTCAGCGATGTAGGAGTCTCTCAGCTGCCTGGGACTCCTCATTGGCTGAGACATCAGCACTACGCCATTGGCTCCTGCTGCTGTCAATCAAAGCCAGTCAGCCAATAAGGAGAGAAAGGGGGCCATGTTATACTTACCTGCTCTGTGCAGTGGTTTTGTACAGAGCAACCTGGATCCTCCTCTTCTCAGGTCCCTCTTCTGTGCTCCTGGCCCACCCCGCCTGTCAAGTGCCACCATAGCAAGGTTGCTATGGGGACACCAGAGCCATATCGCAGCTCCCTGTGTCCATGCCGACACAGAGCTGTGGCCCAGCCCCCTCTCTCTCCTGACTGACTGATTTTGATTGAGAGCAAACGGGAGCCAGTGGCGCCGCAGCTATGTCTCAATGTGCCAATCAGGAGGGAGAGTCTCAGACGGCCAAGGAACATCGCTGGACAGAGATGGGGCTCAGGTAAGTATTAGGGAGTGCTGGGGAGGCCGCTGCACACAGAAAGATTTTTTACTTAATGCATAGAATACATAACGATAAAAACTTTCTGACTTTACAACTCCTCCTCTAATGTTTTGAGATGCTGCATCATATACCGTATGTTATTTTTTATTTTGCCCATAGTTCCACTTTAAATCTATATGTAAAATGCTTTATTGTAAACCATCAAAACCTGTGGGAGTGTTTGCTGCAGAATTTATGCATTTTGTTTTGTGTATTTCAGGCATAATTCCAACAAATTCTTAATCTGCAGTGGCCAAAATGGATGAATCGTTAAAGTCTTTAACTGGGATCCTGGATAACAAACTTCTACATAAGTTTACCATCCCTAAGATTAAGAGAGATGCAGAGAAAGGTTTGTTTTCATGTTTGTTAGATTTTCTTTGGGGGGGGGGGGGGGTATAAGGAGACACTGCCCTGAATTTTTTCCTTTGTTTAATGATGTCTGACCTTAGGGACTGCTTACATTAACCACTTGACCTCTGGAAGGTTTTACCCCCTTTCTGACCAGGGCATTTTTTGCTATTCGGCACTGCACTAATTTCACTGGTAATTGCACTGTGCGTGGTCATGCAACGCTGTAACCAAACAAAACGTATATCCCTTATTTCACACAAATAGAGCTTCTTTATGGTAGTATTTGATCGCCACTGGGTTTTTTATGTTTGGCGACATGAATGAAAAAAGACTGAAAGTTTTTTTTTTTTAAACAATATTTTATATTTTTTGTTATAAAACATATCCAATAAACTCAAATTTCATCATACATTTAGGCCAACATGTATTCTGCTATATGTCTTTGGTAAAAAAAAAAAATCCCAATAAGTCTACAAACTATGATACCGATGGCATTGGTTACAGAAGGATTTTTCAACTTCTAAATGTTCCAGTGAGCACTGCTGGGACAAGAATCTGGAAGTGGAAAGAACATAATTTCACCATAACCTGGCCAGGTGCTCCTCACAAGATTACCGACATAGGAGTGAAAAAAAATTATCAGAAGAGTTGTTCAAGAGCCAAGGACCACTTGTGTAGAGCTTCGAAAAGACCTGGAATTAGCAGGTACAATTGTTTAAAAGAAAACAATAAGTAATGCACTCAACCATCATGGCCTGTATGCATGCTCACCACGCAAGACTCCATTGCTGAAGAACAAGCATGTTGAAGCTCGTTTAACCACTTCAGTACAGGACATTTATATACCCTTCCTTCCCAGACCAATTTTTAGCTTTCAGTGCTCTCACACTTTGAATGCCAATTACTCAGTCATGCAACACTGTACCCAAACAACATTTTTATCATTTTTTTCATACAAATAGAGCTTTCTTTTGGTGGTAGTTAATCACCACTGGGTTTTTTATTTTTTGCAACATAAGTGAAAAAAGAGCAAAAATTTAGAAAAAAAAACCCACTTTTTTTTTAAATTTCTATGATAAAATTTTGCAAATAAGTCATTTTTTTTTCATAAATTTGGGCCAAAATTTATACTGCTAGATCTCTTTGGTAAAAATAACCCAAATTCTTGCATATTAATTGGTCTCCGTGAACGTTATGAAGTCTACAAGCTATGGTGCAAATCATTGAAAATTGATCACTGATCACACTGTACTGACAGCCGATCTCATTCCTTGAGGCTCTGAAATGTCAGGAAAGTACAAATACCCCCCAAATGACCCCTTTTTGAAAAGTAGACAGTCAAAGGTATTTAGTAAGAGGCATGGTGAGTTTTTTGAAGTTGGAATTTTGTCCCACAATTCTTGTTAAATTTAAGATTTTTTTGTCATAATAGCAAGTTATTTCTCACATACAGCATATGCATACTTCCAATTACACCCCAAAATACATTCTGCTACTCCTCCCGAGTATGGCGATACCACATGTGTGAGACTTTTACACAGCCTGGCCACACAGAGAGGTCCAACATGTAGGGAGCACCATCAGGGGTTCTACGAGCATAAATGACACCTCTAATTTCCTAACTACCTATTATACTTTTGAGGGCCCTGGAGCACCAGGAAAATGGAATTACCCACAAAGTGACCCCATTTTGGAGAAAAAACACCCCAATGTATATTCTATGAAGCATTATGAGTCTTTTGAATTGTTTTTTTTTTTTTTTTTACACAAGTCTTCAGAAAACGTGGAAAGAAAATAATTTTTTTTTTTTAACACAAAGTTAGTCAATTTATAAGATATTTCTAACACATAGCATGTATATAGCAAAAATTACACCCCAAAACACATTTTACTACTCCTCCTGAGTATGGCTATACCACGTGTGAGATTTTTACACAGCCTCGCCACATACAGAGGTCCAACATTGAAGTAGTACCTTCAGGCGTTCTAGGAGCATAAATTACACATCTCATTTCATTCCTACCTATCACACTTTTGAAGGTCCTTGAGCATGACCCCATTTTGCAAAGCAAACACCCCAACGTATATTCTATGAGGCATGGGCCAGAATGTATTCTGCTACATGTCTTTGGTAAAAAAAAAGTCCCGATAGGTGTATGATAATTGGTTTGCTTGAAAGTCAGAGTCTACAAGCCTGGCCACATATAGAGGGCCAACAAGCAGGGAGCACCGCCAGCATTAAAAGAGAAGTATGTTTTTTATTTTTTTATTTATACTTACCTCGGTGGATGGAACATCAGACCAATACTGCAGCTGCCCCCTTGCCGTCTCTGCACTGAGAACCGAGCCACGAACATCGCCAATGGCTCGGTTCTCACAGATCCCTGAGAGGAAAGCTGCTGACTGCCAGTCAGCGTCTCTCCTCTCTGTTCGTCCACGCTCACTGGAGCGCTGAGCTGTGGAGGGGGCGGGGAGAGGCTGTCTCAGTGGCTCGCTGAGACTGCCTTCAATCACTGCAGCTGGGGGATCCAGACTTGGAAGTTGGGATGACACTCTGCCTTGAATGATGGCAGTGACGTCAGTGGAGAGCAGATTTCAGACCGCTCTCTGCAGAAAACGGGTCACAGGAGTGCAAAATTAATTGCACTCCTGTGACCCATAGGAGAAGCCCAGCCTAAAAAGCTCAGGCTGGACTTCTCCTATATTTACACATTTAGTTGACTAGCTATCATATTTTTGAAGGCCCTGGAGCACCAAAACAATGAAATTACCAACAAAGTGACCCCAATTTGGAAAGAAAACACACAAATGTATATTTTACAAGGCATAATGAGTCTTTTAAACATGTCAATTTTTTCCACAAGTTTTTGGAAAATGTGGAAAGAAAGCGAAAACATTATTTTTTTTTACACAAGTTGTCAATTTATAAGATATTTCTAACACATAGCATGTACAAAGCATAAATTACACCCCAAAATACATTCTGCTACTCCTCCTGAATATGGCAATACCACATGTGTGAGACTTTTACACAGCCTAGCAACATACAGAGGCCCAACATGCAGAGAGCATCGTCAGGTGTTCTAAAGGCATAAATTACTAATTTCATTTCCTGAGTCCCTATAACATTTTTGAAGGCCCTGGAGCACCAGTACAATGGAATTAGATGTGGCAGATAATCACGGACAGATGTGTGCCAGATTTGCGCAGATGATCACAGACAGATGTGGAAAGATGATCACGGACAGATGTGCCAGTTGATCACGGATAGATGTGCGCAGATGATCACGGACAGATGTGCGCAGATGATCACAGACAGATGTGCGCAGATGATCACAGACAGATGTGCGCAGATGATCACAGACAGATGTGCGCAGATGATCACAGACAGATGTGCGCAGATGATCAGACAGATGTGCGCAGATGATCACAGACAGATGTGCGCAGATGATCACAGACAGATGTGCGCAGATGATTACACAGACAGATGTGCGCAGATGATTACACAGACAGATGTGCGCAGATGATCACGAACAGATTTGCACCAGATGTGCGCAGATGATCACAGACAGATGTGCGCCATGTTATCATAGACAGATGTGCGCAGATGATCAGGGGAAGATTTGCGCTGGATGTGCGCAGATGATCACGGACAGATTTGTGCCAGATGTGCGCAGATGATCACAGACAGATTTGCTCCAGATGTGTGCCAGATTTGCGCAGATGATGACAGACAGACATGTGCCAGATGATCACAGACAGATGTGCTCCAGATGCTCAAAGACAGATGTGCGCCAGATGATCATGGACAGATGTTCAGTGTGACATGTTCAGTGGGACAGATGTTTACTGGAACAGGTATTTACTGGGACAGATGTGGGACAGGTGTTGGTGTTTTCACTGTTTGGGGACACTAGCTGGATGATCAGTGTGTAAAAAGCTTTAAAAAACAGCTCATACACACTGATCCTAGCTCGCAGATCCACTCTCTTTTTCCTCACTGACTCTGTGTGAGGAGAAGCAGAGCCGATTGCTTGGCAATGACTCTCTGCTTACATTACATGACAGCTGTTATTGGAAACAGCTGTCATGTGATCTGTCTCTGGGGGACACAGGCACATCGGAATCGCGTCACTGCACAGGCACACAATCTCGCTATTTGTGACATCTCCCCTGGCTAGTTACATCACACGATGGCTGTGATTGGATACAGCCATCATGTGATCAGGAGGGCAAAACACAGAGCCCTCCTGCCAATCCGAGATTTGGCGTGTCCGGGATGCGTGGACACGCCGATGCACAATCTCCCTTTTTCTGAAAGATGTTCAGGAATGTCCACTCAAAAGGAGGAAGCGCCCACCCGGCCGTATATGTACAGTACAGCCGGGTGGGAAGTGGTTAAAGACCAAGCCTTTTCTGACACTTTTAGGTAAAAAATTACTTTGAACCCCCAAACATTATGTATATTTTAAAGCAGAGGCCTTAAAGAATAAAATGACGGGTGTTGCAATTTTTTTGTCACACAATATTTGCGTAGCAGTTTTTCAAACTCAGATTTAAAAAAAAAAAAAAAATCACTTTTTCGAATTTTAATGCACAAAAACACAATATATTGCCCAATTGGTTGTTAAAATATAAAAGATGATCTTGTGCCGAATAATAGATTCTGACATGACATGCTTTAAAATTGCACACACCTGTGGAATGGCGACAAACTACGTACATTTTAGGTGCTGAGGGGCCGAGGACTGTTGGCTTCGGTAATCTTCACTATGCTGAGGGCACGGAAGTCTTCTCGGAAGATTTATCATCGTACGTGGAAGGCTTACATCTCCATGTGTGAGGAAATGGGGTGGCGTCCGCATACATATTCAGTTTTCAGGATCCTGCTGTTTTTGCAACGTGGAGTGGATCAGAAACTTGCATTTAGCACCATTAAGGGGTGGATATCAGCTTTGGCTGTCTTTTTGAGCGGCCTTTTGCGACTCACTCATTGGTGAGTACGTTTGTTGAGGGGGTATGACACGTGGCCCCTCCGGTACGACCACCACTGCCTCCATGGGATTTGAATCTGGCGCTCTCAGTGCTTCAGAAACCGCTGTTTTAAAACATTAGGGTGATTCCCTTATTAACAGTCGCTCAGAAAGTAGTCTTTCTAGTGGCGATTACATCTGCAAGGTGGGTTTCTGAGTTGGCGGCCTTATCATGCAAGTCTCCCTACTTGATCCTCCACAAGAATAAGGCGGTGTTGTGTCCACAGCCTTCGTTTCTTCCAAAGGTTGTTTCGGCCTTTCATCTAAATGAGGGCATTGTGCTTCCGTCCTTATGTCCTTGGCCGTCACATCCCAAGGAGGTTGGTTTACATTATTTGGATGTGGTCCAGGCCCTGTGGGTGTATCTGTTTGCTACAGCTCCTTTTCGGAGGTCGGACTCCCTGTTTGTATCGGTGGCTGGTCCAAAGAAGGGCCTGGTGGTCTCGTCAGCCACCATTTCTCCGTGGATCAGATTATTCCATAAGGGGATGGGTGCCCCCCTTTTCTGTCAAGGCACATTCTACCAGGGCAGTTGGTGCCTCCTGGGCTTTCCGACATCAAGCGTCTGTTTCGAAGGTGTGTAAGGTGGCGACCTGGTTGTCCATCCACACTTTCACAAAATTTTACAAGGTTGATGTGAGCGCATCTTCGGATGCATGCTTCGGCCGCAAGATTTTGCAGGCGGCCGTTTAAGGTTTCAACTCCTCTGTTGAGGAGTTCTTTTTTATTATGGGTGGAGTTTATTTTCTTGCTGTTCCCACCCCTCGTTTTTTGACCCTGCTTGGGGACGTCCCTAAGGGCAAGATTAAAGGTGCTGTGTCTGTCAATGAATGAAAGAGAAAATAGGATTTTTGTACTCACCATAAAATCCTTTTCTCTGAAGTTCATTGACGGACACAGCACCCACCCCTCCTATTTATGTTTGTACTGCTTTTTGACGAACTAAGCTGCTGAAAGCAGAGTGAGGGGTTATAGCCAGTAGGACCGCTCCCTGGGCGGTACTGTGCAGTTTTGCTGTTTTTACATGTTCTGCCTAGTCCTCTCCTAAAGGTGGCGATGTAACCCTAAGGTCAAGATTAAAGGTGCTGCGTCCGTCAATGAACTTCAGAGAAAAGGATTTTACAGTGAGTACAAAAATCCTATTTTTTTTTTATTGAAATATGTGCTCCAGGAGAGAATGGGGTAATTTCTTTATCGAACGTCATGGGACACAGAACCACAGTAATTACAGTATGGGTTATATAGGCACCTTTAGGTGATGGACACTGGCACACTAGACAGGAAGTTGAGCTCCCTATATAATCCCTCACCTTACTGGGAGTACCTCAGTTTTTTCACCAGTGTCTTAGGTGTTGGTCATGATTAAAGATGTGCTGTGCTGAACTCCACTGGAGAAATCTTTGCTGGGGCAAGCCATGCAACCAGATCCGTTCAAAGTGTCTTTTCAGGCCGAATTGAATGGTACCTGGGCCTCAGTGGAAGAAACAAGGTTTTGCCTGTAACGCTTCTCTTTTAAGAGAGCTGGACCTCGGGATCTGGTGTTTGGTTTTTTTCAGCCATATATCCTGGTGGGGTGCTTTACAGGCCCAGGAGTGGGGATCCCCTGATAAAAAGGGGCCCCAGTTCCTGAAGGTTTTTTTAACAGAGCCCACCTTGAGTGGTGAAGATTGGGTCTGTCTGTCTGATTTACCACAAAACCCTACAGCTGGATAAGGTAAGGGAGATTCCTAAGGAATTTTTCTAATTCTTGTGGGGTTTCTCCTTTAAGTAAATGTTGCCATGCCTAAAGTCGCCACCGGGGGCTGTCAAGAGCACATAACTGATTCCATGCTTGTCAGTCTCGCTCTGTGTCACAAGCTGCACGCTTCCTCCAGCCTAAACCCCGGGTAAGATGTGGGAAGGGGGTTTTTTCTCCTTGCAATGTCCCCCTACCTGGACAGCTTCTTTCCAGGAGGCAGAGGGAGCATAGGTTAGTCGGCCGTATGCGGCACCGCTCCCCCCCATTTCGGCGGCTATCCATCCAGCAACTCTCCTGTTCTCCTCCACCCCAGCCCCCCTCCATGTGTGATCCGGCCGGATCGGAGCCCCAGTCGTGCGGGAAAACAGTCTGTTTTGAAAACAATGAGGGGGGGGGGGGCGAGGAGGGAGGTCGGAGGAAGGGAGCAGGCTTAGCGCGCTATATGCGTGGTTCAGCGCCCACAACGCAGGTTGTGTAAAGCTATAAGGTGCACTTTTTCCAGGTGCATCAACTGAAGGAGGTACACAGAGGAGACGGGTCACATGTGAGTGTTGATGACACAGGCATTCACTGGGCATGTTTACTTAAGCATCTGACTGAGCCTTGATAGCAGCAGCAGTTGCTGGACTATTTGTTCAGCAGTGGGTGCATTTTTTGGTAGTACCTCTGCATTTGTGCTTGGCACTATGGGCAGAAGAGGAGTTACAAATACCCCAAAAAACAGGGACCCAAAGGGATCTCCCTCAGGCTCTGAGGACCCCCCTCTGCAATGCCATCTCCCCCTGAAAGACCTAGGGAGGCTGGTCAGAGCTAGCCATCGGGGTTGTCAGGGGTTGCAACTGCTTCCGGCATTTCAGCCCCTGTATATATATTACTGAGGAGGTTTTCTCCTCAGCCATGATTGGATTAGAGGAAAGATTAGCGGCTTTAATTGCATCTTCACAGAGTGGAAGAAAGCGCATTAGGTCCCCTTGTACCACCTAGGACCCTCAAACAGTGGAACAGTGGGAGAGGGAAGATGATTCTCCCTCAGGGGACAGTGGAGAGACTGATGACTCCTCTTCTGAGGAATCAAGCAGGGAAGGGCCTTCTTCAGCTTCACAGGCTGAGAAATTTCTGGTGGAATCTCTTACTGAGATGGTCCGCTCCACATTTAAGTTACCCTTAACTGAGTTGGTTGAAAAGCCCACTTCTTATTTGGGTTCACTAAAGCCTCCTCAAGCTTTGCGTGCCTTTTCTGTCCATTCATTGCTGGAAAAGCTTATATATTCTGAGTGGGATCACCCAGATAAGCAATTGTTCCCTCCTAAAAAGTTTTCAACACTATATCCTATGGAGGAAAAATTTATAAACATGTGGGGTATACCAGCAATTGACGCTGCTATATCCTCTGTAAATAAAAGTTTGACTTGTCCTGTTGACAGTGCTCAAATGTTTAGGGATCCAACCGATAAAAAGTTGGAATTCCTTTTAAACATTTTTTCTTTGGCAGGTTCAGTGGCTCAACCTGCAGTGGCGGCAATTGGAGTGTGCCAGTCCTTGAGAGACCACTTGAAACAGGTGTTCAAGGTTTTCCTTGAACAGCATTCCTAGGATTTAGCCGAGCTGCCTGCCAGGGGCTTTGTGTTTTGCAATTGACACAATCAGAGATTCTGTTTTGCAGACCTCTCGCCTTATGCTTGGGTTGGTGCATATGCGTAGAATCTTATGGTTGAAAAATTGGTAAGCTGAAGCGCCATGCACAAAGCTCTTGGCTTGCTTTCCATCCACCAGCTCTGTGATGTCGCCATGGAGGAGTGGAAGAGGACTCCAGTGGCAACTTGTGAACTTCTGGTGAACTCCATGTCCAACAGGGTTAGGGCAGAGCTGGAAAAAAAATTGTGGCCACCCAAAATAACGAGACTTTGGGCCCAATTTGGACATTTTCACTTAGGGGTGTTCACTTTTGCTGCCAGTGGTTTAGACATTAATGGCCGTGTGTTGAGTTACTTTGAGGGCACAGCAAATGTACACTGCTATACAAGCTGTACACTCACTGCTTTACATTGTAGCAAAGTGTAATTTCTTCAGTGTTGTCATGAAAAGATATAATAAAATTTTTACAAAAAATTGAGGGCTGTACTCACTTTTGTGAGATACTGTGTGTGTGTGTGTGTGTGTGTGTGTGTGTGTGTGTGTGTACACACACACACAAACACACAGTGGGTAAAATAAATATTGAACACATCACCATTTTTTGTGGGAAATATATATTTCTCTTATATTCACCGGCCGACACAGCTCCTCTCTGTAACAAATGGGTTGTTAGCCTTATCACTAGGAGAATACTAGGAATTAGTTGTAGTGCAATACTCAGAACTCTTAGTTCCGCCCAGGGGCGGTCCCTTGGGTAACAACCCTCCCGTCTGCAAACAGACCTCAGTTTTAATTTTGCCTAGTGAAGGAGAATGACCTAGGAACCCTGCGGGCCCATCGGTCCATGCTTTTTTATGCAGAAGTTTGACTTTTTACGCAAGATGAATGATCCTGTGATAAACTATCAACATCCGGCTGGATGACAGGCCGGATACCCTTATCCTTGTAGTCTCCCCAGTCCAGCCATCGAGCGTGTGCAGGTCGCAGCTACGGCTCGGCAGGCCACGATAAAAACCTCAGCTCCAGAGGTGGTCGTGAGCTTTTATGCTCTGGGACCTACATATTACCAGGCTACTGTCTGTGTCACAGTATGCCAAGCCCGGCAGCTACCCTGTACTGATCAGTGAGTAGATCTGCAATGGAATGTCTCCCAGCTCTTTAGGACTGGTGAGTACAGTTCTCCCTGCCCTGGCAGGGCTGAGCAGCTGGACATTCCCTGGGAGGTCGATTTGGGGGTCCCTGACCTCCCTCTCTTCTCTCCCCTGTCCCTATCTTCCCTCCCCTCCCCCTCCCTGGGGGGATGCTGCATGTGGTGCTGAGTGGTGTATGTGTACAGATCCCTGAGGGCTCTCACCTGAGATAGGGGGATGGCTGGCTGGTGGTGTCCTGGATTCTGTGTGTTAAGCTCCCGGAAGGGGCCTGTGAGGGTCTGTTGTGTTTTTCGGTGCAGCGCTGTGTCTCTGGCACATTCTGTCTTCTGATACCTCTTGGAGCTGGCCGGTGGCCATTTTAGGTGTGGGCGAGGGCAGCATGTCCTTCTGGGCTTCAAGCGGCCATTTTCCAAGTGCTCTCCTATTCAGGACACTGGCGGCCATTTTCTGGAAGCCTGAACACGTTTTTCAGTGTTCTCTAACAGCATGTACTCTCACAGCCATTTTCCCTGTGTTTCCTGTCTGTTTACTGGATGCTGGGCGGCCATT
Source organism: Lithobates pipiens (assembly GCF_037356315.1). Lineage (NCBI taxonomy): Eukaryota > Metazoa > Chordata > Amphibia > Anura > Ranidae > Lithobates > Lithobates pipiens. The sequence goes on from NW_027507718.1 coordinate 220,133,276, forward strand.
TTATTGAAGCCTGAGCACGTTTTTCAGATCGTTCAGCGCTCAGTCTGACAGCCGTCATCGACACAGTTTTTGTTTCCTCTGCACCTGGAAGCACTCGGGGTCTACAGGCACTGCTTGTGAACAGCGCAGAACTCCTCAGGGTGGTGAGCCTGGCAGGTTAGAGCCCCTCAGTCAGCGGCAGCAAGGAGGATGGGACTGTCACTGTCCCCTTTGGGTGGCAGACAGGGTAGGGTCAGCATGGCTTCAGAAACTGTTGTTTCTTCCCCCAAAATCCAGGCAATTGCAACCGGGTCACCTGTGGACTGCGCAGTACCCATGGACACCCTGACAGCGGTCCTCAATTTGTTCGTTGCCAAGATGAAGGCGGTGCGTGGGAAGAAAGGTGCTAAGAAACGGCCCCTGCCCCTGCCCCCCCCCCCCGTCCTCTGAGGAGAGCTCTGACGCAGACTCTGGTCCTGCTGAGGCTGGCGACCCCTGCTCTGTCTTGTCAGACGATGCTGACCAGGACTGTTTGGACAGTGAGGATCGCTTGTTGGAGCACTTATCACATCTGTGATACCCTGAAGATTCAGGAGCCAGCGGATCCCTCTGCTGATGTACTGGTCCCTTTTGGGTCCCGCAAGCCAGCACGTTCACCTAAGGTGTTCCCGTATCTGACTTATTTTGACAAGTTCATTTACAAGGAATGGGGTCACCCGCAACGGACCTTTTCGGTCCCCAAATACATGGCGGTGCATTACCCTTTTGAGGAAAGCCTTCTCAAAAAATGGTCGGCTCCTCCGGTTGTGGACCCCCCAGTATCCAGGTTAAATAAAGTAACCACGATCCCGGTTGAGGGGACTCCTGCATTTAAGGATCCCACGGACAGAAAGGCCGAGGCAGTGGCTTGTTCCTTGTTTACGGTTGTGGAGTCAGCCGTGCGACCAGTACTGGCATCCGCACTTGTGTCGCAGACACTGACTGAGTGGGCAAAACTTTTGCACCACGAATTGAGAGAGCAACAGGCTTCCCCTGTCTGCGTGGAACTAGCAGACCAACTAGTGCAAGGCCTTAAGTACGTCTGTGATGCGGCACTGGATACTCTGTGACGGAACCGATCCCACACTCCGATTGAGTGCTTCCGTCAGTATACCGCTTCCTAAGTCTGAATATAGAGATCAGATATTCCAACCGCTCACAAGCACAAAACAAGACACTTGCTTAGCTGATCAACATGGACTGATTTATTAGAACCAAAATGACAAGTATTTATAATACAGTAGAACCTAACCTAATTAGTATGAGCTAATTATCTAATCATTGACCCAGACTAGTTGTCTGAGATAGGGCTTTTCAGGGTAAGACTTTGTCTCCTAGCTCACTGATTGACTATTCAATACACATTACCATAAACATAAACACTGGGTTAATTAGCACAAACAACAATGTGTGGAATACTCTTACAAGCCAGACTAGACTCATTTACACAACAGACAGGTGGCTGGAGTTGATGACATTAGCATCTAACAGTTTGTGTCCCAACAGTGTGATTCAGTCTATTGCTAATATGGCAAATACATATCCAGAGTCTGTGTGTCTTTGGGGGGGGGGGGGCATGGATCTGAATCCAAGTAACACCACCTCAGGGGTCCCCAGCCATACAACTCACAAAGAGCACCGTTCCCCCAAATGCCAGGGCCCATAATCGCAAGGCAAGATGCTCGCATTCTGTCCCCTCCAAGTGCCTCTGTTCCGGCTAGGTCTGTCACATTTCTCCCCTTTCGGCAGGAGACTAACACAGGAGGAGACCCCAGACGGGTTGACTCCGAAGTTAGTCAGTGATTCCAGTCCCCCAATGCCGGTATCCACACAGTACCCCAAACAAATTGGTCCAAACAGAGTATTCCTCACCCAGCCAACCTCTGCCTCTCTCAGAGAACACATCCGCCGCTGGGGAGAGGCCTGGACTGACCAATCTCCCTCGAGTCTTTTCAGCCGCTGGAGAGAAGACAGGGTGACTGGGTTTACTCCATCAAGTTGTTGGGGATCTGGGCCGACTGCCCAGCATCCCTGGGATATACAAGTGGAGACTGAAATTACATCCATCGATATCAGCTCAAGCTGCAGTTGTGTGTAGGGGCCAGTAGCATTCTGTCCTGTTAGCACTTCAGCTGAGGACCCCACATCATCCACTCCAGCTGACTTTTGGGGAGTCAGGCCGACTGCCCCGGCTCCCTGGAACTCTGCAGCCGCTACCAGTGCTGGGCAGAGGTTGGTAGCACTATGTCCAATTGCCAGCGCTTCAGCTGGGTTGGTGTAATCATTCTGGGGCGCCCTTTCACTGGTATTGTCTCCCAGGTACATGAACCCTTGTTGGGGAGGGAAAATGTCTGCTTCTCCTCCCTTCATCTCTGAAATCCACTGGGAGAGAGGGGCCATCACCTTCTCACCTTGGGCCTCCGAAACTGCCACGGGTGTGGAGCAGGGGTCTGCAGTACTCTGTCCTGCTGCAAGTACTTGAGCAGGTGATGCGTAATCTATGACATCCTCTGATGAACAGTCCATTAAGTCCATAAATTCTGTAATCTATGGCTGAAGAGATGGGCCAACTGCCCCAGCTCCCTGGAACTGCACAGTTGCTGCCGGTGCTGGGCAGAGTTTGATAGCACTCTGCCCTGTTGCCAGCCCTTCTGCTGGGGGCTCCACATCATCCGCTTCGGCTAACTGTTGGGACAAGAGGCTGGATTCCTCCACTCCCAAACTTTGTAGCTGCCATTGGGGAGGTGAGCTGGCTGTTTCCCTTTCCGTTCCCTCATCTGGCTGCTGGGATGACATGTCTGTGGTACTGTCTCCCAGGTGCACAGATCTTTGCTGGGAGGAAAGACTGCTTTCTCCACCCTGACCGACGGTTGAGGAGGGACAACCACCTCCTCTCCCTTCTCCCCCTGTATCTGCTGCTGGGAAGTGATCGCTACCTTCTCACCCTGAGCCTCCGGAACTGCCACAGGTGTGGGGCAGAGGTCTTGGACCCTCTGTCTGGTGACCAGCGCTTCAGCTGGGGAAGTTCCTTGCAACTCCACAGATACTGCTGTTGGTGCTGGGCAGAACACAGTGAAGTTTGGTGCTAATACCAGCTCTTCTGCTGGAGGCTCATCAGGTTCTTCTTCCTCAGCATAAAAGTCTATCAAATTCTCTGTCACTGCAACTGGTGTCTGGGAATAGAGTTTCACCATCTCCTGTCCGTGGAACCCAGCAGATGCTATCGGTGCTGAGCAGAGGTTAGCAGAGCTCTGCCCTGTTGTCAGCACTTCAGGTTTGGGGATGACAATCTCCGGAGTTTCCAATGCCGATTCTATGGCATGCTGCTGAACGTGTTCTAGCAGTTTCCTGTATGCCCTTTCCAGATTCTGTTCCTTCCTTAACAAATGGTCCAGATCAGGTTTAAGCTCTGAGACCCCTGCAAGACCGAGCATAGCCTCTCTATATTCTCGCGGGTCCTCAAGGGTAGGTTCCCCTTCATCGCCAAACACAAAACGATCTGTAAAAATCTCCCACAGCAATCCAGGGCCTCCAAAGTCATATCCCTCTGGAGAGCATTCTGTCCAGCTCTATCTCCTGCTGGACCAGCCTGTCCAACTCAGTCACCCATTGCTCCTGGGGCCGTTCTCCCAGGAATTCCATCCGCAATGCCCGTTGGTCATTGGCCCATTGCTCTTGGGTTGGAAAGCACTTGCCCCGTTTTATACCAGCGAGCTGGAGGGCTCCATTCCAGAGCTCCACCCGAATCTGCAGCCTGAGCTCCAGGTATTCATCCTCAGACACAGTCCTGGTGTATGCTGGATCCACTCTGATGCCAGGTCCATATCTCCGGTGGGGGGGACCAAAGTCTGCTATCCTGATCTTGGATCCAGGTGGAGGTTTGGATGTCCCAGACTGCAGGAAGCAGCCTACTGCTTACCACCAACTAGAAGTCCAATGTGCTATCCATTGCGCCAGAGCCATGCTAATCTTCTCTGTATCGTTCCAATTTTAGTCTAGGTCTGCCACACTCTCCCTCTGCTATTAAGGATCCACGCCGTAGGCAAGGGCCCTCTTTTTCCGCTCACAAATGGCTTTTTCGTCCGCCCGGAGCTTCGACAAAACATCCCCAGCCCGACAGGACACCCACGGATGGTCAAAAACGTCCCTGTAACCGCAAGCCTAACAAGCCTGCGAATAAAAGTGCTACCGCATGAAGGTCTGCCCCTACCCATGTCTCGGGTGGGGGGTTGTCTCGCCTCAGAATTAGAGGAGGATGTGGCGATCACCATGCAGTCACTGCAAGAATTTGGGTGGTTGTTGAACCTAAGAAAGTCGGTGATCCTACCAACCCAGCGTCTGGAGTACCTAGGTTTTCTGCTGGACTCCAGGAAAGTGAGAGTGTTTCTCCCTTCAGACAAGCTGCAGACTCTGAGATCCATGGTAAAAGTGCTGATGAGCTGCAAGGGGTGTTCCGCTTTTGCATGCGAGTACTGGGACTCATGGTAGCCTCCTTCGAGGCAGTACCTTATGCCCAGTTCCACAACAGAGTCCAGCAGCAGGAGAATTTGACAAAATGGGACAAATCTCAGTTGTCCCTGGATTGACAGATTCAGGTGAGCCAGTCAGAGACTCTCTGATCTGGTGGTTGAGGTCCCCGGTGATTCAGTCCGGAAAATCGTTCTTTCCGCTGAAATGGACAGTGATCACAACAGACGCCAGTCTATCCGGCTGGGGTGGAGTGCTTGGGGTTCAGTCGGCCCAGGGCCTCTGGTCGACGGAAGAATCCAAGTTGCTGATCAGTCTGCTGTGCCTCTCCACATGGTCGATGAGGCTGCAAGGGCGTCCGATCAGGATCCAGTCAGACAACGCCACGGCCGTGGCATACGTCAATCACCAAGGGGGAACAAGAAGCTCAGCCGTTGCGCGGGAGGTCGCTCATATACTTCGGTGGGCAGAGCGTCACATACCGGCCCTGTCGGCCATTTACATCCTGGGAGTGGAGAACTGGCAGGCGGACTATTTGAGTCGACAGATGCTGGACCCAGGAGAATGGGCATTACATCCGGAGACATTCAGGTTACTGTGCCTGAAGTGGGGCACACCAGACGTGGATCTTCTGGCCTCCCGTATCAATAGGAAGGTGCCAAGATTCGTGTCCACGACAAGAGATCCGTGGGCCGACATGCCAGATGCGCTGGTGGCTCCGTGGGATCAGTACCAGCTGATCTACACCTTTCCTCCACTGAAACTGTTACCACGTCTGCTTCGCAGAGTGGAAGCCGAGGGGATCCCAGTAATATTGGTTGCCCCAGATTGGCCTCAGCGTCCTTGGTATGCAGAGTTGGTGCCTCTGGTGGCAGATGCTCCCTGGCGATTGCTGTTGCGAGAGGACCTTCTGTCTCAAGGTCCGATCCTCCATCCTGCTTTACCATCGCTGGCTTTAACGGCATGGCTATTGAGAGCCAGGTGTTGAGGAACCGGGGTCTGTCGGACACGTGATTCCAACTATGTTGAGAGCACGGAAATCTTCTTCTCGGAAGATATACCATCGTACCTGGAAGGCCTACATCTCCATGTGTGAGGAGAAAGCATGGCATCCGCGCTCCTTTTCCATATCCAGGATCCTGCTGTTTCTCCAGCAAGGAGTTGACCAGAGATTGGCATTAAGCACCATCAAAGGGCAAATTTCAGCCTTAGCTGTTTTTTTTTTCAACGACCCCTGGCGTCGCTCTCCTTAGTGAGTACCTTTGTTCAGGGGGTATGACATGTAGTCCCTCCGTGTGCGTCCACCGTTACCCCCATGGGATTTGAACCTGGTGTTGTCGGCGCTGCAAAGACCGCCATTTGAAAATATCAGGGAGATTCCCCTGTTGACTCTTTCTAGTGGCCATCACATCGGCCAGGAGGGTTTCGGAACTGGCGGCCTTGTCCTGCAAGTTGCCCTATCTGGTTATCCACAAGGATAAGGTAGTGTTGCGTCTGCAACCGTCTTTTCTGCCAAAAGTGGTCTCGGCTTTTCATATCAATGAGGACATTGTATTACCATCTTTGTGTCCTAAGCCAAAGCACCCTAAGGAGGTGGCCCTTCACTCTCTTGACGTGGTTAGGGCTCTGAAGGTGTATTTGTTTGCCACGGCTTCCTTTCGGAAATCAGACTCACTGTTTGTTTTGGTGGCTGGTCCAAAGAAAGGCATGGATGTCTCGTCGGCCACCATTTCCGGGTGGATCAGACAGATTGTAGTACAAGCCTACGCCTTGAAGGGGAAATTGCCCCCCCTTTCCGGGCACGGCCCACTCCACAAGGGCAATCGGAGCGTCTTGGTCCTTCCGACACCAAGTGTCGGTCGCTCAGGTGTGTAAGGCGGCGACCTGGCCGTCTGTCCATACGTTTACCAAGTTCTACAAGGTAGACGTCAGTGCATCAGCTGATGCCTGTTTTGGAAGCAAAGTTTTGCAGGCGGCCGTGTAGTTGCAATTGAATATGCAATATATATTTTCCTGTTTTTTTCTATAAAAACGCAGTACTGTTATGTTAATGCACTGTTGCATTACTTCCGCAGTTTGTTGCGGTCTTGGGTGATCACTCCTGTTGAGGATACCCTGTTTTTTTGTGGTGGTTTTCCACGCACTGCTGTTTTTTTCTGGGTATAGTTTCACTAATTCCTACTTGCCATGGTGGATGAAGTTTCTATGCTGGTTTTCCTACCCCTCGTTTTGGCACTGCTTGGGGACGTCCCATTTGTTACAGAGAGGAGCTGTGTCGGTCGGTGAATATATATATAATATATATATAATATAAGAGAAAACAGTATTTTTTGTACTCACCGTAAAATTATTTTCTCTGTAATTCACCGACCGACACAGCACCCGCCCCTCCTTTTTATCTTTACGTTATACTGCTTGTTGACATACTGATGGCTGCTTGGCAGGGTGGAGGGTTGTGGCCCAGGGGACTGCCCCCCTTGGCAGAACTAGGAGTTCTGAGTGTTGTGTTACAACTATGCCTGGTATTCTCCTAGTGATAAGGCTAACAACCCATTTGTTACAGACAGGAGCTGTGTCGGTCTAGGAATTACAGAGAAAAGGATTTTACAGTGAGTACAAAAAATCCTATTTCTTGATCATACATCACGGGACACAGGGGCTTATTACATAGTGGGTTATATAGGCACCTCTGGTGATTGGACACTGGTTAACCCCAATTAAGGAGAATTCCTCCCCTACATAACCCCTCCCATATGGGAGGCACCTCAGTTTTTTCGCCAGTGTCTATGGTGGTTGGTCACGTAAAACATGTGCTATGAAGAAAGCTCTGTGCGGGGGCCTAAGGGCTACAACAAACCGGATCCATATCCAGATATTTGACTCCCAAGAACGTATGGTACCCGGGCCTCGTCATCCGAAGAAACGAGGTTTGGCCTGTAAGTCCTCTTCTATTGGAAGACTGGGCTCTGGGAAAACCAGACTTGGTGTACTGTTTACACAGATGGCACGAACGTTTCTGGCAGAGTCTTTTACAAGGTCCAGGTAGGAGGTTCTTCTGAGAAAGAACCCCAGATAAACCTGAAGGTTGGCAAACTCTGCCCGCCGTGATGGGTGAAGGCTGGAATCTGTCTGTTTCAGCAATTCCTGTGGCAAGGACAGGTAAGGGAAGTTAATCCTATATATATATATATATATAATTATATTATGGATTTCTTCATTTTGAGTAGTAGTATGTCTTACCTGGTTTCCACCACTAGAGGGAGTAAGAGCAGCCTGATGCATACTTACATGCCTTTCAGTACACACGCTCAGTGAAGCCTGGTTCTCCAGAGGTCTCACGTCTCCACTGCAGTCCCTGCCACAACAAGGTAATACAGGGGTCCCTTGTAGTCTGAGGGTCCCACGCAGCTCTGATGGAGATTCCTTCCCCCCCCCCTGGATTCAGGCGGTCCTCGTGCACGCGCGCTGAGCGTGTTCCTGGGCTAATAGAGGAGGGGGGAGTGTGGTTGTGAGCCGTGCACGTTGGTGTGCACAGCGCTGTACTGCGCAGGCGCCAGGCGGCAGTTTTAAAAGCCCAGAGCGTCAGGGGGCTGTAAGTGTGAGACATAGGAGCTGTGGGCAGTAAGCATCCCAGGGGATTGGATCCAGGCAAACCTAGACACCTACTCAGCATCAGGTTGTGCAGTATTAAGCATATATATTTATTGTGAGACTTTAAGCACAACAGTGATTGCACTCTATACTAGTACCTCTGCTTTGTAGCTTAGGACTATGTCTCCTCAGAAGAGGGTCTCAGGGGGAGGTAACAAGGGCACTGGTAAATCACCGCCTAGGTCCAGGGGTTCTAAAAATGCCTGTAAGTTACCACCCCCCCCTGCAAGACTGGAGCCAGCCTCACAGGATGAGTCGGTGCCCCTGTCAGGTTTTGCAGCCTCTCCCAATGTCTCAGCCCCAGTATACGTCACTGAGGACTCCCTTAATGATACATTGGAGGGAGAATCATGAATTTCTGCTTCCCTAAAATATAGCAGGAAAAGGGGTAGATCCCCTCCTTCTGCTGAGATTCCTCTTTCAGATGATTCTTCTGACAATGAGGAGAGATCCCTATCTTGGGACAGGGATCTTGAGCAGTCGGAGGAATCAGAGGAAAGAGTCCCCTCCTCCCAGGCGCTCAGAAAACAGGTGCAGTATTATACTGATTTGGTGCGTACCACATTCAGAATGCCTGCTGCTGAAGTCGCTACGTCTTCTGTTTCTTCCCTAGGAGTCAGGAAAGTCCCACAGACTGCTTTTTCCTTTCCAATTCATCCCTTAATGGATAAATTGATGTATGAGGATTGGGGACATCCCGATAAACTGTTTACTCCTCCTAAAAGGTTTTCTATGCATTTTTCCTCTGGAGGAAAGTTTCACCAAGAAATTGGGGGTCCCATCTGTCGATGCGGCTGTTTCTTGTGTAAATAAAAATCTGACCCGTCCGTTGGATAATGCTCAGGTATTTAAAGATCCAACTGATAAGAGGTTGGAAACATTATTAAAAGCCTCCTTTTCCATGACTGGCGCGGTAGTGCAACCTACAGTCGCAGCCGTGGGGTTGTGTCAGTTCCTCAAGGAACAGGTTAAGCAGATGCTTGGCCTCCTTCCCAGTGAGGAAGTGGAGAATTATGCAGAAATACCTCAAATTCTGTGTTTCATGATTGATGCGATTTTGGATTCTGTCCAACAAGCATCTTGTTTGTCTCTCCTGTTGGTACACATGCGAAGGGCCCTATGGCTAAAGAATTAGGCAGCTGAGCTATTATGCAAGAAGCATTTGATTGGGTTCCCATTTGTTTGGAGAAGAATTAGACAAATTCGTCCAAAAATTTCAGAGGGTAAATCTACTCTCCTCCCAGTCAAAAGGAGCAAACGTCCATCATTTAGGCGTTCTCTCTCTCCCGGAGCATCAAGCTCTAAGCAGTGGCGACGGCCTTCTCAACCCTCTACAGAAAGGCTCAGGGCCGGGCCCAGGGGCAGAAAAAGACTTGGGGGCGAAAGCCTGCCAAGCAGAGCCCAAAAGCTTCTTTGTGAAGGGGCGCCCCCACTCGGCCAAGTGGGGGGAAGGCTTCGGCAGTTTGCGGAAGCCTGGCGGGAAGAGATCCAGGACAAGTGAGTGATCTCTTCGGTATCTCTGGACTACAAGCTAGAGTTTCAGGAGATTCCACCTTCTCGCTTTCTAAGGTCAAGGATCCCCAGGGATCCAGTAAAGCAAAAAACGCTATTTCTAGCCTTAGATCACTTACTATCCCAAGGAGTGATAGTAGAAGTGGACCCAAAAGAACAGGGTTCAGGGTTTTACTCGAATCTCTTCACCGTTCCGAAGCCAAATGGAAGTGTCAGACCTATCCTGGATCTGAACCGGTTTTTACGCATCCGGTCTTTCCGAATGCAGTCAATTCGCACTGTGGTCTCCTCCCTGCAAGGGGGAGAGTTTATGGCATCAATAGACATCAAGGCTGCATATCTCCATGTGCCAATTTTTCCCGCACACCAAAAGTATCTAAGGTTTGCGGCAGAGCGGCGCCATTTTAAATTTGTGGCCTTGCCGTTCGGGCTCGCTACGGCCCTTCGATTCTTCACAAAGATTCTGGACCCTCTCTTGGCAAACCTAAGAGCTCAGGGTATAGCTGTCATGGCCTATCTAGACAACTTGCTTCTCATGGAGAAAACAGTAGCGTTCCTGAACCACAGTGTTTCCAGAACACTAGAACACCTGGAACGCCTAGGTTGGATTATAAACCTAGAAAAATCGTCCCTACAGCCTGCTACCAGGTTAGAATACCTGGGTATGTTTATCGACACCGCTCAGGGCAAGGTGTTTCTTCCAAGGCCAAACGCCTTGGCCATCGGGGATCTAGTGCGCCTAATTCTGGGCAGGAGATCTTCCCCCATTCGGTTGTGCATGAGACTGTTCGCCTCCTTCGAGGCCGTTCCATTTGCCCAGTTCCACTCAAGGCCTCTGCAAAGATGCATCCTTGCGGCTTGGAACAGGAAGCCCCAATCCTTGGATCTTCCTATGCGTCTATCCCCAGGGACACGCAAAAGTCTCGTCTGGTGGTTACAAACCGAGAATTTGCTGAAAGGCAAAACCTTTCTTCCTCTTCCATGGAAGGTTATTACGACAGACGCCAGCCTGACAGGCTGGGGAGCAGTGTTAGAGGAGACGTGCTCGCAGGGGAAATGGTCTGTGATCGAGAAGCTATTGCCCATAAATGTCTTGGAGATCCGGGCAGTTTATATGGCTCTCATAAAGTGGTCTTCCAGACTATGGGGTCTCCCTGTTTGGGTTCAGTCCGACAATGCCACAGCAGTGGCCTATATCAATCATCAGGGCGGTACCAGGAGTCTGGTTGCGCAAAAAGAGGTGAATCGCATACTTGTCTGGGCAGAAAAGCATGTTCCATGCCTTTCTGCAGTCTTCATTCCAGGAGTGGAAAATTGGCAGGCGGATTTTCTGAGTCGCCAGCAGTTGTGCCCAGGAGAATGGGCTCTGCACCCCGACGTGTTTTTGGACATATGTCGCAGGTGGGGTACTCCAGACGTAGATCTGTTTGCGTCCAGGTTCAACAGAAAACTGGACAAATTCGTGTCAAGAACAAGAGATACACTTGCTCAGGGGTCAGATGCTCTGACAGTTCCCTGGGATCAGTACAATCTGATTTATGCCTCCCCCCATGCCCGCTTCTGTCGCGGTTCCTGGGAAGAGTCAAGAGGGAGACAAAATCGGTTCTTTTGGTAGCCCCGGCTTGGCCCAGGCGACCGTGGTACACAGAGATCATGAAGTTGGCAGTAGGCAGGCCATGGATCCTCCCTCTCCGGCCAGATCTGCTCTCACAGGGTCCAATTTACCATCCTGCTTTACACAGTCTGAATTTGACGGTTTGGCTGCTGAGACCCACATTCTGAGAGACCGTGGCCTTTCGGGGGCCAGTCCTTTCTACTCTGGTTAATGCCAGAAAGCCAGCCTCCAGGCTTATTTACTACAAAATCTTGAGGGCATATGTTTCCTGGTGTGAACTCAGGGAATGGCATCCTAGAAAGTATGTCATTAGCAGGATCTTGGCCTTTCTCCAGTCAGGCCTAGAAATGAATTTGGCCGTAAGCACTATCAAGGTGCAGATTTCGGCCTTGTCAGGGTTTTTTCAGAAGCCACTTGCATCGCATTCCCTGGTGTGGGCTTTCATCCAGGGGGCTATGCGGATAAGGCCGCCAGTCAAACCACCGGTATGCCCATGGGATCTGAATTTGGTTCTCTCGGCTTTGCAGGGGCAACCTTTTCAACTTTTGCATCTGGCTTCATTAGTTCTTTTGACCAAAAAATTGGTTTTCTTGGTAGCCATTTCCACGGCTAGAAGAGTGTCATAACTAGCAGCTCTCTCCAGCAAAGAGCCGTATCTAATTGTTCATAAGGACCGGGTGGTCATGCGCCCCAACAGGTCCTTTCTACCTAAGGTGGTTTCGGGATTCCATTTGAATCAAGATGTAATCCTACCATCCTTTTTTCCAGACCCACAGTCCGCAGAAGAAGAATCTTTGCACACTTTGGATGTGGTTAGGGCAATCAGTATCTATCTTCAAGCAACGGCTCAGATAAGGAAAACTGACTGCTTATTTATTTTGCTGGAAGGCCCTAGGAAGGGCCAGGCGGCATCAAAATCCACTCTCTCAAGGTGGATTAGACAGATTATTTCTCAGGCCTATGGTGTTAGAGGGGAAATCCCTCCTTTTCAGGTGAAAGCGCACTCTACTAGGGCTGTAAGTGCTTCTTGGGCAGTGCATCACCAGGCCTCCCTGGCTCAGATCTGTAAGGCTGCGACTTGGTCATCAGTCCACAGATTCACCAGATTCTATCAGGTGAATGTCAGAGGGCAAGAGGATATCGCCTTTGGGCGTAGTGTACTGCAGGCTGCAGTTTAGGTCCTCCGGCCCATGGCGGTCTATAATTATGATCTGTGTCTCCCTCCCCTCAATCTTAGCATTGCTTTGGGACATCCCACTATGTAATGAGCTCCTGTGTCCCGTGATGTATGATCAAGAAAATAGGATTTTTATATACAGCTTACCTGTAAAATCCTTTTCTTGAGAGTACATCACGGGACACAAGGCTTCCGCCCCTCTTGGGTTTTACGTGGTTTCCTATTGCTTTGCTACAAAACTGAGGTGCCTCCCATATGGGAGGGGTTATATAGGGGAGGAATTCTCCTTAATTAGGGTTAACCAGTGTCCGATCACCAGAGGTGCCTATATAACTCGTGCACTCGTGTAAGAAAAGGATTTTTACAGGTAAGCTATATATAAAAATCCTATTTTTTCCCACAATTAGAGCTTTCTTATGGTGGTATTTGATCACCTCTGCGTTTTTTATTTTTTGCGCTATAAACAAAATAATATTGACAATTTTGAAAAAAGAGACGCATTCTTTTTTACTTTTTGCTATATTAAATAGCCCCCAAAAATATATAAAAAAACACTTTTTTTCCCTTAGTTTAGGCTGATATGTATTCTACAAATTTTTGGTAAAAAAAAAAAAAAAAAAAAATAAATCGCAATAAGCGTATATTGATTGGTTTGCGCTAAAGTTATAGCATCTACAAAATAGGGGATAGTTTCATGGCATTTTTATTATTATTTTTTTTTTTACTAGTAATGGTAGCGTTCTGCGATTTTTATTGTGACTCTGACATTATGGTGGACACATCGGACAATTTTGAAACATTTTTGGGACCATTGGCGCTCGCATTGGCTCGAGGGGCGAGCTGATGCGACCGTTGTTTTGGCCCAGCCGTGACATTCTGCCACAGCACAACTACGGCAGATGATCGGCGAGTGGTTAAGCATCCAGGTAGATGTGCAGTGATTTTCTGTACTATACAGTGGTCCCACTGATCCAAGTTCCCATTTGAAGTTATATCTATTTTCTATCATCACACAGTACCTGTCTCTTCAGACCGCATCCTGGGGGAATCTCTGCGTGCCTGTTCCGAGTGTTCATATCGGGCTGGGTGTCAGGGAACAACAACGCATGGCCCACTGATGCATGTTCTTAAGCTTCACGATATGATTTATCACTCAAAAATTTGGAAAGTTGTATGTACTGTTTATTGAAGACACCTCTGAAGGAGTCCTGAAAAGCGTTAGTTGCCTGTATCTAATCTTTCCAATTTTCATGTATGGTTGTCATACACCATTTTCACTCGATTTTTTAAATATGGACAGTTTTGTAATAAAATGTGATATTTTTACAATTCTTACTACCTCTTTAACTTTAATCTACCAGTTCCGCTATAGTCCCACCCCTTAAGGGATTTCTCCATTTCCATAGGTAAATTATGAACCTTTAAAATACAGAAGGTAAGAATCAGGTTGATTTTTTTTTTTTTTTTTTTTGATGGACCCTGGAGTATAAGTCGGGGGGTGGGGAGGGGGTGGGGGGGTGAAGTTGGAAGGGGGGAATAAAGTCGAACCACTAGTAATAGTACAGTTATTAATTCATATGGAGTATTGCATAGTGTGGCTGTTGTGAAGTTTGGGGATACTAGCTCCGTGGGATTAAGTGCATAAACCGTTGTCAGGTGAAACCAAAATATATTTATTTATCAATAAATCAAAAATAAAGCTTTTCTCCAGCATGTAAAACCATAAATTAAAGTCCGCTTGTCTTCAGCACAAAATAATACAAAAAGAAAAGCACCTACAGTTCTGTAGAAAGGTCTTCCCCAAAAAAGAGTCCTTGCAGAGATCTTTATGCAGCCTCCAAAACAGCAAACAGCAAACAGCAAACAGCAAATAGCAAATAGCAAATAGCAAATAGCAAATATAATAACACAGCCAGACAGCTCCTCAGACAGGTGTTCATCTCCTCCTCCTCACCACACCTCTCTGACTACTTCCTGTCTTTATAGGCTGTGTGTCCTCCTGGAGGCCGTTAACCCCCTGTGGTCAGGGAGGGAGGCTCTTTCCCACCCAAATGTCACTTTAGAGCCTCCCAAATTCCGGGTCCCAACTACTTCTCTTAAAATACAGAGAGGACCGCAAATCAGTCATCTCCCGCAAACTACACCCGGAATCTGTCACCCATTTGGGTGACCCCCCTGAGGCCTACCATGATTCCCTTAAAGGGACCACATCCCGAAAATGGGCGCCACATAGTACCCGTCCAGGACCCAACCTTGGCGTCCTGTACACTGTATATCACCATAAAAATACACTTATGAACTATGGTTACCTACTATACATGAAAAAAAACACCACCCACAAAAACGGAATAGAACCAATGGATATTCAAAGTACTGAGAGACCGTAAGGGTCCGCTGTAAGAAATAACAAATATATATTTAGACTAAAGGTGAAACATGGTTGTCATAACTGTATATTACAGTAAAGTGTGCACCTCAATTTCCTCAGGACTACAGAGATCACAGGACTGATGATGTATTGATGAGCGTGATTATCTTCTGTCTCTTGTAAGTGTTTTTATACCTTGTGCATTAGATGCGGACATTCTAATACTACACTTAGGTGGCGCTCCCCCCCCTTTTCTTTCTCTAATGCCGCGTACACACGATCAAATTGTCCGGCGTACTTAGTCCGCCGGACCACATTTCAGCGGACAATCCGATCGTGTGTGGGCTTCAGCGGACTTTTTCAGCGTAAAGGACTTGGGTTTCAGCGGACAATATGTTTGTGAGTATGCTAGTCCGGCGGACTAAGAATGACACATGCTCAGAAGCAAGTATGAAAAGGAAGCTATTGGCTACTAGCTGTTGAACTTCCTTTTTCTAGTCCCGTCTTATGTGCTGTACGTCATCGCGCTAGCAATCGCCGGACTTTCCGTGCGTCCGTGTGTGGCCAAGTCTGTTCGGTAGAAAGTCCACCGGACTATCCGCCGGATTGTTTGCCGGACTAAGTACGCCGGACAATTCGATCGTGTGTATGCGGCATTACATGTCTTAGCCCTTGTACACACGGTCGGAGATTCCGACGGAATGTGTCCGTTTGGACCGTTTTGTCGGATATTCAGACTGTGTGTGGTCTGCATCGGACTGTTTCCGTCGGAGTATCCGACGGACCAACTTTTCCAACTTGCCGGTAAAATTTTCCGTCAAAATGCTCCGATTGGACATACTCCGATCATGTGTAGAGAATTCCGATCGGACAAAGTGCCACGCATGCTCAGATCAAATTCCTACACCAAAGCTATTGGCTACTAGCGTGAACGTAGTCCCGTCGTAACGAAATAACGTAATCATGTCGGATTTTCCGACAACTTTGTCCGACCGTGTGTATGCAACAGTTTCGACAGTTTCAGACAAAATCCGACGGATTTGGTTGTCAGAATCTCGGACCGTGTGTACAAGGGCTTACAGAGTTTTGGACATATTCTGAGAATGGCTGCCTCCTTTTGTTTTTAACTATTTATCAACTGGGACTTATGGACTTTGTACATACTCTTTGAGCATCTACCAAGAGATATTTGTTGTTTTTAGACTCATATACCATTTGGTGGGCAAGAACAGTTTTTTATGTTTAACAGTGTTAATGAGGAGGTGGAGACTCATCTCCTTGCACATATGGAAAGGGCTGAAAGCGCTGGGACAGTGATAATAATGGAGGATTTTAACTACCATGATATCAACTGTAGTAATGGCAATGCTGGAACAGTTAAAGGGCAAAAATGTATAAATCTATTACAAGTACATCTGGGTAGCTGTGACCATAACATAGTTTCATTTAACCGCTTCCCGACTGCCCCATAGCATTTTTACTGCTACAGGGCGGCCACACTGTGCAGGATCACGTGCTCCGCTTCTGCTGTGATTTGTCACAGCAGAAGCCGATCAGTGGGTGCCGGCCAATGGATATTTGCTGGCACCCGCTGATCCTCAGGAAGACACAAAGGACGGAGCTTTGTCTATGTAAACTAGGTAGAGCTCTGTTCTGACAAGGGAAAGTGATGGATTTTCTTTCCCAAATCCATCTCTTCCCTTGGTAAAAGAACCTCACACAGAACACAAAAACACTGGTTAGGCATACATTTAACTCTATGATCGCCCTAGATGTCATTAGTACAGTGCATATTTTTAGCACTGATCACTGCATTAGTGTCACTGGTTCCCACAAAGTATCAGTTAGTTTGTGTCCAATTGCCTGCCACAATATCGCAGCCCAGCTATAAGTCACTGATCGCCACAATTACTAAATAAATAAAAATTCCAATATATATCCCATAGTTTGTAGACGCTATAACTTTGGCCCAAGCAAATCAATATACGCTTATTAGGATTTTTTTTACCAAAAATATATAGCAGAATACATATTGGCTTACATTTATGAAGAAATTTGATTTTATTCTATTTTTTTTTAATGGATATGTTTTATAGCAGAAAGTAAAACATTTTTTTTTTCTTCAAAATGGTCTGCCTTTTTTTGTTTATAGTGCAAAAAAAAAAAATGCAGTGGTGATCAAATACCACCAAAAGAAAGCTCTATTTGTGTGAAAAAATTACATACATTTTATTTGAGTACAGCATTGCAATTGTCAGTTAAAGTAGATGTAAACCCTCACATATATTAAGTGAAAAGCCTCAGATGATACACAGAGATTAAAAATCTCCCTACATAATGTTCCAGCAATGGGAGGGAAGTCTGGGCATACACTGTGTGACAGTTGATTGGAGGAAAGGCACACGCCCCTCCTCCACAGGCAGAGGGATGAAGATAATTGCAGAGTTGTTCTCTCTGCTAATCTATTTATAGCACCCACCCGACACAAATTTTCAGCTGCTTTTATCTCCATTGTAGGAGAACTTGTCAGAAGTTATCATGTTGATAACACAAGAACGAAGCAGCAGAAAGACACAGGACTTAGGACTTTGGAGAGAGATAAGTAAAAACTACAGATATCTGTGTCCAGGTCAGATTTCATGAATCGGCTTTACATCCACTTTAAAGTAAGTAACACAGTGCCACAAAAAATGGCCTGTCCTTCCTTAATGTCCAAGGTAGGATCCGGCGGCTATTAAGTCAAACATTTCTTCTTGGATTTGTCAGCATATTTCTCAAGCCTATGACTTGAAGGGAAAGCTTTTACCATCTCAAATAATGGCTCTCTCTTCCACAAGTGTTGGTGCCTGTTGGACTATGGGTTATCAAGCATCAGTGGCTCAGGTTTGCAAGGCTGCAACCTGGTGCTTGGTACACACCTTTAGAATTTTTTACCAGGGGGATGTGAAGTCTGCTGAGGATAATGCCTTTGGCCACTGCGGGTAGTTTCTTTGGGCCTGATGGTGGTTGCTGTTCTCCCTCCCTTCATGTGCATTGCTTTGAAACATCCCAGATAGTCATGATTAACCCCTTTGCACCGCTCCTGCTGGCCCTTTAAGGAGTTTGGCATTCTGGGAGGCTGGGCGGGGCTTGTGACCAGCCGGATTGACTGTCACAGCGGTCACATGATCAAGGGAGATTTGCAGGGCGCATGCTCTCGGCACAGCTCTATTGGTGCTAATGCACGCAAGTATGCGTCCCCTCAGTGACAAGGCCCGGCCACGCAGCAGGCCGCATATTTGCGTGGCCTCAGCGCCTAGGGGTAGATAACCTGTTTTGGGCCTCGTGACGTATGAAAAAGAAAATTGGATTTTTGTACTTACCTGTAAAATCCAGGACACAGAGGTCCCGCCCCTGTTGGGGTTCTTTGTTTGCTACAAAACTGAGGATTCCTGAGGAGGTGGGGCTTTATAGGGGGACTTCCTGTCAGTTTTTTTTGCTAGTGTCCATTCACCTATAGGTGGCAAATAAGCAAGGTTGTCATGATTATTAATCTGCTCTGTGACCCGTGATGTACTCAAAGAAATGGATTTTACAGGTAAGTAAAATAATTCAGTTATGACGTGATGGCTGCATTATCTTTCTTTTTTTTTTTTTCACTTGGTGATCCATCCAGTAAGTCTTTGTTTTTTCTACAGAACTAGCTGTCCTGCAAATGTATCATTTAAGTGTGGAGACAAACCATTTACCAGTGGTGGGGGTGCTTACAATGAACAGCTTTTTTATGCATGTAATGTAAAATCTTTACTCCCCCCCACCCCAAAAAAAACTGTTACTGTTACTGTAACTGTGTAACTGAAATGTGAAATGGATTTTAGAGGTAAGTAAAATAATCCAATTATACTGTAGTTTACCAATTTTTAGATGTGATGACTGCATTAGCTTTCTTTCTTTTATTTTCACCTGGTGATCCATCCAGTAAGTCTGTGGTTTTTCTACAGAACCAGCTGTCCTGAAAATGTATAATTTAAGAGTTGAGACAAGCCATTTACCAGTGGCGCGGGTGCTTACAATTAACAGCTTTTTTATTCATGTAAGATAAAATCTTTATTCCCCCCCCCAAAAAAAAAAAAAAAAAGTTACTGTAACTGCAATGTGAGCTGGAGTTTGGCTTCAATTTGTTAATCTATATAAATCTGCTAGTACATCTAAAACGACCCCTCCCCAGACTGACAATGCTGCTGGTCAATGGTGCCCCTGTGCTCCTTCATTCAGAGTGGGGGCACTCTAATACAAGAGGTACATTACTGGCCAGATCATCAGGTGAAAACCAAGTAAAAAAAACATAAAAGTAAAAAAAGAAAATGAATGCAGCCACCACATCTAATGATAGATAAGCTGCAGTATACTAAATTTTTGGTTTGGGGTTTAATGCAGCTTTAAATTCAAGACAATAGTATTTGTGGCATCAATGGTAGATGTTAACCTGTTTGTCAGAGTTTAAAATCTTGATTTAACCTGTTTTAATTTTCTTTTTCTTACCCAACTCTTAGGGTGCGTCATTCAGTGTAGCCCTGAAAAGAGGGAATATACTGACATCATTGATACTCTGAATAAAGGAAGGCTAAATATGAACTGTGAGCTGAATTCTTCCTGGGAATTTTCGGAAATGAAGCTTGTCATAAATAATGATTTAGAGCGAAAATTTTCTGAAAAGAGGTACCTAGTATACAAAATGTAGCTTGGAAATATTACATTATAAGTTCCCTTTAGGGTCCTTTCACACGGGGCGGATCAGTTCTGATCCGCCCCGTGGATGTCCGTTTGCTCAGCGGGGATCACTCCGCCGATCCCCGCTGAGCAGGGAGATGACAGCTCCGTCTCTGCACACTGTGCAGGGACGGATCTGTCACAGCGCCGCTCTCCCCTATGGGAGATCGGATGACGACGGACCGCAGTGCCCGTCGTCACCCGATCCGATCCGCAGACGGATGGAAAAATAGCTTTTTCCTCCGTTAGGCCTCTTTCACACTAACGTCCCGTTCAGGCCCGCCTGTCAGTTTTTCAGGCGGACCTGAACGGGTGCTCCATAGAGCTCTATGGAGCGTCGGATGTCAGCGGTGACATGTCCGCTGACATCCGACCCGCTCCGATCCGAAAAAGTGTGACGGAGGAAAAAGCTATTTTTCCATCCGTCTGCGGATCGGATCGGGTGACGACGGGCACTGCGGTCCGTCGTCATCCGATCTCCCATAGGGGAGAGCGGCGCTGTGACAGGTCTGTCCCTGCGCAGTGTGCAGAGACGGAGCTGTCATCTCCCTGCTCAGCGGGGATCGGCGGAGTGATCCCCGCTGAGCAAACGGACATCCACGGGGCGGATCAGAACTGATCCGCCCCGTGTGATAGGACCATTACACTTTTTCGGATCGGAGCGGGTCGGATGTCAGCGGACATGTCACCGCTGACATCCGACGCTCCATAGACCTCTATGGAGCACCCGTTCAGGTCCGCCTGAAAAACTGACAGGCGGGCCTGAACGGGACGTTAGTGTGAAAGAGGCCTTAGCCTTCCAGGAACTCTGAAAATGCATCTTATCATTCTCACACTTTTTTTGTTTATAGATTCAGTTGCTTTGAATGTGAATATCACAGCATGGCCATTTTTGATGGATACTAGACCTGGTTACTATCTGCTAACTTCCTATGGCAAGTTGAAGATAGAACTGTGTACTAGCCCGACTAAGGCAGGCCATACACAGTTTGAATCTGCTGAGCCGACTGAGATTCCAACCGTGTATGGGCAGGCTGAATGTACCGAGTTGATCGATCAATCAACTTGGGTTCAACCAGCTTGTTGAGTTTTATCTGCGAGTACTGCTAGTGGCTGCCATAGCCACTAAGAATAATCACTGTCTTCTCCTGGTGGGGACAGCTTCTCCGCTGGGAGAAGACAATGGCCTGGCAGGAGGAATTCCTGCATCAACACTGCCTGTGCTGATGGGGGAATCTAGCGATTTTCACAGGTTGCAGGAAATAAATTTGTGCCATGTACGGACAGCCTTACAAGCTGTTAGGTGTATGTTTGCAGTAAAACATCACAATCAAAAGCTTCCGAGATACAGGGAAACAAGTCCCTGCCTTTGTTTTCTAGTCTATGCATATAAGCCAAAATGTTTTCTTCGTTTTGCATACAATAGGGAATGATTAAGATCCTTTCACCCCCTGGAGAAATTTCTATTGACCTCCTTTCATAGAAACAGAGCAGGTAGTAAAGATCCCCTAAAAAAGAGGGGGATATAACCTCTTAGTTGACATCAGAGCAGGTTTCCCCATTGCAAATTGGACATCACCTCCTGTTTATGTGACAACGCAAACAGTTTGGATTTCCCATAACTTTTTGTACTGAAAATATTCACCAGGATGAATGGATAGGTTAAATCTCTCCAGCAGGAAGAAAAAAATCTGCTGCACTAAGGTGACACTCTGTGTTCTCCCCAGACCCTTTTTAGAGGTTATGAATGCTAGTGGCTCTACTTTTGTATTTTTTTTTGTTTTTACATTCATCAGCCCAGTACAGATGCAGACTACAGTAGCAAGGAGCAGAATTTTTTTTTTCAACGATCTTTGGCACAATCCAGTATACAGTTAGGAGAGAAATGCTGAACAAAATGGTTGGCTTTTTTGCTTTGGGAGTGTGGAAGTTAATTGCCTTGAACTTGTTCGGCATGTAGCATAACTTTGTTTCCTGAGTAATAGTGATGGGGTGGAAATTTTTGTCTGACAGCATAACAGCTTGAAATCCTTAGCAGAAAAGACAATAGAAAAAAAAAGATAATAAAAGATAAGCAATAATTTCATAATCGAGGGATCATATTACCAAAAGTATTGGGACGTCTACCTTAACACGCTCATGAATTTTAAAGGAATCCTAGTCTTAGTCTGTAGGGTTCAATATTGAATTGCCCCACCCTTTGCAGCTATAACAGCTTTAACTCTTCTGGGAAAGCTGTCCACGAGGTTTAGGAGTGTGTCTATCGGAATTTTTGACCATTCTTCCAGAAGTGCATTTGTCAGGTGAGGCACTAACTTGGATGAGAAGGCCTGGCTCGCAGTCTCTGCTCTAATTCATCTCAAAGTGGTCAGGACTCTGTGCAGGCCAGTCAAGTTCCTCCACCCCAAAGTCACTCATCCATTAATTATCCAGATATAGACTGGGCAGAAGGAACTACACATTTGTCTAAGGCTCGCCATTTCCTAAATGTCTTGCATGACAATTTCATGGGTCAGATGATAAATGCACCAACAAGAAACAATGCATTACTAGACCCACTGATTACTAACAATACAGACTTGATCACAGATGTGGAAATACAAGGCAATTTCGGAAACAGCGATCACAGGTCAATTCGTTTCAGTATAAATCACACAAAAAAGAAAAACAAGGGTAATACAAAGACACTGAATTTAAAAAGAGCCAATTTCCATAAGCTACGCTCCTTGCTAGAAGATATTAAATGGGATAAAATCCTAGGAACTAAGAACACGGAGGAAATATGGGTGTGCTTTAGGAACTTATTAAGTAAGGGTATTGGCCAGTGCATACCAATGGGTAGAAAATTTAAAAGAGCTCATAAAAGTCATGGGGGATTAACTCCAACATAAAAATGCATATAAAAGCAAAGGCCTTCAAAAAGAGAAGGCTGAGGGGTCATCATCAGAATTCGAACTGTACAGAGAATGCAATAAGAAATATAAGGGTGCAATCAGGTCGGCTAAGATAGAACACGAAAGGCACACATCAGACACTTTTGATGCTATTTTGAGACCATTCACATTTATACAGTGATCAGTGTGATTAAAAATGCACTGATTACTGTGTAAATGTGACTGGCAGTGAAGGGGTTAACCACTAGTGGGCACTGCAGGGGTTAAGTGTGTCCTAGGAAGTGATTCTAACTGTGGGGGGGGGGGGGGCTACATGTGACATGTCACTGATCACCACTCCCGATCACAGAGAGCTGTGATCAGTGACAGTGTCACCAGACAAAATGGGGAAATGCTTGTTTACATCAGCATTTCCCCATTTTTCCTCTCTGTGAGACGATCGAGGGTATCGAGTACGGCAAATGTAAAGGTACATACCTGTACGCCCATTTGCCTGTCCATGCCATTCTGCCAACATAAATGTCGGAAAGCGGTTAGAGTGGATGTAAACCCGAAAAAAACATTTTTAATTAATATTTGTACCTTGTAGAGTATAGGATTTCATGTCATCTGTGCCCAGTCTTGCTATGAAGGGTTAATCCAGCTCTGAGCAATCCTCTTATCTTTTTTCAGTAAGATAAAAACAGACACACTGAGAAATAGGTCAGTTCTTTCCTCTTGTTGTGACAGACAGGTCCTTATCTCATGTAGAAGCCTGAGAGATGCATTTTGTGTACTTCATATCCCCCCTCCTTTCTTCTCCAGCTCTCCCAGGATTGGCTGCTCCACACCTCTGCATGATTGGGCATGCTGAAGTCATGTGGTGCCTTCATGTGGTCCCTACACATGTCACTTGACTTCTTCCACTTATATTTCCTATTTGTGTGATTTCTACTCAATAACCCCTCCTTACTACACCAGCTCCTCGGCCACTTGTTTACTGCCCTAATCTCCCTCTGCCTTTCTGGTGTGGCTCGGGGTACCGGTAGTATTTCTGAGAATACTACCTTGGAGGTCCTTTTCCTCAATTTAGCTCCCAAGTCCCTAAAATCCTTCTTTAGGACAATACATCTGCCTCTGACTTTGTTATTGGTGCCAACATGCACCGTGACAGCTGTTTCTTCCCCAGCCCCTCCCAGTAATCTGTCCACCAGATCCATGATGTGCCCAACCCGAGCGCCCGGTATACAGCATACGGTTTGGCGCTTCAGGTCTTTGTCACAGATTGCCCTCTCTGTCCTTCTAAGAATTGAGTCCCCTACCACCAGAATCTGTCTTTCCTATCCCTTTGCTTCCCCCCACTCTCACTGGAAGAGTTCTCCTCCTGGAAGGTATTTAGGTATTTCTCCCGCTGTCCTCTCTTGCTCCTCCTGTGCCTCCTGTCCAGGACACCCACGTTTTCTTGGAGAGTCCTGTCCGCACCCAAGCCCAGGCCTAAGGTCACCCCCCCCCCCCCCCAGACTGGGGAGCTCTCTCAAAGGCCCGACAGCCTCAGTACTCCATCTCCAACTCTTCCACCCGACAACTTCTCCCAAACTGGGCTGATCCTGGGTATTTGAGGAGGCCTGCCCTCTGACACTTCCGAGTTGGGGATTGATCAGGGTTCCTCAGAATACCCCAGGCAGCTCCACCCCAGGCAGCAGCATCTCCCCTCTCCTCCTATCTTTCCAGAACCTTTCCAGAAACTTGGGGACAACCAGTGACCTTAAATCGATGCCTCAAAGTTACTAGTAAATGTAATAGCCCTGCAGACTGCATCATGGATTAAGGTTAGTTGAATTCCTTTATAGCAAAAGCATCCTTGCTAAGTACTGGCCAGCGCAACCAGGAAGGGCCTTTTTTTCTAAGAACATGTGAAAGTAGTTCAACTAGGAAAGGAGGGGTTAAGTAAATCCTTTTGAGTGGAAGAACACTTATTTTTTACTAGGACCCCCTGTAGTGTTTATTTATTGATAGCATAATGGGGGTGTACAGTGCCTTGAAAAAGTATTCACACCCCTTGAAATTTTCCACATTTTGTCATGTTACAACCGTTACCACCAAAAACGTAAATGCATTTTATTGGGATTTTATGTGATAGACCAACACAAAGTGACACATAATTGTGAAGTAGAAGGAAGATCATAAATAGTTTTTCAAATTTTTTACAAATAAATATGTGAAAAGTGTGGAATGCATTTGTATTCAGCCCCCTTTACTCTGATACCCCTAACTAAAATTCAGTGGTACCAATTGCCTTCATAAGTCACCTAATTAGTAAATAGAGTCCACCTGTGTGTAATTTAATCTCAGTATAAATACAGCTGTTCTGTGAAGCCCTCAAAGGTTTGTTAGAGAACCTTAGTGAACAAACAGCATCATAAAGGCCAAGGAACACACCAGACAGGTTAGGGATAATGAGACCAAAATTGAACTTTTTGCATTAGAAGCAAAACCCTATGTGTGGCAGAAAATGAACACTGCACACCACCCCTGAACACACCATCCTCACAGTGAAACATGGTGGTGGCAGCATCATGTTGTGAGGATACTTTTATTCAGCAGGGAAGCTGGTCAGAGTTGATGGGAAGATGGATGGAGCCAAATATAGGGCAATCTTAAAAGAAAACCTGTTATGCCGCGTACACACGGTCGGAATTTCGGCCAGCAAAAGACAGATGAGAGCTTTTCATCAGAAAATGGGACTGTGTGTATGCTCCATCGGAATTTTGCTGGCCGAATTTCCGTCAGCAAAAGATTGAGAGCAGGTTCTCAATTTTTCCAACGGAAAATTCGTATGCAATTCCAACGAGCAATAGCACACGCATGCTCAGATTCAACTAAGAGACGGAAGCTATTGGCTACTGGCTATTGAACTTCCTTTTTCTAGTCCCGTCGTACGTGTTGTATGTCACTGCGTTCTTGACGGTCGAAATTTGGTGTGACCGTGTGTATGCAAGACAGCTTGAGCGAAATCCCGTTGGAATTCCATCGGGAAAACCATCAGAGTTTTTTCCGACCAAAATTCCGATCGAGTGTATGTGGCATTAGAGTCTGCAATACACTTGAGACTTGGGCGGAGGTTCACCTTCCAGCAGGACAACGGCCCTAAACATACAGCCAGAGCTACAATGGAATGGTTTAGATCAAAGCATATTCATGTGCAAGAATTGCCCAGTAAATGTCCATACCAAAATCCAATTTAGAATCTGTGCCAAGACCAATCTGACAGAGCTTGAGCTATTTTGCAAAGAAAAATGAGCAAAAATTCCACTCTCTAGAAGTGCAAAGCTGGTAGAGACACCCCCAAAACGTCTTGCAGATGTAATTGCAGGGAAAGGGGGTTCTACAAAGTATTGACTCAGGGGGGCTAAGCACAAATCCACGCCACACTTTTCACACATTTATTTGTAAAAAAAATTGAAAACCATTTTTTATTTTCCTTCCACTTCAGAATTATGTACCACTTTGTGCTGGTCTATCACATAAAATCCCAATAAAATACATTTATGTTTTTTGATTGTAACATGGCAAAATGTGGAGAATTTCAAGAGGTAAGAATACTTTTTCAAGGCACTGTAACTGGGTATTAGGCGATCAAAGCTAATAAGGCCTTAGATATGTGGTCACAGTGCAAAATTTGTAAAAAGTTTTATGTGATTACTGATGACTGTTGACTTTTGAAACTTTTTTTTTTTTTAGAAATGAGATGAAAGAACTTGGTAGGAACATTAGAGAGCTGGAAGAAAAGTATTGCTTCCTGTTTGTACCTTATGAGTCTGCAGCAACCATATCTAACCATGGATTACCAGTTGGTAATTTGGCTACAAAAGTGCTTGGCTGTCCTCACATGGGAACGTACTTGTTTCGTCATGTTGATGTTGCACTGAATTTTACTCACCAAAGGAAATTGACATCAAATGTGGTGGTCGTTTTTAAAGTAAGTACAATGCTGTGCTTAGTTTGTACATTAACTTGTAATGGATTTATGAAATATCTCCCTTAGCTAGAATTTGAGGTTATTCATCACATTTGATTTTCTTCTATAAATCTATTCTGCTAGGCTTGCTAGGACATTCACTCCACCTCATTTTATACTTCAGGCCCAAGTTCACTTCACACTTTAGTAAATCTGATCCTAAGTGTATAATTCAGCTTTTATATGTTCTGGGTTCGAGTTGAGACTTCCTGTCTCATACCCAGAGCACAGTAGAGTCTATCTGATCGGTGCTTAGCCATTCAGAGAAAGCAATGTATTCTAGCAATGAATACAAAGCTTCCTCTGATTGGCTGAGTCAGAGAGGCAGGCTGAGGACGTCAAAACCAGCGGCCTCACGTGTTATTGAGGGACATAGTTTGTTTCCTGGATTGGCCCAAATGAACTATGTAAAGTATATCAAAAGCTGGAGTTCAGCTTTAAAGTTTTAATTTGGTATTAAAAGGCTGCTGTTGGCAGAATTTAGAATCTGATAATGCTTGTAGATGTTGTTAATTCAGTGAAACACTTTTGGCATAATATCGGTCGATTGTTCAAGACCTAACTAAGATTTAGCTGCACGTAACAGCG
The DNA here is from genome assembly GCF_037356315.1 of Lithobates pipiens. NCBI lineage: Eukaryota > Metazoa > Chordata > Amphibia > Anura > Ranidae > Lithobates > Lithobates pipiens. The sequence goes on from NW_027507718.1 coordinate 220,160,312, forward strand.
GTTCAGTGTATATGTACAACTGTGCTCATAAGTTTACATACCCTGGCAGAATTTATGATTTCTTGGCCATTTTTCAGAGAATATGAACAACACAAAAACTTTTCTTTCACTCATGGTTAGGGTTTGGCTGAAGCCATTTATTATCAAACTGTTTACTCTTTTTAAATCATAATCACAACAGAAACTACCCAAATGCCCCTCATCAAAAGTTTACATACCCCAGTTAATATTGTGTATTGCCACCTTTAACATCAATGACAGCTTGAAGTCTTTTATGGTATTTGTGGAGGAGGCTATTTATCTTCTCAGATGGTAAAGTGCCCATTCCTCCTGGTAAAAAACCTGTACATTTTTGGGCTGTCTTGCATGAACTGCACGTTAGTGATCTCCCCAGAGTTGCTTAATGACATTTAGGTCAGGAGACTGAGATGACCACTCCAGAACCTTCACTTTATTCTGCTGTAGCCAATGACAGGTCGACTTGGCCTTGTGTTTTGGATCATTGTCATGTTGGAATATCCAAGTACCGTATATACTCGAGTATAAGCCGAGATTTTCAGCCCCTTTTTTTAGGCTGAAAGTGCCCCCCTCGGCTTATACTCGAGTCACCGCCGTCTGTCTACCCGATCAGCGTGTCGTGCAGACAGACGGCGGTCATTCCACTATTCAAAAGCCGCGCCTCCCTGTCTGTGATAGGCGGAACACTCAATTTCTCAGCAGTCAGTGGTCCGCCTATCACGGACATCCGCTCATCCTCATACTACGGACGAGGATGAGAGGATGTCCGTGATAGGCGGAACACTGACTGCTGGGAAATTGAGTGTTCCGCCTATCACAGACGGAGGCGCGGCTTTTGAACAGTGGAATGGCCGCCGTCTGTCAGAGACGAGGAGAAGAGGTGCGGCGATCCTGGCATGGCCGCCGTATGTTTTTACATGCAGATCGCTGCAGAAGGACACAGGCTGCAGAAGGACAAAGAGGCACAGGACACAGGTAGGCTGGACATACAGTGATGGACACACAGTGATGGACACACAGTGATGGACACACAGTGATGGACACACAGTGATGGACACACAGGGATGGACACACAGGGATGGACACACAGGGATGGACAGGCATGTCTCACCCTCGGCTTATACACGAGTCAATACGTTTTCCCATTTTTTTTGTGGTAAATTAGGGGCCTCGGCTTATATTCGGATCGACCTATACTCGAGTATATACGGTACATCCCATGCAAAGCTTCCCGACTGATGAATGCAAATGTTCCTCCAGTATTTTTTGATAACATACCTCATTCATATTGCCATCAATTTTGATTAAATTTCCTGTGCCTTTGTAGCTCACATATCCCCAAAACATCAGTGATCCACCCCTGTGTTTCACAGTAATAATGGCATACCTTTCATCGTAGGCCTTGTTGACTCCTTTCCAAATGTACTGTTTATGGTTGTGGCCAAAAAGCTAAATTTTGGTCTTACCACTCCAAATAACTTTGTGCTAGGTTTGAGGCTTGTCTCTGTGCTGCTTGGCGTAGTGTAAGCGGGATACTTTGTGACATTTGCGTAGTAATGGCTTTCTTCTGGTGGCTCGACCATGCAGCCCATTTTCTTCAAGTGCCTCCTTATTGTGCATCTTGAAACAGCCACACCATGTGTTTTCAGAGAGTCCTGTATTTCACCTGAAGTTATTTGTGGGTTTTTCTTTGCATCCCAAACAATTTTCCTGGCAGTTGTGAAATGTTATTGGTCTACCTGACCCTGGTTTGGTTTCAACAAAACCCCTAATTTTTCACTTCTTGATTAGGGTTTGAACACTGCTGATTGGCATTCTCAATTCCTTGGATATCTTTTTATATCCCTTTGCTGTTTTATACAGTTCAACTACCCTTTCCTGCAGATCCTTTGACAATTCTTTTGCTTTCCATATGATTTAGAATCCAGAAACATCAGTGCAGCACTGGATGAAAGATGCAAGGATCTGTCAGGAGTCCAGAAACTCTTTGTCCTTTTATACACACACACTAATTACAAGCAAAAAGATCACCGGTGAGGATGGTCACCTTTAATAGCCATTCTAACTCCTTTGTGTCAACTTGTGTGCATGTTATCAGGGCAAAATTACCAGGGCATCTAAACTTTTGATCAGAGTCATTTGGGTAGTTTATGTTGTGATTATAATTTAAAAAGAGTAAACACAGTTGATTGATAATAAATGGCTTCAGCCAAACACTAACCATGAGTGAAAGAAATGTTCTTGTTTTATCATTCATATTCTCTAAAAAATGGCCAAGAAATCATAAATTCTGCCAGAGGATGTAAACTTATGAGCACAACTGTGTGTGTGTGTGTGTGTGTGTGTGTGTGTGTATATATATATATATATATATATATATATATATATATATAGCCTGAGCACATTTCAGAGCGGTTTCAGCGCCATTTGCAACTGCTTCCACCAACACAGCACTGTTTCCTCTGCACCTGGGAGCTAACAGAGACTACAGGCACTACCTGCTGGATAGCGCAGAACCCCTCAGGGTGGTGAGTCCTGTGAGAAAGAGCCCCTCAGCCAACAGCAGTAAGGAGGGTGGGACTGTCAATGTCTTAAATCCTCTTTGTGTGGCAGACAGGGTAGGGTCAGCAGGGCTTCAGAAACTGGTGTTTCTTCCCCTGAAATCCAGGCAATTGCAACCGCGCAGTGCCCCTGGACACCCTGATGGCGGTCCTCAATTTGTTCGTTGCCAAGATGGAGGCGGCACGTGGGCAAAAGGGTGCAAAAAAGCGGCCCCTGCCCCCCCCCCCCCCCCCCCGATGCAGACTCGGGCCCTGCTGAGGCTTGTGACCCCTGCTCTGTCTTGTCAGATGACGCTGACCAGGACTGTTTAGACAGTGAGGATGAGTCCCCGTCCGGGTCAGTGCGCGACAAAGTGATTGTTGGAGCACTTATCACAGCTGTGCATGATACCCTGAAGATTCAGGAGCCAGCAGATCCCTCTGCTGATGTAGCGGTCCCTTTTGGGCCCCGCAAGCCAGCATGTTAACCTAAGGTGATCCCGTATCTGACTTATTTTGAAGTTCATTTACAAGAGATGGGGTCGCCCGCAACGGACCTTTCGGTCCCCAAATCCTTGGAGGTGCATTACACCTTTGAGGAGAGCCTTCTCAAGAAGTGGTCGGCTTCTCCAGTCGTGGACCACCCAGTATCCAGCTTAAATAAAGTAACTACGATCCCGGTAGAGGGGACTCCTGCATTTAAGGATCCCACGGACAGGAAGGCAGAGGCAGTGGCTCGTTCCTTGTTTACGGTGGTGGGGTCCGCCGTGCGACCAGTACTGGCATCCGCACTTGTGTCGCAGACACTAACTGAGTGGGCAAAGCCGTTCCCCCTGGAATTGGGAGAGGAACAGGCTTCCCCTGTCTGCGTGGAATTAGCAGACCAACTAGTGCAGGGCCTTAAGTATGTTTGTGACGTGGCCCAGGATACTCTTCCTCTGTTATCCAGGGCTTCAGTGTCAGCAGCGGTGCTGCGGCGCCTGATTTGATTAAAATGCTGCTCTGCTGACCAGGCATCTAAGAAAGCCCTGACGGATCTTCCCTTCCTTGGCAACCGGCTTTTCGGAGCCTCATTGGATGACATTATTAAAAATGCCACCGGTGGTAAGAGTACCCTACTCCCACAGGCCAGGAAGGCTAAGGAGCTTTGCCGTAGGCAAGGGCCCTCTTTTTCCGCTCACAAGTGGCTTTTTCGTCCGCCTGGAGCTTCTGCTAAATGTCCCCAGCTCCACAGGATGACCACGGAAGGACAGCAATGTCCCTTTAACCGCAAGCCTAACAAGCCTGTGAACAAAAGTGCTACCACATTAAAGTTTGCCCCCACCCATGTCTCGGGTGGGGGGTTGCCTTTGGGAGTTTGCAGCCCGGTGGTCCTCTCGACTATCCGACCAATGGGTCTGCGATCTGATTTCCTCAGGCTACAAGATAGAGTTTCTCTCTTGGCCGCCAAACAGATTCTTCCCCTCCAGCATACCCATATCCCCGGCTCGCCAAGAGGCCCTCTTGGGGGCAGTAAGGGACCTGCTGAGTCACAGGGTGGTTGTACCGGTTCCAGAATCGGAACGTTTCCAGGGATTCTACTCAAATCTGTTTGTAGTTCCCAAGAAGGAAGGGGTACGTCCAATCTTGGACCTAAAAGCCCTCAATAACTTTGTGAAAGTGCAGAGGTTCAGAATGGAATCAGTTCGCTCAGTAGTTGCTGCACCCCATCAAGGGGACTCCCTGGCATTCTTAGACATCCAGAATGCATACCTGCAAATACCCATATGCCTTTGGCATCAAAAGTTACTGCAATTTGCAGTCGGGGAAGCCCACTAACAGTTTGTGGCTCTTCCCTTTGGTCTGGCATCAGCCCCCCGAGTCTTTACCAAGGTTTTGGCTCGAATTTTGGCGTTGCTGCGGCAACATTGGATCACGATCGTGGGTTACCTAGATGATCTTCTCCTGAGGGCATCTTCCACCTCAGAATTAGAGGAGGATGTGACGATCACCATACAGACACTGCAAGAATTTGGGTGGCTGTTGAACCTAAAGAAGTCGGTGATTGTACCTACCCAGCGTCTGGAGTACCTGGGCTTGCTGCTGGACTCTAGGGAAGTGAGAGTATTTCTCCCTTCAGACAAACTGCACACTCTCAGATCCGCGGTAAAACTGCTGATGAACCGCAAGTGGTCATCGCTCCGCTTCTGCATGCGAGTCCTGGAACTCATGGTAGCCCCCCTCCAGGCAGTTCCATATGCCCAGTTCCACACCAGAGTCCTGCAGAAGGAGATTTTGACAAATGTCAGTTGTTCCTGGATCGACAGATCCAGGTGAGCCAGTCAGTCAGAGATTCCTTGAACTGGTGCCTGAGGTCCCTGGTGATTCAGTCCGGGAAGTCGTTCCTACCTCTGAAGTGAACAGTGATCATAACAGATGACAGCCTTTCTGGCTGGGGTGGAGTGATGGGGGTTCAGTTGGCTCAGGGCCTCTGGTCGGCAGAAGAAATCAATCTGCTCGAGCTAAGAGCGATCAGGCTGTGCCTCTCCAGGGGCGTCCGATCAGGATCCAGTCAGACAACGCCACGGCTGTGGCATACGTCATTCACCGAGGAGGAACAAGAAGCTCAGCCGCCGCATGGGAGGTCACTCACATACTTTGGTGGGCAGAGCGACACGTACCAGCCCTGTCGTCCATTTACATCCTGGGAGTGGAGAACTGGCAGGCGGACTATCTGAGTCGCCAGATGCTGGACCCAGGAGAATGGGTGTTGCATCCGGAGGTATTCAGGCTACTGTGCCTGAGGTGGGGCACACCAGACGTGGATCTTTTGGCCTCCCGTCTCAATCGGAAGGTGCCAAGATTCGTGTCCAGGACAAGAGATCTGTGGGCAGACGCGTCAGACGCGCTGGTGGCTCTGTGGGATCAGTACCAGCTGAGTACCGCAGAGAGGAAGTCGAGGGGATCCCAGTGATTCTGGTCACCCCAGATTGGCCTCAGCGTCATTGGTACGCAGACCTAGTGCGCCTGGTGGCAGACGCCCCATGGCGACTGGCGTTACGAGAGGACCTTCTGTCTCAAGGTCCGATTCTCCATCCTGCTTTACCATCGCTGGCTTTAATGGCATGGCTATTAAGAGCCAGGTGTTGAGGAACCGGACTCGGTGATCCCAACTATGTTGAGGGCACGGAAGTCTTCTTCTCGGAAGATATATCATTGTACCTGGAAGGCTTACATCTCCATGTGTGAGGAGAAAGGATGACATCCGCGCTCCTTTTCTATATCCAGGATCCTGCTGCTTCTTCAGCGAGGAGTAGACCAAATATCAGCTCTGGCTGTCTTTTTTCAGCGACCCGTGGCATCTCACTCATTAGTGAGTACCTTTGTTCAGGGGGTGCAACGTGTAGTCCCTCCGGTGCGTCCACCATTACCCCCGTGGGATCTCAACCTGGTGTTATCGGCGCTTGAAAAACCACTATTTGAAAAGTCTTCTAGTGGCCATCACATCGGCCAGGAGGGTTTCGGAACTGGCGGCTTTGTCATGCAAGCCGCCTTATCTGGTTATCCACAAGGATAAGGTGGTGTTGCGTCTGCAACCGTCTTTTCTGCCGAAAGTGGTCTCGGCTTTTCATATCAATGAGGACAATGTATTACCATCTCTGTGTCCTAAGCCGAAACACCCTAAGGAAGTGGCCCTTCATGCTCTGGACGTGGTTCGGGCTCTAAAGGTGTATTTGTCTGCCACTGCTCCCTTTCGGAAGTCAGACTCAATGTTTGTTTCGGTGGCTGGTCCAAAGAAAGGCATGACGGTCTCGTTGGCCACCATTTCCAGGTGAATCAGACAGATTGTAGTGCAAGCCTACGCCTGGAAGGGGCAGGTGCCTCCCTTTCCAGTCACGACCCACTCCACAAGGGCAATCGGAACGTCTTGGCCCTTCCGACACCAAGCGTCTGTCGCTCAGGTGTGTAAAGCGGCGACCTGGTCGTCTGTCCACACATTTACCAAGTTCTACAAGGTAGACGTCAGTGCATCGGCTGATGCCTGTTTTGGCTACAGGCCAAATATGCAATATATTTAATTTTTTCCTGGTTTTTCGATAAAAACGCAGTACCGTTAAGTTAATGTTGCATTACATTCCGCAGTTTTGGTGCGGTTGTGGGTAGTCGCTACTGTTGAGGGTACCCTGGTTTTGTGGTGGATTTCTCCATGCACTGTTTTTTGTGAGTAAATTTTCACTAATTCCCACTTGCCGTGGTGGATGAAGTTTTCTATGCTGTTTTCCCACCCCTCGTTTGGCACTGCTTGGGGACGTCCCAATGGCTAAGAGAGGAGCTGTGTCGGTCGGTGAATATAAGAGAAAATAGGATTTTTTGTACTCGTAAAATCCTTTTCTCTGTAATTCACCGACCGACACAGCACTCGCCCTTCCTTTTTCTCTTTACGTTATACTGCTTTTTGACGTACTGATGACTGCATGGCAGGCTGGAGGGTTGTTGCCCAAGGAACCGCCCCCTGGGCGGAACTGAAAAGTTCTTAGTGTTACATAACAAGTAATGCCTAGTATTCTCCTAGTGGTGGGCATAACAACCCCATGGCTAAGAGAGGAGCTGTGTTGGTCGGTGAATTACAGACAAAAGGATTTTACGGTCAGTACAAAAAATGCTATTTTTCCACTCGCAAGATGTGAGTGGAAAAATTGAGGGCTGCATATATATATATATATATATACATATATACAGTATCTCACAAAAGTGAGTACACCCCTCACATTTTTGTAAATATTTTATTATATCTTTTCATGTGACAACACTGAAGAAATTATACTTTGCCGCAATGTAAAGTAGTGAGTGTACAGCTTGCATAACTGTAAATTTGCTGTCATCTCAAAATAACTCAACACACAGCCATTAATTAAACCGCTGGCAACAAAAGTGAGTACACCCCTAAGTGAAAATGTCCAAATTGTGCCTAAAGTGTCAATATTTTGTGTGGCCACCATTATTTTCCAGCACTGCCTTAACCCTCTTGGGCATGGAGTTTACTATCTTGGAGGTGTGTTTGGGGTCATTATTATGTTGGAATACTGCCCTGCAGCCCAGTCTTCCGAAGGGAGGGGATCATACTCTGCTTCAGTATGTCACAGTTGGCATTCATGGTCCCCCAAATGAACTGTAGCGCCCCAGTGTCGGCAGCACTCATGCAGCCCCAGACCATGATGCTCCCACCACCATGCTTGACTGTAGGAAAGATGCATTCCTCACCTGGTTGCCGCCACACATGCTTGACACCATCTAAACCAAATACGTTTATCCTGGTCTCATCAGACCACAGGACATATTTCCACTCATCCAGGTCCTTAGTCTGCCTGTCTTCAGCAAACTGTGGGCTTTCTTGTGCATCATCTTTAGAAGAGGCTTCCTTCTGGGACGACAGCCATGCAGACCAATTTGGTGCAGTATGCAGCATATGATCTGAGCACTGACATGCTGACCCCTTTATCCTCTGTAGCAATGCTGGCAGCACTCATACGTCTATTTCCCAAAGACAACATCTGGATATGGATATGATGCTGAGAATGTTCACTCAACATCTTTGGTCGACCATGGCAAGGCCTGTTCTGAGTGGAACCTGTCCTGTTATACCACTGTATGATCTTGGCCACCATGCTGCAGCTAAGTTTCAGGGTCTTGGAAATCTTTTTATAGCCTAGACCAGGGGTGTCCAAACTTTTTTCAAAGAGGGCCAGATTTGATGAAGTGAACATGCATGAGGGCCTTCCATTTTGCCTGACATTCTTTGAACCATTGAAAATTCAGTCTAAGGCCGCGTACACACGGGCGGATTGTCTGTCCAACTTAGTCCGCTGAACCGTGTTTCAGCGGACAATCCGCTCGTGTGTGGGCTTCAGCGGACTTTTTCAGCGGACTGTCTGGCGAACAAAGTCTTACGGAATTTCCGTAATTTTGTCCGTTCAAACTTGGTTTTGTCCGTCCAAACTTGGTTTCAGCGGACAGTCCGCTCGTGTGTAGGCAAGTTGGACGGACTAAGTATGGCGCATGCTCAGAAAGGATTTACACGGCCGAAGGTTGCATTGCAGTGTATAGGATGTCGTTTTTCTAGTCCCGTCGTACGTGCTGTACACGTCATCACGCACGCTTTCAGCGGACTGTCTGCTCATCGTGTGTGGTCAAGTCCGTTCATTCAAATTTTGAACGGACTGTCTGTCGGATTGTCTGACGAACTTAGTTGGGCAGACAATCCGCCCGTGTGTACGCGGCCTAAGTGTGTCTGTCCGAGCACTAATACATGGCCCAACAAGAATTCTCTTGCCTTTGTCGCGCTCGTTCCCAACACACAGACGAATGCTCTGCACTTTAGGAGGTACCGTTAATTCTTAATGGTACCCCACACATTGGAAATGTAGGGTGCTTTTGGTGCAGTGCAATTAAAAAAAAAAAAAAAAAGCTTGGGGACTTGTTTCCCTGCATTTTTGTGAGTAGGGAAGTCCATTGAAATTAATGGGCTGCCCTACACAAAGTACGCAGCCACACAGATGTGAACCAAGGGCTTGTTCACATGTCAGGTTAGAGGGGCAGTAAAACCACATGGTTAAGCTGTTTTTACCACCCCCAACTTCTCCCCCTTTAGCTGCAGAGGGAGCAGCTGGGGGTGTACACATGCTGTGGCTGCAGCTGGAGGTATACCCAGGGTGAATGGGCCTGCACTTCAAGTACACACAGTTGCGGTATAGTGATGCTGCATTTACAGGCTTAAAACAGGTGGTGAGGAGGCAACATAATGCCTCTTTACCACCATTCAAATGCCTCTGAAAAGAGATCTGTGCATGGATTGCTTTTCAGAGGAGCAGCAGTACTGGCTAATATCACACACAAGCCCTACAAAAGCAGTTTTGATGGTACAAGAATGGGGGGGGGGGTGGTCCGGATTAAAAGTAACATGCACACAGACACATGCACACACATGCAGACACACATACAGACAAATACACGCCGCACACACATACAGACACGTGTGCACACATACATACACACACATACAGACATACATACAGACACATGTGCATACAGACACATGCATACAGACATACATACAGACACATGTGCACACACACATACATACAGACACACGCATACACATACATGCACACACACAGACATACATACAGACAAGTGCACACACACATACATACAGACACATGTGCACACACACATACAGACACATGCGCACACACACATACAGACACATGTACACACACACACACATAAAGACACATATGCACACACACACACACACACACATACCAACACATGTGCACACACACACACACACATACAGACATACATGCATACACACACACACACACACACACACAAATAAAGCCCTTTTTAAGACTAATTTAGCTTGTAGCATAGTACAGTACCTTTGCAGCTTCCTCATTCAGCTGGGGGCTGCACTGTAGGGGGAAGCAGAGAGCACAGCACACTCCTCTGCACTTTACTTTCACTTTTGAAGCTCACAGAGGTTCTCACAGTGCCAGGGATCGGGCTCATCTGACAGCCCTGATCCCACGGCACACTAAATTGAGAAAGACCAGGCAGTTCAAACCCAGACCGCGGGCCGCAATTGGCCCGTGGGCCGGACTTTGGACATACCTGGCCTAGACCATCTTTATGTAGACCAGGAGTCTCCAAACTTTTCAACACAAGGGCCACATTGTAGATTTTACAAGTATTCGGGGGCCGAAAAAAAAACAGTTATGTATAAATTAATGAATACAATTTTAATAAATTAATATGTTTTACATGGATCGTTTTTGTAATCAGCATGATATGACTGAGAACAAAAGAGAAACAACTTTAGTAAAACAAAGTGAAAACATTCTAAATAAACTTAGGCCTCTAATATGAGTAAAATAAAAATAAAATCAGTCTGCACCTTTCAACACAGATCTGGCAATTTTGTGTAAACAGCCAAACATCATGCGAAGAATTTTGTGCTTCATGTTCACAAAACAAAAAAAAAACTAAATTTAATGTGAAAGATGGAGCTTATTTTATTATTTCAAAATTTCACCAAACTGAGCTTTTAGGCTAGGTTCACACCATAGCGATGCGGGAACGCCGCGAATCCGCAGCGTTTTCCTGCATCGCATGCCTCCCGCCGGCAGTTCACACTGCCCTATGCGGACTGCTGGGAGTGTCAATGAAATCTTAATGACACCCCCAGACCAGTCCGCATATCGCAGTGCGATCTGCAAACTCGGACAGGAATCGGATCGCATGGTGTGAACACCCATGCGATCCGATTCTGCTGCGGACCAAAAAAAGGGTCCTGTGCGAGTTTGCGGCGGGTGCGATGCGAATTCAGCCATACTATCTGTATGGCTGAACTCGCATCGCACAGACAGATCGGATGTGATTTGCACTGCAGTGCGGTGCGAATCACATCCGGATCTCTCACCCGCAGCGGTGTGAACCCAGCCTCAAGCTTGAGGAGCCAATTATTAGAATGGACTTCAAATTATTATTATTATTATTGGAGAGTGAGGACACCAGAAGTGACGTCCGGAGTAGGAGCGCGGTGCTCGTTCGTGTTTTGAAACTGTACATTTTATGTTTTTAAATGTGAGTACCCAAGACTTTTCCTATTGAATAAATTGTAACTGTGAATACATACTTCACCATTGGAGTGTTCCCCTTTCTTCCCTTTATGATAACTACATATACATGGTGATTGAGTGTCCAGAGTAAATCATTTACTGAACCCACACCAGCGGATAGCAAGTGCTTTTTGGAATGCTGTTTACCTTACAGCAGTAAGGTAAGGTAGTTATTGCACCTAGTGTGTCAACACAAGATTCACAGGAGCACCGGTGGAATCAGCCCCCTTTTTTTGGTCACGCAGGATACTGATTTATCCACCACTGAATGGACCCACATTTTGCATGATTATAGATAACCATTATTTGATGCGATATTTTAGAGCACCTTCTGGACGGTTATACTTTAGAGCACATTTTGGATGTGTGTTTGGATTTTGATTATTATCTTCAGCACTATATGCACTTTGATTAAGATACACTGGATGGTATTGCACTATACTAAGTTGCACTATTACGTTTTTACAAGTCCTACCTTTCTGTATATTTTGAGTATTAACTTTTTTATTTTATTTTTATTTTTATTTTAATTTTATACCTATTTTATATTTATTTTAATTTTATTTTTATTTTTATCTCTAATATTTTTTATATTTTTTATTTTTATCTATGCTACACGCTGTTTTATTTTTATTTGTATCTTTTTTGATTATGGATTTTACACATAGCACTTGATCTGTTACTGTTAGCACTGGGTTAGGTGCACAGCTTGATGTACTGCACCAGAGTGGATATATACACTGTCTGAGTTTATTAAGGCACGTAGTCTATTTATATACCATTTACTGACGTTTAGGCACTATAGCTAGTTTATTTTACTATATTGGTATCTCTTTCTGTTTATTTGGAGCGCAACACCAACTATTACTTATCATTCGGACTTCAAATTATCATCTGATAAATTTGCTCGATATTTGGACTTGACATACTTCATTTTTGAAAATGTTTGTTCACACAGGTATGTTGTACCAAAAACTATGAGCAAATTTTTTCAAATTTGGAAACTGCTCAGGCTGCAAAGATTTATCAAATTGGATCAAATTTCCTTCTTTATATTTGTCTTTCAGCATGTAATTTGATTGTAGGTCAATAATTTCCAATTGGAACTGACTTGGGAGTGTTTCAGCATTGCAGTCAAATGGGATTTTGAAATGTTGGATTTGATCTGCTTTCCCATTAAATCAGAAAATCGCCCCAGAAATTGTTTTACCAAGTTCTGAATGATTTCAGTTGCAAATGAAGAAGGAAATTCTTTCATTCCTCCTTGTCTTCCAATGTTAGTCAGTGTTAGTGAGACAGGAACATACTTTTGCAAGAAGACATGGCCTTCCAAACCAGACAAGGCCTCTTCACAAGCTGTTTGCTATGGGGCACTTGTGCATTCTCGCTCCCAAGCCTTGCTCTGTCTGTAAGACACACAGAGTGGGGCTCGGCCACAATCCCATTTCACTTTGCTGTGGGAGCCAATGGCTCCCACTGCTGTGTCTGAGCCAATTAGGAGAGCGAGAGAGAGAGAGCCAAGAGAGCCTCTGCTCGCATGTTCATCACTGGAACAAGGGCAGGCTAAGGTAAGTATAAGGTGGGGCTGGGGGCTGCATACTGAAGTTTTTTTTACCTTAATGCAGTGAATGCATTAAGGTAAAAACCCTCGGGCTTTAGAACCACTTTAAGGCTTGGTTCACATATGTCCTGGCTGCTGGTTGCATTCCAGGGTCCGGTGCGTTTGTGTTCACTGGTTCAGCTGTGATTAAGGGCCAAATCTTTCCTTGAATTCACACCTGAACCGGACACAAAAAACACACAGGACCCTTTTCCAATCCAATCCATATGTCCATTGAGAGCCGGTCACATTCACATGTCATGCGAATTGGATGCAGTCTTAATTAAAACCCATCCAATTTGCATATATGTGAACCCAGCCTAAAGAAGCCAGTAGACTTTACTGTACAACTGGTAAAATAGGATTTTTGACTTTTCATCAAAATTTGTTTAATGAAGTACAGTACAGGAAATAGGACCCTCCAGTACCCTCCCCTCTGTTCTTATATCCCTATTGGTTGCTAAGGAGGACAAGAGGAAGCAAGGCTCTGATTCTTTGTCAAGTTGGCCATCTCCAGAAATACAGTGCGAAACGAGGTATAGTAAGCAAGTAATAGGGAAAATATAAGATGCGGGGATTATTGATAACTAGTCCTTTGTCCTCTACATGTCCTTTTTAAGCATGAGGATGATGATGACTCTTTAAGAATATGAAGTCTAAATAGTATATGTATAGTAACAAATTTGTCTTCTGATTGTTGCTAATGCCTTTTTACCTGGTACACTAAATATTTTCTTATTTAAAATAGGTGCTGTTTGGCAAAGTTAGAAAAGTTGCCAGCATTTCTTCAAAGAAAACGGCACTGGACCCGACACCAAATTTCGACAGTCATGTATCAAAACACCCACCAATGTGGAATGATCCATTTGATGAGCAGGCCAAAAATTCATTGGTATGCTTCTTTTAACCTATTATTTGTTTTCTATTAATTATCTAAATTATCATCACACCCATGTGAATTTTTTTTTTTTTTTTTTTTTTTTTAAATTGTAATTTTTATTGAGAGAATTTTTTACAGAGAATGAATAGATACAGAACTGACAATATTCAAAGAAAATCTGGAGCATACCTTATTGGAGAGACTGATATAACCTCATGGTGACTACAGATATACAGTAGCAATGGAAGGATAAAAAAAAATAAAAAATAACTAAAGGAAAACAAAGCAAAATAAAATGCAGAAAGGAAATAAACAACAGAAAAGTTTTACGTAAAACCTTATGAAAATAAAAAGGCTGAGAGACAACACATATCGTAAAGCAGAGGTTGGGGTCTTGAGCAGGTGCTTCAATAACGTAACTAATATCTGACATAAGAGGGCTACATACCACTATAAATTTCCTCAGGAGGTAAGGTAAGCTTCAAATGGCCTTTGGGCCAGCAGAAACAGACTTGAAGTACCGACACAATACAAAACATCAGGGAGCCAGAAGGTCAGGGAACACTAGGGGACGGGCACCAACCGGGTGGCTAGGGGTACCAAGGGCTCCCGTGGGAGCCCAAAAATCGAGGCATCCCATGGGGCCCAGATCACGCCAAACCGGTCAATCCCATCCTCCACCATAGCCGTCAAATGCTCCATCCTGCGTATGTCCCCGACGGTTTGTATCAGCTGAGTCTGGGTTGGGGGCTGAGTAGACAACCAATTAGAGGGGATAGCTCTTTTAGCAGCAAGCAGCACATAGGAAGCTAATTTATTAGCTGCCTTCCCCAACTCCGGGAAGGGAAGGCCTAGGAGAAGGTGGACAGGATCCAATGGAATGGGGGTGTCAAAAATTTGCTGGAGCATGTGAGATACCATGGACCAGAAAGGAGTAATTAAAGCGCATTGCCAAAAGATATGATAATGCGTACCCTTGGTCCTCCCACACCTCCAGCACATGGGAGAAAGAGAGGCGTCATACCGATGAATAACCTCGGGGGTCCTATACCAGAACAGTAGGACTTTATATGCTGTCTCTCTCTGTGCCACACATCTGGAAATTTTAGAGGTGGAGGACCAAATTCTGGACCATTGTGGGAGAGTGATTTGTTGATTAAGGAGCTGCGTCCACTTGCCCATGTAGGAGTGGGATAGGGCAGTGAGAGAGGACCTCTGCTGGAGTATATGGTAAATACTAGAGATAAGCTTTGCTTGGTAGGGGCCCTGGGAGCAGAGCAGCTCAAAAGGCATCGGTGTGGAGAGGGAGAGAGAGGGGGAAAGAGTTGAAAAGTAGTGAGTTATCTGGAGGTATGAATACCGCATGTGGTTAGGGAGTTGACTGTCGGTTTGGAGGGCCGAAAAGGGCTTAAGTTTACGCGTGACAGGGTGAACGAAGTGGCGGAGTTGGAACAATCCCTCTCTAGCCCAGGGAAACATACGAACATGCGATAGACTGTCAGGAATTAAAGGATTAAACATCACATTAGAGAGGGGGGAACAGGGTGATGACAATGCAAATTTGGAAGAGCAGGAACGCCACAGTCTAAGCGTGAACAACATGGGACCCAGGCATAGATCCAGAAGCCCGGGGTCCCCCATTGTCCCCGGCGACCACGCCAAGGAGCAGGGATGGGTCGGATATAGGGAACCCATCTCAATCTCCGTCCAGCGATTCGGAGGTCTCAGGCAAGACCAAGACACTATCGGGCGCAAATGAGATGCCAGATAGTATTTGTAGACGTCCGGTGCACCCATGCCCCCCTGATCTTTGGGGGCAAAAACCACCGAACCAGCCACTCTATGGGCCCTGCCATTCCAAATAAATTTCAAGAACCAGCGCTTAAGCAACTTAATCTGTGACATCGGGATGGGGACAGGCAAGGTTTCAAAATAGTATAACAGTTTTGGCATGATGGACATTTTCAGGACATTAATTCGGCCTATCCAGGACAGGGGAAGGGAGGTCCATCGAGATAACATACTGTTGATAGACTTAAACAGAGGGATGTAATTGGTCGGGTAAAGGGCGGAGTAGGAAGTCGTTAGCTGAACCCCAAGATATTTGAGGGACGTTGTGCACCATCGGTAGGGGAATGTATTTTGTAGACGCAGGAGTTCCTCCGGGGGAACATGGAGGGGGAGGGCCTCCGTCTTTGCCGTGTTGACCTTATAGCCCGACAGGGAACTAAATTGAGTGAGTAGGGCATGCAGGGAAGGGAGGGAAATGTGGGGACTGGTTAGAGTAAGGAGAACGTCATCCGCAAATAAAGATAATTTATACTCCCTTTGCCGCATGGGCACCCCCTTGATATCAGGGTGAGATCTGATAGCCTCTGCCAGGGGCTCTAGGCAGAGTATAAAGAGGAGCGGGGAGAGAGGGCAACCCTGTCTCGTCCCGTTTGTCATAGGGAATGAGTGGGAGGTGAAGGACACTAATCGGACCTGGGAAGAGGGGTTGGAGTATAGGGATTGTAGCGCGGAGAGAAAGGGTCCCCGCAAGCCAAATCTAGTGAGGGTCGCGAACATGTAGGGCCAGCTTAACCGGTCAAACGCCTTTTGGGCGTCCAGACTGAGAATCAGGGCGGGGCGACGAACTCTGTTCAGCATGTCAATTAGGTCTATAGTTCGCCGGGTGTTGTCACCCGCATGCCTGGTTGGAACGAAGCCCACCTGGTCTCTGTCTATGAGCTTTGTCAGGAATTGGGACAAACGGTTTGCAAGGATTTTTGTAAATAGTTTGTAGTCTGAATTTAAAAGGGCTATAGGTCTGTAGTTGTCTGGTAGGGTCGGGTCCTTGTCCTGCTTAGGAATGACCGTGATGAAGGAGTGAAGAAAATGTTGGTGAGGTGACTTACCAAGAAGCAGCGAGTTATACAGGGTCACTAGATGAGGCGACAGGATGGGGAGGAAATGTTTGTAATAGGAGTATGGGAGGCCATCCGGACCTGGGGCTTTGTGGGAGGGGAGAGCCTTAACAGTGTTATCCACCTCATCCTCTGTAACGGGTGCGTTTAGTATATGCAGATCCGAATCTGACAACTGAGGGAGCTTCAGGCCCGACATGAACTCCTCAAAAGCAGCCAAATCAAAAGTTGGATGTTGTGCGGGGGTTAGGCAATTATAGAGTTTGTTATAGAAGTCGCCAAACACCTGGGTCATTGTCTGGGGGCAGAAAGTGGGGGACCCGTCAGGGAGTTTGATGTGGTCCGGGAAGGCATGATAAGGCCTAGGGTTAAGTCTAGAAACCAACATCCTGTGTGGCTTATTCGAGTACTCATAGAACTTCTGTTTAGCCCACAGGATTGATTTGTCTACGTGAGACATGTCTAGGGATTTAATACGGTTCCGCAGGCCCGTGACCGTGCGCAGCCGATCCACCGTGGGGGAGCGCAACAGAGCCCTTTCTGCTCTGTGAAGTTCTAGGAGCAAAGAAGTTTTCAAGAGAGCTGCATCTTTTTTCCTTCGAGAACCGAGAGCAATACATTGCCCCCGGAAGAAGGCCTTGTGGGCCTCCCAGAGGGTGGATGGGCTGGGCACTGAGCCCTTGTTCAGGAGAAAATATTCAGTCAGGGCCGCCTCGAGTTTAGCATTGGTTTCAGGGTGCTTGAGCAGGGACTCGTTGAGTCTCCAGTGACATTTCTTGGGGAAAGCAGCAGATAGGCATAAATCTAGAGTCAAGGGGGCATGGTCCGACCAGGTTATCGCACCCAGGTCAGAGGACACTGTGTGAGATATCAAAGGGGCCGTAATAAAAAAACACCCATGTGAATTTTGTTTCTTTTGCTAAGAATAATATAGGGCAGGGGGTCTCTAAACTTTCTAAACAAAGGGCCAGTTTACTGCTCTTTAAAAATAAGGGGGAGTGGGCCGTAGCCTGTGGGAGTAGAAAATAGTATCATCGAAAATGTATAGTGCCCCATCATCGATGGTGTCAGTGATAAGAATAATGTCCAATCTTTGGTGTCGGTGGTGAAATAATGCCTTAGTATTGGTGTCAGTGGAGTAATAGTGCTTCATATCAGTAGTCAATAGTGGCTCATATCAATAGTGTCCCAAAGGCCAGATAAAGGCAAGAAAAGGTCCGCATCCAGTCCCTGGACTGCAGTTTGGAGACCACTGATATAGCGGCATAGTTATAAAGCAATATTTGTCACCTACCCTGCCTCAAAATGCACTCAGTAGTAGAGCTGCACAATTCTTGCTAAAATTAGAATCATAATTTTTGTTGCTTGGTATAAAGATCACAATTCTGAAGAACTTTTTTATTTTAAAGATTTACAACCCTTGAACATTAGGTTATCAAACAAGATGGCAACAAAAGAAGACATAATACTCTTTGCTTTAATATAATTTAAGGAAATGTAAAATGAGCACCAAAGTTCTGGCTGCAGTTGCTCCAAAAAAGGATTGGAAGACCTCAAAATCCATGTAATAAGGAATGGTATGATTTAACGAGTAACACAGGGATGTATAAAAAAAATTACACGCATTTATTTGAAGAGTTAAAACCATATATATCCTAATGAAAAAAAACTTGCAGAGCTCGGCAGAATAACGGCTGGGTCTCTAGATTCTAGGCTGTGGGAGCTGCTAGAGGGGGGTTGCCCGTCTGATGGTGAAGGTTCTGTAAACGGCAGCAGGTCAGCCGCAAGGCAGAAACAGCAGGGGTGTCTTGAGGCGAGGTGACAGGTGCACACCGTAGGATCAGAAGTGCACCGCAAGGTTGTGGACCCTACGGCTGACTGCTGCAGACGGGGAACAGATCCCACTGGGGTTAGAGCGTAAGATTCCCTGGGGCGCGGAGTCTGAGAGCCAGCAGGTGTTCACCAGCGCCTCTGGTGGTGAGGATGGACTTGGCTGCAACTGGCTCCAGGTCGCGACCCCCAGGGTCCCCCAGCTCACACCCGCAGTAGGCAACAGGAGGATAGGGATGGTGAGGGACAAAGCCAAGGTCGGGGCCACAAGCAGACAAGAATAGTCGGGGACACGCCAAAAGGTCAGGATCACAGGCAAACAGGGATAGTCAAAACACGCCAAAGTCGGTAACGGAAAACAGTAGAAGAGCACACAGCAGGAAACAGGAAACTAACACACAAAGGAATACACAATGGTTGATCAGCACTGATGGCCTGCAGTGCACAGGTTAATATAGGGCTCCCTGATAGGGCCTGGGGTGGAGCCATGCTTAGAGGAGAGGTTATAAAAACCACCAGGTGGAAGTGGCTGGCCTCTTAGTCTGAAGACATGAGGGGAGGTAGGCAAACACAGGAAGATCACTGCATAACCATGACAGTACCCTCCCTCTTACGAGGCCTCCCCCTCCCCCGCCTGGGTCCAGGCTTAAAGGGAAACTCCAGATGGAACCTCCTTAACAGACAGGGAGCAAAGACCTCAGATGCAGTGATCCAAGACCTCTCCTCAGGACCCAACACTTTCCAAAGTACGAGGTATTGAAGAATGCCTTTACAGAGCCGGGAATCCAAAACTTGACTAACCTCGTATTTTAGATTATCCTCAGAGACCGAAACAGAGGTAGGGAGAGGACGAGAGGACTTGAAGACTAAAGGCTTTTTAGGAATGGGTAAGGGCATGAGAAGATCAGGAGTCTGAGCAGGGACCCCACACCCTTGAGCTGGGCATCCATAACAGGACCACCAGACTGGGCAGAGGTCAGTGGATCCCTGAGATCATGTTGGTTAGAAAGTGACATGTCACAAGAGTCAAGCTGGGTAGCTGCAACACAAACAGAATGCAGAGAACCCTGAGAAAAAGATTGAAAACCCCTCCTGGCCGAAATGAGGTATTCTATCCAAAGGATGTATTGAGCCTCTTAAACGGGTTTGAACGGACATAGTAGCAGTAGGGTGAGGCCAGGTCACCGAAGGTGTTAAACAAGAAGCAGGAAGCTCATTGGGCATGGGCTGGACTGGCATAACTGGTGCAGAGGCTGACTGAATAGTATTGTCAGGTGTAGCGACCATCTCAATCGCATCACAGGGCATAGCAACTGTGGAACTTGCAGACAAGTTAGCCTGGCTGTGCGTCCAAGGGAGATTAGGGACAGGCAAATGTAAATGGTTATGCAAACTGGAGTGAATGATCAACTCAGGTTCATAGGTGGGCCCCTCATCCAGAGTACCACATGACCTAGAGAGTGCATCAGTCCGACTATTGCAGGATGCATCCCAGAGATCGCTATATACAGCGGGAAGAGCAGAAGATACTGAGATGGTGGTAACAGGAAATCTCTCCTTTGGTGTACCCTTGAGTAGGCAGGAAGAGGAACAGGAGGAACCCCAAGCCAGGATCTGACCGGCAGACCAGTCAACGTGTGGAGAATGGAGCCGTAACCAAGGAAGACCTAATATGATAGGAGATGAAGCCTTAGGTAAGACAAGGAAGGATATCCACTCCTGGTGGAGTGTCCCTACTGACATCTTAACAGGAAGAGTCTGGAAGCGGATAGGGCCCCCTGGGAGAACAGTACCATCAATCGCCAAGACCACCAATGGCGTTGTAAGGGGCAAAAGGGTAAGTCTCATGGAGGATGCAGTTTCCCAATCCATGAAATTGGCAGCGGCTCCGGAATCCAGATGTGCTGAGACCGAACGAGAGGAAGCACCGACATGAAGCAACACAGAAAGGAGAAGACGAGAAGGTGAAGGTGATATTTCAGGGTCTAATACGCCACCTTCCAGATGTATTAGCCCTGAGCGTTTTTCCGGACAAAGAGAACAAGTGTCACGGAAATTACCTTTGGCCCCACAATCGAGGCATAGGCCCAGAGTTCTGCACCTAGCGCATTCTTCGGGATATAACTTAGTCCAGCCCAACTGCATATGTTCCTCGGTAGGCAGGGGGTGCTCCTCGGATCGAAGAGAAGGGACTGGGGACTCAGGCTGCCTAAAGAACGGGGAGTGCTGGCGTCTTTTTTCCAGGGCCCTCTCCTGAAAGCGAATATCGATCTGGTTACACATGGTGATGACACTGTCCAGATCAGCAGGAAGGGATCTTCCTGCTAATTCATCCTTCACTCTATCAGAGAGGCCATGTAAAAAGGTTGCAACTAGGGCCTCATTATTCCAGCTCAATTCAGCTGAGAGGATACGGAACTGAAGAGCATACTGTCCCACAGACGCAGACTCTTGACGGAGACGTAAAAGAGCGCTAGCTGCTGAGGAGACACGACCCGGTTCCTCGAAGATATTCCGAAAAAGTTTCAAGAAATCAGACAGGCTAGAAACCACTGGATCATTCAGTTGCCACAGAGGGGCGGCCCAGGCTAACGCCTCGCCGGACAGGAGGGATATGATATATGCGGCTTTTGCCCGATCGGACAGGAAGTTTTGGGGCAGAAGTTCAAAATGAATTGTGAACTGGCTAAGGAACCCCCTGCAAGCCTTGGAGTCCCCAGAGAAACGGACCGGAGCTGGTAGTTGTAATGAATGTGTGGCTGCGTCTGATGCGATAGGTGCAGCGGCAGTTAGCGGTTGAGGTTGTTGAACCGGGGGTCCTAATGAGGCCTGAACCTGTTCAAAACGGGATGCCAAATCCTGAAGGAATCGCATCACCTGGGTCTGATGCGATTCTTGGGTCTCAAGTCTGCGAACTAAGCTCTGCAATGGATCATCTGCAGGAAGCGGCACGTCAGCTGGGTCCATGGCTGATCAAACTGTCAGGTCACCTTGAGGCGAGGTGACAGGTGCACACCGTAGGATCAGGAGTGCACCGCAAGGTTGTGGACCCTACGGCTGACTGCTGCAGACGGGGGACAGATCCCACTGGGGTTAGAGCGTAAGATTCCCTGGGGCGCGGAGTGTTCACCAGCGCCTCTGGTGGTGAGGATGGACTTGGCTGCAACTGGCTCCAGGTCGCGACCCCCAGGGTCCCCCAGCTCACACCCGCAGTAGGCAACAGGAGGATAGGGATGGTGAGGGGCAAAGCCAAGGTCGGGGCCACAAGCAGACAAGAATAGTCGGGGACACACCAAAAGGTCAGGATCACAGGCAAACAGGGATAGTCAAAACATGCCAAAGTCGGTAACGGAAAACAGTAGAAGAGCACACAGCAGGAAACAGGAAACTAACACACAAAGGAATACACAATGGTTGATCAGCACTGATGGCCTGCAGTGCACAGGTTAATATAGGGCTCCCTGATAGGGCCTGGGGTGGAGCCATGCTTAGAGGAGAGGTTATAAAGGTGGAAGTGGCTGGCCTCTTAGTCTGAAGACATGAGGGGAGGTAGGCAAACACAGGAAGATCACTGCATAACCATGACAAGGGGTTGGTGATGCTCAGCTGGAGGGATGGATGCCCAGTTGGCAGGCTGGGATGACACAGCTGAATGAGGATCTGTGAGTGGCGGCGGGGTCAGTGATGCTCAGCTTGAGAGGTGGCTGTCCGGTCAGCAGGCTGAAGTGACATGGCTGATGGAGGTGCTGTAAATGCCGGCAGGTCCGCCACGAGGCAAAGGTGGCATGGGTCCATGGTTATTAGCTGGTGGGATGTGGCAAGAGGATGGATCTCCTATCAGCAGGCTGGGATGGTGGAACTGATGTCCGGGAATGAGCCGGGGCACCGAGGATGTGCTGTATACAAGTTCCAAGAGGAGAATGTGGGGGCGTGGCTGCGTGTTTTGGGACAACAAGGACTGCCTCTTTGTCAAAAAGACAATGGTTTTAACTTTTCAAATAAATGTGAGTGCAATTTCTTATACATCCCTTTTTTATTAATGTCCACCAATGAACCTGGGTCCAAACTGTCCTGCAGCTGTGGGATAGTTACAATATAACATCATATAATGCTGTAATCCCTGAGTACATTAACATATATTTGTCATAGCGTATTCAGCATTATGTTTTGCAGATAGCTTGGTATTCTGCCTATGAGCAGCAGTGCTAAATAGATGCCTGCATTATTAATGTTTCAAATGTGGATTGTATGTTATTCCTCATGCACACTGGGTATTGTAGGTATAGGTGGAAGGTACAGATGCACCATCCTGTCCCTCTACCAGCAGCCTGTCAAGCTCCATGAGATGCTGACAGCTGCTGCGGTTGGACAGGGCTGGACTGTGCACAGAGTGGTACTTTCAATTAGTGCGGTAGGTGCCCAGGAATGAATGCCCAGAGTGCAGACTATCCAGCAGGGGAGCTAGACCTTTCGCCTGTACTTTCAATGCACACTTAAATGCCAGATCCTCATGCTCCCATCCAGCATGCTTGAGGCCTCTTAGCTCTTGTACACACATTCGGAGATTCCGACGGAATGTGTCCGATCGGACCGTTTTGTCGGATATTCCGACTGTGTGTGGTCTACATCGGACTGTTTCCGCCGGAGTATCCGACGGACCAAGTTTTCCAACTTGTTGGTAAAATTTTCCCACAAAATGCTCTGATCGGACATACTCCGATCATGTGTAGAGAATTCCGATCGGACAAAGTTCCACGCATGCTCAGATCAAATTCCTACACCAAAGCTATTGGCTACTAGTGTGAACGTAGTCCCGTCGTAACGAAATAATGTCATCACTTCGGATTTTCCGATGACTTTGTCCGACCGTGTGTATGCAACAGTTTCGGACAAAATCCGACGGACAATATCCGACGGATTTGGTTGTCGGAATCTCCGACCGTGTGTACAAGGGCTTAGGAGCATCAAGACAAAGAGAGGCTGCCACACCGCTCCAGATGATACAATAGCTGTACAGAAAATCTGTTGCTGTCCAGTCCGTGAACTGGAAGACTGTCAGAATATGTGCAAAAGAGGTGCTTAGAATAAAGATCATGAATCTCTCACGATTCTGAAGACCTTTTTTTTTTTTAAAGATTTACAACCCCTGAACATTAGGTTATCAAACAGGATGGCAATAAAATAATACTCTTTGCATCAATCAAATTTAAAGAAATGTAATGAAAAAATTATGTAATGTGTAAAGAAATAAAAAAATAAAAAAAATTACCATTAGGTTATATTAGGGTCAGTAAAATGAGCACTAAAGTTCCGGCTGCAGCTGCCCCCAAAAAAAGGATTGGAAAACCTCAAAATGAATGTAAAAAGAAAGGTATTGGAAGCGCCACCATCTACAGTAAGTGGCATTTTAATTTAACCAGTAAACATAGGAATGTATAAAAAATTGCACTCACATTTATTTTAAGAGTTAAAACCATGTATATCCTAATAATGAAAACAACTTTCAGAGCTTGGCAGAATCACAGCTGGGTCTCTAGATTTAGGCTGGGGTAGCTGCTACAGAGGGGTTGCCCATCTGGTGGTGAAGGTTCTGTAAATGGGGGCAGGTCAGCTGCAAGGCAGAGATAGCAGGGGTTGATGATGTTCAGCTGGAGGGACGGATGTCCAGTTGACAGGCTGGGATAACACCGCTGATGGAGGTGCGGTGGATTGCAGCAGGTCTGCCACGAGGCGGTGGGGCCAGTGATTCTCAGCTGGAGAGGTGGCTGTCTGGTCATTAGGCTGAAGTGACACAGCTGGTGGAGGTTTTGTGAATGGCAGCAGGTCTGCCACAAGGCGGAGGTGGCAGGGGTCCATGGTGATCAGCTGGCGGGATGTGACAAAAGGATGGATCTCCTATCAACAGGCTAGGATAGCGGAGCTGATGTCCAGAGCTGATGTCTGGGAACGAGCCGCGACTCGAGGTGGGCGAAACGAGGATGCGGTGCATACAAGTTCCAAAAGGAGAATGTGGGGGCATAGCTATGCGTTTTGGGGCATCAAGGTCCGCCCCTTTGTAAAAGAAAAATGTTTTTAACTCTTCAAATAAATGTGAGTGCAATTTTTTGTACATCCCTATGTTTACTGGTTAAATTATAACGGCACTTACTGTAGTTGGTGGCGCTTCCCATACTTTCCTTTTTACATACATTTTGAGGTCCTATCTTCCTATCCTTCCAATCCTTTTTTGGGGCAGCTGCAGCCAGAACTTTAGTGCCCATTTTACCGACCCTAAAATAACCCAATGGTAATTTTTTGCATTTGTATTCACAGTGGACTACCTGAGTTTGAGTTTGAATTTTTCACTGGACTCTAATTTGATAATATTATGATTTATGCACTTTTTCATGAATTTATTTTTTTGGAATCAGTAGATCGAGTTCTGTACAACCAGGGTGTCCATACATGGATCCAAATTCGGCCAGTCCCTGCTGAACCAGTTGAATTTTGATCCATGTATGGCCCCCTTAAAGCAGTATTAAACCTAAGAGCAAACATTTATTATATTGTTGTTTAACAATTCTTAAATGTGATGGCTGCATTAGTTTCCTTTTTTTAGGCTTGTTTTCTTCTAGCTTTCATCTGGTGATCCAGCCAGGAAGTCTGTTTTTCACAAGCACAAGCTTGTATCAGAATGTATCAATTTATATGGACGAGACAAACTAGTTAACACTGGCAGGGGTAATTAAAATGATCAGCTTTTATTTATTCATGCCAAAACGTTATCCCAAAAGGAAAGAAAAAACATTTGCTGTAAATGATTATAAAGTGTGAGCTGGGGTTTGGCTTTAATTTGCTAGTGTGTGTAAATCTGCTAATGCATTTAACTGTGTAAACAATGCTCGTCTGATTTTTCTGATAATCAGAGTCTTGCAAGCAACTAATGTTTGTTGGAATAATCTAATATCTCAGCCAGCAACTGGTAACACACTCCCAATATAAATGTGACAAAGTGTTGAATAAATAAATAAACAGTTGTGCTAATTGTTGCAATCCATATTCAAAATCAAAAATATATAAACAGTGCCTATGGGCACTCAGCTGACTGGCTGCTGGTCTCCTGTCCCAGTCTGATAGCTGTGGGGGGAGTTACTAGGAAACCACCTCTGACGTCAGCTGAGGAGCAGAGGCGTAGAGACCGGCGGGCAGTCACATGAGCGCGGAACGGCGCTCTGAAGTAAGCTTCGGTATTATATGCAGTATAATACTGCATATTTTTTAAAATTACATGTACTGGGGTGCTTAATATTATATAATAGACGGAACTATAGAAGCAGAGCAGGAGGGGAGGATCAGGGGGTTGACAAGCAGGCAGGGCCATGGCTGACAAGACACAGAGAGCAGGGCTGATCAGGGGGCTGACAAGACACAGAAGCAGGGCCGTGGCTGACGGAGGCACATACTCTGACCATGGTGTTATCATGGTCAGTGTACAGAGGGGAGGGCAGAAACTTTCAGGATCACCCAGGTATTTCAGGTGATACAGGGGGCCAAATAACTTTAACCGCTTGCCGACCCGCGCACGCATATATACATCGGCAGAATGGCACTGGTAGGCAAAAGGGTGTACAGATATGTCCCCTTTTAGAAGCGGTGTTGCGGGTGCCCACCATGGTCTCCGTGACAGTGGGTCCCATGGACTCAATGTCCACCGGGTGCCCGCGATCGTGTCACAGAGAGGTAGAACTGGGTGATGCTTTTGTAAACAAAGCATTTACCCGTTCTGCCTAGTGACAGGACAGAGATCACTGCTCTCTGTCATTGAGAGCTGTGATCACTGTCGTATCACATGTAGCCCATCCCCCACAGTTAGAATCACTCCCTAGGACACATTTAACCCCTTCACTGCCCCCTAGTGATTAACTCCTTCACTGCCATTGTCATTTAAACAGTAATCAATGCATTTTTATAACACTGATCGCTGTATAAATGACAATGGTCCCAAAATAGTGTCAAAAGTGTCCAATCTGTACGCCATAATGTTGCAGTCCCAATAAAAATCGCAGATCGCTGCCATTACTAATAAATAAAAATAAAAATCCCCTATTTTGTAGACGTTATAAATGCGCAAACCAATCAATATACGCTTATTGTGTATTTTTGGGGGCTATTTATTATAGCAAAAAGTTAAAAATCTTGCATTCTTTTCAAAATTGTCGCTCTTCTTTTGTTTATAGTGCAAAATATAAAAACCGCAAAGGCAATCAAATACCACCAAAAGAAAGCTCTATTTGTGAAAAAAATAAAAATAAATACGTCAATTTTGTTTGGGTACAACGTCACACGACCGTGCAATTGTCAGTTAAACCGACGCAGTGCCGTATCGCAAAAAGTGCTCTGGTCAGGAAGGGGGCAAAATCCTCTGTGGCTGAAGTGGGTAAAGAAACGGATCAATATTTTTATTTTGGGGTTAACAAACACTTTAACCACTTCAGCCCCGGAAGGATTTGCCCACATCCTGACCAGGCCATTTTTTGCAGTACAGCACTGCGTTACTTTAACTGACAATTGCGCAGTCGTGCAAATCTGTACCAAAACAAAATTGACGTCCTTTTTTTTCCTACAAATTTTCTTTTGGTGGTATTTGATCGCCTCTGCGGTTTTTATTTTTTGCGCTATAAACAAAAAAATGAGAAATGAAATGATACTTTGCTACAATGTAATGAGTGTACAGCTTGCATAACAGTGTAAATTTGCTGTCCCCTCAAAATAACTCAGCACATAGCCATTCATAAATGAAAATGTCCAAATTGGGCCCAAAGGATCAATATTGTGTGTGGCCACCATTATTTTCCAGCACTGCCTTAACCCTCTTGGGCATGGAGTTCACCAGAGCTTCACAGGTTGCCACTGGAGTCCTCTTCCACTCCTCCATGATGACATCACAGAGCTGATGGATGTTGGAGACCTTCCGCTCCTCCACCTTCCGTTTTAGGATGCCCCACAGGTGCTCAATAGAGTTTAGGTCTGGAGACATGCTTGGCCAGTCCATCACCTTTACCCTCAGCTTCTTTAGCAAGGCAGTGGTCGTCTTGGAGGTGTGTCTGGGGTTGTTATCATGTTGGAATACTGCCATGCGGCCCAGTCTCTGAAGGGAGGGGATCATACACTGCTTCAGTATGTCACAGTACATGTTGGCATTCATGGTTCCCTCAATGAACTGTAGCTCCCCAGTCTTAGGTTCACCTCAAACTGGCTCATTTATGTATGTGTTTATGAACCTTGATTGTAGTCATGTTGGAACAAGAAGGGGCCATCCCCAAACTGTTCCCACAAAGTTGGGAGCATGAAAATATCCAAACACAACACACATTTCAATTGAAGCCATGAGGGGACAGGGAGGACATCTCTGAATAGTGATACGTCGCTTTGAGGCCTATGAGTGGATCCGAGCGGATTGGAAGATCACGTTACATCCGAATTATTGGGTCGTTTTCCGGGAACCTGTATCGAGCCGTCTATGTGATCTGTGATCGAATCTGCGCATTCTGACCTCCTTTAACAAGGGGTCACTGGGGACCTGGTAAGCCTCCATTCATTACCGATCTATAAAGGTGAAGGGTCCACGTGGTCAAGTATTATTATTGTTTTTGAATAAACAAGATTAGCTATTTTTGCTTCATATTCACATGTGACATTATTTTGTTGCATCAATTTATTTATGATCATTTGGATTCACAGTTCGTTTTCGATTCTATTTGGACACTTGAGTTTCATAAATATTTTTGATTCTATTGGACACTTGAGTTTCAGAAGTATCTTAGATTAATGTTTTTCACAATATTTATATTAATGTTTTTTCACAACATTTATACAGTGGTGTGAAAAAGTGTTTGCCCCCTTCCTCATTTCCTGTTCCTTTGCATGTTTGTCACACTTAAGTGTTTCGGAACATCAAACCAATTTAAACAATAGTCAAGGACAACACAAGTAAACACAAAATGCAATTTGTAAATGAAGGTGTTTATTATTAAAGGTGAAAAAAAATCCAAACCATCATGGCCCTGTGTGAAAAAGTGATTGCCCCTAAACCTAATAACTGGTTGGGCCACCCTTAGCAGCAACAACTGCAACCAAGCGTTTGCGATAACGTGCAATGAGGCTTTTACAGCGTCCTGGAGGAATTTTGGCCCACTCATCTTTGCAGAATTGTCCTAATTCAGTTACATTAGAGGGTTTTCGAGCATGAACAGCCTTTTTAAGGTCATACCACAACATCTCAATAGGATTCAGGTCAGGACTTTGGCTAGGCCACTCCAAAGTCTTCATTTTGTTTTTCTTCAGCCATTCGGTGGTGGACTTGCTGGTGTGTTTAGGATCATTGTCCTGCTGCAGAACCCAAGTTCGTTTCAGCTTGAGTACACGAACAGATGGTCGGACATTCTCCTTCAGGATCTCTTGGTAGACAGCAGAATTCATAGTTCCTTTTATCACGGCAAGTCTTCCAGGTCCTGAAGCAGCAAAACAGCCCCAGACCATCACACTACCACCACCATATTTTACTGTTGGTATAATGTTCTTTTTATGAAATGCAGTGTTCCTTGTACGCCAGATATACTTGGACACACACCTTCCAAAGAGTTCCACTTTTGTCTCATCGGTCCACAGAATGTTGTCCCAAAAGTCTTGGGGATCATCAAGATGTGTTGTGGAGAAATTGAGACGAGCTTTGATGTTCTTTTTGCTCAGCAGTGGTTTTCTCCTTGGAACTCTGCCATGCAGGCCATTTTTGCCCAGTCTTTTCCTGATGGTGGAGGCATGAACGCTGACCTTAACTGAGGCAAGTGAGGGCTGCAGTTCCTTGGACGTTGTTGTGGGGTCTTTTGTGACCTCTTGGATGAGTCGTCGCTGCGCTCTTGGGGTAATTTTGGGCGGCCGGCCACTCCTGGGAAGGTTCACCACTGTTCCATGTCTTCGCCATTTGTGGATAATGGCTCTCACTGTGGTTCGCTGGATTCCCAAAGCTTTGGAAATGGCTTTATAACCCTTTCCAGACTGATAGATCTCAATTACTTTCTTTCTCAATTGTTCCTGAATTTCTTTGGGTCTCGGCATGATGTGTAGCTTTTAAGGATCTTCTGGTGGACCTTACTGTGTCAAGCAGCTCCTATTTAAGTGATGCCTTGATTGTGAACAGGTGTGGCAATAATCAGGCCTGGGTGTGGCTAGAGAAATTGAACTCAGGTGTGGACAACCACAGTTATAGTATGTTTTAACAAGGGGGCAATCACTTTTTCACACAGGGCCATGATGGTTTGGATTTTTTTTCACCTTTAATAATAAACACCTTCATTTACAAATTGCATTTTGTGTTTACTTGTGTTGTCCTTGACTATTGTTTAAATTGGTTTGATGTTCCGAAACACTTAAGTGTGACAAACATGCAAAGGAACAGGAAATGAGGAAGGGGGCAAACACTTTTTCACACCACTGTATTTTGATTTCACAGTTTTGTTTGTTTCATTTTTATTAAGCCACATTCATATCTAGTGGCCAAGCGCTGCACTTTATTTCTTTTATTTTCGTTGTGCCCAGTATCCTGGTTACAGTGTTCAACTGCTGACTTATTTGTTTTTACTAAGCACAGATTTTTTACTTCTTTTATGAATCTATCCACGGCCACAGCGGCCACCCCCTATTCATGCATCCGGCCCCTTTCAGGACGCCGGGCACATGAATTACAGTGGCGGGGGTGTTTTTTTGAAGCACCTGATTAAAGCCGTAGGCTCTAATAGGGTGGACTCAGAGTGTAGAGCATTGTGCTTGGAGTCCACCCAGATGTATTAGAAAAGTAAAAGTAAAAGTAAATGAATATTCACTTTTCTAACACTGAATCACCTCTCCTCCAATCAGGAAGAGCGGGTCTGATACCCATTTCCCAATTGTCTGAAAGGTCAGGCGATCTTATTGGACACCTAGGAGGAGGGGGATGCACAGCCGAAGCTGCCATAAACCACACCACAGGAGGAGGAAGAAAGTTTCCTCGATGGGTTAAGTGCCGGTCTTCTCCGGGGGGGGGGGGTTGCCATCCCCCAGCTCCGTGATGTCATCATGGAGGAGTTGAAGTGGACTCCAGTGGCAACCTATGAAGCTCTTGTGAACTCCGTGCCAAAAAGGGTTAAGTCAGTGCTGGAAAATAATGGTGGCCACACAAAATATTGACACTTTGGAACCAATTTGAATGTTTTCACTTAGGAGTGTACTTACATTTGTTGCCAGCAGTTTAGACATTAATGGCTGTGTGAGTTGTTTTGAGAGGACAGCAAATTTACAGTGTTATACAAGCTGTACACTCACTACTTTACATTGTAGCAAAGTGTCATTTCAGTGTTGTCACATGAAAATATATATTAAACTATTTACAAAAATGTGAGGGGTGTACTCACTTTTGTGAGATGTGAGTGTATATATATATATATATATATATATATATATATATATAT
The DNA here is from genome assembly GCF_037356315.1 of Lithobates pipiens. Taxonomy (NCBI): domain Eukaryota; kingdom Metazoa; phylum Chordata; class Amphibia; order Anura; family Ranidae; genus Lithobates; species Lithobates pipiens. The sequence goes on from NW_027507718.1 coordinate 220,191,228, forward strand.
ATATATATATATATATATATATATATATATTATATGAATATATACATATTTGTGTGTGTGTGTATATATATATATATATATATATATAAAGAGAGAGAGAGAGAGAGAGAGAGAGAGAGAGAGAGAGAGAGAGAGAGAGAGCAAGAGTGATTTTAGAATGGCTGACATTGCCCTATTGTTTATAGTTATATGTATATAAGTACCTGTATTATTTAAATATCATTTACATCAGATTTTATTGCCAACATATCTACAGTATACCAGTGTGTTTCCAAGCATACCCAGATTCTGGGCCACAGGAAAGCACAAGTAAGTGCACTCCTGTGCACTTGTGTCAAAAGAGCTTTGGCTATGCTTTTCTTTTAAAGTGGTTCTATTGGCTCGAGTATTTTTTACCTTAATGCGTTCTATGTAGAAGGTAATAATCCTTCTGTGTGCAGTTTCTTCCCCGCCCCTCTAATACTTACCTGAGCCTCATCGTGATACAGCGATGTGCACGAGAGTCTTGGGATTCCAGGGACTCTCCCTCCTCATTGGCTGTGACAGCAGCAGGAGCCATTGATTACCACTACTGTCAATCACAGCCTGTGAACCAATGAAGAGAGAAAGGGGGCAGAGCCGAGCCGTGGCTCTGTGTCTGAATGAAATTGTATACCCACCCTTAAAACCATTGATGTCTTGCTAACATTCTAAGTCATACACAAAATATAGTGACTACGCCCTTATGGTGAGACTGTAAGGGCAAAAAAGATACTTGGTAAAAGATTCCATGAAATCACAAAGTTTTATTAGAGCATATAAAAGTATAACAAGGAACACAATTACATAAAATAATTGATAACAACAGAGTATTCAATGAGTGAACCCAGATTTGGTGCAATTGTATGTCCTCTTCACTCCGACACATTTCAGACGCAATAATGTCTTTCATCAGGGGTAAGTAGAGTAGAGATGCAGATTATTTGTTCTACAATATAATTAACATTATCAAGAATTTGATGTAATTACAGTGCCACATATGCGTTCTTGAACATTGGAAAGAAGACATACCATCAAACAATGAATGACAGCAAGCATAGCTGTTATTAGGTCTAAAAACAATGTCCACCATTGCCAATAGGTGAAAGCACACCCCTGGCTCCCAAGATTGGACCCCAAGCACCTCACAGTGGGATCACCCAGCAGCCGATCTAAGTGCGCTGCACGCGCTGGATCAAAAGGATCTGAGATGGAAGCAATAATGCATATGTGGGCATCAATAGGCATCAATGAGCATCTACAGTGTGGTATAATTGGACCACATGCCAAATTGGTATAAAGTATAAATGGACATGTAGAGCAGTGGGTCAGGAACAAGCCTACTTGGGTGCCCCCACAGAAAGCTGTTTGCTCTAGGGGTACTCTGCAGAGGGGGGGGGGGGCCAGGAGTGCCGGCGGGCAGCCCAACAATAGAAGGACCAGGGCTGCTCTGTGCAAAACCAGTACACAGAGCAGGTAAGTCTAACATGCTTGTTATTTAAAATAAAAAATAAAACTGTGTTTAATATAACTTTAAGGAAGGTTGCATGAACTTAATTCTGATTTCATGAAATCGGTTTGCATTTCTTCTGCAGATCTACATATATGAGTACGATAGCAGCCTTAAACCCGTGAAAACGCCAAGACAGTGCCTTCCAGTTGCCCTAGTAACTGCAACATTTATTTCTCAAAAAACGGCTTTAGCTCCAGCACGTCTCTCATCCAAGCCCAACCCATCAGGTATGAGGCCATGCTTGATTCTCCATATGTTGTGGGAATCTTTTTTTTTTTTCAGATTTGGCAAATGTTAATTAAAAGGTCAGGCCACCCAAAACAGACATTTCACTTTTAAGTAGGTGACAGATATTTTCACCTTGTTGCTTTTTGGGTATCTATGCTTCCCGCATCGCATGCCTTCCGGCGGCAGTTCACACTGCCCTATGCGAACTGCTGGGAGTGTCAGTGAAAAGTTAATGACACCTTTAAATCAGTTTGCATATCGCAGTGCGATCTGCAAACTCGTACAGGAATCGGATCGCATGGTGTGAACACCCATGCGATCCGATTCTGCTACGGACCAAAAAAGGGTCAGGTGCGAGTTTGGGCCGGATGCGATGCGAATTCAGCCATACTATCTGCATGGCTGAAATCGCATCGCATAGAGATCGCATGTGATCACATCCGATCTCGTACACCGCAGCAGTGTGAACTCAGTCTAAATCTAAATATCACTTTGGATAACCTGACCTTTTAGAGTCTAACTCAGTGATGGGCAACCTTTTTGGCGTGGTGTGTCAAAAATCGGCAAAAAATCGAGCATAACTCGCGTGGTGTGTCACTTCGACAAAAAAACATAATTTTGCGCAATTTATAGTTTAAACTACAAAAATGTATAATTGCAATATATAATTGTATTTAATAAACCAAAAACAAATTATTTAACATACCTGCTTAGTAACTTCTTTGTTCATCAGTCGATTTCGTATGTTGCCCTTGATATTATTGAACTTGTTTGGGGTGCCGTGAACCAGGGCTGTGGAGTCGGCTGCTTCCAGCTCCACGTCCTCATCAACATGCCGCTCCAGCCCGCCCCTGCTATGAATATTCCTAGTGACGCGAGGGCGAAGATTATGAATATTCATAGCGGGGGCGGGCCGGAGCGGCATGTTGATGAGGACGTGGAGCTGGAAGCAGCAGACTCCACGGCCCTGCCGTGAACTGAGATAAGTGAGGGGGAGGGCGAATTCTTTAACTAACCTGCCTATTGGTGACTTTTTTGTTGCTGAATCTCATTGGCTAAATCTTCAATTGAAGGTTGGTATTTTGTACACTTCAGGCCCAAGAAAGAGCTACTAACCTCATCTGTCAATCTGTTTCTTTTGTTGGTTTTGATATAATTTAATGCTGAGAATAAGGTCTCACAAAAGTACGTAGAAGGAAAAATTGTGAGTAAAGCTGTTGCTATATTTGTCAGGGTGCTGAAAGTGTCTGGTAGTTTGTTCCAGGCACTCCAAATTTCCTGTTCGTAGTGGCACTCATCTTTATTCTCCAAGCGGCCCCTTTCCAGATTCTCAAGCTTTGACCTCAAGTCGACAAACACCTGAGCCCAGATGCTGTCTTGAAATTCTGCAAGCTGCATCTCCAAATCATCTATTTGCATCCATTGGAAACCATTTAATTCCAAACTATTGTAGACTACTACATCAGGATACTTAATTATTTTCATGGTCTGTTCTAGGCTTCTAAATTGACTAAATCTATCAGTAAACTGGTCAAGTAACGAGTCTAAAACATGCTGGTACTTCATATGCAAGAGTTCCACTTCATTTTGTACAGCTGCACTGGCCTTCTCAAAATGCTTTTGTACTCGAGGAAAATACTTATACGTTTTAGTTTCTACATCTTGCTTGAAAATTTTTACTTTACTTTCAAAAGCTTTTATGTATCCAAACATAACATCAATACTTTTGCCCAAACTTTGTAACTTTAAGTTCAGTTCATTAACATGAACAGAGAGATCTGTAAAAAACATCAGGGTGTTGACCCACTTATCATCATTGAGCTGAGGAAAGTTTCCCAGATCCTTCTCTTCAAGAAATACCTTAATTTCTTCAAAGCACTCCACAAAGCGCTCAAGAACCTTTCCTCGGCTCAGCCATCTTACATTATTGTACATCAGCAGTCCACTGTAGGTGGAATCAACCTCCTGTAAAAGTGCTGAAAATTCTCGCTTGTGAAGGGGGCGAGCAGCTATTAAATTAAATATTTTTGTTAGAACTGACATTAAGTCATTTAAGTCAGTGAATCCTGCCTTGGCACATAAAGCCTCCTGATGGATAATACAATGAAAAGGCACAATCGCATGTCCAATAGCTTCTGTAAACAATTTCACAAATCCAACGTTTTTCCCCACCATGTTTGGGGCACCATCTGTCACTGACACAACTTTAGATATATCAATGCTTAGGTCGCAGAATGTTTGCATAACAACCTTACATATTTCGCTTCCTGATGTACTTGTTGGCACTGATACTAACTTTATCAACTCTTCTCTCATTGGGTGACCATCAGAATATCGACCAATAATGGCCAAATGAGCATGCGATGTGACATCAGTAGTTTCATCAAGAGAGATGGAAAAATATTTACAATTCCTTATGTCTCTCTTTAATTGCTGTTGTACGTTTGTGTTCAGTCTCATTATTCGGTCTTTTATGATATTTCTACTGAGTGGTAACTCAGATATTCTCTTAATAATTGCATCTTTATTCTGCATATCATGAAATAGAACTGGCGCACATCTTAGGAGAGTTTCTTTAATAAATTCTCCCTCATTAAGCGCTTTTGCATGCTGAGCTATGGAGTGAGCAATGCTCAAACTTGCAGAGTTTAAATTTGTAGAGCCTTTTATAAATTTAAGGATGGAGTTAGATTGGCTCTTATAAAGGTGTAGCTTCCTGGAAATGAATTCCCTCCTTTCATCCTCACGTTTTTCCAAGAGCTGGGAATGATTAGTTTCAAAATGTCTATTTATATTCCACGTTCTGCTTACTACCGTTTCAGTACATAGAACGCAAAATGATCTGCCATTTTTTTCTATAATGCCATACATCTCGCTCCATGTCTCTTGAAAGGGTCGGCCACTGCTACTACCACTCCCTTTACTTAACCTTTGTTTTTTATTTTTGTGGGTGCTCCATCAGTGGGCCAGTGACAGCAGATTTATAGATAGCTTGTTAGGCTAGTTAACCCCTAATTGGTTAACACAAACTCCCCCTCACTTATCTCATTTATTGTGGGCAATCACAAGTCCATGGCACCCCAATATTTGCTGCTAATGGCGCTCACAGTTCCCCTTGGCACTCCGCTGTTCCCTGCTGTGGTGCGGTCGTAACCGGCAGTCCCAGGAGTCTGTGCTGGCCTGACTGGAGAGAGGCGCGCACTGTTCCCGCGCTCCTCTCCTGCGGGTCCTCCCTCGCCGCGCTGATGACGTGTGTGCGCACGGCACGCACGCCTTACCAGCAGCCCCTGCGCTCAGAAAGGGGTGGCGGCGATACAGTGAGGGAGTGTGGGCGGGGGAAATCGCACGTCCCGCCCCCCCCCCCCCCCCCCCCCGTTCCTCCAGCACAGATTCTTTCATCCTCGGCGGCCGTGCAGGAGCCGAGGATGAAGCGCATGAAATCCTGTGCGTGTCACCCCAAATGGCTACACGTGTCAGCACTGACACGCGTGTCATAGGTTCGCCATCACTGGTCTAACTGTTGTTCAGTAAAAAAAAAAAAAAATTCAATTTCTTGTGTGCTCTCAGTAACTGTGTCCACCCTGAAAAATACATTGATGTGTTACCAACATCCCAAGTGATACAAAAATATAGAGACTACCCCCTTATGGTGGGACTTTAAGGGCTTATGCACACAGGACATTTTTACAGCTGCTGTTAGGGGCGTTTGCCGTTTTTTTAACTGCCTCTAAAAGCCCCTCCATGTTAGCCTATGTGTCCATGCACACATAAACTGTCAGAGTCAGAGGCGTTTATGCAGTAAAAAAAAATGACAGCCTGTGCTTCCAGAAGCATTAAAAACTGCTGTAAAAACGCATCTAAGCGTGTTAAACCGCGATTAGCTGCGTTGGCCTTTTTTATGCTAAAAAAAAATGGGAAAACACGCAATACGCGATGCTGTAGCATTGGTGTTTTTAAAATGTCCTTAGGGCAGCAAAGATACTTGGTAATAAATTCCACAAAATCACAAAGTTTTATTAGAGCATATAAAAGTGCTGGTAGGATCTTGACACTGAAAACCTGAAGAGATTAAAAAAGTAAAGAGGTGGCCAAGGTCAGAAATGTCACTTTTAAAGTGGCTGTAAAGCCACTTGTATAAAATGCTCGCACCCCCTCTGTACTAGAACAATAAGTTCCCCCTTGTCTGTGTTATATCAAAAATATATATATATTTATCTGTACACAGCGTCTTCCTGCGGTCAGGTGCCTCCTCTCTTCTCTCCTCTGCCTGGCTCACTATATATTTTCTGATAGCAGACACCCTAAAGAATAAAATAGTGGTAGTTCAATTTTTTTTGTGTCACTTGATGTTACAGCAAAGTAAAAAAACACACTAAAGTGAACTTTAGGGCAAACAAACACAATAAACTACCCACATTTAGGAGAGAGGTTGAGTTTGAGGTGGGAGAGGATGCTGGCGCTGTTTGTTCGCCGCTTCTCTGCTTTTTCCGTCCCTCCGCCTCTCGAGTGGGCTTGTTCTGGCGCTTGTGTGTTGACTGGAGGCGAGGAGGGACGAGGAAAACCCCGGACATCTGTGAGTGTCCGAGAGCTTCCCCGAAGTAGCCGATCAGCCGAGCGACCGAGCAACCAAGTTATTTGGAGGCGGGGAAGGACAAGGAGGGACGAGGAAAACCCTCGGACATTCGTGAGCATTTGAGAACCTCCCTGAGCAGTCTAGTAGCTGAGCGGCCTCCTCACCTCCTCACCCATTCTCAGGCCATACAGTGACTTGTTGTTTCCGCTCGGATCAGTAAGCTGGTGACGTGGACGGTGTGGGGACTCGGAGTGTTCTGCCTTATCCTCATTGCACCTTTGTACAAACTGCTTTTTCTGGGACAATGCAATTGGGAGGATTGTAGTGAATTTGGTGCATTATATATGAACGACAAATGAACCCTTGCACTATGCTGCAGCCACCAGGGGTATAGGTTATTACAACTCTGACTGTTTTTAGCTGATACTTGTATTGCTTTATACCTCCCCTGGTATAATTTTATTGAAGCTGACTTCACTCTACCATATCATATTAAGTCATAAGTCATATAATAATTAAGGGAATATGGACTGATAGCCCTTTGACTTAGTTCTCCGGATATCTGTTTTACTGTCAAATACAGTCATAACTAAAAACAACCTGTGCTTTTACCATGTTGCTGTTGGTACCATCACTATGTTTGAGCTATTCAGTTAAACAGCTGATGAGTTACACCAGTTTTTTTGCCCCACCATGTATTGCGGTGATTAAGCAGCTGGGACTTCTTCGCTGCCCACGTTATATCCATAGAAGCTCTCGTCGAAAGTTTGTTTGTTCACAGACTAATCATACCATCCCGACTCTTTGGTCAGCAACGCGAACTGTCACTCCACGCGCGCGCCATCAGAGTCCTGGTGTCCATTGGTTATGTAGTTTGGATGTTTCTGTGGCAACATCTATTAGTGAGCTGAAGGAGTGGACTTTAGTCTGCTGCGGCCGGTGCGAAGATTTGTTGCATCACCAAGCAGCAAAATTGAACTTTTAAATGCGCAGTCTATTACAAACAAATCGTGTTTTATTCATGATCATATTTTGGATAAATGCTTGGACTATATGTTCATAACAGAGACCTGGCATCAGCCAAATATTTTCTCTTCCTTAACCACTTCAGGACCGCCGTATTGCCAATGAACGTCAGCACAATGGCACAGGCAGGCACAATCACGTACATCTACGTGATTGCCTTCCAGCGGGTGGGGGGTCCGATCGGACCCCCTCCCGCTGGTTACGGCGGTCCGATTCGGTCCAGGAGCGCTCCGTGATGAGGGGATGGCCGTTGGTTTTCGGCCACCCCCTCTGGATCGCTCCTGGCCAATGAGAAGCTTCCTCCCCTGTGTATTGTTTACACAGGAAGGAGGAAGTGATGTCATTCTCCTCGGGGCGGTCTTTTTGACCGGACTACGAGGAGAAGAGTAAAAGTAAGTGTGCACCAACACTACACTGACATGTAGGTACACACAGGCACACAAACCCCCCCCCGATCCCCCCCCCCGATCGCCCCCCGATCCCCCCCCGCCCCCCCTCCCCCCCCAGTCACAGTGTCACTGATTGCATTGATCATTTCTTTACTGATCAATGCATTCAGTGTCAGTTGTGACAGTAAAAACTGTCAGGACAGTTAGTGTTAGGTCCAGGGTAGCCCCCTATCACCCCCCAATAAAGATTTAACCCCCTGATTGCCCCTAGAGTTAACCCTTTCACCCCCTTTTGCCAGTGTCACTAAGCGATCATTTTTCTGATCGCTGCATGTGTCGCTAGGTAGCTAGTTATTTTTTTAGGTTCACCGCCAGGTTTTTAGATCGCTAGGTACCCCGATATACTACCCAATAATGGGTTTAACCCCCTGATTGCCGCTAGTTAACCCTTTCACCCCCTTTTGCCAGTGTCACTAAGCGATCGTTTTTCTGATCGCTGCATTAGTGTCGCTACAGTCGCTAGGTAGCTAGTTATTTTTTTAGGTTCACCGCCAGGTTTTTATAGCGCTAGGTACCCCGATATACTACCCAATAATGGTTTTAACCCCCTGATTTCCGCTAGTTAACCCTTTCACCCCCTTTTGCCAGTGTCACTAAGCGATAATTTTTCTGAACGCTGCATCAGTGTCGCTAGTGTCGCTAGGTAGCTAGTTATTTTTTTAGGTTCACCGCCAGGTTTTTATAGCGCTAGGTACCCCGATATACTACCCAATAATGGTTTTAACCCCCTGATTGCTGCTAGTTAACCCTTTCACCCCCTTTCACCAGCGATCACAGTATAAGTGTCACTGGTGACGCTGGTTAGCCAGTTAGTTATTTAGGTTCCCCATCAGGTTTTTATATAGCGCCAGGGACCCCCATATACTACCTAATAAAAATTTGAACCCCCTGATTGCTCCTAGTTAACCTTTTCACCACTGATCACCGTATAAGTGTTACGGGTGACTCTGGTTAGTTTGTTTTTTATAGCATCAGGGCACCCACCATTTATTACGCAATAAAGGTTTAACCCCCTGATCACACGGCGGGTGATATCAATTAGGTTTTAGGGTCAGGGTCTGCGTCGCCCCAGGCAGCGCTAGGTTAGTGCCAGTACCGCTAACACCCACACGCAAAGCATACACCTCCCGTAGTGGTATAGAATCTGAACAGATCAATATCTGATCTGATCAGATCTATACTAGCGTCCCCAGCAGTTTAGGGTTCCAAAAAAACGCATTGTTAGCGGGATCAGCCCAAATACCTGCTGGCACCTGCGTTTTGCCCCTCCGCCCAGCCCACCCAAGTGCAGTATCGATCGATCACTGTCACTTACAAAACACTAAACACATAACTGCAGCGATCGCAGAGTCAGGCCTGATCCCTGCCATCGCTAACAGGTTTTTTGGTAGCATTTTATATTCAAATCCGGAAGGCAGTGCTTGGTTTTCGGGGTCCCGTACGTGGCTAGGCTCCCAAAAAGTCCCCCACATGTGGTATCCCCGTACTCGGGAGAAGCAGCAGAATTTATTTTGGGGTGTAATTTGACTTCTGCCCATAGCATGTGTGAGCAATATATCATTTAGTGACAACTTTGTGCAAAAAAAAAAAAAGTTTGTAATATTCCCGCAACTTTTGGCAAAATATAAAATATTCCATGGACTCAACATGCCTCTCAGTAAATAGCTTGGGGTGTCTACTTTCCAAAATGGGGTCATTTGGGGGGGTTTTGTGCTATTTTGGCATTTTATGGACTTCGAAACTGTGATAGGTAGTGAGGAGTTAAATCAAAAATTTGCACCCTTAGAAATCCTGAAGGTGGTGATTGGTTTTCGGGGTGCCGTGCGCGACTAGACTCCCAAAAAGTCCCACACATGTGGTATCCCCGTACTCAGGAGAAGCAGCAGAATGTATTTTGGGGTGTCATTTCACATATGCCCATAGCATGTGTGAGCAATATATCATTTAGTGACAACTTGGTGCAAAAAAAAAAAAAGTTTGTAATATTCCCGCAACTTGTGGCAAAATATAAAATATTCCATGGACTCAACATGCCTCTCAGTAAATAGCTTGGGGTGTCTACTTTCCAAAATGGGGTCATTTTGGGGGGTTTTGTGCTATTTTGGCATTTTATGGCCTTCGAAACTGTGATAGGTAGTGAGGAGTTAAATCAAAAATTTGCACCCTTAGAAATCTTGAAGGTGGCGATTGGTTTTCGGGGTGCCGTGCGCGACTAGACTCCCAAAAAGTCCCACACATGTGGTATCCCCATACTCGGGAGAAGTAGCGGAATATATTTTGGGGTGCAATTCCACATATAACCATGGCATGTGTGAGCAATATATCATTTAGTGACAACTTTTTGTAAAAAAAAAATTTTTATTTTTTTTTTGTCATTATTCAATCCCTTAGGACAAAAAAAATAAATATTCAATGGGCTCAACATACCCATCAGCAATTTCCTTGGGGTGTCTACTTTCCAAAATGGGGTCATTTGGGGGGGATTTGTACTGCCCTGCCATTTTAGCACCTCAAGAAATGAGATCGGCAGTCATAAATTAAAAGCTGTGTAAATTCCAGAAAATGTACTCTAGTTTGTAGACGCTATAACTTTTGTGCAAACCAAAAAATATACGCTTATTGACATTTTTTTTACTAAAGGCATGTGGCTGAATAAATTTTGCCCTCAATGTATGACTAAAATTTAGTTTATTCGATTTTTCTTATAACAAAAAGAAGAAAATATCTTTTTTTTTCAAAATTTTCGCTCTTTTTCCATTTATATCGCAAAAAAAAAAAATCGCAGAGGCAATCAAATACCATCAAAAGAAAGCTCTATTTGTGGGAAGAAAAGGACGCAAATTTCGTTTGGGTGCAATATTGCATGACCGCGCAATTACCAGTTAAAGCAGCGCAGTGCGAAATTGCAAAAAGACCTCTGGTCCTTAAGGTATTTATTGGTCCGGAGCTGAAGTGGTTAAACGAGAGCTGTCCTAAAGGGTATAGTTACCTTCAAATAGCCCGTAGCACAGGGCGTGGTGGAGGCCTGTTAGTTATTTATCGCATCTGGAGCTATCTCTGCAATCACTACCTGAATTATTGTCGTTTGAATGCCTTGCTTTTAGATGTAAATCCCCTTCTCCTGTGCTGTTTTTCCTTCTCTATCGACCACCGAAATCAAACCCATCATTTATGGGTTGAGATGTCAAATATTTTAACAACTTTTTGTACATCCTCTGCAAATGTTATTATTTTAGGTGATATGAATATTCATGTTGATACCCCTTCATGCCATCCTGCAGCAGAATTCCTTCAGCTACTGGATTGTTTTAATCTTGTTGATGTCCCCACACATACTAGGTAGCATACTTTGGATTTGGTCATCACAAATTCTGCTCCTCTTACCAACTTGCAGGTATATGACCTAGGTGTGTCAGACCATAAGGTCATTTCTATGGATCTGACATCTTCATCCAGTTTTTACAAGCCTAAGTGGAACATTTGTTTTAGAAATGTAAAAAATATAAATCCAGAACTCTTGGCAACAGACTTTCAGCAAATCTCTACACATTTTTCCTCTGCTAATGATGCAGTGGCTTATTATAATAGCCAACTTAGCAGTCTGTTGGACCTTCATGCCCCACTTAAAACAAGAATGCCGCGTACACACATAGCAGACTATCCGGCGGACTTAGTCTGGCGGACTTTCCGCCGGACTTTCGGAACGAGCTACTTGCCCACACACGACACTTTTTCAGCGGACTAATATGGCGTACTAAGTCCGCCGGACTATCCGCCGTACTTTTGAAATGAACGGACTAGCCCACACACACGGAGGAAAGTCCGCTCATTTTGAGCGCGTCTCCAGGTAGCCGGGGCCAGCGAAGGAGGTGGCCCTGTCACCTGGTATGGACTTAAAGGGGAGCCCCTACGCCGAAAAATCTGCATGGGGGTTCCCCCCAGGGCCATATCAGACCCTTATCTGAGCACGCTACCCAGCCAGCCAGGAAAGGGGGTGGGGCGAGCGAGCCGTACCAGGCCGTGTGCCCTCAACATGGGGGGGATGCCTTGGGGAAGGGGGGCCGCACGGCCCCCCCACCCCGAAGCACCTTGTCCCCATGTTGATGAGGACAAGGGCCTCTTCCCGACAACCCTGGCCGTTGGTTGTCAGGGTCTGCGGGCGGGGGGCTTATCGGAATCCGGGAGCCCCCTTTAATAAGGGGGCCCCTGGATACTGGCCCCCCACCCTATGTGAATGAGTATGGGGTACAATGTACCCCTACCTGTTCACCTGTGAAAAAAAGTAAAAAAAAAAAACTACAACACACAAGGGTTAAAATAGTTTATTGCACAGCTCCGGGGGTCTTCTTCCGTCTTCGGAGGTCTTCTCGCCAGACTCCAGCACTCAGCTGGTTTGAATCATATCTCACAAATAGGACTGAACATATTTCACTGGGCCATTTTAAATCAAAGCCGCATATGGTTACTTGTGGTGTCCCCCAGGGGTCAGTTCTTGGCCCAATCCTGTTCATTCTCTATCTCATTCCTCTGGGCCAAATTATCAGTCGTTATAACATTTCATTTCATTGGTATGCCGATGACACACAGTTATATGTAAATGCAGAAGCTGAAACTCCATCTGCCCAGTCATCCCTTTCTGTACTCACCGCCTGTCTGGAGGAGATAAAGGTGTGGATGGAACAACACTTTTTGCAATTAAATAGTTCCAAAACTGAAGTTACCATGATTGGCACGTCTCATCAGATTAAATCATCATCGATACTCAGTATTGCTTTTTCTGGTTCTAAAATCCCCTTTTCATCAACAGTTACTAATCTTGGTGTAAAAATGGACTCTCAACTCACTTTTGAAGCACATATAAATCATTTATGTAAGACTTCTTTTTATCATCTCCGTAATATTTCTAAACTTCGTCCTATTCTTTCCCTTTCTGATGCTGAAAGGTTGGTTCATGCCTTTGTCTCCTCCAGACTGGATTATTGTATTGCACTTCTCATTGAGATTCCGAGTCTCCAGAGGCTTCAGTATATCCAAAACTCTCCAGCGAGGATCCTGATGAGAGTGCGGAAACATGAGCATATTACCCCGATTCTTCAACACTTCATTGGCTCCCGGTCTCTGCTAGGATTGAGTATAAGGTTTCTCTCCTTACACACCAATGCATATATGGACATGCCCCACCTTATCTTAACCACTTAAGCCCCGGACCAATTTGCAGCCAAAGGATCAAGCCCTTTTTTGCGATTCGGCACAGCGTCGCTTTAACTGACAATTGCCGGTCGTGCGACGTGGCTCCCAAACAAAATTGGCATCCTTTTTTTCCCACAAATAGAGCTTTCTTTTGGTGGTATTTGATCACTTCTGCGGTTTTTATTTTTTGCGCTATAAACAAAAATAGAGCGACAATTTTGAAAAAATTCATTATTTTTTACTTTTTGCTATAATAAATATCCCCAAAAAATATATAAAAAAACATTTTTTTTCCTCAGTTTAGGCCGATACATATTCTTCTACATATTTTGGTAAAAAAAATTGAAATTAGCGATTTATTGATTGGTTTGCGCAAAAGTTATAGCGTTTACAAAATAGGGGATAGTTTTATAGCATTTTTATTGATATTTTTTTTTTTTTTACTAGTAATGGCGGCAATCAGCGACTTTTATTGTGACTGTGACATTATGGCGGACACATCGGACATTTTTGACACATTTTTGGAACCATTGTCATTTATACAGCAATCAGTGCTATTTAAATGGGCAGGGTAGGTGTTATGTATGACGTTATGTGTTTTTTTTTTCATTGTAGGGGGCATGGCCTGGCATGTGACGTCACTGATCGTCCTTCCCTATAAAAGGGAAGAGACGATCGGTGACAGCCACACAGGGAAGCACAGGGAGAGGTTTGTTTACAAAGACCTCTCCTCGTTCTTCAGCTCTGTGACACGATCGTATGACACCAGCAGCAATCGAGTCTGCCGGTCACGGAGCACAGGACCGGGTCAGGAGCATGGCACCGGCGAGCTCCCGACCCACGGCTGGGCACTTAAAAGGCAACGTACAGGTACGTGCTTGTGCCCAGCCGTGCCATTCTGACGACGTACATCGGTGTGAGGCGGTCCTTAAGTGGTTAAGGAACTTCTTAGATTCCAAAATGTATCTTGTTCCCTCCGCTCAACTCAGTTACATTTTCTTCAAATTCCAAAAACTAGATTAAAGACAATGGGAGATAGGGCTTTTTGTGCTGCTGCCCCACGTTTGTGGAATGCTCTGCTTAATAGTTTGAGGGCCCCTCAATCTACTGATTGTTTTAAAAAAGGACTAAAGACTTTTCTTTTTAGCAAATTTTTTTGTTTAAGTTAGATGTATGTTTTTTTTTTGTTTTTTTTTTAACCATGTAGCACTTTGAGATCCTGTGATGGAAAGTGTGTTATAAATAAAATGTATTATTATCATTATTATTATTATTCACATTTTTGCTAAAACAAAAAAAGATGAGACTGCAGTTACTAAATACATACATATCAAAAATTTGTGCGTGCCTGTGAAATGGCAACAAACTTCAGTACCATATATTTTCTATACAATATATTCCATACCATATATTCTCTAACAATGATTCAAAAGCCCCCTATAGGTCATCGGTTTAGTGTTAAGAAGAAGGTCTTGTTCTAGATATATCCGACGTGCGCGCCGATATATAATAATGTGTATCACAATCAATGTTTCTCTTATATTCCTCGACCGACACAGCTCCTCTCTTAGCCATTGGGTTGTTAGGCCCTATTACTAGGAGATGCTAGGCATTAATTGTAATACAACACTCAGAACTCTTAGTTCCGCCCAGGGGCGGTCCCTTGGGCAACAAACCTCCAGCCTGCCATGCAGCCATCAGTACATCAACAAGCAGTATAGCGTAAAGATAAAAAAGGAGGTGCGGGTGCTGTGTCGGTCGGTGAATTACAGAGAAAAGGATTTTATATTGAGTACAAAAAATCCTATTTTCTCTTATATCACCGACCGACACAGCTCCTCTCTTAGTCATTGGGATGTCCCCAAGCAGTGCCAAACGAGGGTTGGGAAAACAGCATAGAAACTTCATCCACCATGGCAAGTGGGAACTAGTGTAACTTTACCCACAAAAAACAACAGTGTGTGGAGAAATCCACCACAAAACCAGGGTACCCTCAACAGGAGTGATTACCCACAACCGCACCAAAAAACGGAGGAATGTAATGCAACAGCGCATTAACTGTGTTTTTTTATCGAAAAACCAGGAAAAATATATTGCATATTCAATTGCAACTATACGGCCGTCTGCAAAACTTTGTGGCCGAAACAGGCATCAGCCGATGCACTGATGTCTACCTTGTAGAACTTGGTAAACGCGTGGACAGATGACCAGGTTGCCGCTTTACACACCTGCGCAACAGACGCTTGGTGTCGGAAACCCCTCGACGTTCCAATTGCCCTTGTGGAGTGGGCCGTGACCGGAAAGGGGGGCACCTGCCCCTTCAAGGCGTAGGCTTGCACTACAATCTGTCTGATCCACATGGAAATGGTGGCCGACGAGACCGCCATGCCTTTCTTTGGACCATCCACCAAAACAAACAATGAGTCTGACTTCTGAAAGGGAGCAGTGGCAGACAAATACACCTTAGAACCATGTCCAGAGCGTGAAGGGCCACCACCTTAGGGTGTTCTGGCTTAGGACACAGAGATGGTAATACAATGTCCTCATTAATATGAAAAGCTAAGACCACTTTCGGCAGAAAAGACGGTTGCGGAAGCAACACCACCATATCCTTGTGGATAACCAGATAAGGCGACTTGTAGGACAAAACCGCCAGTTCCGAAACCCTACTGGCTGATGTGATGGCCACTAGAAAGACCACTTTCTAGGAAAGAGTCAACAGGGGATATTTTCAAACAGCGTTTTTTGAAGCGCCGATAACACCAGGTTCAAATCCCATGGGGGTAACAGTGGATGCAGCGGAGGGACTACATGTTGCACCCCCTGAACAAAGGTGCTCACTAATGAGTGAGACGCCAGGGGTCGCTGAAAAAAGACAGCCAAGGCTGAAATTTGCCCCTTAATGGTGCTTAATGCCAATTTCTAGTCTACTTCTTGCTGAAGAAACAGCAGGATCCTGGATATGGAAAAGGAGCACGGATACCATCCTTTCTCCTCACACATGGAGATGTAGGCCTTCCAGGTACGATGATATATCTTCCAAGAAGAAGACTTCCGTGCCCTCAACATAGTTGGGATCACCAAGTACGATAGACCCCGGTTCTTCAACACCTGGCTCTCAATAGCTATGCCGTTAAAATCAGCGATGGTAAAGCAGAATGGAGAATCGGACCTTGAGACAGAAGGTCCTCTGGCAACGGCAGTCGCCATGGGGCGTCCGCCATCATGCGCACTAGGTCTGCGTACCAAGGACGCTGAGGCCAATCTGGGGCAATCAGTATTACTGGGATCCCCTCGACCACCACTCTGCGAAGCAGACGTGGTAACAGTTTTAGTGGAGGAAAGGCGTAGATCAGCTGGTACTCATCCCACGGAGCCACCAGCACGCCTGACGCGTCTGCCCACGAATCTCGGCACCTTCCGATTGAGACGGGAGGCCAGAATATCCACGTCTGGTGTGCCCCACCTGAGGCACATTCATTAGCCCGAATACCTCCAGATTCAACGCCCATTCTCCTGGGTCCAGCATCTGGCGACTCATATAGTCCGGCTGCCAGTTCTCCACTCCCGGGATGTAAATGGCCGACAGTGGAGGTACGTGTCGCTCTGCCCACCGAAGTATGTGAGCGACCTCCCGTGTGGCGGCTGAGCTTCTTGTTCCTCCTTGGTGATTGACGTATGCCACAGCCGTGGCGTTGTCTGACTAAATCCTGATCGGACGCCCCTGAAGTTTCATCGACCATGTGGAGAGGCACAGCCTGATCGCTCTTAGCTCGAGCAGATTGATTGGCAACTTGGATTCTTCCGCTGACCATAGGCCCTGAGCCGACTGAACCCCTATCACTCCACCCCAGCCGGATAGGCTGGCGTCCGTTGTGATCACTGTCCACTTCAGAGGTAGGAACGACTTCCCAGACTAAATCGTCGGGGACCTCAGCCACCAGATCAGTGAATCTCTGACTGACTGGTTCACCTGGATCTGTCGATCCAGGGACAATTGAGATTTGTCCCATTTTGTCAAAATCTCTTTCTGCAGGACTCTGGTGTGGAACTGGGCTTATGGTACTGCCTCGAAAGAGGCTACCATGAGCCCCAGTACTCGCATGCAGAAGCGGAGCGACGACCACTTGCAGTTCATCAGTAGTTTAACCGCGAATCTGAGAGTCTGCAGTTTGTCTGAAGGGAGAAACACTCTCGCTTCCCTGGAGTCCAGCAGCAAGCCCAAGTACTCCAGACGCTGGGTCAGTACAATCATCGACTTCTTTAGGTTCAACAGCCACCCAAATTCTTGTAGGGTCTGCATGGTGATCGCCGCATCCTCCTCTAATTCTGAGGCGGAAGATGCCCTCAGGAGGAGATCGTCTAGGTATCCCACGATTGCGATCCCACGTTGTCGTAGCAACGCCAAAACTGGAGCCAATACCTTGGTAAAGACTGGGGGAGCTGATGCCAGACCAAAAGGGAGAGCCACAAACTGGTAGTGGGCTTCCCTGACTGCAAATCGCAGAAACTTTTGATGTCAAAGGCATATGGGTATGTGCAGGTACGCATCCTGAATGTCTAAAGATGCCAGGGAGTCCCCTTTATGGAATGCAGCAACTACTGAGCGAACTGATTCCATTCTGAACCTCTGCACTTTCACAAAGTTATTGAGGGCTTTTAGGTCCAAGATTGGACGTACCCCTTCCTTCTTGGGAACTACAAACAGATTTGAGTAGAATCCACCCACAGCAGGTCCCTTACTGCCCCCAAGAGGGCCTCCCAGCGAGTCGGGGATACGGGTATGCTGGAGGGGAAGAATCTGTTTGGCGGCCAAGAGAGAAACTCTATCTTGTAGCCGAAGGAAATCAGATCGCAGACCCATTGGTCGGATAGTCAAGAGGACCACCGGGCTGCAAACTCCCGAAGGCGACCCAAGACATGGGTATGGGCAAACCCTCATGTGGTAGCAATTTTGTTCGCAGGCTTGTTAGACTTGCGGTTCCAGGGACGGTTTTGTCATTCCGTGGTCGTCCTGTCGGGCTGGGGATGCTTAACCGAAGCTCCGGGCGGACGAAAAAGCCGTTTGTGAGCAGAAAAAGAGGGCCCTTGCCTACGGCGTGGCTCCTTAGCCTTCCTGGCCTGTGGGAGTAGGGTACTCTTACGACCAATGGCATTTTTAATGCCATCCAAAGAGGCTCCAAAGAGCCGGTTGCCAAGGAAGGAAAGATCTGTCAGGGCTGTTTTGGATGCCTGGTCAGCTGACCAGCATTTTAACCAAATCAGGCGCCTGAGCACCACTGCTGACACTGAAGCCCTGAATAACAGAGGAAGAATATCCAGGGCCGCGTCACAAACGTACTTAAGGCCTTGCACTAGTTGGTCTGCTAGTTCCACGCACACATAGGAGAAGCCTGTTGTTCTTCCAATTCACGGTGCAACAGTTTTGCCCACTCAGTGTCTGCGACACAAGTGCGGCCGCCATTACTGGTTGCACGGCAGACCCCACAACCGTAAACAAGTAACAAGCCACTGCCTCGGCCTTTCTGTCCGTGGGATCCTTAAATGCAGGAGTCCCCTCTACCGGGATCGTGGTTACTTTATTTAACCTGGATACTGGGGGGTCCATGACCGGAGGAGCCGACGACTTCTTGAGAAGGCTTTCCTCAAAAGGGTAATGCACCGCCATGTATTTGGGGGCCGAAAAGGTTTGTTGCGGGCGACCCCATTCCTTGTAAATTAACTTGTCAAAGGGGACCGCTACATCAGCAGAGGGATCTGCTGGCTCCTGAATCTTCAGGGTATCACGCACAGCTGTGATAAGTGCTCCAACAAGCACTTTGTCATGCACGGACCCGGGCGGGGGCTCATCCTCACTGTCCGAACGGTCCTGGTCAGCGTCATCTGACAAGACAGAGTAGGGGTCACCAGCCTCAGCAGGACCCGAGTCTGCGTCAGCTCTCCCTAGAGGCAGGCAGGGGCCACTATTTTCACCCTTTTGTCCACGTGCCGCCTCCATCTTGGCAACAAACTAATTGAGGACCGCCGTCAAGGTGTCCATAGGCACTGCGCAGTCTGCAGGTGACCCGGTTGCAATTGCCTGGATTTTGGGGGAAGAAACACCAGTTTCTGAAGCCATGCTGACCCTACCCTGTCTGCCACCCAAAGGGACAGTGACAGTCCCACCCTCCTTACTGCCGCTGGCTGGGGGGCTCTTTCCCGCTGGACTTACCACCCTGAGGAGTTCTGCGCTATTCAGCAGGTAGTGCCTGTAGTCCCTGTTGGCTCCCAGGTGCAGAGGAAACTGCTGTGTCGGTGGAAGCAGCTCTAAATGGTGCTAAAACCGCTCTGAAGTGTGCTCAGGCTTCAAGAAAATGGCCGTCCAGCACAAGGACATAAAACACAGGGAAAATGGCTGTGAGGGCACAGGAGCACATGCCTCTAGAGAACACTCAAAGAACGTGTTCAGGCTAAAAGAAAATGGAAGTCGGTGTTCTGAATAGGAAATCACCAGGAAAATGTCCGCTGAAGCCCAGGAGAGCATGCTGCCTTGCCCACACCTAAAATGGCCGCCGAAAACAGCTCCATGAGGTACAGGGAGAAATCAGTGGCGGTGAGTACACCGCTGCGCAGGACATCAGCGTGGTCTCACAGACATCTTCCAGGGGCATGAAAAACAGGACCCAGGACACAGCTAGCCAGTGCAAGACCCCCCTCCCCCCCCCCCAGAGAGCTCCTGCTTAGCACATAGACACCGCGCAGCAGCCACATGCATCATCTCCCACAGGGAGGGGGAGGAGAAATAGGGACAGGGAGAAAAGAGAGGGAGGTGAGGGACCTCCGAATCGACCTCCCAGGGAATGCCCAGCTGCTCAGCCCCGCCGAGGCAGGGAGAGCTGTACCTAGCAGTCCTGAAGAGCTGGTACACATACCATCACAGACCCACTCACTGATCAGAACAGGGTGGCTGCTTGCCCAGCATACTGTGATGCAGACATCAGTAGCCCGGTCATATGTATGCTTCGGAGCATAAAAGCTCACCGACTACCTCTGGAGCTGAGGTTTCATCGTGGCCTGCCTATTGCGTAGCTTCGGCCTGCACACTCTCGATGGCTGGACTGGGGAGACTACAAGGATAAGAGTACCCAGCCTGTCACCCAGCCGGCTGTTGATAGTAGATCACAGGATCAATCATCTTGCGCAAGAAGTCACGCTTCTGCAGAAAAAAGCACGGACCGATGGGCCCGCAGGGTTCCTAGGTCCTTCTTCTTCACTAGGCAAAATAAAACTGATGGCTGCATGGCAGGCTGGAGGGTTGTTGCCCAAGGGATCGCCCCCTGGGCGGAACTAAGAATTCTTGAGTGTTGTATTACAACTAATGCCTAGTATCTCTTTGTAATAGGGCATAAAAACCCAATGGCTAAGAGAGGAGCTGTGTCGGTTGGTGAATTACAGAGAATAGGATTGTACGATGGGTACAAAAAATCCTATTTTTCATGCATAGGTGCCCCCGACGCTTAAGGTTATGTTCGCACGTGCATATATGTGGGTTATATGTATATATATATATATATATATATATATACATATATATTATATTATATATATATGTATATATATATATATATATATTATATATATATGTATATATATATTATATATATATGTATATATATATATATATATATTATATATATATATGTATATATATATATATATATATATATATATATATATATATAGTGACAGGTTCTCTTTAATGAGACATGCAGGGTCTAAAAGACACTATATCCTTCTAAATATAATTTTTTTTCTAGCTTTTTTTTTTAACATAAAGTTTGTTCATTTTCAACAAAAACCAGTAGACAGTGGTACATTTACCAGAGTCGGTGAGAGTAGTTCAAATAGTACAAAAACTGGATGCCATTTGTAAAGGACAGTAAGACAGTATCATAAAGTAATCGTAACCTTTCACGTTTAAATTGAAGGATAATTCTATGCCTAGGTATGGAGCCAAATGTCTAAATAAAAATAGAATGGGTGTGGAATGGGGAGAGTGGAAGGATCACTATTCTCAGTGAAGGTAGTATGCACCCAGTTTCATACAGAAAATCACAGAGAAGGAAGAGAAAAGAATGGGGGGCACTTGCAGAGGAACAGGAAGAAACTGCATGTTCATTCGGTAGATAATTCCCTAAGGGGCTCATTTGTAGTTTAATCTTATGTACCATATGCCAAGAGTACTGGACTCCTGGTTCTAACCCATTCTCCAGAGTCAGCCGGTCCTCGCGAACCCATGCCACCCAGATCTTATCAAACTTATTAGGGCAATTGCATCCCAGATAGGTCAGTTTGTACAGAGGTGTGGCCACGTTTACCAAGGCTCTCCACTGATGTACCGTTGGAGGGGAAGATCCCTTCCATTGCAGCAGAATTGCCTTCCTGGCATAGTAGGCTGCATAGAATACAAATATTTTTTTTGGACTGGGGGGCCTCCAATGTTACATAGTTACATAGTTAGTCAGGTTGAAAAAAAGACACAAGTCCATCCAGTTCAACCACAAAAAAAAAAAAAATATATATATATATATATATATATATATATATATATATATATATATATATAATAAATATCATACCAACCTATATACCCAATTCTATACCCACAGTTTATCCAGAGGAAGGCAAAAAACCCCAGCAGAGCATGATCCAATTTGCTAAAGCAGGGGAAAAAATTCCTTCCTGATCCCCCGACTATACTGTGTCGACTATACCAAGTAATAGGGAGACAAGGGACTCTTAGTTTACCTATAGAATTAATGTAATTGACGACTCTCCTCCAAAAAGATTGTAAGTGCTGGCAGGACCAGACAACATTGAAAAAGGAGCCTACCTACGAGGCACATTTAGGGCAAATCGCGTTTCTATCAGGGTAGATTTTGGCTAACCATTCTGGGGAGAAATAAGCCCTATGTAAAAACTTAATCTGGGTGAATCTGTCCCTTGCAGATACCTTCTTCCCAGTCATCATCACCAAATGTGGCTATATCTGCCTGCCACATCGAGAACAGCTGAGAAACCTTGTAGGTGTCTAGTCCGGCTAGGACAGAGTATAGAGTGGATAAAGGTTTAGTTTGCTCTGTCATACTCTGTAAACATTCTATATCCATGGTCTCTATTACAATAGATTAAGGAAATTGGGACCGGAAATCAAGGCGGAGCTGTAGATACCTAAAAGACATGTGGTTAGGTATACCCTGTTGTCTTTTTAAGTCATCAAACGTAAGGTAGCCATCAGGAGATACAATATCTGCCAGCCTCTTCATTTCAAAGCGGGCCCATAGCACAGGATCTGGAACAGATTGAAAATGCGGAAATCGCGGGTTCCCCCACAGCAGAGTGCGGGGGGGGGGGGCAGCTGTTAGGCTTCTGCACCATGGTTTAAACAGTTTCCCAAACCCTAAAGTGGTCCGCATAGAGGGAGTGATATTTGAGTTGGATCGGGGCTCCCAGTGGATCAGATTGCGTAGTTCGGAGTAGGATCCAAGCAAAGCTACCTCCAAATGTGAATGCGGGATTGGCCGGCTCCTCTGACATCCACCATCGGACCATAGCAGCACATTTTAATTAAACGGTAAATAGTGCAGGGCTGTTATGTATAATCGCTAATTAATAAATAAATATAAATAATATTATACTATTAGCCCACGTACACACGGTCGGAGATTTTGCCAACCAAATCCGTCGGATTTTGCCCGTTGGATTTAGTCCGACGGATTGTGTCCGAAACTGTTGCATACACACGGTCGGGCCAAGTTGGCGAAAAATCCGATCTTTCAGAACGTGATGACGTAATTTAGTTACGATAGGACTACATTCAGGCTAGTAGCCAATAGCTTTGATGTAGGAATTTGATCTGAGCATGCGTGGCACTTGGTCCGATCAAAATGCTCTACACATGATCGGATTAGGTCCGTCCGGCCCAGTTGGTCGGGAAATATTTCCAACATGTTGGAAAATTGGGTCGGACGGAATCAGTCCGATGCATACCACACACAGTCGGATTATCTGACGACATGGTCCGATAAGACTCATTCCGACAGATTCTCTGACCGTGTGTACAAGGGCTTAGTGTGAACTAAAATACATACATAATTAGATATAAAAGTGACTATGTGCTACATAATTCATCATAGTGGAAAAAACAACAATAAAGTGCTAAATGCAAAGAAATGGTAGTGTGCACATGTGCAAATATAATTAAAAGTCTTAGTGAGGGGATGAGTCAAAGTGTCGGATACCTTCTGAAAAGTGATATGGGAAGTGTCTTTTCCTTCTTATTGTGTGGAACAACGCAATGTGCATAAAATTAGTGACTTTTCTTCTTCTGTGCAGAGGATTTTAAATAGAGAAAATAAAGTGCAAAGTGACTTCTCAGTGCAGCACACTATAATGTTAGGTGGCCTCTTACCTTACGGCTGTAAAGTAACAGGATGTATATATGGCTTTGGAGATCACGGATATTCCCACTGTATATCCTTATGGTAATCTTGCTCTTAATCTGGCGCTTTTTAGTATGATAGTATATATCTGCTCCTTTACGGCCAATCGCGACAATGGTATCACTCCCTCAGTATGTATATAAGGTATATGGGGAAGAAGAAGGGGGATTCCAGATGGTGTTATTATATAAAAGCTTCAGGTACTCACATTTCACAATAACAGCACAATTTCCTAACACAACGAGCAGCAAGCTCGCCAATGTCACTTCCGGTGCCTGTGTGTTCCGATGCGGATCAAGTCATCCTGGTACCCCTGTGGAAATAGAAGGGGCGGGGAGAGAGTCGATCCAGTGCGGAGTCTAGCCCTCGGTGACTTGTAGAGGGCCCTCACCCATGAGATAAATTTGGGGTCAAAACCAAAGCAATGCAGGACCTCCCATAGGTAATTCCATTCCACTGAATCAAATGCTTTCCCCAAGTCCAGGAAGGCCACTGCATTGAATTGGGTGAGAGACTCTTTTGAGCCCAGGACTGTGTACAGTCTTTGGAGATTTATATCTGTCCCCTTACCCGACATAAATCCAGTTTGGTCTTTGTGAAACAACCTCATTAAAGTGGAGGTTCACACAAAAATTGAACCTCCACTTTTCGGAACCTCCCCCCCCGGCGTCACATTTGGCACCTTTCAGGGGTGAGGGGGGTGCTGATATCTGTCTAAGACAGGTATTTGCCCCCACTTTACGGGAGTCTATGCCTCTTCCTGTCCCGCCGTGCTGGGACATACAAGGTCTCAGAGACAGCAGGGACCATTCAAATTACGCTGCGTGACTTGCGCATGCGCAGTAGGGAACCGGGAAGTGAAGCCACAAGGCTTCATTTCCTGATTCCCTTATCGAAGATGGTGGCGGCAGCATCCGAGGGACGGTTCGGCCTCGGGTGCCGACGTCACTAGACCCTGGGACAGATGAGTGCCCTTATTTTAAAAGTCAGCAGCTGCAGTATTTGTAGCTGCTGACTTAAAAAAAAAAAAAAAAATTAAGTCTCTTTGCTAGGACTTTGGTAAGAATCTTAGTATCAGCATTGAGCAGAGATATGGGGCGGTAGGAGGCACAAAGTTCCTTACCCAGTTTAGGGACTACAACTATGATTGCTTCTGCCATAGAGGCCAGAAAAATTTCCTCTTTTAGAGTCTTAACTAACATCTCGTGTGATAATGGTTCCGCATATTGTTTTATAAAATTCTGTGGGGAAGCCGTCCACTCCCGGAGTCTTCTCCACCTGTAATTCACATAAAGCCTGCTGTACCTCCTCAAGAGTAATTAAGCTATCTAGACGGTTATGGGCCTCATCAGTAAGAGTGGGAAAGGGGATCTGCCCAAGGAAGGAATCCAAGTCCTTCGAGTTATCCGCCTTGGAGGAGTATAGGGCACCAGAGGATGAGGCAAAGCGGGCTTTTATAGCCACTGGGTCTATCACAGATACACCGTTGGCATTCTGTATATGCGCAATGGTGGCTATTGGTTGTTGCTCCCTAGATCGCCAAGCCAGATGCCGTCCTTCTTTTTCCCCCCTGCTCAAAGATGCGCTGTATTTGCGCCAATTGCTCCTTTTTTGCCTTCACCGCGGACTGTGGAAGCATTACTTCCTGGTAGGCCGCTTGTATATTCAAATAGGTAATTGGGTTTTTAGCTAAGACATATTGAGATTCTAGAGTTTGCGCCTTGGCCTCCTCGATGGTAATTGTAACATTGTGGCGGGCTCAGGAGATAGAGGACTGGTAGTATCCCTGATATAATCTTTAAAGGCATCCCACATATTGTTTAGGGGGTAGATCCGGTATTTGTCAACCAAAATTCAGAAATACACTTCTGATTCGATTTATATTGTTTCATCAGCGATCCAGTAGCGAGATAGCCGCCACAGTCTCTCCGATGGGAGTATCTGGGTTTGCAGGTCTGCAGAGCACAGTCGCATGATCCGATTTGCCCATTGGGAGTATATTGACCTCACACACTCGGGGAAGTAGCCCACCACTAACATAGAACAAATCTATCCTGGACATTGTGCAATAGGAAGTGGAGTGACAGGTATAGGCCCGATCTGCTGGGTATCTCCACTGCCTGACATCTTTCAGACCGTAGAGAGACACCCACCTGAACAGCAGAGAGTCTGTATTAGCACCTGGAGACAGCTTATCTAGGTATGGGTTTGGAACCATATTAAAATCTCTAACAATAATGAGATTGTCAGTAGGGTACACAGACAGGAGAGGAGTAAGATACTTTAAGATGGATACTGTAGCAGATGGCGGTATATACAAACCAAGAATCAGTATTTCAACAGCATCAACAGCATCCACAACTGCATGTAACACCACATACCTACCCTCCGGGTCAACCTTATGAGTTTATAAGATAAGGACTTTAATATACTCCCTTTGGGCATACCCAGAGTATGTGGCAGGGTGGTAATGTCCCACCCATGTTTTTTTCAAGCTTAGTACCCTACTCCCCACCAGGTGGGTTTCCTGTAATATGCAAACATGAGGATTGTATTTTTTAAGGTAGGCCATAACTAGGGATCACTTGACCCTGTCATTGAGTCCCCGGACATTCCATGAGATGAATCTTATGGGGGCCATGTCAGAGATATCAGAGTAAAACCACTAGGTGAATAAACACCTGTCTGACCCGGAGCGAGGCAAGCATCGTTCAGTACATAAACTACGACTGAAGCACTGGACACCCAGCCTTCATGCAGTACAAAGGCATCCAAGATGGACCACTGCAGAAAACAATATCTAACAGAGAAAAATAATAAAAGAAAAACCAAAACACATAATCCCATCCTCACCCCACACGTCTGTTGGGGAACTCGGAGTGCTCAGACCCAAAACCATAGTTCAACAGACCCTTCACACACTAGGAAATTCTCCTATGAGGGCAAATGGAGAAGTCAGCGACCACCAAACACAGAAGTGGTCTGTGGGATCAGTTCAGTCCAGAAGCAACCGTCTTATAAAACTTTATAGAAGATAGAGGTAATAGGGATCTGCCCAAATGTGAAAAATAAAAAAAACACCTAGTGCTAGCTAGGGGCACACGCGTAATAAACTTAACGTCATGTAACAGTATTAACTTGGATCTCCCTGGAGGGGAATCTCTGTCTATCCCCCAGTTCTCCACGTGGGGTGGACCCCAGGCATGTAGCAGCATCAGTGGGAAGAATGAAATGACCAAGGAAGCCAAAGGCTGGATATAGCATTTCCGGCTGCGACGTGAGCATCACTGAGGAGACAGATATGTAGAGCTTGGGGTGTATCCATCTTCAGGTTTTGCAGACCCACTTTCCAAGACATGACCAGTGCTGCAACAAAGGGTACCAGGTTCCGCCATGCATCCTGTGCCAAAAAAGCCGTGATAGCCTAACTTGACAGGAACCAGTCAACAGGGAAGGGCAGGTACCTTAGCTGGCAATAGAATGTTCCAGTAGAAGTCCATCCTGTACCAGTCACTAGACTAGACTAGGCGAGGTAAAATAGCTGGTGGGCACTCCATCCACAAACTTCTCATCGGGAACAGCATGCTATAATTTAGCCCTCTGGTACGAAGCAGAGCTTTGATGTGGTCAAAGGTTCTGCGGAGCCGCTGGGTGTCAACAGAATAATCCAGGAAAGGCATGATCTTTGTATTTTCTAACCAAAGGTCGTCCACCTTTTGTGCTTCTCAGAGTGCCAGATCTCGGTCTCGGAAATTCAGCAGCCTAAAGATGAAAGTGTGTGGGTGGGGCACCCGGTTGGCCCCGTACAGGCAGCATTCGGTGGGCTCTTTCCACTGCGTAATGTTGAAGTCCGTGGGGTCTTGGCCCTTGGCTCCCCCCAGTAGTACCACATGCACGGACCGACATACAGGTATGTCAGTTAGCACAGCCAAGCCCCCTTGCCGCAGTATTTATGCGAAAGGAGATCGGCAAGTGGTTAAAGACTTCTTGAACCTTCAACTCTGCAGTTTGTTCAGCAGAGGGTATCCCCTTAACAGGTATAAAATTAGCCATCTTAGTGAGACTATCAATGACTACCAATCTTAAAAACTCCAAAATGCCAAGCAAGTCATGCACCAATCTGAGGGCTTCTACCCAAACTGATTGAGGTATTTAGAGGTGATGTGCGAGTCCAAAAGCCATTTTTTTACATGAGGTTAATGAGCTTAAAGAGGGGTATGAGAGTGCCCCACTTCTCAATCATCCTCCTAAGGAGATTTAGAAATGTCTTGGAACTTTGTGGCCCCTAGGATGTTCTTCTGTACGGACTGACGTACAAGTATGTCACTTAGCACAGCCAAGCCACCTTGCAGCAGTATATATGTGGAAGGAGATCAGCAAGTGGTTAAAGACTTCTTGAACCTTCAACTCTGCAGTTTGTTCAGCAGAGAGTATCCCCTTAACAGGTATAAAATTAGCCATCTTAGTGAGACGATCAATGACTACCAAGACAGTGGTCACATCTTTCTAGGGAGGAAGATCAACCACGAAAAATATAGAAATTTACCCCCATGGTATTGATGGAATGGGAAATGGTTGGAGCAACCCCAAAGGAGAAGATCAGGGTGTCTTACTGCGTGCACAGGTCAAACATGAGGTCACATAGTTCTTGACCTCTTTCTTGTAACCAGGCCGCCAAAAGAAAGGTGATAATTGTTCTTCCATCTTAGAAAACCCAAAGTCCCAAACAAGTTTAGAGTCATGCACCAATCTGGGGGCTTCTACCCAAACTGATTCAGGTATTTAGAGGCGATGTGCGAGTCCAAAAGCCATTTTTTTTACATGAGGTTAATGTGCTTAAAGAGGGGTATGAGAGTGCCTTACTTCTCAATCATCCTCCTAAGGACATTTAGAAATGTCTTGTAACTTTGCTGCCCTTAGGATGTTCTTCTATACATTCAGAGTTGCCTTCCTGGAGAGACCATTCTTGATATGGTCTCCGCCTTACCATTCCTTGATCCCGGTCAATACGAGATGATAAAATTTAACCTGGAATAGAATAGAGATCAATGTGTTTGTCTAGAAGACAATCTCATGGCAGAACTAATTAATACTAAATTTTTATGATCAGTGAGAATAGTTGCAGGATATTTAGTCCCTTTCAGCAGATGCCTCTATTTAGAAAAGACTTCCTTAATTGCCACCAGCTCTTAATTCCTTTTGGCTTAAATGAGAGATAAGCACAAGAAAGAAGCTACAACTTTTCTCCTTTTTGCTGAGAAAGGATAGCTCCCACAGCAGAGTCTGAAGCATCCACTTCCATGATAAATGGAAGTTCAGGATCAAGATCTACTAATATTAGTGCCAAAGTAAACAGAGTCTTTAGCTTATTGAAGGCAGTCTGTGCCTCAGGTGACCACACAAAGGGCATACCTTTCTTTGTCAGCTGCGTATTTGGTGCTATCACTTTAAAGAAGTTTCTTATGAATTTTCTGCAGAAGTTGGCAAACCCAACAAATCATATTTCCTAAACATTTCCAGGGCCAGGCCAATCTACCTCTGCTTTGATGTTCTCTGGATTTATGCTCACTCCTTTTGAAGAAATAATCTATCCTAACAACCGTATCTGGGTTTTTTTTTTTTTTACTCAAATTTTTACAGTTTGATATAAAGTTAGTTCCTCCTTAATCTTTCCAAGACGGTGTAAACATGCTTGCAAATGTTCTTCTAGGTTATTAGGAAAGATGAGACTATCATCCAGATATACAATCAAAAACTGGTCCAACAGATCTGGAAAGACAATATTGCAGGAGTGTTGCAAAGGCCAAAAGGCATAACCAAGGACTCGAAATGTCCATATCTGGTTCTAAAGGCAATTTCTCTTTCGTTCACTGACTGACACAGCTCCATTAATCTTGACCATAGGGTTGTTATGCCACCTTCAGGAGAGAACTAGGCAGAACATGTTATACATGTAAAAAAACAGAACTTTACAGTTCCGCCCAGGGGGTGGTCCCTCCAGTAACATCCCCTCAGCCTGCTTCCTGCAGCTCAGTTTTTTTCTGTCTAGTGAAAGAGATGGACCTAGGAACCCTGCGGAACCACCGGTCCTGGTATTTTTTTGCAGAAGTTTGACTTTTGCGCAAGATTTTTGGATCCTGTGATCTACGATCAACAGCCGACTGGGTGACAGGCTGGATACCCTTATTCTTGTAGTCTCCCCAGCCTGGCCATCAAGCGTGTGCAGACCATAGCTACGCGCTGGGTCGGCCACGACATGCCCCTCAGGCTCCAGGGGCGGCCGGTGAGCGCAACGCTCCGGGGCACACATATGACTGGGCTACTGATGTCTGCATCACAGTGTGCTGGGCCAGCAGCCACCCCTTACTGATCTTAGAGTGGATCTGTGATGGGATGTCCCCAGCTCATCCCGGTGGTAAGTACAGCTCTCCCTGCCTTGGCGGGATTGAGCAGCTGGGCATTCCCTGGGAGGTCGATTCGGGGGTCCCTCTCCTCCCTCTCTTCTCTCCCTGTCCCTATCTTCTCTCCCCCTGTGGGGGATGCTGCATGATGGGCTGCTGAGCGGTGTGTGTGCCTGTAGCCAGGGGTCCCCTGGGGGGCTCTCACCTGGGGAGCTGCGCTGGGTGGCTGTGTCCCTGGGTGTCTGTGGTCTCCCCGCTGGGTGTCTGGAGGTCTGCATGTGCTGATCGCCATAGCGCTGTTCTGCTGCCATTTTCACTGTCCTTGCTCTGTGTATACAGTTGTCTGTCGGCCATTTTTTGTGTGCCTCAGTGGAAAGCATGGTCAGGGGCTATTTTGCTGTAGTTCGGCTGCCATTTTCCCTTTATGTCCCTTATACTGGGCGGCCATTTTGTTGGAGCCCAGCTGGTACCTGCTGCTCAGAACAGTGTGGTTTCTTACTCGGGACACCTGGGAGCTGACACAGGACACAGGCACTTGTAGCCGAGCGGCGCAGAACTCAGTCAGGGTGGTGAGTCCTGCGGTGGGGGCCCCTCAGTCTGCAGCAACTAGGAGGGTGGGACTGTGCACCTGTCCTAAGTCTCCAAGGGTGGCAGACAGGGTGGGTCAGCATGGCTTCAGAAACTGGTGTTTCTTCCCCCGAACTCCCTGCAACTGGCTAGGCTACAAACAGCGCAGTGCCTTTGGACCTTGCTCCCACGTGCCAGGAAGACTATGGAGCCACGTCGCAGGCAAGGGCCCTCATTTTCCGCTCAAAAGAGGCTTTTTTGTCCGTCTGGGACTTCAGCTAAACACTCCCAGTCCGACAGGACGACCTCTGAGGGACAGAAGCATCCCTGGTACCGCAAGCCTAAGAAGCCTGCGAGCAAAAGTGCTATCGCATGAAGGTTTGCTCCCGCCCGTGATATGGGTGGGGGGTCGCCTTCGGGAGTTTGCAGCCCGGTGGGCCTCTTGGCTATCTGACCAATGGGTCTGCAAACTGATTTCCTTTGATTTTTCAAAGATTGAGTTTTCTCTCTTGGCCACCAAACAGATTCTTCCCCTCCAGCATACCCTTACTCCCGGCTCGCGACCTGCTAAGCCGCAGTGTGATAGTGCCTGTTCCGGGCTCGGAAAGGTTTCAGGGGTTCTACTTCAATCTGTTTGTAGTCCCAAAAAAGGAAGGGGTACGTCTAATCTTGGACCTAAAAGCCCTCAATTGCTTTGTTAAAGTACACAGGTTCAGAATGGAATCAGTTCGCTCAGTAGTCGCTGCACTCCATCAAGGGGACTCCCTGGCGTCTCTGGACATCCAAGATGCGTACCTGCAACCCATATGCCTCCGGCATCAGAGGGTTCTGAGATTTGCAGTTGGGGAAGCCCATTATCAGTTTGTGGCTCTCCCTTTTGGCTTGGCTTCAGCACCCCGAGTCTTTACCAAGGTATTGGCTCCAATTTTGGCGTTGTTGCGACAACGCGGGATCCCAATCGTAGGTTACCTAGATGATCTCCTTCTGAGAGCAGCTTCTGCCTCAGAATTAAAGGAGGATGTGGCGATCACCATGCAAACCCTGCAGGAATTTGGGTGGCCGTTGAACCTGAAGAAGTCGGTGCTCATACCGACTCAGCGCTTGGGGTACCTAGGTTTACTGCTGGACTCCATGGAAGCGAGAGTTTTTCCCCCTTCAGACAAGCTGCAGACTCTCAGAGCCGCGGAAAAGCTATTGATGAACCGCGGATTGTCGTCGCTGCGCTTCTGCATGCGAGTTCTGGGCCTCATGGTGGCCTCCTTCGAGGCTGTAGTGTACGCCCAGTTTCACACCAGTCTTGCAGAAGGAGATTTTGACAAAATGGGACAAATCTCCGTTATCCCTGGATCAGCAGATTCGGGTGAGCCAGTCAGGCAGGGACTCCTTGCTCTGGTGACTAAGGTCCCCGGCACTTTGGGCCGGGAAGTCATTCCTACCTCTACATTGGACTGTGATCACAACAGACGCCAGCCTGACCAGCTGGGGTGGAGTACTGGGAGTAGAGTCGACCCAGGGCCTCTGGTCGGGGGAGAAATCCAAGTTGCCGATCAATGTGCTCGAACTCCGAGTGATCAGGTTATGCCTGTCCACATGGTCGATGAGACTACAAGGGCGTCCGATCAGGATCCAGTCAGACAACGCCACGGTGGTGGCATATGTCAATCATCAAGGAGGAACAAGAAGCTTGGCTGCAGCACAGGAGGTTGCTCACATCCTTCAGTGGGCAGAGCGACATGTACCGGCCTTGTCAGCCATGTACATCCCAGGAGTAGAAAACTGGCAGGCGGACTACCTAAGTCACCAGATGCTGGACCCAGGAGAATGGGCATTGCATCCGGAGGTGTTCAGGCTACTGTGCCTGCAGTGGGGCACACCAGGCGTGGATCTTCTGGCCTCCCATCTCATTCGGAAAGGTGCCAAGATTCGCATCCCGGACAAGAGATCCTTGGACAGACACTTCAGTCGCGCTGGTGGCTCCATGGGGTCAGTACCGACTGATCTATGCCTTTCCTCCGCTAAAACTGTTACCACATCTGCTCCACAGAGTGGAGGCCGAGGGGATTCCAGTAATACTGATTGTCCCAGTTTGACCTTGGTGTCCCTGGCTCTAAGGGTGTATTTGTCTGCCACGGCTCCCTTTCGGAAGTCAGACTCTGTGGTCATTTCGGTAGCTGGTCCGCTGAAAAGTATGGCGGTCTCTTTGGCCACCATTTCTGGGTGGATCAGACAGATTGTGGTACAGGCCTACGCCATGAAGGGGCAGGTGCCCCCCCTTCCTGTCATGGCCCATTCCGCCAGGGCAAATGGAACTTCTTGGGCTTTCGACATCAAACATCAGTCGCTCAAGTATGTAAGATGGCGACTTGGTCGTCCGTTCACACTTTTACCAAATTCTACGGTGTAAGTGGATGTAAGTGCATCGTCTGATGCCTGTTTTGGCCGCAAAGTTTTACAGGTGGCTGTGTAGTGTTGCAATTCTGCACTCCCTTTTCTGTTTTTTAAAGAAAATACAGTTGCTTTTGAGTGTAATGCACTGTTGCATTGTTGACCGCAAGTCTGATGCGGCTAGATAAGGTGGTGACTTCTGGTTGTGGGTGAAGGTTTTTTATGCGGTTCCCACCCCTCGTTATGACACTGCTTGGGGACGTCCATATGGTCAAGATTAATGGAGCTGTGTCAGTCAGTGAACAAAAGAGAAAATAGGATTTTTGTACTCACCGTAAAATCCTTTTTTCTGAAGCTCACTGATTTACATTATACTGCTTGTTGACGTACTGAGCTGCAGGAAGCAGGCTGAGGGGATGTTACTGGAGGGACCTCCCCCTGGGTGGAACTGTAAAGTTCTGTTTTTCCACATGCATAAAATGTTATGCCTAGTCCTCTCCTTAAGGTGGCGTAACAACCGTATGGTCAAGATTAATGGAGCTGTGTCAGTCAGTGAACTTCAGAGAAAAGGATTTTAAGGTGAGTACAAAAATCCAATTTTTTCATTCATCTCCCTAGGGCAGTGATGGCAAACCTTGGCACCCCTGATGTTTTGGAACTACATTTCCCATGATGCTCATGCACTCTGCAGTGTAGTTGAGCATCATGGGAAATGTAGTCATCACTGCCCTAGGGAATGCGGACAAGGTTAAATGTTCCCCATAAGTCTAGTTTTAAAAAGACTTTGGCACAACGGAGACTTTCCAACATTTCAGATCATTATATTCAAATCGATGCACAGACGCAAGATGGAATACTTTTTTGAACAGAGAACAGGGCTGCCCCTGCAGGAGATGTTGAGTATCCAATAAAGCCCTTCTCTAAATGCTCATCAAGCCATTCCCTGAGCACCTTTAATTTAGGCTGTGACGGATTGAAAAGGCAACCAAAAGGTATCTGCAGTCCCTGGAACAATGGGACAATCATACGGGTGATGAGGAAGTAATTGATCAGCATTCTTTTTTATCACAGACGACCTCATGAACGGCAGGTTGTTATATGACTGGGTAGTTACCACATCAACTTCTGATTCCCTGATTGGTAGAGAACTTGTTCAACGAGGTTCTTTACAATGTTCTTGGCAATGGGGGGGTGTAAAATTTATATTCTGTGCTCCCCAGTTGATGGAGGGATTATGGGTAAAAAACCTTGGAGTATCCAGGATGAGAGGGAACTGGTGACATAATAAGCTGAAAGCTGCTAGTCTCATCAGGTCAACCTCAAATTGGAGTACCAGAGAAACGGTTTCATGGCGTACCAGACGAACAGTTTCATTAACAGGTCCTGATAATAAAGGTGAACCATCAATCATCTCCATATCGATAGGGCAGGTTTATTTCTTGTTTGAATATTATTGCTTTGGGCAAACTCCATAAAGTTCACCCTGGAGTCCTGCATAGCAGAGTAAGGAATTTCATGGCCTTTAGTGGCCTTTTAAGTTTAATAGGGATGACAAAATTAGATAGTAGAGAATTTACTTTATTTTCTTCATGGATCAATGGGGAGATATTCTGGGTAAGGGAGCTTATTTACTATAACATCAGTTGCGGCAAATGTTCTTTTGAATTTGTTGGGGCAATTAACTGTGTAATGACTATAGTCCTCACAATAGATACATAAGTTCTCCAAATATCTTCTCTCCTGAAGAGAAATGGATCCCTTAATAGCATCAGCCTACATAGGTTGGGGAGTGTTAGAATCCGGAGAAACGTTTGGATCCTTCTTAACAAGTTGACTACCAGAGAAACACATGCTACCATTACTTCTGAAAATTTCCGGTCTCTCCTGTCTCCTTTCTGTAAGCCTCCGATCAATATGAATGCATAACTGGATGAAAGCTTCAAGATCATTGGCAGTCTGTACTGTGGCAAGCTCATCTTTACCTGCTCAGAGAGCCCTTGGTAGAACTGACTCTTTTGCGCTGCTGCGTTCCAAGTGGTACCTGAGATCCAATGTCAGAAGTCCACTATGTGCTCAGCAACAGAGCGTCTGCCCTGCCACAAACTATGCAACTTTTCTTCAGCAGTAGCGTAGCAGTTGGGATTATCAAAAAACGGATTCATTGCAGTCATACAGTGGTGTGAAAAAGTGTTTGCCCCCTTCCTCATTTCCTGTTCCTTTGCATGTTTGTCACACTTAAGTGTTTCGGAACATCAAACCAATTTAAACAATAGTCAAGGACAACACAAGTAAACACAAAATGCAATTTGTAAATGAAGGTGTTTATTATTAAAGGTGAAAAAAAATCCAAACCATCATGGCCCTGTGTGAAAAAGTGATTGCCCCCTAAACCTAATAACTGGTTGGGCCACCCTTAGCAGCAACAACTGCAACCAAGCGTTTGCGATAACGTGCAATGAGGCTTTTACAGCGTCCTGGAGGAATTTTGGCCCACTCATCTTTGCAGAATTGTCCTAATTCAGTTACATTAGAGGGTTTTCGAGCATGAATGGCCTTTTTAAGGTCATACCACAACATCTCAATAGGATTCAGGTCAGGACTTTGGCTAGGCCACTCCAAAGTCTTCATTTTGTTTTTCTTCAGCCATTCGGTGGTGGACTTGCTGGTGTGTTTAGGATCATTGTCCTGCTGCAGAACCCAAGTTCGTTTCAGCTTGAGTACACGAACAGATGGTCGGACATTCTCCTTCAGGATCTCTTGGTAGACAGCAGAATTCATAGTTCCTTTTATCATGGCAAGTCTTCCAGGTCCTGAAGCAGCAAAACAGCCCCAGACCATCACACTACCACCACCATATTTTACTGTTGGTATAATGTTCTTTTTATGAAATGCAGTGTTCCTTCTACGCCAGATATACTTGGACACACACCTTCCAAAGAGTTCCACCTTTGTCTCATCGGTCCACAGAATGTTGTCCCAAAAGTCTTGGGGATCATCAAGATGTGTTGTGGAGAAATTGAGACGAGCTTTGATGTTCTTTTTGCTCAGCAGTGGTTTTCTCCTTGGAACTCTGCCATGCAGGCCATTTTTGCCCAGTCTTTTCCTGATGCTGGAGGCATGAACGCTGACCTTAACTGAGGCAAGTGAGGCCTGCAGTTCCTTGGACGTTGTTGTGGGGTCTTTTGTGACCTCTTGGATGAGTCGTCGCTGCGCTCTTGGGGTAATTTTGGGCGGCCGGCCACTCCTGGGAAGGTTCACCACTGTTCCATGTCTTCGCCATTTGTGGATAATGGGTCTCACTGTGGTTCGCTGGATTCCCAAAGCTTTGGAAATGGCTTTATAACCCTTTCCAGACTGATAGATCTCAATTACTTTCTTTCTCAATTGTTCCTGAATTTCTTTGGGTCTCGGCATGATGTGTAGCTTTTAAGGATCTTCTGGTGGACCTTACTGTGTCAAGCAGCTCCTATTTAAGTGATGCCTTGATTGTGAACAGGTGTGGCAATAATCAGGCCTGGGTGTGGCTAGAGAAATTGAACTCAGGTGTGGACAACCACAGTTATAGTATGTTTTAACAAGGGGGGCAATCACTTTTTCACACAGGGCCATGATGGTTTGGATTTTTTTTCACCTTTAATAATAAACACCTTCATTTACAAATTGCATTTTGTGTTTACTTGTGTTGTCCTTGACTATTGTTTAAATTGGTTTGATGTTCCGAAACACTTAAGTGTGACAAACATGCAAAGGAACAGGAAATGAGGAAGGGGGCAAACACTTTTTCACACCACTGTAAGTCTCAGAATCATTCAGAATGGCATTGTCTTGGTCTACATAAGGGGAGGCCCAAGCTAGGGCTTCCTTTAGACAGGAGGTTGATAACAATACCTTATTTTCCTCAGAAGTAAATGCACTGGGTTAGATTTTGAAAAATATGCAACACTAATGGCAGCAACCTCCATTGAACTTGAGTGGTAGATGCATACGTGTGTTAGCATCATCTCGAGAAAGTAAGTCCAGCAATTGTTTCTGCAGAGCCTGGATTTCCTCCTGTTGCCCAGTAAGATTTAACTCTTGCAGCTCTGAAATTTGCTGATGGAAAGGAGCCACAGCATTTGCTATAGCGACCTCCATATTTGAGCTAGATTATTCATGGTCAGGGATCAGGCTCAGAGGAGTTAAAAATTATTCACAGGGACCGGAAGATGAATATTAGAGAGGCTAAGGAGAAATATAAGCTGAAGTGGAAGCTCCAGTACAACAACGTGAGAGAGATCGTGAATGGTATGAGAACCATTACAGATCTCAAGCCAGTTGGTGGAGGGGCTTGGGTAATGTGCAAAGAGGGTAAATTAACTGAACCATTTTTGAATAGGTTTAATTCAGAGGCCCTGGCTTTCACTCCCGTAGATTTAACACAAAGCTGTAGACAAGCAGAGTTGAGGCAGGTCCCCTGAACTCATACTAGATGACCTCCTTTAGGGTGTGTTCTGCTTCCTCCTATTGGATAATTTTTATCAGAACAACTATACTCCTTATTCATGGGAAATTACATCAATGTCTTTTACAAAGTTGAGGAGACTTAAGGCAGGAAAATCAGCAGGCCCTGATGGTGTTAGCATTAGGATGCTTAGAGAGTGTGCAGACCAGCTGGGGGTGTCCTTCAATGGGTCTTTAACCTGAGCCTGAATTTAAAAAAAGGTTCCTGTATTGTGGAAGAGAGCTTGACTTGTTCCTGTGCCGAAGATACAGTTTCCTTGTGGCTCCAAGGTTTAGGGACCAGTGGCTTTGACCTCCCACATCATGAAGACCTTGGAGAGACTTGTTTTACATCAGTTACAGCCCATGGTAAGTAAATATTTAGACCCTTTGCAGGTTGCCTACCAGCTGAGACTGGGAGTTGAGGGTGCTGTCATCTTCATGCTGAATGGCATGTATGCACATCTGGATAAACCGGCGCGTAATTTTTTTTGACTTCTCCAGTGCTTTTAATACTGTCAGGCCGGCTCTTCTGGGCGAGAAGCTAGCAGCGATACAGGTTGATGTTTTCCTTCTGTAATTGTAGACTCCCTGAATGAATGACCACAGTATATGCATTTGCAAGACTGTGCGTCTGATAGGGTGGTAAGCAATATTGGGGTTCCACAGGGGACAGTTCTCTCTCCTCTTTACTGTCTATACCACTGATTTCAGCTACCAGAGTCTTGTCATCTTCAGAAGTTTTTTGATGACTTTGCGGTAGTGGAATATATCAGGGATGGGGAAGAGACTAAGTATAGGACTGTGGTGGAGAACTTTGTCACATGGTGTGAAGTTAATCATCAGTATTTAAATGTGACTAAGCAAAAGGAGATAGTTGTGGATTTGAGGAGGAAGGCACCAATGACTCCTGGCTCCATCTAAGGAGTAGATGTAGAGAATTACAAGTTTCTGATGTTGCACATAGTAATAAGCTGGACTGAAGTGTTCTATAGGAAGGGCCAGAGCCGTCTCTATTTTTTGACATTTAACTTGTCTTTTAACATTTGCAGAACAATGCTGAAGATGTTTTATGGGTCAGTGGGGGCTAGTGCTCTCCTGGCATGCTGGGAAAGCAAGCTTAGTGTGGCCAACACCAACAGAGTCAACAAATTGATTCACAATTCCAGTGATGTTGTTGGATTGGAGTTGGAGTCTTAACAACAGTGTTGGAGAGGAAAATGTTGTCCAAGGTAGGTTCAGTCCTGGACAACTCCTCCCACCCACTCCACAATACGCTGGTTTGTTTGAGCAGTACCTTCAGCGATTGATTGTTACAATCACGTTGCACCACAGAGTGACACATGAACATTTTTTTTGCCCATGGCAATCAAATTATATAATTCTTCTCTGTGAGTTCTGGATTTAATCTGCTTTATGATCCAGATTTTTTATGTAGTTTTATTATTATGTTGATATTAGGTTAACTATGTGTAATGATTTTTGAGTAATGTTGGAGAAAGTGGTGTAATATTTGCATGTCGGTAGTTTGCTTTTCTGTTATTTTTTTTTTCAATCTGCGTTATTTACTCTATGTAGTATTTTAATAGGATGCTAAGGTTGATTACAGTACAGTAATCATTTGGTTTGCTGTTATTGGTAATTTTATTGTTGTGCCTTTGTGTTGTTTTGTTGAATAAAATTGTATTTTAGTCATTTCCCTTTGGGATTAATAAAATAATCAGCATCTGAATGGAGACCAGTGACTATAGCAATAGAGAGGCTTCCACCGACTAGCTGGATTAGCACAGGGGCAAGTCACTCTGACTGATAAAATGGACTCATCTGTGTCAAGCAGAAGATATAGCAGGTAGGGATCAAGCAGAAGCATAGTCGGTAAGCAAGTCAAAGGCTTGCTTCAAGTGGTGTTCCGGGACCTGTGTTGCAGGTGGGGGATGCCAAATGTAGACCGCTTGATCTCCAGGTTCAATAACAAACAGGAAAGGTTTTCTCTGTTGTTACAGGGAATCTCTAGTGAAAGCTGTGGATGCTCTGGTGGCTTTGTTAGATCAGTACATCCTGATCTATGCCTTTTCTGACTTCTCTTCCTCATCTTCTTCAGAGTATTGAGAGTCAAGTAATTGTCATTTATTCAGACTGGCCAAGGCACATGTGGTACACTGACCTGGTAAGACTTCTGTCATATGCTTAATTTGCCCAACCTAACCATTGGGAATTTTTTGTACCAATGACCAATCTGCCATCCTGCTTCACAGTTGATAGTTTTAACGGCTTGATTGTTTATAGTCTAGGTTCTGAGGGAAAGGGACATCTATGAATCTGTGATTTCTACAATGCTGTAAGCAAGGTAGTCTACTTCTTGTAAGGCCTGTTATTGGGCATGAAAAGCATACTTCATTGATGTGAGATTCGGGCTATCCCCCTCAGGAGTTTCTCTGTGGAACAATTCTCTTCTTCATGTAGCTTGGTATGGACCAGTATCTGATTCTTAGCACAATTCAGAGTCAGGCTTATTACCTTTCTTTTCTGTTACTTTATTCTATTCTTGTAGCCATCACCGTTGAGAAGCAAATGTGTGAACTGGTGGCCTTTTCCTGCAGGAAACACTTTTGGGCTTTGTACAGAGACAATGTGCTGTTGAGGCCCAGGACTTTATTCTTGCTTAAAGTGAATGTAAAGTCTTGTTTTTCTTTTAGTTAAAAATAATAAACATGTTATACTTACCTGCTCTGTGCAGTGGTTTTGTACAGAGCAGCCCAGAGCCTTCTTTTCCCGGGTCCCTCTTCAGTGCTCCTGGTCCCTCCCTCCTGTTGAGTGCTCCCACAGCAAGCAGC
The DNA here is from genome assembly GCF_037356315.1 of Lithobates pipiens. NCBI lineage: Eukaryota > Metazoa > Chordata > Amphibia > Anura > Ranidae > Lithobates > Lithobates pipiens. Next base: position 220,231,372 of record NW_027507718.1, read on the forward strand.
TTGCTATAAGGGCACCCAAGCTGTCCGTGTGTCCATTCAGACTGCTGCCTGCCCTGCCCCCTTTCTCTCCTCATTGGCTGACTGACTTTGATTGACAGCATTGGGAGCCAATGGTGCCATGCTGCTGTCTCAGCCAATGAGGAGGGGAGTCCAGGGCAGCGGAGACACTCTTGAAAGATCACTGGATTTAGATGGACCTCAGGTAAGTATGAGGGGGACTGCACACATAAGGCTTTTTAGAGCATATAGAATGCATTATGATAAAATACCTTCTGCCTTTACATCCACTTTAAGGTAGCTTATGTCTTTCACCTCACCCAAGACTTTGTTCTTTCATTCCACTTTTCGGCTCCAGTTCACCAACAGGAAATTTCCCACCATTGAATGAGTGCTAGTCTGTTTCTTAGCCACTGTTTCTTTCAGGAAGACTTATTGTAATTCTGTATGTACCCTGTAAGGGTACGCCAACTTCTTGTTCCGCCCTCTTTAGGTGGCTCAGACAGGCCATCACCTAACTTATAGTTTCAAGAATCGGGTTTCACCCTACCTTATCAAAGAATACTGTACTAGATATGTGAGTGCTTATTAGACTTTTCAGCATCAAGTAACTGTTTCCTAGGATTGTCACCTGTTTTTTTGTTCAGTATTCTACCATGTGGATGTTTCAGCCTCTTCTGATACCAACTTCAGGTAACTTTTTGTATGAGCTGCAGACAGTCCCTAGTTCTCTTTTGTTTTCTGTTGTTTTCTTGTGCCTGTTAGGGTTTGTTCACTGTATTGCCTACTGGTCATTTGGACTGCTGTTCGATGTCCGCAAGGTGAAAAACTACCTGTGCTCCTCAAGGGACAAGACAGAATGTTTTGTACATATCTTAAAATCTTTTTCTTGAAATTCATTGAGGTACACGGGTCCCACCCCCTGTGTTTCTGATCATGCTCTTGGTACTGTATTGCTACAAAAATGAGGCATGCTGGTATTGGGAGGGGTTATCCTGAACCGGTCTACAGTTTTTTTTGTATGTCAGTGTCTAATTCCCCTGTAAATTAAGGACTTCCTGTGTCCCTTAATAGGTTCAAAGAAAATATATTTTTTTTATGCGTTACATAGTTGGATTGCCATTGAATTTACTTAACCGCTTTATTTTATGCTGTACAGTATGTGCTCAAAACATTGATTTATAACTGATTATATTTTTGTTCCCTAGGAAATGATGCCTTGGCAAATTGCACAGTGGCCCAAAGAATAGGGAAAGGCAAAGATGCTACAGTTATCTTTCGCAGTGTTCGTACACCAGCAACCAAACCTTCTCTAAGAGAAATTCCTCAAAACAGTAGCTTGCAAAATGAAGTCCAAAATCGACCTGTTTTAAACATGCATCATGTTCCTCCTACACCTGTGTTTGAGAACCAGATTGCTGTTCCAAACTTTAGCACACCCTATAATCATTTCCCTATGTCTCTAGAGAGCCTAATTGCATCTTCAGTGATTTCATCAAAATGTATTAAAGATCCTAGACTTTTAAAAAGGTGTGAACAAGAAGTTGTTAAATTCACCGGACAGTATCTTTTAGGACAGCAAACTCAAAAAGGACTTGTTTTGGAAAGTGAGGTACCCAGCTTAAAAGAAAAAGAGCCTAGCAAAGAGAATCTGGGCACATTAGAAAACAGCGGAAGTAAAACATCGCTATACGTAAGTTTTGAAGAAGCACGTTTTTCAGATGAAAACTACATGAATGAGCAGGAAATTAGGAACATGGATGAAAAAGAAGACATAAAAGCTGGTGATCAGCATCTTACAGAGCAGCAAAGACAATCCAAATGTGTTTTTGATAATGAAGTGTCCAACCAAGATGAAGATCTTATAAAAGAAAGAGAGAGCTGGGAAAATATTGTAAGTAAAACCTCACTGTACATAAGTTTTGAGGAAGTACGCCTTTCTGATGACAGTCGTAGTAAGGTAACAGAATTGTTAATGAAGACAGAGAGGAAACAGTCACCATTTCTGACTCTTACTGAAAATGTGGAAGATGCAGATGGTCAGTCTTTGCAGTGTTTATCCACGAAGGAGAACTTACAACTTTCTGGAAAACTGTGTGTATATGGTGGGTCCCAAACACTGAGTGACAATCAGTTCGGTGTTACAAAAGATGAAGACCCCGCAAAACTGAATTCACCCCTGGAAAAAACACCTGCCCCACTTAGAAGTATTAATAAGTCCAAAATCCCAGCTACAATAAATGACAAGAACCATCTACTTCAAAGCAAATGCCAAGTATTATCTTCTGGAATAAATAGAGGACAGTCTGAAGACAGTGATGACATGTCTTCAAAACAAAACCAGAAAGACGCACTTCTAAAAGTTGTTCTAAATGCCAGTAACAGTAATGAATGTTTGTCTTCAGGAAAACTCACTGAGGATGAGAGTGCTGAAGTTACTAAACAAACAGGAACTTTGCAAAATAATCAATACTCAGTCTGTGATGGACACAAAGTATGTTCTAATGGTAACAGAAATAAGCTTGTCACAACTAAAGCACATCACATCGATAGAAGTATAGTTCAACCCGCAAAGACGTTTTTACCATTAAGAAAAAAACAACTTGAGAAAAGTGTTCAGTCTGAAACCTGTATATCAAATCCGGATATGAAAGCTAAAAAGACTGCAGATCATACAAGTCCCCAAAAGCATCTGTCTATTTCTTCATCCTGTCTTAATACAAAATTCCCCAAAGTTGCAGAGAAACATCCAATGAAGAAATCTCCTGAAAAGAAAGTGCAAGAACAGTCTTTACACAAGAAAGAAAAGTCCATCAAGATAGTGCCTACCGCTTCTCTTAAAAAAATGAAAGACGGTGACAAACACAATGTTGTGAGCAAGTTGACGAATGATCTTAATGGAAAAAATGCATCTGAAAAATCCAGATCCTTCTCAGCTCCAATTCACGATGTGTACAAGGACATAACTGAAAATGATCTAAATAGTAAAAGTAGTTTACCATGTACAGGACTTTGTACTACCAAAGAAGATAAAGAGGTTAAGAAGAATTCTGATATGAATTTAATTTCCAAAAATGTCTATTGTAATGATTCATTTGGAATGTCGCAGACAGAGAAAGCAAGCGTGCATAATTCATTAACAGAAAACAATACATTTGGAGATATGCAGCGTGATTTGCAGTGTTTGATAGAGTTAGAGAGCCGCATAGATTGGAAAGGTATTTTTGGAACACAGAATGATAAAGTAGAAGACACGACAGAGCTGTGGAAACCTTCAAGGAAATTGAGAGAGCCTAGTGGCTTGAGGATCTTTCCTGACATGGAAATTACCATTAGAAACTCTCACTATATGTGTGTAGAACAGGATGTCAACAATGTACTTGAAGTATATTCAACTATGGCTGTAAAAGAAAAGATAAACAACAGTGCAGAAAAAGATGTTCCTTCAAATCCCCAGGCAACAAGTGATGTCTTAGAGACTGTAACTAACAAAACATCTTCAATGTCCCGGGATTGCAAAGCGCTACTTGATAATAGACCTGAACTCCTATCTCATAGTGTCAAGATGAATGAAATCGTCCATTTAGATAGAAAGCTAATAACTCAAAATCAGGGTAAATCTGAGGGCATTAATGATAACAATTTGACTTGTATCAAAACTGGGAAAAGTTTGTCTCATTCAAAAATTTTAAAAAAGAAACTCAGCAGCACAAGGAGGCATTCAGTAGTTATTAAAACATCTGTTAGAAGAATGAACAAATTCTCTCAGTCTGAAAAAAATATAAAGGTGGTTTTAGGATTGTTGTCAGGTGAGATTCCTCTGTGTAAGAGCAAGCGCATTTCCAAAAGACTAGACCGAGCTATGCTTCACCTAAGAAAAGCACACAAAAGAGTGCAAAAATCCCTGCAGCTTGAAGCTAAGTCTGGAAGGAGATGTAAATTTACAGAGTCCTTGCAAGCCACAAGAAACTCCGGTCAAGAAAATCATCATATTACAAATCATAATACTTTTAAAATAAAAAGTCAAAATGGCAAAAAAATGGACACCAAAAGAAAACAAGATAAAAGTATGATGGTAGAGTGTGGAGGTAAGCAGTTGTTACAAACTCCACATTCTTTTAAGGTTTCTGTCTCTGATAAATGTCAGCAAAGGTCTTCTCCTGAAGACAGAAAATGTCTAAACCTGACGACTCAAGCAGTCAATGGAAAATATGCAAACGATTCCTTGGCTGCAACTTCTGGCAATTCAGCTTCACCAAAAAAATTGCCTCTATCGCCTCAACACCGAAATAGAGTAGGAATTGCTGCAGATTCTCCTATTGCTAGCATATCAGACATAGAGAATGCAGTGCCAGCTATTTCTCCACCAAAATCAACAAGTGAAAAGAAAGAGACTTTTACAAAAAAATGTCTAAAAGTTAAAAAAGACAGGAAAGAACTCATCTGCACCAAGAAAATGTTACTTCATGCAAAGAAGTACCATTCATGCCATACTAAAATTAAAACATCCAAGAAAAAAACAGATTCAGCTTGTGAAAAAAATCTGCATAAAGGAAAAAAAGTTAAGCACAGTACACTTACCACAGCAAAAAAAAATGAGGTGTCAAGATTGTTATTGGGGAAATTGTCGAAGATTTTGCAAAATGCAAGTGAGACAGACAGCCTAAAAAGTCTACAGGACTGCCGATCCTTGTGCAAAAAAATGCTCCCTGTTTTTATTAAAGCATTTGAGAGAAAGCAGAAATGTACCTGGAGAGATGTAATAGTAGACAGGAAATTGTTGTTTTCCAACCATCTAAAAACCTGTTTTAGAAGTACTTTACAGCCACAGGCCATAGAAGCTTTTCTTGAATTACAGATGATGATAGAAACAACTGAGTTTATTGAGAATCGCATTCGTTTTATTGAGGGAAGGCCTACGTTCCGCAGTCTCCTATGGTATGATGGTTCGCTGTATAGGGAATTACTTGCAGGCGAGGCTGGCTATCAGCAGCAGTCACACTTCTATACAGCATTTCAAGAAAAACTGAATGACAGTGCAGTTACTACTTTGGAGAGCCTTTGTAGCAGATTGTCAGATTTTTTGCAGGAAATAGATGACAAGAACAGCTCCTACTATGTCTACTTGAAATATAACAGAGAATTGAAAGAATGTGAAGATGTTTTAAAGCATGATTGTGACTATTCCGCATTTTCCCTTTCCATACCTTTCAGCTGTGGAGCACATCTGGGAGACACAGTAGAAGATTTGGTGGCCTTACAAAAAAGTACTTTAGAGATAATAAGTAGGTTTATTCAACTTCCTAAAGTAGAACCTGAAAAGAAGGAACATGCACTATGTCTTCTAGAAATGATCTCAGCTAAAATTGACTTTTTGAAGACCTCGGTGTCTAAAAGTATGAATTTGTCTCTCTTTGGTATTCAGCACTTACTGTTTGATGCATCAAAAATGATGGTTTTTAAGGAAAGGAAAGCCCTTGACGGGAACAAAATTATAGTTCTTACAAAAGAGATCATTGGTCAGATTAACAGCAATGCTTTATCAAAGTTGTACGAAGTATTTTGTGTCCCTGGTGAAGAAGCTTGGGTGGCTGATGACATAGATGAGTTGTGGAATAAGAACCCAGATTCACACAAAAGTCTCTCTTCTCACAATAAGTTTATTGTTAGCAAGTTCATAGACCAAGCTCTTCATGCAAAACCTTGTTTGTTAGAACGAATGATTAGTGAATGCCAAAAACACTTACACTCCCAGATAAAAAACTTTCAGATTTTACAGGAATGTGATATAGAAAATGCTCTCATCAAAGATAGCAATGTTAAGGAAATGACTCAAAGAAAAGACCCACTTACCACTCTGATAAAGCCTGAAGCAGTTGAACCATATATTGAACTAGCAATGACATATGAAACCTTGCATTTTCTTAACTGTGTGATGGCTTCACAGAAAAAAAAAGAAACAAAAAGAGGATTACTGTGGTATGACACCTCTCTGTTATTGGATCTAGTTCAAATTCAACAAAGACTGGCCTCCTTTGTAACTGGGAACATGATGCCCAATGCTGTTGACACAATCGAAAGCAGAATAGTAGACATAAAAACAGAGCTAGAAGTCATCAGCAGCTGCACAGATTCAGTGAATTATGCGTATGCTTTTCAAATGATGACAAGAGAACTTTCAGAGCTTTCAGAGATAAAAAAAATGGTTTTTAAACTCGACTCAGCAATACATGAATACATCAACTTTTCCCCATGGGTTGTCTCATTACACTATGGAAGCTTATCCGTGGAGCTGGACCATAATTACAGACAGTTTTCAGATTTTCTTGGAATTCTAATGTCTTCTCCTAAGAAAGATTTAGGAAAAATGGCCCATACAATGATGATAATGAAAACAATCGAACTAGCAAAAGCTTTGAATGAAAAGAACAACAATTCACCATTTGACATATTTACATGTCAGATTCTGCAAAACAGAGTGAAAAATGATTGCATGGTTAAGAAGACACCAAATGAAGGCAAAGCCAAGATGTTTAATGATCATTCTCCCAGGAAAAGAAAAGGTACATCTCCAGAGGCTGTCTCTCCTAAGAAAAAGGTTAGTGTTTTATGGGTTTCTGAGTGTGTTTAGATTGATTTAAACATAAGACAACTTGAATAAAAACATTGAAGTGTCTGTTACTGTCACCCATGCTGTATCAGATCTGAATTATATTTATACTAGCAACTACCTAAACCCCCAAACACTATATATATACTTTAAGCACAGGCACTGGGGAATAAAATGGTGGTTGTTGCATATTTTTATGTCACACAATATTTGCTCAGTAGTTTTTCAAATGCAAACATTTTGGAAAAATACACTTTAATGGATTATAATGCACACAAGCTCAATTTAATATTTGTTTGGTAAAAAAATAAAAGATGATGTTATGCAGAGTAAAAAGGTACCAAACATGTCACACTTAAAAATTGTGTCCACCTGTGGAACGGCACCAAACTATAGTACCTAAAAATCTCCATTAGTGACGCTTGTCAGCTCACTTGGTGATGATATTCTGCTCGTCAATCCTGCTGGTTACTTAAGCTGTTCAGTCCAGATCCTCTCTGCCTTCACCTTGGTCAAGATATGAAGAGACACGCTCCTGTGTTCCTGTTAAGACTTGCTTGGCTGATGTCCCTTCTGGTTCCTGATCCTGCTTGCTGTTCCACTACGCTGATTCACCGGTTTCCTTATTTCCTGGCCTGTTCGGAAGTACACTGATCCCTGGCTACCTAATATCCTGGCTTGTCTGACCATCCGTTCCAGTTACCGAACTCTGGCTGTTTTGCCCTTGTTTGCTCTGTTTATCTTTTACCATTATTATTATTATTATTAACCAGTGTGATTTTTTTACTGCACTTCTGTCTCAGTCTGATTCATTGTACCTAACAGTAGGCGAAGGCCATGAATTTAGGAGATGCCGTAAATCCACTTGTTGGTAATAAATAGGATCACCGCATGGATCAGTTTCCAATAGTTTTACAGATGCTCCTGAGTCGCATGGCTCACCTAGAATCTCCCCCTGTCTTGCAGGCTGTCCCTGCTGCTGCTCCAGTCTCTGTGCAGGCACCCGCCTCAAGTATTACCTCTTTAACAGGTATGTCTCATTCTGCTCTGCTTCCTCAGCGATCTGGGGGCGATCCAGTTCAATTCAGAGGGTTTCTCAACCAGGTTGAGATATACTTTGAGATGATGCTCCAGGCATTTCCCACGGACAGTAGCAAAGTAGGTTTCATGATTTCTTTGCTTTCTGAGAGAGTCTTGACCTAGGCAAACCCTCTATAGGAGACGCAAAAACCCGTTGCCCTGAGTTACCCAGAATTTGTGGCTTCCTTCAAAAGGGTATTTGATGTTCCTGCACGCTCCACTTCTGCTGCCAAGAGCCTCGTGTCCATCAGAGTACGAGAACTGTTGCTGATTACTCCATTGAATTCCATACTCTGGCAGCAGAGGTTGCTTGGAACACTGAGGCCCACGTGGCTGCCTTTTCTCATGGTCTTTCGGATACCATCAAAGATGAGATAGCAGCCCGAGATATACCTACTGAGCTGGAGAAGTTGATTACGTTTGCCATCCTCATTGACTCCAGACTCAGAGAAAGACTCTCTTAAGGCTTACCTGTAGATGCTTGAAATAACTTATTTACAAAAAATCCATGCGCCGATGTCTACGGTGCATGCACACTTTAGAAAGGTCAGATCATGCGGTTTTTTAATAGAGATCATCCCGTGAATGGCTGCTCCCGCGCGCATGTACGTGAATGACGTTACGTGACACCGGCCAGTCACAGAGCCGGAGTTTATGGCCCCGGAAGCAAGAGGGGTGAAGATGGACGCACGCTGCTAGTGGGGACAGCGGTGACATCGCAGGCTTCGGTTTCAGGTAAGTGACATAATGGGCTACTATGCGATGCATAGTAGCCCATTATTCTTTACCTTTTCAGGGAAATAAAGAGGAAATAAAACCCACCAGGGTTTACTTCCTCTTTAAGAAGCTCTTGCGGAAGCCTCTTGTACATTTGTCTCCCAGCTTTGCAGTCCTACCCTTGCCTCCCTCACCTCCCATGCCTCCTTTGTCCAGAGTTGGTCAGTGAAGTGGAACCCATGCAGTTGGACTTGACACTTCTCTGCGGATGAGAGAACCCTTAGCAGGAGGGAGAGATTGTGCCTTTATTGTAGCCAGGCAGGCCACTTTTTGAATTCTTGTCCTACCCGTCCAGGGAATGTCCGAACCTTGAGGTCCTGTAGGGGACAGACCTCAGGTGGTGTTGTTTTGTCCCCAGCTATCCAGGAGGATAAGCCCATGGTTCCGTTTACCCTTTCTTGGTCTGAGTCGTTTGTCGAGATACAGTCTCTAATCGACTCTGGGACTGCAGGCCTGTTCATTGATGCTGCCTTCCTATCTAAGCATTTGATTCCACTGCAGCTTCGTGTCACTCCACTTGCCATTGGGGCTCTTTTCTTGTTAAGTTTCAATTACATAGTCTCATTCTTACCCGGTACAAAGAATGTAAAGGCTCAAGCTTTGTCGTGTCACTTTTCCTCCACTTCCAAGATGGAATCGGTTCCTGTTCCTGTGATTCCTTCTGATCATATTCTGGCTACGAAAATTTTTTATATAGCGCTCGCAAACACAATGAATAAATATCCCAATGTATATTAAACCAAATAATGTCCAAATGAAAAGTAACAAAAAGTGCTCCAATCTGAAGGTAAGCAGTGCAAAAGGCTTCAGAAATATTCGACTGTGCAACACCCCCTCATGTGTCTCCACTCACTGGATTGAGACAACCCCCAGCTTTTCAGTCTGGTGGGTCACTTAGAGCTTTGTACTGGTGTCCAGGAATGATGGATGTAGTAGATTTGTGTCCAGGACAAGAGATTCGTGGGCAGACGCGTCAGACGCGATGGTCGCTCCATGGGATCAGTACCAGCTGATCTATGCATTTTCCTCCACTGAAGCTGTTACCACATCTGCTCCGCAGAGTGGAGGCCCGAGGGGATCCCAGTAATACTGATTGCCCCAGATTGGCCACAGCGTCCCTGGTACGCAGACCTAGTACGCCTGGTGACAGGCACTCCCTGGTGACTGCCGTTGCGATGGGACCTTCTGTGTCAAGGTCCGATTCTCCATCCTGCTTTACCATCGCTGGTTTTCTATATCCAGGGTCCTGCGGTTTCTTCAGCAAGGAGTAGACCAGAAACTGACTTTGAGCACCATTAAGGGACAAATTTCAGCTTTGGCTGTCTTTATTCAGCGCCCCCTGGTGTCTCACTCTCTAGTGAGCACTTTTGTTCATGGGTTGCGGCATGTAGTTCCTCCGGTGCATCCACCGTTACCCCCGTGAGATCTGAAGCTGGTGTTATCGGCGCTTCAAAAACCGACATTTGAAAATATCAGAGAGATCCCTCTGTTGACTCTTTCCCAGAAAGTGGTCTTTTTAGTGGCCATTACATCAGCCAGGAGGGTTTTGGAACTGGCAGCCTTGTCCTGCAAGTCACCCTATCTGGTTATCCACAATTATAAGGTGGTGTTGCGTCCGCAACCTTCTTTTCTTCCGAAGGTGGTCTCGGCGTTACACATCAAAGAAGACATTGCATAGACTGTATAATTGCAATTGCATATGCAATTTTTTTTCTTTTTTCCTGTTTTTTGGGTAAAAACGCAGTAGCTTTACGTCAATGTACTGTTGCATTTGTTACCGCAGTTTTGGTGCGGTTTTGAGGGTAGTGCCTCTCTGTTAAAGGAACACTCGGTTTTTGTGGTGTTTTTTTCCACACACTGTCGTTTTTGTGGGTAAAGTTATACTAGTTCCCACTTACCATGGTGGATGAAATTTCTATGCTGTTTTCCGACCCCTCGTTTTGGCACTGCTTGGGGACATCCCAATGGCTAAGAGAGGAGTTGTGTCAGTCTGTGAATATAAGAGAAAATAGGATTTTTCTTACTCGCCGTAAAATCCTTTTCTCTGTAATTCACCGACTGACACAGCACCCGCCCCTCCCATTTTTTTTCCATTATACTGCTTGTTGACGTACTGAAGGTTGCATGGCAGGATGGGGGGTTGTTACCTAAGTGACCGCCCCTTGGGCGGAACTAAACGTTCTGTGTTTTTCATAACATGTTATGCCTAGTCTTCTCCTAAAGGTCGTATAACAACCCAATGGCTAAGAGAGAAGCTGTGTCAGTCGGTGAATTACAGAGAAAAGGATTTTATGGCGAGTACAAAAAATCCTATTTTTCAGGAGCAGTGATTTTAATAATGCTTAAAGTGAAACAATAAAAGTGAAATACTCCTTTAAATTTCATACCTGATGGTGTCTATAGTATGCCTGTAAAGTGGCGCATGTTTCCCTTGTTTAGAACAGTCCGGGAGCAAAATTACATTTCTAAAGGACAAAAAGTAATTTAAAAGTGCTTGCGGCTATAATGAATTGTCGATCCCGGCAATACACATAAAAGTCATTGAAAAAAAAAACGGCATGGGTTCCCCCACAGTCCATTATCAGGCCCTTTGGGTCTGGTATGAATATTAAGGGGAACCCCGAACCAAAATGTAAAAAAAAAAAAACAATTGCGTGGGCGTCCCCCCAAATTCCATACCAGGCCCTTCAGGTCTGGTATGGACTTTAAGGGGAGCTACGCGCCAAAATTGAAAAAAATATATTATTGTAGCTTAATCGTATCAAAAATTTACTTTTTAAAGTACACTCACTTGTGTTAAGGTAATATAACATGAGTATTCCATCAATTTGACAGTTAAAAACATGCAAAGGAAGTGATTTTTCTGCCTCGATATCTCAACCATCAAATATTAGTGTTGGCACTGCACCACGTAGCTTGCTTAACCACTTCCCGACCGGCGCACGACGATGTACGTCGGCAGAATGGCAGAGGCAGGCAAACTGGCGTACAGGTATGTCCATTTGAAATTGCTGCCGTGCCATCGCCTGCGTACCACCGGCGGAACGCGCACGTGCCGGTCGGGACCCCTGTGAGTCCGGTCATGGGTCCCGCGGACTCGATGCAGAAGTAAACAGCATCTCCCCGTTCTGCCTAGCAACAAGTGACACTGATCTCTGCTCCCTGTGATTGGAGCAGAGATCAGTGTTCACTAACACACAGCCAAGCCCCCCACAGTTAGTAACATGCCCCTAGGACACACTTAACCCCTACACTGCCACCACCTGGTTAATCCCTTCACTACCAGTGTCATATACACAGGAATCAGTGCATTTGTAAGCACTGATTGCTGTATAAATGATAATGGTCCCAAAAATGTCCGATGTGTCCGCCATAATGTCGCAGTCACAATAAAAATCGCTGATCGCCGCAATTACTAGTAAGAAAAAAAAAATTATTAATAAAAATGCCATAAAACTATCCCCTATTTTGTAAACGCTATAAATTTTGCGCAAACCAATCAATAATCGCTTATTGCGATTTTTTTTTTTTACCAAAAATATGTAAAATATGTACAGTGCCTTGCGAAAGTATTCAGCCCCCTTGAACTTTTCAACCTTTTGCCACATTTCAGGCTTCAAACATAAAGATATAAAATTTTAATTTTTTTGTGAAGAATCACCAACAAGTGGGACACAATTGTGAAGTGGAACGAAATCTATTGGATAATTTAAACTTTTTGAAATGGAAGGAGTATCAGACCACTGCAAATCTACCAAGACCTGGCCGTCCCTCTAAATTTTCAGCTCAGACAAGGAGAAGACTGATCAGAGATGCAGCCAAGAGGCCCATGATCACTCTGGATGAACTGCAGAGAACTACAGCTGAGGTGGGAGAGTCTGTCCATAGGACAACAATCAGTCGTACACTGCACAAATCTGGCCTTTATGGAAGAGTGGCAAGAAGAAAGCCATTTCTCAAAGATATCCATAAAAAGTCTCGTCTAAAGTTTGCCACAAGCCACCTGGGAGACACACCAAACATGTGGAAGAAGGTGCTCTGGTCAGATGAAACCAAAATCGAACTTTTTGCCCACAATGCAAAACGATATGTTTGGCGTAAAAGCAACACAGCTCATCACCCTCAACACACCATCCCCACTGTCAAACATGGTGGTGGCAGCATCATGGTTTGGGCCTGCTTTTCTTCAGCAGGGACAGGGAAGATGGTTAAAATTGAGGGGAAGATGGATGCAGCCAAATACAGGACCATTCTGGATGAAAACCTGTTGGAGTCTGCAAAAGACCTGAAACTGGGACGGAGATTTATCTTCCAACAAGACAATGATCCCAAACATACAGCAAAATCTACAAAGGAATGGTTCACAAATAAACGTATCCAGGTGTTAGAATGGCCAAGTCAAAGTCCAGACCTGAATCCAATTGAGAATCTGTGGAAAGAGCTGAAAACTGCTGTTCACAAACGCTCTCCATCCAACCTCACTGAGCTCGAGCTGTTTTGCAAGGAAGAATGGGCAAGAATTTCAGTCTTTCGATGTGCAAAACTGATAGAGACATACCCCAAGCGACTTGCAGCTGTAATCGCAGCAAAAGGTGGCTCTACAAAGTATTAACGCAAGGGGGCCAAATAATTTTGCACGCCCCACTTTTCATTTTTTTATTAGTTAAAAAAGTTTCAAAAATCCAATAGATTTCGTTCCACTTCACAATTGTGTCCCACTTGTTGGTGATTCTTCACAAAAAATAAAAATTTTATATCTTTGTTTGAAGCCTGAAATGTTGCAAAAGGTTGAAAAGTTCAAGGGGGCCGAATACTTTCGCAAGGCACTGTATAGATGAAAAGTTTGCTCATTCTTTGTGAGAACTGCACCCGCTAGAGCTTGATCCAAGAGTATTTTCAATGCTTTTGTTTACTCTACCGTGGGGTCTCTTCTCAGTTTCATATATGTATCTATGTCTCTATGTCAGATAATGCAGGTAAATATAGAGCTTCATAATGCCCAAAAGTCACCATGATTGCAGTATAAACAATGCATATACAAATCAATAAAGTCTTCACATACATTGTCCATAGCCAATGATGAGACCAAGAGTTAACATAGAGATGTATCAATATTGTTTACCTTATTAGAGTCTGTTTGCCGAGGCACATGTTCTGCCATCCAGAAACCAAAAAGGGTGGATGTAGGGTGTGTTCGGTAATCCTACTTTAATATACCTCCCCTTCCAATCAGCTGACGCCACTAATGGCAGCAGCTGATGCCAAAACAAAGGGAGGGGAGGAAACAGGAAGGCACATCCGAGTTGGCCTCCTGAGCTGCACGCTTATGGCCCCGTCTCGTGCGTGCATGCATGTGCGAATACGTCAGCATGTCAGAACTACGTCCCACACGCGCAGCCCACTGACACGTCAGGCTTCACTGGCAGACTGTGCATGTCCAGCGGAGTCTCAAGATGGAGGCCAGACGGAGAGATGAAACTAGTGTCTATAGCCACAGAAACCTGCCATGGGTTGCCTGGCCCAGGCAGCTTTGTGTGCCGGGTGGTTCAATGACATCTCAAAGGGAACCTGAAGGAAGAGAGTTAAAATAAAAAAAGGAGAATGGATGGAAAATACTTTATATATTTGGAAGGAATCAGTTCTGCAGCATAAGATAAAGAGTAATATGTAAAAAAGAGTTTTGTATACATATATACAGTATCTCACAAAAGTGAGTACACCCCTCACATTTTTGTAAATATTTTAATATATCTTTTCATGTGACAACACTGAAAGAAATGACACTTTGCTACAATGTAAAGTAGTGAGTATAAATTTTCTGTTCCCTCAAAATAACTCAACACACAGCCATTAATGTCTAAACCACTGGCAACAAAAGTGAGTACACCCCCAAGTGAAAGTGTCAAAATTGGGCCCAAAGTGTCAATATTTTGTGTGGCCACCATTATTTTCCAGCACTGCCTTAACCCTCTTGGGCATGGAGTTCAGCAGAGCTTCGTAGGTTGCCACTGGAATCTTCTTCCACTCCTCCATGATGACATCACAGAGCTGGTGGATGTTAGAGACCTTGCGCTGCTCCACCTTCCATTTGAGGATACCCCATATATATCTCTATATATATATCTATATATATATATATATATATATATATATATATATATATATACAATATACATATAAATGAAATAAATGAATATTGAATTATCCCAGCAGATTAACTTACCTTTAGGCTACAGTAAGTCAATATTTCAAATGAGAGATGAGCAGAAAACGAACAGAACACACTTGACAACATTAATATATAATTCACATATACTATAACTATAGAACAATTGTTACTACACATCGGAGATTGAAAGACTATTTTATGTTATTATCATTTAAATGACTCCAATCGTTTTGCAGTTTGGAAAATGTGTCGGATAGAAAATAATAGACTGGCTTCTGGCTTCAGGCGGCCATTTTTCCTGGTGATTCCCTATTGAGAACACTGGCGGCCATTTTCTTGTAGCCGGATCACGTTTTTGTGCTCTAGCAGCTGCCCCTGTGTCCTCTGCTTCCTGTTTGGTCATCACAGAGCGCTGGGGAGGTTACCCTGTGTTCTGAACAAGTGTGTTTGATCGCCCACAGATCATTCACCGATCGTATCGACCGGCCGGCCACAACACAGTTTTTTGTTATCTCTGCATCTGGGAGCCCTGGGGATCATCAGGCATTGCGGTAATACAGCGCAGAACGGCCCAGGGTGGTGAGTCCAGCGGGTTAGAGCCCCTCAACCAGCGGCAGCAGGAGGGTGGGACTGTCACTGTCCTAAGTCCCCTTCAGGTGGCAGACAGGGTAGGGTCAGCATGGCTTCAGAAACTGGTGTTTCTTCCCCCGAAATCCAGGCAATTGCAACCGGGTCACCTGCAGACTGCGCGGTCCCTATGGACACCCTTACGGCAGTCCTCAATTCGTTCGTTGCCAAGATAGAGGCGGTACGTGGGAAGAAAGGTGCTAAAAAGTGGCCCCTGTCCTCTGGGGAGAGCTCTGATGCAGACTCTGATGACGCTGACCAGATCCGTTCGGACAGTGAGGATGAGTCCCCGTCCGGGTCTGTGCGCGACAAAGCGTTAGTTGGAGCACTTATCACAGCTGTGCGTGATACCCTGAAGATTCAGGAAGCAGCGGATCCCTCTGCTGATGTACTTGTCCCTTTTGGGTCCCGCAAGCCAGCACGTTCACCTAAGGTGTTCCCGTATCTGACTTATTTTGACATGTTCATTTACAAGGAAGAGGGTCGCCCGCAACTGACCTTTTCGGTCCCCAAATACATGGCAGTGCGTTACCCCTTTGAGGAAAGCCTTCTCAAGAAATGGTCGGCTCGTCCGGTCATGGACCCCCCAGTATCCAGGTTAAATAAAGTAACCACGATCCCGGTTGAGGGGACTCCTGCATTCAAGGATCCCACAGATAGGAAGGCAGAGGCGGTGGCTCGTTCCTTGTTTACGGTTGTTGGGTCAGCCGTGCGACCTGTACTGGTATCCGCACTGGTGTCGCAGACACTGACTGAGTGGGCAAAACTTTTGCACCGCGAATTGGGAGAGCAACAGGCCTCCCCTGTCTGCGTGGAACTAGCAGACCAACCAGTGCAAGGCCTTAAGTACATTTGTGACGCGGCCCTGGATACTCTCCCTCTGTTATCCAGGGCTTCAGTGTCAGCTGTAGTGCTGAGGCGCCTGATTTGGTTGAAATGCTGGTCTGCTGATCAGGCATCCAAGAAAGCCCTGACGGATCTTCCCTTCCTTGGTGACCGGATCTTTGGAGCCTCGTTAGATGACATTATTAAAAATGCCACAGGTGGTAGGAGTACCCTACTCCCACAGGCCAGGAAGGCTAAGAAGCCATGCCCCAGGCAAGGGCTCTCCTTTTCCGCTCACAATCGGCTTTTTGGTCCGCCCAGTGCTTCGACAAAACGTCCCCAGCCTGACAGGACGCCCACGGTCGGTCAAAAACGTCCCTGGAACCTGCGAACAAAAGTGCTACCGCAGCTCCTCTCTGTAACAAAATGGGACATTCCCAAGCAGTGCCAAACGAGGGGTGGGAAAAACAGCATAAGAACTTCATCCACCATGGCAAGTGGGAACTAGTGAAACTAAACCCACAAAAAAACAACAGTGTGTGGAAAAGACACACTCCAACAATGTTCAATCAGAATGAAAAAAAAATGAATTTAACCTGGGATTTACCATGCCCTATGATAAGGACCATATCACGTTCTTGGACTTGGAAGTATATAGAGGGGAGGAAGGTACTCTTTGCACGAGTCTTTATAGAAAATTTACAGGTGGCAATACAATCTTGCATGCCTTAAGTTTCCATCCTAAGGCATTGATTGACTCTATACCATACGGTCAATATTCAATATTTGAGAACAAGACGCAACTTGCTCGGACGATAAGGTTTATAAAATAGAGGATGCCAAATTATATGATAGGCTTATGCTCATCACTCATTTAAAATATTGACTTACTGCAGCCTAAAGGTAAATTAATCTGCTGGGATAATCCAATATTCATTTATATGTCTATTGTTTTTATATGTATATATCTTTTTTTACATATTACTCTTCATCTTATGCTGCAGGATTGATTTCTTCCAAATATAGAAAGTATTTTCCATCCATCCTCCTTTTTTATATTTTATCTCTCTTCCTTCAGGTTCCCTTTGAGAGGTCATTGAACCACCCGGCACACAAAGCCGTCGGGCCAGGCAACCCGAGGCAGGTTTCTGAGACTAAAGACGCTAGTTTCATCTTTCCGTCTGGCCTCCATCTTGTGACTCCGGCAGACATGCGCAGCCTGAAATGTTGGTTTGCTGCGCGTGCAGGACGTCGTTCTGACCCCCTGACGTATGCGTGCTCGAGATAGGGCAGCGCAGCTCAGGATGCCTTCCTGTTTCCTGTAGGATTGCCGAACACACCCTACATCCACCTTTTTTGGTTGTTGGATGGCAGGATATGTGTCTCCGCAAACATAGACTCTAATAAGGTAAACAATATTGATACATCTCTATGTTAACTCTTGGTCTTATCATTAGCTATGGACAATGTATGTGAAGACTTAATTGACTTGTATATGCATTGTTTATAGTGCAATTTTGGTGACTTTTGGGCATTGTGAAGCTCTATATTTACCTGCATTATCTGAGTTTATAAATACTCAATCTCTCTTAGCATAATTAGTATACAGATTACTTATTGGATACATTGCAGAAATTAAAGCATAATGAGTTACTCTGTCACCTGGTTGGAGGCCGAAATGCCGAGAGGGCTCCCCTTCCAGCTGAGTGCAGTACACCCCTGAGGTTGGGTACAGAGAGTGTAGTGCCCAGAGAAGCACAGGTTGTCAGATGGATTCAGGAGAGAAGAGCTGGTTGTCACCTGAAGAATATGGGGTAATGCAGGAAACACAGCTGGGCTCAAGTCTCTAGGAATCCTCAGTGATGCTTGGCAAGGTGTGTGCAAGGACAGTAGTGGAAGCCAGGCAATGTGTCAAACACAGTAGATCCAGCAAGAGGAAGAGGCAGGTTGCAGGAACGGAGACAAGTCAAAGGTCTGGTACAGATAGGCAGGCAGGAACAGATAACTGTAGCAAAGTCCTTGATACAAGCCGGGATCAGGAGCTGGAGAAGGCAACAAGTCGGTAAAGCAAGCCAGGCGGTCAAACCAGGAGTGCAGATCAGGCAGGTCAGGAACAAGCCGGGTCACAACAGGACATCCAAACAGTAATTGCACAGAGGCTTAGGAACAGAGGAGGGCTGACGACAATCCAGCAATGAGATGGGTTTAGCAGCAGTCTTATATAGGCCAGCAAGTGGCCTCATCTGTCACACTGGGCATACACATTCGTCAACTGGTGCTTCTGCGCATGTGTGTTTGCCTGTTACTCCCGTTGTGAATCTGTGTGCCCCCGTTCGCACCTCTTGCATTAGCGCACACAGCAGTGTGCCAGAGGTGACTATTACGAGTACTGGCACTATTGCCTGTTCTCCTACGGACATTTCCCCGACAGTGGCCCCCCCAAGGGGCAGCCACCCAATGAGCCAATGCTTCGGGGATGTCTGTTGTGAAAGTTCCACACAAGTCTAGGAGCGTGCACGTTGCTTTCAGGCTTCCAAGAATTGTCTTTGGGGGGGTACCCCCTTCATTTGAGATACTGGACCTACCTCTCCTCCAGCAATCCATAATGGCTTCTACTTCAAACTCCATTTCCCCTTCTATAGAAACTGGAGGTGGAGGTAGTTCTTCTCTTCCAGGGAAGGGACTGGATACAGCTGATTTAAGCAGTGAGGTGTGGAACACTGGATGGATTTTGTAGGAACTGAGTAGTTCCAGCTTGAAAGCCACTGGATTTATCTCTCTTTTCATTTCATAGGGACCGATGAATTTGGGTCCAAGCTTCAGGGAGGGACATGAGAGCTTGAGGTTTACTGAAGAAAGCCATACCTTGTCCCCAATTTTAAAGACAGCATTCCCTCTTCTTCTTTTATCATGGAACCTTTATAGTCTTCTTGGGCCTTTTACTTATAGTTGGTTTGAATGAACCTTAATCAATCCTGGATAGTGGGGGCAGATGTTTCAGGTATAATTCGGAAGGAAAGAGGGATGAAATCCATCATTTGCCCAGAAAGGAAACTGATTGATGGCTGCATGCAAAGAGTTATTATATGCAAACTCAGCACAGGGAAGAAGGGAAATCCAATCATCCTGCGAGGAAGTACAAAAACATTGAAGATACTTGAAGATACATTGAAGATATAGTCCTTTCTGTTTGACTATTGCTCTGAGGGTGCTAAGCTGAGGAAAGACACACTTCTATTGATAGGGACTTGCAAAGATCTCTTCAAAACTTAGAGGTGAACTGTACCCCTCTATCGGAGACAATGTTACCCGGTAATCAATGTAACCTGACAATCTCCTTAATAAACATGTTTGCTGTGTCCGAAGCAGAGGGTGTGCCAATCTTCGGAAGGAAGTGTGTCATTTTGGAAAGGCGGTCCACCACTACCATTATGGGGGTGTTTCCCCAGAGGGGGGCAGATCTGCTACAACGTCAATGGATATTTCTTTCCAGGGTTGTTCCGGAATGGGCAATGGTCTCAAACTTCCCTACGACTTGGCATTGGAACCCTTGTTGCACTGGCACGTGATACAAGCGTTTACATACTTTCTGCAGTCCTGTCCAAAATGAGAGCTGAACAAGTTCAGTGGATCTTCGTATCCCAAAATGCCCAGCAAGTTTATGAAATGTAACATTTTTAGAACTTGGAGTATGACTGGCTGGGGAACAAAAACTTTATCCTGATGCCACAAAAATCCATCTTGGTTTCTCAGCGAGGATACCTCAGATCCAGGGCACTGGGTAGAGGCTTGCTTGATCAAAGTCTTTAAGTCAAGTTGGATAAGCAAAAAATTCTGAGTGGATAGGATCGTATTTGGCTCCTTTGCTTCAGGGGTATCCGGAAACATTAGAGAAAGTGCATCCGCTTTCTCTTTCTTGGAACCTGGCCGATATGTAAGATGGAAATTGAACTTGGAGAAGAACAGAGCCCATCGGGCTTGCTGGGGTCTTAAAAGTTTGGCTGTTCTGAGCTGCTCCAGGTTCTTATGGTCTGTAAAGATCATAGTGGGGTGAGCGGCACCCTCAAGTAAATACCTCAATTCTTCTAAGGCAGATTTTTATGGCCAATAGTTCTTGGTCTCCTACATCATAATCCTTCTCTGGTGGGCTCTTCTTCTGAGAGAAGAAAGCTACAGGATGAAGAAGAGCCTTAGGTCCCTGCCGTTGGGACAGGATTGCCGCTGTAGCTACTTCAGAGGCGTTCAACTTCCAACACATAAGGCAGGGTTGGATGTGGGTGCTGTAGGATTGGTGCAGAAGTGAATAGATTCTTTAATTTGTCAAAGGCTGTCTGAGCTTCTGGGGACCACTGAAACCGTATCTTCTGGTGAGTCAACTGGGTGATGGGTGCTATGGTGGGGGAGAAATCCTTCACAAACCTCCTGTAAAAGTTTGAGAACCCCACGAATTGCGGAACACCTTTCTTGTCCAAAGAAGCTGGCCAGTTTAAAATCGATTCCACCTTCTTTGGGTCCATTGCAATTCCTTCACTAGATGGTGGAACGTGACTGGGGAATTGCATAATCCGTACGGCATAACAAGGTATTCCAAGTGGCCGAACCGCACACGGAATGCCATTTTCCACTTATCATCCTTGCAGATGCAAACAAGGTTATAGGCGCCCCTCAGATCTATTTTAGTGATGATCCGGGAGGTTTGGAACCTTTGAAAAGTTCAGGAACAAGAGGAAGTGGGTATTGCTTTTTTACAGGGATTTTATTGAGTTCTCTGTAGTCAACACATGGCCTCAATGTGCCATCCTTCTTCTCAACGAATAATATACCTGCCCCAGCAGGAGAAGAAGAGGGACAAATAAATCCCTTTTCAAGGTTCTCATCAATATAAAATCGTAAGGTCTCCAGCTCATTTTCAGATAGAGGGAAGATTCATCCAAAACGAGATCTCGGCCCCAGGGAGCAATTCAATTGGACAGTCATAAGGCTGGTCAGGTGGGAGGACATTGGCCTTTTTCTTATCAGAAATGTCTAAGAACTCTTGATAAGCTGGAGGAACGTTCTGGAGGTTACTGGGAACAGGTTGCATGGCCAAACAGCTGACAGGATCACTGGAGCTGGGAGCAAAGCAATGTTTCAGGCACTATACTGAAGAAAGAGAGATTTCCTTCTTGGCCCAGTTGATTTGCGGGTTATGTGCCTGCAGCCACGGAATTTATGAAGATGATGGGAAACATGGAGCATGTGAGCTCATTTGACCATTATCTCTGGGGAACACAATGCTGAGAGTGCTTTTTCTTTAAGCAAGCTGTGTGGTGTACAGTGCCAACACTAATATTTGATGATTGAGATATCGAGGCAGAAAAATCACTGATCACATTCCTTTTCATGTTTTTAATTGTCAAGTTGATGGAATGCTCATATGTTATATCAATTTAATACATATCGCATACTAGCTCATTATGAAATACTTACCTCAGGACGATGCCCTCAGGCATCGGCACTCCGAATACACAGCGGACATCTTCCACCAGAGTTACTTCCGGATTCGCAGCTCCGGTGCTGTGATTGGCTGGAGCAGCGATGACGTCACTCCCGCGCATGTGCGTGGGAGCCGCCGGTCAAGACACAAGTCCTAAAGAAATGGCACCTGTGGCCCAATTCTTCAATGCACATGCGCCGATGACGTCAGCAACAGCGCATATACTGAATATCTCCTAAACTGTGCAAGTTTAGGAGATAGTCACAGTACCTACAGGTAAGCCTTGTTATAGGCTTACCTGTAGAAAAAGGTGGTCTAACAGAGTTTACGACCACTTTAATATATGGTCGTCATATATGTCATTATATAACTTTTTTTGTAGGTTGCCTGGTAAACAATGATTTACAATCATATAGTATTATATGGTCACATTATGTAGACACTTTAAAAGAGTGTTTATTCATTTGTTTATTTGATACAAAATATTTCTTAGATATTTCGAAGACATATGCTTATCACGCTGGTACCAGATACCTCCTTTTAACTCCCCTACTGTACCCTTGTGGGCAAGGGTTGGTTTTAATGTATAACTAAAGGCAAAACCTGTTTTGTAGTTTTGGATAGAGCAGGGAGGGATTAGAACACTTGTCAGTTGTTATTGCTGTCGGTGCCCCCTGTAAGGAGATTCAACCTCTCTATTTGTCCTGCTTACCATTATCATTGATTGTGAAAGTAAATGAAAATCCCGATTTTTTTGTTGTCCCCAGAAAAGTATTAAGGGGAAATCTTCCAATGGGGACACTAGTTATGTTGAGTTTTGATGTAGAAAAATGTAAAATAATGCATTTGGGTGGAAAAAATATGAATGCAATCTACTCACTGGGGGGAGAACCTCTGGGGGAATCGAGAAAAGAAAAAATGACCTGGGGGTCTTAGTAGATGATAGGCTCAGCAATGACATGCTGCTAACAAAGCAAACAGAATATTGGCATGCATTAAAAAAGGGGATCAACTCCAGAAATAAAACGATAATTCTCCTGTTCTACAAGACTCTGGTCTGGCCACACCTAGAGTATACTATCCAGTTCTGGGCACCAGTCTTCAGGAAGGATGTACTGGAAATGGAGTACAAAGAAGGGCAACAGCTAATAAAGGGTCTGAAGGATATTAGTTATGAGGAAAGGTTGCGAGCACTGAACTTTTTTATACCCCACAATAGGGATAAAACTTTTTTGCGGAAGGAAGTTTAACAAACACGTGGCCACTCATTAAAATTTGAAGAAAAGAGGTTTAACCCTAAAATAAGTAGAGGATTCTTTACTGTAAGAGCGGCAAGGATGGAATTCCCTTCCACAAGCGGTGGTCTCAGCAGACTGCATCGATAGTTTCAAAAGACTATTATGCTGCATACACACAATCGCACTTTCCGGCAGACTTAGTCCGGTGGACCAGAGTCCATCGGATAATTTGATCGTGTGTGGGCTCCAGCGGACTTTTTCTTCCCCGAAGTCTGGCGGACCTAGAAAAAAAACATGTTTTAAATCTTCCCGCCGAAAGTCCATCGGACCCAGTTCCTGACGGGAAGTCCGCTTGTCTGTCTGCTGGTCCGACGGACCAACTACGACGCAACAGCAAACAAGAGAATGTTTCCAGCACGATCCTATTGCGCTGGTTCTCAGCTACAGGGTACTGTACACCAGGCCCTTAGGTCTGGTATGGATTTTAAGGGGAACCCCCTACGCTGAAAAAACGCAGTGGGGTTCCCCCCAAAATCCATACCAGACCCTTATCTGAGCACGCAGCCCGGCCGGTAAGGAAAGGGGATGGGGACAAGCGAGCGCCCCCCCGAACCATACTAGGCCACATGCCCTCAGCATGGGAGGGTGGGTGCTTTGGGGTAACCCCAAAAGTTCTGAAATTATTACTCTGTCTCATTTTTTTACATCATAGAAACCTGACATTTTAACAGGGGTTGTGCAGTCTTTTTATATCCACTGTAAGGAATAATTATGGACTGAATTTTGTTTTCCTTTTTTGATGGTATTCACACTTTCCTAACGTGCAGTATATGTATTGGACAGTAGAATTGTCAGTCTGGGGGGAGGGGAGTGTTAGATGTACTACCAGATTTAAGTACACTAACACACTGAAGCCAAACTTCAGCTAACACATTAAGCAGTTACAGCAACATTTATGTTCCTTTTGGAATAAAGATTTTACATACATAAAAGTTGATCATTATAAACACCCCTGTCACCGTTAAATGGTTTGTCTCAATCCTGCAACTGCTACATCTTGTTCTGTTGAAAAGCAACAGACTTACTGGCAAGATCACCAGGAGAAATTTACAGAAAGAAAGCTTAAAAAAGAAAATGAATGCAGCTACCACATCTAAGAATTGGTAAGCTGCAATATAATAAGCAGATCGGTCCAGTGGTTCAGCTCTTTTTAGGGTTTAAACAGGCAGTGTGGTGACAACATTTTGCCTCCTCACTGCCTGTCAAATGTCCTCTGAAAAGTGATCTACCATGGATTGCTTTTTCAGAGGATTGGCAAGGGCTGCCGCATGTGGGAACAAGCCCTTACTGTATATCCTATTGGGAGTAGTAGCTCAGCCAATGTGTACTGAACATTAGATGTGCATGTTGGGTGCAAAGGAAATCTCCTAAGGGTCTGCTTATTTGAAAATTAATTATCAAAGCCTCTCAGGACTCTATGCTTAGGAGTTGGCAGCTGTGTCTTTTTTCTTGCTTTGTCAGTCCGGGATATTGTGTGGCACACCCCTGTAAGTGCATTGATTGTAGATTTAAAACTGTGTAGGGTGGTTCAAAATGGAACAACATATTGTTTATGTTTTATTTTGTATTTTATTACCACCAGGTCTTATATCCTTGTGAAAAGTCTCCAGGAAAAGAGAAAAAAGAAAAAACTGAATCTCTTTCAAAGTATGTTTTTATTAAATGTTAAATCTTTTACAATGGATTTCTTAGTTCATAATACAGTAGATGTAATATGGTGAAGAAACAAGGCAGGTAAAAAAAAATCTTCTTTTACCAACATGAAAGCTGTACCTGGTGCCATATATCCATGACAGCGGTAAGATCTGCTGACTTTAGGGAGCTTCTAGTGTTAGGACACAGCTGTCAGGTAGGGGGCTGCCAAAATATTTGGATTTTTTCTTTCCTGTGTTGATCCACTGAACCACTAATACCCAATCTGGGGTTTAATCACTTACCATACTTTACCGAGCACTTTCACTCCCTTACTGCACAGGCCAATTTTCAGCTTTCAGTGCTGTCATACATTTAATGACAATTGCACGGTCATACAACACTACCCAAATAAAATTTTTATCTTTTTTTTTTACATAAATAGAGCTTTCTTTTAGTGGTATTTAATCACCACTTGGGTTTTTCTTTTTTTGCTAAATTAACTAATAAAGCCTGAAATTGTGAAAAAAAACACATTTTTCTTTGTTTCTGTTATAACATTTTGCAAATAAATAATATTTTTTTCAGACATGTAAGTCAAAATGTATTCTGCTACATTTATTTGGTGAAAATAACCCAAATCATTGTTTATTATTTAGTCTATAGGAAAGTTATAGAGTCCACAAACTATGGTATACTGTGGCGTGAAAATTTTTTCATACCCGTTGCAATTTTCCACATTTTGTCATGTTACAACCAAAAACATAAATTTATTTTTTTGGTGTAGGAATTAAATTCTACCATTGGTCTCCCTCTTACCTTTTAGCCTTAGCTACAGGGCCCCAGAAGTCCTGCCCAATCACACAGACACTGAACTGAACTGAATAGCAAAGACTTATTTTGGCTTGTGTTTCATAAAGTGCACAGGATGAGATGGGTATTGTTAATTTTCAACCAATAAGGGGTACTGTACATGTTTGGATGACACAAAAACAATAGACACATTAAAATTACTATAACACAAGACCATGATACATAAATGAAGGTCATTTAAAATGTTATCTCAACTGTATAGCAAAGATCCATGGAAAAACAGGGGGCAGGGGATGTGACAGTCTTTAGGTTCCTCAGCAAAAATATAAAAGAACACAAAAAGAATCTCTCTTGTATGGCTTATAAATGTCCAAAAATTTTCAGTATACACTCCTTAAAGCGGACATTCCCACAAAAATGTAACCTCCGCTTTTCGGAACCCTTCCCCCCTCTGGTGTCACATTTGGCACCTTTCAGGGGGAGGGGGTTGCAGATACCTGCATAATACAGGTATTTGCACCCACTTCCGGGCATAGGCACCCATCCAGATTGCGCAACGTGACTCGTGAATGTGCAGTAGGGAACCGGGAAGTGAAGCCGCAAGGCTTCACTTCCTGATTCCCATACCGAAGATGGCAGGGCAGCCCCCGAGAGCCGAGCAACAGATCAGCTTCGGGTGCCGACATCGTGGGCGCCCTGGACAGGTAAGTGTCCGTATTTAAAAAGTCAGCAGCTGCAGTATTTGTAGCTGCTGACGTTTAAAAAAAAACATTTCGACAGACCTCCACTTTAATTGAATTTCCTAATCTTTTAAAATACCTCCAAGGATTTGATTCTCCACCCCATAAAAATGTGCCTCTTTGTAAGGACAGAACTTGACATCCACCGACAGACTGGAACTGATGTATTTGGGCTAGGCTTGGGTCTTTGGGATGGCACCTTAGGTCTCTCTCACACGGTGTTCATTGGAACTCTCAGGCCTTGGGTTTGCATCATGGCTCCCCCTCTTAGTCATCATTCCCAGGAAGATTTTTCCAGCAGGAGTCCCCCTTTACTCGTCCCAGGACCTCCTGTGGCATTAGAACAACAAAAACGAACAACAAAGATTTCCATGTAAAAGATGTAGTAATTTCTTTAGGCTGCATTCACACCTGAGCGTTTCAAAGACGCGCATTTTTACCACGATTTTGACATGTTTTTGCCGCAATTTTGTTCAAGTCACCAATGTGCAGAAAAATGCCTGTAATCTGCCCCAAAAGGCAAATTTTTTGGGGGCTTTGGGCGTTCTTCAGGTATTTTGCTTCAGGTGACAAAACGCTCATATGTGATCAGGTGCCATTGAAATTAATGGGATTTTGCTTGTTGGGCATTTTCAGGTGTATTTTCTGGTGTTTTATAAGCATTTTATGAGCTGAAAGCGCTCAATGGTGAATGCAGCCTCGAGTAGCGGGCATCCGGATAGAGGCATGGATGGGGTGGGGGTCATTTCTTAACATAATGGGGCTGGGGGTGAATACTCTCCATCCAACATGAATAACCACAGAATCAACTTCCTGAACTATTAGCTAACGCCTTCCTTACCCATTGGAGGTGTTAAAAATGTTCTTTCATTATTCAGACGTAAGTCAATTAGTCCATTAAGCATGCAGAAAGAAAATGTTTCTTAGCAACAGTTTTCATTATATGTATTCAATATATATATTCAACTGAACATTTTTCTCAAACCCAATATTGCAGCAGTATTCAATAAACATAAACACCTTTAGTTCCTTTTTCTATCTGGACCCAAGTGAAGGCCAAAGGAGCTCAACACAACATTTTATTTATTTATTTTTTAAACTGAATGTTTATTGATTTTCAAGAAAAACATACATCAGGGTATACATAATAGTTTCTCTACAAATGGTTAAGGCATTGCTTAAAACTGACTTGCTTAACTCAATAGTAAATTTCTGCCCGAAACAGTACATATTAACAACCGAGTAATATCTTAGCGTCCATTTCCCACTCATCCACTTGGGTTCTAACTGTGAGTGGAAAATGGGTGCCAGGCTTGAGTATATGAAAAGAAATAAACAAAATTAAGAATACAATTATAATCTTAAACATAACCGTACCAAAGCTCAGTAGTTAGCATATCTATAAGTGTCTATATAAACGTCATTGCATTAAATAGTTTGGATAATGGTTCATCTTTCCATTATGCATTGGACTATCTGGATACAGGGATTTCAGTTAGGGATAAAACTGAAAAAGTGGAACAGGGGGTAGTATGTTGTTCAGTCAAGGGGCTGGCTTCTTTGGTCAGAAATCCAAGAGGCCCAATTTTGGAAGAAAGCTGTGGTAGACAGTTCAGACTTGGCAAATGCGCATTCCAGTTTGAAGTGCTCGTTCAGTATGCAAATAGTGCTCAAAACAACATTTTACCCAAGTATATATTCTGACTCAGAACATAGTTTGCTAACTTTGTAAATGTATTTGACTATCATAAACAAAATAAAACAGTAATGAATAAGCAACATTATATCCTTAGCACGTTACAAGTTATATATCCAATAAATAGTCACTTTAAGATTGTTATTCAAACTTTCCCACCAAACTTTAGCATTTCACGGATTCAATATATGTAACACTTTATTTCTCTTATATTCACCTACCGACACAGCTCCTCTCTGTAACTAAATGGGTTGTATAGCCTGCCATTAGGAGAAACTAGGCAAAATTGTTACACAATACACAGAACCTTAATCCCGCCCCAGGGGGGCAGGCCCCGTGCTATCAGCCCTTCCCACTGCTCCTAGCAGCTTCAGTTTTTATTTTGCCTAGCAAGGAGAATGACCTAGGAAACCCTGCGGGCCTCTCGGTCCATGTTTTTGCTGCAGGTTTGCTGCTTTTTGCGCAAGATGAGAGATCCTGAGATCTTCTATCAACTGCCGGCTGGGTGACAGGCTGGTTAATGAAATCCTTGTAGTCTCCCCAGTTCGGCCATCGAGCGTGAGCAGGCCGCAGCTACGGCTCCTCAGGCCACGACATACCTCATGCTCCAGAGGTGGTCGGTGAGCTTCAATGCTCCGGGTTATACATATGACTGGGCTACTGATGTCTGGATCACAGTATACCGGGCCAGTAACCTTCCCTGTAACTGCGCAGGAGTTGGCTACCACGGAATGTCTCCCAGCTCTTCAGGACTGGTAAATACGGCTCTCCCTGCTTCGGTGGGAGGAGCAGCTGGGCATTCCCTGGGGGGGTCGATTCAGGGGCCACCTCACCTCCTTATCTTCTCTCCCAAGTCCCTATCACCCCTCCTTCCCCTTTCTGAGGGGGATGTCTGCATGCGCTGCGGGCGGTGTGTGTGTGTGGGTCGCTGTTTCTCACCTGTGGGGCTCTGTGCGGTTGCTGTTCAGTCCTGGTCCAGGTCTGGGGTTTTTTTTGGAGGATGTCTGTGTGTCAGCAGGCAGTTCGTTTTTATTTTTTGCTCTTTTCACCTCATGGGGCCGTTCTGGCGGCCATCTTGGATTTGGGAAAGCTGTAGATTCCCCTGGGGAGCTTCAGCAGCCATTTTCCCTGGGATTCCTATGGATTACATTGGCAGCTATTTTGTGAAAGCCAAAATACTTTCTTCACCGCTTGCCTCTTGTGACAGCTTGCAATGTGCTTTCTCTTGTCACTTCCTGTATTCCCTGTGTGTGAGGGACACTGGATGGCTCTGTGTATGATGCTGAAGCTGTTCTGCAGACCGTTGCACCGCGGTTAGAGCTGCTGACACAGGTTTTTCTCCTCTCTGCATCTGGGAACCTCCTAGGGACTACAGGCATTGTTGTTGGCATTCACAGAACGCCCCAGGGTGGTGAGTCTAGCGCTAAGCACCCCCCCACCCCCCACATGCGGCGGCAGCAGGAGGGTGGGACCTTCACTGTCCTAAGTCCCCTTGCAGGTGGCAGACAGGATAATGAATGAAATATTTGTATAGCGCACAACGCGAACTAAATCGCCTCAAGGCGCTCTGACGAGCTTTGGTCATCAGCTAGAGAAGGAAGGTCTTGAGTTTTTTCCTAAAAGCCAGGTGGTTTTCTTCCAGGCGGATGTTGATTGGTAGAGCATTCCATAGCCGAGGTGCTTGGACAGCGAATCTCCGTTCCCCCTTAGATTTGTACCGGGCTTTTGGCACGAGGAGGAGGTTTTTGTTGGCTGATCAAAGACTGCGGTTTGGTGTGTAATGCTGTATTTTCTCAGTTAGGTATTGCGGAGCTTCTCTATCCACGCATTTGTGGGTGAGGCAGAGGGTCTTGAATGTGATCCGATTTTTTACGGTTAGCCAATGTAGGCTCCTCAGGGAAGGAGAGATTGGTTCCCAGGGTTTTTTTTCCTGTTATCAGCCTTGCTGCAGGATAGGGTCAGCATGGCTTCAGAAACTAGTGTTTCTTCCCCCAAAATCCAGGCTATAGCAACCGGGTCACCTGCGATTAGTGCGGTGCGCATGGATGCCCTGACGGCGTTCCTGGACTCCTATGTTGCTAAGATAGAGGCGGCACGTGGCAGGAAAGGTGCACGTAAGAGGCCCCTGCCCCCCCCTCCTCTGGGGAAAGCTCTCCTCTGGGGAAAGCTCACTGTCCGTTCGGACAGTGAGGATGATTCCCCGTCCGGGTCCAGGTGCGACAAGGCGCTTATTGGAGCACTTATCACAGCTGTGCATGATACCCTGAAGATTCAAGAGCCAGCGGGTTCCTCTGCTGATGTACCGGTCCCTTTTGGGTCCCACAAGCCAGCACGTTCACCTAAGGTGTTCACGTATTTGACTTATTTTGACAAATTCATCTACAGGGAATGGGGTTGCCCGCAACGGACCTTTTCGGTCCCCAAAAACTTGGCGGTGCGCTACCCCTTTGAGGAAAGCCTTCTCAAAAAGTGGTTGGCTCCTCCGGTCGTGGACCCCCCAGTGCCTAGGTTAAATAAAGTAACCACGATCCCGGTTGAGGGGACTCCTGCATTCAAGGATCCCACGGACAGGAAGGCCGAAGCAGTGTCTCGTTCCTTGTTTACGGTTGTGGGGTCATCCGTGCGACCTGTACTGGCATCCGCACTGGTGTCGCAGACACTGACGGAGTGGGCAAAAGTTTGCACCACGAATTGGGAGAGCAGAATGCCTCCCCTGTCTGCGTAGAGTTAGCACACCAACTAGTGCATGGCCTTAAGTACGTTCGTGACGCGGCCCTGGGTACTCTCCCTCTGTTATCCAGGGCCTCAGTGTCAGCTGTGGTGCTGAGGCGCCTTATTTGGCTGAAATGCTGGTCTGCTGACCTGGCATCCAAGAAAGCCCTGACGGATCTTCCCTTCCTTGGTGACTGGCTCTTTGGAGCCTCGTTGGATGACATTATTAAAAATGCCACGGGTGGTAAGAGTACACTACTCCCACAGGTCAGGAAGGCTAAGGAGCCACGCCGCAGGCAAGGGCCCTACTTTTCCGCTCACAAGCGGCTTTTTCGTCCACCCGGTGCTTCAGCAAATCGGCCCCAGCCTGACAGGATGCCCACGGACGGTCAGAAGCGTCCCTGGAACCGCAAGCCTAACAAGCCTGCAAACAAAAGTGGTAACGCATGAAGGTCTGCCCCCACCCACATCTCGGGTGGGGGGTCGCCTTTGGGAGTTTGCAGCCCGTTGGACCTCCCAGTTATCTAACCAATGGGTCTGCGACCTGATTTCTACAGGCTACAAGATAGAGTTTCTCTCTTGGCCGCCAAACAGATTCTTCCCCTCCAGCATACCCGTGTCCCCGTTTCATCGGGAGGCCCTGTTAGGGGCAGTGAGGGACTTGCTGAATCAGGGGGTGATCTACCAGTTCCAGAATCGGAACGCTTCCAGGGGTTCTACTCCAATCTGTTTGTGGTTCCCAAGAAGGAAGGGGTACGTCCAATCTTGGACTTGAAAGCCCTCAATCACTTTGTAAAAGTGCAGAGGTTCAGAATGGAATCAGTTCGCTGGCGTCCTTGGACATTCAGGATGCCTACTTGCACATACCCATTTGCCTTCGGCATCAAAAGTTTCTGCGTTTGGCAGTTGAGGCAGCCCATTACCAGTTTGTGGCTCTTCCCTTTGGCCTGGCATCAGCCCCCGAGTCTTTACCAAAGTACTGGCTCCAGTGTTGGCGTTGTTGAGAATGCAGGATCGCGATCCTGGGTTACCTAGACGATCTCCTCCTGAGAGCTTCTTCCGCCTCAGAGTTAGAGGAGGATGTAGCGATCACCTTGCAGACCCTGCAAGCGTTTGGGTGGCTGTTGAACCTAAAGAAGTCAGTGGTGGTACCGACTCAGCATCTGGAGTACCTGGGGTTACTATTGGACTCCCGGGAGGGGTGGCAGGGTGCAGGATTGTTGCCCAAGGGACTGCCTCCTGAGTGTTATATTACAACTAATGCCTAGTATCTCCTAGTAATAGGGCAAACAGTCCAATGGCTAAGAGAGGAGCTGTGTCGGTCAGTGAATATAAGAGAAATTACAGATACTTTAAGAGTTACTGAGATTAAGCAATCAGGACCAAAAATAGGATTTTTTGTACTCACCGTCAAATCCTTTTCTCTGTAATTCACCGACCGACACAGCTCCTCTCTGTAACTAAATGGGTTGTATAGCCTGCCATTAGGAGAAACTAGGCAAAATTGTTACACAA
Organism: Lithobates pipiens; assembly: GCF_037356315.1. NCBI lineage: Eukaryota > Metazoa > Chordata > Amphibia > Anura > Ranidae > Lithobates > Lithobates pipiens. The sequence goes on from NW_027507718.1 coordinate 220,263,339, forward strand.
TACACAGAACTTTAATCCCGCCCCAAGGGGGGTGGGCCCCGTGCTATCAACCCTTCCCACTGCTCCTAGCAGCTTCAGTACATCAACAAGCAGTATAACGTAGAAAAAAAGGAGGGGTGGGTGCTGTGTAGGTCGGTGAATTACAGAGAAAAGGATTTTACAGTGAGTACAAAAAATACTATTTTCTCTTATGAGTCCCCGTCCGGGTCCGTGCGCGATAAAGCACTTGTTGGAGCATTTATCACAGCTGTGCGTGATACCCTGAAGATTCAGGAGCTAGCAGATCCCTCTGCTGATGTACCGGTCCCTTTTGGGCCCCCAGCACGTTCGCCTAAGATGTTCCCATATCTGACTTATTTTGAGAAGTTCATTTACAAGGAATGGGGTTTCTGCAACTGACCTTTTCGGTCCCCAAATATATACCCTTTTGAGGAGAAAAAGTGCAGAGGTTCAGAATGGAATCAGTTCGCTCAGTAGTCTCTGCACTTCATCAAGGGGACTCCCTGGCATCCTTAGACATCCAGGATGCATACCTGCACATACCCATATCCCTTTGGCATCAAAAATTTCTGCGGTTTGCAGTCGGGGAAGCCCACTACCAGTTTGTGGCTCTTCCTTTTGGACTGGCATCAGCCCCCTGAGTCTTTACCAAGGTATTGGCTCCAGTTTTGGCGTTGCTGCCGCAACATGGGATCGCGATCTTGGGATACCTAAACAAATTCCTCCTGAGGGCATCTTCCGCCTCAGAATTAGAGGAGAATGTGGCGATCACCATGCAGAACCTGCAAGAATTTGTGTGGCTGTTGAACATAAGGAAGTCGGTGATTGTACGACCCAGCGTCTGGAGTACCTAGGCTTGCTGCTGGACTCCATGGAAGCGAGAGTTTTTCTCCCTTCAGACAAACTGCAGACTCGCGGTGAAACTACTTATGAGCTGCAAGTGGTCATCGCTCCGCTTTTGCATGTGAGTCCTGGGTCTCATGGTAGCCTCCTTCGAGGCAGTACCTTATGCCCAGTTCCACACCAGAGTCCTGCAGAAGGAGATTTTGACAAAATGGAACAAAATCTCAGTTGTCTCTGGATCGTCAGATCCAGGTGAGCCAATCAGTCAGAGACTCACTGATCTGGGGGCTGAGGTCCCAGGTGATTCAGTCTGGGAAATCGTTCCTGCCTCTGAAGTGGACAGTGATCACAATGGATGCCAGTCTATCTGTCTGGGGTGGAGTTATAGGGCTTCAGTCGGCTCAGGGCCTCTGGTTGACGGAAGAATCCAAGTTGCCGATCAATCTGCTCGAATTGAGAGTGATCAGGCTATGCCTCTCCACCTGGTCGATGAGAATTAAGGGGCGTCCAATCAGGATCCAGTCAGACAACGTCACAGCTTTGGCATACATCAATCACCAAGGGGGAACAAGAAGCTCAGCCGATGCACGGGAGGTCGCTCACATACTTCGGTGGGCAGAGCGACACGTACCGGCCCCATCGGCCATTTACATCCTGGGAGTGGAGAACTGGCAGGTGGACTATCTGAGTCGACAGATGCTGGACCCAGGAGAATGGGCATTGCATTCAGAGATATTCAGGTTACTGTGCCTGAAGTGGGGCACGCCAGACATGGATCTTCCGGCCTCTCGTCTCAGTCGGAAGGTTTGTGTCCAGGACAAGAGATCCGTGGGCAAACGCACTGGTGGCTCCATGGGATCAGTACCAGCTGATCTACACCTTTCCTCCATTGAAACTGTTACCACGCCTGCTTTGCGGATTGGAAACCGAGGGGATCCCAGTAATACTGGTTGCCCCAGATTGGCCTCAGTGTCCTCGGTACGCAGACCTGGTGCGTCTGGTGGTCGATATTGCCGTTGTGAGAGGACCTTCTGTCTCAAGGTCCGATTCTGCATCCTGCTTTACCATTGCTGGCTTTAACGTCATGGCTATTGAGAGCCAGGTGTTGAGGAACCGGGGTCTGTCGGACTCAGTGATCCTAACTATGTTGAGAGCTCGAAAATCTTCTTCCCGGAAGATATACCATCGTACCTGGAAGGCCTACATCAACATGTGTGAGGAGAAAGGATGGCATCCACTCTCCTTTTCTATACCAGGATCCTGCTGTTTCTTCAGCAAGGAGTAGACCAGAAATTGGCGTTAAGCACCATTAAGGGGAAAATTTCAGCCTTGGCTGTCCTTTTTCAGTGACCCCTGGCATCTCACTCATTAGTGAGTACCTTCGTTCAGGGGGTACGACATGTAATCCCTCCGATGCGTCCACCGTTGCCCCCATGGGATTTGAATCTGGTGTTATCGGCGCTTCAAAAACCACCGTTTGAAAATATCAGGGAGATTCCCCTGCTGACTCTTTCCCAGAAAGTGGTCTTTCTAGTGGCCCTCACATCGGCCAGGATTGTTTCAGAACTGGCGGTCTTGTCTTGCAAGTCGCCCTATCTGGTTATCCATAAGGATAAGGTGGTGTTGCGTCCACAACCGTCTTTTCTACCGAAAGTGGTCTCGGCTTTTCATATCAATGAGGACATTATATTACCATCTCTGTTTCGTAAGCCGAAGCACCCTAAAGAGGTGGCCTTTCAAGTTTCACTTGCCATGGTGGATGAAGTTTCTATGCTGTTTTCCCACCCCTCGTTTGGCACTGCTTGGGGACATAGAGAGGAGCTGTGTCGGTCGGTGAATATAAGAGAAAATAGGATTTTTTTGTACTCACCATAAAATCCTTTTCTCTGTAATTAACCAACCGTCACAGCACCCGCCCCCCCTTTTTATTTTTACGTTATACTGCTTATCGACGTACTGATGGCTGCATCAAGGGACCGCCCCCTGGGTGGAGCTAAGACTTCTGAGTGTTGTATTACAACTAATGCCTAGTATCTCCTAGTAATAGGGCAAATAACCCAATGGCTAAGAGAGGAGCTGTGTCGGTCAGTGAATTACAGAGAAAAGGATTTTACGGTGAGTACAAAAAATCCTATTTTCACCCTCTTCCCCCTCCTACTCTTAGGTAGGAAAAGAAACACAATACATTTCCCCTTAACCCTGTACACATTTAAGACATACACAAAATAACTTTGTTTTAGGTATTTCAACCATTAAATATGACTCCATAAACCATAATTAATTTTTTCTTGATATAATAAAAACATGGATAGAGGCATGAATGGGGTAGGAGTAATTTCTTTACGTAATGGGGCTGGGGGTGAATACTCTCCATCCAACATGAATATCCACAGAATCACCTACCTGAACTATTAGCTTACGCCTTCCTTACCCATTGGAGGTGTTAAAAAGATTTCTTTCATTATTCAAACATAAGTCGATTAGTCCCATAAGCATGGAGAAATAAAATGTTTCTTAGCAACAGTTTTCATCATATAGATTGAATATATATATTCAACTGAACATTTTTCTCAAACCCAATATTGCAGCAGGATTCAATAAACATAAACTCCTTTAGTTCCTTTTTCCCTCTGGACCCAAGTGAAGGCCGAGGGTCTCAAAACAGAACATTTTACCCAAGCACATATTCTGACTTAGAACTTAGATTCCTAACTTTGTAAATATATCTGACTATCACAAACAAGATAAAACAGTAATGAATAAGCAACATTACATCCTTAGCACTTTACAGCTGAAATTCTGGGAATTCAAGAAGTATTATATCCAATAAATAGTCACTTTAAGATTGTTATTCAAACTTTCCCACCAAACGTTAGCATTTTGCAGACTCAATATATGTATCACTTTATTTTGGTCCTGATTACTTAATCTCATAACTTTTAAAGTGTTTATAATTTCACCCTTTTTCCCCTCCTACTCTTAGGTAGGAAAAAAACCTCAATACATTTCCTCTATACCCTGTACGCATATATAAAACATGCACAAAAAAACCTTGTCTTAGGTATTCCAACCATTAAATGTGAATCCATAAACCATAATTCATTTTTTCTTGATACAATAAAAACACCTACCCATTCCTTCATTCTCATTCACTGGTCCTTCCATTCATTCATTCATTTAGAATGCATTCTTCTATATTTTCCTCTATATTTATATGACAAATCCCCCCTTTTTTTATCACCAATATTGCATCAATTGTATTAACTATCAACTTTACAATAAAATAAAAAATAAAATATTCTACTTAAAGTTCCTCTTTTTTTCCTTTGCAAACAACTTTTCTCACTGTCTCCCTTGTGGTTTGAGACTAGCTGCAACAAATTAACTTTCTCTTATTAAAACAGTATAACTGCAATTTCCATAACCCTTTCAATCTACCTGACTATCTGATCAGATACTATTTGGTTCCATTAAATACATGTAATTTAGTAATGACGTCACATTTTCCACATATAATTCCAGTTTTAAACTTAATAATATATGCCCAACACATTCCATAAACTTACTAATAGTTGTTGAAAATCTCTCAACAACCAAACCAAAAAAAAAAAAAACATGTAATAAAACATACTGTAAATTTATGAACTCGTGAACACATTAAAACATGTTTCCCCTAATACAGTATCTCACAAAAGTGAGTACATCCCTCACATTCTTGAAAATATTTTATTACATCTTTTCATGTGACAAGACTGAAGAAATTACACTTTGCTACAATGTAAAGTAGTGAGTGTACAGCTTGTATAACAGTGTCAATTTGCTGTCCCCTCAAAATAACTCAACACACAGCCACTAAGGTCCCAGTTGTGTTAAATTTGGTGTTATTGCTCTCACTCTCTCATACTGGTCACTGGAAGTTCAACATGGCACCTCATGGCAAATAACTCTTTGAGATTCTGAAAAAAAGAATTGTTGCATACGTATTCCTACCTTAAAGCTATGGTCTGTAAACTGAAAATATTGAGTTAGGCTTTACTTAAACCTATGGTCTATAAACTGGCAAATTTTATTTGGCTTTACTTAAAACAACAAAGTTGAAAACATGAAAAGTCTAACGAGTCAGACAAAAATAAGCTTAGTTGACAGTACTTAAAAAGCTGATGGAAATAGTTGCCCCAGTTTGTTTGAGTAGACCCAACACAATATTTTTTTACAGTGCATTAACTTGTCTGGAACCATAGCTTTAAGTGATATTAACTTTTTTTTCTTGTAATTTACTCATTTTTTTTAAGTTGGTAAAACTTATTTTGCAAATGTATTTGATATATGTTTGAAGGTTTTTATATAATAAAAATACAATAATATGGTTTAAAAAAAAAAGAAATAGTCTCATGAAACAGGCTTCCAAAACAAATTATCATTTATTATTTATAAAGTGTTACAAATGTAATATTATTAAAGCAGCATCAAATGTAAATGTAAACATCTTTTTTTTTTTTTTTAAATGCCTCTTTCTCAGCTAACAAATGAAACTGAAACACACACATGTAACATACAGTATATCTGTAAAGAACATATAACACAGAATGTATTAACTTTCTTTTTTAAGCCCTTTTGTAAAGTAATTTGCACTTTAAAGTGTGAACTTTTGAAGATAGATTCCCCACATCTAGCTCTAAAAAGAGCTTCTGAAAAACGTCAAGGTATATTTTAGGTTTTATGGATAGCTCAGGTTAAAAGTATAAATGAGTCCCATAAGAAAAACTCATGCTTTGGGTACATCAGAGATTCCAGTGGGATCCTCTCCTCCCTCAATAACTATCCCCAAGGTGGTACTGTTTTCATCAGTAACTGTGTGGATAACAAAAATTATTCGGGATCAGAGTAGATAGGTCTTCTTGGATCCGTGAGGCAGTCTCATCATCCAGGTCCTGTGGAGACAAAAAACAGTGTAATAAGATAAAGACCAGAACAGTATGTCACAGAGGGCGTAACAAGGTCCTTTATTTGCACCTGCGATTTAATAGATTTATTTAATAAAATCCCAAAGTTAACGTGGAGTGGAGATGTGAACCAGAGAATAAATGATTTTTTTTGTCTTCCAGCGTTTTGGAGCTTTGAGCTTCAAGCTACAAAATGCTGAGGTTTGAATGGGACTTAAGATTTATATCTCAAGTACTGTTAGCCACAAAACCCTCACGTCCTCCTGTACTGTAAATGTTGATGCACCAAAGTCCAAGGTTAGAATGAATGATCTTAAAAGTGGCATCTTTAAGAAGCCACTATTGATTTTGAAATGTGGTATATTACAAATTAGTGCCACTATTATTTCATCCTTAATAGCTTGAGCTCAAGCAACTCATCCCACTAATACATAAATTTAAAATAATGTAAAATTGTTTTTTGTTTGTTTTTCAGCACGGGCCCACCTTTTGATATGAATGTGTCACAGAGGAGTGGGTCTCAAAGCCCTGTGAAAAAACATAGTATGAATGGCACTGTAAACAAAGATGTCAAAGCAAGTCCTAAATGTAGGGAAAAAGACACTGTTACTTCATCAGAGATCACTAAAAGCATTCAGAAGAACGCTAAAACCAGGTCACCATCACAGCATAGCCTCTCACCAAATAAAGTAAACATGTCTTCTTCACCCAACCCTTCTCCAAGAACCTCAGTATCCACTGATGATATTTGTTCAGCTTCTAAATCTAAGAATGAGCAGAACCAAGCAGACATAAAATATTCAGAATCTCTCAAGGACACCATTTCAAATCATAAAATCACCAATGGACTATCTGATATTCCTGCTGGAAAAACACATGATGAAGTCGAAACTGAAATGGAAACTGTTTTAGCCAAACCTTTCGAAATAAAGGATGTTACTGATTTAAATAAATCAGACACCAAACCCTTAGAAAGGTGTGAAGAAAACCCTTCTGGTGAAGAAAAGCAAGATACCAGTAGTTCTCTGAATGGGCAGCCGACACAAACTAATCTTGATAGATGGAGCAACCAGTCAGCGACATCTGTGAATAATGTATATCCACAGTATCCAGGATCGTCTAATCCCTGGCAGCACTCCCCATACTTATGGTATCAGCCTGGCACTCAAGCATTTCCTGGAGTACCTTATGATGCGCAGAACACAAATCTTTATAACCAAGCATCTGCATATCCAATGTTAGCTTCTTACTCAAACTACATGGGCCAGGCTCAACCACAGAGATATCCAGCCTCTGGTCCTTTTGGTGCTGCTGTGCCATACAATTACAGTGCTCCATCCTCAACGTCAAATCAGAATGGTGTGCCAAATCCATATTCGTACACTCCCACCATGATGGCTGGTGGGTGGTCATGGAGTAAGTATAGTGTTTAAACACTATATCAGTTATTTAATGCATTCTACAAACTAACGAGAACAGTAGTCTTTTAAAATCTTTTTTCTCTTATGTTCACTGACTGACACAGCTCCTTTACTTAGACCATCGGGTTGTTACGCCACCTTCAGGAGAAGACTAGGCAGAACATGTTAACATGTACAAAAAAAAAACAGAACTTTCTAGTTCCGCCCAAGGGGCGGTCCCTTCAGTAACAACCCCCCAGCCTGCATCCTGGAGCCTCAGTTTTTTTCTGCCTAGTGAAGGAAAAGGACCTAGGAACCCTGCGGCCCATCGGTCCGTGGATTTTTTATGAAGAAGTTTGCCTTTTGCGCAAGATTAAGATCCTGTGATCTGCTATCAACAGCCGGCTGGGTGACAGGCTGGATAACCTTATCCTTGTAGTCTCCCCAGCCTGGCCAGAGAGCGTGTGCATACCAGAGCTCCGTGCTGGGTCTGCCACGACATGCCCCCCAGGCTCCAGGGGCGGCCGGTGAGCGTAATTTTCCGGGGCACACATATGACCGGGCTATTGATGTCTGTGTCACAGTGTGCCGGCCCAGCAGCCACCCCATACTGATCAGAGAGTGGGCCTGTAATGGAATGTTCCCCAGCTTCTCAGGACTGGTAGGTACAGCTCTCCCTGCTTTGGTGGGGCTGAGCAGCTGGGCATTCCCTGGGAGGTGGATTCGGGGGTCCTTTACCTCCCTCTCTTCTCTCCCTGTCCCCGTCTTCCCTCCCCCTGTGGGGGATGCTGCATGATGGGCTGCTGAGCGGTGTGTGGGCCACATAGACAAGGGCCCCCTGGGGGGGCTCTCACCTTGGGTGGGGGGGCTGCGCTGGGTGGCTGTGCCCTGGATGTCTATAATGTCTCTCCCCTGGGTGTCTGGAGATCTGTGTCTGCTGATCACTGTAGAGCTGTTTGCCGCCATTTCCTCTGCCTGTTTTTCACTGTCCCTCAATGTATACAGTGCTCGGCGGCCATTTTTGGTGTGACCAGGGAGAAGCATGGTCAGATACCATTTTTTTGTAGTCCGGCGGGCATTTTCCCTGTGATTATGTCCTTTGTACTGGACGCTCGGCGGCCATTTTGTTGAAGCCTAAACACGTCTTTCATGCTCAGCGCTGTTCCCTGAGGCTCAGCACAGTGTGGTTTTCTCTCACAAGCATCTGGGAGCTGACACCTGGCACACCTAGCTGGACAGCGCAGAACTCGATCAGGGTGGAGAGTCCTGTGGTGGGGGCCCCTCAGCCTGCAGCATTTAGGAGGGTGGGGCCATCACTGTCCTAAGTCCCCAACATGTGGCAGACAGCGTAGGGTCAGCATGGCTTCAGAAACTGGTGTTTCTTCCCCCGAAATCCAGGCAATTGCAACCCGTTCGCTTGCAGGCAGTGCCTCTGGACGCTTTGTCTGCGATCCTTACCCCACGTTCTTTGCCAAGATGGAGGCGGTGCTTGGGACCAAAGGCAGTAAAGAGCAGCCCCTGCCCCCCCCATCCTCCGGGGAGAGCTCTGAAGCAGACTCGGACCCCGCAAAGGCTGGTGACCCCTGCTCTGATGTTTCAGATGACGCTGACCAGGACCGATCGGACAGTGAGGATGAGTCCCCGTCCGGGTCTGCGCAACAACAAAGCGCTTGTTGGAGCACTTATCACAGCTGTGCGTGATACCCTGAAAATTCAGGATACAGCAGGTCCCTCTGCTGACGTAGCGGTCCCTTTTGGGTCTCGTAAGCCAGCCCGTACACCTAAGGTGTTTCCGGATCTGACTTATTTCGATAAGTTCATATACAAGGAATGGGGTCGACCACAACTGACCTTTTCGGTCCCCAAATACATGGCGGTGCGTTACCCCTTTGAGGAAAGCCTTCTCAAAAAATGGTCAGCTCCTCCGGTCGTGGACCCCCCAGTATCCAGGTTAAACAAAGTAACCACGATTCCGGTAGAGGGGATGCCTGCCTTTAAGGACCCTACGGACAGGAAGGCCGAGGCAATGACCCGTTCCTTGTTTATGATTGTGGAGTCAGCAATGCAACCATTACTGGCATCTGCACTTGCGTCACAGACACTTACTGAGTGGGCAAAACTTTTGCACCACGAATTGGGGGAGAAACAGGCTTCTCCTGTCTACGTAGATCTAGCAGACCAGTTAGTGCAAGGGCCTAAGTACCTTTGTGACGTGGCCCTGGATACCCTTCCTCTGTTATCCAGGGCTTCAGTATCAGCAGTGGTGCTGCGGTGCCTGATTTGGCTAAAATGCTGGTCGGCTGACCAGGCATCTAAAAAAGCCTTGACAGATCTACCCTTCCTTGGTTAATGGCTCTTTGGAGCCTCGTTGGATGACATTATTAAGAATGCCACAGGTGGGAAGAGTACCTTGCTCCCACAGGTCAGGACGCCGCAGGCAAGGGCCCTCATTTTCCGCTCACAAACGGCTTTTTTGCCCGCCTGGGGCTTAGGCTAAACGTCCCCAGCCCGACAGTACGACCTCTGAAGCGTCCCTGGAACCGCAAGCCTGTGAGCAAAAGTGCTACCACATGAAGGTTTGCCTCCGCCCACAACACGGGTGGAGGGGGTCGCCTTCGGGAGTTTGCAGCCCGGTGGGCCTCTTGGCTGTCTGACCAATGGGTCTGCGAACTGATTTCCTCTGGCTACAAGATAGAGTTTCTCTCTTGGCCACCAAACAGATTCTTCCCCACCAGTATACCCTTATTCTCGGCTCGCCGGGAGGCCCTTTTGGGGGCGGTAAGGGACCTGCCGAGTCGCAGGGTGATAGTACCTGTTCCAGGCCGGAAAGATTCCAGGGGTTCTACTCCAATCTGTTTGTAGTCCCCAAAAGGAAGGGGTATGTCCAATCTTGGACCTAAAACCCCTCAATTGCTTTGTAAAAGTACACAGGTTCAGAATGGAATCAGTGCGCTCAGTAGTCGCTGCACTCCCTCAAGGGGACTCCCTGGCATCTTTAGATATCCGGGATGCGTACCTGCACATACCTCTATGCCTATGGCATCAGACGTTTCTGCGATTTGCCATCGGGGGAAGCCCACTACCAGTTTGTGGCTCTCCCCTTTGGCTTGGCATCAGCCCCCGAGTCTTTACCAAGGTATTGGCTCCAGTTCTGTCGTTGCTGTGACAACGCGGGATCGCGATTGTAGGTTACCTAGACAATCTCCTTCTGAGAGCATCTTCCACCATTAGAGGATGATGTGGCAATCACCATGCAGACCCTGCAGGTATTTGGGTGGCTGTTGAACCCAAAAAAATCGGTGACCATACCGACTCAGGGCTTGGAGTACCTAGGCTTTCTGCTGGACTCCATGGAAGCGAGAGTTTTTCTCCCTTCAGACAAGTTGCAGACTCTCAGAGCCGCGGTAAAACTGTTCATGAACCACAGGTGGTCGTCGCTACGCTTCTGCATGTGAGTCCTGGGACTCATGGTGGTCTCCTTTGAGGCAGTACTGTACGCCAGCCCTATCGGCCATTTACATGCCGGTGTGGAGAACTGGCAGGCGGACTACCTAAGTCGCCAGATGCTGGACCCAGGAGAATGGACGCTGCATCCGGAGTTGTTCAGGCTGCTGTGCCTGCATTGGGGCACACCAGGCGTGGATCTTCTGGCCTCCCGTCTCAATCGGAAGGTGCAGAGATTCGTGTCCAGGACAAGAGATCCTTGGGCAGATGCGTCAGGCGTGCTGGTGGCTCCGTGGGGTCAGTACCAACTTATCTATGCATTTCCTCCGTTAAAGTTACTATCAGGTCAGAGTTTAGACCGAGGGGATTCCAGTAATTCTGATTGCCCCAGATTGGCCTCAGCGTCCCTTGTACGCCGACCTAGTGCGCCTGGTGGCGGATGCCCCCTGGCGACTACTGTTACGAGAGGACCTTCTGTCGTAAGGTCCGATTCTCCATACTGCTTTACCATCACTGGTTTTAACGGCATGGCTATTGAGAGCCAATTGCTAAGGAACCGGGGCCTATTGGACTCGGTGATTCCAACTATGTTGAGAGCACGGAAGTCTTCTTCTCGGAAGATATATCATTGTACCTGGAAGGCATACATCTCTATGTGTGAGGAGAAAGGATGGCGTCCGCGCTTCTATTCTATATCCAGGATCCTGCTGTTTCTACAGCGGGGTGTAGATCAGAAATTGACTTTAAGCACCATTAAAGGACAAATATCAGTCTTGGCTGTCTTTTTTCAGTGACCCCTGGCATCTCACTCCTTAGTGAGCACTTTTGTTTAGGGGGTTCGACATGTAGTTCCTCCGGTGTGTCCACCGCTACCCCCGTGGGATCTGAACCTGGTGTTATCGGTGCTTCAGAAACCGCCGTTTGAAAATATCAGAGAGATTCCCTTGTTGACTCTTTCCCAGAAAGTGGTCTTTCTAGTGGCCTTGTCTTGCAAGTTGCCCTATCTGGTTATCCACAAGGATAAATTGGTGTTGCATCCGCAACCTTCTTTTCTGCCTAAGGTGGTTTTGGCGTTCCACATCAATGAAGACATTGTCTTACCATCTCTGTGTCCTAAACCGACACATCCTAAGGAGGTGGCCCTCCATTCCCTGGGTGTGGTCCAGGCTCTGAGGGTGTATTTGTCTGCCACGGCTCCCTTTCGGAAGTCAGACTCCTTGTTTGTTTCTGTGACTGGTCTGCAAAAAGGCATGGCAGTCTCGTCGGTCACCATTGCCAGGTGAATCAGACAGATTGTGGTTCAGGCCTACGCCTTGAAGGGGCAGGTGCCCCCCTTTCCGGTCATGGCCCATTCCACCAGGGCAATTGGAACTTCTTGGGCCTTCCGACATCAAGCGTCTGTTGCTCAAGTGTGTAAAGCTGTGACTTGGTTGTCTGTTCACACCTTTACAAAATTCTACAAGGTAGATGTCAGTGCATCGGCTGATGCCTGTTTTGGCCGCAAAGTTTTGCAGGCAGTTGTGTAATTTGCACTTAATTTTTTTCATTTTTTTTGTCAAGTAACACAGTTACCTTTAACCACTTGACCACTGGGCACTTCTTAATAACCAGACCAATTTTCAGCTTTCGGTGCTCTCACATTTTGAATGACAATTACTCAGTCATGCAACACTGGGCCTATATGATATGATAATAGGAATATGGCATGACAGGTCCTCTTTACAGTGAGATATGGAGGTCAATAAGACCCCGCATCTCACCTCTAAGCGGGGAAGCCTGAAATAAAAAAAATAAATAAATAAAAAGATTCTGACTTTGATCGTATTGGTGAGTCGGTAGAAGCACCGGAGGGCGGCGGGAG